>NC_090437.1:205861371-207180418 GCF_031143425.1 Pleurodeles waltl
CTGGCTGGTATGTTTATCTTAATCTTTCTATGACTTGCAATACTTACTAAATGTTCCTTTTATGGACATTTATGATGTATTCTATGACAAGTGCATTTATTTAGTAATATGATTCCTGACTACTGATAATGTTGCAGAATAATAAGTTACCTATGTGTTGAATGTGACTACCGCTGGTTCTGCAAAGTAACTATTGCGTACTGTTCTGACAACTGCTAAGGTAGCAGGCTATTACTGACATGTTATGTTTGGTCCAATTATGTTTTGTGCAATACAGTTTATTTTTACATAACTTTGTGTTGAGTTCCTTTGCAGTGTATTTATAGTATCACTTGCGTTGTGTGTGTTGTGTAAATGCTTTACACATTGCCTTGGGGTTAGGCCTGACTGCTCGTGCCTAGCTACCAAGGGGGTGAGCAGGGGTTATCTTGGATGTGTAACTCCCTTTTCCTGACTAGAGTGTGTGGGTTCTGCCTGCCTTAGGTGCATGCCCTAGCCAACCAGAAACCCCATTTCTAACAGTTTGCCATGAACATTCTTGAATGACATACACCCCATGCCTAGATGGGCCACTTCCATCCCTTCTTCTTTTTGCTGGCCTTTTTTCAAATATATCTAGTGGATTTTCTGCTCCTCCCAAGAGGCAAATCGTTACTAAAACCCACCAATCCACCTCTAGAGGGGGCAGAAAGTCTGTTGCAATAGTTCTTAGATGGGGCAATAGACCGATGCCTGGGGCAGACACCTCCCCCTCTTCTTTTTGATAGAAGCCTATTATCACAATTATTTCTAGTTTGGTTTCTGCCCCTCATGTTGAGGTATACAAAAGGGTAAACCTCCCAATCACCCCGGGAGCAGAAACACTGCTGTGCTCATTCTCGTATGGTGTCACTGTATGATACCTTGGTGGGCAGTTCCCAGTCCTTCTTTTCTTGGGGCCTATTTTTTCCTGGTGTCTAGTGGAATCTCTGCCTCTCCCCACTCCCTGGGAGAAGACTAGGATGAAGCCACCTCAGGGGCAGAAGCTCTTCTGCATCTAATTTGGGATGGGGTATATCTTAATGCTTGGGAAGGCCACTCCCTCCTGTATAACCTGCCTCAGTTTATCCACCAGGGGGGCTAAAAGGCTGGCCTGTTTTGGTGTGGGGGATCAGCCCAATGCTTGGGGTGGGCACCCCTAACCTTATTTACTGGCCACATAAAAACAATACCTGGCATCTAGTGGGCCTGGGGTAACCACCCCAAAATGATCTCAAGGAACAGGAAAGGCTCATCCCACTGCCCAAACCCTTTTTCATCTAGCAAAATAAATGTCCCTGGTGTATAGGGTGCTTTCTGCCACCCTGATAGGGCAGAGTAGGGTAACATCCTCCTACATGCCTCCCACAGGATTGCAGAATGACTGTTGTGCCCAGTGGGAGGGGCACTATACTTCAAAAAGAAATCTCAGTTGTCTGGAGTTGATCCTTCATTAAGGATCACCCCCCCACTTCTGTAATTCCAAAGTCGGAATATACTAGGGAGAGATACAATGGAAAGGAAAGATTGTCCCTTTTCCAATGATACTGCCTTAACTTAAATCAGTTCTGTGGGGTGTGCCAAGTGAGAGGGGCACTATACTCCAAAAATAAATCTCAGTTGTTTGGCGTTGATCCTTCATTAAGGATCACGCCCCTTCTGTAATTCAAAAGTCGGAATATATTAGTGAGAGATACCACGGAAAGGAACGATTCTCCCTTTTCCAAAATTGGTTCTGTGGAGGGTGGAGGGGATTGGTATATGCCTCCGAGTACAAATGCAAGTGAAAGTGAAATCAGATGATCAGCTCATTTTAATTTCACTTTGGCAGTAACAATGTCAGAGCACCATGCTCTCTGACTGTCAAAACAAAAAGCTTTGAGCTGCTTTAAAGTCCCTTCTACATTATACTTAGCACTGCTTCTCAAGTGCCAAGGACATGTCTAGCATGCCCTGGCACTGGCTGCAGGAAATTCCTCTGGTCCTCACACTAGAGTAATCCCCCTTTTTGATCTCATCACTGATGTTATCAATGATGTAATTAAACATCATGAGTGAGGTCAAATGCAATGCATAGCGGGGCTCAAATATTATTAGGATAACTGGTGAATTTTTTTGTTTTTTAAATGCTAGTTTAAAAAAAAAAAACTTAGGTGGTCATTATGACCTTGGCGGTCAGGTTACTGCCATGCTGGCGATGGCGGTCGTACCGTTGCCAGACCGGTGGTAATGACTGCCAAATAATGACCATGGCGGTGATCCTTCCTGTAGTTAGCTACTGAACCACACCAACAGCCAGTGCGGTACAACCGCTGAACATGGCGGTAGCCACCTACAGGCAAGCAGAAGACATGGATTCGCCCACCACATTATCACATAGCAACAACACCAAAAGCCTGGCGGCAACAGATCTTTTAAAAGGAGACACTCACCTCCAGGGACACACAGGAGTCTGCGGCCGCCATGGAACCAGAACTGCAAGTCTTCCTGATGTTGTACCACGCCATGGCCGTTCAGGAGCACCAACGCTGATGAAGGAGACGACGGTGAGTGCAGTCGCCTAGCACACAAAGGAGGGAGAAAGGGAGAGGAGAGTGACACACACACGCACAACACACACCATACACACACACCACACACCCAGAACCAGCTGCAGAGTAAATCGACTGTAACAGGACCCAGGAGCAAAGAAAGCCAGTACACATATCTCTGTTCCAACTACTGTAATCATGTTGGATGAAAATTCAAAATCTAAAAACATACACAACTCCATATGTACATGCAGGTCCAAAGGCCAGTTCAAAGTCTCTAATGCCCACAATGCAAAGTCCAAGACCCAACTTGACTCCCGAAAACATCAGGACTCCACTGTTCAGAGGCATCAGGTTGGAAATGGGCAGGCACCTCAGGTGGTGGAGGGGGTGGGGGTGCTTCTCATTGGGAGGGGGCTCCTAGCCCACTGGTTCTGAAGGGGGCTCCATGGGCTTAGTATTTGTAGGGGCCTCCGTGACGTTGGTCTTGGGATTGGGCCTCCTTGGCCTTGGGCTTGGGAGAGATCTCCTGGGCCTTGGGAGGGGTCTCCTTGGCCCTAGGTTTTGGAGGTGGCTCCATGGTCTTGGTTGTCTGTTTGGGAGGGAGTGGCACTTTAGCCCTCTGTTTTGTGGGCGGAGGAGTGTCCTTGGGGTGGGAGGCCGGCATCGCACTCATGTGCCCCTTAGTGGCAGCTGGAGACTTTGAGGGTGGTACAGTGTCAGACTGTGTGTTTGAGGTACTGGGGTGGGGGGTGGGACCTTCCTCTTATGGGGAGGAGAGGGGAAGTGGGGGCAAGAGGTCAAGGGGGGAAAGGAAAAGCTTCTTAGGGCCAATGGGGCAGGATGTGGGAGGAGGGATGGGAGTTGAGGTAGAGGGAACGGTTGTAGGAGGAGGAGGTGTGCTGGAATTGGGTGCAGTTGCATGGATAGTGTGTGTGTGTGTGTGTGTGAGAGGTGGATGGCTGTTGGGGGTTTGAGTGCGAGAGCTTGTGTGTCTTTGGAGAGGGCAGACAGGATGGGGAGCACAAACAGGATGTGTGGATGGATGTTGTGGTGGTGTCTGCAAGTGAGGTGGGTGTGCTGCATGATGTGGTGATGGTAGTAGTGGTGATGACTGCGCATGTGGTGTGTGGGGTACATGTCTGTGGGTCTGCTGTTGTGGTGACTGTGGGCAAGGCCCTGTAGGTGGCAGGTTCAGGGACTGTTGATGCAATGCATGCAGGTGTGAGTGTGGATGTGACTATGAGGGAGGAGGGGGAGACAGTGAAGGCAGTGGATGATGTTGTGTGTGCATCTGTCTGTAGGCTGTGTGAGTGCTTGTGGGCTGAAGTGCGCTGCCTGTGTTGGTCTGTTCAAGTCTTGTGTGATGTTTTGTGTACATACTTGTCTGAATGTGTGCGTGGGATGGGTTGGGGGTAAGGAGACTGGGACTGGGAAGTGGCAATTGGAAAGGGGGCGGAAGAAACAGGGACACTGGCTGCCATCAATGAAGAGGCCAGAGCCAAAAAGTATCTCTGTAGGGCTGCCAAGCCACTGTGAATGCCCTCCAGGAAGGCATTGCATTGCTGCATCTGGGATGCCAGCCCTGGATGGCATTCACTATGGTTGACTGCCCTACAGAGATGGATCTCAGGAGGTCAATAGCCTCCTTACTGAGGGCCGCAGGGCTGGCTGGGGCAGGGGCTGAGGTGCCTGGGGCAAAGGAGATGCCCACCCTCCTGGGAGAGCGGGCAAGGGCAACTCTGTGGGGGCTACTGGGAGGGCTGTGCTGGTACGGGGTGCAGATCCTTAGCTGGGGTGGTCCCAGAGAGGTCCACCACCACCAAGGAGCTCCCATCGGAAGAGAAATCAGAGTCAGTGGTATCAGCTCCTGTCCCCGCTGTGGGACTCCCCTCGCCCTCCATCCCACGGGTCCCCTCGGCATCGGTGGACCCTGCGTCCTGGGTCCCGTAAGCTGCAGCTCCCTTAATCGACAGTGCCCCTGCTCCTTCGCGAGATTATGCTAATGCACACATTGACAGGATGACAAAAGGAGAGAGAGGGGGGAGAAAGAAAGGGAGCACAGGGTCAATCACAGCACCAACCACACTAATGGCAGACACATCACTGTCACACACTGAGACTGAGTATGGAACACACTCACATTCCATTTGCTAAGTACCACAGCAGGTAGGAGCCAAACACTACCAGCTACACAACCACTTGCACCAACTAAGCCCTTTCTGCCATGGAAAGCCAGCTACCTAGCTCTCAAAAACATGCATTTTGTCCTATTAACCTAATCTGAACCACGCAGCAATGTCTAAACTGGCGTACCCGCAACCCGCAACTCCTCATCGGTGAAACAGGGGTGCCTTCGTGGGTCATGGGTGTTGTGTGGTGTGTGTAGGTTGCACGGAGAGTTATGTGTGATGTGGCGGGGTGTGTGGTGTGTGGTGCGTGTGGGATGAATAGGTAGTTGTGATATGTGTGTGCAGTTCTCTTTTGTGTTAGCGTTGCAAAGTGTAGCCGTCTTGACGTTTTAGCAAAAGATTGTGGGTGATGTGGGTGTGTGTTTTATAGTGCTGTTGGTGGGTGTGTGGGGCTTGGGTATTTATGTCAGATGTGGGTTTTTTGTTCTGGCCAATGCTGTCTTGATTTGTATTTGGGTGGCCTTACCTGCCATGGTAGTGTGCACCACCAATTGTTTACCGCAGTTGAATGTCCGCTGTGGTGATTCGTGGGTCATTATTTGGGGGCGTAGTATTGGTAGCTTAACGGTATGGGTGGTAGTTCTGAGAGTTTATCATGTTTGGTGGTTCTGGCAGATTTGTGGTTGTGGCAGTTTTCTGTCATTATGAGGTCCTTAATGTGCTACTGTGTAATGTACATGGTTGCCAGGGAAACCAGCTCTGATAAATGAGCTAGTGAATTCTTGCCTGCATAGACAAGGCCTAGGGGGAGGGGTTTTCCAGTGTGCTTGAATCTTTTGAGTGAAGGATTGGATTTTTCCCTTCCCAAATGGAGAACCCAGTTGATGTGTTTGTTGATTTGTATAAATTCACAGCTTAATTGAAATTAAAGGATCATTTAAACTTATATCACATGCACACTGTTCCTTCTATCAGATGTTTACATCCCCCCAAACAGACAGTGTCAGATTTATATGACCTGAAATTAGTGATTTCCTTACCAGTTGATGACCCAAATGATGACTCAATCTATTTTAAATCTGTGTTTTTTTTGCTAATACTGTTCGCAATAGTGCCTTAGTTACATGAGTATGATAGCAAATGTGCTGAAAATGCTCCTTAATCAAATGAAGCAGGTCCCCAAATCAGCAGACTTTGCTGTCTTTACTTCTTGACCCACAGTATCATATTGACCCATACCTCTTGACTTTGCAGCAACTTTCAGTTTCTCACTGGACTGCTTTTAAGACACTGCGATTAAAGCACAGAAGAATTAGACTAAGGTTCTTTAGACAAAACATTTAGACCCTCTGCTCCATACATAGTTGGAATTAAAACTGTTAGATTCAAACTTGAACTACTTCTCTACCCATTTGAGGGAACTTGTAGCCTTTTGGAAGGCCATTAATTGTTGTTTTTTAAGCTTCAGTCTCTACTGATTCATAACTCCCGAAAAAAGTCACCACCAATCGACACCTGATGGACACTAACCTTCTGCTCAAAAAGTCACTGCAGATAGCCACAGTTGGATACATAGAAGGATCCCTGGAAAACTATTCATAAACTATTCATAGACAACCAAGCTGTCCTGAACTTTAAAGGCGACAGGATGCCCCCATGCGATGATTCATTGATCAGGTATGAAGAATTTCTGTATAAAGCCTGTCCTATGCCTTTGCACTTGTCTTATATGTACGTAGACATTCATTCCTGTAGCAAGCATGACTATACCTAGTGTGAGGACTGAATGCATAATTTCCAACTCTTATCAGATATTAAATACTTCAACAATCCACTCTTCAATCCACCTTCATGGAAAAGAGCTATTATACACCTCCCGCATAAAAAGGGTTTAAAGCAGAACCCAAGTAAATTTCGCCACATTGCTCTTTTGGATGCTGAAGGACAACTCTTTGCAAAATGTATATGCAGTACCTTATTGCTGTAGGCCTATGATTTCACTGTAATCTCTAGAGCAATCTGGATTCAGACAGGGATGCTCAACTATTGATAATGTTACTGCACTAAACTCTTTAGCAAATAAAACCCTGAGAAGGAATATTACTTTCCATTCATGCTATATTGATTATTCATTCGCATTCAGAAAAAACTATGGGAGATGTTGTCCAAATGTGGGATTATTCACACCATAATACATTTTTCAATATCCCTGCACTATAATAACTGTTTTCAGATTAAGATCAGAAACAAATACCATGTTGCAAAACAGCTAATGGACTTAAAAAGGGCTACATTTTAGCGCCAATACTTTTCTCATTGTATGTGACTGTTACCAAATTTTACCCATTTTCACATTGACTCTGATGGGATTCCAGTCACAGTTAAATCAATCAATCAATCAATCAAATAAATTTCTTAAGCGCACTACTCACCCGGTAGGGTCTGAAGGCGCTGGCGGGTGGGGAGGAAGTTCCAGGTTTTGGCGGCGAGGTGGTAGAAGGATCTGCCACCGGAGGTGGTGCTTTGGAAGTGGGGGACTGTAGTGAGGGCGAGGTCGGCGGAGCGACGCTGTTGAGTTGGTTTGTGGAAATTGATTCGTTGGTTGAGGTAGGCCGGTCCAGTGTCATTTAGGGCTTTGAGAGCGTGGACAAGGATTTTGAAAATTATCCTTTTGTTGATGGGCAGCCAGTGTAGGAATCTGAGGTGGCTGGAGATGTGTTTGTGGTGAGGGAGGTTGAGGATGAGACGTGCGGCTGCGTTCGGGATTCGCTGGAGTTTTCTCTGAAGCTTGGCTGTGGTCCCTGCATAGAGGGTGTTGCCGTAGTCCAGTCTGCTGCTTATGAGGGTGGTGGGTGACTGTTCTTCTTGTTTCTAAAGGAATCCATTTGAAAGTCTTACATAGCATGCGAAGGGTGTTGAAGCAGGAGGATGATATGGCTTGATTTGCTGATTCATGGAGTGAGATGAGTCCAGTATGATGCCAAGATTGCGTGCATGTGTGGTGGGTGTTGGGGGTGGTCCAAGGGTGGTGGGCCACCAAGAGTTGTTCCATGCTGTCTTGTAGGGACAGAAGATTATGATCTCTGATTTTTCTGAGTTCAATTTGAGGTGGCTTGCTGTCATCCAGTTGGCGATGTTGAGGAGTCCGGCGTGTAGGTTATTCTTGGCGGTAGCTGTGTTCCTAGTGAGGGAGATGATGAGCTGGGTATCATCAGCGTATGAAATGAAGGTGAGGCAGTGGGGGCAGAGGATGTTGGTGAGAGGAGCCATGTAGATGTTGAAAAGGGTGGGTCTGAGGGAGGATCCTTGGGGGACCCCACAGATGATCTTGGTGGCTGTAGACCGGAAAGGAGGGAGGCAAACTCTTTGGATTCTTTCGGAGAGGGAGGAGGTGAGCTAGGCCAGGGCTTTGTGGCGAATTCCAGTGTTGAAAAGGCGTGTGCGGAGGGTTTGGTGGCATACAGTGTCAAAAGCTGCGGAGAGGTCTAGGAGGATGAGGGTGACGGTTTCGCCCTTGTCCAATCTGGTCCTGATGTCGTCTGTACAGGAGTACAGGTGGAGTTCGGTGGTGTGAGTGAAGGTGATGTGGCTGCTGGAGGTGAAGATGACATCTAGCGTGTGTCCGGCTGAATGGGTGGGTGAGGTGACCAGGTGCTTGAGGCCGAGGTTTGCGAGGTTGTCCAGCAGGGCCGTGGAGTTGCAGTCGTGGGTGCTTTCCAGGTGAAAGCTAAGGTCACCAAGGAGTATGTAGTCTGTGGAGGTGAGGGCGTGGGAGATAATAGTGTCCCCGATGATGTCACAGAATGGGGGCGGTGTCCTGGTGGTCTGTAGATGAGGGTTCCTCTTAGGGTGGTGTTGCCGTTGATGTGTACCTGAAAGTGTAGGTGTTCTGCGTTGTCTAGGATGTCATTGGTGTTGGTGGAAATCTTGAAGGAGTTTCTGTGTATTATGGTGATACCTCCTCCTCATTTGTTGGTGTGGTCTCTACAGGTGTAACCTTCTGGGATGGCTATGGAGATGTTGGGTTCTGATGAGGAGTTCATCCATGTTTCAGTGAGGAAGGCGATGTCGGGAGAGTTTGTGGTGAGCAGGTCCCAAAGCTCGATGGTGTGCTTGTGGATGGAGTGGGTGTTAAGAAGGATGCAGCTGAGGTGATTGGGGGGTTTGGTGTTGTTGTGGTGCTTGTCGGTGTTGGTGTGAGTGCAGGAGAAGTGGCATGAGTGGCATGTGAAAGGTCTGTGTCTGTGTTTGGGGTTTGCCTGGGAGCAGGGGGTGCCGGCCTGGGTTGAGAGCAAGGAGCCCTGTGGAGGACTAGTGGTGCTTGGAGGGGCCGGAGGAGCGTGGACCATGGGGACGGGCGCTGGGCACGGTCCAGGCGCAGAAGTGCTTGCCTCTGGCGCGCCTCTGGCGCACCAGCGGCCGCCATTAAGAAGGGGAGGTGGGACGGAGGAGCAGCTGGGAGGCTGGATGGAGTGTCCAACGGGGGGTGACGGAGAAGGGATGCAGGGGACGCAGCAGCTGGGTCAAAGTAACCGGAGAGAGCCAGAAAAGAAAACAGGCACAATTTTAGAGCACAAAATACAAAACAGAGCAGAAAATGGGCACAGTTTAAGATAAAAACAGTGCGTGAAACGAAAAAACGATTAAAAGAAATGAAATATGAAATATAGAAACGAAATACACGGTACAAGCACACTAGACTCGCCTACCACTAGGCACCAGGGATGAGGCGCAGGCGGGTACCTGCGGGTGGTGGACGGCCTCGAACTTCTTTTGCAGCAACGGCGTGGTCAGGGCTACGGAGGCAGGCTGGTGGAACTGAGTGTAGTCCTGACCCAAAGCAGGTCAGGGGGTCACACTAGGCGCCGCACAGCAGTCACCATTAAGAAGGGGAGGTGGGAGGGAGGAGCAGCTGGGAGGCAGGAGGGAGTGTCCAATGGGGGTGCGAAGGGGGCTGGGCCGCAGGGGACACAGCGGCTGGGACAGAGTAACCGCCGAGAGCCGGAAAAGAAAACAGGCACAATTTTAGAGCGCAAAATACAAAGCGGAACAGAAAATGGGCAGTTTAAGATAAAAACAGTGTATAAAACGAAAAAACAATGACAAGAAATGAAGTACAAAATATAGAAACAAAATACACAGTACAAGCACACTAGACACGCCTACCACTAGGCACCAGGGATGAGGCGCCCGCGGGTGCCTGCGGGTGGTGGAGGGCCTCGAAATTCTTTTGCAGAAACGGCGGGGTCAGGGGCACGGAGGCAGGGTGGTGGAGCAGAGTGTACTCCTGCTCCAAAGCAGGTCATGGGGTCACACTAGGTGCCACCCAGCGGCTGCAATTCAGAAGGGGAGGTGGGAGGGAGGAGCAGCTGGGAGGTGGGAGGGAGTGTCCAATGGGGGCTCAAGGGGGGTGGGGCCGCAGGGGACGCAGCGGCTGGGTCAGAGTAACCGGCGAGAGCCGGAAAAGAAAACGGGCACAATTTTAGAGTGCAAAATACAAAGTGGAGCAGAAAATGGGCACAGTTTAAGATAAAAACAGTGTGTAAAACAAAAGACCAATTACAAGAAATGAAATATGAAATATAGAAACGAAATACACGGTACAAGCACACTACACACACCTACCACTAGGCACCAGGGATGAGATGCAGGCGGGTGCCTGTGGGTGGTGGAGGGCCTCAAACTTCTTCTGCAACAACGGTGGGTTCAGGGGCACGGAGGCAGGCTGGTGGAGCCGAGTGTACTCCTGAAGCTACAAAACTTCAATATGGAAAATGACTTAAAAGTCAAAGGTTAAGGTCTTTGACAAATTTCAGAACCATCCTAAACTACTGATTGATGATAACGTCCTGGATGAAGACTCAGGCCATATTTATACTTTTTTGTGCCACATTTGCATCACTTTTTGAAGCAAAAGCGGCACAAACTTGCAAAATGTAATTATATTTTGTAAATTTGCGCCACTTTTGCATTAAAAAGTGACGCAAAGGCGGCACAAAAAAAGTATAAATATGGGCCTCAGTGTACAACTATCTGGAAGTTATGGTTGACAACAAATAAAGATGGTCAAATCATCTCTCCAAACTGAAAACCAAGGCTCATACTGTATCACAATCTGTTAAAGGACTTATGAACTTTCATGGAAGACATTGGATTCGTCAATCTGTAAACGTGATTGAAACAAAACTAGCCTCAATGCTGCTGTATGGGGACATAGTGCTTCTTGAAAAGTCCGTTAATGACTTGGGAAAAATCTATAAAAAGGTCTTAGATCGCTACTGAATCTCCGTTCATCAATTTCACATCCTAAACTTGTACTGGAACTATCTTTGATTTCTTTAACTGCAAGATGTTTTTCAGCAATGCTAAACTATTACTGTGACTGTTCGATTGCACACAAAGGCTCATTGAGATTTCTGATTTATAACAAGGTAGCACATCACTGTAAGCTGACCTCTGGGTTAAACTCGGCATTGGTTAGTAAAGTAATTATGGAGAAAAAAGACAAAGGGCCTGATTTAGTGTTTATCAGACAGGATAATTCCTATTACGATCTCCGTGACATTTGTGATGGAGAAACCCCTCTGCCAAACTCTAAATCTGGCCCAAAATCTGTGGAGGAACAATAAGGCTGCTGACCTGTCAAACACCACAAAAATATTGAAATGTCCATTACATAGTGGATTTGTATTCTAGCGCAAAACATGAATACTTAAATTATAACTTGGACCCAAGATGCAAACTGAAATATTCGAAATTTCATTTAATGCTGATATCTCAGTTTGGGGGTCTTGGAATACAAAGCGCTTACCATCAAAAGTTTGCTGCCTAACTAACTATAAGGAAGAGTCGATCAAGCACTTAGGGGGTTATTCTAACTTTGGAGGAGGTGTTAATCCGTCCCAAAAGTGACGGAAAAGTGAGGGATTTACCACCAGCCGTATTACGAGTCCATTATATCCTATGGAACTCGTAATACGGCTGGTGGTATATCCGTCACTTTACCGTCACTTTTGGGACGGATTAACACTCCTCCAAAGTTAGAATAACCCCCTTAATTTCTTGCACCCTGTTTACTAGATTTAAGGAAGAAATCTTTGAATAATGCATTTGTTTCCAATAATTATACATCTATCAAGGATGCTGTTGACTATTGTGTATTGTCATCTCAAGGACGTGTAACTGTAATGTAAATTTTACGAAAGATTTATATCATCTGTGATTTAATGGTATTTTTTATTGTGATGAGCATTTTAATATTGTATACAATAAAGACATATTCATTCATTCATTCACTTTTCTTATGTTAAGGCGTCTCCAGACAATTCAAATTAAAATATGCCACACTAGTGACAGTTGAGCACTTTGCAAATGGTAGATAACAGAGCACAACATAAAGAACGCTTTCCGCAAGTACTGTTTTTTTAGCCAACACCAATCTGCTTTATGGGCCATTTAGGTTCATATTTGACATTTAAGATTTAGGCCCAAGATCATGGCATGCACCTTAGAGTTGTCTAAACAGCTGGTACTGATCTCAATAAAGAAGTAATAGTAAACAAAACCATGAATGCCTTTGGTCTTTGTTTTTTTTGTGATGCGTACCTTTCAGAGCTGTCAAGAAACCTTCTTCGAGATATTGGTGGACAAGTTACTCAATCTCAACAGTGACGGATATCCCATCCGCCGAAATCTAACTCGCATAGGATAAAATGGGATTTACATTTCGGCGATCCCTCACTGTTGTGAAAAGGTAACTCGTCCACCAATGTTGAAATCAGGTCCTTAGTCAGAGACATGAGTCTGACAGATTGTAACCCGCCTTTTCAAAAATTTTTGGGAGGGGCCAACTGTGGAGAGAAACCACAAGCTCAGATTACTAGGGCCCTGATTTATACTTTTTGGTGCTAAACTGCACTAACACAGTTTTGCACCAAAAGGTTTTGCACCGGCTTGCACCATTTGTGTGCACCAGCCAGGCACCATATTTATGGAATGGCGCAAGCCGGTGCAAAGGGTAGGCTAGTGTAAATAAAGGTGATGTTAGTCTGGTGGGGCTAGTGGTATGGAAGAAGGGGGTTTTGCACCAAAAAATTATGTTAGGAAGGTTAGAGTAAAAAAAATGACTCTAACCTGCTAGAGTCATTTTCTGATGCAAAACCATCCATACCACATGACTCCTGTCATAGAAAAGACAAGAGTCATGCCCACCTCCCCAATGGCCAGCACAGGGGACCAGGGTCCCCTGGGCATGGCCATTGCACCCTGTAACATGTATGGAGGCCCATTTCAGCGCCCCCTATGGCACTTTAAAAAATAAAATACAATACTTACCTGTACTTACCTGTACTTACCTGGGATGGGGTCCCACATCCTCCGCTGTCCCTCTGGTGTAGGTGGGGGTGTTCCTGGGGCCTGGTGAGGCACCTGTGGGCTTATTCCATGGTGTTCCACCATGGAAATAGGCCCACAGGTCCCCTAATGCCTGCCCTGACCCAGGCATTAAAAAATGGGGCAAAGCAAGCTTTGCACCATTTTTTGACCCCTCCTCCCCTTGTGCACCATTTTTGCACGGGAGTATAAATATAGTGTTAAGGCCATAGAGTTATTTTTGCACGGGAATGCCTACCTTACATCTCATTAAGACAAGGTAGGTTTCCACATCCAAAAAATGACTTAAACTCCATAAATTGGGCGCTAGACGGGTCTAGCGCCACAGTATAAATATGGAGTTAGTTTTGCACCAAATTAGAGTCAAAAGAATTATGCTAATTCAGTGCAAACAGAGTATAAATATGCACCTAGACTGTTCCCACTAATTCAAAGTTTATTGTAACATGGCTATATTGTATATGACGTGTTTTTAAAATATTAGGCAATTAAACAAAACATGCGTATTTCTTTCATCTTTACACTAGTGGCACTAGGGGCAGTGGTGCCAGGGTCCTGTAGTACGAAGGGCCAACCACACCCAGCTTAAGGTTGCTATTACTACTTAACTGGGAGTAGAAAGGTTCCCTTGTATTAGTAGGGCCCATGACCTCAGAATATAAGTGGTGATTGAGAGAGTCTGTTAAAAGACCCACACGTAAACTATCTATACAGCACGTACTCAACCACTTCAGTTGATGGTTAAATGTGTCAGAGGAAGCAGAATGGTCTGTTATTTTCAGTATTGTGAGATAATAGCCCAGATTAGTCTTAATGTTTCTTTTTCTTCTACAAAAACAACTGTAATAATATCATTCTGGGGAGATGCCAATTATGATGCATTAAAAATTATAAGATAAACATGAAAAGTGAGTATCAAATAGAATGAGCCAACAGTGCTGCAAAATACTTATGTAGCGTAATTTGATTATCCTAAATGTTTTGACGTTATCATATACATTATCGAATAGGATAAAGGTTGACATCATTCCAGGAAATAAGTGGAACGCTTAGTACCGAAATTAATGCAACTAATATTTGTTTTTACATTTCTTAGAAACATGGGTTGACATGTCAAATGGCACTTGTTCTCTGTCACTACATTCTGACAATGAGAAGACCCAAGGTCGAGGACTGAGGATAGATGGATGACAGGGCTGCCAATGGCAGAATAGGCCCTACACAAATCTCTCTAACATAACATGGATAAGGCATTTACAATTAAATAAAGTGAAAATGACAAGACAAAATAAATTCTGAGCAATGCGAGGAAAATTCAACAATAGAAAAATGCATGCTAGAAAACAATGAAGATATCTAATGAAATTCATCATAAGTAAAACAGTATGACATAGGCCCTCATTTCAACCTCAGTGGTCTTTTCCTAAGACCGGGCCGAAGACCGCCAGTGTTGGCGGTCTTCCGCCAACCATATTATGACAGCTGGTGACCCTCCTCCGTTTTTTGGACGGAGAGCCACCAGCAGCCATACTGGCGGTCAGTGGTGTAGTGAAGGCTGCCCCACCGTCACATCATCAGAACACCGCCCACCAAATTAAGTCCCAGTATTCGGTGTGGTGGTGTTCTGGTGAAGGGGGTGCTGGCGGCAGAGCAGCCCCCTTGGATCCCGTTCCCTCCCGGAGGACCACCGAAACAGGTAAGGTGATCGTCCTTCAAAGGAGGGGGGAGGTGTTGTGTGGTGTGTGTGTG
Organism: Pleurodeles waltl; assembly: GCF_031143425.1. NCBI lineage: Eukaryota > Metazoa > Chordata > Amphibia > Caudata > Salamandridae > Pleurodeles > Pleurodeles waltl. The sequence continues at coordinate 205,876,193 of NC_090437.1, forward strand.
AATGGCGGTGTGCGTGTGAGTGTTTAGAGGGGGTGTGTGAGTACGTGTATGTATGCGGGAGGTGTAATATGTGTAGGGGAAATGTTCTGTGTCTGTATGTGTGCATGTGTGGATGTATGTGCACGTGTATGTGTGTGAGTGATGTGAGCGTGCGTGGGGGTAGGGGGCATGTTTGGGGGGTCTATGGGGGTCGGGGTTGGGGTTGGGGAGGGGGTCCTAATATCTTTGGGGAGTGGTAGGGGGGTCGTGGGTGTTGGGGAGGGGGTGAGGAACACCCCAATCAGTGCCAGGGAACGAATTCACTGGCACTGATAGTGCCTACTGCCATGGATTTCGTGGTAGTTCAAAACTCCACGAAATCAATGGCGGTATGGGGGGTCATGATACTGCCGACAAACTAGTGACTGCCGCCGGGCTGGAGACCATTGTCTCCAGCCTGCCGGTCGTTACTGCCGTGCTGAACGGTGCAGTACATTGGCAGTTTGGCATATGCCAAACCACCAATGTCATAATGGGGGGGGTAATGACCGCCAGCCTGTTTGCGGTCCTACCGCCCTCATTGCACCGTCCACCAGGGTCGTAATGAGGGCCATCGTACCTTTCTTTCATTATCTACACCACCCATCACTCACAAGAATTGAATATTACACACATCTCCAATTTTGAAGTCCAGATGAGCAATTTAGCACATCCGAGTTCAACTGGAATGTCAATTCAAAAGGATATGTGATTGAATTTGCTTGAATATTTGTATTAAAAAGGAAGGTCTGGGCCTGGCAAAAGTTTTACTTTGCCAGGTCCACATGGCAGTTCAAAAACTGCACACACAGGCTCAGCAGTGGCAGGCCTGAGTCAGGTTTAAAGGGCAACTTAAGTAGGTGACACAATCAGTGCTGCAGGCCAGTTAATTTACAGACCCTGGGCAGATGCAGTGCATTCTACTAGGGACATATAAGTAAATTGACTATACCAATTGGGGTTAGGCCAACATTAACACATTTTAGGGAAAGAGCAGATGCACGTTAGCACTGATTAGCAGTGGTAACGTGTGCAGAATTCTAAGGCCAGCAAAAATGAAGTCAGCAAACACAGAAGGCCTGGGAAACCACACCAAGGATGCCAGGTCTAAAATCTCATCTGAAGGCCCAGATTGGCCAAACCAAACACTAGGCATTTTCCTGAGAGGCTGGAATGGGTGGAGGCTGCTTTACTGCTGATAGGTGGTTTTAATGTTGACAACCAGCGGCCTCCAATTGTTCTCAAGCCCCAGGAAGCCTAGCCTCTCAGTACACCAACTAATGACCACTAAACCAGCATTTTCTGGCTCAGACTTCCTAAGAAACGTGCATAAAGTGGTGGAGGGAAGGGGTAAGTATTCACCTTCATTGAATTCCTATGATCTCCCCACACCACCAATTTTGCTCCCTCAAAGGTAGCCTTAGCACATTCAGTAGTCTCTAGACAAGAAATGATCTGCCTCCCTCACCCTGCCACAGTGAGTAATGACTGTGCTGTGGATGTATTATCAAATCCATGGCACTATGATTACTCTCTCTTGATAGGGGAGAGGAGAGATCAGCTAGTTTTGTCCAGAGACCACCTCACACAAGCCTCATAATTAGCACAGTTAGCAGTGCCTGGTGTTTATCAGACAGAGCTACGGACCACAATGCATGGGTGCCTGGAAAATGAGACAGACCCTACCCTCCAGGCACCAGAGTTTCAAGTTTTTTTAATGTGAAGTAAGAAATTATTACAATTCCTAACTATAATATCACTTTAACCTTTGGTTTTTTGGTGAACTTCTATGTTTTTTCAAAGTAAAGTAAGATGTCCATTGCTGTGCTCTGACCAGGCCCTGTGTCCAACCCAACCGCTGCTCAAACATGACTACCGTGCAACAATACAAAACATATCATTTTTAAGTAGGACAGACCTATTGACTTTATCAAAGGCTCAGAACAACCAAAATTTAAAAGGATAGCCTATTGGCTATATTAGGAAGTGAGCACACCTGTGGAGCAGCCCTATTGGCTTTGTCAAAAAGTCACCAATGTCTATAATCAAATATATATTTTATAAATACACCCAGTGCAATGTTTAATAATAATCATTATCACAAAATATGTTCAATATGGCATTTAAAGAAATATATATATATATATATATATAAACATTTTATTATTTTTCAAGTCACAAAATGCAACCATAGAACAACATGGATTTCCTAAACCCCAGCTAAAAAGCATACAGCTCCAGCGTGGAGTGCTTTGAAAATATTTGTAAACTCTTCTGGGTCATGGATTCAATCGCCCAGGAAACTGCATTTTTTTTATGTTGCTAGGACAGCTGCTGTGCTCTTTGTAGCCCCCCTACAACATTTAAGTAAAGCTTGGTGATGTCATTCTAAGCCACCAAGAACATCAATAACTATTGAAAAAAAAAACTTGCAGGGCATTACGGGGCACTCCCCAGCTGAGGCAGTGAATGTGAAATGAGTCGGTACTCCACTCAGTTCACATTCCTGCCCTATTTATTTATTTGCTTTTTGAGGGGCGGGCGTGCACCACCCATTCTCGATCTTTAAAGGCACATTCTGGGGCATTCTGCTTCCATCCTTGACCCTTTCAAAGGTCCTAGGGACCCCATCCCCAAGGGCCTGTATTTTCATTAGGGGAGGAGGCATGCAGCCTCGGGCCCCCACTCCTGGGACCCAAAGTATTTTTTTAATTTGGGAAGGGTGCATGGTCTTCCCCCTTCCATGAGCTTTTAAAAGACCCTAGGACCCCAAACCAGGGGTGGATTTAGACAAGGGAGCTGTCGTGACCACGGGGGCCCTGGAGCTCCTAAAGCATCCCTAGGCCTGCAATTGCTGTGGGCATCCCAAGTGGGAATGTGTAACGCACAGCATACTTGTATTGTTTCAGGGATGGGGTTCCTGGGCCCATGTATTGGCTATGGAAGGGAGAGCTGCATACCCGCTCCCAAAATAACAGTAATTGTATTGGCCTCAGAAGAAGGAAAGGCTTAGGGAGTTGACTAGTATTTGAAACTGCATTGTAAGATCTAACAGATTTCTACAGTGAATGCATTACTCTTTGCACTAGCAGACCTGTCTGGAAACATATCGGCTTCTAATGCCATGTTAAGTCACTGCGTGACTCTAATAGGTCAATAGGTTTGAGGGAAAGTCACTCATATAAGATGAGACAGTAACAAAGCTGCCTTGTATGGATTCCCTTGGCACAAAGCCAAAGAAGGCAGAGGTAACATGTTCCATTTGTAAAGTGGGAATATAGTGAAATATGTTAAATTCTTTTTCTGTTGGTGTGCCCCTAGTCCCCGGCTTTTCATGCTCTTGAAACTCTTGGGAAAAATAACCCTTTCAAATATGTCTATAATCTCACTCGCTATGTCACTACAAAGGAATCGTTTTGTAAAAACATAGAAACCAACTTTTAAAATTCGGCCACTCTCTACCCTTACTAATATGTTCTATGCAGGGCAACAACATGGTAGAGGTCTTCAGTGGAAAGCACACTGAGCAAACACTTCATGGACTAGGCATATCGAAACATCTGCAAACTACCAGAAGGCTTCTTGGCACAGGTCGCTTAGATGCCATATGGCACCATGGTATTTGTTACATCTTCAGCCAACCAAATTTAGGCTATGTAGCCAACAGTGCTTTGAAAAGAGGATTTAGAACCACATGTTCAAGGTCAGAAGTTCCAGAATGCAGTTCTCTATTGGTTAAAATATGAAGGCTGGCTAACGAACGGTGTGACATTTGGCAAACAGGCAGGCAGTTGGCAGCAAGCAATGACTAACTTCTGTTCAGCGCACATACCAACCTTTGAGTTTCATTGTCATGTCTCAGACTACAAGTCAACATAATTCCCCATATTATATGTGACATCTTCATCCATTCCTGATTTTTCAGTTTACAGCTAATTGCAGTCTGTGACTTTAATTTTAGCTTTAAATTTGTAAGCATGGGCTTAAACCCCCGACAAATAAACGTCTGTTGAATACAAAGTTAGTGCTGTCTGAAGATGTGACATAGGAAAAAGACTTAAGGTCACCGGCCGCTGTGACTCCAATTCACATGTGTTACTACTCATCCTTTCTACTCTAGAGCTTCTGAGTTTCCCAGGTACATGCCATGAGCAGTTCGTCTAGTCAAGGTTTTTAAACTACACGCTGGGACTTTTAGTCTTAATTTTATAATAGTATAAACAGGACTGCCCCAGAATGCAAACCAAAACATGAACTGAATGAGTTGCTAAAGTATACCCTTGGGAATCTGGAGAGGTCTGCTCTTGTTTGTCGTGCAAGTGAAATCATAATCTAGATAGTCACTCTTTGATTATCCCTATGCCTCGGAAGTAGAAAGTAATGTTCATTGCACTTACCGAAAGAAGGAAGCACATGCTGAAGGGAGGAGACACATAAAGCTATTGTCTCACATCGATCACCTTCTAAGGTGACAGTGTCAACAGACAATGGCCAGGAGTGGCCGCTCCTGCTTCTTGTAGGTGGACATTGTCACTCTGGTGGGAGGCGGGTGTCTGGAGGAAGCCTGCCTCCTAGAAAAGTTGTACAAATTAGAGTTTGTTTCATATATCTCTTTATTAGTTTCAGAACATGTTATATAACCACACTCATAACACAGCTGCATTCATAGATAATGCTGTTAGTAGTATACCTGGACACCCGTGCTGTGGTAGGTTATCACACTAGAGTCAGGGTATTCTTTAACATGTATTCACATTAACATGCATTCAACATAACTTGTAAACAATCATCCTCTCATCCTCATTACACTCTGTGTTATTGCCAACACTATCCTTTCCATCCTCTGTGTACATATGTAGTGTGCCACTGTCTCCATATCTTCTTAAGCATTAGTTGTTTGTATGCATTTGCCTGTTGTTTAGAATAATTGAGGAAATACGTATGTCCCTAGTTGGCTTGTCAGTAATGATCCAGCCCATATGCCTATTGTATGTAGTGTAAATTGTGATCAGGGGCATATCATCAGACTTGGAGAGCCTAGAAGAATGTGTCTCATTCAGTGGTGGTAGATCCCCTCCTCACCTGCTAACATATACATGTCATTATGCTTATCCCTGCTGCACTCCATTTAAGTAACTCTCATAGCCAGTGAGCCCTAGATGGGGGGGTTGACAGTCTCCCAGTGCTTAGCTGTCACTTGGCTCCCTGAAGCAGGGCCAGGACTATGAATCTGGAGGTGTGTCTGGAGGACTTTGCTCTTGAGAACTGCCCCAGCAGGCACAGAGCTTCTGTGTTAGGCTACAGCCTGACAGTTATTTCAGTGAGCAGAGTGAGGATAGTGGACCAGTAGGCCACACCATGTAGAAAAACTATGTTGTTTCATTGCTGCATTTGTGTCCTCCTGATGGGAGCCCTGCATATATAGTAGCCAGACGTGCCGGGGACAATTATGTACAGTGCAAATAAATGAGTTATGTACATGTGGAAACATGGGTTCCATTCACTGTTTTAGCATACGCCAGTATTTCCCCCCACCCCTTGTCTGATACCGCATGCCCAAGGGGACATTCTGATTTGAGGTTTATAAGGCTCCGGTCGGCCTACGAAGGTGGGAGGTGGGGTGCAGAGCGTACGTGTCACTGTCCTCTGCTGGATCCTGTCCCCAAGCAATATGGTCAGAACCTCGAAGTGTGGTGCTTCCTTCAACTTTGAGCCCTACAAACATACCACACACCACTTCAAAGATTAGAAACTGTCCTCCATGTAAGCTAAAATCATCCACTAGCTCTTAAAATATGAGTAGTTTACCTTCAGAGTAAATGTCACCCAGTGTTTCAATGCCTCTCAGTGTCCACATCTGCATATTGTTGGAGGCCATCAGTTCAGATAATCTCGGCCCCACCCACATTCATTGGGAGATAGGGTGAATACTGGGATTCTGCCCCCAAGTTCTTGGTAAATATGTCCCAGCAAACATTGATGACTCTCACTGCTGTAGGGTAAGTAAGTCTTGGTTTATTTCTGTCATAGAATGGTTTCAAGAGATTCTACTCCTGCAACAGTAACATCAGATCCTGTTATTCTGGGTTGGTTGCTGCTGCCAGCCATGTCATCATCCATACTAGCTGAGCGGCTATATAATAGATTTCTGGATTCTGCACTCTTATTCTACCACAATCTAGGGGACGCATGGCCTTATTGAGTGCCAGGCGTTTATGTTGTGTCCCCCATATCACTTTTGAGAATAAGAATTGTAACTCCCTGAGAAGTGTCTGCAATAATTCAGAAGGTAGGGCCATAAATAAATATAACAGGCAGGGAAAAACTATTAATTTTACGATGGCCACCTTGCCAAGAGGAGAGAGCAGCAGCTGGAGCCAGAACAGAAGGGTACCACTTACCCTTGCAATACATTTATCTGGGTTGCCACTCTTCAGATCTGAGTCGACAAGGTAAATCTAGATGCCCAGGTATATGAAAGTGGGGGGCTCCCAGCAGAGTGCATCCCCCAGATACAGTGGTCTCTCTACCACCACCGGCTTTCTCAATGGGTATATGCAGGTTTTCTCCAATCTCATTTTGAGGCCTGACACCTGTTCAAATTCTGACAGGAGTAATCTTAATAATGATATTGATTCCTCTGGGTCTCTCAAAAATATCAATGCGTCATCTGCATACCATGCTGCTGTGTGGTATTTGTCCCCAGTGGTATTCCACAGTCTGAGCATCTTGCTCGCATTAAGCAGGGCATGGCTTCAACACAAGGCCAAAAAATTAGGTGACAAGGAGCATCTTTATTTGGTGACCCCTTCCTTAGCCAGGGGTGGAGCATTTATTCGATATATACACTTACAAGAAGCCAGCTCCCATCCCCATCATGGATGGCACCTTGAACAGATATGGCAACAGTAGGGTGTCCAAGGTCCTTTTGATAACTAGAGGCAGAGCAGATGGGGTTTCGGCATCTGGGGTCCATTATATGCAGTAGGCAGCAGATATTGAGTTGTGTGCTATGTCCTGGGATGACCCTACATTTATCTTGGTGCACTAACTATGTTAGATAAGGTAATAGCCTGTTCACTATATTCTTCCCCAGTATTTTATATTCTCTGGGCAGTAACGAAAGTGGCCTTTAGAGCCAGAGAATCCAAAGGGTCTTGCCCTGGTCTAAGCAAATCTACAAAAATTGCCTCTCTTGTGGACTCAGGGAGCAACCCTGCTTGCCGCACCTCGGTATACATTGGTATAATTTTGTGGCCAGTTTAGCCCAATATGTTGACTTACACTAGGATGGTAGGCCGTCCACCGCTAGGGACTTACCTCTTGCTAATTGGTTTAGGGCTATCTTCAACTTCTGTAATTCCAACTAAGTCTCTAGAGCCCTGGCCTGTGCAGATGTAAGTCTCAGAAGCAGGACCCTTGCTAGAACATCTGTGATGTACATGCTCTGTGGTGTCTTTGTAGCTCTATATAAGTTTTTGTAATAGTCTATGGATGCACTATTGCTATCTGCCTGTTTCATGAGCAGCCAACCTGTCTGTAATCTGATGGCCCCTATGGGTTTCAGTGGGGTCTCCGAGTGGTGGAACCATGCCAGTGGCAGCCTGTGCAGTCTCCTTTTTCATGCTGTTGTGCAAGCTACACTTTATAGTGTATGCAGTGCCATTGTTCTGTCAGGGAATGATGTGTTTTTTAAAGGCAGCCATGGTTTGTCACTTGAGGCCACTACCTCTGTCATTTTTAGGTCTCTTTGCCTGTGTCTGCATCCAATATTCCTTCAAAAGTGTCTTACCACCATAGGATGTCCTTATATGAGCATTTTGGAGGTGTCCCATTATGTGGCAGGTTGACAGGCAGTACCTTGGTTCTCCCTAAAATAATCATCTATGGTCTCTCCAAACGATTTTCCGAATGGCGGTCTAACAGCACGTCTGCCTGCAATCACCATGTGGGGATGACCATCAGCCTCCTACCCAACAGTAGTGTCTCCAGGAGAGGATTGTGATCTGAATTAATGCAGCATAGATATTCTATATTACTCATGAGCTGTATCAGAGCGGTGATCCCAGTATCCCATCCAATTTGTTTATGGATGTCATGTATTGCTGAGTGATAAAAAGTATTCTCGAGTTGTAGGATGATTTTCACAACACAAGCCTGCCAGCCCCCACCTCATCATTCACTGCCCGAAACCACAAGCCAGCAGTGCAGCAGAGGTGGATGGTAGATGGAGTGTAGAGCGGTCCATGACACAATCTAAAACCAGGTTATAGTGGTCTCCCCAGATCCTATGTATACCTATGTCTCTGGCAAGATGAGGAGATGTATGTAAAAACTGCAGCTGCTTGGTGTTAGGCACAAACACTCTTGCTGTGAAGAGGTCGGTCTTTTCAATGATCCCTCCAGGATTGTGTATCTACTCTCTATATCTATCACAGTCTGATGAATTAGGAGAGGCACCCCTAGTGCCACCCACATTAGTGTGTCCCTTGCATATGCCAAGGGCGTAGTTCCATGATCTTGGCAACTGCAATTCTATCCAGTTTGTGCAACTCTATGCCTGTCAAATGCATCTCTTATAGTAGGGCTATATGTGTGTGCCGGGGCTTCAGGAAGGTGTGTCCCCTATGGCTTTTTGCTGGAGAACCCAGCCCTCTCACTGTCCATGTGGTGAAATTATATTTTTGTGTGTTAGAAATTGGGTCTTTGGTTGGCAGTCAGATTACCACCTGTCCAAGCAAGGACCCTCACTCTAGTCAGGGTAAGTCACACACAATCCAAATTATCCTGTGCCCACCCTCTGGTAGCTTGGCACTGAGCAGTCAGGCTTAACTTAGAAGGCAATGTGTAAAGTATTTGTGCAATAAATCATGCAATAACACAGTATAGCACCACAAACATACACCACACAGTGTTTAAAAAAAAAATCTAATATTTATTTGATAAAATGCAGGTCAAAATGATTAAGATGCAATAAGTATACGTTGAGAGATCACTGTATATAAGTGCCTACAGTCTTTTAAAAACAATAAATGTCTCTTTCAAGCACAAAGTACCTTGTTTGCGTTCAAAATCTCCACAAAGAACCACAAAGGAGGAGATGCGTGGAAAACAAGGAGTTGTACGTCGATTTCTTGGGTCACACACGGCAATGCGTCATTTAGTTTTCAGGCAGGGATGGCTGTGCATCGATTTCCAGCCCTCGGTCATGGATCCTCTTCAGGTTGCGGGGTTTTCAGGCGCCCGGGGACGATGCAGGAATTTCTGACGCTGACAGGACGAAGTCACAGGTGCTGCGTCAATCCGGTGGGCATTGCGTGGAAATTTCTACCGCATCGCAGGCACTGTGTCGATTCCTCTCTGGAAGTCGGGCTGCGTTGTTCCGGCTTGGCTGTGTGTCGATCCAGTGGGCCGTGCTTCGAATTTCCAGTCGCTATGCTGGCGCTGATTTTCTCATTGCAAAGTCGGGCTGCGTCGTTCCGGTTCGGCGTGTGGGGAATTTTTCACCACAATGCAGTCTGTGCGTCATTTCTGGCAGGCTGTGCATCGATTTTCACCACACCAGGATTCCTTCTTGTAGAGATGAAGTCTTTTTGGTCCTGAGACTTCAGGGAACAGGAGGCAAGCTATATCCAAGCCCTTGGAGATCACTTCTCACCACAGCCAGAGAGCAGCAAGGCAGCAGGGCAACAGCAAGGCAGCAGTCCTTCACAGAAAGCAGTCAGGTGAATCCTTTGGGCAGCCAGGCAGTTCTTCTTGACAGGATGCAGGTCCTGGTTTAGGTTCTCTTCTCCAGGAAGTGTCTTGTCAGTTAGAGTGTCTACCTCAGAAGTGTCTAAGTTAGTAGGGTCAGAGACCCTGCTTAAATACCCAAATGTGCCTTTGAAGTGGGGGAGACTTCGAAGAGTGGCTTAGAAGTGCACAAGGTCCCCTTTCAGTTCCATCCTTTCTGCCAGGGTCCCAGTATGGGGTGTGGCAGTCCTTTGTGTGAGGGCAGGCTACTGTTCTTTGACATGTAAGTGTCAAGCCCTCCACCCTCCCAGCCCAGGAAGACCCTTTCAAAATGCAGATGTATGCAAATGAGGCTGAGTATCCTGTATTTCGGGTGTGTCTAAGTGAGTGCACAAGGGAGTTGTCAACTAAACCTAGCCAGACGTGGATTGGAAGGCACAGAAGGATTTAAGTGTAGAGGAATGCTCACATTCTAAAAGTAGTGTTTCTAAAATAGTAATATAAAATCCAACTTCGCCATTAAGAAGAATTTTGTATCACCATTCTGGCCATACTAAATATGACTTGGCTACACCTTTCAGATCAGGATCTACCACTCAAACAGTTTATGAGGGTAGCACCAATGCAATCCTATGAAAGGAGCAGGCCTCACAGCAGTGCAAAAACGAATTTAGAAGTTTTACACTAACAGCACATATAGAACACACATATTCATGTCCTGCCTTTTACCTACATAGCACCCTGCACTATGGGCTATCTAGAGCCTACCTTAGGGGAGACTTATATGTAGAAAAGAGGGAGTTTAAGGCTTGGCAAGTGCTTTTAAATGCCAAGTCGAAGTGGCAGTGAAACTGCACACACAGGCACTGCAGAGGCAGGCATGAGACATGGTTAGGGGACTACTTATGTGGGTGGCACAACCAGTGCTGCAGCCCACTAGTAGCATTTCATGTACAGGCCCTGGGCACATGCAGTGCGCTTGACTAGGGACTTGCAAGTAAATTAAATAGTCCAATTGGGTATGAGCCAATGTCACCATGTTTTAAGGAGAGAGCATATGTACTTTAGCACTGGTTAGCAGTGGTAAAGTGTGCAGAATCCTAAAGCCAGCAAAAATTAGGTCAGGAAAAGAGAAGGAGGAAGGTAAGAAGTTTGGGGGCGACCCTGCAGAAAGGCCATTTCCAACAGTGTGCCATTAGCATAATTTATCAAGAGTGGCCTTTTCTCATGTTGTTGCCCACAACGCATGGAGACCAGAGGATTGGTAGATGACTGCCATGGTGTGCACTTGGGGTAGAGCTAAAGTCAAGTAGTCATTTGTGTGTGTGTTCCCATACCATGGACTGAGCAAAATATGGTCCGACCATTTGATAACCAATCAAACTAAACACAAACAACAATAAAATCAACTAAATCATAGCATGCATTCTCTTGCCCATTGTGGGTATGCTCCTACATGATCACCATTGAGCTCATCTTCACCATCACATCGTAATCACCTGTGAACATGTGTAGTGATAAAGTGCAGCATGTGTCCACCGGGTCCTTCACTACCATCACTTTAGGCCCTTGGCAGGGCCAGATCAGTTTATCTGCCATCCAGAAGGGATACAGAGGGACCCTCTGTCATTGAATCCTGACCATATAACAGCGATGATTCTGTGGCACCTTCTGGATTTGCTAAATCTTGATGGGGTGAAATTCTCTGTCCTCATGTGGATGTCTGTGATTAAAGATTCCCTCTCTGATGCTGCAAATTCTTTTGCAGGGGCTTCTGTGGGCATACCACATCAGCACTGCCCATTCTGGCATCTTATTTTGCAGTAGAGCAGAGTTGAGAGATGGCATAAATCTCTGCTCCCAACCACAACCCCACCTCTTCTGTCATGGAGAAAAAGTGTTTCTTATTGTTCAACATGAGCCCCAGCATTGCAGGGCATAACAACCCGTACAGTATTCCCAAGACTCTTAATGCCTGTTTGGGTGCCAGAAAGCCTGACATAGTTTTTGCACCACAGTAGTGTAGTCTGGAAAAATGTGTCCTTCCTGGTCACTCAATTTCCATTTCCTTGGGCTCAGGCTCTCTTCAAAATGTTGTCTCTGTCTCTGTACTTCAGAAGCATGACCACCATCAATCTTGGGGCAGCCCACGCTGGAAGAAAGATCTCCCTGGTAGTGGACGTGCTCTCTCTACCATGAAGAATTTAGACTGAGTGCTCGTAATCACCATTCGAGGTAGGCAATCGTCCATAAACAGTTCAGCCAAGTGACTATCGGTTCATTCCAGCAGGCCTCCCACTCTGATATTATTGTAGTGCGACCTCTCTCCTGCATCTTCTGCCCTCTGTTGCAAAGTTTGGATTTTTCAACCCAGTTTATTAACTTGAAGTTGCAGTGTAGCCACCGTGGAGCTTAGGGGGGCAAGACTGCATACCATCTGCAGGTTTCCTGTGATCTGCTTGCAATAGATCAACACTTATGGCCATTGTAACTATTTTCTGTTCTAGGGAAGTGCAAGAATTGCATGTAGCTTTTAGGATAGCATCAAAGCAGTCCACAGTCATTGGTTCCCCTTAGAACCACTGAGTAGCTGTTGCAGTCCCCATGGATTCCAGGCCTGCCAGGGGTCTCATGTTTGCTCCCTTATTGCGACCATATGTTATCAGTGCTTCTCAAACAGGGGTGCAAACAGGCTTGTGGAGCCATTGCATGGAAATATAGCTGCCATAGCACTCCACAGCATCCACAAATTCTCCGCACTTGAGGGCCCATTGGGTGAGTTCTTGCTCCCTGAATCAATCCCTACCCTCCAGGGGTTTATGCTCCAGTTCGATAGAAGACCTTCCGCACAGAAGCTATGGTGGAGGGTGGGGGCTCATCCATCCCAAGGCCCCAGTTGTAGGGTGGCTAGTGTGACAATGGGTGGGCAATTATGGTTCTTCAGGGCAGCCATCCATGCATCTTCGCACCCCTTTGTGTGGAACAACCCCCTGTCATGGCAGGCACACTGTAATGCAAAGGTAAGAATTTATTGGACATAATACTCTAGAATACGATGCATGTGAATCATGCTAAAATAATAATTTGCACACCTGTTCCCTTACAACGATTTTATATCATTTTAATGAAATAATTGTCACATATTATATAAGAAATTGACAAATCTATATTTGCTACATTAGCTACTAAGCCGCTCTTTGAACAACATGTTATAAGGCTAGTTGGGTAGTGGATGCAAGTGGAGTGCATTCACAATAACCTTCACTTTTTGTGTATCTGATTACTGGGAACATATGCAGCTGCTGCTTTTAGGCACTAGGGGACTCCTTGAGCAGAAGGAGTGGTAGGCAGTTTTTAAGGGGCATTGCTACCCTTAAATTTAAGGGGGTAGTACAACTTCACTACCGAAGAAGGGAAATGGATAGGCAGACTCCCTTTTTGCTGTGTGACATAAGTGAAGGAAAATGTAAAGTGCCTTAAACAATATGTGCTTCAAAATGGTTGGACTCAGAGATTTATTGAGCTCTTCCCTTTATACATACAAACTTAGCTGCAACGGTAATGTCTAGTTTTAGACAGTCTCCTCTTTACGAATCTAAAGAAGCTGTCCTCTTAACAGCACTGTATATAGTTCGGTCTTACAGCTCTTGAGTGGATTACGGCATGGTCTCAGTACGAACGACAGCCTACCTCTCCATGTCAGGTTTCAGCAGTTGCAAGCCCTTTCCTCAATCCTCACCTTTAGTTTGACTCAAAGGTAGCTTAGCTACATTTCATTTGTTCCTCTAGGCCAATCCTTCTAGTTATTTCATAAAGATTCTTCTTGAAGCCAAAAGAAAACTTGAGTACTGGGTTACAGGGCACATTTGTGTTTGCATTCACTTGCATTTGAGGTCACACCGATAGCTACTCAAAACTGGTATTGCACTTGAAATTTTGAACTCGACCCATGGAGGTCAAGTAGAGTTCAATCATATAGTTCCGACCAACCCATATTGTGCTCCGTGATTCCTTTATTATAGTTTCCATCCTATTTCCAATCACCAAAGCCTCCAACTAATTTTAGATTTTCGCTGGGCTCATCTCACCTTTGCCAGAGTTCACCACTATCGCTGAAAAGACCACCACCATTTTTTTTGTTCAGTTAATAGCAATAGCCATACCCTGCAAACACACTTTTTCAAAGTATTGAGTCTTTGCAGGACACAGGCTGACCTGTCTGAACCACGTTGATCCAGTGATGTGAACAAAAAGTGTGCTTCCCTGGATGTTTGCTGATCCAAACCAAACCAACAGCAACCTGGCTACAAGAAGCTCTGCAGGGGAAGGGTGATAAGTATGTGGATAATAAGGAGGACAGCAAATACTACTACTCAAGGTTTACATGCAAAACATCAGGAGCCAGCCTAAGACCACGTTTCAGCCAGATAAAAAAACACCATCTATGCAGTCTATTATTTCTGGGAGTATGTAGATCCACTCCTAATTCTCTGTCTTCTCCATTGTGCACCTTGTGTATATCCTGCTTGTAAAAGAAGCTATCAATTCTGTGCTCATTCCCAATTTCCACAGACTAAGATGTCTCTAATGACCCTACCCCTGCTCCTTTAAAGGCAGGTTTTGCTTTTCATTATGATGTTTAAACAGTATATTTATGCTACACGCCAGAATCTGAATTGTCTCCAGGCACTTGGATAATAGCTGTCATATTTATCCACCTCAGAGATACTCATCACCTAATCCACAGGCAGCAGTCCATTTTTAAATCAGAGTAGTGAAAAGGCATTTGGGTTTACTATAACTTGCCCTCATTTTACCAATGTTATGGTTGTTTGAGGATTCTTCCTGTTGGAGCATCTATCAGCAGGTTCAGTTGTGCCTTTCATATTTTGGTCTAATTTCTGAATGACAATGTACTTACCCTATCACTTTGAGTGAAAAGACTCTTTTCAATTTGATAGTTTCTTCAATCACACTTAATGCCTATGTTTTCTTTCTTAAACGTCTTTTTTTGGAAGGTGTATCCTCATTTCAGGCAATGATTGTAGCCCTAAACAAACTTTGAACAATCCTTTTAATTTTAAGCCAATAATAATCCAGAAATAATTCAATGGGTTTCATTCCATGATTTACAAATAATGAAAAATGCCTGGGATTAGACACAGACACAATTCTTAACTTGAAAACCCATATCGTGCACAAGATTAATATGGCCTTTCACAAACTCCTATTTCACCACCTCTTATTTCACAACGGTAGTGCATTTAATGCCCCGGAATGATACTTCAGAATCACCACCAAACATTGGTCCTATCCCATCTCAGCAAATGAAATATTTCGTCAGTCAATATCGTAGAGAAACAACTGAAACCCTTAAAGAATGTGCTCCCTGCTGCGGACTCCTTAGTTGAATGTCTCCAGAGGTAAGCCAGAATGAGCCAAACTCCAGAGATTTACACTTCTTCTCTCCCTCGGGCACCCCACACCACATTCCAAAACTGCTGCATCATCTACAAGATAGCAGACGTCACCAGCACAATGTGCGCAACAAGCGAGATCTGAGCAAGATCTAGCAATAGCCACAGCCACAGCAGCAACATCAGACTGGATAGCAGTCTGGATGAAGGAAAACACATGACTACAGAGCTGCTCTTGATCGGAATTATGGGTTTGGAAAGATGTTAACATCGAACACAGTCGATCCCATAAGGAGAGCAAGACTCAACTTTGCAGTCAGGACCAGGTAACTATATTACTATCAGACTCCCAGTAAAGAGAACCCCACTCACTCACTGAGTTTCTCAAATCCTTACAGTAATATTCACTCCCGTTCACCTAAAATGTACCTCTCCGTATTGCTTGTTTTCCTGCCTCTCTCTACTCCTGTTTATTTTGTCTCTCTCTACTCCTCTTTGTCCTGCCTACTCATTGTTATCAAACTTCACGCTTCTACGCTGCTCGTTTGACTTGTAGATAGACTCAAACTATATAGGCTGGATACAATATACCAGTTCTGGGCAAACTTATAAAAAAAATGATTTGAAATGGTTTTGTGGGAGGCAACCAAATATTGGATTCGATGAGCAAATATTTAGCAGTCAATTTTGCAACCTCCTAGTGCTCTCGCAATATTTTAGTGCTGTGTTTCTAAAAAATACTGAAATACCCCTCTCCTGGGGTACTTAACCTGGATGGGACCAACTCACAAAGGTAAACTTGGATGTTTGGTCTAAACTTAGACCAAACGTCTACGTTTACGACTTTAGGAATTCACAAAGAGCATTACGAGCAGTATCTTTAGATCCGCACTCCGGGGGGAGATGCGCCACAAGTGCAGACCTAAAGGTAGTGGCCTGATTCACAAAGGTAAATGTAGGCCAAAAGTGTAAGTTTAGACCAAATATATAGTAGTAAAGTTAGACTGTTGGTCTAAACTTAAACGTTTGGCCTAAGTTTTCCTTTGTGAATCGAGCCCAGTATTCGTGAATGCCCTTTGTGAATTTCCAAAATCATAAACTTAGACATTTGGGGGGTCATTCTGACCCCAGCGGTCATGGACCGCCGGGGCCAGGGTTGGAGGGAGCACCGCCAACAGGCTTGCGGTGCTCCACAGGGTATTCTGACCGCGGCGGTTCAGCTGCGGCCAGAAAGGGAAAACCGTCGGTCTCCCGCCGGTTTTCCGCTGCCCTGGGAATCCCCCATGGCGGCGCAGCTTGCTGCGCCGCCATGGGGGATTCTGACACCCCATACCGCCATCCTGTTCCTGGCGGTTCGCCCGCCAGGAACAGGATGGCGGTATGGGGTGTCGTGGGGCCCCTGGGGGCCCCTGCAGTGCCCATGCCAATGGCATGGGCACTGCAGGGGCTCCCGTAAGAGGGCCCCACTTTGTATTTCAGTGTCTGCCTTGCAGACACTGAAATACGCGACGGGTGCCACTGCACCCGTCGCACCTTCCCACTCCGCCGGCTCAATTCTGAGCCGGCGTCCACGTGGGAAGGATGATTTGCACTGGGCTGGCGGGCGGCCTTTTGGCGGTCGCCCGCCAGCCCAGTGCAGATCCCAAAATACCCTCAGCGGTCTTTCGACCGCGGAGCGGTATTTTGGAGGGGGGAACTCTGGCGGGCGGCCTCCGCCGCCCGCCAGGGTGAGAATAACCCCCTTGGTTTAAGTTTAGATCAAAAGTTTAAGTTTATCTTTGTGAATCGGGCCCCTTGTGCTCAAGAGAAGCCAGGCATCTGAACTAGGCAAGGAGCTACCTTCGGAAAGGCAGATGGTTGCCAGCAGCGGCTCAACAGTGCTAGGGCTCATGTGTCCATGGTGACTGCTGGTTAACATTGTGATCTCCTGCAGGTTAGCTGTGCTCTGAGTAAAAGCACGAGCTGGGCTCTGATAACCTTTCTCCACAGTGGGGTCCACCTAATTTATCACTGCTGGCTTGTTATTACATCCTTTCTCGATTAGAACACTGCTGCAGGGAGGTCGCCCCACTGCCTGCCAGGGACTGGTGTAGGGGGACCCGGTCCTTTAGTAGGCGGAGCAGCTCAGGGTAGTTTGCAGCTCTGAAAAGCACACAGCTCTAGGTGCACACTTTTAGGTGAACAGTTTGTGTGGCACACAATCCCTGGAGATAGACATTCCATACACAGTATGAGGTACACAGCTCTGCTAACAATGCTCGATGCACATTGTGCTTTCCACTACTTTGTACCTCCAAGGGAAGAGGGGAGAACACTCAAACCTAGGAGGCTAGCAAAAACCCAGCTCTCAGATTAAAACAGTTCTATTCATGCAGCTCTGGAAAGCACACAACACTTTAGAAGGTGCAGCGACTGGGAAGCTCACATACACCAGACAACAAACAAATCTAGGCACACATGCCTTAGAAGTACACACAGCTTTGGGAGGAACACTGGCCATAAATTTCCACAGCGATGGAAATCAGAACTGACAGATGCACAGCTCTAAGAGGCAGACATTCCTGGGAAGTGCGTAGCTCTAGAAGCACAGCTATTAAACTA
The DNA here is from genome assembly GCF_031143425.1 of Pleurodeles waltl. NCBI lineage: Eukaryota > Metazoa > Chordata > Amphibia > Caudata > Salamandridae > Pleurodeles > Pleurodeles waltl. Next base: position 205,893,961 of record NC_090437.1, read on the forward strand.
AACAAGCTGCGGAGACTGGGTATACAGCTCTGGTAGGCAGGTAGCGATAGATTACATGTACTGGAGTTAGACTGAGGCAAGTCTTCAAAGTGTGCAGCTCAAGTTGAACAGATCTTGGAGCCACAGAACTACAGCTTAGCACTGACATGGAGGGCCATAGGTCGGGGTGCTCAATTTCGATTGTACAGTTATTGGGGGTTCCCTGTCTAGTGGCTACCACATCTTATAGGATGCAGAGCTCCAGTTCATAGATGTTGGGGTGCATAGCTCTATGGATGCATAGTTAGTGTTGAGCTGGTCTAGCAGGTGCCAAATTTCCAGGCACACAGGTCTTGAAGTTGCACAATCTGTGGGTACACAGATGATCGAGGTGCACCATTCTTGGGTACACAGATCTTAGAGGTGTACTATTTCAGGTTGCTTAGATCCTGGTGGTGCACAGCTCTAAGGGTGCACAGTTCAAGCTGCGCTGATAGTGTTAGTGCACAATCTGTGAGACACACAGATTTTAGGGTGCCTTATCCGGGGGTGAAGAGCTGCACAATTCTAAGCATGAACAATTCGGGTGGCACATATCTTTGAGGTTCATAATTTGGAGGTGAAAAGATACGTGGTATTTCTCAGATTGTCTAGAAGTGCATGTCTTATGAGGCACAGCTCAGTGTGACATATCTTGAAGGTCACAACCCCATGGTGCAAAGACCTTCGAGGTGCACAAGTACTAAGAGGCAGAGCTTAGGCTTCACTATCTTGGTGGTGCACAGCCCTGAAACTGGACAGATCGTGTAGATGCACGGCAATGGGGTGCAATGCTCTGAGAGCAGCACACTGCTTGGGGGCCTCAGGCTGCTGTAAGTGCTGTGTGCCCGGAAGAACTGCTCTCACACATCTGGATGAGCCCTGCCCAGATCCTCCTGTGTCTACAGAGGCCCTTTCTAAAAAATGCTTATTACTGGATACCTGAGCACCAGGACAGAGGTGAGGAAAGACCACGGACCATTCCCTCGCTGCTTCATAACTAAAATATTCTTGATATTTATTTGTCAGAATTGAAGTTTATCCTGCCCATTCCTCTTGAGTGCTCCCCACCCGCAGGTGAAATACAGAGTTCCCTCATTTCGTGAAGGAAAGGGATGGTTTGGCCATGTTCTTTTTTCAGACTGAAAGCAGGATTTGGGGTGCAGCTGACCACAGGGAGGTCTGCCCATGGTCAGACTGGGAGGATGGTGTAGTCCAGAACTGCCATTTTGTTTTGGGCTACATGGGTAGTCCTTTGGAGCCCAAGGGTATGAGTGTCCGGGAGAGACGAGGGTTCTACCAAACAGTTTTAGGTGGGGTTTTCGCTTGGTATATGAGGGTCTCTTTGGTTCAGAGGTAGGCAGACATTCTATGGTCAGCGAAAGAACAGGCCTTTCAGAAGGCAGGCTGCTGATGAATAGCTGATAGAGGAGCTGATCGTATCACCAATCGAGGAAGTGCCCAAAATGGAGCAGGCTCACTTTCATTTGATCCAACACTTGTTCTGGCCAGAAGGGTGTTGGGGAATGATTTATTTTTCAGAGTAGGTGGCCTTGGTATCATATTCCTCATTGGATGTGGCTATGTCAATGGTGGTGGACAGCGGCCCAGGGGCATTGATGGCAAAGTGTGAAATGAAGTCATCTTTTTGGCTGCTTTAGGTACATCCTGATGATTTTCAGCTCTCGGGCATACAATTTGAAGGTGCAGTAATCCGTGTATAAGGCACTGCAGGTGGGATGATCAATATCGTGTGCGCTGTTTGAATGTAATGCTTCAGCTCATTTTTGCAGTAGCGGTTTACATGGCATATGGCCCCTCAGCTGGAAACTCTCTATCTGGAAGATTTTTTTTTCATGAGGGCACAAGCTCGGTGGACTGCTAGGATCTACTGGTAAGATTCCAAAAGCTCATGGGTAACCTGGGGGTTCTTTTTGCACCAGAGAAAATGGTGGGTCCAGAGACAGTGATGCCATTTTTGGGCATTGAAATAGACGGATGGAAGTAAGATTGCCACAAGAGAAAAAGGAGAATATGCTAACATTGTTGATCTGCAAGCTGGTGAGGGACAAATCTAAGGTGATGGAGGTTGAAGTATTGCTGGGTCACCTAAATTTCACATGCAGGGTGGTCAGGGCAGGTAGAACATATTGCAGGGACTGGGTCTGGTGGGCTCAGGTTTCATGCTGCCTCATCATCATATAAGGCTATCATCAGGACTCAAGGAAGATCTTTGGATGTGGTGTTTTCTCTTGTGGTGTTCATTCAACAGGATTCCTTTGGCAGAGCAGGATGACATGAATTGAGATGTACAAATATTCTCTGATGCAGCAGGTCATCTGGGTTTCGGTCTGTGTTGGTGGGGCAGATGGTGTGCAGAGCCATATCAAAAACAGAGGATAAACAGAGAAGATGTATTGAATTTTTGGAATTGTTCCCCCTGGTGGTAACAGTGACTTTATGGGAAACAGAGTTGGCATACAGGAGGGTGCTGTTCAGGGTTGACAACATGATAGTGGTGCAGGTGGTGAACAGAAGTCATCCAGGGATGCACAGCTTCTGAAATTGCTTCTGATTTTTGTGTTGGGTTGCTGCTAGTTTTTGTGTTTGGTTGATTGCAGCATCACATTTCCTTCAGGACGCAGCATGTGCCAGGAGTGGGCAATGACATTGTGAATACTTTGTCTTGTTCACAGTGGGGTAGATTCCAATGGCTGGCCAAGGACACCGACAGAGACCTGACGCCCATGCCAGAGAAGTTGTGGTCGTAAGCAACACAGGATGGTACAACTGGTGGTAGGTTCCCATGCAGAGTCGACATGGAAAGCTTGCTGTCAGGCATGGGTATAGTTTTTGGCATCAGAGGTGCAGTGTAGGGAGGAGAGTTGGTTGCCGCCTGAGGATATGATTCAGTTTATACTAGATTTAATAGAGAAGGGTTTGTTGCTTGTTACCATTACAGGAAAACTGGCAGGAGTCGTTTTTATGGGAAAATTGCTGTGGACTATGACACTTCAGCTGGTGAACTGGGGTGCAGGATGCTGGAGGGTTGGGCACAAGAACATGGGCATTTGGAGCAGGCCAGGAAGCCATTGACATGGATTTTGTTCTGCAAGGTTTTGCTGCAGTTGCCGGAGGGGTGTATGGATGCAACGGAGACCTGTTTGTTCTATGCCCTCATGTCTTGGATGTTTTTTGGTGCAAGGAAGGGTAGTAGTTTGGAGATTTGGCTTAGGAGCTCCAAAATTGTTCAAAGAGTGAAGGGGAGGAGCGTAGTTTGCATGCAGTGGGGTCATCCTGGCAATAGCTCGTGGTGTGGACCAAACAGTGAGTGGTTTGTTGTGGGGGTGGCTATGGCATTCTAGCTGTTATCAGTTGTTTGCAAAACGCTTGGAGCATTGGGTGTGCTCCCAGCAGACGATAGTACAATTTTTTTCTGCATTGACGCAGTGAGGGAAGTGGGTAACAGAGGCTGGGCGCATGAAGACATTATGGCCCTCATTATGACATTGGCGGTAAATCCCTCTTACCGCCATGCTGACTGCCGACAACATAACACCGCCGCGGTGGATAACCGCAAACCATATTATGACACACACATACCAATCCATCACTATATAGCCACACACACAAGTCCACCAGCACAAAGGTCAGCGATAAACTGGCGGTATCCAAACCCACACTGTTACTCCAACAGAACTATGCCCACAGCATTATGACCCACGAATCACCGCAGTGAATATTCAAAGGCGGTAAACCCTTGGCGGTACCTACCGCTGTGCTCAAAATACACACATACAAACAAAACAACAATACATTGGTCAATTCAAACTACACACACCAGACACCCATACACACACCACACCCACACACCAACACTACTATGAAACACACACCCACACTACCCACAACCCTTTCCGACTAGAAAGAATTGCCACCAGAGGGAGACAGCAAGAGCACACACACAACCAGAGCCACATAACAACAGCACCTATACACCATCTACGCACCTTACATCAAACACCCCAACACATCACCCCACACACTCTCACCCACACTACTCACACTACACCCACGGCACCACAAAGACACCCCAGGTTCTTTGAGGAGGAGCTGAAGGTCATGGTGAAGGAAATCATCTGTGTAGAGCCACAGCTATTTGGATCACAGGTGCATCAGACATCCATTGCTAGGAAGATGGAGCTATGGCAGAGAATCGTGGACAGAGTCAACGCCTTGGGACAGCACCCCAGAAAAAGGGACGACATCAGGAAGAGGTGGAGTGACCTACGGAGGAAGGTACATTCCACAGCAGCAAGATACCAACTAGCTGTACAGAGGACTGTCGCTGGACCCCCACCTCCACCCCCACAACTAACAACATGGAAGGAGCAAGTCTTGGTAATCATGCATCTTGAGGGCCTGGCAGGAGTAGGAGGAGGACTGGACTCTGGTAAGTCAAATCTCTATTACTATCACCTCCCTACCTGCATGCCATCACAAATCCCCACCCGTACCCTCACTCCCATCACTTCACCATCTGCCACATACCACAACATCACAACCCACTCATCCCAATACCAAGCCCGGCATGTAACACCAATGCATGGACACTCCTCACAGACCTGCATGGACACCTATCACCACTGCATCCACACTGGAGAGAATCACCTAGCCCACCAAATAGCTACTCACTCAAAGGCACATCTGCCAGGGCAACAACAACCATAGAGGTCTCCTAGCCAATGTCACCGGAGAAGAGGTGCCAGCAACATCCAGCCCCCCCCCCCCCCCCCAGAAGAGGCCCACAGTGATGACAGCAGCTCTGGTCGCCTGGATCTAGATGACCAACATGGCCCATCCAGGATCTTCAGACATTCGGTTACCCAGGCAGACTCACACCACCACAGAGCCTCACCCCTCAGGAAACACCACCATAGCACCCACCCAGCGGGCCCATACCTCTGTTACCAGGACACGTCAATCAGCAGTATGTCCACCACTACAGGGACCCCAGGCCACCCCACAAACACAGGATGATCAGGGACCTGGGGTCAGTGGCAGTGGGCACACAGTTCAGGGGACTGAGGCACAGGACAACAGGGAAGCTGGGAGGACTGCTGTGCGACAGGGGGAGGACAGGCCCAAGGAACCAACTCTCCGGGAGGCACTTACCCTAACCCTGGGAGCATGCCACCATTCCCAGGAGACGATGGCCAGATACTGGACAAGTTGCAGAAGAACATGCGGCTGCAGAAGGGACAGTATCTGGGGATCAAGGACGACTTGAAAGACATCAACACCACCCTGGTCTCCATTGCAGAGGTGCTGGCAGACATGGCCAAAACTATGAGGGAGGCAGTGGCACCCCACCAGGCCTTTGCCACTAGCCAAACAGATGAACAGCCCTTCACCTCCATTGCTGCTAGTGGACAGGAGGCCTTGCCACAGGACCAACAGGACACCAGCACCCCTGCCCCTGCAGAAGGTGAACCACCCCGCAAACGTTCCCTGCGATCCAGGCAGAAGCCAGAGACCATTGCCAAGACCCCTGCCAGGAAATAAGACTCTCCTGAGTGTCCCACTCTGTCACCCTGTCCACCTTGAACTGCCATTGCTCTCCTTCCCCTTTGGACAATTCACCTGTGATACAAATAGACTGGACTCCAACCTGGACTTTCGCCCATCATCCCTCCAGCCCATCTCACATCCCCCTCTACCTCTTAGCACTGAAATAAACACCCTTTGAAAAAATACAAGTATGGAGTATGTCAAATGATTTAAGTATGTATGAAACATTGAAAATCAACTGTACAGAAATGTATACATAGGAATGACCTGTAGTTGGCTGCTGTCAACACACCAGGAGCGATAGTGGGGCACAATTATCTGCAAATAGAGATGCCAAAGGCTACAGTGAGTGGCCATAGAAGTGGGAAAATTATCCTGCCAGTGACAATGTCAAACACAAAACTGTCAATTAAATGTGAAGTTACACTGTCTTACCTGTGTGTCATTGGAAGTATTGACGAAATATTGCACTTTTGTTGTCCTCATCCTCTGCCTCCTCATCTTCACTGTCCACAGGGTCCACTGCTGACACACATCCATCTCCAGCCTCATCCTCCTGCAGAAAAGGCACCTGGCAACGTAAGGCAAGGTTGTGCAACATACAGCAAGCCACGATGATCTGGCAAACCTTTTTGGGTGAGTAGTACAGGGATCTGTTAGATGGAGGCAATGAAACCTGGCCTTCAGGAGGCCAAAGGTCCTCTCTATAATCCTTCTTGTTCACCCATGTGCCTCATTGTAACGTTCCTCCGCCCTTGTCCTGGGATTCCTCACAGGGGTCAGTAGCTATCAGAGGTTTGGGTAACCAGAGTCACCTGCAAATATCGAGGGACAACTGTTATCCACACACCAACCCTTAGGTCCTACTCCATACCCATAAAGCAACATCCAGTGGGTGGGAACCTGGGCTCACCTATTAGCCACACCCCATGCCTCTGGCATTGACCCATCACATATGGGATGCTGCTATTCCTCAGGATAACGGCATCATGCACAGACCCAGGATATTTTTCATTGATGTGGGAGATGTACTGGTCCGTCAGACACACCATCTGCACATTCATCAAGTGAAAGCTCTTTCGATTTCTGAACACATGTTCATTTCACCGGGGGGAGGGGGGAAAGCTATGTGTGTACCATCAATTGCCTCAATATTGTTGGCGATATGTCCCATTGCATAGAAATCAGCTTTCACTTTGGCCAAATCCTCCGCCCGGGGGAAAACGATGTAGCTGCGCATGTGTTTAATCAGGGCAGACAACCCTCTGGTCAGCACTATTGAGAACATTGGCTGAGACATTCCTGCTGCCAAGCCCACTTTCACTTGGAAGGAGCCAGTTGCCAGGAAATGGAGCACTGATAGCACTTGCACAAAAGGGGAGTTCGCGGTGGGGTGACTGATAGCAGAGATTAGATCAGACTCCAATTGGGCGCACAGCTCTGTGATTGTGGCCCTGTCCAGTCTATAGGTGAGGATAATATGCCTGTCCTCAATTGTTGCCAAGTCCACCAGGGGTCTATAGACAGGGGGGTGTCTCCAACTCCTATTTATCCGCAGCGGTTGCAATCTGTGGGGCAAAATGGTGAGCAGCTGGTCAGTGTCTCTTATTTCCAACCACTACACTTCAATGCATGTCGTGATTGTAACAGTATTGTTTTGGAGAAGTCCAAATGGTGCATATGTGTACTGTGACACAGTTAGGAGCCATGGCCTGCAACCCCCCTGTAAAATGCTGTCCGCCTGTCCTGTGTGGAGGGACAGGTGGAAATGAGGTAATCCACTGACGTGCGGCGTTGCGGGAGGTGATCGGAAACCGCCGTGCAACTCCTCATTGGTTATCATTGGGCCCGATGGGGTACAGTGGCCAATGGTGATGTACGCCAGCGGTGACAGTATGCACCGCCGCGGACGTCACCGCCATTTTCTATCTGTTCACTAACTTGCTACCTGACCTTCAACATGAGAGGACCTACACTGCAAGTGCTGTTGTGACCTGTGTCTAGAACTGACCATGGCTCGTGTCACTGGGGAAAGGGCCCCTGCCTTCACCTCAGCAGAGTTGGAGAGACTGGTGGATGGGGTCCTATCCCAGTACAGAATGCTATATGGGCCTCCAGACCAACAGGTGAGTGCACCGTGAGTACGATCCTGGGGGTCTCTGGGAGGCAGAGCACCCACTGTTGCAAACGGTGGGAGGACCTGAGACGCTGAGCACGGAATACAGTGGAGGCCCAGCTGGGGATGGCCTCCCAACGAGGAAGGGGGGCTCGTTGAACCCTGACCCCCCTAATGGCCCGCATACTGGTGGTGGCCAAACCGGAGCTGGATGGGCGCTTGGGGGCATCACAGCAGCTACAAGGGGGTGAGTACAGTGCTCCAATATACAACTTGCACCTGGTGGGGTGGTATCCGGGTGGGGGATGTGGGCCTGTGGGTGCCCCCAGGCCAGGCCTGACATTGCAGAGTAGGTACCATGTTGGGCAGGGTACTGATGTAAAATACCTCCAACCAAGTTAGTAGGCATCCACTACTGGGCAGGGGTCTTTGGGTTTCAGGTGTGCTGCAATTGGTGTTAGGTGTCCCTATCCATGGCCTGGTGACTAGCATTGTGATTGGTAGTGCATTGCCTAGTGCGTAGGGCGATTCCCAGTGTGTATGTGTCATGTACGCCAACGGTGGTGTTGTTACTGCCATTGACCAAGTGAATCCTTTGTCTCTCCACCCCTTTTTGTTTTGTCACCCTGTCCTTATGTGCATTCGCATCATCTAGCAGAGGAGCTGAGGCACTGGTGACTGAGGGAGCTGCATCCCACAGGGCCCAGGCTGCTGAATCCACCGACGCTGAGGACACCAGTGGGACAGAGGGTGAGGGGAGCACAACGGCAGAGACAGGAGGGGACAGTTGGGACACGGATTCCTCCTCCGATGGAAGCTCCCTGGTGGTGCCTGACACCTCTGTGCCCACCCCAGCTACAGGTACAGCCACCACCCCCGTACCAGCACCACCCTCCCAGCAGCCCCTCAGCATGTTTCCCGTGCCCTCTCGCCCAGGAGGGTGGGCATCTCCTAAGCCCCAGGCACCTCAGGCCCTGCCCCAGGGAGCCCTGCTGCCCTGAGTGAGGAGACTATTGACCTCCTGCGATCCATCTCTGTTGGGCAGTCAACCATTGTGAATGCCATTCAGGGGCTGGCAGCCCAAATGCAACAGACAAATGCATTCCTGGGGGGCACTCACAGTGGCATGGCGGCCAAACATAGATCAATCCAGGCTCTGGCCTCCTCTCTGATGGCAGCCATCGTCCCTGTTTCTAGCCTCCCCCTCCAACTTCCTCTACCCAATCCCATTCCCCTCAACCCCAACCTATCCCAAGCACACAGGCAGTCGAGCAGGCACCCAGGACAACACACAAGAGTGGACATGGCAAACACAAGCACCACACTTCATGCCACAGGCACTCACACAAACACCATCCAGATGTAGACATACCAACATCCACTGCCTCCACTGTGGCCCCATCTTCCTCCTCGTCCACCTCCCTCCCAGTTTAGCACACCTATCAGCACACGTCCCTCACTGGCAGTCACCACCCCCACTTCCATGTACACATCCCCTGTGTCCTCTCCCACTGTGTCTGTGCCCCCTCCTCCCAAAGTACACAAACGCAATCACTCAGACACCCAACAGCCATCCTCCTCACAACAGTATCCAGCCCATGCACCTGGAGCCTCCCCCCACCACTGCTAGCACTGCCACCAGCACCGCTACCAGCACCACTGCCAGCAGCAGCCCCAGTGGGTAGCCATCCGAGGCCTCAGTGGATGGGCTGGAGCCTCGCCCCACCACTGCCAGCACCGCCACCAACACCACTGCCAGCAGCAGCAGCCCCAGTGGGCAGCCATCTGAGGCTGAAGGGGATGGACTGGAGCCTCCCCCACCACTGTTAGCACCGCCACCAGCACCGCCACCAACACTGCCACCAGCACCACTGCCAGCAGCAGCAGCCCCAGTGGGCAGCCGTCCAAGGCTGCAGGAGATGGGCTGGAGCCTCCCCCACCACTGCCAGCACCACCCCCAGCACCTCCACTGCCACCACTGAGCAGCCGCCAGCAGACAGTGTGTAGTCCTGCATCCATGGACTGTTGTGCGGCCTGGCCCCTGCAAATCCTCTGGGTTTGACACCCAGGTGAGAGACTGTGACCTTGCAATCCCCAAGATCTGCTTCACAGGGCACAATGCCCCCTCCAGAACCAGTGGAAGAAGCCATCCACTCACTCCATCCTCCACAGGATGAAGCTCACTGGGCACATTGCCCCCTCCAGAACCAGTGGGGAAGCCATCCACTCACCCCATCCTTCCCAGGATGAAGCTCACTGGGCACAATGTCCCCCCCAGAACCAGTGGAAGAAGTCATCCACTCCCCCCATCCTCCCCAGGATAAAACTCACTCGACACAATGCCCCCTCCAGAACCAGTGGAGAAGCCATCCACTCACCCCATCCTTCCCAAGATGAAGCTCACAGGGCACAATGCCCCCTCCAGAACCAGTGGAAAAATCCATCCACTCACCCCATCCTCCACAGGATGAAGCTCACTGGGCACAATGCCCCCTCCAGAACCAGTGGAGAAGCCATCCACTCACCCCATCCTTCCCAGGATGAAGCTCACAGGGCACAATGCCCCCTCCAGAACCAGTGGAAGAAGCCATCCATTCACCCCATCCTCCCCAGGATTAAACTCACTGGACACAATGCCCCCTCCAGAACCAGTGGAGAAGCCATCCACTCACATCCTTACCAGGATGAAGCTCACTGTGCACAATGAACCAGAGGAAGAAGCCATCCATTCACCCCATCCTCCACAGGATGAGGCTCACTGGAAACAATGCTCCTCCAGAACCAGTGGAGAAGTCATCCACTTACCCCATCCTTCCCAGGATGACGCTCACTGGGCACAATGCCCCCTCGAGAACCAGTGGAAGAAGCCATCCACTCACCACATCCTACCCAGGATAAAACTCATTGGACACAATGCCCCCTCCAGAACCAGTGGAGAAGCCACCCACTCACCCCATCCTTCCCAGGATGAAGCTCACTGGGCACAATGAACCAGTGGAAGAAGCCATCCACTCACCCCATCCTTCCCAGGATGAAGCTTACTGGGCTCAATGCCCCCTCCAGAACCAGTGGAGAAGCCATCCACTCACCCCATCCTTCCCAAAATTAAGCTCACTGGGCACAATACCCCCTCCAGAACCAGTGGAAGAAGCCATCCCCAACCCCATGCTTACCAGGATGAAGCTCACTGGGCACAATGCCGCCTCCAGAACCAGTAGATAAGCCATCCACTCACCCCATCCTTCCCAGGATGAAGCTCACTGGGCACAATGAACCAGTGGAAGAAGCCATCCACTCACCCCATCCTCCACAGGATGAAGCTCACTGGGCACAATGCCCCCTCCAGAACCAGTGGAGAAGCCATCCACTCACCCCATCCTTCCCAGGATGAAGCTCACAGGGCACAATGCCCCCTCCAGAACCAGTGGAAGAAGCCATCCATTCACCCCATCCTCCCCAGGATTAAACTCACTGGACACAATGCCCCGTCCAGAACCAGTGGAGAAGCCATCCACTCACATCCTTACCAGGATGAAGCTCACTGTGCACAATGAACCAGAGGAAGAAGCCATCCATTCACCCCATCCTCCACAGGATGAGGCTCACTGGAAACAATGCTCCTCCAGAACCAGTGGAGAAGTCATCCACTTACCCCATCCTTCCCAGGATGACGCTCACTGGGCACAATGCCCCCTCGAGAACCAGTGGAAGAAGCTATCCACTCACCACATCCTACCCAGGATAAAACTCATTGGACACAATGCCCCCTCCAGAACCAGTGGAGAAGCCACCCACTCACCCCATCCTTCCCAGGATGAAGCTCACTGGGCACAATGAACCAGTGGAAGAAGCCATCCACTCACCCCATCCTTCCCAGGATGAAGCTCACTGGGCTCAATGCCCCCTCCAGAACCAGTGGAGAAGCCATCCACTCACCCCATCCTTCCCAAAATTAAGCTCACTGGGCACAATACCCCCTCCAGAACCAGTGGAAGAAGCCATCCCCAACCCCATGCTTACCAGGATGAAGCTCACTGGGCACAATGCCCCCTCCAGAACCAGTAGATAAGCCATCCACTCACCCCATCCTTCCCAGGATGAAGCTCACTGGGCACAATGAACCAGTGGAAGAAGCCATCCACTCACCCCATCCTCCACAGGGTGAAGCTCACTGGGCACAATGCCCCCTCCATAACCAGTGGGGAAGCCATCCAATCATCCCATCCTTCCCAGGATGAAGCTCACTGGGCACAATGCCCCCCCCAGAACCAGTGGAGAAGCCATCCACTCACCCCATCCTTCCCAGGATGAAGCTCACTGGGCACAATGCCCCCTCCAGAACCTGTGGAAGAAGCCATCCACTCACCCCATCCTCCACAGGATGAAGCTCACTGGGCACAATGCCCCCTCTAGAACCAGTGGAAGTAGTCACCCACTAGAGAGACTGTGGCCTTGCACTCCCCAGGACAAGTCAGTGGGCAAATCACCCACTTGAGAGACTGTAGCCTTGCACTCCCCAGGACCAAGCACAGCGCGTGTTGCCCCCTCCCGAGCATGTGGGCAAATCACCCGCTTGAGAGACTGTGCCCTTGCACTCCCCAGGACCAAGCACAGGGCATGTTGCACCCTCCAGAGCATGTGGGCAAATCACCCACTTGAAAGACTGTGGCCTTGCACTCCCCAGGAACAAGCACAGGGCATGCTGCCCCCTCCAGAGCATGTGGACAAATCACCCACTTGAGTGACTGTGGCCTTGCACTCCCCAGGACAAGTCAGTGGGCAAATCACCCACTTGAGAGACTGCGGCCTTGCACTCCCCAGGACCAAGCACAGGGCATGTTGCCCCCTCCAGAGCATGTGGGCAAATCACCCACTAGAGAGACTGTGGCCTTGCACTCCCCAGGACCAAGCACGGGGCATGATGCCCCCTCCAGAGCATGTGGGCAAATCACCCACTTGAGAGACTGTGGCCTTGCACTCCCCGGGACCAAGCACAGGGCATGTTGCCCCCTCCAAGATCAGTGGCGTTCCATCTTCCAGGTGAGGTGTCCCCCCATTCCCCGTCCCCCTGAGGTGCCTGTCTATTTTCGACCTGATGCCCCTACAGTGTTCTCTCCGTGTTGTTGCAGGAGTGAGGTTGGGCCTTGGACTTTGTGATGTGGCCCTGTGGCCTGTGGCCTATGGACATTGAGGACTGGGCAGTGTCCCTTGCATTGTAAATATGTAAATACTTTTTGATTTGGATGCACGAATTTCACCTATATTTATCAGGTTACAACCTTTTTACACTATAGTAGTTGTCCATGCATTATTCCTGAGGGTTACGGGGTGACTTTGTAATGTTACTGCATCTGCTTGTGTGTATGGTGTTGGGGGTGGGGGTGTTGCGTGTGTGTGTGTCACTTTCTTTTTCCTCCCCCCTCCCCTGTGTGCTAGGCGGCAGTACTCACCGTGGTCTTCTTCGCTTGCGTTGGTGTTCGTAATGGAGCAGAAGAGCATGGGGAAGACATGCAACTAGGGCTCCATGGCGGCATAGTTCTTCCTTGAGTCTCCAGAGGTGAGTTGTTTCCCTTCTGTACAGTGTTTCAGCCAGGCTTTTGATGTCGTTGGTACCACCCAGGAAAAGGTGGGGATTGGAGTGTCATTATACAGTGGGTGGTACATTGTCTTCCACCTGGCTGTTGCCGGTTACCGCCTCAGTGCCTATTGGTTTTGCCCTGGCGGTCTGTGTGTTAACGTGGCTGTCTGTCTGAGGGTTTCCGCCGTGGTCATAATTTCAGATTTATTACCGCTGGCCTGTTGGCGGTACTACTGCTGCTTTATCACTGACCGCCAGGGTTGTAATGAGGGCCTCTGTGTTCAGGGCATGCCCTTTGAAATCCTTACTACTATTTTTCTTTTATTGCAGGTTCAGTGCGGGTCCGGTGGTGGAGGACATGGCCATCAGGGCAGTGGGCCACTCTTTCATCAAGTGAGTGGAGAGACAAGACAATCAGAAGGGTTTTGGGATCAATTTAGGTTTAGATCAACATTTGTTTCCTGTTACATGGCAAGGAAACGGAGATATGTGTAGGAGGGAATTGTTGCAGTTCTTAAATGGTTGGAGGGTGGTAGGTGCCCAGACATGTTGTTCATTCACTTAGGGGAAAAAGAGCTTGTGAAGGAAAAGTTGTAGTGCTGATGAGGTCAATAAAAAAGATTTAGGCCCATATTTATACTTTTTTAGCACCGCATTTGCGTTGTTTTTTTACGCAAATCGGCGCAAACTTACAAAATACAGTTGTATTTTGTAAGTTTGTGCCGATTTGGCGTAAAAAAACGACGCAAATGCGGCGCTAAAAAAGTACAAGTATGTGCCTTAGTATCAGATTAAGGCAAGGTGGGCTGGGTGGTTTGTGTTGTGGAGTTTCTGCAGGGAAGGGTTTGGAGAGGGGCTAGCAAACCCTCTGCTATTGGCAGGGTGCATATAAAGGTTAGTCAGGAAATGTCCCATTTTCGCAGGAAAAGTGGCTTCATCTCCATTTGTCATACTGAGATCAAGTTCAAGACAAAGGTTTTTTTTTAGAGGAGATGGAGTTCATTTGCCATGCGTTGGGAAGGATCTGTATTTGTTGGAATTGAGAGGAGTTTTGTTAAGGACCCTGAATATTAGGAGATAAAGTAGACAGTATAGCTGGGTACGGGGAGTCACAGAAAAAGTTAGCAGGCTTCCTTTTTCTGGATGGTGGGGGCCTGGGTAGTTTTGCAGGAGTTGACAAAAGTTTGGTTGACATTGCCAGTTTGTGAACTATGTGCAAAGGGAGGATAGGCAGGAGGTTCAAGGTTAAATTTAAGGATATTTGTGTAGAGGTTCATGCACGGAGTCATAGACTGTAGGGGAAATCTAAAGTTGAAAACTGTTAAAATGCACTACAATTATATGAGATAGCTGCGGAGTTTGCCATGTGGGTGCGCTCATAGGGATTTTAGATTCAGGTGACATGGAGACCGGTGGCAAGGAGATCTTTTGTAGCCTTTTACACAAAACAAAGTGGTCAGTGGTATGTGCTGTGCCTCTTTCTCCCAAGTGGGTTTGGTGGATGTCCGACAACAGGGAGGTCTGCCCCCCCCCAGAAGATTGGAAGGCTGGTGCAATCCAGAACTGGCATTTTGTTTTGGGCTACATGCCTAGCCCATTATAGCCCAAGGGTTTATAGTGGGTTCAAGTGGGCTCCCTGCCACCTTTGAATGTTCAGGAGACCTGGTGACCGTGGTGGCTGGTGACAGGGAGACCTTTTACGGCATTTTTCCCTGTCCGTCCTTCACCCTTTTTTTTAGTGATTGAATCCTGTGTTGTCAGTGTTTTGGTGTTTTTTGGGGGGCTCCATTGTTGGGACAGGTGTGCAAAGGTTAATTTAGATTATGTTGTCATCTAGGACCGGTGCTTAGTGGTGTTCTGGAAAGTTTTGCAGGAGTTGACAGAAGTTTGGTTGGCTTTGCTGGTTGGTGAACCATTTGAAAAGGGAGGGTAGGTGATACGTTTAAGGTTAATTGTAGGACGTTTGGTTGCTTAGAGGTTCATACATGCAGTCATAGACTGTAGGGGAAATCTAAAGTTGTAAAATGTTGAAATGCACCACAATTAAATTAGATATTTTCGGGGTGGGCTCTGTGGGTGGGACCGTAGAGGTGGAGGTGGGACATTGGTTAGTTCACTTTGATGTATAGCTAGGATTTAGATTTGTAAGGTAGTTAGCCAGGCAAAATTTGTGATGTGTACCTGTTTCAATAAAGTGGCCATTTTTACACAACAAAGTAGTTGGTGGATTGTGCTGCACCCCTCTGTCCTAATGTTTCATCGCCGTTTCGTTGTCTTTTTATAAAGTGGGGTTTAATTGTCCTTAATTATCTTTTCTTGCTGAATATGTCATGGTGTACGAGTGTGTACTCATGTTCCTCGTTGTGCTGGGCAAAGCTAAGACCAGCATCTGAAGAGAGTGGCTGTTAGCAGTTCAACCCCCAGTGGGGGCTAGCAAACCTCTGGGCTCTCAGATGAAGACACAACAAGATAGGTTCTCAAACTTTTCAGCTAAAAGAAATATTATTTATTATTATTTATAGGAATGGTTATTTTCCTTTGGTAAAGCTCACCTACAAATACACTTTTTGTAATCACGTACTAAAGGCAAAACACTTATAGTTGCATTATATATAAAATTATCGAACTTTTCAGGTTGCAGAAGTAATATTTACTTTTATTTATAGGAATGGTTATTTTCCTTTTGTAAAGCTCATCTGCAAACACACTTTTTCCAATCACGTACTAAAGCCAATACGCTTATGCTTGAATTATATACAACCATAAGATGAATTTGTCAGTGACAACATTAACTTTCTGAACTAAAAAAAAAAACACAGAAATTCAAAAGTAAACTTGCGCCCCCAAAATGCACTGCTTATGACCTGATATAACATTACTCATGACACGTTTGATGACATAATTTACAACATCCCTGATGACATGGCCTCCCTCCCCTTAAAAACAAAATAGGCCCTGAGGGGTGGGCTCCCCAGAGCCTCATAGGACTCAGGAGAGGGGCTCTGCAGCCTTTCTCCCATTTACTTGAAGGAGTGACCCTGGGAGATGGGTTCCTCAGGGCCTAAAAAGGCTTGGTGAGGGGGGACATGTAGCCCCCTCCCCTTTAACTAGAAAGAAATAGCCCTGGTGGAAGGGGTCCCCAAGGCCTACTAAGGTTCAGGGAGGGGGCCTAGCAGTCCCCATCCATTTAATAAAAATGTCCCTTGGGTATGGTGTCCCAGTGCCTAATTTGGCCCAGGGATGGAGGCTGTGCAGCCCCCATCTCCTTTATTTAAAGGAGTGGGCCTGGGGCATGGGATCCACAGGGCCTAACAAGTCACAGGGAGGGGGCATGTGGCCCTCCTATCCTTTAATGAAAAAAAGGACCTGGGGTGGGGTTCCTAAGGCCAAACAAGGCTCGTGGAGGAGGGCTGCATGCCCATTCCCCTTTCAGAAAAAAATGCCCAGGGAATGGGGTCCTCAAGACCTAATAAGACTTGGGGAGGGGGCAGCATGATCCCCCACCCCTTAAAAAAAAGCCCTGGGTGATGATGTTCCAGGGCCTAATGAGAGTCAGGGAGGGGGCTGCATATCCTCCTCCCCTTTAATGAAATGAAAGGTCAATAAATATGGTAATGTGGGATTGGCTGCCTTTACTAGGGTTAGACACATGGCCTGGAGACAGGCCAGCCCTTGTGTAGAGTGGGGTTGACTGCAGGGTCTGGCCACAGGTCATGTGCAGCTGAGGGTTTGATTTATATGTGGTAATAAAATATTACCTTGTGTTTAAAAAAAACTAGAAATTCACTGAAAAAGCAAAAGGTAAAGTAAAGATATATTTGGGTCTTATAAAAAGATCTGTTTTTGTTTTAAAAAACCTTAGCAATTCCCCCAAAAAAGGTAAAGTAACGTTATAGTTAGTTGAATTTATCAATGACAACATTAACGTTTTGTACAAAAAAAGCACAGAAATTAAATGGTTAGTGTTAGTGCAAACTAACAACTCGTACCCACGTCATGAACTGCTTATGATCTCACGTATGACATCACTCACAACATGTTCTATGACATTATATCTGACATCACAGATGACATCTCAAATTACATTATTGATGCCATTACTGATGACATCACTGATGACTTCATCCAATGAGTGTATTAGATTGTTTTATAGTTTATTTAATGGTGGTAACTACCACAATACTTTTCTGCCTAGTTTTGTACAGCCTGTGTCCAACTAATTGGTATAAGTGCATACAAAATGTATGTGCTACTAATGCATCAGAGATGTGTAGAGGTATTGAACACATTGTAAATCTTTGTATTCAAGAGTAACTCTGTGTGCAGATGACAGTTTACTTGTGTTCATTATGTTACACTCAAGTTCTTTGGCACTTCAGAAAAAGTTTACAGCAGGGTAAAGATTCTATATACTACATACTAAATATTGTAAGCAGCCTTGAGTTATTAGACAGAATTATCTCAGAATGAAACTTCTGCTTAACATAGAAGACTGTGCATATCAGGTTCTAACCTATGTACATGTCCTTGTTTTGCTTCAGAAGATGGATTATCTTTAAAGTTTTCACCACAGTAAGAACACTGCAGGTAGTACAATCTTTAACACCTTTAGAGCTTGGCTCTCTCTCACTCTTTGGACAGATTTTGCATAGTGTAGACCATGCTTAGTAGATACATTTTGAAACTCTGTGGTGTATTTGTCTGACAGTTTCACTGTCTTCAAACAGTGTGGGAGAAAAAACATTCACCATAGAGTAAGCATTGTTACCAGTACCCACTTTTCCACTCATATCAACATTGTTTCTCAACATACGTTCAGTAATCCTTAGGGGTTTGATACTTGTAAAGAGAATTTGCAATAGGGTGTTATTTATGTAACAGGGCTTGAGTAAGGGCTAGAGGAACTTGGTTTTCCATTATCAGTTGTATGCAGATTCAACACAAAGTGCAGGATAGGTTATCCTTTCATCTGTGGTTCATAGTAAACATGAACTCAGCTATCCATGAAGTGTATGGTATAGGGACAATGTAGGAAATAACACAAGCTTGCTTTACCTCTGGGAGTTGTATGCATGATAGCAGTAAAGACGCTTCATATTATTCTGACCTATTTTGCACTTGCTTTCATAGCTCTAATGGTGTACCCATTTAAAAAACAATGTGTAAAAAAAAAGCTTGGATGATGTCATCAGTGATTTCATCAGTGATGTCATCAATGATGCAATTTGAGATGTCATCAGTGATGTTATAAATTATGTCATTGAACTTGTCATTAGTGATGTCATATATGAGGTCAAAAGCAGTGCATGACGGAAGTAAGTACTTCTAATTATAACTTGTGAATTTATCTGTTTTCTTTAGTTCAGAATGTTAATGTTGTCACTGACAAATTCACCTAACTATTATGTTACTTTAACCTTTATTTCTATATGCTTATTTCTGGTATTTGGACAAAATATTGTGCTTTAATTATCGAGATACAGAAATATTGGGAAAAAATATCTTGATACAAAAATATTGTAATGCAGAAATATTGTTGTCAAGGATATAGATTTTTGTAGGTAAGTGATATCATTGTCAAGAATATCATTGTTGCTATTCTCATTTTAAATAATACAGTTGTCATAAATATCATTTTAAAATATATTTATGTGTTTTAGTTCACATAATAATTATGAAGTATTTTTATTGTTTGTATAATTGCTAATAATGTTTTCTAACTACAGTTTGGGATTTTAAGCAATATTTATTTTTAATTTAACTGTGAAGAGTAGTTTATACTTTCATAGTGGGCTGCTACGTTTGCAGGGGTATAGGGTATGAAATTAATTAGGTATAGTTATCAAACAGGTCATTTAAAAAAAATAGTAAATATGTCATTGATTAGTAATTATGTAAAATGTGTAATAATTATGGCCCTCATCACAACATTGGCGGTGAGTGCCGCTTACCGCCATGCTGACTGCCGCAATCATACTGCGACCGCGGTGGTATACCACTACCCGTATTATGACCCACACATAGAAATCCACCACTATACAGACACACGCACAAGTCAGCCAGACCAAAGGCCAGTGATAAACTAGCGGTACCAAAACCCACACTGTTACACCAACAGAAATACGCCCACAGCATCATGACCGCATCAAGACAGCAAAGCGCTCGATGCCTCCCAATCCGGATTTAGCAAAAACCACAGCACGGAGACTGCACTCATTGCTGCCACAGATGACATCAGGACCATGCTCGACAAAGGCGAAACCACAGCCCTTATCCTCTTGGACCTTTCCGCAGCTTTCGACCCGTCTGTCACCACACCCTTCGAACGCGCTTCCACAACACTGGGATCCATGGCAAGGCCCTCGACTGGATCTCCTTCTTCCTCTCCGGCATAACCCAGAGAGTCCGCCTACCGCCCTACCTGTCCGAATCCTCTGAAATCGTCTGTGGCGTCCCTCAAGGATCCTCCCTCAGCCCAACTCTTTTCAATGTTTACATGGCCCCCCTCGCCAACATCGCACGATCCCACAACATCAATATAGTATCCTACGCAGACAACACCCAGCTGATCATCTCCCTCACGAAAGATCCCACAAAAGCAAGATACAACCTACACAAGGGACTTCACGCTATCGCCGACTGGATGAATTCAAGCCACCTCAAGCTAAACACTGACAAAACAGAGGTCCTCATCCTCGGCAGCAACCTCTCCACCTGGAACGACTCCTGGTGGCCTACATCCCTCGAAGCCGCCCCCACCACCCAAGTACAGAACCTGGGAATCATCATTGACTCAGCACTCAGCTTGACTCAACAGGTCAACGCAGTCTCCTCTTCCTGCTACAACACCCTCTGTATGCTCCGCAAGATTTTCAAGTGGATTCCCGTCGAAACCAGAAAAACAGTCACCCACGCCCTAGTCAGCAGCCAACTGGACTTCGGAAACGCGCTCTATGCAGGAACCACGGCCAAACTACAAATGAAACTGCAACACATCCAAAATGCCTCCGCCCGACTCATCCTTGACGTCCCATGCCACAACCACATCTCAGCCCATCTCAGAGAACTACACTGGCTACCCATATCGAAGAGGATCACCTTCCTACTACTACTCACCCACGCACACAAAGGCCTACACAACACAGGTCCGGCCTATCTCAATGACAGACTCACCTTCCACACCCCCGCCTGCCAGCTCAGCTCCGCCAGCCTCGCACTCGCCTCCGTCCCCCGCATTCACCACTCCACCACCGGAGGAAGATCCTTCTCCTACCTCGCAGCCAAGACCTGGAACTCCCTACCGCTCCAACTACGCCAGACCCAAGACCTCCTGGCCTTCAGAAAACGCCTCAAGACATGGCTTTTGGACCATTAGCTCCCCCCTGGCTCCCAGCGGCTTTAGACCCTAACCGGTGAGTAGCGCGCTTTATAAATTGTTTGATTGATTGATTGATTGACCCACGAATCACCGCGCTCAAAATAAATACACACATTCAAAACTACACCACATTGGACAATTCAAAATACACACACCTGACACACATACACACAACACACCCACACCAATATAAAACACACACCTACACTACCCGCAACCCTTTACGACCCAAAGAATTTGACAACTGAGAAAGAGACAAGCCAGGAGCACCCACTGAATCTGAGCCACAAAACACCATCACCCATACACCATCTACGCACCTTACAGCACACACCCCAACACATCACCCAAACACCCTCACACACACCACTCACACTACACCCATGGCACCACAAAGACACCCCAGGTTCTCAGAGGAGGAGCTATGGGTCATGGTGGAGGAAATCATCTGGGTAGAGCCACAGCTATTTGGATCACAGGTGCAGCAGACATCTATTGCAAGGAAGATGGATCTATGGCGGAGAGTCGTGGACAGGGTCAACGCCGTGGGATAGCACCCAAGAAAAAGGGATGACATCAGGAAGAGGTGGAACGACCTACGGGGGAAGGTACGTTCCGTGGTTGCAAGACACCAGATAGCTGTACAGAGGACTGGCGGTGGACCCCCACCTCCTCTCCCACAACTAACAACATGGGAGGAGCAAGTCTTGGTGATCATGCATCCTGAGGGCCTGGCTGGAGTAGGAGGAGGACTGGACTCTGGTAAGTCAAATCTTTACTACTTTATACCCCACCCTACCTGCATGCTATCACAAACAACAACCCCTACCCTCACCCCATCTCTCCACCACCTCACATATACCCCACCATCACAACTCACCCATCTCAATACCAAGCCCTGCATGCAACACCAATGCATGGACCCTCATCACAGACCTGCATGGACACCCATCACCATACCATGCACACTAGTGACAATCACTTAGCCAAACAAATTACAACTCACACAAGCCAAAGCTGCCGTGCAAATAACAACCATAGAGGGAAACATACCCATGCAGAAGATGGCACACACAGAAACAATAACACTGCATTTACATCCCCACAGGACCCCCACTCAACGTCACCAGAGAGGAAGTGCCAGCCACATCCAGTCCCCCCCAGAAGAGGCCCACAGTGATGACAGCAGCTCTGCACGCCTGGATCACGATGACCAACCTGGCCCATCAGGGACCTCTGGACTGTCCGTTACCCAGGCACAGTCCCAACCCACCACAGAGCCTCCCCCTCAGGAAACACCACCACAGCACCCACCCAGTGAGCCCATCCTTCTGTCCCCAGGACACGTCAATCAGCAGTGTGTCCACCACTACAGGGAACCCAGACAACCCCACAAACACAGGACGATCAGGGACCTGGGGTCAGTGGCATTGGGCACATGGTTCAGGGGACAGAGGCACAGGACAACAGGTAAGCTGGGAGGACTGCTGTGTTACAGGGATAGGACAGGCCAAGGGAACCGACTCTCCACAAGGCACTCACCAACATCCTGGGAGCATACCACTTTTCCCAGGAGATGATGGCCAGATACCGGCAAACTTGCCGGAGACCCAGCGGGTGCAGGAGGGACGGTACCTGGGGATCAGGGAGGACCTGAGGGACATCCACACCACCCTGGTAACCATTGCAGGGGTGCTGGCAGACATGTCCAATACTATGAGGGAGGCAGTGGCACACCAACGGGCCCCTGACACTAGCCACACCTAAGAACAGCCCTCCACCGACGCTAGTGGACAGGAGGCCCTGCCACAGGAACAACAGGCCACCAGCACCCCATCCCCTGCAGAAGAAGAACCACACCGCAAAAGGTCTCTGCGATCCAGGCAGAAGCCAGAGAACATTGCCAAGACCCCCCTCCAGGAAATAAGACTCTCCTGATTGTCACCGTTCTGTCCCACTCTGTCTCCCTGTCCACCTTGAACTGACATTGCTCCACTTCCTATGCCCCCTTGAACAATGCACCTGTGATACAAATAGACTGAACTCTATCTTGGACTTTTCTCCATCATCAACCCATCCCATTGCACATCCCCATTTACTTTTCAGCACTGAAATAAACACCCTTGGAACGATTACAAGTATGGAGTATGTCAACTGTTTGACATATGAATTAGTATAACAAACTGTAAACATTGCAATTCAAATGTACTGTAATATTTACAGTGTATGACCTGTAGTGGGCAGCAGTAAACACACCAGGAGCCAGAGTGGGGCACAGAGATCTGAAAATAGAGATGCCAAAGGGTACAGTAAGTGGCCATAGAAATAGGGAAATCAGGCTGCCATGTTCAATGTCCAACACAAAAATGCAATGGAAGGTGAAGTTACAGTGTCTTACCTGGGTGTCACTGGAAGTACTGTTGAATTAGTGTAGTTCTGTTGTCCACATCCTCTTCCTCTGACTCCTCTTCGTCACTGTCCACAGGCTCCACCGCTGCCACACAACCATCCCCAGGCTCATCCTCCTGCACAAAAGGCACCTGGCATCTCAAGGCCAGGTTGTGCAACATGCAACATGCAACAATGATCTGGCACACCTTCTTGGGTGAGTAGTACAGGGATCTACCTGGTAGATAGAAGCACCGGAATCTGGCCTTCAGGAGGCCAAAGGTTCCCTCAATGATCCTCCTTGTTCGCCCACGTGCCTCATTGCAACATTCTCTGCCCTTGTCCTGGCATTCCTCACTGGGGTCAGTAGCCATGAGAGGTTGGGTAACCAGAGTCACCTGCAAAGATCGAGGGATACTTGTTAGCCACACACTCAACCTTAGGGCCAACCCCACATCCATATACCTACATCAACTGGGTGGGGACCATGGGCTCACCTATTAGCCACACCCTGTGCCTCTGGAGATGAGGCATCACATATGGGATGCTGCTATTCCTCAAGATTAAGACATCATGCACAGAGCCAGGATACTTTGCATTGACATGGGAGATGTACTTGTCCGCCAAACACACCACCTGCACATTCAGAGTGAAAGTTTTATCTATTTCTGAAATCTTGTTCATTTCTCCGGGGGGAACAATTGCAATATGTGTACCATCAATAGCACCAATGATGATGGCGATATGTCCCAGTGCATAGAAGTCAGCCTTCACTCTGGCCAAATCCTCCACCTGGGGAAAAACGATGTAGCTGCACAAGTGTTTCATCAGGCCAGACAACATTCTGGTCAGCACGTTTGAGAACATAGGCTGTGACATCCCTGATGCCATGGCCACTGTTGCTTGGAAGGAACCACTTGCCAGGAAATGGAGCACTGACAAGACCTGCACTAGAGGGGGGATATCTGTCAGGTGGTGGATAGCTGATATCAGGTCTGTCTCCAATTGGGCACACAGTTCTTGGATTGTGGCCCTATCAAGTCTGTAAGTTAGGATAATGTGCCTGTCCTCCATTGTCGCCAGGTCCACCAGGGGTCTCTAAACGGGGGGATGTCTTCATCTCCTATTCATCCTCAGTGGTTGAACTCTAGGGTGAAAAATGGTGAGCAGAAGGTCATATCCAAACATATTTTCACAATAATATGCAATTTTTGCTTTATAGAAACAGTATGTGAACTCGTAAGTCAGTTGATGTGCCAATGTTTGCTGTGACGCAGTTAGGTGCCATGGCCTGTGCCCCCCTGAAATGGCGGCTGCCTGACCTGTGTGGAGGGACAAGTTGAAATGAGGTAATTCTGCTGGTGTTGTGTGCGTTGTTGTGGTCGGCCGTCGATGACCGCCGTGCAACACCGCATTGGTTATCATTGGGGCCTATGGGTTTCCAGGAGCCAATGGCGATGTACGCCAGCAGTGACAGTACGCACCGCCGCAGACGTGACCGCCATTTTCTATCTGTTCACTCACTTGCTACCTGACCTTCAACAGGAGAGGACCTACACTGCAAGTGCTGCTGTGACCTGTGTCTGGAAGCGACAATGGCGACACTGTCTGGGGAAAGGGCCCCTGCCTTCACTTCAGAGGAGTTGGAGAGACTGGTGGATGGGGTCCTACCCCAGCACCCTTTACTGTATGGTCCTCCAGACAAACAGGTGAGTACACTGTGAGCATGATGGGGGGCATGAATGTATGGATTGCTGTGTGTATAAGCCTCGTGTAGGGGGGGGTCTGAGGTGTCCTGGGCAGAGTGCTGCATGTATGGCGGTCAATGTATGTGCGTAAGGGGATGGGGGATATGGTGGGCCATGAGTATAACAGTCCGGACGGTATGACTAATACCTTTTCTGCTGTATTTTTTCTTATGGTCAGTGCCTATCAGAAAAAGGGTATTTGGTGTGCCATCGCCAAGAAGGTGCGGACCCTGGGGATCTTTGACAGGCGGAGCATCCACTGCCGCAAATGATAGGAGGACATGCGCCGCTGTGAGAGGAAGACGGTGGAGGCCCAGCTGGGGCTGGCCTCCCAACGAGGAAGGGGTGCCCGTTGTACCCTGACCCCCCTGATGTTCTGCATCCTGGCGGTGGCCTATCCAGAGTTGGATGGGCGAGGTTCAGAAAATATTAGACTTAGGAGTGATTGAGCCTTCAGAAAGCCCATGGGCTAGCCCAGTGGTGCTTGTTCTAAAATCTCACAGTAAGGATGGAAAAAGAGAGATGAGGTTTTGTATTGACTATAGGGGGCTCAACCAAGTAACCAAGACAGATGCTCACCCTATACCCAAGGCAAATGAGCTGATAGATACACTGGCTTCTGCCAAGTATCCAAGCACTTTTGATTTAACTGCAGGGTACTGGCAGATTAAATTATCAGAAGATGCTAAACCCAAGACTGCATTTTTAACCATTGGAGGGCACTATCAATTCACTGCAATGCCATTTGGTCTGAAGAATGCACCTGCCACTTTTCAAAGGTTGGTGAACACAATCCTGCAAGGAATGGAAGCTTTTAGTGCAGCATATCTAGATGATATAGCTGTCTTTAGCTCCACCTGGGATGATCACCTGGTCCATCTATGGAAAGTTTTGGAGGCCCTGCAAAAGGCTGGCCTCACTATCAAGGCCTCAAAGTGCCAGATAGGGCAGGGGAAAGTGGTTTATCTGGGCCACCTTGTAGGTGGAGAACAGATTGCACCACTGCAGGAGACGATCCAGACCATTATGGAATGGGCTCCCCCTACAACTCAAACCCAGGTGAGAGCCTTTTTAGGCCTCACAGGGTACTATAGGAAGTTTATTAAGAATTATGGCTCCATTGCAGCTCCTCTTAATAACCTCACTAGTAAGAAGATGCCTAAAAAGGTATTGTGGACAGCTAGCTGTCAAAAAGCTTTTGATGAGCTCAAACAGGTCATGTGCTCTGAACCTGCCCTAAAAAGCCCTTGCTACTCCAAAAAGTTAATAGTCCAGACTGATGCTTCTGAGTTGGGGGTTGGGGCAGTGCTATCATAGCTTAATAATGACGGCCAGGATCAACCTGTTGCTTTTATCAGCAGGAGGTTGACCCCTAGAGATAAGCGTTGGTCTGCCATAGAGACGGAGGCATTTGCTGTGGTCTGGGCACTGAAAAAGTTGAGACCATACTTGTTTGGTACTCACTTTATTGTTCAGACAGACCATAAACCTCTACTTTGGCTAAAACAAATGAAAGGTGAAACCCCTACATTCTTGAGGTGGTACATCTCCCAATAGGGAATGGACTATACAGTGCAACATAGACCTGGGAGTACTCACTCCAGTGCAGATGGACTCTCCAGATATTTCCACTTAGACAATGAAGACTCATCTGGGCAAGGTTAGCCTTATTGTCCCTCATTTGGGGGGGGGAGGGGTTGTGTAGGAAAGTTCCATCTTGCCTGGCATGTTACTCCCATTTTTACTGTATGTATGTTTGTTTTTGCCTGTGTCACTGGAATCCTGCTAGCCAGGACCCCAGTGCTCATAAAGTGTGCCCTGTATGTGTTCCCTGTGTGGTGCCTAACTGTATCACTGAGGCTCTGCTAACCAGAACCTCAGTGTTTATGCTCTCTCTACTTTTAAAATTGTCACTGCAGGCTAGTGACTAATTTTACCAATTCTTGTTGGCACACTGGAACACTCTTATAATTCCCTAGTATATGGTACCTAGGTACCCAGGGTATTGGGGTTCCAGGAGATCCCTATGGGCTGCAGCATTTCTTTTGCCACCCATAGGGAGCTCAGACAATTCTTACACAGGACTGCCACTGCAGCCTGAGTGAAATAACGTCCACGTTATTTCACAGCCATTTTACACTGCACTTAAGTAACTTATAAGTCACCTATATGTCTAACCCTCACTTAGTGAAGGTTAGGTGCAAAGTTACTTAGTGTGAGGGCACCCTGGCACTAGCACATAGTTCAGGGCAATTTCCCCGGACTTTGTGAGTGCGGGGACACCATTACACGTGTGAACTACATATAGGTCACTACCTATATGTAGCGTCACAATCGTAACTGCTAACATGGCCATGTAACATGTCTAGGATCATGGAATTGTCACCCCAATACCATTCTGGTATTGGGAGAACAATTCCATGCATCCCCGGGGCTCAAGCATAGAGCCCGGGTACTGCCAAACTAACTCTCTGGGGTTTTCTCTGCAGCTACCGCTGCTGCCAACTCTCAGACAGGTTTCTGCCCCCCTGGGACCTGGGCAGCCCAGCCCCAGGAAGGCAGAACAAAGGATTTCCTCTGAGCGAGGGTGTTACACCCTCTCCCTTTGGAAATAGGTGTTAAGGGCCTGAGAGGAGTAGCCTCCCCTGGCCTCTAGAAATGCTTTGAAGGGCACAGATGGTTCCCTCCTTGCATAAGCCAGTCTACACCGGTTCAGGGATCCCTCCAGCCCTGCTCTGGCGCGAAACTGGAGAAGGGAAAGGGGAGTGACCACTCCCCTGACCAGCACCTCCCAAGGGGAGGAGCCCAGAGCTCCTCCAGTGTGTCCCAGACCTCTGCCATCTTGAATGCAGAGGTGTGAGGGCACAATGGAGACCTCTGAGTGGCCAGTGCCATCAGGTGACATCAGAGACCCCTCCTGATAGGTGCTTACCTTTCTCTGTAGCCAGTCCTCCTCTGAGGCCGATTTAGAGTCTCTCCTGTGTGTTTCTCACCAGATAACGAATGCAAGAGCTTATCAGAGCTCCTCTGCACTTCTCTCTTTGACTTCTGCCAAGGATTGACCGCTGACTGTTCCAGGATGCCTGCAAAACCGCAACAAAGTAGCAAGAAGACTACCAGCAACATTGTAGCGCCTCATCCTGCCGACTTTCTTTCCTGGTGGTGCATGCTCTGAGGGCTGTCTGCCTTCACCCTGCACTGAAGCCAAGAAGAAATCTCCTGTGGGTCGACGGAATTTTCCCCCTGCCAACGCAGGCACCAAACTTCTGCATCACCGGTCCTCTGGGTCCCCTCTCATCTTGACGAGCGTGGTCCCTGGAACACAGGAGCTGGATCCAAGTGTCCCTGACAGTCCAGTGGCCCTTCTGTCTAAATTTGGTGGAGGTAAGTCCTTGCCTCCCCACGCCAGACAGTAATCCTGTGTACTGCGTGAACTGCAGCTGCTAGGTCTTCTGTGCACTTTTGCAAGACTTCCTTCATGCACAGCATAGCTCAGGTCCCCAGCACTCCGTCCTGCATTGCCCAACTCACTGAGTTGGACTCTGACTCCGTGGGACCCTCTTTTGTTGTGCTGAGACAACCGTCCTGCTCAGATCTTCTGAACGCCTGTTCAGGTGCTTCTGTGGATGCTGCCTGCTTCTGCATGAGCTCTCTGTATTGCTGAGCACCCCCTCCGCCTCCTCCTCCAAGGGGCGACCTCCTGGTCCTTCAGCACCCGAAATTCTCAACCGCGACTCTTGCAGCTAGCAAAGCTTGTTTGCTATCTTTCTGCGTAGAAACAGCTCTGCATCCTCCAGCACGCAGTGGGACATCTTCTGACCAAAGGAGATGTTCCTGGCACCTTCCGTTGTTGCAGAATCTTTGGCTTCTTCCACCCGGATGCAGCCATTTTGCACCTTCATCCGGGTTTTAGTAGGCTCCTGCCCCCCTGGACACTTGCGTGGCTCTTGGACTTGGTCCCCTTCCCTTGCAGGTCCTCAGGTCCAGGAATCCGTCTTCAGTGCTTTGCAGTCAGTTGTTGTCTTTGCGGAATCCCCTATCTCGACTTTACTGTCTTTCTGGGGTGGTAGGGTAACTTTTCTCCTACTTTTCAGGGTCTTGGGGTGGGGTATCTTGGACACCCTTAGTGTTTTCTTACACCCCCCAGTGACCCTCTACTACACAGTACACTAGGCCTAGGGTCCATTTGTGGTTCACATTCCACTTTTGGAGTACATGGTTTGTGTTGCCCCTAGGCCTATTTTCTCCTACTGCATTCTATTGTGTCCTACAGTGTTTGCACTTCTAAGTGTTTTACTTACCTGATTTTAGTTTGTGTGTATATTTTGTGTATATTACTTACCTCCTAAGGGAGTATATGCTCTGAGATACTTTTGGCATATTTTCACTAAAATAAAGTACCTTTATTTTTAGTAACTCTGAGTATTGTGTTTCTTATGATAAAGTGCTATATGATATAAGTGGTATAGTAGGAGCTTTGCATGTCTCATAGTTCAGCCTAAGCTGCTCTGCTATAGCTACCTCTATCAGCCTGAGCTGCTAGAACACTACTAATCTGCTAATAAGGGATAACTGGACCTGGCACAAGGTGTAAGTACCACTAGGTACCCACTATAAGCCAGGCCAGCCTCCTACAAAGGGTGCCCTCACATTTAGTAACTTTGCACCTAGCCATCAGTAAATGAAGGTTCGACATATAGGTTACTTATAAGTTACTTAAGTGCAGTGAAAATGGCTGTAAAATAGTGTGTGCACTATTTCACCCAGGCTGCAGTGATAGTCCTGTGAAAGGGTTTGTCTGAGCTCCTTACGGGTGGCAAAAGAAATGCTGCAGCCCATAAGGATCTCCTGGAACCCCAATGCCCTGGGTTCCTAGGTACCATATACTAGGGACTTATAAGGGGGTTCCAGTGTGCCAATTGGAATTGGGATATCAAGTCACTAAACTATAGTGACTAATTTGGAAGCAGAGAGAGCATAAGCACTGAAGTTCTGGTTAGCAGAACTTCAGTGACACAGTTAAGCACTGCTGACAACACACACATTTAGGCCACAAACTATGAGCACTGGGGTCCTGGCTAGCAGGATCCCAACGTGACAGGCAAAACACACTGACAAATAGGGTTTTCACTATGAGCACTGGGGTCCTGGCAAGCAGGATCCCAGTGAGACAGTGAGAACACACTGACACACACTCACAAACAGGCCAAAAGTGGGGGTAACCATTCTAGAAAGAGGCTACTTTCTCACAGGGGAGACTTCAAAGAATGGCTTAGAAGTGTACAAAGTCCCCTTTCAGTTCCATCCTGTCTGTCAGGGTCCCTGTAGTGGGTGTGGCAGTACTTTGTGTTAGGGCAAGCTACTGTCCTTTGACATGTAAGTGTCAGGCCAGGGAAGACCCATTCAATATGCATATTTGTGCAAGTGTGACTGAGCATCCTATGTTTGGGGCTGTCTGAGTTAATGCACAAAGGAGCTGTCAACTAAACGTACCCAGATGTGGATTGTAAGGCACAGAGGATTGCAAGTGCAGAGAAATGCTCACTTTCTATAAGTGGCATTTCTTAAACAGTAATAATAAATCCAACTTCACCAGCCAGCAGGATTTTGTATTACCATTCTGGCCATACTAAATATGACCTTGTTACTCCATTCAGTTCAGAACCTACCACTCAAACAGCATATGAGGGTAGCCCTAATATTAGCCTATGAAAGGAGCAGTCTCCACAGCAGTGTAAAGCAAATTCAGGAGTTTTACACTACCAGGACATATACACTACATAGGTACTTGTCCGGCCTTTTATCTACATAGCAACCTTCCCTATGGGTTACCTAGGGCCTACCTCAGGGGTGACTTCTATGTAGAAAAAGGAGAGTTTAAGACTTAGCAAGTACTTTTAAAAGCCAATTCAACGTGGCAGCGATACTGCACACACAGGCCTTGCAATGGCAGGCCTGAGGCATGGTGAAGGGGCTACTTAGGAGGGTGGCGCAATTAGTGCTGCACCCCCATAAGTAGCATTTAATCTACAGGCCCTAGGCACATGTAGTGCACTTTACTGGGGACTTACAAGTAGATTAAATAAGCCAATTGGGTATAAACCAATGTCACTATGTTTTAAGGTAGAGATCATATGCACTTTATGTAGAAAAGTACCATCTTCCTTGGCATGTTACCCCCATTTTTACTTGGTCTCAGTTTGTTTTTCCCTGTCTCACTGGGATCCTGCTAGCCAGGACCCCAGTGCTCATAGCTGTGGCCTGAATGTGTGTTCCCTGTGTGGTGCCTAACTGTGTCACTGAGGCTCTGCTAATCAGAACCTCAGTGCTTATGCTCTCTCTGCCTTTAAAATTGTCACTGCAGGCTAGTGACCATTTTTACCAATTCTAATTGGCACACTGGAACACCCTTATAATTCCCTAGTATATGGTACCTAGGTACCCAGGGTATTGGGGTTCCAGGAGATCCATATGGGCTGCAGCATTTCTTTTTCCACCCATAGGGAGCTCAGACAATTGTTACACAGGGCTGCCACTGCAGCCTGCCTGAAATAACGTCCACATTATTTCACAACCATTTTACACTGCACGTAAGTAACTTATGAGTCACCTATATGTCTAACCCTCACTTAGTGAAGGTTAGGTGCAAAGTTACTAAGTGTGAGGGCACCCTGACACTAGCCAATGTGCCCCCACATAGTTCAGGGCAATTTCCCAGTAATTTGTGAGTGTCGGGAATCCATTACACGCATGCACTGCACATAGGTCAATACCCATATGTTGCGTCACAATGGTAATTCCGAATATGGCCAAGTAACATGTCTAAGATCATGGAATTGTGCCCCCATGCCAAATCTGGTATTGGGGTGCCAATCCCATGCATCCCCGGGGCTCCAACATGGACCCCAGGTACTGCCAAACCAGCTCTCTGGTGTTTTCACTGCAGCTACCGCTGCTGCCAACCCACAGATAGGCTTCTGCCCTCCTGAGGTCTGGGCAGCCCAGTCCCAGGAAGGTAGAACAAAGGATTTCCTCTGAGAGAGGGTGTTACACCCTTTCCCTTTGGAAATAGGTGTTAAGGGCCTGAGAGGAGTAGCCTCTTCTGGCCTCTGGGAATGCTTTGAATGGCACAGATGGTGCCCTCCTTGCATAAAACAGTCTACACCAGTTCAGGCATCCCCAGCCCCTGCTCTGGCGCGAAACTGGACAAAGGAAAGGGGAGTGACCACTCCCCTGTCCATCACCACCCCAGGGGTGGTGCCCAGAGCTCCTCCAGTGTGTCCCAGACCTCTGCCATCTTGAATGCAGAGGTGTGAGGGCACAATGGAGGCCTCTGAGTGGCCAGTGCCAGCAGGTGACATCAGAGACCCCTCCTGATAGGTGCTTACCTGACTAGGTGGCCAATCCTCCTCTGATGGCTATTTAGGGTCTCTCCTGTGGGCTTCTCTTCAGATAATGAATGCAAGATCTCACCAGAGTTCCTCTGCATCTCCCGCTTCGACTTCTGCCAAGGATCGACCACTGACGGCTCCAGGACGCCTGCAAAACTGCAACAAAGTAGCAAGAAGACTACCAGCGACATTGAAGTGCCTAATCCTGCCGGCTTTCTCAACTGTTTCCTGGTGGTGCATGCTTTGGGGGCTGCCTGCCTTATTCCTGCACTGGAAGCCATGAAGAAATCTCCTGTGGGTCGACAGAATCTTCCCCCCTGCTTCAGCAGGCACCAAATGTCAGTGTCACCGGTACTCTGGGGCCCCTCTCATCCTGACGAGCGTGGCCCCTGGAACACAGGTGGTGGACCCAAGTGACACAGACTTTCCAGTGGTCCAACTGTCCAAATTTGGAGAAGGTAAGTACTTGCCTTCCCTCTCCAGACAGTAATCCTATGCACCGGGTGAACTGCAGCTACAAGGGCTTCTGTGCACAGTTCCATTAAATCTTGCATGCACGGCCAACCCTACGTCCCCAGCATTCTGTCCTGTGATGCTCAGCTCCCTGAGTTGATCTCCGGTGTCATGAGACCCTCTTTTGCAGTGTTGAGACGACCACCATGTTCAGACTTCTCAAACCCGTATTCAAGGACATCTGCGGGTGCTACCTTCTTGTGCATGTCTCTCTACGTTGCTGAGGGCCCACTCTGTCTCCTCTCCCAAGTGGCGACATCCTGGTCCTTCCTGGGCCCAGGCAGCACCCTTTTTCTATAACTGTGTCTTTTGCAGCTAGCCAAGCTTGTTTGTGGTCTTTTGCCAAGGAAACAACTCTGCATCCTCCAGCACCCCGTGAGACATATTTTGCATGAAGGAGAAGTTCCTAGCACCTTTTGTTGTGGCAGAATCTTCAGCTTCTTCCATCCAGAGGCAGCAATTTTGCACCTTAATCCGGGATTTAGTTGGCTCCTGTCCCCCCGGACACTTTTGCGACTCTTGGACTTGGTCCCCTTCCTTTGCAGGTCCTCAGGTCCAGGAATCCATCTTCAGTGCTTTGCAGTCTGTTGTGGTCTTTGCATAAATTCTCTATCATTACTTTAGTGTGTTTCTGGGGAAATAGCAGTACTTTACTCCTACTTTCCAGGGTCTTGGAGTGGGGTATCTTGGACACCCTTAGTGTTTTCTTACACTCCCAGCAACCTTTTACACACTATACTAGCCTAGGGGTCCATTTGTGGTTCGCATTTCACTTTCTTAGTATATGATTTGTGTTGACCCTAGGCCTATTGCTTCCTATTGTATTCTACAGTGTTTGCACTACATTCTGACTGTTTTACTTACCTGATTTTGGTTTATGTGTATATTCTGTGTATTGTACTTATCTCCTAAGGGAGTATATCCTCTGAGATATTTTTGGCACATTGTCACTAAAATAAAGTAGTTTTATTTTTAGTAACTCTGAGTATTGCCATTCTTATGATATAGTACCTATATGATATAAGTGGTATAGTAGGAGCTTTGCATGTCTCCTAGTTCAGCCTAAGCTGCTCTGCTATAGCTACCTCTATCAGCCTAAGCTGCTAGAACACTACCAATCTACTAATAAGGGAAAACTGGACCTGGCACCTTATAGGTGTAAGTACCATCAGGTACCCACTATAAGCCAGGCCAGGCGTGTCATCTGCAAAATCTAGGACAGGCAGGTCAGCAGGAGGTAATCCATCATCCTCTGCAATGAGATAGTGTAAAATCAATATTCGATTGTATTGACTGTTGACCTCGGACATCCTGTATTTGCCACTGTGGGCTCAGAGACATGGTATTGACCCAAAGTTGTGGCTGTACTTATGTGTAGCATTGTGCATAACACACAGGTCAAGCTCAATATGTATTTTGGGGCATATGTAGGTGCCCCAAGTGCCACCTGAGTGTCACTTTTGATGAGGCTCAGGTGGTGTATTGCCTTGCCTGTATGTACAAGGTGGATTGAAGCCACTGTTTGTGCCTTGACACCACCTTTTATGTATGGCCTCTTCACACCCAGCACTTTGCTTGGAATGTGTGTGCAATGGGTGTTGCTGTGGGTGTACCACAGCAAACCCATTGCGTTTTGACACTGCTTCAGATGTTGGACTATTTGTACAGCGGACGCTGGGCCAATATCTGACACCACCCCAAGGGTGGGCTTAGCATGTCAAAATCTAGGTGTAATGTTACATTTTGATGGATTTTTTTTTGTTTTTTCTATGTGTTGCATTCTGCAGCATACATAGAAATAGCAAATTGCACTTTAGTTTGTTGTTGTGCAGGAAGGTTTTTCTTCCTGCACAAAAACATTCTCCCCCTCAACGCAGCTATTCTTGCATTAATGGTGCAAGGGTGGCTGCATTGGCGTACTACATCTAATTTCCAGTTGCGCAGGGGGGTACACAGTGGTGCGCTGTATTCTTAAGTAAATGGTGCATCCCCGTGTTTTGAAAATGACGATGTGTGATGCTGCCTAATTTGGCACAGCGGCACTCACCGTCATTTTCTTTTTGATCCAGCCCACTATCTTGTCAAATGGTGAGATTGCAGCCACTTGTACAGAAGCACACATAGGGGGTTATTCTAACTTTGGAGGAGTGTTAATCCGTCCCAAAAGTGACGGTAAAGTGACGGATATACCACCAGCCGTATTACGAGTTCCATAGGATATAATGGAGTCGTAATACGGCTGGTGGTAAATCCGTCACTTTTCCGTCACTTTTGGGACGGATTACCACCTCCTCCAAAGTTAGAATAACCCCCATAATGTTCATATATATGCACAATGTGATGTATGTATTTTATTTTGTGGCCATTCCCATATGGCACATATGGTTCTGTGTGAGTTGTTGTGGGTTCACCCTGTATGGGTTGTGTTCCACAGGTTGCAAGCTTTAGGGCAGATTTTCTCATTCTGCATGGCTCATGACAGCTGCAAGGTGTGTAGCAGTACACCGCAGCAGTTTAGATATGCAGTGAGGTGCCATATTTAATTGAATACAGTACAGCTCTGCAATTCCCCCTCACCTGCACAGATTTGTTCTCCCTGCACCAACACAGGCATTTGTTGCAGCATGATGACGTGGGGCCTGCCTTGAAGGGATGATTTGTTCATGTGTAGGGAGGTATCCCTTCCTGTACATGTACAAGCTATTTTTGCAGAGATGGCATTTCAATATGTGCTGTGCAACACACATGAGTAAAGGCAATGCGACAATAAGGAAGGGAAGAATTTTAGAATTTTGGCCAGAGACACCATCCTGACACCACCCCTGGGGGGATATTGACTTCCGTCCTAGTCTCTGATGTCTACGTTGTGTTGGTACTGGGGCTTTGACTATATGCAATGGGTGTTGTAATGGCACAGCCACACTATATGCACATGCCTACCAGGCGATGTGGTGCATATTTACATGGTAGAGTATATCCATAGTGAGTGGCCTATGTTTACATTGTGTATATGTCAGAGTGCATAGCACAACCAAAGCGTCAGTACATGTGTGGCTTGGGTGGGGATGGTGCGTCTTGATTCATGGCCTATGTGTTCTGATGCAACCCTTTAGCATGACATTTGTAGAGTTCCAGATATCACCCCTGCAACTTGCTCTACATTTGTGGTGGTTTCTGGTAGTCTGTGCTGTCCTGTCCTGCAATTCCAGTGACCAGCTCCTCCGGGATGACCGCTGCAACCATCTCCTCTAGATCATCCAGGTCCTCTTGTTGTGTGGGGCTTCCACCTCCAGTCTGCAGTGCTGCCTTATGGTTCCTTGCCAGTTTCTCATTAGTCCTGCACTTGCAATCGTGCCAGTCCTTTTCACAGCTGCAACGCTGTTGATTTTGTCCAGTATTGCCTGCCATATTGCGTCTCTCCTACCAACTGGCAATTTGGAGGTGACAAAAAGCTGGTGTTGGTACTCCGTCACCTCTCTGGCCATGATGTCATGCTCCTCCTCGCTAAAGCAACACTTATGCTTTCTCTTCTCCTTCTCCTGGGACTTTTCTGGAGCCTCCCGGCTGATACTTGGGTGATTGGGGTCTCCCTGGAGTCTCTCCTGATGTTTCCATCTTCTCTTGCAATTGCACTCTTTCCTGCTTGTGCATTTTGACGCTATTGCAGTAAAAAAATGGCACTAACCCATTTGAGACATGTTTACGTGCCGCAAAACGGTTTAGTGCCACTTTTGCAGCATTAGCGTAATTTTTCCTTATGGCATGTCACAGATGTTAGCGTATTTTTTTTTCACACTAACCATTCCTTAACGCCATCCTATGTTATTTTATAAATATGGTTCAGGATGGCGCTAAGGAATGATGCTAGCACGTGTTAAAAACAATGACGCACAACTGCGCTCGCACAGTTGCACATCATTTTTCATAAATATGCCTCATGGTGTATTTCTTATTTTCAATTATTCAGTTCATTCGTCATATCATTTTACCCATAATTTGGTTGTGCCCCTCAACACATTTACTCACCCATTCATCCATGTAACCATACACTCAGGTACTTTACTTGTTGTAAAAGTATGGGCCTGTGTATAGGCATGTAGTCTGTTAATGCTCATGTGCCTCGTTCCGTTTTCTTTGTATAAGGATATTTGCATGTTTGTAGCCTGTTTCTTGCATGTATGTTGCTCGCTTACATGTCTCTGAGAGCTGAACATGTGTGTGTTGTTCACACTGAAAGTGTATATGTATGCGACCATGTATCACTGTGTCACAGGCTTTTGTATGTGCGAGGCCAAAGGTATGAGCTTTGACTGTCTTTTTTGCTTTATAGCTCTACAGTGCGGCAACATACAGCCTCCAATGCAGAAAGTGAGACAACGTCTTCATATGCAGAGTAATGGCATCGTTGGAAATATGAACGTGCCTCCGCACTTGCTGAATGCTGAACGCTGAACGCTGAACGTGGGTTGAATAATAACTTTTAATGAAGTGTAAAATCCGCCTCTCCCACATATGCTGCTTGCATCTACTTTTTAAACGACTTCATTTATCTCTCAAGGGCACAACTTGGCGTTCTTTTGAAACGAAAGTATTTTTTTCTGAAAAGCACAAAAAGGATATGTGTCTAACAAAATTGAGCACTTTCCGCGATTTGGTGCCTTTTAGCCCTTTTCAACAATTCCTGCAATTCCGCCGTCAGTCCTAACAGCAAATCAATACCGCTCAACAGTATTGCAAAGTCATCATGGCGGTCACAATTGATTTACTGCCATGCCCGTCCCACTTCCAGTGACAGCTGTTTCATTCACCAGTGGCGGAGCACGTGCAGCAGGTAGACAGCTGCAGTCACCAGTAAGAACAACAAAAGGATCTCAAATTGCCGTTTTTACGTCAAAAAGTGAAGACATTTACAATCAGACGTACCCACTCAGACAAGGGCACAGAGGTAAATTCTGGCTAACGACTGAAAAATTAAGAGCAAAAAGTTCAGAAAAAGGTAATATGGAGGGCCTGTCTGGGAATTTAAACCAGCCTGGGCAAATTTTGTCCTTAGGGTACATAGGGAACGAGCCTTTCCCTCCAAGAAAATTTGAAGAAAATGGCAAAAACGGTGCATTCTGCACGTTTCACTACATATTTAATTTGATTAGTTTTTATAGCATAGTAAATAATGACCTTACAGAGCACCAGCATAGGGCAATTCCATTGTTGCTCTTCAATG
The DNA here is from genome assembly GCF_031143425.1 of Pleurodeles waltl. Classification (NCBI taxonomy): domain Eukaryota; kingdom Metazoa; phylum Chordata; class Amphibia; order Caudata; family Salamandridae; genus Pleurodeles; species Pleurodeles waltl. The sequence continues at coordinate 205,931,883 of NC_090437.1, forward strand.
ATTCCCTCATCATCACGCTCTAACAGTGCTCCTCATCTCTTCAATTATTCCCTCACTGTCACCCTCTAACTGAGTCTCTCTGTTCTCAACATGGCCCCTCTCTCACATGTATTTCATTTGTTTCATATAGCTTCTCTTGCCAGCATAGGGTGTTGGAGCACTTTACAACCTAATCGCATACAGAGACAATGAATCATACGTGTGTAAATCAGTGTATAGAAAATGCTACAAAAGACAAAGGGGACTACAAAGTGTAGGATTCACGTGTCATCCATACTGGTAGGCATATTTTAAGAGTGCTTGGTCTGGGGAAGAATACATTAAGGGTTCAAAATGGAACCCCGTGGTTAGAGTTGACTTTACTAATAACAATATATTTGTACCCAAACAAGCCCTTTTAAAGCAAAATTAGGATAATCAAAGATTGGGAACAAATGTAACTTTCTAACCTGTACCAAGAAGTGTGCATGCAGCTCTTTGATGACAGTTCATAGCTCACTGTGGTAGATTATAAATATAACTTATGAACTGCACAAAATGATCTGTTTGATAAAAGCAGTATCCCACTGTTCTATGCACACAAAATACTGTTCTGTAATCTGCACAGTACACATTCTTTGCAGCAGGCATTTTAAAACTTTGCTCTACCCTAGATGAGTCAAAACTGTCACTGGACAAAACTCCAGTCCCTCTCCAGCAGGTACATTAATCACAAGAGTTATCTTGGTGCTTTTGTTATTGCCTAAAAATAATTTAAATGTTTCAGCAGTACATAAAAAGGTCTAAAGAAATCAACTGCTGCCTTTTCCCACACTTTGTCAGGACAAGGTGCCAAAGCTGGCATGGCATTGCAGTAACAAGATGTTTTTCTCTTTCAGCATACAATACACAATTTCTTACCAAATCCTCAAAATATCCATTCATACCTGGCCAGCAGAAATTATCCAGTATTCTCTGCTTAGTAGGACTCATGCCCGAATGACCAGGATGAGCCATCTCAAGAATGCATTGCCTTTAACATTGTGGTGGAATGAGTGTATCCCCTTCACCAAATTAACATTCTCTAAAGATAGTTAATCCACAAATTCACAAAATGATTCAGCTGTCCACCAACAACCAAAGATAGCACCTTTTTCAATTCCACATCTAAATAAAACTTCCCGCACCTGTCCTGCATATCCAAACAATGCAATCTTCCACATTGGCAATAATGCACTCCTAAAATTTCTCCTCAACCAAATCACAATGTTTCTCAAAGGGTAACCCAGACAAACAGTCCACATTCACATTCTTTCCACCTGCAATATAAGCTACTTCTTAATTATATTCCAAAAGCTTTGTGGAAAGTCTAGACAAATGAGCAGTGGCTTTCTTGATCTCAATTGCCAAACAAAATATCTACCAAAGACAGATGATTAGTGCACAAACAAAATGATTTAACTCACAGATAAAGTTTCACATTTTCGATACCACACATACAGGTAAGCATCTCCTTTTCTATTACGGAGTATCTAGGTTCCATATCTCTCAATGTCTACATTTTAAAGATAGTATTTATTTATCTAAACCAGTTATGTATAGACACCGCAAAGGCCCAGTATCTAACTCTCAACTGATATTAATTTCAATGGACATCATTATTTTCACCCCAGGCCCATGGGGTAGATGCCACTCGCAGCTATCTGGTCCTGTTCGGCAGGGAGAATGTCACAAGTTCAGGCAGACTGCGACTGCAATGACTCAGGTCAAAAACAAGGACCAAATCTCATTTGTAGTGTAGTGGGCTGCAAGGACCACAGATAAGCGCTAAAGAAGGTCATAGTCTGAGCGCAAAGAGCAGTCCGGGCTTCGCGGATGGTCATCATTGTAGCACGAAGATCCTGCTGTCATCACAAGAAGTTGGACTGGAGCTTTGGGGGTGCTTCCTGTTAACAGTCAATGCTGTAACGCAAAGGGTCGGGTTGACAAAACTTTGCTTTGGCAGGCAGTGTGAGGGACAAGATTTTAGCACAAACTGGCCCATTTTAGGTCGTGAAGAGCCTTAAAAATCCAATGCAGGTCAAATGAGGCCACACCAAAGGTCCAGGACTTGAAGGGCACCACTTGGGTGCCAGGGGTTTACTTTAACTGGATCTGGGTGCTGGCTCAGGTGGTTGAGAGCCTCTTATGTCCCTGTGACTTTGAACAGGAGGCAGAAAGATTAGCCCTTAAAGTCACTCTGGTAGTACAGGGTTCTGGCGCAGGTTCAATCCCTCTGACTCAGTCAGGAAGCCAGCAATCCAGGAAGGCAGCAGTCCAGCAAGGCATTAGAACAGCAGGACAGCAGTCCAACAGAGTGGCAGTCCTATAAGCAGCATAGCAGTCCTTATTCCTGACAGAGGGCCTGATTTAGGTCTTAGCGAATGGGTTACTCTGTCACAACAGTGACGGTTATCCCGTCTGCCATAATATAAATCTCATTACAGCCTAAAGTACTTATACTTTGGCAGATAACATATCCATCAACCCAGTGATGGAGTAACCCATCCACCGAGATCAGAATCAGGCCCAGAGTCTCCACAGTTCCAGATGTGTACTGAAGAGTTGGTGTCTGAGGTTCAATATTTATACCAGGGGCCTCCTTCAAAGTGGGATATGCTTCCAGAGGTTTCCCTTTGAAGTGCGCAGGCTTCTTACATCTCCAGCCCTGGCTCCAGCCAAACTACAGCCAGTATGCAGCCTTTTGTGTGGAGGCAGGACATAGTCTATTCAAAGGCAGGGAGGTCTGTGCCCATCTTCATCCTCCCATTCACCATGGAGCACGATCCAGATACGCTCACACGTGGCTGTCTAGGAGGAATATACAAAACCAAACTACCAACATACTGAGTCACATGACTCAGTAACAGGCACTAAATGGCTAAGGCAGAAAAAAATCCAACTTTCTAAAAGTATCATTTTCAGAATTATAATTATAATTTAAAATTCAACTTTACCGTAAGAGACGACTTTTCATTACAATTCCAAAGACATCAAACAGGAACTGGCTACCTGTTCCCAAATGGAAGTTATCACTTATTAAAGGTAATAAGGTACCTCTAATGTTATCCAATGGGAGAGGCAGGCCTTGCAGTAGAGAACAATGAATATAAGAGTTTTTCACTGCCAGGACATGTAAAACACAAAGAGACACATTTTATTGTTTAAATACACCTCATGTTGCACTTTGGTTGTGGTCAATCAGTGCCGTAGACCCACCAGTAGCATTTAAATTACAGGTCATGGGCACGCGTAGTGCTGCATTACTAGGGACTTTCAAGTAAATAGGGTATAAGTCATTCTTTATGGAGAGACCACAAGCACTTTAGCACTGATTAGCAGTGATAAAGGACACAGAGTCCAATAAGCCAACAAAAACGGGTTCAGCAAACACGAGGGAAAAGGCAAAATGTTTGGAGAGGACCCTTCAGAATGGGCCAAGTCCAACAAGGGCTGTAAGGGATGTCAGATACTTTATGAAGTATTCACAATAGTTATCCATCCCCAGGAATCTCTGCACATCTGTGACTGAGGATGGGGGGGTCATCCAGCTTGACGTCAGCTACCTTGTCAGGATATAGAGCTACTCCCTCTCCTGAAAAGCAACAATCAGATTTGTGGTTGTTGGAATTCAAATGTATCCCTGTATGATGTAAGGCCACAGTTTTGGAGCAGGAGATCCTTGTAATGTGATGAAAATGGTTATTGAAAGAAAACAGAAAAACCATTACAATTATGGACAACACCATTTGTTGCAAGATCAACTATGGACATTTGGCTAAAATGACATGTGATCCATGTATATAGTGGGCAAGTGGTCACCCAGCCTCCAACCCAAGCCTGGGTACCCAATCCATGACAATCAAACTTAAGGACATGATTTTTATACATGAGCCCCAGTCCTATCTACTATCCTCAACAGGCACATTAAAAACTGTTATTCATTGCTATTACATTGCAGCAGTTGGAAGCACAGCTTGTTTTACACTGCTGTAATGCCACAATGCTCCATTTAGTGGCTGCAACCTGCCCCATTCAGTCTATGGTTATTTCATTCTTCTAAACACTAACAGTCGAAAAACCTATTCAAAGTAGTTGACAGGTTTGGAACCTACGTAAAACATCAAACTGTAGATGGATAACTGTGAAAAAGGATATGTTTTTCACTTAAGAGTAATATTGAGCATAACTCGAACTTTACTCTTCTTGTCAAGCTCTTCAACACATCCTCATTGCTGCTGGACTAGTATTTTGGTGCCGTAATATCCCACCCTGTCATAAAGATGTAGGTGGTATGCAGTTCATGATGTTCAGTCTATGTCTATTTCATTGTTTAAAGCACTGAAATACAAATTCCAAAAACCTGTTCAAAGTAGTGGACAGGTTTGAAACCTATATAAAACAGAGTAACATTAAACATAATTTGAGCTCTGCTCTTCTTGTCAAGCTCTTCAAAACGTCCCCATTACTACTGGGCTGCTTTTTGTGGTGCTGGAATATCCTGTTCCGTAATAAAGATGCAGGTGGTGTGCAGTGTTTACTTGGTGTGGTCTTGCTGCACTTGTCAGAGTTCTGACCCTTGGGATGGTGGATAATGACTATTAAACACATACCATTACGTTACTCAAGTCAATTCAAGTCAAAATAACTTTATTCAGCTTACCAATAAACCATAAAAGTATAAAAAAGTAAATATTCAATTAAATGTCATATACAAAATTTATATTTTGCAGTTTGTTCAATTGACCTCAGCCACCATGATCTAATCAATATTTACAGTATATTTTTGGATATCAAGGACTATGTGAAAAATCATCCAATTGATTCCCTATAATTACAACATTCATTGAATACTATGTGAATAAAATACATCATAACATTGTGAACATATTACATAAAATATTAAAATCCATCTAAAAATGCTTGAAAATATGCAGTTCCAAATTTTGCACCTATTTCAAATTTATCAATTAACTAAAACCATATGTAGGAGGCTGTCCTGGTTTGTAGTGGGTACTTAATGTACTTACACCTTATACCAGGTCCGGTTATCCCTTATTAGTGAAATGTAGGCAGTGTCTAGCAGCTTAGGCTGTCTAGAGGTAGCTGTAGCAGAGCAGCTTAGGCTGAACTAGGAGAAATGCAAAGCTCCTGCAATACCACTATAGTTAAACAATACATATACACAATAAAAGGCAATATTCAGTGTTATAAAAAATAAAGGTACTTTATTTTAGTGACACAAGGCCAAAAATATCTTAGAGTCAATACTCCTTCTGGAGGTAAGTATTATACACAATATATACACTAGTAACCATAATCAGGTAAGTAAACAGTCATAGAATAGTGCAAACAGTAGAAAATACAATAGATTGTATAAATACAATGGGCCTAGGGGCAACACAAACCATATACTAAAATAGTGGAATGCGAATGTCGAATTCCCCCCTAGGCAAGTGTAGTGTGTAGAGGGGCACTGGAAGTGTAGGAAACCACCAAAGGTAAGTGAAGTACCACCACGCAGAGCCCAGGAAAGCATGAGTAAAGTACAGCACGTTTCCTCGGGGCACACTACAAGTCGTGATAAAGGATTTTGCAAGAACCATGCAAGACTGCAAGCAACAAACAATGGATTCCTGGACCTGAAGACGTGTGGACAGAGGCGATTAAGTCCAGAAGTCAAAGAAGAGTCCAAGAAGGACAGGAGTCCCTGCCAACCTAGAAGAAGGTGCAAAAGTGGATTCTCCAGTCAGAAGAAAAGTACAAAAGAGCACCAAAGAAGATGGCTGCGGGTTCCTGCATGGTGCAGGTGATATCCCATGTCAAGTTGTTGGATGCATGCTGTTTGCGTCACTGGATTCCGCCAACAAGCCTTGGTTCAAGCAAGTACACGGTTTGCGTCAAAAAGGAGCTGCCTGGACCCAGGATGGACCTGGGGGTCTCAACTCAGACTGAGGAGACAGAGGGGGATCTCAGCACTTCAGAGAGCCATCAGAAGACCCAACAGCACCCACGGGAGTCCCATAACACAGGGACAAAGAAGATGTAAAGTGCACTAGTCGCAGCATTACACTGTAAGGTCCCACGCCACCGGAGAACAGCTCAGCAAGCTCTGCACCACAGGATGGAGTGCTGAGGACCTAGGCTATGCTGTGCATGAAGGTTTCTTGGAAAAATTGCACAGAAGCCCAAGGAGCATCAGATGATGCTGTGCGCAGAGGTACTGTCGCATAGTTGGGAGGCAAGCTCTTACCTCCACCAATTTTAGACAGCTGGACCTTTGGACAGTCTGAGCCACTTCAGTCCACCACCTGTGTTCCAGGGAGCATGCTCGTTGTCAGGAGAGGAGTCCCAGAGTACCGGTTGTCGTTGCAGAAGGGTGCCTGCTGAAGCAGGGAAGTGACTCCGTCACTCCATGGGAGATTCATTTGGTTCTAGTGCAGGTTGAAGGCAGGCAATCCTCAGAGTGTGCACACCTTGGAAACTGTTGCAAATGCTGGCTGGAGCTGAGGTTGCAGGTCACAGGAGTCATCCTGGATACTTTGTTACAGTTACAGCGGTTCCTGGAGCAGTCTGCGGTTGATCCGACGGTCAGAAGCTGAAGCAGAGGATGCAGAGTAGTCCTGGAGGAATCTTGCAAACTGAATCTGAGGAAACACCCAGAGGAGAGACCATATATAGCCCTTAGAGGGGGATTAGCTACCTACCCAGGTATGCACCTATCAGGAGGGGTCTCTGACATCACCTGCTGACACTGGCCACTCAGAGGTCTCTAGAGGGTCCCCACACCTTGGAATCCAAGATGGCTAACGCCAGAGACACTCTGGAGCAGCTCTGGGCACCACCCCTGTCACTAACGTATAGTAACAAATTTGGTAAGTAGTGAGAGCATAAGCACTGGAGTTCTATTTAGCAGAACTTCAGTGACACAGTCAAGCATACTGACAACACACATAGGCCACAAATGATGAACACTGGGGTCCTGGCTAGCAGGATCCCAGTGAGACAGGTAAAACACACTGACAAATAGGGTTTTGACTATGAGCACTGTGGTCCTGGCTAGCAGGATCCTAGCAAGACATTAAAAACACTCTGATAAAACTCACAAACAGGCCAAAAATGGGGGAAACCATGCTAGAAAGATGCTACTTTCTCACACCATACCAGATTAAGGGGCTCATTCTTACTTTGGCGGGCGGAGGAGGCCGCCCGCCAAAGTAACCCCGTCAGAACACCGCACCGCGGTCGAAAGACCGCTGCGGTGATTCTGAGATTTGCCCTGGGCTGGCGGGCGGCCGCCAAAAGGCCGCCCGCCAGCCCAGGGCAAATCAACCTTCCCACGAGGACGCCGGCTCAGAATTGAGCCGGCGTAGTGGGAAGGTGCGACGGGTGCAGTGCCACCCGTCGCGTATTTCAGTGTCTGCATAGCAGACACTGAAATACTTTGCGGGGCCCTCTTACGGGGGCCCCTGCAGTGCCCATGCCATTGGTTTCCCGCCATGAACAGGATGGCGGTAGGGGGTGTCTGAATCCCCATGGCGGCGGAGCATGCTCCGCCGCCATGGAGGATTCCCCCGAGCTGCGGAAAGTCGGCGGGAGACCGCCGACTTTCCGCTTCTGACCGCGGCTGAACCACCGCGGTCAGAATGCTCGAGGGAGCACCGCCAGCCTGTTGGCGGTGCTCCCGTGGTCGGTGACCCTGGCGGTCACCGGCCGCCAGGGTCAGAATGACCCCCTAAATCTCTCAACTACACATAACCGCATAAATTGCATATGTGTATAATTAATAGATTATTTACAGTTTAAGAGAGGGTCTAACAGTAAACATTAGCATACAGTATGATCATAATTGTGTCCAATCCAATGAATACCTGGCTAGATGTCACCCATTGTTTTCCTACTGCGGATAGTCTGTTTAAAAAAACTACACAATCTGGTGCAAACATCTGTGTAATCTAACAGCTGAAGAAAGATTATACTTTTGAATAGCTGATTTTCTTAATAAGGGCTTAAGGCATATCTGGAAATATCTCCTATATAAAAACATAAAATGGAGTAGGGATTGTTTTGCCCTAACATTACAGGAACGGCAGCAAAGTACCCCACACGTCATTTTCATCGTTAAAACCATTAAAATCTGAAAAGTACCGATCTCTCCCATCTTGATAGCTCTAATGTAAGGTACAGGGGAGTAACACCAACTGCCAGAGTAAAATAAAAATTAAAAATACTCGATTTGCTAAGGGCGTCGTAAATCATCTGTTGGGTGGTATACTCTTCAAATCTCTGCCCCACCACCCCTTGTCTAATTTAACAATTGCATCAGGGTTGTTAAACAAGTCTGGGAGGCAAAATGATCAAGGAATTAGCTATGTACTTTAGCCATGGGATAGTGGACCCTTGGCGGGCGGCCTCCGCCACCCACCAAGGTTGTAATGAGGGCCTTTGTTTCTTAAGCTGGCCACATTCCAACTTAGCAAGGAAAACTCTCTATCTCCACCATGACTATTACTATGCAAATCACTTCCTTAACCCTTTCCTCTCACTAAGATATTTAACAAAGGCAAGGGAGTAGTGGGAGTGACCCGTTCTAAAACAGATGCAACCTAATGTGAAAACACACTATGATAAGAAGCGGGTCTAAGGGGGACACCCCCGTCCAGTTCCTTATCATTGACACTGAAAGCTAACTTCTGCAGGCCCCTATATTGTCAGACAACATCTTTAAGGTCTACCAATGGGTCAAAACTTTTTTTACATATAACGCTGGAAACACATAGGGGGGACTGCAGTAGACGGGACAAAGAAGGGATCATGGACCTTTGGGGGGGTTCTTTGGCCTATAAAAATAGCCAAGAGGTAACACTCTAATTTTACCCGAGTTGTAAAAAGTCTCAAAAGGCTGGGAAAGGATTTTCTCTGCCAGTTGTGGGTACCTAAAATTGACAATAATACAGTCACCAGGGATACATTTACCTGAGGGACTGATCCAGGCGACATGGCGGGTCAACTAAATATTCCCATAATCACGGACATAAACTTGGAATAGCTCACTAACCCGTTAGATACCTTATTTTGAAGTTGGAAAGTAGATTCTGAATATGAATTGGACACGAAAGGAACACCGGCCAAAACAACAACATATGGACAACAAGCAGGAGGAAGATTAATGAGTAGTAAGTACAAGGATGATGTAACGGCTGAAGACTCTTGTGGCGCCACACCAGGAACTGCTGAAGACACATTGGGAGCAGGTAGATTAACAATAGGAGCTAAAATGGGTGCAACCGCTTATCTTGTAGACATAGACTGGGGCACACTCGGCTGCGTCTTGCTATCACCTCCTGACTAGTACGTTTGAGAAGAAAAACATTCAATAAAAAAGGATGTTCTGAAGGGATCTTTTTTAGGGTTACTTGTAGCAGCCATAGGCCCTCTGGGTGGCAACATTTTCTATCCCTAACATATTCCTAAAATCTTCTTTCCTGCTACTTCTAATTTTCCCAATCTTTCCCTCAGGGGGGTTAAACACTCATTCAGGGAAGTTATAAACTTTTGGACAACTATATCCCAATCCGGTATTTGTACTGTACCCAGGTTGTCTTTTTCACCTTGCCCTCCTACAGTTGACCCTCTCATGGGAGGTGAAAGGGCATCAGTTGTCCTGGCTTTTCTCTTGCGCTTAGTGGTGGGGGAGGCTCTAGCTGAAGCTAGATTTGGGTGCTCCACATAGGGCTTAGATGCCATCCCGCTGACCATAGGGGCATCTGAGCTAATTAACGGAATGGGGCAGTTTAAGTCGCTAATAATACTGCCCTCCTATCTCAGTTTCTACACCAGGCGTCCCTGTAATAGCAATGTGAGGGGAACCTGTGCAGCCCAAAGACAAATGCCTTTCTGCCAAATGAATCTCTTTGGAGACAACACTAACTGTCCATGCCAGAAAGGAATCTATAGATGTAGAATTACATCCTGTTGGGGTCTTAATGCAGGCTTCCCTTTTCTTGCCCATGGTTGCTTTCTGGCCAGATGTAGCCCCCTACCAGTGATTGGGGGCTAGACATGGCCCAGAAGCAAACTTTATTGCACACCCTACTTTATACACCACTTTCTATACTGTGTGAGCCAACATTCAGTGACTATACATAGGAGCATAAGTAAAAGAAAAGAAGAGAGTGGGCCCAGCCAAGCCTCTTCTGGCTGTTGATGGGTGCGGATGGGCCCGCCCTTGGCCCGGGCTTTGCCCAGGCACGGCCTGCGTGCGTCCTGCCCAGTGGTGATCTGCCCTTGCTTTATAGCGCTCATTAGTGGCACAATTGTGAGCAGCTCGTCCCAAAATGGCCGCCTCCAGGGGCCAGAAGGAGTCTGGGATATGTAGTCCCCCACAAGCTGTTCATCCCGTTCCGCTCAGCGGTGATCTGCCCACGTTTCAATGCGCTCATTAGTGGTAAAAGTGTGAGCAGCTGGTCCTAAAATGGCCACTTCCAGGGACCAAAAAGAGTCTGGGATATGTAGTCCCCCACAAGTCGTTCAGTGCGTCCTGTGCAGCGGTGATTGGCCCGTGCTTTATAATGCTCGTTAGTAACACAAGTGTGAGCAGCTGGTCCCAAAATGTCCACCTCCACAATGACTTTGACAAAATACAAAAATGAATATATCAAATATGAATTACAACACTACTGCATGAAGCAGAATACCGCAGACGATGATGTGCATTCACCTGTGAAATATTTAAATGTTTTAATATGAGAGTGTGACCAGCTAGTCAAATGGCAAAAAAAATTACCTTCACAACAAGTCTTTCAAAATTACATCAGAATGGTGTTTCTTCACTCACACTGTGGCACCTGACGGGCAGTTGCTTTTATATGATGAACATTTGAGAAGGGCCTGTACCCCCTTTTGATGGTGCTCTGAAGCTAAGATTAATTATAGCATCACTTACATCTCTTCACAGTAGAATTCATTGAAGAATCAGGTGGTCAAGAACCGTTCTATAAAGAAGGCAGAATATAACTGCCTTGGAAACATGGATGTAGTACAGTGGTTCATGAGAATATTAATGACTACGTTTCCAGTAGATGGTAGCATAATGATTATCAAGAGAAAAAATGTTTCTGTAAGCTTTTTCGGTCTCGGCTAGTCTCTTCAAGACATGTTGTATATACTTTGTGGGCTTCAGCCCGCTCATTACCTTATTATCAGTTCCTTTCATTGTCCTTTAAAAATGCTTACTTATTAGTGGTGAATCCTTCTTTTTTCATCCCTCCTTTTTTTTGTTTCCTACAGTGTCTTTACACTTTGGTTGTTTATATGTTTGTTTTAAGGGACTATTTTCTTTTTTGTTTCTTGCTCATGTTACTTTTTGCTTGTCTTCGGTTGGTGCATGTTCAGCCTCAGCACCCATAGATGCTTACATTTTATCTCAGCCTTCAGAGTTTACTTAACCCCTCAGTGACATCTTCTGACCACCATCTCCATAATGACTTTACTCAAGACGAGTCCAAGGGGCCCAAGAGCACACATTACAGACTGAGGAATGCAGCATCAGTATTGCTAACAATTCATAAGCTAATTACAGGCTTCAGGTTTCCTCTGTAAACAGGCCTGTAAATATTGTTCTTCTCTTGTCACCTTTGCACAATCTGTTGAGAAGGCCGCCTGAGTGCGCAACAGTCCAGTCTTGTTTCAGGGAGTGCTCTTTGTTTTCCTTCCACGCCCTTCGCCTGTGACCTCACCCTGCAGCAGGAGAGGGCAGGGGAGGGACCGGGAGTGGTGCAAGAGAGAAAGAGGAACTTCAACATTATACCTGCTTTTACACGTTCTAGTCTGTAGGCAGGAACCACTAAATAGAGTTTTGCAATTTTTTTTAGATGACCTAATGTCTTTTTTATACCAAGTTAATTTGGGGAACTGAAGGGGCATTGCCTTTGACAACTGCAAAAAAAACGGAGTTTTGTTTGTGGAATACACAATACTTAGAGGTTTTTTCATTTGTGCCGGAAGTTGGACAAAAGAAAAGGTGCCTTTTTTTCTACTTTGCATTAAAGGAAATTCTTTACTTTGGGGGAGGGGCACGTCAAGTAAGATGACTACATTCTGAGAAAATAAAATGCCCTCTCTGACAACGCAAGGCAGCTGTCGGTGTCTTCACTTTAAAAAAGGTTCTTGGTGAGATGTATTTAACTTTAAAAAAAAAAATCCAGATGTTTGTGTTTTCTTTTTTATGTATGCAGAAATCATGTACTTGAAAACTTCAACTTTGTTTTACTACAGACCACTTTCTTCTGCAGTTCTATGGGTGACACAACTTTTTTGACATGTGAATATTTTGTTAAGTGTGTGGTTTGAGTTTCTTTGCACAAGTTTATTTAACCTAGAGGCTTCCAGTGGTGCAGCTGCAGTCTGTTTTTCCTTGGTCAGTTTAACCTCTAGTGGAGAGAAATAGGTTTGAACATCCTTTGTCATCTGACATCTGGTGCGTGCTTCTGTCTCGTTCTTAGTTCACTGTACATAGAATTAAAGTTGTCTGTCACATAAATACATATGTCTCATTCTTTGTTATTGATCTTGATTAGAAAAAGGATGACATTTGCAGGTGCAGTTTGTAAAAAACATCCACTATCAGACATTCCACATGTGATGTGAACCATAATTTTTTTTGCAGGAAATGTGACAGATGGTTAAGGTCCTCACGTGAAAGTTCACGGAGTCACGCAGTGGTTTATTTTTGTAAAATAGCTGCTTGAAATTAGTTAGAAAGTTTGTGTAAGGTCTTGGGTACCCCACTAGGTGTATTTCAGAGTGTACTTACAAAATATACATAGGTTGCAAATTCATCCTGAAAGCATACCATGTTTTGCTACAATTATATGTTTTGGTTTGTTCTAATTGATCTGAGAATTTGTTTTAGAAATATTGCATACATTTAGGAAAACGAGGTTGAGAGCTTTTATCTATCTATCTATCTATCTATCTATCTATCTATCTATCTATCTATCTATCTATCTATCTATCTATCTATCTATTTATCCATCTATATGTGTGTCTGTCTGTCTATCTTCAAATTACTTAAGCACTTAGGTACATATTTACTTTTTTAGCACCGCATTTGCGCCACTTTTTGATGCAAAAATAGTGCAAACTTACAAAATACAATTGTATTTTGTAAGTTTGCGCTATTTTTGTGTCAAAAAGTGGTGCAAATGCAGCGCTAAAACAGTATAAATATGGGCCATAGGCACATGTCCTGCCTTTTACCTACATTGCACCCTTCCCTATGGGTTACGTAGACCCCACCTTAGGAGTGTCCTATATATAGAAAAAGGGGAGTTTAAGGCTTGACAGGTACTTTTTAATGCCAAGTCGAAGTGGCAATGAAACTGCACACAAAGGCCTTGCAATGGCAGGCCTGAGACATGGTTAAGTGGCTACTTGGGTGGGTGGCATATCAGTGCTGCAGGCCCACTGGTAGCATTTAATTTACAGGCCCTGGTCACAAGTAGTGCACTTTACTAGGGACTTATAAGTAAACCAAATATGCCAATTGGGATTGAACCAATGTTACCATGTTTAGGGGAGTGAGCATATGCACTTTAGCACTGGTTAACAATGGTAAAGTGCGCAGAGTCCTAAAACCAGCAAAACAGTGTCAGAAAAGTGGCGGGAGGGAGGCAAAAAGTTGGGGGATGGCCACCCTAAGGCTGTGAGGGCTAACAAACACTACACATAAAATGTCAATGAGGGTTAGAGGGAGTGTTACAGCTCTGCTGAAACCGCATGAACCACTTTGTGGGTCCCTTCAGAATTTAAAGTATCTGGTAGGACCTCAGCACATGCCCTTTCCTGCCCTGCCAGCCATTACCCACACCAGCAGTATTAACAGACTCGTCTAGTTGTATGGCTAACACAGAAATACGAAAGTGTATAGAAGTACTGTTGGCCGATACTGCATAGTGTGGAGCCATTGTGGTAGCCTAATTAAAGTATAGACAGTGCTTGCCTTGGGACCATAAGCACAGCATTTCTGTCCTTATCGACTGGGTGTGCCTGGTAGATTTCTGCTGGAGTGTTTTGCACCTAGAACCAGGCTTTCCTCCTACCCTCTTCCCTTCTTAGGTCTCTGCCTCCCCACTCCTACACATAAACTGTTTAAACCAATTTTGTCGGGGATCCACCCTGGGCTTCCAGGTAAAGGGCAACAGCTTAGGGTAGCATTCCACTTCTGCCTGTTAGGGCCTTGCAAGGGCCTAGAGCCAGAGAGACTCTGTACCACCATGCCTCCAGGTAAACCCTTTTGCTCTCTGCATCCTAACTCTTGGCCTTTTCCAGTCTTAGCCTGAAGGTAGTGGACTTTGCCCTGTTACTACCCACTACTCACAACATTGGATAGTTGAAACTGCCTCAGAAATTTACAGTTTATTGCTCTGAGGTCTATGTTAGTATCATCCTCACTGAGATTACTTCTCCTGGGTATTACATACACTAACATCGTTTCTCTTGGAGTGTACCCCCTTTGCTGGACCTAATGGACAACCACTCCTCATTTAATTTATTGTGAATTATTATTGCATATTATTTACACCCTTCTGACCCATAAATATCTGTTTTAAATAAGATCCTTCTGGAACATACATGAATTACATAATGCACATGATTGTGTTCTGCTAAATATAAGTACCTTGCTGTCCAAGCACAGATCTATATCACATGTTTAAATGACCATAGTCACTACACTAAATGGCATGCTTTTTCTTCTACATAACAGACTTTCCCACAATTGATGGAGGGAAATACTATGTACAATTGGCATGACCACTATACTACAAACAACATGAGAACAATTGCAGCTCGCTGCATGTTGAAGAGGCCGGGTTGCATGCAGGAGGGGGAAGGGGAACAAAAACATTACATTTAAAAAATAAAAAAAAACTTACCTGCTCTCTGCCACTCCTCTGTCTCCTCAGTAGGCACAGGCTCCCAGCCTGCCCTGGGGCCAATCCTGCCACTTCTCAGAACAGCGTTAGGATTGGCTGGAGCGCCCAGACAGGGTGCTCCCAGGCAGACTGGGAGCCTGTGTCTGCTCTCTCCAGCCCGGCAACACAGTGCCAGCCTGGAGAGAGCACAGTGCACTTCCCACCTCCCCATCATCCATATAGCCCCTCCTCTTTAACAATGAAAGGATAATAAAGATAGTTTATTATCGTTTCATTGTTAAAGTTTTGCAGCTGCTGCTGCTTGCGCGGGGCGGCCGCCACCCCCATGCCATATCGGAGGACCTGCCGCTGCACAACAATCTGGCAGTATTTTCTGACCCATATCTTCATGTGCTGAGCTGGGAAATATCTATCGCCAGTGCTCTTGCCAAGTACACCTGCTTTTGCTTTGTTTTTCACTTTTACTGCAGGTCAGCACTGAGGTGTCCTAGCAGAGCTGTGTGCAAGAGGCAGCATTAGAGCAGGGAATACTGAAGGCCTGTATTAATGTGCACAGCAATGCTGACAGTGAGTGCAAGTACAGGAACAGGGGCGCAACTAGACCTGAACTTTGGGGAGGGTAGAAACATTCTCAGAGCCAGTATGAGAATACACATTGCCAATATATCGGGGTTTAATGTGCTAACACATGCAAACAGCATTTTCACTTGTCTGTATTTTAATGCATCAACACATTACAGCCAGATCTGTTGCTTTGCCAACAATTTCCAATCAGACACTAAGCACTGCTTGTGCTTTAAGAGTACTGACCACACCTGTGAGCATCAGATATCTGCAAGATGGTTGGTACTGTGAGGGTGTTGTGCATGTGTGCATTTCTGACACTCAGAAAAGAAAGTACTGAAGCCTCATTGGAAAGGTGTTTCTATTACCAAAAACAACTAAAGACACATAATAAACAAAAATGTCCATGGAACAAGATGTGTATTGGAATCTCACAATGTGCACAAGGCAGTGCTCCCCCAGACATCAAGAATTAGACTTACATGAACACTAATAAAAGTGTGACACGTGTACTAGGGTAAAGAAAATTACATGGGACTTCCATCTGAATATCACAAAATGAGGGGTGTCACAAAGAGTTAAAAAATAAGGCGCATTCACAGAGCAGAGTAAGCGGGATAACTTCACAAAGTAAAAACATATGTGTTTATAATGTTATAGCACAGAGTTAGCTGGGGAACAACAGAGCACTATATATTATGAGGAGTTATGGAAACGGACGCAAGATTGCGTGCATTAAGTGAGGGTTTAATCTTTGAATTACACAGAGTTACATTCAATTAAGGCATCGTCAGATCATGAGGTTAAGTGATTTGCCCAGAAATGCACAATTTTAGGTCAACTGCCAAGATGGATTCAAAACCAGGTCCCCTTGTTGACTTAAGGCCTCATTTTGAGATTGGTGGATGGGAAAGCCCGTCTGCCAAATTCCTGAAAGGGTGGCAGCCACCTTCGTGGCGACCACCCTCGTGGACCTATTAGGAGGTTTCCGCTAGGCCGGCGGGTGGAAAGCTCAGTTTTTGCCCACCTGCCTAACGGGAAACAGGCTAAAGCATTGTCTCAGGTTTGTAATCGAGACAGCAGCAGTGCTGTTGCCCACAGGGTGCACCAGCACCCTTGCAATGTTCACTTTCTGCAAGGCAGAAAGTGAACATTGTAATGGTGCTGGGCAGGAGGACCCCTGCACTGCCCATGCCAAGTGATTTGGAAGTGCAGGGACCCCCTGTGGCCTCCTACACCTGGTCTCCGCCAGCCTTTTTATGGCGGCTGGAGAAAAAGGTCATAATCTGCAGAGCAGCACTGAACGCAGCTCTGTGCTGGCGGATTACGATCTCCGCCACCGCCAGGCCGCCGGGATCATGGATCCCAGCGGTGCTGGCAGGTCTTTACATGGTGGTCGGACCACCAAAACAGTGGTAGTCCTGACTGCCACTGTGGGGTTGGCGGTCTGAAGACCGCCAACATCATAAGGAGGACCTTAGTCACTACTCCACATCTTCCTCCTTAGTTGATGTCATAAAACATTCACAAAAGGTTAAGAGTTGAAAATGTTCCCATAGTTTACCTTCACCAATCCTTATGAACACTTAGATTATTTTGATGTTTTTCTAGAGGCAATATGTTATATTCCTTGTGATGGCTAGTGAGTAGACTGAATGCAGATTATTATGGTGTGTTGGTATTATAGAGGGATTACACCTTGATTACGTGTCTCTCATTTAAGGTTCAGGCTTGTAAAAGGGCATATATACTATAGAATATAACATGATGGATAACATAAATATTTATATAAATCTAAAAAATGTAATGATTTATTATTAGTGATGCATCCCCTTTGCACCCATCAGAGATCATGGTCCAGATGTTGAGTACCTTTTTCACTGAGGTATTTTCTATAACTGAAAATAGTATACAGAGTGCTGATGAATATCTTTTCAGTCTTTGGCACTACAATCCTTTGTGAAATAGCTATGTGCTGTTCTCACAGGAAACCATCAATATTGCAAATTACAACTATAAAGCCAGTTTCTGTTTGAGAGTTGCAGGTCTACTATCCTTCACAAAAATACAAATACCTGCCAAGACGAAATTTGCACCCAGTCACATTTTCTTTTTCTCCAAATGAAAGAGGGTTGGCTAAAGATGCCAAAATGTAAATGTGTTTGTGGTGCACCTGTGAGGAAGTAGCCTCTTTCTAGCATGGTTACCCCTATGTTTGGCCTGTTTGTGAGTGTTTGTCAGTGTGTTTTTGCTGTCTCACTGGGATTCTGCTCGCCAGGTCTCCAGTGCTCATAGTTAAAACCCTATTTGTCAGTGTGTTTTGCCTGTCTCACTGGGATCCTGCTAGCCAGGACCCCAGTGCTCATAGTTTGTGGCCTATGTGTGTTGTCAGTATGCTTAACCGTGTCACTGAACTTCTGCTAACCAGAACTCCAGTGATTATGCTCTCTCTACTTACCAAACTGTCACTATAGTTTAGTGACTCCATATTCCAATTCTAATTGGCACACTAGACCTCCCTTATAAGTCCCTAGTATATGGTACCTAGGTACCCAGGGCATTGGGGTTCCAGGAGATTCTTATGGGCTGCAGCATTTCTTTTGCCACCCATGAGGAGCTCAGGCAAACCTTTCTTCAGGGCTGTCACTGCAGCCTGAGTGAAATAGTGCCCACATTATTTCACAGCCATTTTCACTGCACTTAAGTAACTTATAGGTCACCTAAATGTTGAACCTTCATTTACTGAAGGCTAGGTGCAAAGTCTATGTGTGTGAGGGCACCCTTGCACTAGCAAAGGTGGCCCTACATTGTCCAGGGACAATTCCATGACTTTGTGAGTGCGGGGATACCATTACACACGTGCACTACATATATGTCAATACATATATGTAGCTTCACAATGGTAACTCCAAATATGGATATGTGAGGTGTCTAAGATCATGGAATTGTCCCTCCATTCCAAATATGGTATTGGGGGGCCAATCCCATGCACCCTGGGGGTTCAACCATGGGCCCACCTGTACTGCCAAACCAGCTCTCTGAGATTTCCACTGCAGCCCCAGCTGCTGCCACCTCACAGGCAGCAGCTCAATCCCAGGAAGTCAGAACAATGCATTTCCTTTGGGAGGAGGGTGTTACACCCTCTCCCTTTGGAAATAGGTGTTAGATGCTTGGAAGGGGTAGCCTCCCAGAGCCTCTGGAAATTCTTTGAAGGGCACAGATGGTGCCCTCCTTGCATAAGTCAGTCTACACCAGTTCAGGGACCCCCAGTTCCTGCTCTAGCGTGAAACTGGACGAAGGAAAGGGGAGTGACCACTCCCCTGTCCAAAACCACCCAAGGGGGTGCCCAGAGCTCTTCTAGAGTGTCCCTGGCGTTAGCTATCCTGGATTCCAAGGCGTGGGGACACTCTGGAGGCCTCTGACCGGCCAGTGCCAGCAGGTGGCATCAGTGACTCCTCCTGATAGGAACATACCTGGGTAGGTAGCCAATCCCCCTCTCTGGGCTATTTAGGGTCTCTCCTCTGGGTATTTCCTCAGATTCAGCTTGAATGACTGCTCCAGGAATCCTCTGCATCCTCTGCTTCAGCTTCTGACTGTCAAATCAACCGCAGACTGATCCAGGAACCACTGTAACTGCAACAGAGTATCCAGGTCGACTCCTGAGACCTGCAACTTCATCTCCAGCCAGCATTTGCAACAGTTTCCAAGGTGTGCACGCTCCGAGGACTACCTGTCTTCATCCTGCACCAGAAGAACCAAAGGAATCTTCCGTGGAGCGACAGAGTCAATTCCCTGCTTCTGCAGGCACCCTTCTGCTATGACAACCCGTACTCTGGGACTCCTCTCCTGATGAAGAGCATGCTCCCTGGAACACAGGTGTGGACTGAAGTGACCCAGACTGTCCTGAGGTCCAGCGGTTCAAATTTGGTGGAGGTAAGAGCTTGCCTCCCTGTGCTGCAACAGTACCCCTGTGCATTGTGTCTTCTCCAGCTCCTTGGGCTTCTGTAAACTTCTTCCAAGAATCCTTCATGCACAGTGTAGCCCAAGTCTGCAGCACTCCATCCTGTAATGCACAACTCACTGAGTGGTTCTCCGGTGGCGTGGGACCTTCTTGTGTAGTGCTGCAATGACCACACTTTGCATCTTTCTTATCCCCATGTTCTGGGACTCCCATGGGTGTTGCCTGGTTCTGAGGACCCTCTGAAGTGCTGAGAGCCCCCTCTGTCTCCTCAGCCTGAGTTGAGACCCCCGGGTCCCTCCTGGATCCAGGCAGCTCCTTTTTTATTCAAACCACGTACTTGCTTGAACCAAGGCTTGTTGGCAGATTCCAGCGATGCAAACAGCGCACACAACAACTCGACGTGGGACATCACCTGCACCAAGCAGGAACCCCCAGCTATCTTCTTTGCTGCTCTTCTGTACTGTTCTTCTTACCAGAGAATCCACTTTTGCACCATCTTCTAAGTTGGCAGGGGCTCCTGTCCTTTCTGGACTCTTCTTCGACTTTTGGACTTGGTCGCCTCTCTCCATAGGTCTTCAGGTCCAGGAATCCATCATTTGTTGCTTGCAGTCTTGCTTAGTTCTTGAAAGAACTCTTATCACGACTTGTAGTGTGTCCTAACAAAACTTGCTGTACTTTACTCCTGCTTTCTTGGGCACTAGGGTGGGGTACTTTACTTACCTCTGGTGTTTCTCTACAATCCCAGCACCCCTCTACACACTACACTTGCCTAGGGGGGAATTTGTGATTCGTATTCCACTATTGTAGTATATGGTTTGTGTTGCCCCTAAGCCCATTGCAATCTATTGTATTTTCTACTGTTTGCACTATTCTATGACTGTTTACTTACCTGATTTTGGTTACCAGGGTGTATATTGTGTATAATACTTACCTCCAGAAGGAGTATTGACTCTAAGATATTTTTGGCCTTGTGTCACTAAAATAAAGTACCTTTATGTTTGGTAACATTGAGTATTGTCATTTATTGTGTATAACTACTGTGTAACTATAGTGGTATTGCAGGAGCTTTGCATGTCTCCTAGTTCAGCCTAAGCTGCTCTGCTACAGCTACCTCTACACAGCCTAAGCTGCTAGAACACTGCCTACATTTCACTAATAAGGGACACCTGGACCTGGTATAAGGTGTAAGTATCTTAGGTACCCACTACAAACCACGACAGCCTCCTACAGCACCAGAAATACATTTTGATAAATCATGTTGTCAACCATGTTTATGAAGGAGCCGAAGCTGTGTACAAATTAAATTAAATCTTGTTATGGTCTGCATCAACAGCATGAGACACGCTGCTGCAGGATTAGAATGAGTGATATGAGGATAACCAGGCAGAGACCTGAGCATAGACATGAGTATGTGGGAAGGAGTGAGTGCACCTGCCCAAGCCTCTGCCCCCTCATACAGGAATGCTGTAGCTCCAGCTATTTGGCACCACCTGCACTACCAACCACTAAGGAGCCCATGTTCGTCCACCTGAACAGAAGCTGATGATGTCTCGCAGTAAGATGAAAGAAATAACTATAATTCTAGGGGAGTGCTTAGACCTTTAGGCGGTCATTACAACATTGGCGGTAAAAGCCGCTTACTGCCGTGCAGAGAACCGCCAACACAACGCTGCGGCCGCGGAAATCCGCCACAGCTATTATACCCACATTTTGGAATCAGCCAAAATTAAGACACCCACACAAGTCTGCCACACCAAAGGTCAGTGATAAACTGGTGAAAACAAAACCTCCACCGTCACGCAAACAGAAATACGCCCACACTATCACGACACACGAATCAACGCGGCGGTCTTTCAACTGTGTTATTCCATTTGGCGGTACACACCGCTGCGCTCAAAGTACACACCCATCTACAAAACACCACCACATTGGACAATTCCAAATACACACACCTGATACACATACACACACCACTCCCACACACCCATTACAATATAAAACACACACCCACATCACCCACAAACCCCCAAGACCAGAATCACAGAGAGAAGGCCAGAGAGAGACACCACCATCAACAAACTAGCATCCACAGGCACACAACACCATCACCCACACAACTTCCACGCACCTCACACAACACACCACTACATATCACCACACTTATCACCACACTCTCCACCCCACACATCACCTACACCACCCCATGGCAAGGCAAAGACACCCCAAGTTCTCGGAGGAGGAGCTCAGGGTCATGGTGGAGAAAATCGTCCGGGTAGAGCCACAGCTATTCGGATCACAGGTGCAGCACACCTCCATTGCAAGGAAGATGGAGCTATGGCGAAGAATAGTGGACAGGGCCAATGCAGTGGGACAGCACCCAAGAAATCGGGACGACTTCAGGAAGAGGTGGAACGACCTACGGGGGAAGGTGCGTTCCGTGATCTCAAGACACCACCTGGCGATTCAGCGGACTGGCGGCGGACCCCCACCTCCTCCCCCACAACTAACAACATGGGAGGAGCAGGTCTTGGCGATTCTGCAGCCTGAGGGCCTCGCAGGAGTAGCTGGAGGAATGGACTCTGGTAAGTCAAATTTCAATTATTACACCCTTACCCTACCTGCATGCTATCACATACCCCCACCCTCACCCCCAGCACCCCAACTCCTCACATATGTCCCAACATCACAAAACACCCATCCCAACACCAAGCCCTGCATGCACCAACAAAGCATGGACACCCATCACTAAAGCATGCCCACTGCACATACCCATACAACCCCCTAAACCATCATCACACAAGGTCCCACACAGGAATGCAAGCACTGGGGTACACGGTCACCCACCCATTGCACAACAAGACACACACAGATGTAATAACCATCCTTTTATACCCCTGCAGGACCCCTACCCAACGTCACCGGACAGGAGGGTCCACACATGTCCACACCACCAACAGAAGAGGCCCACAGTGATGACAGCACCTCTGTCCAACTGGATCTAGATGACCAGCCCGGCCCATCGGGGACCTCGGGACAGTTGGTTCCCATCACACAGACACAGGCCACTACAGACCTTGCACCCTCTGGAAACACCAGCATAGCGCCCACCCAGCGGGCCCATACCTCCGTCCCCAGGACACGTCAATCAGCTGTGTGTCCACCACTACAGGGAACCCAGGATAACCCACCACCCCAACAACAACAGGGACCTGGGGGCAGTGGTAGTGGGCACACAGTCCAGGGGACGGAGGCCCAGGAACACAGGGGAACTGGGAGGGCTGCTGTGCAACAGGGGGCGGACAGGCCAAGGGAACCCACTCTCCACGAGGCCCTCTCCTCCATCATGGGAGCCTACCACCACTCCCAGGAAACAATGGCAACGGTACTGGCCAAGTTTCAGGAGACTCAGCACCTGCAGGAGGAACAGTATATGGGCTTCAGGGAGGAACTCAGAACCATCAGCTCCACCCTGGGCACCATCGTAGGGGTGCTGAAGGAACTTGTGAACACCAGGAGGGACACTGTGGCACTACAAGGGGCCCCTGACACTAGCATGGACGATGAACTGCCCACCACCTCCGCCGGCGCTAGTGGACAGGACGCCCCGCCACAGGACCACCACACTAGCACCCTACCCCCTGCAGAGAGAGAACCACCCCGCAAATGTCCCTGAGATCCAGGACAAAGACAGAGCACAATGCCAAGACCCCCACCAAGAAATGAGACCACCCTGATTGTCATCCTACTGTCCCACTTTGTCACCCTGTCCATACTTTAACTGCCCCAGTTCCACTTCCTATGCCTATATGGGCAATGCACATGTGAAACTAATAGACTGGACTCTGCCATGAACATTCCTCCGCCATCACCCCTCACCATTTCACTACCCCCTCCAATATTGAGCACTTAAATAAGCACACCTAAAGCATAAAACGATCTGGAGTCTGTCTGTGATTTCGAAATAGGGTATTAGCAATTACTGTGACAAAATGCTTTTTAAATAGTAATGTCAACATACCTATGTCACACAGCTCTAGTCCATGAGGAATTTAAGCAGATGTCACACAGTGGGACCTACATCTGTGAAATCGTAAGGGAAAGTGACAACTCAGTGACCATACACTGGGTGAAAATGACAGACAGTAGAGAGGTAGTAGTGTTAAAATACATGTAGTAGGCAGGTTTGTATTCTTACCTGTGTCTCACTGGAAATATTGCAGGATCACTGAGTCCCTGTTGTGCATGTCTTCTTCCTCTGCTTCCTCGTCTTCACTGTCCACAGGCTCCACAGCTGCCACAACACCGCCATCTGGACCATCATCCTGCAGAAAAGGCACCTGTCGTCACAAAGCCCAGTTGTGAAGCATACAGCAGGCCACGATGATCTGGCACACCTTCTTTGGTGAGTAGAATAGGGATCCACCTGTCATATGGAGGCACCTGAACCTGGCCTTCAGGAGGCTGAAGGTCCGCTCGATCACCCTCCTAGTTCGCCAATGGGCCTCATTGTAGCGTTCCTCTGCCCTTGTCCTGGGATTCATCACTGGGGTCAGTAGCCATGACAGGTTGGGGTAACCAGAGTCACCTGCAAATGGTGAGGGACAACTGTCAGACACACACTAACCTGTACGGATATCCCCAGACCTAGACAACCATTCCCAATGACTTGCTTCCAGGTGCTCACCTAAAAGCCACACACGGTGCCTCTGGAGTTGCCCCATCACATAAGGGATGCTGCTATTCCGCAGGATGTAGGCGTCATGCACTGAGCCAGGGAACATGGCATTCACATGGGAGATGTACTGGTCGGCCAAACATACCATCTGTACATTCATGGAATGTAAACTCTTCCGGTTTCTGTACACCTGTTCACTCCTGTTGGGGGGGGGGACCAAAGCCACATGTATCCCATCAATGGCACCTATGATGTTGGGGATATGTCCCAGGGCATTGAAGTCACCTTTCACTGAAGGCAAATCCTCCACCTGAGGGAAAAAGATGTAGCTCTGCATGTGTTTCAGAAGGGCAGACAACACTCTGGACAATACGTTGGAAAACATAGGCTGGGACATCCCTGATGCCATGGCCACAGTTGTTTGAAATCAGCCACTTGCAAGGAAATGGAGCACTGACAGCACCTGCACTTGATGGGGGATTCCTGTGGGATGGCGGATTGCTGACATCAGGTCTGACTCCAACTGGGCACACAGTTCCTGGATTGTGGCACGGTCAAGCCTGTATGTGATAATCAAATGTCGCTCCTCCATTGTCGACAGGTCCACCAACGGTAGGTACACCGGAGGATGCCGCCATCTCCTCACATGTCCAAGCGGACGGTGCCTATGAAGGACAACAGCGAGCACAGAGTCAAACAACTCAGAGGTACATACCCACAGTTTACACAGAACACCATTCATACACAAAAGCTGGCCTGTATGTGTGTTGAATCTAGGCCTAGGTCTGTGTGACGCAGTTGAAAATGAAGCCATGTGGGCCCCTGAAATGGCTGCTGCCTGACCTCTAAAGTGGGACAATGGGATGTGAGGTAACTGTGGTGGCGTTGTACACAGTCGCGGTAGGCGGTCGAAGACCGCGACGCAATGCTGCATTGGTTAACATTGGACCCTATGGGTCCCAGGAGCCAATGACGATGTACGCCGGCGATGATGGTACGCACCCCCACGGACGTGACCGCCATTTTCTCTCTGTTCATTCACTCGATACCTGATCTTCGACAGGAGAGGACCTACACTGCAAGTGCTGCTGTGACCTCAGTCTGGAAGAGACAATGGCTCCAGTGTCTGGGGAAAGGGCCCCTGCCTTCACATCAGAGGAGTTGGAGAAACTCGTTGATGGGGTCCTCCCCCAGTACAAGCTACTCTACGGTCCTCCAGACAAACTGGTAAGTACACAGGGAGCATGTTGTATGGGCTATGCCTATGTGGAGAGGGGTGGATGTAAGAAGGAAGGGGGCAGAGTGCTGCATGCATGAAAGACGGTGAATGCATGTGCCACATGGCAAGGGTAGGGATGGGGGCCAATCATTTTGACGGTGCAGTTGGTAATAAATTCTCTTTTATCCCTGTACATTTCATGTAGGTCAGCGCCCACCAGAAGAAAGATATTTGGCGTGCCTCGCCAAGGACGTCAGGACCCTGGGGGTCTTCCACAGACGGAGCACCCACTGCCGTAAAAGATGGGAGGACATTCGCCGCTGGAGTAAGAAGACGGCGGAGGCTCAGCGTTGGATGGCCTCCCAACGTGGGAGGGGTGCCCGTCGCACCATGACCCCTCTGATGTTCAGGATCCTGGCGGTGGCCTTCCCGGAGTTGCATGGGCGCTTGAGGGCATCACAGCAGACACAAGGGGGTGAGTACACTCTCATTCAGCTGACTTTGCGCGCATTACGAGGTGTCTGGGTGGGGAATGTTGGCTGTGGGTTTCGCTAGGCCAGGGCGAGTTCCGTAGGCAAGGCCCCTCCGTAAGGCAGGCCATGTGGCACCCCACCCCACCTCTGTAGAGTGCCAAGTACACCTAGTCATGCCCCTGTGTCATCTATGTGTTCAGATGTCGTCCATAGCCTTGTAGGCCATTTCCCAGGAATTGAACAGTGGAGCCCAAGAGGGCAACGTAGTGTAGGCGGCTTCTGTGTCTGTCATGTCCGCCAACGGTAGCGGTAATGTATGCACTCAAAATGTCTTTCTTCTGTCTTCCCGCCCCTTTTTTTGGTCTCCCTGTTCTTGTGTGCATTAGCATCATCAGGCGGAGGAGCAGTGGCACCGGAGCACGAGGGAGCTGCATCCCACATGGCCCTGGAGGGCGACTCTACGGAGTCAGAATTCACCAGTGGGACGGAGGGCGAGGGGAGCTCCACGGCGGGGACAGGAGCTGAGACCAGCGACACAGACTCGTCCTCTGATGGGAGCTCCCTTGTGGTGGCGGCAACATCTGTGCCCCCCGCATCTACAGGTACAGCCGCCCCCCCCCTACCAGCACCGCCCTCCCAGCAGCCCCTCAGCCTTTGCCCCGTGCACGCTCACCCAGGAGGGTGGGCATCAGCTTCGCCCCAGTCACTCCTGCTGCCCTCAGTGAGGAGGCCATTGACCTCCTCAGGTCCCTCACTGTTGGGCAGTCTACCATTTTGAATGCCATCCAGGGTGTAGAGAGGCAGTTGCAACAAACAAATGCATTCCTGGGGGGCATTCATTCTGGTCAGGCGGCCCTTCACAGAGCTTTTCAGAATCTGGCGTCAGCACGGATGGCAGCCATTGTCCCCGTCTCTAGCCTCCCCCCTCCAACTTCCTCCACCCCGACCCAATCCCCTGTACCTCTGCCTATCCCAAGCACACCTATAGACCAGCCTGCACACACGTCAACACACAAGGGAAGCTCAGGCAAACATAAGCACCACACATCCCACAGGCACTCACGCAAGCATCACACACATGCAGACACACCAACATCCACTGCCTCCTCCTCGTCTCCCTCCTCCCTCCCAGTCTTGTCTACACTCACACCTGCATGCACTACATCTGCAGCCACTACGTCTCTCTCCAGCACACCCACAACCACACCCCGCTCACGTGCAGTCACCACCCCCACTACCAGTCACCCGTCCCCTGTGTCCTCTCCCAGTGTGTCTGTGACGCCCCCTCCCAAGATACACAAACGCAGGCACACACCTACCCAACAACCATCCACCTCACGACAGCCTCCAGCGCATGCACCTTCACCCAAAGTCACCAAACATACACCTCCTACAGCCACCACCTCTTTGCCACTCCCAAACCCCCTCCAGCTACCCGTCCCAGTGTGTCCAAAAGACTTTTCCTGTCCACCCTTGAACTCTTTCCCACACCTCCCCCACCCCGTCCAACTCATAGGTCCCGAAGTAGCACCTCAGCCACAACATCTCCGGGACCAGTGGTGCCTGTAGTCACCGGAATGTGGAGTGCACAGGCCACCAGGACAGCCAGTGTGGCACGGAGACACAGCACAGACAGTCCCCCACCTGTGAAGCATCAGAAGTTGGCCACTGCCCGGCGGGAGAGGGGGAAGACTCAAGCCACCAAAGCCGCTTCTAGGGTTCCCGTTGGGAGTGTGGAGTCAGCTGTGACACCTTCCAAGGTGGGGAAGGGCGACAAGAAACCCGGCAAGTCTAGGAAGAGCAGCACGGCGGAGAAGACCGCCATCATCCCGCTGCCCAGGAGGCCACCTCCAGCCCCATCCCAGCTTCCCAGGAGGCCACCGCCAGGCCCATCCCAGCTGCCCAGGAGGCCACTGCCAGCCCCATCCCAGCTGCCCAGCAGGAAGCCACCGCCAGCCCCATCCCAGCTGCCCAGGAGGCCACCACCAGCCCCAGCCCAGCTGCCCAGGAGGCCACCGCCAGCCCCAGCCCAGCTGCCCAGCTGCCCAGGAGGCCACCGCCAGCACCAGCCCAGCTGGGCCATGAAGGACTGCCAGCAAAAGGCCTGTTGGGCCATGAAGGACCACAAGCAAAAGGCCTGTTGGGCCATGAAGGAGCGCCAGCAGCTGCGACCCGTTGGGCCATGAAGGACCGCCAGCAGCTGAGACCCGGCAATGTAGACCACCATCTGAAGCCCTGCTGAACAGGGCACCGCCATCTGAAGCACCGCTGAACAGGACACCGCCATCTGAAGCCCCGCTGAACAGGGCACCGCCATCTGAAGCACCGCTGAACGGGGCACGGCCATCTGAAGCACCGCTAGCCCATGAGCGGCAGGGGCACTGACGCAACTGGGTCCGTCACGGGGTGAATGATGCACTCTGGGCACCAGTCCCCCTCCAGAACCAGTGGAGAGATCCATCCACTACCTCTGTCCTTAACAGGATGAAGCATTCTGGGCAACAGTCCCCCTCCAGAACCAGTGGAGAGATCCATCCACTACTTCTGTCCTTAACAGGATGAAGCACTCTGGGCACCAGTCCCCCTCCAGAACCAGTGGAGAGATCCATCCACTACCTCTGTCCTTAACAGGATGAAGCACTCTGGGCACCAGTCCCCCTCCACAACCAGTGGGGAGATCCATCCACTACCTCTGTCCTTAACAGGATGAAGCACTCTGGGTACAAGGCCCCCTCCAGAACCAGTGGAGACTGTCATCCACTTGAGAGACTGTGGCTTTGCACACTCCAGGACTGAACAGTGGGCAACCCACCCACTGTAGAGACTTGAGAGACTGCGGCTTTGCACTCCCCAGGATAAAAAAGTGGGCAAACCATCCACTGTAGAGACTTGAGAGACTGTGGCTTTGCACTCCCCAGGATTGAACAGTGGGCAACCCACCCACTGTAGAGACTTGTGAGACTGTGGCTTTGCACTCCCCAGGATTGAACAGTGGGCAGCCCACCCACCGTAGAGACCTGAGAGACTGTGGCTTTGCACTCCCCAGGATTGAACAGTGGGCAAACCACCCACTATAGAGACTTGTGAGACTGTGGCTTTGCACTCCCCAGGATTGAACAGTGGGCAACCCACCCACTGTAGAGACTTGTGAGACTGTGGCTTTGCACTCCCCAGCATTGAACATTGGGCATGTGGCCCCCTCGTGGATTTGGCGTTGTGCACTCAACCGGCTGAGGTGCCCCCCCTTTCCCTCCCCCTGAGGTGCCTGTTTTCTTGCTCTCTGATGCCCCTGCAGTGTTCTCTCCGTCATGGTCAGGGATCTTGTGTGGGCCTCGCCCATACCGTGTGGTCCCAGTGTTTCACAGACTTTCTTTGTGCAGTACCTGGACTACTATGCCTGGTATTTATTTTGTACATTGTGTATATATATATATATTTCTGCCTACTTGTTTTTAATATATTCAGATGGTTACACTCATTTTCTTTGGTCTTTGCATTCTTCCGGGGAGGGAGTTGGGGGGTGTAACTGTAATGTATCATGATGTATTAGTGTGTGTGCTGTAGTGGGTGAGGGTGGGGGTGGGGGTGTTGCGTGTTGCGTGTGTGTGTCCCTGTTTTTTCCCTCCCCCTCTTCTGTGTCATAGGTGCAGTACTCACCGTGGTCTTTGCCGCTGGCGTTCGTGCTCCTGGTAGAGGAGCAGGAAGATTATCGCAGGAAGAATTTGGAGTTCCGGTTCCATGGTGTCCTCGTTCCTCGTGGAGTGTGTAGAGGTGAGCGATTTCCCTTCGAAATTCCAGTTTCCGCCGTGTTTTTATCCACAGTGAATCCGCCCCGGAAAAGGTGGCGGATTGGCCTGTCATAATAGTGTGGGCGGTACATTGTCTCCCACCTGTCTGTTGGCGGTGATCGTCGCGCTGTTTGTTTGTACCACCATGGCAGTCAGAGTGTTAAAGTGGCTGTCTTTGTTGCCGGTTTCCGCCACGGTCGTAATTGCAAATTTTTTACCGCCGGCCTGTTGGCGGTCTTACCGCCACTTTAACACTGTCTGCCAGGGTTGTAATGACCACCTTTGTCTGCTGAGGGAGCCGTGATTGGAACCTGAGGCTGCTGAAGGAAATTCTTTTTCCTGTATCCTTACAGTTGACCTACTCTCACAGGCTTTATGCTTCACTCATCCATCCACTCAATCTTGGGTTTGCCTACTGGAATCAAGTCCACAGAGGTGGTATCAGCCGGACTAACATTGAATGACAGCATTGTGCATGATGTCCTGAAGAAGCAGGACAATGGCACGAGTTATATCCCTTGATAGAAGCCCGCAGAGTGAAAGTAGCAGGAACTGACAGTATATTATATGTGCAGCAGCTTCCCTCCCAAACAGTGGTTAGTTTGGATAAAAACATAAGTGCATTTTCTCTCCTCTCATTTTCTTTTCCTCTCTTTCATGCCTCCTTAATGTCTTATATGTTCTCTTGCTCCTCTTACTATCCTCTATCTTGTCTTTGCAGCTCTTTTTTTTTACAATTTCTTTCCTTCCTTTTCACTCTCTTCCTTCTGCTCCTGACTCCCTTGCAGAGACAGGCTATGCCAAACACTAACCACTCACACAGATTAGGTGCTGGTGACTGGTATCTAAATCCCCACAAACGTTCAACTTTTACATTGCAGAAAGGAATGGTGAAAGAGCTGAACTATGCCTGTCAACTGACTCTACACAATATATGAATCAAAACAACTTTTTGTGTGCAGTGGCTCAGCTCTATGAATACAAGGACTCTGCTCTGGTTAAGTGCAAGAAATGAATTGTCTGCAAAGAAACCCAACCTTATAACTGGTAGTGCTGAGCTCCATCCTTGCACAAGCTCTGCTGTATCTGTGCTAGGGTTCTGGACTATGTATGCAGAGACTCAGCTGTATTGATACAGCCAGAGCTGCCACCTTTGGAACCGGGAAACCAGGTTCAAGTCTCAGCACCGGCTCAACATCCCCTAATTCTGGGAAAGTTCCTCAATCTGCCAATGCCTAAAAATGAATGTGACCTTGTGCAATGTCACTGGTGCTCCTGTAAAGCGCCCCATTACCTTCCAGTCAAGATTGTTTTATATAAAACTGTGGAAAAAAGGTCAACTCTATATGTGAATAGGACAGGATGTGATTATTGCAGAGACCTACTCTCTCTGCATGTGCAGGAACTACATTTATTTGTGCAGGAACTCACCTATGTATTTCAGGTATTTTGGCAAATCTCTAGAAGTGCAACCAGTTTTGCATTCCTGGGAGCAGGAAAAAAGGAAGTGGTAAATGGAAAGCATGACCACAGGGACAGAGAGTAGTATGTGAGTATAAACAGTGCTGAAGCTCAGGTGACTGCCTATGGACGATGTGGTATAAGTAAAAAATACACTTCAGTAAATGAGAAGGAAAAAGTGGACCTGGGTAGAAAAGCAAGACAAAGAACTAATAATGAGCAAAGGAGGCTCCATGTGCCACTGGCATTTAGGCAGGGGCAAGTAGGGAGGGGGTTTGGGGTTGGGGGAGCTGGCCAATGGCAGTTCTTGAGATTGTGTGTAAAAATTCAAACTTTCATCAGGAGCCAGACGTTGGGCAGCAAAGCCTGTGAAAACGGGATCCCTATAAGGTTAGATGAATTCTGAATTTGGTTCTAATTATTACTCCATTGAGGAGTAGTGGGTCAGCGGTCTGCAGTCAGCTGCAATTTCACACTACTGTAGCTATATTTTGGCTGCCAATAGGTGCTTCTTTAACAATGCCTAGGGGTGATTTAAGAGATGGTTCACCACCAGGGGACCAGGAGATGGCCAGGTTAGAGAGGTTACACAGGTTCATCTTCCAAAGGTGCCAGGCATATCCAATTTTGGGCTGTTATGGAATGGTTTAGAGTCCAACTTACTGATTGACCCAAGGTGGCTTCGCTGGTATTAGAAAGTAAATGAGTTCACTTGTCAAGTACTAAGTAGGAGTCGTAGAGGAAATCTGGAGGTAGCATATCACATTTTTTTGGATAGTGCTTGAAGTGCCGGGCCAATGGGTAGACCTGATTTTGAGAATTTCAGACAGAAAATGTTATGTCTAGCCTTGTATTGAAATAGATGCTCTATTTATATGCTATAAATATTTTGAAGTGTGTCAATATCAATAAATGTTATTTATGTGTCTTTAGGAAAATAAATATGCCCCAAGAATATTCAATTCTCAAAACCAAGTGTTGAGTCTTCATGCTACTTCATTGCTTTAATAGGGAATGGGGCTGGTTTAGTTTATTCACCCAGATGTCATTCTGATTTAACCATGGAGATTCCTTCACTTGTACTAATGTAAACTGTATCTGGAAGCAAGCTTGAGCTCTAAAAAACCCTCTTCAGGCAGACATTTAAACAATGATACCTGTAGTGGGTCTCAGGAGAAGGCGCATTAACTGACAGGACTAATTTGCTAGATTGGAGTTGGCATTGGGTGGAAAAAGGCAGGGTGGGCAGCAGCTGCTGTGGTGCAGTGCCAGGTACTGTCCATGCAAGTGCCATATTGATACACTTGTCAGTCCATTACATGTCCAGCTAAGAAGTACCCAGGACAAGAGGCCTACAAAGCATTTTTGAAGTAGAGTGTGTGAAGTCACAGTGGAATATGGCAAGCCATGTTTGTCCCTGCTGTGGTGCACATGTCCCGCCATATCCAAACAGAGCTAGACTGCAATCATGAGTTAGAGAAGCACTATTGTTGTGTAGCCATTTTAGTTAACTGCTCCATGCACGTTAGTTTAATACATTAGGCCACTGTGCACCTTGACCTAGATATATTTTATTCAGCTTTGCATTGTTATTTTTACAATAACCAATTGTACGGTCTTGTTTTAATTTCTTCTTTCTAACTGTTTTGCTTAGCCCAGCACTGTGTTCTCAAACAACACATTCTTGATCACTCTGTGCTTCAGTCAAGGCTACAGTTTGGCACATTGCCGGTGAACGTGGTAGAAGTTTAGTCTCCAACATTCATAGAAAATACACATCCTTACGTAGGGACATTTTCTTAGAACATCAAGCTGTGTTATTATAAAAACACTTCCTAGTCCCATTACACATCAAGAGGGAGATTCCAGCCAGGGAACCACAACTGTATGCTGAATGCTTCGCTGCAGATGCTAATGCAGACTACAGGCCTTTGCTCAGGTATGAGGGTTGATGTCCTCCCGGGGGAACCTGAAAGGCAGGATTAGAGCTTAACATGCCGTGCTCAAAATATGATTTAGATAGAAAATAGTCCATCGATTCTAGTGTCAATATGATAGCATTATTCTTATGCTTCACTCTCATCGTCACCATTTTAATATTGTTGTGTTGTGTTGTTCTGGTTATTGAAGCTCACGCTTTGCTATCTAGAATGCAGTTGTTTTATTATACCAATCTTTAAAACTTATACTGCTTTTATTGTCATTTATATATGAGACCGAATTGTGAATGAGAGAACCGGGTGCGACCTGAGTGACCACGACTTTCCTGAGAAGTATGATATGTCATGCGCTCGGCTGCCCAATCATCTCTACCCTTCAGGATTGATGAGGCACTGCTAGTTAGCCGGAGCAAACCCCGGATTCGGAGCGACAGGTGTCACCCACCGTGGGTCAGACTCAATCTCCCACACTGTGGCCGATCTTGCTGCTCAACATCCAGTTGTCTCATTAGAATAATGAGAGCCTACGCGATACTATGATGGACTACTATCCTCTGCTGCCTTTGTACGGAGTGTTAGTCTAACTGCATGATTGTTAAAGTAACGGTGTGACATTTTATTATTATCAAACCATCACCCTGACGCCGATACTACCTGACAGACTCACAGGCAACATCAACATTTGGGCCAGGGCTGGCCGTTCTTCTGGGATAGGACAGGCAGCCAGGAGCAATTTGCTCAGAAACTGCCCTCAGAACCATCTTTTAAAAGTTCCTCACCCCACTAATAAGTGCTGGTGCCACCTACCTTCAACTACCGAATCAAAGTAACTGCTGACTAGGCCCTTATACCCCAATATCACTTTGCATGTTCTGACCTTTTAGCCAGTACTTGGGATTTTTGGAAGCAAAAACTCAAGTGCCTCAGAATGCAAGATGCAGTTGGTAAGAAATTCTTGCGTACCTTAAGGACACTGAATCACTGCAATAGCATTTAAAACAGGAAAACATGTTCTACCCTTTTATTGCATGTATATACCACTTGCTCCCCCTTGTCAAGGGTAGTAAGCCCTATATAAATTAAATTACATACAATCAGGGCCACTAGAATTATGCTGCAGCTGAGGGCCAATTTATGCGACAGGGTTGACTAAATTATGCGGCAAGAAAAGGCAAATTTTGTGGCGTAATGTGGAACACTATTCCTTTTTTAGTTTGTTATTTTTACACTTACTAGCACTGGCTGGGCATTAGTTGCACTTCATTAGTACCAATATAAAACCCCAAAACACAACAAGCAACAGATAGGTGACCAATCACGGTTTGGAAAGCGTCTTCAGCTGCCCAATAACACATGTTACTGCGTATTTAGTAACTTTTGAACCATTTGAGCTAAAAATAAATGTTATTTTTGTTAAAATCTACAGATTATGCAGCAGACAATGGATTATGTGGCGAATGCAGTAAATTTATGGTTATGTGAAAAATGCTGCAGCCACACAATCACATTATTCTAGTAGGCCGGCAAACAATATCATTTGTCATTTGTACCTTCCTTGCCTGGAAGAACTCAGGTTAACAGTCAGGCTGGGAACAGGGTCAGGGTCGGAACAGGAACCCAAAGCCAATTTTTTCACACTAACCGTAACAGGGTACAATGGGGCTCATTTACAAGCCCCTTGTCCCACCTAAGCGTCACTTTTCATGTCACTCAGGTGGTGCTGTGCCCTGCTCCATATTACAAGGTGGTGTTAAGCCACTTTTTATGGCTTAACGTGGTCTTGTAAATATGGGCCACCCCAATGCAGTTTTCTGTGACAAAGGGGCATGGAATGGATGCTGCTTTGGGCATACCCATGCAACACCCATTGCTTTTTGACATGGCCCAGGTTTACAAGGAAATGTAAACCTGAGGTAGCACCAAAACTGCCTCCAGAGGGGTGGCGATAGAGTGGCACGAGAAGAAATACTTTTATTTGATCTTTTTGTGTGCTGCATTCTGCAGCATGCATAGAAGGAGCTAATTGCCATTAATGATTGTTTTTGTGAAGGAAGATGTCCCCTGCTGTACATAAGCAATCACCCCCTCAATGCAGGCATCTTTGCACCATGGCGCTAGGGTGGCTGCATTGCTGCTAGGCAGCTGATTTAGTGCCAATGCAGGGGAAAACACCGTAATGCACCGTATTCTTGTAAATACGGTGCATCCCTGCATTTTGGAAACTAAGGCCCGTATTTATACTCCGTTTGCGCCGAATTTGCGTCGTTTTTTTCGACGCAAATTCGGCGCAAAACTAATGCCATATTTATACTTTGGCGTTAGACGCGTCTAGCGCCAAAGTATTGGCAAATAGCGTCATTTTTTTGCGTGAACGCCTTGCTTGCGTTAATGAGATGCAAGGAAGGCGTTCCCGTCTAAAAAAATGACGGCGACGCAAATGCGTCGTATTTATACTCCCGGGCAAAAATCACGCCCGGGAGGTGGCGGGTCAAAAAACCCCGCATTTGCGCCACTATTTAACGCCTGGGTCAGGGTAGGCGTTAAGGGGCCTGTGGGCTCAAAATGAGCCCACAGGTGCCCTCCCCTGCCCCCAGGGACCCCCCTGCCACCCCTGCCCACCCCAGGAGGACACCCAAGGATGGAGGGACCCACCCCAGGGACATTCAGGTAAGTTCAGGTAAGTATTATTTTTTATATTTTTTTACTTTTTTTTGGGTGGCATAGGGGGGCCTTATTTGTGCCCCCCTACATGCCACTATGCCCAATGACCATGGCCATTGGGCAAGGGGGCATGACTCCTGTCTTTACTAAGACAGGAGTCATGAAATGGCGTCGTAAAAAAATGGCGCAAATCGGGTTGAGGCGATTTTTTTGCCTCAACCTGACTTGCCCCATTTTAAGACGCCCTAACGTCATTTTTTCCCAACGCCGGCGCTGCCTGGTCTACGTGGTTTTTTTCCACGCAAACCAGGCAGCGCCGGTCTGCTTGCGCCGGCTAACGCCATTCCATAAATACGGCGCCCGCATGGCGCTTCAGAATGGCGTTAGACGGCGCTAAATTTTTTGACGCTAAACTGCGTTAGCGCAGTTTAGCGTCAAAAAGTATAAATATGGGCCTAAGAGTTCGGCTCAGCAAAATTGCTTGCGGCACGGGGCTGTGCCATATTCTCGTAAATGAGACCCAAAGTGAGCGAGCCTGACCACTACAATGGATCTGGGACCCCTCCACCCCCAAGAAAATTTTGAAAAAAATGGCAGACATAGTGCATCCGACAATGCATTTTTCATGATATATTCAATTGTATTACTGTTTAAAGCATAGTAAATGATGACCTTACAGAGCACCAGAATATGACAAACTTTATTGGGACTTTTCAGTGATTCCATCACCATCACCCTCTAAGAGTGCCTCTCATCTCTCCATAGCCCCTTTCTCACATATATTTCTTTACATCACACGCACATACAGAGACAATGAATCAAACGTGTAAATCAGTGTATAGAAAATGTTATATAAGACAAAGGTGACTGCAAGGTGTAGGATTCACATGTTAGCCTCATGGTAGGCATGTCTTAAGAGTTCTTGGTCTGGAGAGGCATCAACTCAGAACATAACACAGTGATTAGGGTTGACTTTACTAATAGCAATTTATTTCTAAGCAAATAAACCCTTTTCAGCAAAAATAGGATATCAAAACACTGGGAAAAAACATAGCTTTCTAACCTGTAACATTCAGTTCGCATGCAGCTTTTTGATGGCAGCTCACTGTGCTAGATGATGTTTGTAAACTATGAACTGCACAGTAACAAAAGGACTTAATGACAAAAGCAGAATTCTACTAATTTAGGCACATAAAATACTGTTCTGTAAAATCTGCACAGTACACATTCTTTGCAGCAGGCACCTTCTTCACCTTTGCAAGCTTTTCTCAGTATTATGAATAATTTTCACCTCACATTGAGATAATTTTCACTGCGATCCAAAGCAGGAAAGCTGAAAATGTATGAAGAATTCTTCTTTTTACCTTTTAAAGAATTACTTATTGGCGGTTCTGCTGGTTTTGATTCCTTGCAACCACTGATTTTCACAAAGACCATTGGTTTAAAAAAGTTTGGTGGCATAAAATAAATAGGAATATTTGCAGGTTTGACAAGTAGTCATGCAAGTATGCTGACAGCAAAGTTGATGTTAAAGAAAAGCTGGAAATGATGAACTGAAAAAGGAGATTTGCAGAATTGATCAAATAATGACACAGGAAAATTCAAAAAAATATTGCTTTTCAGCAAATGGATTGTTCTGGAAATTTCTGCAACGAACAAAGAATCAATTTTAGGTCAAGCTTAGACAACACGCATGCGTTGTCTGCAAGATCTGTTGGATGGAGTACAGGACTTTGTTCCCACCTGCCACTTAACATAGGTTGAAGGCAGTGTTGCTCTTCTTTTGCTGCCTCCTAACTGGTTTGGCAGCTGAGACGTCACTTCCTGTACTTGGTTGAGGAGCACCGGCCAAGTACAGTTTAATTACACATTGAATATTTTTCTGTTGCTTGGCCGTATTATTTTTCTTTGTTTCCTACCTCTTGTATTTGTCAGTTATCACTCGTGTTCACTCGTGCGGTTCGTTTGCTACGTTTGCCCTTCACTTGGTCCTTACTTTACATGATCAGTAATTACAAGTAATTGTGTTGTGCATGTGTTTTGTACATTTTTTGTGGCTTTATTTAGCATGAAATCAACCGAGGAATGAATCCTCAACAGCGTCTCTCCCCGCACAGCAGGAGAAACATTACTAAAACATTGACTGCATTTGGGGAAACTCACCCCATAATGCTTTGCAGGCATTCCTTTTACAACACATTTTTGCCAATATCACAGCCCGAGGTGGTCCTGTGGAAATGAGACCACCAACAAAACATTCAGAACATGTGTTCTTTCTTTCCATTACATTTTGTGGGTCACACTAGGTTAGAGGGGGCCCAAAAATCATAACCTCTTTGATAGACCTGCCAATCTTAGGATGGTCATTCCTAACTTTTTTCCTTGCCTTCTCGCATTCTTTGGATACTGGTTCTCCCCCCTCCCCCCCGATGCAGCACACTTTACCACTGCTAACCAGTGCTAACCTGCATATGCTCTCCCTTCAAACATGATAACATTGGATTGTACCCAATTGGATTATTTAATTTACTTATAAATCCCTAGCAAAGTTCCCTAGATGTGCCTAGTGCCTGAGGGTTAAATGCTACTAGTTGGCCTGCAGTACTGTTTGTGCCACCCACTTAACTAGCTCCTTAACCATGTCTTAGGCCTGCCATTGCAAGGCCTGTGTGTGCAGTTTCACTGCCACTTCGATTTGGCATTTGAAAGTACTTGCCAAGCCTAAAACACCCCTTTTTCTACATATAAGTCACCCCTAAGGAAGGCCCGAGGTAACCCATATGGTAGGGTGCTGTGTAGGCAAAAGGCAGAACATGTACTTGTGTAGTGTACATGTCCTGGTAGTCTAAAACTCCTAAATTTGCTTTTACGCTGCTGTGAGGCCTGCTCCTTTCATAGGCTATCATTAGGGCTTCCCTCATATATTGTTTGAGTGGTCGCTGCTGATCTTAAAGGAGTAGGAAGGTCATCTTTAGTATGGCCAGAATGGTAATACAAAATCCTGCTGACTGGTGAAGTTGGATTTAATATTACTATTTTAGAAATACCACTTTTAGAAAGTGAGCATTTCTCTGCACTTAAAATCCTTCTGTGCCTTACAATCCACGTCTGGCTAGGTTCAGTTGACAGCTCCCTTGTGCAGTCACTCAGACACTCAACAAACACAGGATGCTCAGCCTCACTTGCATACATCTGCATATTGAATGGGTCTTCCTGAGCTTGGAGGGTGGAGGGCCTGACACTTACATGTCAAAGGACAGTAGCCTGCCCTCACACATGGCCATTGGGCTGGGGGGCATGAGTTTTGTCTTTACTTAGACAGGAGTCATGTCCATGGGGGTTGTGCGTGGAAATAATGATGCTAATCAGGTTAGAGTCATTTTTTATTTACTCTAACATGACTAGCACTATTCTTTAACGCAAAACCTCCAGTTTCCCCTATGCCTCCCCCACCTGGTTAGGGTGAATAATTTTGACACGAACTGGGCCTTACCGCCGGCAGGCATCGTAGCTTAAATATGACGCCCGGTTGGCGTCCAGAAATGGCGCTAGCCAACGGTATACTTTTTGACGCAAACCTATGCCAACGCAGGTTTGTGTCAAAAAGTAAAAAACAGGGCCTAAGGCCCTAGTGCCTTATTTATCCACCTTTGCAAAAATTACACATGGTGGGAAGGAGGGGTCAAAAAATGGTGCAAAGCTTGCTTTGCACCATTTATTAACACGTGGTTCAGGGTAGGCATTAGGGGACCTGTGGACCTATTTCTATGGTGGAACACCATAGAATAAGCCCACAGGTGCCCTCCCCAGGCCCCAGGGACACCCCCACCCACACCCAAGGGATAGCGGAGGATGGGGGAACCCCATCCCAGGTAGGTTTAGGTAAGTACAGGTAAGTATTATTTTTTCAAATTACCATAGGGAACCCTGAAATGGGCCCCACCACATGGAACTGGGTGCAATGGCCATGCCCAGGGGACCCTTGTCCCCTGTGCTAGCCAGTGGGGTGGTGTGCATGACTCCTGTCTTTTCTTATACAGGAGTAATGTGGCATGGATGACCTTGCATCAGAAAATGACTCAAGGTAGGTACTCTAACCTGCCAGATGTCATTTCTTGGTGCAAAACCCCCTACTACCATACCGCCAGCTCCACCCGACTAATGTCATTTTTTTTTACGCTAGCCTACCCTTTGCACTGGCTTGCACCATTCCATAAATATGGTGCCTGGCTTGTGTACTCTAAAGGAATTACCATGTATGGGACCTTTTTTAGACTACACAGACTTTTAGTCCCTTCACTGCCAGGCCTTTTCCCCCTCAGGTGGCAAGCCTTTTTGGCTATTTGGGGCAGTTCGCGCTTAGGCCCTCATAATTGTTTGTCCACATAAGCTACCCACGCCAAATTTGCTTCCTTTTTTTCCAACATCCTAGGGATTCTAGAAGTACCCAGACTTTGTGGGTTCTCTTGAAGGAGACCAAGAAATTAGCCAAAATACAGCTAAAAGTTTGTTTAAAAAACAAAAAGGGAACAAAGTGCTGCAGAAGGCAGCTTGTGTTTTTTTCCCTGAAACAAAGGGTTTGGGGTGCTAAAATCAACATCTTCCCAGCTTTCAGTAACAGGCAAACCTAAATCACAAAACCAAATTTTTAACACAATTTTGCCATTTTACTGTGACATACCCCATTTTTACTATTTTTGTGCCTTCAGCCTCCTTCCAGTTAGTGACAGAAATGAGTGTGAAACCAATGCTGGATCCCAGAAAGATAAACATTTCCTACAGAAAATAACAGCTCAAATAAACAAATATTGAAAGTGAGATAAAAAAAAACAGTAATTTTTCTCTACGTTTTACTCTTCTGGCTGTGAGGATTTAAAGGGCTTGTAGATTCATCAAGAACCCTAGGTACCCAAATGAGCTGCACCTTGCACTGCGTTTTCATTCTGTACCAGGGTTTACAGCCATTCATTTGCTGAAAAAATTAAAGATTGAAAAATAGGTATAAAGAAAACCTTAGTATTTCCAAAATGGGCACAAGATAAGGTGTTGAGAAGGATTGGTTATTTGCACATCTCTGAATTCCAGGGTACCCATACTAGCATGTGAATTACAGGGCATTTCACAAATAGACGTCTTTTTTCCACACTGTCTTACATTTGGAAGGAAAAATGTAGAGAAAGAAAAGGGGCAATAACACTTGTTTTGCTATACTGTGTTCCCCCAAAGCCCCACAATAAAAATGGTACCTCACTTGCATGGATGGGCCTAATGCTCACGAAAGGAAATGCAAAATAAACACATCACATTTTTACATTGAAATCTGACGTGTTTTTTGCAAAGATCCTAGCTGTAGATTATGGTCTCTAGCTCAGCCGGCACCAAAGGAAACCTACAAAACCTGTGCATTTTTTAAAAGCAGACACCTAGGGGAATCCAAGATGGGGTGACTTGTATGGCTCTCACCAGGTTCTGTTACACAGAATCCTGTGCAAACCTCAAAATGTGGCAAAAAATAAACACTTTTTCCTCACATTTCAGTGACAGAAAGTTCTGGAATATGAGAGGAGCCACAAATTACCTTCCACCCAGTGTTCCCCCAAGTCTCCCGATAAAAATGGTACCTCACTTGTGTGAGTAGGCCTAATGCCCGCAACTGGAAATGCCCCAAAACACAACGTGGACACATCACATTTTCCCAAAGAAAACAGAGCTGTTTTTCGCAAAGTGCCTAGCTGTGGATTATGGCCTCTACCGCAGCTGGCACCTATGGAAACCTACCAAACCTATGTATTTTTTAAAAGTAGACACCTAGGGGAATCCATGATGGGGTGACTTGTGGGGCTCTCACCAGGTCCTGTTACCCAGAATCCTGTGTAAACCTCAAAATTTGGCAAACAAAACACTTTTTCCTCACATTTCAGTGACAGAAAGTTCTGGAATATGAGAGGAGCCACATATTTTCTTCCACCCAGCGTTCCCCTAAGTCTCCCGATACAAATGGTACCTCAGTTGTGTGGGTAGGCCAAATGCCCGCAACAGGAAATTCCCCAAAACACAACATGGACACATCACATTTTTCCTAAGAAATACAGAGCTGTTTCTTGCAAAGTGCCTAGCAGTGGATTTTGGCCTCTAGCTCAGCCGGCACCTAGGGAAGCCTATCAAACCTGTGCCTTTTTTAAAACTAGACACATAGGGGAGTCCAAGATGGGGTGACTTGTGAGGCTCTCAACAGGTTCTGTTACCCAGAAGCCTGTGCAAACCTCAAAAGTTCACAAAAAAAAATATTTTTCCGTACTTTTCGGTGACAGAAAGTTCTGGAATCTGAGAGCAGCCACAAATTTCCTTCCACCCAGAATTTCACCAAGTCTCCTGATAAAAATGGTACCTCACTTGTGAGGGTAGGCCTAGTGCCAGCGACAGGAAATGCCCCAAAACACAACGTGGACACATCACATTTTCCCAAAGAAAACAAAGCTGTTTTTGCGAAGTGCCTAGCTGTGGATATTGGCCTCTACCTCAGCCGGCACCTAGTGAAACATACCAAACCTGTGTATTTTTGAAAAGTAGACACCTAGGGGAATCCATGAATGGGTGACTTGTGGGGCTCTCACCAGGTTCTGTTACCCAGAATCCTGTGCAAACCTCAAAATTTGGCATAAGAAACACTTTTTCCTCACATCTCGGTGACAGAAAGTTCTGGTATCTGAGAGCAGTCACAACTGTCCTTCCATCCAGGATTCCCCCAAGTCTCCTGATAAAAATGGTACCTCACTTGTGTGGGTAGGCCTAGTGCCCCCAACAGGAAATGCCCCAAAACCCAACGTGGACACCGCACATTTTCCCAAAGAAAACAGAGCTGTTTTTTGCCATGTGCCTAGCTGTGGATTTTGGCCTCTAGGGCAGCCGGCACCTAGGGAAACCTATCTAACCAGTGCATTTTTTAAAACTAGACACCTAGCGGAATCCAAGAGGGGGTGACTTGTGGGGCTCTCACCAGGTTCTGTTACCCAGAATCCTGTACAAACCTCAAAAGTTGGCAAAACAACATATTTTCCTCACATTTCGGTGACAGAAAGTTCTGGAATCTAGGAGGAGCCACAAATTACCTTCCACCCAGTGTTCCCCCAAGTTTCCCGATAAAAATGGTACCTCACTTGTGTGAGTATGCCTAATGCCCGCAACAGGAAATGCCCCAAAACACAACGTGGACACATCACATTTTCCCAAAGAAAACAGACCTATTTTTTGCAAAGTGACTAGCTGTGGATTATGGCCTCTACCTCAGCTGCCACCTAGGGAAACCTACCAAACTTGTGCATTTTTTAAAAGTAGACACCTAGGGGAATCCATGATGGGGTGACTTTGGGGCTCTCACCAGGTTCTGTTACCCAGAATCCTGTAAAAACCTCAAAATGTGGTAAAATAAACACTTTTTCCTCACATTTTGGTGACAGAAAGTTCTGGAATATGAGAGGAGCCACAAACTTTCTTCCACTCAGCGTTCCCCCAAGTCTCCTGATAAAAATGGTACCTCACTTGTGTGGGTAGGCCTGTGACAGGAAATGCCCC
Source organism: Pleurodeles waltl (assembly GCF_031143425.1). Taxonomy (NCBI): domain Eukaryota; kingdom Metazoa; phylum Chordata; class Amphibia; order Caudata; family Salamandridae; genus Pleurodeles; species Pleurodeles waltl. Next base: position 205,975,151 of record NC_090437.1, read on the forward strand.
AAAACACAATGTGGACACAACACATTTTCCCAAAGAAAACAGAAGTGTTTTTTGCAAAGTGCCTAGCTGTGGATTTTGTCCTATAGCTCAGCAGGCACCTATGGAAACCTACCAAACCTGTGCATTTTGTTAAAAGTAGACACCTAGGGGAATCCAACATGGGGTAACTTGTGGGGCTCACACCAGGTTCTGTTACCTCGAAATTTGGCAAAACAAAACACTTTTTCCTCACATTTCTGTGACAGAAAGTTCTGGAATCTTGGAGGAGCCACAAATTACCTTCCACCCAGCGTTCCCCAAAGTCTCCCGATAAAAATGATACCTCACTTGTGTGGGTGGCCCAGATGCCTGCAACAGAAAAAGGACAAAAACCTGTACAGATTGTGGGGATAGCACAGCGAGTTGATAAGCACATATTTTTATTTTATACATCTTTAGGTTGACTCTGCTTTAGGGACCCACACAACTGAGGTATCATTTTACTTGGGACACTCAGGGGAATGCTGGGTGGTAGGAAATGTGAGCTGGAGCATTGATCCTGCAATGAAAAGTGAACAAAATATGCTTTTATAACAAATTTTGAGGTTTGCAGAGGAGAAAGGGTAAGAAAATGTTGGGGGATCCACACAAGCCACACCTCCTTGGACTACTTGGGGTGTCTAGTTAAAAAAAATGTATGGGTTTGGTAGGTTTCCCTAGATGAAGGCCACACCCGGGACCATTTTTGATGTTTCCTCATACTTCTGTGATGTTCCAAACACTAAAATTGTGAAAAGAAACGCACTTAGGTTATGTTAAAAATAACACTCACCCACCAACGAAGTTGGTGGCATGCTTCATCATCGGGGTCCCACCCGAGACACCTAGCGTGTTATGGGTGTACTGCGATGCCTGATTACAGCGGAGCAGGTTTTGTCATTTTTACCACACATACTGGTTGGATTTGGCACGAGGGTGAGTGATGGCTCAGTTGATCAAATTTTATTAACAAGACATTTCACAAAAGTGAAATGCACTGTTAATAACTGAAAGGCCAAAAAAACTGAACCAATGACTCACAGCTCGTGAGCTGTAAAGCTGCGTCAAGGCACCAACCGCTTTACAGTCCATTCGCACACCTTTCAACATGACCTGCACAAGACTATTCACGCCACCAGCCGCGGGCCCAGCCCAGTACAACACTTGCATCAACAGACAGCGCCATTCAAGGGCCCATCACTTTGAAACACCCAAATGCCTGATTCAGCAATCACACCAGCTGATGGGAGTGTGTGGACTTGTGTTTGGCTGGCACAGCCAGCCAAGTGGCAGTCCACGCACACCGCCAGCTAAGCGCCACCCCACACACACTGCCAGCCAAGCGCCACCCCACACACATCGCCAACCAAACGTCAACCCATGCTCACCAGCAGCCAAGTGCCACCCCACACACACCGCCAGCCAAGGGCCACTCCACGCTCACCAGCAGCCAAGCGCCACCCCACACACACCGTCAGTCAAGCGCCACCCCACACACATCACCAGCCAAGCACCACCCCACACACACCGCCAGCTAAGCGCCACTTCACACACACCACCAGGCAAGCGCCAGTCCATTCACACCGCCATCACTATTTTGTTTTTAAACAACAAAGAAACCACTAATTATAAATAAGTACAAAACTACAAATACAAAAGCTCTAACTGAATGCATGACAGTAATGTCAACCATGAAACTGAACATATGAAAATATAAAACAGCAGTTTACGCTCATGGTATTTCCCAATAATTCTTCTGTGTGTGGTAGCTCCTGAAACAGCCACCCACACACAGCCCAGGCTTTGAAGGACAATCAGGGCAGTAAATCCTAGTCTCCTTCCTGATACCTCTTTGAGCACAAACTCTACATCTCTTAGCAGGAAATTATTTTTTGGCCGTGGGAGGGATGTGCTCAGCAAAGTGACAATCTTTCAATCTAGCCACATCCTCCACCACTGCTTCTCTAGGAACTCTTGCCTGTTCCAACACAACAAGGCTCACTATGACAGACTCCTGAAATTCCACAAATGTCATCCTTGACTCTGGAGAACTATCCTTGAACACAACAAAAGCATTAAAAGTTTCAAAGTGGAACAAGTGAACCGCTAATTTCTTATACCAAACATAAGCCTTACGAGCAGTGGTTCCAACATCTGATCTACTTTATCAACACCACCCATGTGCTTATTGTAGTCTAAAATGCACACAGGTTTGCACACTTCAGCAACTTGACCCAAAACAGCCACAGGTGAAGTACTCTCATCTTGGATGGTAGTTAGCATGTACACATCCCTCCTGTCTACAAATTTCAAAGCTAGCAGCTCATCATTCCGCAAGGCACTGCACTGTCCCTTCTCAAGTTTTTTACCGACAAGGTTTCTTGGATAGCCTTTCCGATTAGAGTGGATTGTGCCATAAGCAACAGTGTCCACTCTGAACTCCAGTGTATAAGTTATCTAAATATAAATGGTGACCTTTGTTAAACAGTCATTTACCAAGTTCCAAAAGTGGGTGGACAACCAGGGGGGTCAATACTGGAATCCCTGCCAGTGTAGACTCGGAATTTATAAACATATCCTGTAGTACTTTCAGACAGCAAATACAATTTAATTCCATACCGTGCCCTCTTGCTAGGAATGTACTGCCTAAAAAACAAACAACCCTTGAACAGGACCAAAGACTCATCTACAGATATTTCTTTGCCTGGAACATAGATCTCTGAAAACCCATCTACAAAATGGTCAAAGACAGATCTAATCTTAAAAAAACAGTCAGAATCAGGGTGATCTTGTGGCAAGACTAAAGCATGATCTACAAAATGCAACATCCGAAGAAAAAGCTCATACTGGTTACGACTCATGATTGCAGGAAATATATCAGTTGCCATCAAGGGACTAGTAGACCAATATGAAGACAGTGATGGCTACCTTATCAGCCTCATCGAAAAAGTTAAACCCAAGAACATTTTCAACTCCAGATTTGTGGGAATTTACCAGCTAGCTGTAGAGTGTAGCCTAAATCTCGCACCACTGTCCTTCAAATACTACTCTGCATACAAATTAGTCTTCTCAACAGTCTCTTCCATATCGTCCATAGACAACTCAAAGAAGTTGACAGGCAAAACGTTTTTCGTATTCATTCTACACCCTGGGAAACCAGTAAAGGCAGGCAACTGTGGCTGCTCTATGTTTGGTGCAACCCAGGTGTCAGGTCTTCCCATGGGAAGCCTTTTAGCCTTTGGCTGCTGCACCATTAGCACATCAGTGTCCTCCTCTAAAACAGGCACTTCATCAGCACTGAGAGTGGCTTCATCATCAGATGATTCTTCTCTGACAGAAAATTCCCTTCCAGAATCTTGCACTTCCTCCTCTGCCTCAGATACAGAGTCAGTCTCATAATCATGGTCAGAAGACGACTTAAAAAGCACACCAACAACCTGCTGAACAGTCATCCTACGGCTAGCCATGATCCTTCCTACAAAAAACTGGACAAATGCACCACCAACAACCCGCACTGTGTAAGGTAATAAACAAAGTGTGGCTTTATCACTAAGAGTTGTAAACTCAAAAACAATACTGCTCACTTTCCTGAAAAGCTAGACTCACAAGCGACTACTCTGCACAGCCACAGCAATCACCAATGATATCCCACTAAAAAGAAGAAAAAAAAGCAAATTAGACATAATTGTGCATAAATCTAAGGACAGTTTCACACACAATCCTGCATTTAGTACACCACCTAAAAACAAGTCATTCAGGCATGGCAACAATACTCCTTTGGAGTAAATTTATTTACTTACCTAAAACATGCAACTACGGAAACCACAGGACAACCACTGCCAAAACCACAACAAGCCATAGCAAAGGAAGTAAAAGCTTTGAACTAGAACAAAAAGGAGAAATAAACTGTTATAATCACAAATGAAAATACTTTGCCAGTTGACAAACACACTGCCACCAAACATTTATACATTTTCCCTGATGTCTAGTGTTCTCTGCCCTCCTTGGGGGCAGATGGACCTAAACAAATGGCATAGAATATATTGCCCCCTTTAGGGGGGGGTGACCCTTGCCCAAGGGGCCAGCCCCCACACACAAAGCACACACACATGATCAATGGCGCTAAGTGGATTCTGCCCCCCTTGGGGCCGATATGTCCTCAAGGGGACAGAACTACCCAACAGTGCTTTACTCCCGCAACACAAAAAAATCAAAGGAAAGAAAAAAAATCCCTGGCGTCTTTATGGCTTCTGCCCCCCCCCCTCCGGGGGGAAGATGGGCCTAAAAAAATAGGCCTGATGTAATTGGGGTGCCGGTGTGGAAGGAGAAGTGATTCCCCTTCCAACCCTGACCTGGGGGGGCGGCCTTCGGGGAAGTGCTAGCGCTTCCCCCAAGGGCCGTTCCCAGGATGTAATGGTTACGTCCGTGGCACCTCTGCACCGCAGCCATGGACGTAACCATTATGTTCTTGGCGGGGAAGGGGTTACCTCAGTTGACACTGCAAAGCTGTGGAGGAGGCTAGGAATGTAAAATCAGTCTCCTGGCAGTGATTATAGCCTTGTACAGTAACAATTTTAGCTAGGTGAGAATGAATCAGCAAGTGAAACTGAACTTCCATTTAGAGATCTCACATGGAGTAAAAACAAAGGAGCATATTTATGAGAGGCTTCCGCCGCTAGAGTGTCACATTTTTTGACGCTCCGGCAGCACAAGCCTCTCAACCATATCTATGAGGCCATGGAAAGCACTTCACATAGCATTGCACAGGCTTATAGATATGAAGTAAGAGAAAGCTGTGCAAGTTGATGCACTGCCTTACTCTGTGCCTCGGAGGTGTTCCATGGCATTGAGGTGGGTTTTTTACAAGCGATACCTGTGCATTATAATGCTGCATGTAACTTGGGACAGTGGCAAAATAATTCACCTCTCCAGAGCAGGCATAACAAAGAGAATTATTTTCTTTTCTACTCGTTTTCTTTTCCTCTTTATATGTGTGCTGCACTCTGCAGCACACACATAAAGAGGAAAACACCTCTCTGATTGTTTTTCTGCACAAAGGTGCCCCTCCCTGCACAAAAACGATCCTGCATGCAATTCAGGCACCCTTGCACCATGGTGCAAAGGTGTCTGCATTGGAGCTTGGCAGCCGATTGTGCACCATCACATGGGAAAAGGGCAAGAATGCACCGTATTTCATAAATGAGGTGCTTTCCTGCTCTTTCACATTGGTGTAAGGCAGCGCTGCAAGCAGACTTGTGGTGCTGCTCTATGCCAATTCCCCATAAATATGAAACAAAGTCTAATGTTTTCCACTCTGTCTTCACTATATTTATAATATAGATACTGTGAAGGACTCCAGCCCCACAAATGGTCCTGGAAGTAGGAAACTTTGAAATATGGATCTGTTTAAGCAGGCTGTTTAATAATACTTGCAGCACATTAAAGACTCTTAAAGATCAGCTGGTGACTATATTGGCATATTGTGACTAACAACGACCACTTGGAAATCAATGAGAAAAAATCTAAGCGGCAGATTAATGAAAAGTGGTGCTGCACCTACTGCAGGACCACTTTTCTTGCAACCCTTAGCGCCCTCTAACGCCATCATGTATGTGCCGTATTTAAAATATGCCGCACCATGGCAGTAGTCAGGGGGATTAGCATCATATTTTTTTACGCTAGTCTGGCGCTTTGCAGAATTAACGTAAAAAATGCTGACGCTAATCCTGCAAAACACCCAGATGCCCATTGAAAACAATGAGAGCTTCTTTTTAAATCCCGCTTTTAGCAGGCGTTAGAAATGCTGATAAAAATGATGATTTATTTTAACCATATTTTCCACCGCCCCTAGTGCCGGAACACCCCCTTGCATAAATTATGCCTGGTGCAGGCATAATGTGGCGCAAGGGGTTACAAAGTGGCACAATACAAACATTGTAAATATGGTGTGGCTTTTTTTGTCTTCCAAAGCTACATTAGTGCAAAAAAAATTACATTAATGTGGTGTTGCAATGGGGCTAGGCCCTAAGAAATCTGGGCCTAAGACTGATATTTTGGAGTAATCAGCAAAGAAGGAAACTTTGTAATTACACCTTGGATGAGGTTATCTAGGAAGTAGTTATATCATGCAAGTAACTTGGCATAACATTTGAAGTAAAACTAATGAAAGCACACAATGAAAATGCCATTGAAAAGTCAAAGCCCACACTGTCAGAGACTGTGAAATGTTTGAGGCAACATGATTTTCAAGAAAAAATTAGAAGGATGGCTTTGTATGGTGCAGCATTTTGGGATCTACATGAGCAGTTAGCAGACTAGCGATGCTAAACTTTACGGAGACCTTCAATAACTGATTTACTTCCATACAGTGCATTTGAAATATGATATTGCCTATAAATCTCTATCTAATAGGGCAACACAAACTACTCTGTGCTTGGCAAATACATATGAGGAAACCCTGTAATATAAAAACATTTCAGCGGCTCTAAAATAACTGGAATCCTTGGGCTTGTCAGAGTCACAAAACACATAGCTTTGCCGTTTTACTTTTTCAGAAACTACTCATGGTAAAGAGAGAGTACAACCAATAGAGCTGAGAAACTTGATAAAATGGTTACAGTATATTATACTGTAGCATTAATTTAAAACTTCAAATCGCCTACTTCCATTATCCCAATGCAAGCAAGCCTCAACCCTTACTCATGCTCCAAAAGCTCCCAAAGACAGATGAGCACCAGTCGAGTGAGCCCTTGTTGAATTATCACTGAGACCCAAGCCAGACTGACTCCCTGCAGATGTGAGTGTAAGAGTCTAAGGCCCAGATTCATGAAACGTTTGTGCCGCCTTTGCATCATTTTCTTTCTGCAAAAGCATTGCAAACCTAACATCATATTTATATTTTGACGCTAGACCCATCTAGTGGCCTACACACCACCATTTAAGGGAAACACAAAGAAGGACCATGACCAAACTCCTCGTTGTTCTCCATATGCTGGTGTCAGTATCTTTTCAGACAACGGGCGCAGAAGTGCCTGGCATCTGCCAGCCATCCTTATCGTTCTTCCTTCCAAAGGTTATGGACGCAATCATATGCCTCAAACCCCACCACATCTGCTTCCAAACACCCAGCAACTGCAGCAGAAGACCAAGAAGGGTTTTTATCTAACTTCTGGGTTCCCGCATGAGCTGGGTGCAATAGACTGCACCCATGTCCAACTGGTGCCACCTGCAGCAACAGAACACCTATAGAGGAATTCCAAGCACACCCATTCCATAAATGTGCAGGTCAATGTTGACCCCCATGGGCGCTTCTCAAACATCCTTTCCAAATACTCCGGCAGAGTACATGATGCCTATACATTCCAGTATTCCACAGTAAACGAGCGGTTCCAGGATGGGTAAAATGGCAATGGCCTACTCATAGGTAAGCCACCATACCAATCAGTACACAGACAACACACCTACCATGTGGGACAAACAAGACATACACCACATTAAGCACACATAGGCAGGGGAACACAGATGTACAGGCAACAACACATCTGCCACATGCGCACTACACTGCAATTATTGTACATCACACACACATATACACTCACATGTACATAAAACAGCAACAACCTGACTGGCATACCATGTGAGGACAGGTGGAGCTATGTCCCCTTTGCAAACAGACGCTGGGCACAAACCACTACAAGTGTCCACTGATTGACACCTAAATACAGATCCCACACACGTTACACCTAATAATGTATAACTCAACAATGTGAATGGCATAGGTCATGTTAATGTAAAGAAAGTCAGACATAGGCTGTAGGAGGCTGGCCTGGCTTGTAGCGGGCACCTTAGGTACTTACACGTTATACCAGGTCCAGTTATCCCTTATTAGTGAAATGTAGAAGTGTTCTAGCAGCTTAGGCTGTTAGAGGTAGCAGAGCAGCTTAGGCTGAGCTAGGAGACATGCAAAGCTCCTGCAATATCACTATAGTTACACTATAGTTATACACAATAAAAGACAATACTCAGTGTTACCAGAAATAAAGGTACTTTATTTTAGTGACACAAGGCCAAAAATATCTTAGAGGCAATTTTCCTGCTGGAGGTAAGTATTATACACAATATATACACTAGACACCAAAATCAGGTAAGTAAATAGTCACAGAATAATGCAAACAGTAGAAAATACCAAAGAATGCAATAGGAAGAAATAGGCCTGTGGTTCTAAAAATTCTGGACCCATGTAATTTACTTTGCCACAGCAGTACGATTTTAGTATCAAAAGACCGATAATGACTAGTACACTAAGCATGAGCATTTTCGCTCAATTCCAGCAGTGTTTTCACCTCGAAATCGCCATTTTCGTCCTGCACTCGTGGCTCCCATTTTATACACAGCAGCCATTTTTAAAAGTTGCCCTCACATAGGCTTATAATACAGTCAGATTTGATTCCAAGGACACGTACACCTTGATTGACTTCTCTCTGGCCTGGGCAAGCTGGAACCATTGCCTCAGGCCAAACCTGTTTGGTCAGTCCCTCTCCCAGTGGCCGAATCAGATAGCATCAAGGCACACTATGCCATAAAACCCTTATTATCGCTCACACACCCTGCCTAATCTTGCTCACACCTGCACCTGCTCTTTTCTTCTTCTTACTTTACGAGGGGGAGGTGCCCGTTTTTTTGGGGGGTCCACACTTATCTGATGTAAAATACTAGGCCTTGCCGGGTAATTTATTATGGGTTGGATGACATTAAATATAAGGTTTCATCATGACACTGTTTTTTCCTTTGTAGTAAAAACATGTGAATGACCAACCAAAATGTCAAGAATGTTTGCCTGAAGCTTAAAAAACTGTATATAAGGAAACCTGACTTTGCATTGAAACACAGTCTCCTGAGAACATACAAATCGTGCTGTTGTACTTCTAGGACACTTGTCAATTGGTTGCAGCCAATAAATTCGATCTTTGACTTCACCTAGAAGACTCTGAGTTTCTGTAGTCTGAATCAGGAAAGTACCCGAGGTCTTTGGGTGTACCCTGGCACCGCTGGGTTACCGGATCAGTACCGGTTCTGAAAAACCCAGTACCTCAGTTGGCGCCCAAACGTGGGGCGATACCAGCGGTACCGGTCCAAGCCTGAGGTCCGTGGGGAGCTTCGTGTGAAAATTCTGGAGGAAGGCCGCCACTTCATCGACCCCTGCATGTCGACGTGGTCCGAAAGTCTTTGTTGCGAGGTTCCCCACTTCCCGACGGCTATGAAGGACTGCTGCCCTGGCTATCGCCCTGATTTGGACCCTTGATTTTTGGTAGAGCGAAACGATAAGACGAGTCTTCTGGTGACGTCATTGATATTTTCAGTTAAGTATAAGTGGAGCGTCTCCCAGTCCTTATTTGGACACTTGGTTTGGTCCTTAGTTGGACACTTGGTTTGGTCCTTAGTTGGACACTTGGTTTGGTCCTTAGTTGGACATTTAGTTTGGTATCCCTTTGGGATCACTTTGATTTGGAACTTGCAAGTACCAAAGCAGAAGGACTCGTGTATTCACGAGACTATCGTAAACGATAATCCTTTGAAGTTTGAAGCTAGACTAGTGAGCGAAGATGCCTGGTCTTAGCAGACTTGGACATTTGTTTTGTCTTGGTTGTAAAAGGGACTCCCGGTTGGAGGACTCATGTCCGGTTCCTCCGATTGGAACTCCAACCTATGAACTATATGTGAAGCACGGAGTGGGCCCCATCACGTTTAATAAAGTATGGGTCCGCTATTCTTGGAAATAATTGAGAAAAGTTTTTTTTTTTTTCTTGTAAATATGACTTACAACTAGGATCTGCAAACGGTTCTGTAAGTAAATTGCGACGGCGCTATTTATGAAAAATGGCTAAAGCGCGCTGTATTATGTGTACTGAGTGTTTTCTGTTTATATCTGAAATGAGCTCAATGTGTGTTTGTGGGTCTTCTTGATGTTTACAGTTTGTTAAGTAAAATGTTGGTTAATTAATATTAAGTAGAAACTTAGAAAAAATCCAGAAATGAACGATGTGATGTGCTAACATAGCTATATGTTGCTCTTTAATTTATAGAATGAGCAATTGTGCACATATACAAAACTGCCGTTAAATGCTTAATAAATTAGAAAACACGTTCAATAGATATAAATAGGGCCCCCTCCCAAAAAAAAATGAAATTATCTATTTTCAATTCAGTGGTGTCAGACAGAGGTAGTAACTTCATGTCTGCATACATCAAAGCTATGTGGAAGGAGTGTGGTGTAACTTATAAGTTCACTACTCCTTATCATCCACAAACAAATGGTCTGGTTGAGAGGTTTAATAAAACTCTCAAAGGTATGATTATGGGACTCCCTGTAAAACTCAGAAGGAGATTGGCTGTCCTGTTGCCATGCCTCCTTTTTGCTTACAGGGAGGTACCCCAAAAAGGAGTGGGCTTTTGCCCCTTTGAACTCCTCTTTGGGCACCCTGTAAGAAGTCTCCTTGCATTTGTGACGGAGGGTTGGGACCAACATTTTTAAAGCTCCCAAGCAAGACATTGTGGACTATGTACTTTACCTAAGATCCAGAATGGCTTAGTACATGAAAAAGGCCAGTAAAAACCTTCAGGCCAGCCAAGAGCTCCAAAAGCAATGGCATGACCAGAAGGCTGTCCTGACCCAGTATCACCCAGGACAGAAGGTGTGGGTATTGGAGCCTGTGGCCCCAAGAGCACTCCAGGACAATTGGAGTGGACCCCATCTCATTGTTAAAAAGAAGGGTGAGGTTACCTACTTGGTAGACCTGGGCACTGCCAGGAGTCCCCTTAGGGTGCTCCATGTCAATAGCCTAAAACCCTACTATGACAGGGCTGACTGAACCCTGCTCATGGCAACTGATGAGGGACAGGGAGAAGAGAGTGACCCTCTCACTGATCTCTTCTCCACCACTGAAGCTGATGGCTTAGTGAAGGGAGTGGTGCTTGCAGATTGCCTTACTGCTGAGCAGAAGGACTACTGTATGAATCTCCTAGGCCAATTTTCTGACCTCTTCTCACCTTTGTGGTTTTCTTACACTCCCATCGACCCTCTACACACTACACTTGCCTAGGTGGGAGTTTGGGGAATTGGCCCTGGACAGCATGGGGGCACCTTTGCTAGTGCAAGGGTGCCCTCACATTTTGTAACTTTGCACCTAACCTTCAGTAAAGGAAGGTTAGACATATAGGTGACTTCTAAGTTACTTAAGTGCAGTGAAAATGGCTGTGAAATAGTGTCTGTACTATTTCACGCAGGCTGCAGTGGCAATCCTGTGTAAGAATTGTCTGAGCTCCCTATGGGTGGTAAAGGAAATACTGCAGCCCATAGGGATCTCCCGGAACCCCAATACCCTGGGTACCTAGGTACCATATACTAGGGAATTATAAGGGTGTTCCAGTGTGCCAATCAGAATTGGTAAAAATGGTCACTAGTCTGCAGTGACAATTTTAAAGACAGAGAGAGCAGAAGCACTGAGGTTCTGGTGAGCAGAGCCTCAGTGACACAGTTAGGCATCACACAAGGAACACATTTAGGCCAAAAACTATGAGCACTGGGGTCCTGGCTAGCAGGATCCCAGTGAGACAGGCAAAAACAAACTGACACACAAGTATAAATGGGGTTAATATGCCAGGCAAGATGGTACTTTCCTACACAACCCCCCACACACCCAAACGAGAGACAATAAGGCTAACCTTGCCTAGACGAGTCTTCGTTGTCTAAGTGGAGTCCATCTTCATTGGAGTGGGTACTCCCAGGTCTATGTCCCACTGTATAGTCCATTCCCTGTAGGGAGATGGACCACCTCAACAATTTAGGGTTTTCACCTTTCATTTGATTAGGCCATAATAGAGGTTTGTGGTCTGTCTGAACAATAAAGTGTGTACCAAACAGGTATGGTGTCAACTTTTTCAGTGCCCAGACCACAGCAAAGGTCTCCCTCTCTATGGCAGACCAACGCTTTTCTATAGGGGTCAACCTCCTGCTAATAAAAGCGACAGGTTGATCCTGGCCCTCAGTGTTAAGCTGTGATAGCACTGCCCCACCCCCTAATTCAAAAGCATCAGTCTGGACTATGAATTTCCTGAAGTAGCAAGGGCTTTTTAGGATAGGTGCAGAGCACATGGCCTGTTTTAGCTCATCAAAAGCCTTTTGACAGCTAGCTGTCCACAATACCTTTTTAGGCATCTTCTTACTAGTGAGGTCATTAAGAGGAGCTGCAATGGAGCCATAGTTTTCAATGAACCTCCTATAGTACCCTGTGAGGCCTAAGAAGGCTCTCACTTGGGTTTGAGTTGTAGGGGGAGCCCGTTCCATAATGGCCTGGATCTTCCCCTGCAGTGGTGCAATCTGTTCCCCACCTACCAGGTGGCCCAGATAAACCACTTTCCCCTGTCCTATCTGGCACTTTGGAGCCTTGATAGTGAGGCCTGCCTTTTGCAGGTCCTCCAAAACCTTCCATAGGTGGACCAGGTGCTCATCCCAGGTGGAGCTAAAGACAGCTATATCATCTAGATATGCTGCACTAAAAGCTTCCAAACCTTGCAGGACTGTGTTCACTAACCTTTGAAAAGTGTCAGGTGTATTTTTCAAACCAAAGGGTATCACAGTGAACTGATAGTGTCATCCAATGGTGGAAAATGCAGTTTTAGGTTTAGCATCTTCTGATAATTTAATCTGCCAATACCCTGAAGTTAAATCAAAAGTGCTTAGATACTTGGCAGAGGCCAGTGTATCAATTAGCTCATCTGCCCTTGGTATAGGTTGAGCATCAGTTTTGGTTACTTGATTGAGTCCTCTGTAGTCAACACAAAACCTAATTTCTCTTTTACCATCCTTACTGTGAAGTTTTGGGGCAAGCACCACTGGGCTAGCCCATGGGCTTTCTAAAGGCTCAATCACTCCTTAGTCAAGCAATTTTAAAGTACCTCTTGTTGTATACAATCCCTGACATGTTCAGGCTGCCTTAAATCTTACTTTTGAGAGGTAAACTGTCTCCAGTATTTATTGTGGTACCTGGTATCAGTGAGAAGAGGTCAGAAAATTGGCCTAGGAGATTCATACAGTTGTCCTTCTGCTCAGCAGTAAGGCAATCTGCAAGCACCACTCCCTTCACTAAGCCATCAGCTTCAGTGGTGGAGAAGAGATCAGTGAGAGGGTCACCCTCTTCTCCCTGTCCCTCATCAGTTGCCATGAGCAGGGTTCAGTCAGCCCTGTCATAGTAGGGTGTTAGGCTATTGACATGGAGCACCCTAAGGGGACTCCTGGCAGTGCCCAGGTCTACCAAGTAGGTAACCTCACCCTTCTTTTTAACAATGAGATGGGGTCCACTCCAATTGTCCTGGAGTGCTCTTGGGGCCACAGGCTCCAATACCCACACCTTCTGTCCTAGGTGATACTGGGTCAGGACAGCCTTCTGGTCATGCCATTGCTTTTGGAGCTCTTGGCTGGCCTGAAGGTTTTTACTGGCCTTTTTCATGTACTAAGCCATTCTGGATCTTAGGTAAAGTACATAGTCCACAATGTCTTGCTTGGGAGCTTTAAAAATGTTGGTCCCAACCCTCCGTCACAAGTGCAAGGAGACTTCTTACAGGGTGCCCAAAGAGGAGTTCAAAGGGGCAAAAGCCCACTCCTTTTTGGGGTACCTCCCTGTAAGCAAAAAGGAGGCATGGCAACAGGACAGCCAATCTCCTTCTGAGTTTTACAGGGAGTCCCATAATCATACCTTTGAGAGTTTTATTAAACCTCTCAACCAGACCATTTGTTTGTGGATGATAAGGAGTAGTGAACTTATAAGTTACACCACACTCCTTCCACATAGCTTTGATGTATGCAGACATGAAGTTACTACCTCTGTCTGACACCACTTCCTTAGGGAAGCCCACCCTGGAAAAGATTCCCAGGAGGACCTTTGCCACTGCAAGAGCTGTATTGATCCTTAAGGGGATTTCTTCAGGATACCTGGTGACATGGTCCACTACCGCCAGGATGAACCTATTGCCTGAAGCTGTTGAAGGGTCAAGGGGGCCAACTATGTCAACCCCTACCCTTTCAAAGGGCACCCCAACCACTGGGAGTGGAATTAAGGGGGCCTTATGTGTGCCACCAGTCTTGCAAATGGCTTGATAGGTCACACTAGAGTGACAAAACTCTTTAGTGTCCTCTGACATGTGAGGCCAGTGAAACAATGGAACAAGTCTGTCCCAAGTTTTGCTCTGGCCCAAATGCCCAGCCAAAGGAACGTCATGTGCCAAGGTCAGAAGAAACTCCCTATACTGCAAAGGGATAACCAATCTCCTGGCAGCTCCAGGTTTAGGGTCCCTTGACTCAGTATAAAGGAGGTTATCTTCCCAATAGACCTTATGGCTGTCAGTGACATCCCAATTCTGCTGTTTGACAGCTTTCCGTCTTAAACCCTCTAGTGTGGGACAGGTCTGCTGTGCCACACTTAGCTCTTCCCTAGCAGGCTTCCTGCACCCAAACGCTCAGCAGTGTCTTCTGCTAGCTCATCTGGTGTAGGTTCTGCACAGGGAGAGGGTGCCTGTTCCTCATAAGGGGAATCTTCTGGAGAGGGAGGCATAGTGGGCAGGAATTTACCCTTTCTACCCCTAGCTCTTGGGAGCACTTGGTCCATTGTTCCAGGATCCAAGTTTCCATGTCCTCTTTGCTTCTTGGCCTGAGCCCTTGTCAAAGCAAAGATATGCCCAGGAATGCAGAGCATTGTTGCATGAGCCTCCAACTCCACTTCAGCCCAAGCTGATGTCTCCAAATCATTGCCTAATAAGCAATCTTCAGGTAAATCAGTGGCTAACACAACTTTCTTTGGACCAGTAACCCCTCCCCAGTTGTGATTCACAACAGCCATGGGGTGGCTAAGAGTGTTGTTCTGAGCATCAGTCACTTAGTACTGCTGAACAAATAGGTGTTGATCAGGGTGAACCAATTTCTCAATCACAATAGTGACACTGGCTCCTATATCCCTGTAGGCCTTAACCTCAACACCATTGATTAGGGGAAGTTGCTTGTACTTACCCATATTAAAGGGACACGCAACCAAGGTGGCAAAGTCAATACCACCACCAGAGACTAAAACAGCCTCTGTGATCTCCCTAACAAGACCAACCCCAACTACACTACCAATGGTGAGCCCAGCTGCACCCTTTGATTGGCTTTTTGTAGTAGACTTCCAAACACCACTGCTATTATTATGGGCGTTAGAGGATGCTGTTGGGGTTGTGGTAGTGGGAGCCTTGGTGTTTTTCTTTGGACAAGTGGAATCACTTACCCAGTGGCCTTTACTCTTACATAATTAACACCATGGCTTCTTTTGATTGTTGGAAGAGGATTTGGACCCACCACCCCCAGAGGATTTTTGTGGGCCTGATGAAGACTCAGAATGTTTTTTATCATTGTCCCCACCCTTGTCAGAAGACTTACCATCCTTCTTCTTGCCATCCTTGTCACCCCCTGTATGAACTTTTCTGTTCACTCTTGTTCTGACCCATTTGTCTGCTATCTTTCCCAATTCTTGGGGAGAGGTCAGATCTGAGTCTACCAAGTACTGATGCAACAATTCAGACACACAATTATTCAAAATATGCTCTCTCAGGATTAGATTATACAGGCTTTCATAGTCAGTCACCTTACTGCCATGTAACCAACCCTCCAAGGCCTTCACTGAACAGTCTACAAAGGCTGTCCAGTCTTCAGAGGATGGTTTTCTGGTGTCGCTGAACTTAATCCTGTATTGTTCAGTGGTTAGGCCAAATCCATCCAAGAGTGTATCCTTAAAAACTTTGTAATTATTAGCATCACTTTCTCTGACAGTAAGGAGCCTATCTCTACCCTTACCTGTGAAAGATAGCCACAAGATAGCAGCCCACTGCCTTTGAGGGACCAACTGTTCCATACAAGCCCTCTCAAGTGCAGCAAACCACTTGTTAATATCATCCCCCACCTTTTAAGTGGGGACTTTCTTATGCAGGTTTCTGGAATTTTGCTCTCTTACAAGATTGCTTTAAAAACACTGCTGCTACCACAAAGGGGAACTAACCCCAACATCTGCCTTTCCCTCTCTACATATAGAGATTCCCTGTCTAAGGCCAGCTGCTGCTGTCTTAGCTTCAGCCTGGCCTCTTTCAACCTCAGCTTTCTGAGTTCCCTTTCCATAGTGTTATCCTCATGGTGGAAGGCTTGGGAATTCTGAGACACAGAAGAAATGTGGGAATTGGCAGAGTGTGGCCTGTCAGTAACTGGCTGGACTCTATTAACCTGGCCTTTTGGAGTGAATGGTGCCCTATTAGTGTGTGACCCCCTCCCACTACCAGTGTCACTAGATGGCCTGTTAGCTGGCAGGTCTTTGGATGAACCCTCCTCAGAGTCCTCAGGGCTCTCCCCTGACTCTTGCTGGGTACCCCCTCCTCTACCTCCTGATCCTGGGATGTGCAAGACTGGTTCTGGTCACTTTCTAGGAGAAGGCTAAGGAGAAGATCTTTGGTAAGATTCTTACCAATGCTTAAACCTCTTTCTATGCAGAGACCCCTCAAACTTTTAAAGTTTAAACTACCATAGGTTGCCTGGACAAATGTGGGAGTAAGTTCTACTGCAGACATGATTGTTAAAAAGGGTTTAGGACAGAGAGAAAAAACGTTTTGTAACTTTTAGAGAAAAGAGAAAAACATTTTCAAACTTTTCAAAACTTTTCAAAACTTTTCAGAAACTTTTTAGAAAGTTTATAGAAGAAAGTTAAACTGTTTAGGTTAACTGTGTATATTTTTAAGTATTTGGTATATGTTTTTCTTATGAAAAGCACCAATGACAAAGTGGTAAAGGAGTTACATGTACTTATTCCACCGCTGCACCACCAATGTAGGAGGCCGGCCTGGCTTATAGTGGGTACCTGATGATACTTACACCTTGTGCCAGGTCCACTTATCCCTTATTAGTAGATTAGCAGTGTTCTAGCAGCTTATGCTCATAGAGGTAGCTATAGCAGAGCAGCTTAGGCTGAACTAGGAGACATGCAAATCTCCTACCATACCACTTATATCATATAGGTACTATATCATAAGAATCACAATGCTCAGAGTTACTAAAAATAAAGGTACTTTATTTTAGTGACAATGTGCCAAGAATATCTCAGAGGATATAATCCCTTAGGAGGTAAGTAAAATACACAAAATATACACACAAACCAAAATGAGGTAAGTAAACAGTTAGAAAAGTAGTGCAAAGACTGTAGAATACAATAGGATGCAATAGGCCTAGGGGCAACACAAACCATATACTAAGAAAGTGGAATGTGAACCACTTAAGGACCCCAGGCCTAGTGTAGTGTGTAGAGGGTCGTTGGGAGTGTAAGAAAACACTAAGGTTGTCCAAGATACCAAACCACAAGACCCTGAAAAGTAGGAGTAAAGTTCCCCTACTTCCCCAGAAACACACTAATGTTGTGATAGGAGATTCTACAAAGACAACAACTGACTGCAAAGCACTGAAGGCGGATTCCTGGACCTGCAAAGGAAGGGGACCAAGTCCAAGAGTCACGAAAGTGTCCGGGGGGCAGGAGCCCACTGAACCCCAGATGAAGGTGCAAAATGGCTGCCTCTGGGTGGAAGAAGCTGAAGATTCTGCAACAACTGAAGATGCCAGGAGCTTCTCCTTTGCACAGAAGATGTCCCATGGCGTACTGAAGGATGCAGAGTTGCTTCCACGTAGAAAGACCACAAACAAGCCTCACTAGCTGCAAAGGTCGCAGTTGAAGAAAATGGGTGCTGCCAGGGGCCAGGAAGGACCGGGAGGTCGCCCCTTGGAGGAGGAGACAGAGGGGGCACTCAGCAGTACAGAGAGCCCACGCAGATGCAGGCAGCACCCACAGAAGCTCTTGAACAGGCATTCAAGAAAACTGTGCACAGCAGTCATCTCAACACTACAAAGGAGGGTCCCACGAAGCCGGTGTTCAACTCAGCGAGTTGAGCAATGCAGGACAGAGTGCTGGCGACCTGGGCTGTGCTGTGCACGAAGGATTCCTTGCAAAAGTGCACAGAAGCCCTAGCAGCTGCAGTTCACGCAGTACACAGGATTACTGTCTATCGTGGGGAGGCAAGGACTGACCTCCACCAAATTTGGACAGATAGACCACAGGACTGTCGGGCTCACTTGGATCTAGCTCCTGTGTTCCAGGTACCACGCTCCTCAAAATGAGAGGGGACCCAGAGGACCGGTGATGCAGAAGTTTGGTGCCTGCGTTAGCAGGAGGAAGATTCCCTCGACCCACAGGAGATTTCTTGGTGGCTTCCAGTGCAGGGTGAAGGCAGACAGCCCTCAGAGCATGCACCACCAGGAAACAGTCGAGAAGGCCGGCTGGATTAGGCGCTACAATGTTGCTGGTAGTTTTCTTGCTACTTTGCTGCGATTTTGCAGGCGTCCTGGAGCAGTCAGTGGTCAATCCTTGGCAGAAGTCAAAGAGGGAGATGCAGAGGAACTCTGGTAAGCTCTTGCATTCGTTATCTGAAGAGAAACTCACAGGAGAGACCCTAAATAGCCCTCAGAGGAGGATTGGCCACCTAACAGGGTAAGCACCTATCAGGAGGGGTCTCTGACGTCACCTGTTGGCACTGGCCACTCAGAGGCCTCCATTGTTCCCTCACACCTCTGCATTCAAGATGGCAGAGGTCTGGGACGCACTGGAGGAGCTCTGGGAACCACCCCTGGGGTGGTGATGGACAGGGTGAGTGGTCACTCCCCTTTCCTTTGTACAGTTTCGCGCCAGAGCAGGGGTTGGGGGATCCCTGAACCGGTGCAGTCTGGCTTATGCAAGGGGGGCACCATCTGTGCCCTTCAAAGCATTTCCAGAGGCTGGGAGAGGCTGCTCCTACCCAGCCCTTAACACCTATTTCTCAGAGGAAATCCTTTGTTCTGCCTTCCTGGGACTGGGCTGCCCAGACCCCAGAAGGGCAGAAGCCTGTCTGTGGGTTGGCAGCAGCGGTAGCTGCAGTGAAAACCCCAGAGAGCTAGTTTGGTAGTACCCGTGGGCCATGCTGGAGCCCCGGGGATGCATGGGATTGGCACCCCACTACCAGATTTGGCATGGGGGGACAATTCCATGATCTTAGACATGTTATATGGCCATTTTTGGAGTTACCATTGTAAAGCTACATATAAGTATTGACCTATATGTTTTGCACGCGTGTAATGGTGTCTCTGCACTCACATAGTCTGGGGAAATTGCCCTGAACTATGTGGGGGTACCATGGCTAGTGCCAGGGTGCCCTCACACTTTGTAACTTTGCACCTAACCTTCTCTAAGTGAGGGTTAGACATATAAGTGACTTATAAGTTACTTAAGTGCAGTGTAAAATGGATGTGAAATAACGTGGATGTTATTTCACTCAGGCTGCAGTGGCAGTCCTTTGTAATAATTGTCTGAGCTCCCTATGGGTGGCAAAAGAAACGCTGCAGCTCATAGGGATCTCCTGGAACCCAATACCCTGAGTACGTAGGTACCATGTGCTAGGGAATTATAAGAGTGTTCCATTGTGCCAATCAGAATTGGTAAAAATGATCACTAGCCTGCAGTGACAATTTTAAAGACAGAGAGAGCATGAGCACTGAGGTTCTTGTTAGCAGAGCCTCAGTGACACAGTTAGGCACCACAAAGGGAACACATATAGGCCACAAACTATGAACACTGGGGTCCTGGCTAGCAGGATCCCAGTGAGACAGGCAAAAACAAACTGACACACAAGTAAAAATGGGGGTAACATGCCAGGCAAGATGGTACTTTCCTACACAAGCCCACTAATAGCATTTGGTTTACAGGCCTTGGGCACCTCTAGTGCACTTTACAAGGGACTTACTAGTAAATCAAATATGCCAATCATGGATCAACCAATTACATACATATTTTGTATAGGATCACTTGCACTTTAGCACTGGTTAGCAGTGGTAAAGTGCCTAGATAAACAAAAACAGCAAGAACAGAGTCCAGCACACATCAACAACCTGGGAAACAGAGGCAGAAAGTTAAGGGAGACCACACCAATGATGAAAAGTCTAGCACAAGTCTGTTACAGTTTTTTTAGATTTCAGAGACCCTTGCTCTTTCGAGTTAACATGGGGAGACAGCCTCCTGCCTTTCTAGAATGTCCTCTCAGCTATCTTCCGGGTAAAATAGAGACAACATGGTAAGAAAAAACTTACCCTGCTTAGATTTTTATGCAAGGAAAGTAGCCTGGCATATATTTGGTAGTTCTAATTTTGTTTGATTTTAGTCCAGCTTTTCTCTGACCTCTGAGCCTTTCAAAAAAAGACACTCAGGTGGCGCTGTGCCCTGCTCCATATTACATGGCGGTGTTAAGCCACTTTTCATGGCTTAACGTGGTCTTGTAAATGTGGGCCACCCCAATGCAGTTTTCTGTGACATAGGGGCATGGAATGGACGCTGCTTTGGGCATACCCATGCAACACCCATTGCTTTTTGACATGGCACAGATTTACAAGGAAACGTAAACCTGAGGTAGCACCAAAAATGCCTCCAGAGGGATAGCGATAGAGTGGCACAACGAGAAGAAATACTTGTATTTCTCCTTTTTATGCTCTCTTTATGTGTGCTGCATACTGCAGCATGCATAGAAGGAACAAATTGATATTAATGATTGTTTTTGTGAAGGAAGATGTCCCCTGCTGCACATAAGCAATCACCCCCTCAATGCTGCCATCTTTGCACCATGGCGCTAGGGTGGCTGCATTGCTGCTAGGCAGCTGATTTAGTGCCAATGCAGGGGAAAACACCGTAATGCGCAGTATTCCAGTAAATACTGTGAATCCCTGCATTTTGGAAACTAAGAGTTCGGCTCAGCAAAATTGCTTGCGGCACGGGGCTGTGCCATATTCTCATAAATGAGACCCATAGTGAGCGAGCCTGACCACTACAATGGATCTGGGGCCACTCCACCCCGAGACAATTTTGAAATAAATAGCAGAAATAGTGCATCCGACAATGCATTTTTCATGATATATTCAATTGTCTTACTGTTTAAAGCATAGTAAAGGATGACTTTACAGAGCACCAGGATATGACAAACTTTATTGGGACTTTTCAGTGATTCCATCACCATCACCCTCTAAGAGTGCCTCTCATCTCTCCATAGCCCCTTTCTCACATATATTTCTTTACATCACACGCACATACAGAGACAATAAATCAAAAGTGTAAATCAGTGTATAGAAAATGTTATATAAGACAAAGGTGACTGCAAGGTGTAGGATTCACATGTTCGCCTTACTGATAGGCATGTCTTAAGAGTTCTTGGTCTGGAGAAGCATCAACTCAGAACATAACAGTGATTAGGGTTGACTTTACTAATAGCAATTTATGTCTACCCAAATAAACCCTTTTTAGCAAAAATAGGATATCAAAACACTGGGAAAAACATAGCTTTCTAACCTGTCATTCAGTTCGCATGCAGCTTTTTGATGGCAGCTCGCTGTGCTAGCTGATGTTTGTAAACTATTAACTGCACAGTAACAAAAGGACTTTATGACAAAAGCACAATTCTACTAATTTATGCACATAAAATACTGTTCTGTAAAATCTGCATAGTACACATTCTTGGCAGCAGGCACCTTCTTCACCTTTGCAAGCTTTTCTCAGCATTATGAATAAATGTCACCTTGCGCTGAGATCATTTTCACAGCAATCCAAAGCAGGAAAGCTGAAAATGTATGCAGAATTCTTCTTTTTACCTTTTAAAGAATTACTTATTGGCGGTTCTGCTGGTTTTGACTCCTTGCAACCACTGATTTTCACAAAGACCATTGGTTTAAAAAATGGTGGTGGCGTAAAATAAATAGCAATATAGACAGATTGACAAGTAGTCATGCAAGTATGCTGACAGCAAAGTTGATGTTGAAGAAAAGCTGGAAATCAGGAAATGAAAAAGGAGATTTGCTGAATTTATCAAATAATGACACCGGAAAATTCAAAAATATATTCCTTTTCATCAAATGGATTATTCTGGAAATGTCTGCAACGAACAAAGGGGCATATGTATACTCTGTCTGCGCAGAATATGCATCAAAAGGTTTGACGCACATTCAGCGCAAACCTTGCCCCATATTTAAACTTTGACGCCCGAGCCCGCGGACTTCAAAACCCCACCGTGTGAGTCATTTTTTGGATGCGGGAACCCGCCTTGCGTTAATCATATGCAAGGTAGGCGTTCCCGTCCAAAAAATGACTTAAACTGTCGTGTGTCGTATTTATGCTTCCAGGCAAAAATGCCACACGGCCGGGAGGCGGAGCCGGAAAATGCCGCACAGCCCGATTTGCATCAAAAATTAACGCGTGGGTCAGGGCTGGCATTAAAATGGGGCAAACACACCTGTATTTAATCAGAACACACAGATGCAACAGCAGAGCAGCAAAAGGGAGACATGGAGGTGCTTCTCATCCAGCGTGCACGCAGACGTAGAGCCCAGCAATAACAACAGCAGCTACCACAACACCAGGAGGGACCCCAAAGGCAGCGCAGAAGGCACGAGAGAATATTCGGCACCAGAACAACCCTTCATGGCCTCAGGGAACATGACATCATCCAGAGGTACAGGTTGAACTGGCAGGCCATTCAGCAGCTGCTACACAACATAGAGCCACAGTTGGCACCCACCTTGCTGACACCCCGCACCATGCCAACAGAAACCAAGCCGCTAGCTGTACTTCACATGCTGGCTCCTTTCAAAGCACTGGCACCCTGGTTGACGGAATATCACAGCCATCATTCTCTGCCTTCTTGCCCAAAGTACTGGATGCCATCATTGGACTCACACCCTGCCACATCTGCTTCCCAATCACACTGCAGAAGCAGCAGGAGACAAAACAGGGGTTTTACCTCATTAGTAGCTTCCCACACGTCCTTGGTGCCATCGACTGCACACATGTACGCCTTGTGCCACCTGCTGCATCTGAACACCTCTACCGCAAAAGGAAGCACACACATTCCATCAATGTGCAGGCCATTGTCGATCACCAAGGATTGTTCACCAACATCGTGGCAAAGTATCCTGGGAGTGTCCATGACTCATTCATCTTCCGTCACTCCACCATCAAACAACACTTCCAGGATGGACGATATGGCAATGGACTACTTGTTGGTAAGTACAGAAACCTACTTATATACACACTGCACAGCAACCCTCTAGGACACACAACACAAACACCACGACAGCAACATGTCGACAGGAACACACTGAGGTCGTGAAATCGCTAGCCATGTTTGATAGGTCTGCAGTGAACATGTCACACATCTGAAATTAGTGTACAGTCTAAAGTTAAGACGTCAATGATCACAACGTATGGAGAGGTTTGGCCAATTGTCACCTTGAAAAATGTAAGCGGTTCACTGATGTTTAAATTAATACATTGCATAAGTCTAAAGGGATGGGATGTCCAGGGTACATAGATGCTAACGTGTTACCACCACTGTCAAAATGAATCTGTGTATGGAACTATCATCTCACCCCCCAGAGTTCAAAAGCTAACAGCAACAAGTCAGAAAAAATAGCAGGCAGGGGGGTGTATCACACCTGTATCACAAGTCACAATGCTAGGGAGTGCACACTACTGCAAATACCCAAACATACTGCTGACAACCGGTCAGAAGGAAAACACTTGTTCAGCCAAGGAAACAACCCAATGCAGATGGTACATCCTACAAGCCTAGGAAGGAACACAATAACACAAAAGAGTCACAGACAACACAATACAACTACTGCCATGCAAGCTGATATAAATGGGGAAAGCTATATCAACATGATCCCATTCATTTTCTTTTTCAGCTGATCAGGGGTATGGGATCCAGCCATGGATTAGGACACCATTTGGCAACCCAAGCACTGCAGCAGAGCGTGCCTACAATGACGCACATAAGAGGACACGCAGCATAGTCGAGAGGACCTTTGGCATCCTCAAGTCGAGATTCAGGTGCCTCGACATCACTGGTGGCAGCCTCCTATATTCCCCAGAACTGGTCTGTAAGATCATTCTTACATGTGCCATCCTGTACAACATTTGCATACGAAGGAACATTCACCTCTTAGAACCAGAGCCACACATGCCTGAAGAGGAGAAAGAGGAGGATGCTGGCCTACAACACGAGGGGGAACAACAAAAGACAGCTGCTGGAGTGCATAGGTGCCAACATATTGTGAACAATTTATTTTAAACCAACTCACCATCACCACTGTATTAACTAATGTAAATAAACACTGATAATAATCACCATATCGTGGTCTAGCTAATCGTTTTTGCTCACCTTTATCTCTAACTATCAGAATAATTGTGTAGCCTCATGGAGCATTGCTGATATACTGATCATGACGCAGACATTTCCTGATCAATTGTGATGCGTATCATACAACAGTCACATATACACACAATGTAAATGACATACATCCTGTATGTTTCACCTTTGAAGGGCAATAGCAGAGGACCACATCTATTTCACACATACATGTTGGCAACATGGTTCACCGCAGCATATGGCACACAACTAAGACACCATCAGTCACTAAAGGAAAAAATGCCTCATACAAGACGCATTGGATGTGCAATTGCATTGGTAACAGGAATGTATGACCAGACTCTTCACAGCAGTAAGTTGTACAGCACCTATCTTTGCAAGGACTATCTGTGACTAGAGTTCCATAGAAGCAGAACATAGACAGCACAAGTGCCACACCTATCACAAGCATTGCGCACATGACATTCCATGTACATGTCAGCCCATTTCCTAACTTCTGACACACCCATGCCCCTGGTCTCAACCCACCTGTCTGAAGAGGTCCCTGGAATGGTAATATGTGTACCCTGATATTCCCTCCTCTACACACACAGACTAACAATAGATATCCCGTGTGCTACACCCTTTCCTATGTTATGCCATTGTCATAGTACACCTGACGGCATGGACGTCAGGTCAATTAATACACTGGCTTGTAGTTTCTAAGCCCTGTTATCACCTGTAGATTGCATCCCGTGTGAAAGGTACTGTTGGCCATTTGAACTCGGATTTCACCTACAAGACTTCTGAGAAACTGATGCAGCACACACCTGTGATCACCTCCATGCACACCACCCATTTCAACATGCACTGCCCATGCTGATGATTGGAACAGCATAGAATTTGCCATTTTGTCTAATACACTGTTATGCATTGCTAGTATTTAAGCCGTGTAACACAACCCTTGGGTTTATGTGTCACCTTCAATAACACAGGACAAACACAGTTTTCCTTGTCAACTGTCTTGTTCTTCCTCCGACCCTTCTTAGTCAGACCACTGAGAATGTACCTTGTGAAATTGCAAAATCCTGATTGACCCTGCCTCCTGTCAGTCTGACTGGCACCTGTCTGTGCGTTACCCTAAAGGTCCCTTGTGGCTGCATATGTACCACACTTGCGTTACCAAACCTCACATTTCTCAGGGGGTATTTTGTCAGGTGCTTCCTCATTGCATACCCAAATACATTGTATAGCATCATCTGCTCTTTAATTGTACCACAATAGTAAAAATGTCTTTGAATACCAACATCATGGGCTATCCCTTGTCTGGGTCTCATGTATACATGAACGACAAGGTGTGACAGTGTACCAGGGCCGTATGCAGGGATTGGGGATGGTGCCTCCAGCAGAACCAGCAACCTCTGATAATGTGCATGAAAAGTCCACACATGTTAGGACCCCGACAGTTCACGCGCAAAATCACATTGCTCACAACATATTGATGGGCTGTGCGTGGTGAATAGCTGCAAGATTAATCAACAATTGAGCCTATGATGTTCCTAGATGCAGTGGGAACTTTACAGGCCAACCTGTGTACAAATGTTGTAATGACACATGCCGGAACATTACTCCTGACATATGATCTCTCTCAGCACACCCAGGTTGCCCTGTTGACACTCTCATAACACATCTGCAGTGACAGGGTGGGACCATCCCCATGTAGGTTCTCATGTCCTCATCGACTTTACTCACATTGATCTCCGAAAGTTACTCAGTAGATACAGGAATAGGTGCAACTGACTCATGATGAGACCTGGACGTAAACTGTGACAACATACACCCCTAAAAATATACTGGATCAACATTGGACCACACACATGAACCACACACCTCTGTGCAATTGATCACTGGAAATATGTGGCCACATGCTGCTTCGTCTGCTGGTCCACCACTGCCACAGGAGAGTTGTGGCTCAGTCATATGACCACAACTGTGGCGTGATATTACAATTGTGGTTCACCTTTGGCTTTCCGTGTCAATAACACGGTAGCCACTTAGTCTGTACATGTGCCTGACTCATGGTGGGTTCACCAACAAGTGCCCAGGAAGCAGTATCCAAATTTCCAGAACATGTGCTGGGCAAGTTTTGGACCATTGACAAGAACAAGCGTCGGCCATCTATCCGGTGCATGCTTTGTCATTTGTGGTGTTTACCCAAAAACTAGAAAGTGCACACAGCAGATGTTGCTACATGTATGACTAGCACATGTCCTCTCTCATTTCCACACTGACTTGCATCTGATGGTTGGACACATTGACTCCACATTCATACAAGCATATTTGCAATGATGCGTCTTGTGATGCTCACACAGTGGGTCAACAACAATATTAGTAGCCAATGCACACACATTGGGCCATAGGCATTGAGGTATTGTAGTTATTGTAGTTATGTGCGTCACCTTGCTATCCTCTCCCAATGCCAAACATGCCCAATTTGTGCAATACATATATGTAGGCCACACATATGGCCATCTAGTGCGTCAGCCAAGCGTGAGAATCATGTTAAGGAAGTAGCGGATCATGGTCCGCAGCAGTATAATGTCTCACATGTGCCCATACACCATCAACATCAAAGTGGGTGCAATCAGCCTATCTCAGTTGTGTCACAAATGTAACATTACATTAAAATGGCAAAATTACCCAAACCCAGTTACTGCCCTGAAATTTTGACGCATACTCATCAAAAAATGACGCACAAGCGTCAAAAAACTACACTGATGCCCGAAAAATGACACATTATGGCCTTAAAATTGGTTAACTGTTATAACTATTTCCAAATATATGGATGCGGACGAATTTTTACTCCTGTGCGTCAAAAAAAATGACGCACATACTGTATGCGTCAAAAATTATGACGCATAACGATAAAAACGGCGCCCATTTTATGCAGGAAGTGATGTAATAGGATATCCTGTTTACAGAATATGTACAGTGGGGGTACTTTCACTTTCACTTTGCAGTCTGTGATTCTTCTAGACTGTGTGGCTGTGTTCTGAGTTTTGTCCAGTGAAATAGTGCTTTTGTCTCATGTGTGCTCCTTTACTTGTTAGTTTGTTGTCTAAAATTGTTGTTGTATATTGTCTGAGTGTTTATTGTGTACTATTGTCCAGTATTGTATTGTCTTTGTTTTTTGTGGGAGTCTGTTGTGGGTAGCGCTAGTTTGGGGATAGTTGGGCTCTTCTAGTTGTTAAGTTTACTTTTTTGTCATTCTATTTTCCCCCTTTTCTCCTTTGTTCTTCTTTTTCCCCTATTTCCCTTTTTCAGTGCTAAGATGTTGGGTAGGCCACGTCTTGGCAAGAAGGGTGAGGAGGAGCTTGGGGGGGTTTATATGGCTGGTGTGCCACTTCCTCCCACTGATGATTGAGGCAGGGGGCCGGGTGATACAGGAGTATCACACCGAGGCACATCGAATCCAGTGGGGAAAGGTCCTGCATCACTTGCAGCGCATGTATCGGAGCCAGAGGAATGACCACCAGCTGAAGCACCGCTGGGCTGACCTCATCTCCAGGGAGCAAGATCTGCTGGACCACCTGGGAATAGTGATTGGTGGCCCTGTTGGTGAGTACAAATCATGTAAATGTGCACAATTAAAAGCTCTGTAGTGACATCAGATGATTTGTACAATATCTGCCGGCTAAGATGTTGAGTGTGTGGAATGCTTTGGAAACATACAGGGTCATTGATGGACTATATGGAGGACCACAATTGCTAGCTGTCTGGAAGCAAGTGCTCTGCAAACTTACTGAATACTTTTGCTTAATGTAATTTGGTGCTGCCTTTGTGTCAGACAGCAACACAAATTAGGAGCCTATCATGTCTATATAGGTCACATTTGCCAGTGAAGTATAGATTTTCCAAAATATTACCAACCTTTGTTGACGCAACAGCTAGACTGACTTTAGAAACACTACATGATGCAGAAAATTAGTGCAGGCTTCACGTCAATTGATGATAGCAATGTGGCCCAGATATATGTCTTGTGTGTCTGGTGAGTATGTAAGGAAAGCGTTCAAGGAAGTTCTATGAATGTTAGGGATTATTGTGGTCCTTCATCATTTTGGATACATGTCAGATCTGGATTTGGAAACATAGGGAAAAAGTGTAAGGTGCCCTCAGCTAACATCTTACACTGGTATTTGGTGTTTGGTGTTCCACCTTTCGTTTAGGAATGGCAGGCCAAAGGTATGCACATGGGTTCATATCTCTATGGTTGGTGCAAATCACCATAGCTGGGCCACATCAAATGAAGAAAGTGTAACAACATGAGGGCTTACAAATGTCCCTGCCCCTCTGTACATTGTAACTATGTGTCATAAATTTGTCATGGCCTCAATGGCTGTTTGACTGGTAATGCACTCCTCAAGTAAACAGGCTTTGGATGCACATGATGAGACAAATACACGCCATTATTATGTCTGCTCACTAATGAAGGAGCATGTTTGCCACCACATGATAGCTAGGGCCACTGCATGTGTGCAGATATGTGTACAATTGTCACAGGAAACCCATGCTATGTACATGTTAGCCGTGCTATATCGGATGCAGTATCATCATGTCTGAGTGGCTTTACTTACTTATGTCATGTTACACATAGGGGGTTATTCCAACTTTGGAGGAGGTGGTAATCCGTCCCAAATGTGACGGATTTACCACCAGCCGTATTACGAGTTCCATAAGATATAATGGACTCGTAATACGGCTGGTGGTATATACGTCACTTTACCGTCACTTTTGGGACGGATTACCACTTCCTCCAAAGTTGGAATAACCCCCATAGTTTTTGTCGTTGGAATTGTTGGTCAGATTTGGAGCACATTTTTTCCTTACATACCTTACAGGTGGACCGGCACCCTACACTGTGGGCGAGGTGGCTTCATTTGAGGACCCCGACAACTCCAGTGAGTGTTGATATGTCTGTTATGTGTTGTGTTTGCTGGTGACTTGTGATGGACTCCTGTGTGTTGAACACATAGCAAGGTGTGATGCGCTGGCCCATCATTTGTCTTGTTCCATAAGTGGGATTTCATTATCTCAGCATTTTGGAGTTTGCCAATGCTTATCCTATTGTCTTATCTAGGGATTTTAGGTCATTTCTGTAGGCCCCGCAATGTGAATTGGGGTGAGTCATGTGGATAACACTTGTATCAACAAGA
This sequence comes from Pleurodeles waltl, assembly GCF_031143425.1. Taxonomy (NCBI): domain Eukaryota; kingdom Metazoa; phylum Chordata; class Amphibia; order Caudata; family Salamandridae; genus Pleurodeles; species Pleurodeles waltl. The sequence goes on from NC_090437.1 coordinate 206,004,688, forward strand.
GTCGCACTGGACCTAATCTCAGATTTAGTCTGCCTGTCAGACCCACATTCTCCCAGAATCGGGCTGCAAAATGCTTACCCACAGACTTTTGCTTCCCTATTCACTAATGTACTTATGAAACTGTAGCGTGAACTTCCTAGCAGCATGTAGCTCCACATGTAGTGCTACAAGTATGTGGCACTTGAGTGCAATGGCCTAGGTGTGCATGCAAATCATGGCCAGGGGTGTTCTTGCAACTCTGTGTCTGTTGTAAGTCATGTCTTACTGGAAGTATATGATGTGGACAAAGGTCTGCATTTCCAGACATGTGTGGCGCTGGGATTGGTCAAGGGTTTGCTGTCTCCTATTTGTAGATACACCTTAGCTGTGGTGTGTGTGTAGAGCCAAACATATGTCCATCTTTCCTAAGCTTCCTGGGTGTCCTTATTGTTTGAAATTGTTAGTTGTTTCTCCACCCCCCCACCCTCAAACACAGGCATGGGTTTGTGAATAGTATACCTAGGACTGATGATACAAGTATGTTACACAGACATGTAAATCAATGAATCTTTGGTCTGAACCTAGTATACACACTCAGGTATAGCACAAGAGTACTATACTAGCAAGTCCATTTACAACTTGCAGATCATGTGGCCCTAGATTTACATCCCGTACACTGACATTTGAAGCACTGGCATTGGCGGAGGATGTGCTGCATGATTGTTAGCAGACAACTGTCAGAACTCTGATGCCAAATTCATGCCAGTTGTTACCCATCTTGTAGGGTTTGGATGTGCTATGTGTGATATGACCTTTGTAGGCTGGCCTGCCATGTACTTCCTCAGGGACATTCAATGATCTGTATGATGATATGAGCTGGTACAAGTACAGTAGATGTACTGTCTGATTTACTTCTTGTGCCATTTCACACAATGCAGTTCCTAATGTAATTTTTTGCCTTTGTCTTCACAGCTGCTAACATGACACCCATCCAGGTCCGTGAGTTCCAGAGGCGGGCAATGCGTTACCAGCATATCCTGCTGGTATAGTCGGGGTACAGACGGATGGCCCAAAGATACAGGACCAAACGTGCCTCCGGAGCCTGGAGTGCTTTCCCACAGGGTGGCCCTACTTTGTCCACCACAGCCACCACCAGCACGACCACCACTTCCACCCAGGTGGCATCACCCACAGCTGGGACTGTTGTCCCAACAACGTCTGCAAGTGCTCCAGGCCCTAGCAGTGGACCACCTTCAGGGCAGCCCACAGGCATTGGCAATACACGGCCACACACGTCCTCAGCTGGTACCCAGACCGCCCCAGCTGCAACAATTGACCCTGCTGCTTTTCAGGACATGCAGCGTAAAATGGACCGGGTCCTCCGGAAAATTAGTCACCTGAGCCGGGATGTTCACCATATGAACAGGTGTGTGCGGTCCATTAAGCGGACCCTCCGGAGGGCCAACCTCTAGACTTTGTTAATGGACATGATTCCCTCCCCTCCCTCCTCTTTCCTTGTTCTTATACTTAGTGGGCTTAGGGGGCTTAGTGTTAGATTAGTTTAGGTTGTTAGTTTAGTTAGTGTTAGTGGGTGGGGGGTCCTGATTATTTAAAAATTTTCTTTTCGAGTGTGTGGGTGGGTGGGCGGGGGGCTATGTTGGGGTTCTTGTGTGTTTAGAAAAATAAAAATTAAAAATTAAAAAAACAGATAATACAAAAATATATATATTTGTTTAGTACAGGATAGTATGTGTTTAGGTTAGTATCTGTTGTCCTCCATGTGTCCCGTCTCATAATGGGGGTGGGGGTTGATGTTTAGAACGTTTCGTTACATGTCATAAGTAAGGTTAGGTTAGTTAGGGACAGTTGTGGGTAATGAGTAGTTAGGGTAGATTAGGGTAGGTAAGACTTTTCCCCCAGTTTCCTCTTCTGGTATTAACATCTAATAAATATGTAGTGAACCCTTTACAGTATGTGTAAAATGCTTGTTGATCAGGGCCTTGGCATAAGTGTACATGAATTTTGTTCTATTACATTTGTGTCCTATGCTACGAACAAATCCCAAATGAGCTATAAGATTGGCAGCTACCCCAGAGTTACCTTGCAAAGATTCCACCATTCATTGCAACCACCAATCACAGTTACTATGGATCCCAACGTCTTTTTTTCATTGTGTATGTTTTCAAAGTCACAAACAGTGCTTCCAGATTTGGTATTGGGGAAACTGTTTTATGTCTGACTGCAGTGTGATGTTCAAGGAAACCCTTATTAGCTGAGTGGTCGTAAGCACTCTTGTAGTATCGTGTTCATGACTCACAGACATCATTTGTGGCACTGTTCAGCATGATTACTTATTTGGATGTAAACTCAGACACCTTAATTCATGCAGTTTGTTGACTGTGCTTAGATTTGTGGGCACTGTTATATGTGTTAGTATTGCATGGTGGCAACATTTTGCTGCCACTATTTGATGGCTTAGATATCCCTTGAGGAAGCATTATTCTGTCCAACTCAGCATGATGGTGTATGGTTTCTCTTTTCATCAGATATTACCATCAGGAAGGGCAGAGTATGGTGCAATCCAGGCCACTGTGCATAGTTATCAGACTACATAATTTCAGGACAGTTGTATTGACAAACTATGTAATTTGACATGAGGCACATTTCAATTATCTACTGCACAATTGATGTGTCACATTACACAGAGACAAAGTGGTTGTGTAAGTGCTATTTATTGAAAAGTGCTGTAGTGGTATATGTACGCTGTCCATGATTGTGAGTCCATTATAGTGACATCTTCCATTGTGATCCTACACAAGTGGTAAAGGAAAATGCATTTGACATGCTGGGGTGATGTGTCAGACAGCGCAGAGGGACAGGATTTGCCAATGAGTAAGTGAAAGACAATCACTGGGCAGGATGACAAGATAAACAGTGGTTTGCAGAACAGTCATTGAGTACAGTTGTTGTAAGACTGGCATGTTACAAAGCGCAGGACCTTGGTAATAGTTGGCCATGCGGCAGGGACTAGTGCTCCCGGGTACTTTTCCGTGTGAAGGTAATCTGTTCCATGTCTGTAGGAAAGTACCATCTTGCCTGGAATGTTACCCCCATTTTTCACTGTATATATGTTGTTTTAGTTGTATGTGTCACTGGGACCCTGCTAGTCAGGGCCCCAGTGCTCATCAGTGTGCCTGAATGTGTTACCTGTGTTATGACTAACTGTCTCACTGAGGCTCTGCTAATCAGAACCTCAGTGGTTATGCTCTCTCATTTCTTTCAAATTGTCACTAACAGGCTAGTGACCAATTTTACCAATTTACATTGGCTTACTGGAACACCCTTATAATTCCCTAGTATATGGTACTGAGGTACCCAGGGTATTGGGGTTCCAGGAGATCCCTATGGGCTGCAGCATTTCTTTTGCCACCCATAGGGAGCTCTGAAAATTCTTACACAGGCCTGCCACTGCAGCCTGAGTGAAATAACGTCCACGTTATTTCACAGCCATTTTACACTGCACTTAAGTAACTTATAAGTCACCTATATGTCTAACCTTTACCTGGTAAAGGTTGGGTGCTAAGTTACTTAGTGTGTGGGCACCCTGGCACTAGCCAAGGTGCCCCCACATTGTTCAGGGCCAATTCCCCGGACTTTGTGAGTGCGGGGACACCATTACACGCGTGCACTACATATGGGTCACTACCTATATGTAGCTTCACAATGGTAACTCCGAATATGGCCATGTAATATGTCTATGATCATGGAATTGCCCCCTCTATGCCATCCTGGCATAGTTGGCACAATCCCATGATCCCAGTGGTCTGTAGCACAGACCCTGGTACTGCCAAACTGCCTTTCCCGGGGTTTCACTGCAGCTGCTGCCAACCCCTCAGACAGGCATCTGCCCTCCTGGGGTCCAGCCAGGCCTGGCCCAGGATGGCAGAACAAAGGACTTCCTCTGAGAGAGGGTGTTACACCCTCTCCCTTTGGAAAATGGTGTGAAGGCAGGGGAGGAGTAGCCTCCCCAGCCTCTGGAAATGCTTTCATGGGCACATTTGGTGCCCATTTCTGCATAAGCCAGTCTACACCGGTTCAGGGACCCCTTAGCCCTGCTCTGGCGCGAAACTGGACAAAGGAAAGGGGACTGACCACTCCCCTGACCTGTACCTCCCCTGGGAGGTGCCCAGAGCTCCTCCAGTGTGCTCCAGACCTCTGCCATCTTGGAAACAGAGGTGCTGCTGGCACACTGGACTGCTCTGAGTGGCCAGTGCCATCAGGTGACGTCAGAGACTCCTTCTGATAGGCCCCTTCAGGTGTTGCTAGCCTATCCTCTCTCCTAGGTAGCCAAACCCTCTTTTCTGGCTATTTAGGGTCTCTGTCTCTTGGGATTCCTTAGATAACGAAAGCTAGAGCTCATCCAAGTTCCTCTGCATCTCTCTCTTCACCTTCTGCCAAGGAATCGACTGCTGACCGCGCTGGATGCCTGCAAAACTGCAACATAGTAGCAAAGACGACTACTGCAACTCTGTAACGCTGATCCTGCCGCCTTCTCGACTGTTTTCCTGGTGGTGCATGCTGTGGGGGTAGTCTGCCTCCTCTCTGCACTAGAAGCTCCGAAGAAATCTCCCGTGGGTCGACGCAATCGTCCCCCTGCAACCGCAGGCACCAAAGAACTGCATCACCGGTACCTTGGGTCTCCTCTCAGCACAATGAGCGAGGTCCCTTGAATCCAGCAACTCTGTCCAAGTGACTCCCACAGTCCAGTGACTCTTCAGTCCAAGTTTGGTGGAGGTAAGTCCTTGCCTCCCCACGCCAGACTGCATTGTTGGAAACCGCAACTTTTGCAGCTACTCCGGCCTCCGTGCACTTCCGGCAGAAATCCTTTGTGCACAGTCCAGCATGGGTCCACTGCACTCTAACCTGCATTGCACGACCTCCTAAGTTGTTCTCCGGCGACGTGGGACTCCTTTGTGCAACTTTGGGTGAGCACCGTTTCACACATCCTTGTAGTGCCTATTTCTGGCACTTCTTCGGGTTACACCTGCTGCTGAGAGGGCTCCTTGTCTTGCTTGACGTCTCCTCTCTCACCTGACGCAATTTGCGACATCCTGGTCCCTCCTGGGCCACAGCAGCATCCAAAAACGCTTACCGCATGATTTGCATCTAGCAAGGCTTATTGGCGATCTTTCGGTGGGAAAATACTTCTGCACAACTCTCCACGGCGTGAGGGATCCGTCCTTCAAAGGGGAAGTCTCTAGCCCTTATCGTTCCTGCAGAAACCTAAGCTTCTTCTGTCCAGTAGAAGCTTCTTTGCACCCACAGCTGCATTTCCTGGGCATCTGCCCATCTCCGACTTGCTTGTGACTTTTGGACTTGGTCCCCTTGTTCCACAGGTACCCTCAACTGGAAATCCATCGTTGTTGCATTGCTGGTTTGTGTCTTTCCTGCAGAATTCCCCTATCACGACTTCTATGTCCTTTGGGGAACTTTAGTGCACTTTGCACTCACTTTTCAGGGTCTTGGGGTGGGCTATTTTTCTAACCCTTACTATTTTCTAACAGTCCCAGCGACCCTCTACAAGGTCACATAGGTTTGGGGTCCATTCGTGGTTCGCATTCCACTTTTGGAGTATATGGTTTGTGTTGCCCCTATCCCTATGTGTCTCCATTGCATCCTATTGTAACTATACATTGTTTGCACTGTTTTCTAATACTATTACTGCATATTTTGGTATTGTGTATATATATCCTGTGTATATTTGCTATCCTCATACTGAGGGTACTCACTGAGATACTTTTGGCATATTGTCATAAAAATAAAGTACCTTTATTTTTAGTATATCTGTGTATTGTGTTTTCTTATGATATTGTGCATATGACACTAAGTGGTACTGTAGGAGCTTCACTCGTCTCCTAGTTCAGCCTAAGCTGCTCTGCTAAGCCACCATTATCTATCAGCCTATGCTGCTAGACACCCTATACACTAATAAGGGATAACTGGGCCTGGTGCAAGGTGAAAGTACCCCTAGGTACTCACTACAAGCCAGTCCAGCCTCCTACATTGGTTGTGCAGCGGTGGGATAAGTGCTTTGAGACTACTTACCACTCTTGTCATTGTACTTTTCATAAGAGAAAAATATACAAAACAAGTTCAGTGTATATACACATAACCAAAAAGTTTTGCATTTCCTCTTTTCACTCTTTTCTAAGTGCTGAAAAGTACTTCTAACTTTCTAAAAAAAGTTCAAAACAGTTTTAAAAGTTTTTTTTCTCTGTCTTTCTAAAAAGCTCTGACAAACTTTTTATCCTTTTTCTATCACTTTAAACTCTTTCTAAAAATGTCTGGCACAGGCCAAAATGTTGATCTGTCCAAACTTGCATATGACCACCTTAGCTGGAAAGGAGCAAGGAGTCTCTGTGTAGAAAGAGGTTTGAGTGTAGGGAAGAATCCTTCCTTGGAATTGTTACTTAACATGCTTAGAGAACAAGATAAGGCTAAAAGTGCCCCATCTGTTGAAAAAGTAGCAAATGGTTCCCAATCTGATCCAGGGACTCCCCCAGGAAAAGATTCAGGAAAGAAACTTCCAAGCCTGCCCATTACTAGACAGTCTAGCATAGTTGGTACTGATGTTGAGTCACACCATACAGATAGTGTTGTCTCACATCATAGCAAGAGCATTCATTCTCATCACAGTAGAAATGATGTTTCTGTTAGCCAAGCTGTTAGGGTGCCCTCTGTAAGGGACAGGTCTCCTTCTGTCCATTCTCATCATACATCTGTTTCAAGACATGTCCCTCCCACCCACCCTGATGACAGATTGTTAGAAAGGGAGCTCAATAGATTGAGAGTGGAACAAACCAGACTGAAGCTCAAGAAGCAACAGCTGGATTTGGATAGACAGACTTTAGAAGTAGAGAAGGAGAGACAGAAACTGGGTTTAGAAACCCATGGTGGCAGCAGCAGTATTCCCCATAGTCATCCTGCAAAAGAGCATGATTCCAGGAATCTGCACAAGATAGTTCCCCCTTATAAGGAGGGAGATGACATTAACAAGTGGTTTGCTGCACTTGAGAGGGCCTGTGCTGTACAGGATGTCCCTCAAAGGCAGTGGGCTGCTATCCTATGGCTATCATTTTGTGGAAAAGGTAGGGATAGGTTCCTTACTGTGAAAGAAAATGAAGCTAATGATTACAAAGTTCTTAAGAATGCACTCCTGGATGGTTATGGCTTAACCACTGAACAATACAGTATAAAGTTCAGAGAGACCAAAAAGGAGTCTTCACAAGACTGGGTTGATTTCATTGACCATTCAGTGAAGGCTTTGGAGGGGTGGTTACATGGCAGTAAAGTTACTGATTATGACAGCCTGTATAACTTGATCCTGAGAGAGCATATTCTTAATAATTGTGTGTCTGATTTGTTGCACCAGTACTTGGTGGACTCTGATCTGACCTCTCCTCAAGAATTAGGAAAGAAGGCAGACAAATGGGTCAGAACAAGGGTGAACAGAAAAGTTCATACAGGGGGTGACAAAGATGGCAACAAGAAGAAGGATGGTAAGTCTTCTGACAAGGGTGGGGACAAATCTAAAAATGAGTCGTCATCAGGCCCACAAAAACACTCTGGTGGGGGTGGTGGGCCCAAATCCTCTTCAAATCAAAACAAGGAAAAGAAACCATGGTGCTATTTATGTAAAATAAAAGGCCATTGGACAACAGATCCCAGTTGTCCAAAGAAAAGCACCAAGCCTCCTACCACTACAACCCCTACTGCTACACCTAGTGTCCCTACTAATAGCAGTGGTGGTGGGAGCAAACCTACTAATAGCCAATCCAAAGGAGTAGCTGGGCTCACTATTGGTAACTTAGTTGGGGTTGGTCTTGTTAGGGAGACCACAGAGGCTATATTAGTCTCTGAGGGGGCTATTGATTTAGCCACCTTAGTTGCTTGTCCCCTTAATATGGATAAGTACAAGCAACTACCCCTAATAAATGGTGTTGAGGTTCAGGCCTACAGGGACACTGGAGCCAGTGTGACTATGGTCATAGAGAAACTGGTCCACCCTGAACAACACCTACTTGGTCACCAGTACCAAGTAACCAATGCTCACAACAACACACTTAGCCACCCCATCGCTGTTGTAAATCTCAACTGGGGGGGGGGTTACTGGTCCAAAGAAAGTTGTGGTAGCCACAGATTTACCTGTAGACTGTCTACTAGGAAATGATTTGGAGACATCAGCTTGGTCAGATGTGGAGTTGGAGGCCCATGCAGCAATGCTGGGCATCCCAGGGCATATTTTTGCTTTAACCAGGGCTCAGGCCAAAAAGCAAAAAGGACAGGGAAGCTTGGATCCTGGAACAATGGACCAAGTGCTCCCTAAAGCTAGGGCTAGTAGAAGTAAAGCACTTCCTACTATCCCTCCCTCTACAGTGGATTCTGCTTCTGAGGAAGAAGAATTTCCACCCTGTGCAGAACCTACACCAGAGGAGCTGAAAGCAGACACTGCTGAGCTTTTGGGTGAAGGGGGGCCTGCCAGGGAGGAGCTGAGTGTGGCACAGCAAACCTGTCCCACACTAGAGGGTCTAAGACAGCAACTGTCAAACAGGCTAATGGGGATGTCAGTGACTCTCACAGAGTTTACTGGGAGGACAACCTCTTGTACACTGAAGCAAGGGATCCTAAACCTGGAACTGCCAGGAGGTTAGTGATTCCTCAGGAGTACAGAAAGTTCCTCCTGACTCTAGCCCACGACATTCCCCTAGCTGGACATCTGGGGCAAATGAAAACTTGGGACAGGCTTGTTCCCCTGTTTCATTGGCCTAGGATGTCTGAGGACACAAAGGAATTTTGTAAGTCCTGTGAAACCTGTCAGGCCAGTGGCAAGACAGGTGGCACTCCAAAGGCACCCCTTATTCCACTGCCTGTGGTTGGGGTTCCCTTTGAAAGGGTAGGGGTTGACATAGTTGGCCCTCTTGACCCTCCTACTGCTTCAGGCAATAGGTTTATCTTGGTGGTAGTGGACCATGCCACAAGATATCCTGAAGCAATTCCTTTAAGGACCACTACAGCACCTGCAGTGGCAAAGGCCCTCCTAGGAATATTTTCTAGGGTGGGCTTCCCAAAGGAAGTAGTATCAGACAGAGGAAGCAATTTAATGTCTGCTTACTTAAAGGCCATGTGGAAGGAGTGTGGTGTGACTTACAAGTTCACTACACCCTATCATCCACAAACAAATGGACTGGTGGAGAGATTTAACAAAACTCTCAAAGGCATGATTATGGGAGTCCCTGAAAAACTCCGCAGGAGATGGGGTATCCTTTTACCATGCCTCCTTTTTGCCTACAGGGAGGTACCCCAGAAAGGAGTGGGCTTCAGCCCCTTTGAACTCCTCTTTGGACACCCTGTTAGGGGTCCACTAACACTTGTCAAGGAGGGTTGGGAACAACCTTTAAATGCTCCAAAACAAGATATTGTGGATTATGTACTTGGCCTCAGATCAAGGATGGCTGAGTATATGAAAAAGGCCAGTAAAAACCTTCAGGCCAGCCAAGAGCTCCAGAAGCAATGGCATGATCAGAAGGCTGTTTTGGTTCAGTACCAACCAGGGCAGAAAGTGTGGGTCTTGGAGCCTGTGGCCCCAAGAGCACTCCAAGATAAATGGAGTGGACCCCACATAATTGTTGAAAAGAAGGGTGAAGTCACCTACTTAGTTGACTTAGGGACTGCCAGGAGTCCCCTTAGGGTGCTCCATGTCAATCGCCTGAAACCCCTAGTATGACAGGGCTGATCTCACCCTGCTCATGGCAACTGATGAGGGACAGGAAGAAGACAGTGATCCTCTACCTGATCTCTTCTCTTCCACAGAACAAGATGCTCTTGTGGAAGGTGTAGTTTTGGCTGATTGTCTTACTGCTGAGCAGAAAGACCATTGCATAAATCTCCTGGGTCAGTTTTCTGAACTCTTCTCTACTGTGCCAGGTACCACTTCTTGGTGTGAGCACACTATAGATACTGGAGACAGCTTGCCTGTCAAAAGTAAGATCTATAGGCAGCCTGACCATGTCAGAGACTGCATAAAGCAAGAGGTGCAGAAAATGTTAGAACTGGGAGTGGTTGAGCACTCTGAAAGTCCATGGGCCTCTCCTGTGGCACTTGTACCAAAACCTCATTCCAAGGATGGAAAGAAGGAAATGCGGTTTTGTGTAGATTATAGAGGTCTCAACCAGGTAACCAAAACTGATGCTCACCCTATACCCAGGGCAGATGAGCTCATAGATACACTGGCGTCTGCCAAATATCTATGCACTTTTGATTTGACTGCAGGGTATTGGCAGATCAAATTATCAGAAGATGCTAAACCTAAAACTGCATTTTCACAACCATTGGAGGACATTACCAATTCACAGTAATGCCTTTTAGATTGAAAAATGCACCTGCCACTTTTCAGAGGTTGGTGAACACAGTCCTGCAAGGGCTGGAAGCTTTTAGTGCAGCATATTTGGACGATATAGCTGTCTTTAGCTCCAGTTGGGATGATCACCTGGTCCACCTATGGAACGTTTTAGAGGCCCTGCAAAAGGCAGGCCTCACTATCAAGGCTTCAAAGTGCCAGATAGGGCAGGGGAAGGTGGTTTATCTGGGACACCTTGTTGGTGGGGAACAGATTGCACCACTTCAGGGGAAAATCCAAACAATTGTAGATTGGGTTCCCCCTACTACTCAGACTCAGGTGAGAGCCTTCCTAGGCCTCACTGGGTATTACAGGAGGTTCATTAAGAACTATGGCTCCATTGCAGCCCCTCTTAATGACCTCACATCCAAAAAGATGCCTAAAAAGGTATTGTGGACAGCTAGCTGTCAGAAAGCTTTTGAGGAGCTGAAGCAGGCCATGTGCTCTGCACCTGTCCTGAAAAGCCCTTGTTACTCTAAAAAATTCTATGTCCAAACTGATGCATCTGAATTAGGAGTAGGGGCAGTCCTATCACAACTTAATGTAAAATGTAAACGTAAAAATGTAAATTAGCACTTGTATAGCGCACTACTCACCCGTTAGGGTCTCAAGGCGCTGTACTCATACCGCTATGGAACCCCTCCTGGCTTTTTCCCTGTGAGGCGCCCACTCCTGAGCACCCCCAGGGTGAAGCCAGGCATCCAAGCGCTGTTGGGGCCGTTGTAGAGATTAAGCAAGCTATTGCCCAGAGTTGCAGAGTGGGACCCATGAATTAGATTAGGCACCAAGGCGAGAATTATCTGGTCAAGGGGAATTGAGCCCAAGACCTGCCGAAGCAGGACTTGAACCCTGGTCTTGAGCCAGATCTCTGCTTCAGGGTCTGCCGCTCTAACCATTGAGCCACACTTCTCCACACTTTTCCACAATTCTGAGGGCCAGGATCAACCTGTTGCTTTTATTAGTAGGAGGTTGACCCCTAAAGAAAAGCGTTGGTCTGCCATTGAGAGGGAGGCCTTTGCTGTGGTCTGGGCACTGAAGAAGTTGAGGCCATACCTGTTTGGCACTCATTTCATTGTTCAGACAGACCACAAACCTCTACTTTGGCTAAAACAAATGAAAGGTGAAAATCCTAAATTGTTGAGGTGGTCCATATCCCTACAGGGAATGGACTATACAGTGGAACATAGACCTGGGAGTAGCCACTCCAATGCAGATGGACTCTCCAGATATTTCCACTTAGACAATGAAGACTCATCAGGTCATGGCTAGTCTTATTGTCCTTCGTTTGGGGGGGGGGTTGTGTAGGAAAGTACCATCTTGCCTGGCATGTTACCCCCATTTTTCACTGTATATATGTTGTTTTAGTTGTATATGTCACTGGGACCCTGCTAGTCAGGGCCCCAGTGCTCATAAGTGTGCCTGAATGTGTTACCTGTGTTATGACTAACTGTCTCACTGAGGCTCTGCTAATCAGAACCTCAGTGGTTATGCTCTCTCATTTCTTTCAAATTGTCACTAACAGGCTAGTGACCAATTTTACCAATTTACATTGGCTTACTGGAACACCCTTATAATTCCCTAGTATATGGTACTGAGGTACCCAGGGTATTGGGGTTCCAGGAGATCCCTATGGGATGCAGCATTTCTTTTGCCACCCATAGGGAGCTCTGACAATTCTTACACAGGCCTGCCACTGCAGCCTGAGTGAAATAACGTCCACGTTATTTCACAGCCATTTTACACTGCACTTAAGTAACTTATAAGTCACCTATATGTCTAACCTTTACCTGGTAAAGGTTGGGTGCTAAGTTACTTAGTGTGTGGGCACCCTGGCACTAGCCAAGGTGCACCCACATTGTTCAGGGCCAATTCCCCAGACTTTGTGAGTGCGGGGACACCATTACACGCGTGCACTACATATGGGTCACTACCTATATGTAGCTTCACAATGGTAACTCCGAATATGGCCATGTAATATGTCTATGATCATGGAATTGCCCCCTCTATGCCATCCTGGCATAGTTGGCACAATCCCATGATCCCAGTGGTCTGTAGCACAGACCCTGGTACTGCCAAACTGCCTTTCCCGGGGTTTCACTGCAGCTGCTGCTGCTGCCAACCCCTCAGACAGGCATCTGCCCTCCTGGGGTCCAGCCAGGCCTTGCCCAGGATGGCAGAACAAAGGACTTCCTCTGAGAGACGGTGTTACACCCTCTCCGTTTGGAAAATGGTGTGAAGGCAGGGGAGGAGTAGCCTCCCCAGCCTCTGGAAATGCTTTCATGGGCACATTTGGTGCCCATTTCTGCATAAGCCAGTCTACACCGGTTCAGGGACCCCTTAGCCCTGCTCTGGCGCGAAACTGGACAAAGGAAAGGGGAGTGACCACTCCCCTGACCTGTACCTCCCCTTGGAGGTGCCCAGAGCTCCTCCAGTGTGCTCCAGACCTCTGCCATCTTGGAAACAGGTGCTGCTGGCACACTGGACTGCTCTGAGTGGCCAGTGCCATCAGGTGACGTCAGAGACTCCTTCTGATAGGCCCCTTCAGGTGTTGCTAGCCTATCCTCTCTCCTAGGTAGCCAAACCCTCTTTTCTGGCTATTTAGGGTCTCTGTCTCTTGGGATTCCTTAGATAACGAATGCAAGAGCTCATCCGAGTTCCTCTGCATCTCTCTCTTCACCTTCTGCCAAGGAATCGACTGCTGACCGCGCTGGAAGCCTGCAAAACTGCAACATAGTAGCAAAGATGACTACTGCAACTCTGTAACGCTGATCCTGCCGCCTTCTCGACTGTTTTCCTGGTGGTGCATGCTGTGGGGGTAGTCTGCCTCCTCTCTGCACTAGAAGCTCCGAAGAAATCTCCTGTGGGTCGACAAAATCGTCCCCCTGCAACCGCAGGCACCAAAGAACTGCATCACCGGTACCTTGGGTCTCCTCTCAGCACGACGAGCGAGGTCCCTTGAATCCAGCAACTCTGTCCAAGTGACTCCCACAGTCCAGTGACTCTTCAGTCCAAGTTTGGTGGAGGTAAGTCCTTGCCTCCCCACGCCAGACTGCATTGTTGGAAACCACGACTTTTGCAGCTACTCTGGCCTCCGTGCACTTCCGGCGGAAATCCTTTGTGCACAGTCCAGCCTGGGTCCACGGCACTCTAACCTGCATTGCACCACCTCCTAAGTTGTCTCCGGCGACGTGGGACTCCTTTGTGCGACTTCGGGTGAGCACCGTTTCACGCATCCTCGTAGTGCCTGTTTCTGGCACTTCTCCGGGTGCCACATGCTGCTGAGAGGGCTCCTTGTCTTGCTCGACGTCCCTTCTCTCTCCTGACACAATTTGCGATATCCTGGTCCCTCCTGGGCCACAGCAGCATCCAAAAACGCTTACCGCACGATTTGCAGCTAGCAAGGCTTGTTGGCGGTCTTTTGGCGGGAAAATACTTTTGCACAACTCTCCACCGCATGAGGAATCCGTCCTCCAAAGGGGAAGTCTCTAGCCCTTGTCGTTCCTGCAGAAACCTAAGCTTCTTCTGTCCAGTAGAAGCTTCTTTGCACCCACAGCTGGCATTTCCTGGGCATCTGCCCATCTCCGACTTGCTTGTGACTTTTGGACTTGGTCCCCTTGTTCCACAGGTACCCTCAACTGGAAATCCATTGTTGTTGCATTGCTGGTTTGTGTCTTTCCTGCAGAATTCCCCTATCACGACTTCTATGTCCTTTGGGGAACTTTAGTGCACTTTGCACTCACTTTTCAGGGTCTTGGGGTGGGCTATTTTTCTAACCCTTACTATTTTCTAATAGTCCCAGCGACCCTCTACAAGGTCACATAGGTTTTGGGGTCCATTCGTGGTTCGCATTCCACTTTTGGAGTATATGGTTTGTGTTGCCCCTATCCCTATGTGTCTCCATTGCATCCTATTGTAACTATACATTGTTTGCACTGTTTTCTAATACTATTACTGCATATTTTGGTATTGTGTATATATATCTTGTGTATATTTGCTATCCTCATACTGAGGGTACTCACTGAGATACTTTTGGCATATTGTCATAAAAATAAAGTACCTTTATTTTTAGTATATCTGTGTATTGTGTTTTCTTATGATATTGTGCATATGACACTAAGTGGTACTGTAGGAGCTTCACTCGTCTCCTAGTTCAGCCTAAGCTGCTCTGCTAAGCTACCATTATCTATCAGCCTATGCTGCTAGACACCCTATACACTACTAAGGGATAACTGGGCCTGGTGCAAGGTGCAAGTACCCCTAGGTACTCACTACAAGCCAGTCCAGCCTCCTACAATGTCTTCTTCTTCTGATGTGTGTGTTGCCTCCTCTGTCCTTGGTGGTGGTGGTTGTGAAGGGTCAACACACACCTCAGTGTTAGAAGACGTTGAGTCAGACATCCCAGTTGCTGCTACCTGTGAAGATCTTAAGGGAAGTACTGCTGCAAGGAGGATCTGCTGATTCTTAAGAATAGCAGCCACATCACGATGGTAGGCAGCCAGGTCGGCCCTGAGGGGGTCATGATTGCATTCGTGCATGCAGTGGAAGGTTTGGGGTGCTAGGTGTTGTGGCAACTCCCTTACTGCAGTGGTGAATTCCTTGACAGTTTGTTGTAGTCCTTGTAGGATGGATGTTAGCGCTTGCATGGCTGCTGCCTGATCTGCAGATGACATCATGCACGAACGCAACCCCTCTAGGTTGGCTGCCATAGTTTGCATCCCCACCCGCATCTTCTTGGCCAGCTACCGCTGTACTCCGACTACAGTTCTCTCAAAGCTGGTGCCTGTGTCATCTGAGTCCTCAGCTATATTGGAGCTGGCAAGTCTTACAATTGGTGTTGTGGGTGGGTCCTCTGTGATGGCGGCTTGTTCTGAGCTCCTCCTTGTAACTGAAGGTGGGGTCTGGAGGGTTCTAAGGACATCTTGGAGGGTTTGGTGGCTGATGTTTGTCAGCTCGTCATCAATGTCATCAGGGTATTCCTGGACAGGCATATCCGCAGGAGATCCATCATCCTCTGCAATGAAATAGCGTACAATTAGTGTGTTTGTGTTGTGGCATTAGTGATGTTACATGCCTGGCTTGTGATGTTTTCACATTGTGATCTTGTTTCCTGTTCATTGCTCCAGTCTTTCAGATGGGCATTCTCCAAGGCCTATGGCCCACCTGCATGTCACCTGTATTGTGGTAAGTTATTAGACTTGTCGGCATCATCTCCTCTAGTGTTGTTTTAGGCCAAATAGTGAATTGCCACCTTCTTGTCCTACTCAACCCTCCGTCTACATCCATTCGAATGGGGAGGCCTTTCACTGGCTGTGGGTGTTCTGATGGCACTAGCAGCACACTTAACAATCTGGACCTGCCCCAGTCTCTGATCTTTCACATCCACTTATATGTAGTTGACATGTAGCGTATCCTATGCATAGCATTGTTATGGCGTGATATGGATGTTAGCATTGGTAATGTGTACAGCTGATGTTGGGGAATGTGTGGAGATTGGATTGCCCTGATAGTCGTAGCAGTGTCCTATTTCTTCCTCTGACTATGCACGTGTATTTCAGTGACCAGTTACATGTGTCCTCCCCCTCAATTCTGTTGTCTGAGCAGTATGACATTTGGGATGTTGCATTGTGACCCAGGCACAGGATGGACCCTGGCATATGCAGCTTGGGAGTGTCCTTATTGCTGTGTACCTCCTAATGTTGATGACATTGGCTGATGTTTGCGGCAACTATGGACATTCACAATTGCAAGGACTGGAACATTTGTCTTGTTTCAGGGGATTGTTAAAGTTGTCATCCTCAACCCACTAATTTAGGTGTGTATGATCCATGGGGACGTTACTGCCATTGGCAACTTGAGCTGCACACAGAGCGGAGGTGGTAGTGGCAATTTTTGTCACTGTCACATTCCAGTTGTCGGTATGGCTAGAGGATGTTAATTGGGCCCTAGTTAATGTAGGGGGTATAGTGGCTGATGTGTGACGGGATGTCAGTTTGACATTGTGCCCTTCACTCCTGGCATGGCTTTACCTTTGCTCCATTGTTGGCATGGCAGCATGCCCCCATGGAACTGTTGTTGGTGTAGTGTTATGGTGTGCCCCAGCTTCTCTCTGTACAGGCCATGCTCCCATGCCATACCCATTTACCCATGCCACTCCATGTATATGATGACTTACATGCATTTTGTGGTCGGTATCCCCCCCGCTCACAGTTGACATTAGTGCATCTTAATTCCCCATGCGTCTTACCCTGCATGTGCGTTGTATCCTGGTAGTCTGCGCTGTCCTGTCCTTGAATCCCTGTGACGATCTCCTCAGGGATGAAGGCTGCGACCATCTCCTCCATGTGGTCCAGGGCCTCCTGGTCTGCTGGACTCCCACCTCCAGTCTGCAGTGCTGCCTTCCTGTTCCTGGCCATTTTTTCCTTGGTCCTGCGCTTGCAGTCATGCCAGCGTTTCTTGCACTCGATGACTGTTCTGCGTACTTCTGCCACACTGTTTATCTTGTCAACAGTTTGTTGCCATATTGCCTCTCTCTTACTGATTGGCAACTTTGAGGTGGCAAACAGTTGGTGCTGGTGTTCCGTCACCTCTTTAACCAGAATTTCCTGTTCCTCTGCACTGAAGCGACACTTTATTTTCTTCTTAAAACTGTCCTGGGTCTTGTGTGGGTCCTCCTGGCTGGTTCCTGGTCTGTTGTCATCTTCCTGGGGTCTGTACAGGCATCTGGGATCGATTTTGGCTCTCCTGTGCTGAAATGGCTGTGTTTGTGGGGGAATTTTAACGCTATTGGGTCAAAAAATGCTGCATATCCGGTGTGCGGGTCGTAAATCGACCCACACTCATTTCCGCCACGTTAAAGTTGTTTTGCTTTACGACTTGACGCTGCAGTGTGCGTAACAAAAAATGACTTACACCGGTGGTTTGCGCCCCGTGCGTCAAAGCATAAATTTGATGCCCGCACGGCGCACCGAAATGGCGTTAGCCGGTGGTAATATTTTTGACGCAAAACTGCGGCGGCACAGTTTTGCGTCAAAAAGTATAAATATGGGCCAAAGAATCAATTTTTAGGTCAAGATTAGACAACGCGCATGCGCTGTCTGCAAGACCTGTTGGATGGAGTACAGGACTTAGCTCCCACCTGACACTTAACATAGGTTGAAGGCAGTGTTGCTTTTGTTTTGCTGCCTCCTAACTGGATTGGCAGCCGAGACATCACTTCCTGTACTTGGTTGAGGAGCACCGGCCAAGTACAGTTTAATTACACATTGAATGTTTTTCTGTTGCTTGGCAGTACTATTTTTCTTTGTTTCCTACCTCTTGTGTTTGTCAGTAAGCACTTGTGTTCACTCGTGTGGTTCATTTTCCACTTTTGCCCTTCACTTGGTCCTTACTTTACATAATCAGTAATTACAAGTAATTGTGTTGTGAATGTGTTTTGTACATTTTTTGTGGCTTTATATAGCATGAAATCAACCCAGGAATGAATCCTCAATAGCGGCTCTCCCCGCACAGCAGGAGAACCGTTACAAAAACATTGACTGCACTTGGGGAAACGCACCCCATAATGCTTTGCAGGCATTCCTTTTACAACACATTTTTGCCCATATCTCAGCCTGAGGTGGTCCTGTGGCAATGAGACCACCAACAAAACGTTCAGAACATGTGTTCTTTCTTTCCACAACATTTTGTGGGTCACACTAGGTTAGAGGGGGCCCAAAAATCATAACCTCTTTGTTAGACCGGCCAGCCTTAGGATGGTCATACCTAACTTTTTCCTTCCCTGCGCACATTCTTTGGATACTGTTTTCTGATTCCCCCCCCCCCCGAAAGATGCAGCACACTTTACCACTGCTAACCAGTGCTAAACTGCATATGCTCTCTCTTCAAACATGATAACATGGGATTGTACCCAATTGGATTATTTAATTTACATATAAGTCCCTAGCAAAGTTTACTAGATGTGTCTAGGGCCTGTGGATTAAATGCTACTAGTGGGCCTGCAGAACTATTTGTGCCAACTACTTAAGTAGCTCCTTAACCATGTCTCAGGCCTGCCATTGCAAGGCCTGTGTGTGCAGTTTCACTGCCACTTCGACATGACATTTGAAAGTACTTGCCAAGCCTAAAACTCCCCTTTTTCCACATATGAGTCACCCCTAAGGAAGGCCCGAGGTAACCCATAGGGCAGGGTGCTGTGTAGGCGAAAGGCAGAACATGTACGTGTGTAGTGTACATGTCCTGGTAGTGTAAAACTCCTAAAGGTATTTTTACGCTGCTGTGAGGCCTGCATCTTTCATAGGCTAACACTAGGGCTTCCCTCATATATTGTTTGAGTGGTAGCTGCTGATCTAAAAGGAGTAGGAAGGTCATATTTAGTATGGCCAGAATGGTAATACAAAATCCTGCTGAGTGGTGAAGTTGGATTTAATATTACTATTTTAGAAATATCACTTTTAGAAAGTGAGCATTTCTCTGCACTTAAAATCCTTCTGTGCCTTACAATCCACTTCTGGCTAGGTTCAGTTGACAGCTCCCTTGTGCAGTCACTCAGACACTCCCCAAACACAGGATGCTCAGCCTCACTTGCATACATCTGCATCTTGAATGGGTCTTCCTGAGCTGGGACGGTAGAGGGCCTGACACTTACATGTCAAAGGACAGTATCCTGCCCTCACACAAGGGACTGCCACAACCCCTACTCGGTCCCTGGCAGAAAGGATTGAACCGAAAGGGAACCTTGTGCACTTCTGAGTCACTCTTTGAATTCTCCCTCACTTGAAAGGCATGTTTGGGTATTTAAGCAACCCTACCAACTCAGACCCTCCTGGCGAAGAGAACCTGAACCAGAAACTGCAACCTGCCAAGAAGAACTGCCTGGCTGTCCAAAGGACTTATCTGACTGCTTACTGCAAAGGACTTCTGCCTTGCTGTTGCCCTGCTGCCTTGCTGCTCTCTGGCTGTGCTGAGAAGTGCTCTCCAAGGGCTTGGAGTTTGCCTCCTGTCCCCTGAAGTCTCAGGGCCAAAAAGACTTCATCTCTGCAAGAAGAACTCTTTGTGCAGCAAAAATCGACGCACAGCCTGACAGAAACGATGCACAGCCTGCATCGCGGTGCGAAATTCACCGCACGCTGAACTGGAATGGCACAGCCCAACTTCGCAATGAAAAGATTGGCGCAGCACCAGCGAAGCAACCAGAAATTTGACGCACGGCCCACTGGATTGACGCACAGCCGAGCCGGAATGAAGCAGCCTGACTTCCAGAAGGAATCGATGCAGCCCCTGCCAAAGTTTCCACACAACGCCCACGGGATCGATGCAGACTCTGTGACTTTGTCCTGTCAGTGCCGGATTTCAACGCATCATCCCCAGGGCATCTGAAAACCCTGCAACCCGAAAAGGATCCAAGACTGAGTTCTGGAAATCTATAGAAAGCCTTCCCTGTGGGAAAAATAAACGATGCATCACCGTGTGTGGCCCCAGAAATTACTGCACGCCTCCCTGTTTTCCACGCTTTTCCTCCTCTGCGGTTCCTTGCAGCGATTGTTCACTCAAACCAGGTACTTTGTGCTTGTAAGAGACATTTGTTGCTTTTAAGAGACTAAAGACACTTTATATCATTTTTACAGTGATATCCCAAAATATACTTATTGAATTTTAATCGTTTCGACCTGCATCTTATCAAATAAATATTATTTATTTTTCTATACACTGTGTGGTGTATTTTTGTGGTGTTCTACTGTGTTATCGCATGATTTATTGCACAAATACTTCACACATTGCCTTCTAAGTTAAGTCTGACTGCTCAGTGCCTATCTCCCGTAAGGTGGGCACCGGATAATTTGGATTGTGTGTGACTTGCCCTGACTAGAGTGAGGGTCCTTGCTTGGGCAACCACAGACCCCATTTCTAACACTCTTCCACCATTCAATGCATATTTAAGCTTTTTTTTTTACTGCTGGAACTTTTGGTTTTTACAGCTGAGAGGAGTTTGTGTTTTAAGGACCTTGTATGCTCCACAAATATGTAATGTGTTCTGCTCTCCAGAGGTTGAAGAATGATAATTGCCCCAAGGCAGTACTAACTCAGTAGGCTCCAAAGGAACATTTTGCCACTACTAGTGATAATGCACATTCTTCTAATGCACAAACAAAGTTTAGTTCTGCTAAATGTTTAACATATGCATGGATACTCACCCATTAATGTTTTGCAGGCATTCCTTTTACAACACATTTTTTATCATACCTCAGCCCGTGGTGGTTTTGGTCAATGGGACCACACCAAAACCATTCAGAATTATGGGGGTCATTCTGACCCTGGCGGTCTTTGACCGCCAGGGTCGCGAATGACGGAAGCACCGCCAACAGGCTGGCGGTGCTTCCAAGCCCATTCTGACCGCCGCAGTCAGAAAACCGGGGCCGGCGGTTTCCCGCCGTTTTTCTCCCGGCTGGGCGAATCCGCCAGGGCAGCGCTGCAAGCAGCGCTGCCCTGGGGATTCTGACCCCCTTCCCGCCAGCCTGTTTCTGGCGGTTTTCACCGCCAGGAAGAGGCTGACGGGAACGGGTGTCCTGGGGCCCCTGGGGGCCCCTGCACTGCCCATGCCACTGGCATGGGCAGTGCAGGGGCCCCCTAACAGGGCCCCATGAAGCTTTTCACTGTCTGCTTAGCAGACAGTGAAAAGCACGACGGGTGCAACTGCACCCGTCGCACGCACGCAACACCGCCGGCTCCATTCGGAGCCGGCTTCTGTGTTGCAGGCCTCCTTCCCGCTGGGCCGGCGGGCGCTAACATGGTTAGCGCCCGCCGGCCCAGCGGGAAGGTTGAAATGCTGGCAGCGGTCTTTTGACCGCGTGGCGGCCAAATGGCGGTTCCCGCCTGGCGGGCGGCAACCGCCGCCCGCCAGAGTCAGAATGACCACCTATGTGTTCTTTCTGTCCACGCCATCTTGCCACACTAGGTTAGAGGGGGCCCAAAAGTCATAATCTCTTCCACCACTCAATGCATAGTTTAGCTCTTGTATAGCTGGAACGTTTGTTTTTGTAGTTGAGAGGCATTTGTGTTATAAGGTTCTTGCTTGTAATAATATTTTGACAGCCCTGCTCCATCTGTAAATGTGTAATGTACTTTGCTCTCCAAGGGCTGAAGGATGATGATTGTCTCAAGGAAGTACTAGCTCAGTTTGCCCCTCAGGGACATCTAACCAAGACCAGTGGGATTGCACCTTCTGCTAATGCACAATCACAGTTTATTACAGTGTATTTCCGATAAATGTTTAGGCCCGTATTTATACTTTTTGACGCTAAACTGCGCTAACGCAGTTTAGCGTCAAAAAATGTTGCCCCGGCGCAAGCAGTCCGGCGCTGCCTGGTGTGCGTGGAAAAAAACCACGTACACCAGGCAGCGCCGGCGTTGGGAAAAATGGCGCTAGGGCGTCTTAAAAATGGTGCAAGTCAGGTTGACGCAAAAAATCGCCTCCACCCGATTTGCGCCATTTTTAACGACGCCCAGACGCCATTTACATGACTCCTGTCTTAGTAAAGACAGGAGTCATGCCCCCTTGCCCAATGGCCATGCCCAGGGGACTTATGTCCCCTGGGCATGGTCATTGGGCATTGAGGCATGTAGGGGGGCACAAATCAGGCCCCGCTATGCCAAAAAAAAATATAAAAATAAAAAAATTATACTTACCTGAACTTACCTGAATGTCCCTGGGGTGGGTCCCTCCATCCTTGGGTGTCCTCCTGGGGTGGGCAAGGGTGGCAGGGGGGGTCCCTTGGGGCATGGGAGGGCAGCTGTGGGCTCATTTTGAGCCCACAGGTCCCTTAACGCCTGCCCTGACCCAGGCGCTAAAATCCGGCGCAAATGCGGGGTTTTTTGCCCCGCCCACTCCCGGGCGTCATTTTTGCCCGGGAGTATAAATACGACGCATTTGCGGCGCAGTCATTTTTTTAGACGGGAACGCCTACCTTGCATCTCATTAACGCAAGGAAGGCGTTCACGCAAAAAAATGACGCTCTTTCCTCATACTTTGGCGCTAGACGCGTCTAACGCCAAAGTATAAATATGGCGTTAGTTTTGCGCCGAATTTGCGTCGAAAAAAACGACGCTAATTCGGCGCAAACGGAGTATAAATATGCCCCTTAATGTACAGCATGGTTAAAAATTTCAGCCATTTCACTGATGACCTGGTACTTTTCGAGACATTTCCAGGTTCGGGGGACAGTCTGAGCTTCTGACTTCAGAAGAACTTCTGGCAGTATTCTGTATCACTTTACTCTGAGTGATTTAGGCTCCAGGGGGACATCTAGCCACAACCAGTGGTACTACACCTTCTGCCGTTGACTCTACTGGGACATCTAGCCACAGCCAGTGATACTGCACCTTCTGCTGTTGACTCTTCTGGGACATCTAGCCACAGCCACTGGTAGTGCATCTTCTGCTGCTGACTCTACAGGGACCTCTAGCCATAACCAGTGGTACTGCACCTTCTGCTGTTGACTCTACTGGGACATCTAGCCACAGCCACTGGTAGTGCACCTTCTGCTGTTGACTCTACAGGGACATCTAGCCATAACCAGTGGTACTGCACCTTCTGCTGTTGACTCTACTGGGACATCTAGCCACAGACACTGGTAGTGCACCTTCTCCTGTTGAATCTACAGGGACATCTAGCCATAACCAGTGGTGTTGCACCTTCTGCTGTTGAATCTACGGGGACATCTAGCCATGACCAGTGGTACAGCAGCTTCTGAAGCACTGCAAGTTTGTGCCACTTATTGCAGAGTTAAATGATATTTAAAAGGCCTGCTAGGCCTCAAAATATATAGGCCCATATTTATACTTTTTGACGCTAAACTGCGCTAACGCAGTTTAGCGTCAAAAAATTTAGCGCCGTCTAACGCCATTCTGAAGCGCCATGCGGGCGCCGTATTTATGGAATGGCGTTAGCCGGCGCTAGCAGACCGGCGCTGCCTGGTGTGCGTGGAAAAAAACCACGTAGACCAGGCAGCGCCGGCGTAGGGGGAAAATGGCGTTAGGGCGTCTTAAAATGGGGCAAGTCAGGTTGAGGCAAAAAAATCGCCTCAACCCGATTTGCGCCATTATTTTCGCCGCCCAGACGCCATTTAAATGACTCCTGTCTTAGTAAAGACAGGAGTCATGCCCCCTTGCCCAATGGCCATGCCCAGGGGACTTATGTCCCCTGGGCATGGTCATTGGGCATAGTGGCATGTAGGGGGGCACAAATAAGGCCCCCCTATGCCACCCAAAAAAAATTAAAAAATATAAAAAATTATACTTACCTAAACTTACCTGAATGTCCCTGGGGTGGGTCCCTCCATCCTTGGGTGTCCTCCTGGGGTGGGCAGGGGTGGCAGGGGGGGTCCCTGGGGGCAGGGGAGGGCACCTGTGGGCTCATTTTGAGCCCACAGGCCCCTTAACGCCTACCCTGACCCAGGCGTTAAATAGTGGCGCAAATGCGGGGTTTTTTGACCCGCCACCTCCCGGGCGTGACTTTTGCCCGGGAGTATAAATACGACGCATTTGCGTCGCCGTCATTTTTTTAGACGGGAACGCCTTCCTTGCATCTCATTAACGCAAGGAAGGCGTTCACGCAAAAAAATGACGCTATTTGCCCATACTTTGGCGCTAGACGCGTCTAACGCCAAAGTATAAATATGGCGTTAGTTTTGCGCCGAATTTGCGTCGAAAAAAACGACGCTAATTCGGCGCAAACGGAGTATAAATACGGGCCATAATACACTATGCCCTCAAGGAGCTGATTATATGGTTACACTTCAATTTTCTTTATCATTCTTTTTTCATGTGATTATGCCCTCTAGGAGCTGACTATATGATTACCTGACCATGTTTCTTCTGAATGCTACTTTTAATGTGGTGCTCTTTATGGGGTGTTCGGACCATTACAGTCTAATGACAAGTATATGAAGGAATGCACCAACACAGTTTTTTTCTGATAGAGGTTTAGGGCCATATTTACACTTTTTGACGCACAACTGCATCAACACAGTTGTGCGTAATTTTTTTTACCGCCGGCTAACGCCATTCCAATGCGCCATGCGGGCACCTTATTTATGGAATGACGTTAGCCGGCGCTGCGGACTGGTACGCGTAAAAAAAATGACTTGCACCAGGCAGCGCCGGCGTATGGGAAAATGGGGGTTGTGCGTCAAAAATTGTGCAAGTCAGGTCTGAGGCAAAAATCTGGCCTCACACCTGACTTGCGCCATTTTTTTTGACGCACAATCCCCATTGACATGACTCCTGTCATAGCAAAGACAGGAGTCATGCCCCTTTGCCCAATGGCCATGCCCAGGGGACTTCTGTCCCCTGGGCATGGTCATTGGGTATAGTGGCATGTAGGGGGGCCCAAATCAGGCCCCCCTATGCCACTTAAAAAAAAATATATATATATACTTACCAGAACTTACCTTTCCTTCCCTGGGATGGGTCCTTCCATCCTTGGGTGTCCTCCTGGGGTGGGCAAGGGTGGCAGGGGGTGTTCCTGGGGACATGGGAGGGCACCTCTGGGCTCCTTCCGAGCCCAGAGGTACCTTAACTTAACGCCTGCCCTGACCCAGGTGTTAAAAAACGGCACCCATCAGGCTGTGCGCCGTTTTTTAAGGCCTGCCACATCCTGTGCGTCAAAATGACGCCAGAGTATAAATAAGGCGCACAGGCCTTAATGTCATTTTTTGGAAGGGAACGCCTACCTTGCATATAATTAACGCAAGGCAGGTTCCCCCTTCCAAAAAATGATGCACATGGTGGGATTTTGACGCCCGCGGGGTCTGGCGTCAAAGTATAAATATGGGGCAGGGTTTGCGCTGAATGTGCGTTAAAAGTTTTGACGCACATTCGGCGCAAGCAGAGTATAAATATGCCCCTTAATGTGCTGCATGGATAAATATTTCTAAGGTCCCAAATGCGAGGTTGTCATTATCATTTACAACACCAACAGCTCTAACTTTTAATAATGGGATAACTATTGCATTGCAAATGCTTGGGAGAATATTTAAGAGCCCCTAGAGCCACCAGAGTGTCACTTTTGGTGGTGCTCTGGTGGCGCTATGCCCTGCACCGTATTTACATGGTGGCACTAAAATACTTTTTGGGCATATCGGTGGTGCTCCGGTGGTACTATGCCCTGCACCGTATTTACAAAGTGGCGTGAACCCACTTTTTGGGGCATATTTAAACTCTGTTTGCACCGGATTTGCGTCTTTTTTTAAAATGCAAATCTGGCGCAAACTTAACTCCATATTTATATTTTGGTGCTAGACATGTCTAGTGCCAAAATATTGGAGTTAAAGTCACTTTTTGCCTGCAGAAAACTACCTTGGTCAGTGAGATGCAAGGTAGGTGTTCCCCAGCAAAAAATGACTCTAAGGGGCAGATTTCTACTCTGTTTGCGCCAGATTTGCATAATTTGTTTTACGCAAATCTGGTGGAAACTTAACTCCATATTTGTATTTTGACGCTAGACATGTCTAGCACCAAAATAATGCGGAAAACTACCTTCCATCAATGAGATGCAAGGTAGGCGTTACCGGGCAAAAAATGACTCAAAGGCCCTAGGCCCATATTTATACTTTTTGACGCTAAACTGCGCTAACGCAGTTTAGCGTCAAAAAATTTAGCGCCGTCTAACGCCATTCTGAAGCGCCATGCGGGCGCCGTATTTATGGAATGGCGTTAGCCGGCGCTAGCAGACGGGCGCTGCCTGGTGTGCGTGGAAAAAAAACACGTAGACCAGGCAGCGCCGGCGTAGGGGGAAAATGGCGTTAGGGCGTCTTAAAATGGGGCAAGTCAGGTTGAGGCAAAAAAATCGCCTCAACCCGATTTGCGCCATTATTTTCGACGCCCAGACGCCATTTAAATGACTCCTGTCTTAGTAAAGACAGGAGTCATGCCCCCTTGCCCAATGGCCATGCCCATGGGACTTCTGTCCCCTGGGCATGGTCATTGGGCATAGTGGCATGTAGGGGGGCACAAATAAGGCCCCCCTATGCCACCCAAAAAAAAATAAAAAATATAAAAAAATGATACTTACCTGAACTTACCTGAATGTCCCTGGGGTGGGTCCCTCCATCCTTGGGTGTCCTCCTGGGGTGGGCAGGGGTGGCAGGGGGGGTCCTTGGGGGCAGGGGAGGGCACCTGTGGGCTCATTTTGAGCCCACAGGCCCCTTAACGCCTACCCTGACCCAGGTGTTAAATAGTGGCGCAAATGCGGGGTTTTTTGACCCGCCAACTCCCGGGCGTGATTTTTGCCCGAGAGTATAAATACGACGCATTTGCGTCGCCGTCATTTTTTTAGACGGGAACGCCTTCCTTGCATCTCATTAACACAAGGAAGGCGTTCACGCGAAAAAATGACGCTATTTGCCCATACTTTGGCGCTAGACGCGTCTAACGCCAAAGTATAAATATGGCGTTAGTTTTGCGCCGAATTTGCGTCGAAAAAAACGATGCTAATTCGGCGCAAACGGAGTATAAATACGGGCCCTAGTGCCTTATTTATCCTCCTGTGTAAAAATCACGCATAGGAGGATGAGGGACTTAAATAATGGAGCTAAGCCTGCTTAGCACCATCATTTAATGCCTTGCTCAGGGCAGGCGTTAGGGGTCTTATGGGCCTTTTCCATGGTCAGAGACCATGGAAACAGCGCACAGGTGCTCTTCCCTACCCCCGGGACAGCCCCACCTACCCGCACCCACACCTGGAGGACACCTAAGGCTGAGCGGACTCATCCCAGGTAAGTCCAGGTAAGTAATTTTCTTGCAAAGTGCAATGGGGGGCCTAACTTGGGCCCCCCTACATGGCACTTTGCCCAATGGCTATGCCCAGGGGACTTAAGTCCCCTGGGCATGGCCATTGGGCTGGGGGGCATGACTTCTGTCTTTACTTAGACAGGAGACATGTCCATGGGGGTTGTGCGTGGAAATATTGATGCTAATCAGGTTAGAGTCATTTTTTATTTACTCTAACATGACTAGCACTATTCTTTCACGCACAACCTCAAGTTTCCCCTATGCCTCCCCCATCCGGTTAGAGTCAATAATTTTGACACTAACTGGGTTGCATCATAGCCTAAATATGACGCCCGGCTGGCGTCCAGAAATGGCGCTAGCCAACGGTATACTTTTTGACGCAAGCCTTAACGCAGGTTTGTGTCAAAGAGTAAAAAGCACCTTATTTATCTCCCTGTGCAAAAATTACACACGGGGGGCAGGAGGGGTCACAAAATGGTGCAAAGCTTGCTTTGCACCATTTATTAACATGTGGTTCAGGGTAGGCATTAGGGGACCTGTGGACCTATTTCTATGGTGGAACACCATAGAATAAGCCCACAGGTGCTCTCCCCAGTCCCCAGGGACACCCTCACCCACACGGGAGGGACAGCGGAGGATGGGGGAACCCCATCCCAGGTAAGTATAGGTAAGTACAGGTAAGTATTCTTTTTTCAAAGTGCCATAGGGGGCCCTGAAATGGGCCCCCCTACATGGCACTCGGTGCAATGGCAATGCCCAGGGGACCCTGGTCTCCTGTGCTGGCTAGTGGGGTGGTGTGCATGACTCCTGTCTTTTCTTAATCAGGAGTAATGTGGTATGGATGGCCTTGCATCAGAAAATGACTCCAGGTAGGTACACTAACCTGCCAGATGTCATTTCTTGGTGCAAAACCCCCTACTTCCATACCGCCAGCTCCACCTGACAAATGCAATTTTTTTTTACGCTAGCCTACCCTTTGCACTGGTTTGCACTATTCCATAAATATGGTGCCCGGCTGGTGAACAGAAATGGTGCAAACCGGTGCTAAAATATTTTGGTGCAAAACTGCGTTAGTACAGTTTTGCAACAAAAAGTTTTAATCAGGGCCTTTGTGGCTTAAGGCTAGGTTGTCAATACAGCCCCTTCACACACAGCCCTTTGCATGGAAGGGGCGTGCAATGGGTGTTGCTAGGGGCATGCCACAGCAACATCCATTGCATTTTGATGTTGCCTCAGATTTACGAGATTTCATAAACCTGAGGCAGCGCCAAAATCTTACGCCATCTCTGGGCAAAACGAGAAGGAATACTTTTATTCCTCCTAATTTTTTGCCTTTTCTGTGCATGCTGCATTCTGCCGCACGTATAGAAAGAGCTAAATGTCAGACATGATTGTTTATGTGTGGGAAGGTGTCCCTTCCTGCACATAAACACGCATTTCAGTATGACGCCTTGGTATTCTGCAGCACACACAAAATTGCCAATCACCATTAGTTATTATTTATGTGCAGCAGGGGACACCTTCCCGATGATGCAAGGATGCCTGCGTTGGCGCTGGCAGCTGAATTTAGCACCAGTCCAGGGGACAACATAGGGGTGCGCTGTATTCAATTAACTATGGCGACATCCCTGCGTTGTAAAAATGATGGAGCATGGTGTTGCCAATTTTGGCGCAGCGTCGCGCTACATTATTTTCTAATATGGGCCCTGCGTTTTTTTGCACACAGAAACGTGGCATTAGGAAGTACACACATGCCAGGGCCAGGCTGGAAACCAAAATCTGCTCAACATAAATGTTGAAACCAGCCCTATATTGCAGGATATCACAACTATGATGGGGCAACAAAGTTTTGTTGAGTCATGGAAAACCTTCCTGCTCTGAAAACAGCCACTGAGCCTGCAGCCCACCAAAAAAATAGCAGAGTGGGAGAATGGCCCACTCAGACCCGAAAAAATGGAAAACGTGAGTCTGATTGAGTTAGGTTTTTGAAGACATGTTTAATGAGCTAAAAGTAGTAACAATATGGCAGTAGCGGGAAATAAAGTAGTCATTCCAACAGCCGGTGATGTTGAAAGCAAACTTTGGAAAGAGATCTACTTTGAAAAGAATTGAGGAGGGCAGTGGAAGTATGGTTTTAGGCGACATACCTGGCAAAAACATGTTTCCTGCAGACATATTCAAATCCCAAAAAGAGCTGTGGTTGCTGATCTTGAGCAATTTTTTCAGTACCTTTGTGACACAAAATCTGTTTCCCATGTCCTGGCTCTTGAACCCATAATCCTTATCTATAAAAAGACTCAAGAAACAAGCCATCAGTCTAATTTGCACTGACTGTAAGATTGTTGTAATGTCATTCTAATGGAAATTCAGGGTTGGTTGGAATACGCCATCCATAAGGTCCAAGGCTTGGTTGAATAACCCCCCCCCCCCCATAAGGTCAAAGAAGGTCTTCTTGCTTGGCTTGCAACAAATATTCAGTTGTATATTGGCCCACAAACAGAGCACTCTAAAGAAACTACCATGTATGGGACCTTTTTAGACTACACCGACTTTTAATCCCTTCACTGCCAGGCCTTTTCCCCCTCAGGTGCCAAGCCTTTTTTTGGCTATTTGGGGCAGTTTGCGCTTAAGCCCTCATAACCTTTTGTCCATGTAAGCTACCCACGCCAAATTTGCATCCTTTTTTTCCAACATCCTAGGAATTGTAGAGGTACCTAGACTTTGTGGGTTCCCCTGAAGGAGACCAAGAAATTAGCCAAAATACAGCGAAAAGTTTGTTTAAAAAAAAAAAAGGGAAAACAGTGCTGCAGAAGGCAGCTTGTGGTTTTTTCCATGAAACTGGCATCAACAAAGGGTTTGGGGTGCTAAAATCAACATCTTCCCAGCTTTCAGGAACAGGCAGACCTAAATCACAAATCCAAATTGTCAACACAATTTTGGCATTTTACTGGGACATACCCCATTTTTACTATTTTTTGTGCTTTCAGCCTCCTTCCAGTTAGTGACAGAAATGAGTGTGAAACCAATGCTGGATCCCAGAAAGCTAAACATTTCTTACAGAAAATAACAGCTGAAAGAAAAAAATATTGAAATTGAGATGAAAAAAAACAGTCATTTTTCTCCACGTTTTACTCTGTAACTTTTTCCTGTGATGTCAGAGTTTTTAAAGCAATATACTGTTACGTCTGCCGGACTCTTCTGGCTGTGAGGATATAAAGGGCTTGTAGAATAATCAAGAACCCTAGGTACCCAAAGCCAATAAATGAGCTGCACCTTGCACTGGGTTTTCATTCTGTACCGGGTATACAGCCATTAATTTTCTGAAATATAAAGAGTGAAAAATAGGTATTAACAAAACCTTTGTATTTCCAAAATGGACACAAGATAAGGTGTTGAGAAGAAGTGGTTATTTGCACATCTCTGAATTCCAGGGTGCCCATACTAGCATATGAATTACAGGGCATTTCTCAAATAGACGTCTTTTTTACACACTGTCTCATATTTGGAAGGAAAAATGTAGAGAAAGACAAGGGGCAATAACACTTGTTTTGCTATTCTGTGTTAAGCATAATGATTTGCATAAGTACGTTTTTCTAGGCCTTTTTCTAACCTTTCTCTCAGTGCTTTGCGTCTATCCTCTGTGTGATCTAAAAAGCTTTTCTCTACAGGAGACAATAAGCAAGTCAAATTGTTGCGATGTGCATAAGCAGTTCCAAATATAAGTGTTGGCTCAAAGAATCCTCTAACTATTTTAATATCATGCTCTTTAGCTAATTTATTTAGGAATTCAATTACAGGCACAAAAGAAAACACAACATCCAAATTTGAATAAAAGTATTGCACATGCTCTTGATTATAGAATCTTGTTAATAGCAAGCTGCAACTAATTCCATAAGTAAGAGGGAGGCTATGGTAAGTAACTCCCTCCTGCACAGATGAAGGAATTTTAGTACATACATAACAATCTTTCGCATCCATAGTTTCCACATACTCATTTAATAAGCGATAAAAGACATTAGTAGAAAGTTCCCCTTTTGCATTAGTTCCCTCATGCATATGTCTTGCGTCTTGCTCAAATCTCTCCCACGGTGATAGTTTAGTAGTGGCAGTTTCAGGTTTCGAAGTTGCATTAATAGTTTCTTTGTCTCTCCATGGCATTCCCACAATCACTCCCACAATCATTACTGCACATATAACACCTATTATAAGACCTAACCAACCACACACCTTACCTTGCTACTGTAAGCCATGTTTGGATAGAATCAGAATAGCAGATCAACAATCAAAATGAGAAGAAAACTCTTTTTGCGTATGTTACATCATCTTTACTCACTCTAGGACCCTTTTCGTCAATTCAGGTTAGCAGCTTGTCGTAATCAGGTTTCTTTAAAGTCAAATCCAGGTTTAGTGTCACTTTCCAGTAGTTTCTAAAGTCTCTTTCTTTTTCCAGTTTTCACGAATTCAATTTTAGCTGAGTTTCCCTTTGAATATCTTCAGGTACCGTAGTATTAGCCTGGTACTTCTCGATCAAAACAGAATGCTAAGAATTCTTGTTGCCATTCAGAGGTTGTAGCATATGCCCATTCAGGACTTGTATATCTTCTGTTTGCTATTCTTTTTCTTTTTAGCCTTCGTTCACCTTGTTGTTCTCCTTCACTCAGATCATCTGCTTGTGAAGTATCACTTTCTTCTATTATTGTCTCATTCGATATCTCTCTTATTTTAGGATGTGACTTGTCTGGACAATTATCGCCTCTATGTGTCTTGGTTCGGTGTTTTCCTTCAGGACGTTGGACAGCACCCTCCTCTTCTGATATGGTGTTTCCTCTTGACGGACCTGCAACTGGTTCAAGAGACTCTGACACGTTTTGATTTATATCTACAATTTCTCCTTCTCTTTCGTCTTCTGGTTCTATGCTGAGTTCGGACTCTAATCCGTATTCGTCTACTTCTGGGAGAACCTCTCCTTGATTTAGTTCTACTGCTGCCTCAACTGAGATAGGCACTCTGTCACCTCTCTCAAACTCATTGACAGTTTGAGGGACAAGGCTGTTCTCAGTGGGCTCTCCAGTAGTCTCAGTTCCTTCTTGACTGATCTCTGACTCTGAGATTTCTCTTCCTGAAGTTGCTGTACCGGAAACTTCAAGTTCCTCTTCAACAGGACACGTTACCCTTTTTGTGTGACTGGCATGTATCCAGTTGGGAACCCCGGCACACTTCACAGCAGTGGTGGTCATCAATATTACTTGATATGGCCCCTTCCAAAGCGGCTCAAGACACGATTTTCTCACGTGCTTCTTGACAACCACCCAGTCTCCAGCTTGCAGAGAGTGACCTGGTTCGCCAATTGGTGGCAACGCGTTAGCTTCCACCTGGTGAGAGAAAGAGCGAATCACGTCAGCCAAACCTTTGTAGTAATCCAACACCATATCATCTGTAATATTCACTAGTGCATTTGCAGGTACCGCTGGTAATCTCATTGCTCTGCCCATGAGGATTTCATGGGGGGACAGTCCTGTTTTCTTATCTGGGGTGTTTCTCATAGACATCAGTACTAGAGGTAAAGCATCTGGCCATTTCATGTTTGTTGCAGCACACATTTTTGCTATTCTTGATTTTAAGGTACCATTCATCTGTTCAACTAGTCCTGATGCTTCAGGGCGATAGCTACAATGCAACTTTTGTTCAATGTTGAGTGCGGCACACAGACGTTTAATCACCTCATTGTCGAAGTGTCTCCCCCTATATGATTCTATAGAAACCGGAAACCCGAATCTTGGTATCAGTTCTCTGAGTAGTAGTTTTGCAACTGTAAGACTGTCATTCCTACGTGTGGGATACGCCTCAATCCAATGACTGAAAACACACACAATCACCAACACGTACTTCAATCCTCCACAAACAGGCATTTCGCTAAAATCCATTTGCATTTTGTTGAATGGACCTCCAGCTCTCCCAATGTGGCTCAAAGTTACCACAGTCCCTTTTCCAGCATTCATCTGTTGACAGATGACGCACCTGTGGCAAGTGATTTCTGCGGCATGTCTGAATTTTGGATTGAACCAATCAGTCTTAAAGGATCTGATCATGGCGTCTCTTCCTAGATGGGCCTGCCCATGGTATAACCGTGCAAACTGCGACAAAAGACTATTTGGCAGAACCAGTTTTCCCTCTTCTGAAACCCACCAATCATCTGCCCTTTGTACACACTGCATTCTCTGCCAGGAACGTTTTTCTTCTTTGCTAGCACGACTTTGTAATGTCTTTAGTTCGTCTAAGGTATCAACCACTCGTAATGCTAGACTTAAACTCATGTCGTTTTCAGGTTGTGGTAACAATTCCCATTGCTCTTTAAATGATATACAATTTAATGCACAAAATCTTGCGACCTGATCTGCATAGCTGTTTCCCATTGACACAAAGGCGGTCAATCCTACCCTGGCGGTCCGAGACCGCCAGGGTAGGGAACGGAGGAAGCACCGCCAACAGGCTGGCGGTGCTTCTGGGGCTATTCTGACCGCGGCGGTAAAGCCGCGGTCAGAAAAGGGAAGCCAGCGGTTTCCCGCGGGCTTCCCGCTGCCCCTGTGAATCCTCCACGGCGGCGCTGCAAGCAACGCCGCCATGGGGATTCCGACCCCCTTCCCGCCAGCCTGGTTCTGGCGGTTTTCACCGCCAGAACCTGGCTGGCGGGAACGGGTGTCGTGGGGGCCCCTGCAGTGCCCCCTAACAGGGCCCCACATTGATTTTCAGTGTCTGCTTGGCAGACACTGAAAATCGCGACTGGTGCAACTGCACCCGTTGCACACCAGCAACTCCGCCGGCTCCATTCGGAGCCGGCTTCCTCGTTGCTGGTGCTTTCCCGCTGGGCGGGCGGGCGGCCTTTTGGCGGTCGCCCAGCGGGAAAGTCAGAATGACCGCTGCGGTCTTTTGACTGCGGTACGGTCTTCTGGCGGTTCCCACCAGGCGGGCGGCGACCGCCGCCTGCCAAATTAGGAATGACCGCCAAAATCATGTGATCTGGTGTGGGCACTGCACTTCACCACGGCAATTTCAAGAGGTAACTGAATCGCATGTAACAAATCTCTTATTTGTTCGCCATTTTTCACAGGAGAACCAGAGGAGGTCATGAAACCCCTCTGTGACCAGAGTTGGCCAAAATCATGCACAATTCCAAATCCATATCTGCTGTCAGTATAGATAGTGACTTTCAAATTTACAGCTGCGTGGCATGCTTTTGTAAGGGCTATTAATTCAGCCACCTGTGCGGAAAACACTTTCTCAAGCCAGAAGGCTTTGACAATGCCAGTTATGGTACATACTGCGTAACCGGCTCTCAATGTTCCTGCTGAATCTCTTAGACAGGACCCATCAACAAACATAATGCAATCGTTTTCTTTTAACTGGGTATCCTGTATGTCTGGGCGAGGTTTGGTACAGAGCTCAGTCACCTCAAAACAATCATGCTCAAATTCTTCCCCATCTTTGATCTCTGTATTTTCATTGGGAAATAAGGTTGCCGGGTTCAGAACAGTGCATCTCTTTAGTGTGACATTTGGTGACCCCAGTATAATCGTCTCATATCTAGTGAGTCGTGCATTTGTCATGTGTTGTGTCTTAGTTCGTGTCAACAGAATTTCAACTGAATGTGGAACCATTACTGTCAGGGGGTATCCCATGACTATGCCTTCACATTGTGAAAGGCTTTGACCAACTGCTGCAACTGCTCGCAAACAACCCGGTAAGGCTGCTGCGACAGGGTCCAAGGTAGCTGAAAAATATGCTACAGGGCGATTTGCATCTCTGTCGACCTGTGTTAAAACAGACAAAGAACAAGCATCACGTTCATGACAGAACAACAGAAAAGGTTTTTCATAATCAGGCAATCCAAATGCTGGTGCCTTGCACATGCATTCCTTCAATTCTAGAAATGATTCAAGCTCCTCTTTTGTCAAAGTTATTGTGTATGGTTCGTCCTTGACTTCTTTTCCTGTCAATTTTATTAAAGGTTTTGAGATGATCGAGAAGTTGGGTATCCACTGGCGACAGTAGCCCACCATTCCAAAAAACATCCTGACATCTCTTTTTGTTGTTGGGGGATTCATCTGCAAAACAGCTGTTATTCTTTCCTTTGATATTCTTCGGGACCCTTTCTCAATCAGATGTCCCAAGTATTTCACTTCTTTTTGACAGTATTGCAACTTTCTGGGTGACACCTTGTGTTCATTCTTTCCCAGATGATTCAACAATGCAATGGTATCATATTTACAACTGTCTCTGGTTTTAGATGCAATCAGCAAATCATCAATGTACTGCACAAGAGTCGAATTAAAAGGCAGCACAAGAGGTTCCAAATCCTTTTTCAATATCTGGTTGAAGATGGATGGTGACTCAGAAATCCCCTGAGGAATTCTGCACCAACTGTACACCTTATCCAGGAATTTGAAACTGAACAAAAATTGACTGTCTTCATGAAGAGGTATCGAGAAAAATGCTTGTGATAGGTCTACTACAGTAAACCATTCAGCATCACAAGGAACCTGGAACATTATTACTGCTGGGTTAGGTACCACAGGGCAGCATTTTATCACAATTTTGTTTATTTTTCTCAAATCTTGCACAATTCGAACCTTCCCACAGGGCTTCTTCAAACCCATAATGGGAGACTTGCACGGACTGCTCAAAACTTCTTTCAGGACTCCCTGTCTGAGAAAATCTGCAATTATTTGTGATACCTCAATGAGGACATCCTGGGTCATGTAGTATTGCGGTACTTGTGGGAACACTGCATTCGGCTATATCTGAACCTTGACTGGTTCTACTCCCTTTGTCAATCCTACTTCTTTCCCAGTCAAATCCCACACTTTCTCTGTTATGGTCCCTTGTAAATCAACAGGTAGGTCGATCAAAGTATGCATTGGGAATAAAGTAAACAAAGGGTAGTCTTCATTTGTCTCTCCTCCTTCCTCTATGCATTGACTCTCATCTCCCTCATCGTCATTGTTTGTTTGTACTTCTATTCCATCATTGGAATAGGTAATCGAACATTTTGTCTTACATAGTAAGGGCCATATTTATACTTTTTGACGCAAAACTGCGCTAACGCAGTTTTGCGTCAAAAAAATTAGCGCCGGCTAACGCCATTCTGAAGCACCATGCGGGCGCCGTATTTATTCAATGACGTTAGCCGGCGTTAGCCGCCGGCGCTGCCTGGTGTGCGTGAAAAAAACGACGTACACCAGGCAGCGCCGGCGTAGGGGGAGTCGGAGTAAATTTTTTAGACGGGAACGCCTACTTTGCATATCATTAACGCAAAGTAGGTGTCCATGCTAAAAAATGACGCAAACTCCATGGACTTTGGCGCTAGACGCATCTAACGGCAAAGTATAAATATGGAGTTAGTTTTGCGTTGGAATTGCGTCAAAAAAAACAACACAATTCCGGCGCAAACAGAGTATAAATATGCCCCTAAGTCCCTTCCTAATAAGGATACTGGGCTTGAATCGCATACAACAAATCTATGCAGGCCTTGGAAATTACCAATTTCAACCTGCACCGGATCAGTAATCGGATTAGTCAGGTACTGGATTGCCACACCATCCACTCGTACAGTACGCCCTGAGAGAGGTAATCCCGGGACTTCTTCACTTCGAACTGTAGAGCGTGTAGCTCCTGTGTCGACCAAAAATGAAACCTTATAGCCCATTACTTTTCCCTCTACATATGGGCCTCTCTGATCCACCTCTAAAGATGCTGCAAGCCTGCACTCTTCACTGTCTGAGCTGTCATCTGACCAATCCTCGTTCATGCCACTTTCACCTCGTAATGGGAATTGTTGCACAGTGTTGTTTTGGTTGGTTACCTGGCCTGTGACCTGCTGAGGAAGCATCACCTGTTGCTGTCCCATTGGAGCCATGGGTAATTGCATTTGCTGTCTAGGCACAATAGGAATCTGCTGCTGCACTGGTTGCATTGACACTGACTGAAAACGCGGCATTTGCATCTGCTGCATGGGTTGTACCCCTGGCATTTGTACCAAATTATTCTGAAAATTCGGGTTTTGATGTCTCAGTTTTGGACCTCGTGGGTTTTGTAATGTACCGACATTAATGCTTTGCTGAACTGCACCATCCTGCACCATATTCGGAGAATCCCGTTTCCAATGCCCCATGCCCCTGCACGCATGACATGGTGACATCTTTTTCATTCCCTGACCGTCGTTTTGAATAACAACATTATTCATGTCCGAACCGCGGTTCACAAACCCTCGACCTCTGCCTCTCGTTTGTGCCTGAAACACACCATTCATTTGCGGTTGTTGCTGTATCATTTGCTGAACTCCATTCCCCTGTATTCCAGCTTGTGCAGCCCTTATCTGCATCACCATCACTTTCTCCTTCAACTTTTTCTTCTTCAACTCAATCTCATCACTACAGTATTTCGCATACTGCAACACTTCATCAATCGGTTTAGCTTGCCAACAAATCAAATGATTCTTAATCATCTGGCTGACCTCCGGCCTCAGCCCTTCGACGAACCTAAACACAAGGTGATTCATGTCCTTCGGTTCGATAGTCTCAGTACCACTGTAATGTTTGAACGCTTTTAATAATCTCTCGTAATACGCATGTATTGACTCCTTAACCTCTTGAGAGGTCCGGTCGATTTTCTGCCAATCGGTCACCTTCGGCGACACCTTTTGTTTCAAGAACTCAATTACTTTATGATAATATTTCATCACTTCTTCTGAAGGTGCTCCAGTCACCTTATCTCTTGCCGGCTCCTTCGTGGGCCAATCTACCCCTCTCTTGCACTCGAGCCACAAATCTGGCGGAACAATAATCTCAAACAAAGTATTCAAGTCTTCCCAGAGACACTTTGCAAGCTTCACGAACCTATCCGTCTGTTGATACCACTCGATCGGCTTTTCTCTTAGCCTAGGATAATCATTCGTAAAGGATAAAATGTCTCCTCTAGTCCATGGCACGTGTACCAAAACACCACCAGCTGTCTCTCTCATAGGTAAGATTTTTACTGAATCTAGGTTAGGTGCGGTCCCAACTTTATTGGACCCTGAGCTATCTCCCTTTCCCTTATCTCTTTTCTTTGCCCATCGGCCTTCCCATTTCTCTAATGCACCCCAAATCTGTGCACTTTGCAACAATTCTCTCAGGTGTGCCTTCATGCCTGCAGATCTCATGTGTTCAAAATCATTGAAGTCAAAATCTAATCTGTAACTTCTTTTCAAATGTTTAGTGTTTCCGATATCAATATTGTATTTGTCTGCCAAATTCGCTAATCTCTGATGTACTTTGCCTACCTCTTTGGTAATCTTGGGGCATAAGTACCTCAATTCTGCCTCAGTGTATGATTCCAACCTATTTACTCCCATTGTTCCTTCCACTAACTCGGCAGCTTCTGCCCCTAGTCGTATAAAATTCAAGTATTCATCTTGTTTTTCTTTCTCAGGTTCGACTGTGGTCACTGTAGTCTTTTGTGAGGTACAAGATTTTTCTAACCACTCATTTAGCTGTTGTACTGTAAAACCCTGCAGTGAAATATTCCCTGCATGTATCATTGGAGAGTGTGTAGTATTTGTACTCATGGTTTAGGGAGTCAAAACTCCCAACCCTGCTTGACGCATTGCTTCGAGAGGTGCCCCTACTGGACAAAGGTCCATTAAAGATCTCGGTGGCTCATTTGCTTGCTCTCCAGGGGCCATTATCTGTGGAGTCCCCGTAGGCCCTCCTCTTATCGCTTCCTGTGTCATCACTCCCTGTTCACACACCCCTGTTTTACCTTGTGCATATGTGCATATAACGGCACTGGGGGACCAACAGTAATAGGTAGTGATATAGCAGCAGGTGTCTAACCTGGACCCAGACTCCTTGGAGCAGCAACACCATAAGTCTGCTCCAGTGTACCCGGTACAAGTACTAACAGTGGTCCTGCTACAGGGTTATACCCAGGTATCAGCTGTGGCGGTTTAGACACTAGTTTCGGGGTCGATTCAATCTGTATTAACTTTGGCTTTGTGTATATTGGGTCTGGCGGCACTATCAAGTTTGTAGTAGTCTCAAGCACTGGGACATCAGGGTAAATTATTTTTATCTGCGGTGGAAGCTGCAGCTGTATCGGCAAGTCTGGTGCAGTGGGTACACTGACACCATTCTGTATCAAAGCCGTATCGCTAGTCTGTACCGTATCAGTATCTTCCTTCTCCTGCGTCTGGCTCCAAGGGTCCAAGCTGGTACTTGGAGCACTGTCACTCACCGCATATGGTGGCGGACGATCATGTAACAATCTATCCATAAATTCCTCATCATCTGAATCATCTTCCTCTTCCCAGGACCTTTTATTTTCTTTAGTTTTGCCTGAATCTCTGTCGGTTTTACAAGAGGCTTTCTTTCCCTGTGTCTCTTCTCCCTGGGTTATTGCTGGGAATAACTTCAACCCATCTACGATTTCCCTTCTCCACATTTTGCTCTTGTTGTCCCACCTAGCCTCGGCATATGATTTTTCTGCCCTTTTCAGCCTTCTCTGAAACCTTTCTTGTCTATGTTTAAGGGCCATCAAGTCCCAAATCGCCAAAGCCTCGTACTGTGCCGGTCTCGGAGGTGGCTTCTGTGTGCTTAACATCCACCTCAGGTTTTCTAATACCTTTGGAATAAACGTCCCATGTTCTGGGAACGCTAAACACCCTTCTTTTTCTGTTAATTTGCGCCACTGTTTCATCCATAAAAAAGGTGCGACACCTTTTTCTTCCATCACTATGTAAGCCGGAGTACCCTCAGGTGGTGTAGGTTCACCATCAGTTGCTACAATATATACATCTCCTTTTAGAGCGCTTTTGAATGCCTTGACAAAATTAATTTTTGCAATTCTTTATTTCGTATTTAATCAGAAATGGCTTAGTTCCCAGGAAACTCTTCACCTGCCCTTTCTCAACCTATTGCCTCTCACGGATGGCAGCCAATCCGTGCGCGACCCCTCTCGGCATCTGACCTATCTCAGCGCGGCACCACTGACGTCACACTCACACACACTGCAGCTGACAAAGTCTTGCGGCTCGT
Organism: Pleurodeles waltl; assembly: GCF_031143425.1. Lineage (NCBI taxonomy): Eukaryota > Metazoa > Chordata > Amphibia > Caudata > Salamandridae > Pleurodeles > Pleurodeles waltl. The sequence continues at coordinate 206,044,978 of NC_090437.1, forward strand.
CCACTCTTCACTGACCCCTTACAACTCATACAAACGAATGCGAATTATTGCGAGCACCTTAGAATGACAACACAAATCTGTCGGTTTACTACAGGGAGGGTAACACATTTGCTTCATAACTTTACAGAGATTTCACTTGAAGCCTCCGCCGCTACTCTCTCCTTCTCCGTTCCCACATACGCAAGCAGAATTCGACCTGCAAATCCTACTCTCGACTTGTCAATGACTCCTTCTAGTGCACTTTAGAATTTGTCAAATCTCCATCGAAGGTTTCACACATACATCATAACTCAAACTCGACTTGTCAACCACGCCCGATTGACCTATTAAACCGCACAGATCACAACATAAACCACATTTATCATCATACTCCGGAGTCTTAGACCTCAACAGGTCCGTACACGATAGTCATCCACGTGGCTAATTTTGAGCAACAAGCGCTACATTCACATGAAGTATGCCAACTTCTCTACTCTCATACTGTGGAGTACGCCTACTCCTGCTAAACAACACTTAATTTGGCCTAAATACACACAAATTTCCACAATCACCTGCAAGATGCATAAGCTTAAGCAAGCGCAAAGACCCTAACCACACATACTATGGCGCCGAGAACATTCCCAACTCATTTAGGCAGGCTCCGAGATCCCGGGAAAGCCATGGCGAACCTAGCAACCCATCATCTCTCCAAATTGCATTATCACAGAAAAACAAATTAAACAATGAAACTCCGTCCCAGGGCCCCCAAGGGCCAAACCGTCGCTCTGCTACCAGAACTGTTAACGCGTCCTTCTATGTTAATTTATACACATCGGGACTCGTTTTAGGCCGATGAATCTTTGGACCCAGTGGTGAGACACCGTAAGACGAGATAACTGATTAATATACCAATCAATATGTTGATATACCAATCAATATGTCAATAATACTGTCAACATATATCACCACAAAATATTTCACTTTAGACATTAGTAAACCTTCGGCGCAACCATGACCTTTCAGTCATAAATAACCACACCTTATTGAAGTTTTGTGAATTTTATTCCCTATTGGTTACAATCTAATAGCAAATGTATTAATCTCAAAACCAAGAAGCAAAAGAGCATAGTCACAATGCAGCAACTATGATAAGGTTTCAACAATGCAATGATCACAAACATAAGATAGTAATAAGGAGGTAAACAAGCCAAAATGCATAGAACCTCTTATATGTCTTAGTTCAGCATAGCACCACGTCAGTCAAGTCAGCTACGTCAGTCAAAGTGAATGCCTCATCTAGCCACTAATTAGCATCAGCATGTTGGGCTTCATGCAAAACAATTTAGAACATCAATTTGGAAAACATCTAACTAAGGTCTCTTATCAAAAATACACAGCAGTTGGTACCTAGAAAGAAAAGGCAAACAAATAAATTTCCATTAGCAACAGTATAATTACCCTCCTCGAAATGGGTCAGCATACAGGATCAGACTTCGTCTTCAGGACATCAGTTAGATCGCCGTCAATCTATCTAATTGAATAGCATGGGACACTTCCCTCATAAGGAAGAAAGTGTAATGGGCAGTCTATGGGTGAGGATGGTTTTGTCTAAGTCTCAAATCACCAAATAGAGTGACAGAGTTTCTGGATGCAATTGATATCATTCCCTACCTAATGCTCTCGACTCTCCTGTGTCATGAGTTTTTATCCCTTTTTCGTAATCCATTCCCCCAAAATTCTATTGGACAATCACTACACCCCACTATCTGTAACCTATCAAATTATACATTAAGTAATGCATTTGTCATTCTATGATAATTTTCATTCTTTTAATTGGTCTTCATAATTGACGTTTTTCGTAGGTGGCACATCCAGGGTTACTTCATTTTCTGGCACACTCTTCGGGTCAAGAGTTCTCTTTTCCCCGATTTAATGTCCTTGAAAGTGTCCATATTTGTTGCAAAGCCTATAATTTTTATACTAAAGCTGCTAGCATGCGTATGGGAACATAACTGTTAATGATACAATAAGCGGAGAAAAGAACAAATGCTGGGTCATGGCCTTTTACAAGTCAGCACACTGAAGAAACAGAAAAATACGCTTTAATATGAGAGCTACATAGCTAGTTTTCGACTCACGCTTACTTAAGATGTATGAATTCTAATGCAATCTTTATACGTGTTAATATTTTCAGTTTAGTCATAATACAAGCAATTAATTCTTACAGTCGACATTAGTTTATGCATGTGAAAAATTCTCCACGTTTAAAATACGTTTCAATGAATAATATTATTAATGCAGCATTGTTAAATATAAGCATTTCACATCTAAAATAGGTAATGTTTAAACTACGCTCTCTCAACAGCGGGGCAGCTTTTGTCATTTTCACCACACAATCTGGTTGGATTTGGCACGAGGGTGAGTGATGGTTCAGTTGATCAAATTTTATTAACAAGACATTTCACAAAAGTGAAATGTACTGTTAATAACTCAAAAGCCAAAAAAACAAAACCAATGACTCACTGCTCGTGAGCTGTATAGCCGCGTCAAGGGACCAACCACTTTACAGTCCATTCACACACCTTTCAACATGACATGCACAAGACCATTCACACCACGAGCCGCGGGCCCAGCACAGTACAACACTCGCATCAACAGACAGCGCCATTCAAGGGCCCATCACTTTCATACACCCACATGCCTGATTCAGCAATCACACCAGCTAATGGGAGTGTGTGGAGTGGTGTTTGGCTGGCACAGCCAGCCAAATGCCACTCTACACACACCGCCAGCCAAGCGCCACCCCACACACACTGCCAGCCAAGCGCCACCCCACACACATCACCAACCAAACGCTACCCCATGCACACTGGCAGCCAAGCGCCACCGCGCACACACCGCCAGCCAAGAGCCACTCCACGCTCACCAGCAGCCAAGCCCCACCCCACACACACCACCAGTCAAGCGCCACCCCACACACATCACCAGCCAAGCACCACCCCACACACACACTGCCAGCCAAGCGCCACTTCACACACACCGCCAGGCAAGCGCCAGTCCATTCACACCGCCATCACTTTTTTTGTTTTGAAACAACAAAGAAACCACTAATTATAAAAAAGTACACAACTACAAACACAAAAGCTCTAACTGAATACATGACAGTAATGTCAACCATGAACCTGAACATCTGAAAATATAAAACAGCAGTTTACGCTCATGGTATTTCCCAATAATTCTTCTGTGTGTGGTAGCTCCTGAAACAGCCACCCACACACAGCCCGAGCTTTGAAGGACAATCAGGACAGTAAATCCTAGTCTCCTTCCTGATATCTCTTGAGCACAAACTCTACATCTCTTAGCAGGAAAGTATTTTTTGGCCATGGGAGGTATGTGCTCAAGCAAAGTGACAATCTTTCAATCTAGCCACATCCTCCACCACTGTTTCTCTAGGAACTCTTGCCTGTTCCAGCACTACAAGGCTCGCTATGATAGACTCCTGAAATTCCACAAATGTCATCCTTGACTCTGGAGAACTATCCTTGAACACAACAAAAGCATTAAAAGTTTCAAAGTGGAACAAGGGAGCCGCTAATTTCATATACCAAACATAAGCCTTACGAGCAGCGGTTCCAACATCTGATCTACTCTATCAACACCACCCATGTGCTTCTTGTAGTCTAAAATGCACACCGGTTTGTGCACTTCAGCAACTTGACCCAAAACAGCCACAGGCGATCTTGGATGGTAGTTAGCATGTACACATCCCTCCTGTCTACAAATGTCAAAGCTAGCAGCTCATATTTCCGCAAGGCACTGCACTGTCCCTTCTCAAGTTTTCTACTGACAAGGTCTCTTGGATAGCCTTTCCGATTAGAGCGGATTGTGCCATAAGCAACAGTGTCCACTCTGAACTCCAGTGTAGAAGTTATTTACATATAAATGGTGACCTTTGTTAAACAGTCATTTACCAAGTTCCAAAAGTGGGTGCTCAACCGGGGGGTCAATACTGGAATCCCTGTCAGTGTAGACTCGGAAATTATAAACATATCCTGTAGTACTTTCAGACAGCAAATACAATTTAATTCCATACCGTGCCCTCTTGCTAGGAATGTACTGCCTAAAAACCAAACAACCATTGAACCTGATCAAAGACTCGTCTACAGGTATTTCTTTGCCTGGAACATAGATCTCTGAAAGCCCATCTACAAAATGGTCAAAGACGGGTCTAATCTTTAAAAAATGGTCAGAATCAGGGTGATCTTGTGGCAAGACTAAAGCATGATCTACAAAATGCAACATCCGAAGAAAAAGCTCATACCGGTTACGACTCATGATTGCAGGAAATATATCAGTTGCCATCAAGGGACTAGTAGACCAATATGAAGACAGTGATGGCTACCTTAACAGCCTCATCGAAAAAGTTAAACCCAAGAACATTTTCAACTCTTCCAGATATGTGGGAATCCACCAGCTAGCTGTAGAGTGTGGCCTAAATCTGGCACCACTGTCCATCAAATACTGCTCTGCATACAAATTAGTCTACTCAACAGTCTCTTCCACATCGTCCATAGACAACTCAAAGAAGTTGATAGGCAAAAAGCTTTTTCGTATTCACTCTACACCCCGGGAAACCAGTAAAGGCAGGCAACTGTGGCTGCTTCATGTTTGGTGCAACCCAGGTGTCAGGTCTTCCAATGGGAAGCCTTTTAGCCTCTGGCTGCTGCACCATTAGCACATCAGTGTCCTCCTCTAAAACAGGCACTTCATCAGCACTGAGAGTGGCTTCATCATCAGGTGATTCCTCTCTGACAGAAAATTCCCTTCCAGAATCTTGCACTTCCTCCTCTGCCTCAGATACAGAGTCAGTCTCATAACCATGGTCAGAAGATGACTTAAAAAGCACACCAACAACCTGCTTAGCAGACATCCTACGGCTAGCCATGATCCTTTCTACAAAAAGTAACTGGATGAATGCACCACCAACAACCCGCACTTTGTAAGATAAGTAATAAACAAAGTTTGGCTTTATCACTAAGGGGGTGATTCTGACCGCGGCGGACAGCGGTCGCCGCCCGCCGGGCGGTTCCCGCCGAAAGACCGCTCCGCGGTCAAAAGACCGCGGATGTCATTCTGGCTTTCCCACTGGGCTGGCGGGCGACCGCCGAAAGTCCGCCCGCCAGCCCAGCGGGAAACACCCGTCCCACGAGGACGCCGGCTCAGAATTGAGCCGGCGGTGTGGGAAGGTGCGACGGGTGCAGTTGCACCCGTCGCGAATTTCAGTGTCTGCTAGGCAGACACTGAAATTCTTTTTGGGGCCCTCTTACGGGGGCCCCTGCAGTGCCTATGCCATTGGCATGGGCACTGCAGGGGCCCCCAGGGGCCCCGCGGCACCCCCTACCGCCATCCTGTTCCCGGCGGGAAAACCGCCAGGAACTGGATGGCGGTAGGGGGTGTCAGAATCCCCATGGCGGCGGAGCGCGCTCCGCCGCCATGGAGGATTCTCAAGGGCAGCGGAAAGTCGGCGGGACACCGCCGACTTTCCGTTTCTATCCGCGGCTGAACCGCCGCGGTCAGAATGCCCAGCGGTGCACCGCCAGCCTGTTGGCGGTGCTACCGCCGACCTCCGCCATGACGGTAATTACCGCCAGGGTCAGAATGACCCCCTAAGCGTTATAAACTCAAAATCAATACCGCTCACTTTCCTGAAAAAGCTAGACTCACAAGCAACTACTCTGCACAGCCACAGCAATCACCAATGATATCCCACTAAAAAGAAAAAAGGAAAGCAAATTAGACATAAGACAACACAAATATCATTGTGCATAAATCTAAGGACAATTTCACACACAATCCTGCATTTAGTACACCACCTAAAATCAAGTCATTCAGGCATGACAACAATACTCCTTTGGAGTACATTTATTTACTTACCTAAAACATGCAACTACGGAAACCGCAGGACAACCACTGCCAAAACCACAACAAGCCACAGCAAAGGAAGTAAAAGCTTTGAACTAGAACAAAAAGGAGAAATAAACTGTTATAATCACAAATGAAAATACTTCGCCAGTTGACAAACACACCGCCACCAAACATTTATACATTTTCCCTGATGTCTAATGTTCTCTGTCCTCCTTGGGGGCAGACTGACCTAAAAAAATGGCATAGAATATGTTGCCCCCTTTGGGGGGTGTCCCTTGCCCAAGGGGCCACCACCCACACACAAAGCACACACACACATGATTCCTGGCGCTAAGTGGATTCTGCCCCCCTTGGTGCCGATCTGTCCTCAAGGGGGCAGAACTAACCAACAGTGCTTTGCCCCGCCAACAGAAAAAAAACAAAGGAAAGAAAAACAATCCCTTCTGTCTTTGTGGCTTCTGCTCCCGGGGGTAGATGGGCCTAAAAAAGTAGGCCAATCAGCCCCCTAGGGGTCAGAAATGGCATAGACTATATTGCCACCTTTGGGAGGCGGCCTTTGCCCAAGGGGCCACTCCCCCACACAAAGCACACACACACACATGATTCCTGCCGCTAAGTGGATTCTGCCCCCGTTTTTGGCACATGGGCCTAACACAAAAAAAATAAAGGAAAGAAAAAAAAATCCCTGGCGTCTTTATGGCTTCTGCTCTTCTCCCCCCCCGGCCCCCGGGAGGCAGATGGGCCTAATAAAATAGGTCTGACATAATTGGGGTGCTGGGGGGGTCAGGGGAGGAAGGGGAAGTGATTCCCCTTCCAACCCTGACCTGGGGGGCAAACCTCGGGGGAGTGTTAGCATTTTCCCCAGGGGCCGGTCCCAGGATGTAATGGTTATGTCCGTGGCGCCTCTGCGCCGCAGCCATGGACGTAACCATTATGTTCTTGGCGGGGAAGGGGTTAACCCAGTTGACACTGCAAAGCTGTGGAGGAGGCTAGGTGAGAATGAATCAGCAAGTGAAACTGAACTTCCATTTGGAGATCTCACATGGAGTAAAAACAAAGGTGCATATTTATGAGAGGCTGCCGCCTCCAGGGTGTCACATTTTTTGATGCTCTGGCAGCACAAGCCTCTCAACCATATCTATGAGGCCACGCAAAGCATTTCACATAGCATTGCACAGGCTTATAGATATGAAGTAAAAGAAAGCCGTGCAAGTTGATACACCGCCTTACTCTGTGCCTGGGAGGTGTTCCATGGCATCGAGTGGGTTTTTACAAGCGATACCTGTGCATTATGATGCTGCATGTAAACTTTGGGCAGGGGAAAAACATTTCACCTCTCCGGAGCAGGCATAACAAGGAGAATTATTTTCATTTCTACTTGTTTTCTGTAGGAGGCTGGCCTGGCTTGTAGTTGGTACCAGAGGTACTTAGACCTTGTGCCAGGTCCAGTTATCCCTTATTAGTGTAGAAGAGGTGTTTCTAGCAGCTAAGGCTGATAGAAGGTAGCTATGGCAAAGCAGCTTAGGCTGAACTAGGAGACATGCAAAGCTCCTACTATACCACTGGTGTCATATGCACAATATCATAAGAAAACACAATACACAGAAGTACTAAAAATAAAGGTACTTTATTTTTATGACAATATGCCAAAAGTATCTCAGTGAGTACCCTCAGTATGAGGATAAGATATATATACCACAATATACCACAAGATATATGTACACAAACCAAAATTATGCAGGTAATAGCAAGAAAAGTAATGCAAGCAGTGTAAAGTTACAGTAGATTGCATTAGGAGCACATAGATATAGGGGCAACACAAACCATATACTCCAAAAGTGGAATGCGAACCACGAATGGACCCCAAACCTATGTGAGCTTGTAGAGGGTCGCTGGGACTGTAAGAAAACAGTGAGGGTTATAAAAATAGCCCACCCCAAGACCCTGAAAGGTAGGTGTAAAGTGCACCTACTACCCCTTGAGAGCACAGAAGTCGTGATAGGGGGATTCTGCAGGAAGAACAAACACCGGCAAGGCAACAACAGTGGATTTCCAGACCTGAGTACCTGTAAGACAAGGGGACCAAGTCCAATAGTCGCGACAGTGTCGAGAGTGGGCAGGAGCCCAGGAAATGCCAGCTGAGGGTGCAAGGAAGCTGCCACCTGTTGGAAGAAGCTTGGAGTTCTGCAAGAAAGAAGAGGACTAGGAACTTCTCCTTTGGAGGATGGATGTCCCACGTCGCTATGAAGCTTGCAGAGGTGTTCCCACACAGAAAGATAGTAAACAAGCCTTGCTAGCTGCAAGGGTTGCAGTAGAGGTTTTTAGATGCTGCTGTGGCCCAGGAGGGATCAGGATGTCGCCACTTGGAGGAGAAGACAGAGGGGGCACCCTGCATCGTAGGGAGCCCTCACAGAAGCAGGCAGCACTTGCAGAAGTACCTTAACAGGCACTTAGAAGAAAAGTGAACTGGAGTCCACTCGAAGTCACAAAAGGGAGTCCCACGACGCTGGAGGACAACTCAAAAGGTTGTGCACTGCAGGAAAGAGTGTCGGGGACCCAGGCTTGGCTGTGCACAAAGGAAATCTTGGAAGAGTGCACAGGAGCCGGAGCAGCTGCAAATCACACGGTACCAAGCAATGCAGTCTAGCATGGGGAGGCAAGGACTTACCTCCATCAAATTTGGACTGAAGAGTCACTGGACTGTGGGAGTCACTTGGACAGAGTTGCTGAGTTCCAGGGACCACGCTCGTCATGCTGAGAGGGGACCCAGAGGGCCAGTGATGCCTCCGGCTTCAGGGGGAAGGTTCAGTCGACCCACGGGAGATTTCTTCAGAGCTCCTGGTGCAGAGAGGAGGCAGGATACCCCCAGAGCATGCACCACCTGGAAGCAGTCGAGAAAGCTTTCAGGATGAAGCGATACAAGGTTGCTAGTCTTGCTACTTTGTTGCGGTTTTGCAGGCGTCCTGAGCAGTCAGTGGTCGATCCTTTGGCAGAAGTTGAAGAGGGAGATGCAGAGGAACTCTGGTGAGCTCTTGCATTCGTTATCTGATGAGATCCCCAAAGCAGAGACCCTAAATATCCAGAAAAGGAGGTTTGGCTACCTAGGAAGGAGGATTGGCTACCAAGAGATGTAAGAGCCTATCAGAAGGAGCCTCTGACATCACCTGCTGGCACTGGCCACTCAGAGCAGTCCAGTGTGCCACAAACACCTCTGTTTACAAAATGGCAGAGGTCTGGGACACACTGGAGGAGCTCTGGGCACCTCCCCTGGGAGGAGCAGGTCAGGGGAGTGGTCACTCCCCTTTCCTTTGTCCAGTTTCACACCAGAGCAGGTCTGGGCGATCCCTAAACCGGTGTAGACTGGCTTATGCAGAGATGCGCACCATCTGTGCCCATCAAAGCATTTCCAGAGGCTGGGGGAGGCTACTCCTCCCCAGCCCTCACACCTCTTTCCAAAGGGAGAGGGTGTTACACCCTCTCTCAGAGGAAGTCCTTTGTGCTGCCTTCCTGGGCCAGGGCTGCCTGGACCCCAGGAGGGCAGAAACCTGTCTGAGGGGTTGGCAGCAGCAGCAGCTGCAGTGGAGACCCCGGAAAGGCAGTTTGGCAGTACCCGGGTTCTGTGCTAGACACCCGGGGGATCATAGAATTGTCCCCCCAATGCCAGAATGGCATTGGGGTGACAATTCCATGATCTTAGACATGTTACATGGCCATGTTCGGAGTTACCATTGTGACGCTGTACATAGGTAGTGACCTATGTACAATGCACGCGTGTAATGGTGTCCCCGCACTCACAAAGTCCGGGGAATTTGCCCTGAATGATGTGGGGGCACCTTGGCTAGTGCCAGGGTGCCCACACACTAAGAAACGTTGCACCCAACCTTCATTAGGTGAAGGTTAGACATATAGGTGACTTATAAGTTACTTAAGTGCAGTGGTAAATGGCTGTGAAATAACGTGGACGTTATTTCACTCAGGCTGCACTGGCAGGTCTTTGTAAGAATTGTCAGAGCTCCCTATGGGTGGCAAAAGAAATGCTGCAGCCCATAGGGATCTCCTGGAACCACAATACCCTGGGTACCACAGTACCATATACTAGGGAATTATATGGGTGTACCAGTATGCCAATGTGAATTGGTAAATTTAGTCACTAGCCTGTTAGTGACAAATTTGGAAAGCAGAGAGAGCATAACCCCTGAGGTTCTGGTTAGCAGAGCCTCAGTGAGACAGTTAGGCATCACACAGGGAACACATACAGGGCACATACTTATGAGCACTGGGGCCCTGCCTGGCAGGGTCCCAGTGACACACAGACTAAAACAACATATATACAGTGAAATATGGGGGTAACATGCCAGGCAAGATGGTACTTTCCTACATTTTCTTTTCCTCTTTACATGTGTGCTGCATTCTGCAGCACACACAGAAAGAGGAAAACATCTCTCTGATTGTTTTTCTGCACAAAGGTGCCCCTCCTTGCACAAAAAACGATCCTGCATGCAATTCAGGCACCCTTGCACCATGGTGCAAAGGTGTCTGCATTGGTGCTAGGCAGCCAATTGTGCACCATCACATGGGGAAAGGGCAAGAATGCACCGTATTTCATAAATAAGGTGCTTTCCTGCTCTCTCACATTGGTGTAAGGCAGCGATGCAAGCAGACTTGCGGTTCTGCTCTACGCCAATTCTCCATAAATATGGGCCAAAGTCTAATGTTTTCCACTCTGTCTTCACTATATTTATAATATAGATACGGTGAAGGACTCAAGCCTCACAAATGGTCCTGGAAGTAGGAAACTTTGAAATATGGATCTGTTTAAGCAGCCTGTTTAATAATTCTTGCAGCACATTAAAGACTCTTAAAGATCAGCTGGTGACTATATTGGCATATTGTAACTAAGAACGACCACTTGGAAATCAATGAGAAAAGTGGTGCTGCACCTACTGCAGAGCCACATTTCTTGCACCCCTTAGCGCCCCCTAACGCCACCATGTGTGTGCCGTATTTAAAATATGCTGCACCATGGCGGTAGTCAGGGGGATTAGCATTATAATTTTTTATGCTGGCGCTTTGCAGGATTAGCATAAAAAATGTTCACGCTAATCCTGCAAATCACCCATATGCCCATTGAAAACAATGGAAGTTTATTTTAACGCCCGCTTTTAGCAGGCGTTAAAAATACTGATAAAAATGACACAAAGAAATCTCTTAGATTTCTTTGAACCATATTTTCCACCGCCCCTAGTGCCGGAACACCCCCTTGCATAAATTATGCCTGCCGCAGGCATAATGTGGCGCAAGGGGTTACAAAGTGGCACAATACAAACATTGTAAATATGGTGTGGCTTTTTTTGTCTTCCAAAGCTACATTATTGCAAAAAAAATGACATGAATGTGGCGTTGAAATGGGGCTAGGCCCTAAGAAATCTGGGCCTAAGACTGATATTTTGGAGTAATCAGCAAAGAAGGAAACTTTGTAATTACACCTTGGATGAGGTTATCTATCAAGTAGTGTCACGTGGGCTCTCATTATCCTAAATGAGTCTACTGGATTTCTAGGTAGCAGGATCGTTCACGGTGTGGGGGACTGAGTCTGACCCACTTGGAAGGACCTCTGTCACCCTAAATCCGGTTTTGCTCCTGCTAACTAGCAGTGCCTCATCTCTCCCACAGGGAAGGGATGATTTGGCAGCCGAGCGCATGACATCTTAGAACTTCTCAGGGAAGTCGTGGTCACTCAGATCCAAACCAGCTCTCTCATTTACAGTACGATCTCATATACAAATGACAAAGGCAGTTTGAGTTTTATAGATTGTTTTAATAAAACGACTGCATTTTAGATATCAAGGCGTGAGCCGCAATAACCAGAAGCATACAACACAGTTGTATGGTGTTAATCATTTCTACTCTCTCTCAGCTAGTTCTATTTCAAGCACAGCATGTTAAGCTTCTAACTTGCCTTTCAGATTCCCTGAGATTTACCTGAGCAAAGGCCTGTGATCTGGTTCAGCATCTGCAACGAGGCAGTCAGCGTCTAGTTGTGGTTCCCTGGTCGGAATCTCCCTCTTGCCTGTATTGGGACAAGGAAGTGTTTTTAAAACTAACATGTCAGTGTGATCACAAAATGTCCCTACGCAAGAATGCCAAAGACTAAACTCCTACCACGTCTATCGGCAATGTACCAGACTGTATCCTTGACTAAAGCACAGAGTGACCAAGAATGTGTTATTGAGGACTCCAGTGCTGAAGTAGGCTAAACAGTGTGAAAGAAGAAAATAAAACAAGACAGTAGAACTGGCTATTTGAAAAATAACAGTACGAAGCTGAATAAAAAGCATTTAGAGCAAAGTGCACAGAGGCTCTATGCTGCGAGCAAAGGAATAAAATACATCCAGGGCAAAGTGCACGAAGGCCTAAAGCCCAAAGCTAACGCGCAAAGGATACATTAAACTGACCACACTACACCCTCCCCTTGTCGGTAGCAAGTGGTTCTAATCAAAAACGAGAAACAATAATATGCCCCAGATACAAAATATACAAAATACTTTTCGACAAGTCCAGAGGACATCAAAGCATAAATGTATGTCTAAATTTGTAAGCATGTGACGGTAAAGCCAAATCATTAAAATGTCAATTATAAAAAATCCAATTCTTAAATGGAAGCCACGGAAAGCAGGAGATCCTCCACCTCGACAGATCTCAACACTGGAAAATCCACGGCAAGTACTATCATGGAGCAGGTGTGTTCCAAAGCCCAATAACCATCCAGGGCGGCACCCCGTGCAGGGCCTATGAATGAGACAATACCATCTTCCTCCAGGAAGGGAATCTCATAAACTGCCTCACGAAGCAAACGCAACCCCAGTACACAAGTCTGGGAATGAGCCATAATCGGGAACATCAACAGATCAGTATCAACCACCGGGGGCGCTGCAGTGAGAGACAGAAAGCCAGTGCATGTTCAAACGAGCACCAAAGGCACCGAAACACGGGCTGCACACAATCCAAAACTGGTCGGAATGACAGAGACCAGTCACGCTCCAACTGTCCTAGGAGTGTTGCTCCAAAATGCTGCATCATGCGTTCACGACACAGCTGCGCTGACGGGAGCGCCAATATGGGACCTCGTTGCGGTGGGACAGCCATTGCGGAAGAACAACAGCAACAGCAAAACACCAGCCAACAAAGCCAGAGTAATCGGAAATCCCCCAAAAATTATTCCGAAAATAGAATGAATAGCCGAAGGTATCAAACCGAATATGGAAGAGAAGGAATGAGCAAAACCAACACCAACGGCTTTAAAGAAATGTGCAATTCCAGCAGTGCTGGATGCATTAAATATACGTCCCACGAGTTCACCAAAGTGGCTCGGAAAGTTAGTATTTAAAAGGGACTGTATTTCCGCCGATGACCTCGCCACCTGAAGCGCGTAGGTTTCGCGTGCAGATGTGAGGGCCACATGCTTTTGAAACAATAGAGCCTTTAGTCGACTCAACTTGTCGAAATTAATCTTTGAAGTAGCAATGTGAGGCCAGATGTCTGCCACCTCCCTAAACTGAGTGGGGGGAAACAACACATTCCCGCAGCACGTAACGGCCTCGGTGACAACGACTACGTAAACTATTCCGGCACGCATTCCACAACAGGCTTCGCTGTTAAGAAGGACGTAGCTGCCGTTTGAAAGCACCTGGAATGTGTTTTTAATCACGGGGACTGGAACTCCCTTTAGATAGCAAGCTAAATTCGCAACTGAGGCATTACACGCCCCATGCAAGGACAGCTGCTTACAAACCATCGATTGGCTGACAGAAGTTTCACATTCGCAGCCGCTAAGAAAAACCTCCTTCATTCCATTAAGACATCTGTATAAAAAGGGAAGTTCCCACACCTCATGTATGTAACTGTCTCCCAATTTCTCATATCTGCCCACCGGAATATGCCTCAATCAAGAAGTGAATTGCACAGTAGAAAAAGGCAAATTTATAATCCTGTGTATTAACCATTCAGCTGACGAAATCTCAGCCACAGTAAAAGGCAACTTTTCCAACTTTTCAATATTCGACATGACATATGTTGCTTCCTTTTTAGCCATCAGCTTCTGTTGACGTGTCAAATTAAAGGAAAAAAATATCTCCCTGGCTCTGATGTGTTGCCATGGAACGCGACCCGCCTTCAATGTCTGTAGAGTCCAACCCAACTGCATAATGGACCGCGTCTGACTCTGCCCATGATATAAAGAAGACATATCTGATCTAATAATGTCGATAGCAGAGGAAACAATATTATCAATCGTATATACACGGTCGGACAGGGTATGCATTCCATTATCCACAACAGACAATGCCTGTTTCAAATTCTCCTGATCTATCTGCCTCAACCGGGCCGCTGCCTCCTGTTGTGAAAGTTTCCATATCTCATTGTACACTTCGTACAAAAACCGTTTCCTCCGGGGCAGTCTTGGGCCTGACAAAAAATCTTGCAAGTCAGTATAATTAGACAGTAAAGTGAGATGTGTCTTAACTGCATCTAGCGTGGACGATTTTAACCATTGCTGACAAAGCTTCCCCACGCTATATGTAGTAATGATATCAGCATGTTCCGGTGATATGTAGCGAGGGTCTGCCCTACTAGTCCTGAAACCCCTGAAGAGGTGACAAAACGTTGATGACACCTATTAGTGTCTATGGGCCACAATAACCACCGCCCGGACGTGTCAATGAAGTGTTAAGCGTACCATTCTGGACCCAGTCTGTAAGCTCACTAACCGTGACATTAACATATTGCTGCCAATTATTCAATTTGGAAGGGACAGGTATTCTAGGCAAATTCAAATCTCTAATTGATGCTAAGCCCAAACAGCTAGTCTGTTGGACAGTGTCATTTAAGAAAATCATTTGGACAGGAATAATACATGCCCTAAACAATGTGTCCCTACCCCGCATTTGCCAGTTCTTTGTTCCCCAGACACTTTTCAAATCAACAGTTTTGGACCAGTATTCATACCCCTCAACTGAAAGTTGGGATACAAACAAATTTGAATACAGTAATTTAGTATCAGTCAATAACATTTGCTTATTAGTATGCGGAGTAACCCTAAAATAGTAAGACTTAGCATTCTGTTGATTATGCCCAGAAAAATATGCGAATTTATCATAATAAGTTTTGGAACTCCAGTGCGGAGGAGTCGGGCAATGTTCCCATTGCATATATTCAAATATCGTTTTCGGGCTACTGGCCTTATGAATAAAGTGGTGTCCATAATAATTGTAGCAAAACATATCACCATAATTATCTCTAAATTGGTAAGCATCTTCATTTTCATAGACAGTATAATATTGCAATTCTGTCAACATAGAATCTACTGTCTTCACATCCCAATCATCAGATACAATGCCTGGTATAACAATATCATTCATTGATAACTTTGGAACATATGGTATTTGAATTGTCTCAGTGGGACCATATATATCAAACATTACTCTATCCCACACAATCCCATCTGGAATTGGTACTGCAGAAATGTTCACAAAGGACAAGTCTCTTCGAACCATATGTGACGAAAAATGTGGTTTCAAAACCGTCTCAACATGCTCAATGTCAGATTGTTCAGGAAGAAAATGACCATGTATCACCAGAAAAAAGGTAACTACAAACCCCATCCATAAAAAAAGAGTCATCACAGTCATAAAAAGCCACAGATAGTTCCAAGGAACAACAAAATATGTGTTTTTGAGCCAACACAGCAGACTACGTGGACCCAGGGCTGGTGTTGAATCGGACGAGGAGTCCGACACAGTATCATCAGTGGTGTTGAAGCAGCCCGAGGCAGTTCTCGCAAAAGGTGCAACCGTAAACAAAGAAACAGATGGTGGCTCTCGCCTTGGCACGCTATAAACCACATGTTCAGTAATATCAGTAGAACTTACAGCAACTTGATCAAAAGATTCCAAATTATTCGCCGTCAGTGGAACAATCGCAAGATCAGCTTCCACCCTCCCCGAGCTTGGAGAGGAAATAGCGTCGGTGCAAATCACCTGCAGCGGAAATTCTTCCCCAGTAGTGAGAGGGATTCCGGAACTACTGGGTGTCCCTCTTGGTCTGCTGTGCAGAATCGGCCACATGTTGTAACTTGACATTATCAATGGAAACAAAGCGATTTCCTTTGGCCCCTTGCAACGGTGGCAAAATTACAGTTCTTGTGCCGCGGATCCCTAGCACAGGGACAGGCACCTGATAGGAAGTATCAAATTCTTTTTTCACTGCGACCTTTTCATGCACAAGATCCCCAATCCTGGGAATCCAACCAGTAGGCGTTACTGGTTCATTCTTAATTCCTGTGGAGGCAGCACTGGCAGAAGAGTTATCTTCACGGAATTGTTGTAAATCCTGCAAAACAGTGACACGATTATTTATGTCAAAGGGCGTATCTGCTGTCTCCACACCAGGACCATCTAGATCAGGAACATACATTTGTGTTCCAAACAGGCACTCATATGAAGTACGACCCCCCCAGGGACCTTCTAGGCAAGTTATTAAGTGCTCTCTGTACTCCATACAGGTGGGCTAGCCAACTACGACCCGTACCTATAACTCTGGCCATTAAGGATTGCTTTAAATCGTGATTTAAACGCTCCACTACAGAATTTCCCTCGGATGAAATGGAGACGAGAACTGGAGCTGGACCCCCAACGAAGCCATGGTGTCCCTGAATGCTCTAGAAGCAAAAGCAGGGCCCTGGTCCGAATGAAAAGCCGCAACTGCATAGGTATCGACAAAGATGCGCAAATCTTTAATAACAGTTCGAGCGTCAGCCGAACGCTGTGGCCAGACCCACACAAATCTGGAGCACGAATCTACAGCCACCAATATATATTTGTATGCACTATCAGGTGTCAGCGGACCACAATGATCCAAGTACACACACTGCAAAGGTTTATTTGATATTAGAAGGGGCGTCTGCTGCGGGCGTCTAGCCGTGGAAACTTTAATTTGTTGGCAGACATCACAGCAAAGGACATACTGCTTCGTCTCTTTATAGAGACCAGGCCACCAATAACGAGCCTGTAACAATGAAATGGTGGCAGCCACGCCGGCATGTGCAGATGCCGCCCCCTCATGTGCTGCAGAAATCAATCGAGGTCGCTCAATTTTATTGGGCATTTCACATACACCAACGCCTGGGATTTTAACTACAGCGTTTAGCATACCACCCATGCAGTAACTATATTTAGAAGGGAATCCTTTAGGAAACGGCGTGCCATCAGCCGTAGCCTTTACGGCAGCCAAAATCTCTGTGTCTGGTTTGGAACTCGAACGAGTTACTGCGGCTATAGTGGCAACTGCCACTGCCGATTTTGCGGCTTCATCAGCCAATGTATTCCCAGCAACGTGTATCCCAACGCGCTGGTGTCCAAGTGTATGCACAACATGGACTTTAGGAAGCGTTTCCTTCAGATCCGCAACCTTCCCCCACAGCAATTTGTGTTTAATGGTGTTGCCTTTTGAATCTCTGAACCCGTTCAACCTCCAGTAGTGTAAATATTCATTGAAAGACTGAACACAGTAATAGGAATCACACACCAGCAACGTAAATATCGCCGGATCCGCGTGTTCCAAGGCTAACAATAGAGCTTTCAGCTCAGCCAACTGTGCCGTACAATCTCCCAAGGTCTGCGTATAAGTATGTCGGGGGCAGAACACTTCCCCCTCCATATAGCCGCTCACTACTGCACATGCAGCAGAATACTGTTGTTTTGTCCCAACCGCTGGCTGTGCAGATCCATCGGTATACATGACCACCTGAAATTGGTCAATAGGCAATGTACCAGCGGGAACTGGGTACTCCATTTCATACTGAAGAAATTCTTGAGTCTGCAGTTTAGGGTCAAATATGTAATCTACATCAGTGGCTGTCAAAGACGTTGCCCATTGTATCCATCGCGGGTGTAAAGCTTTCGAATTAGGAACACTCGCTTTAGTAACAGCCTCTAAGGCTGGAATCGGGGAAACGACAATGATGCGTTGGCCCTGGGCAAGAGGTCTTTCCTTAATAACAGCCATTTGTACAGCAGTGAGAATTTTCTCAGTTTGTGCAAAACGTTGCACTGCAGCCGAGTACAAGTGCGACTTGTATGCTATTGGGACTGTCTCACCCTCGTTAAAGGTGACATATGTAAATCCCACGGCACCAGGTATAACCCTGATAACCAGATGTGTTTTATTGTCCCGGGTGTGTAAATGTTTTACTGCTAAGAGATCAGTTTGCAAATCTCGAAGAATATTTGTATGCTCATTCGTCCATAATCTACATGAAAAATGTGGGCGAATCAACTCGTATAATGGTTTTATACGTGTAGCGTAATCAGGAATGTAAGTTCTGCCAAAATTTAGAAACCCCAATAACGACTGGAGTTTCCGAACCGTATTAGGAGGCTGCAACTGAGCACATCTCTCCAAAAAGTGTGGCGCTAAGCTCTTGCCTTCATTCAACAACTCATATCCCAGGAAAATGACGCTGAGGAAGGCAATTTTTGATTTCTTAAAATTAAATTTGTAGCCAATATCAGCAAATCCCACCACAACAATGTGCGCTACGCGCCTTAAATGTTGCAGTAACTCATCGTCCGTCAGATATATATCATCAACATATGATAATGCTTCAGGGTCCAACTCGTGCAGAATTTCTGTTTCACGAGCCGAAAATAGTCCTGGGCTATTTTATAACCCTGAGGCAGACGACAAAAATGTTTCTGAGAGCCAAACGCACTAAAGCTCGTATAGTCCCTACTTTCAGGGCGCTATATTTTGGCAGAAGAATCCATTCGAGATATCTAATGTTGTTTTATATTTCTTACGCACAATATTATTCATGAGCGCTGCGCTGTGTGAATTTTGTATTGCATATGTGCGTGTATGTCCATTTAAATGTCTGTAATCCACCACTATCCTATATGAATGGTCCGGTTTAGCAACTGGAAATAAGGGATTATTCATCGGCGAGACACAGGGTTCAATTACCCCCTGGTACTCCAATTGTATAAGTATTTTCCTTACCGATGCCCTTGCTTCAAATTTTATAGGATATTGCGGTTGCGGCTGAGGCTCGCCCTTTATCGGAATTACATGATAAGGTGAATCCCTATCCCACCCCACATTATTTCTATATAGGTCGGGAGCTTGTGCTAGGGCCCATGTTTTACTATAGGACTCTTCTAGTTCTCCCGGAACAAGTGGTGAGAATGAAGGTGTAATAACCTCCTCCCCAACTGGACAGTCACGAACAAAGTCAGGCCAATCCTGTTCAGCCAGCAGAACGTCATACAATTTGACCACACGGTCCCAAAAGATGGCTTTTATAGTGCGCTCATTGTCCCCTTCTAATTGTAAAGTTACTGTATAAACTCAATCGGGATCAGAGACACGCATATCTGCTGTTTCAACTTGTATGAAGTCATCAGTTGCTTTCACCTCCAGATGCTCTTGAAGATTCCGGCGAACTATTGTGAGCTCTGCCGCGCTGTCTAACAGTGCCAACGCCCATGTCTTGTTCTTCAATAGAACTCTCTTCTTGAGTGGCATGTCTAACCGAGACTGCTGCCACTTTCTTCTTTTTAAATTGCTGTTTCTGTTGGATCGGTTTCTCTTCTTGTTTGACAGAAACCTCCGTCGAGCGTTGTGACTCCTGTCTCAGTTTCACGTACTCTGTTCTCCACTCTGATCGCCCACCTCTCTCATTTCTTTTTTCTGCGGAGTCCTGAAAGGAACGAGATTGGCGCGTATCAGTATATTGATATCTATCAGGCGTCTTCAAATTATCCCTATTCCTGAGATGATACCTATTCGGTGGGGTCTCCGGTTGCGGAGATTGTCCCCTATCCTTTTTAGGTGTCTGTTGTTTTTTCTCCCAGCGCTTTTTAGTACCCTCAGGTTGCTGTTGTTTAGTAGTATCTTTACTATTCTTACCCTGTAACTGGGGTTTCTGCGGTCTAGCCCCAATGCTATCACGACCGATACTCAAATACGTTTTTGCTATTATTCTCGGCAGTTCCTGCTCCTGGTTACCTTGCGGGACGTCTCGAAGACGCATACGCACCGCTAGTGCTACTGCCTCCCCTTTGAGATTACCCAAAATCATAGAAGAAACTGCGGCAAAATTGCCCATCAGCTGCATCCCTAAATCTAAGGCTGGTGCAGTTCCATACTCATCCTGAATTTGTTTCAGCACTTCCGGTAGATTAGCCAATGTTGGTGTACCGTGTGCTGTAGTGTAGAGCGTGGCAAACACCGTGCCCCAAGTATTACAATGGTCCACAGTAGGAACCATTCCATACGGTAAACACATCGTCAATATTCTATGTTTATCCTGAGGTCCCGTATGGGGAAATACTGCTTCCAGCGTATACATTTTTTTGCGCCAGCCAAAATGGAGTTTCCTCCCATTTTGCTGGGACTTTACACATAACTGAGTGTACAGTGGTCGGATTTACCCCCGGAACCACCGCATGGTGTTGCGCCGGAGCAGCACGCTCTGGGTTTGTGTTAAGTGTCTGCATCACAAACTGAACCAAACGTCTATATGTAGCCGTTAATTCCGTATATAAGCGACGAACTTCAGCCACCGCCAATTGAGCAACCGCAGGATGTGGTGTATATGTGGCCAATAAAGGCCAGGTAGGACCATCATTACTCAGTGGACCTAACCTAACAGGTGCTATAGTGTGGGGTAGGGCGCCATCAAGCCAATTATTATGTTCTTGATAGGATAGAGGTAACTCTTAATATGCATATGCCCTGAATTTTCCAGGGACATTAGCAAGAGTGTATTCGTGAAAAGTGTTTGTACCCCCATCAACTGCTGGAAATACAACCCAAGAATAAAAAAGCTCTGTTCTATAAGCTGCATGGGCGTCCACCACAAACGTGACCGGACCCCCCTGGTTCGTGAGACCATGTGCTATCAAATGTCCCGTGAGCGGATGGCGCATATTATGCGCTATGTTCACTACTTGAGGATTTGCCATTATAAAAACAGCACTAGGGCAGAGAAGGCACACCAATATCGGGGTTTTCCTTTCAAAGTTCAAGCTTGAACAACCGACCACTAAGTAATAGGAGGCACCTATCTCGTGGTGGCGGAAATCCTCAGCCCCACGGACGTCTCCGTTAACGGAACCGAGGAGTCAATATATATATGAGACCGAGAGAGTCAGCCGGACCCGAAAATTAGAGCCAGACCAATCGTTGGCGGCGCCATGTCGCGTGGGCTCTCATTATCCTAAATGAGACTACTGGATTTCTAGGTAGCAGGATCGTTCACGGTGTGGGGGACTGAGTCTGACCCACTTGGAAGGACCTCTGTCACCCTAAATCCGGTTTTGCTCCGGCTAACTAGCAGTGCCTCATCTCTCCCACGGGGAAGGGATGATTTGGCAGTCGAGCGCATGACATCTTAGAACTTCTCAGGGAAGTCGTGGTCACTCAGATCCAAACCAGCTCTCTCATTTACAGTACGATCTCATTTACAAATGACAAAGGCAGTTTGAGTTTTATAGATTGTTTTAATAAAACAACTGCATTTTAGATATTAAGGCGTGAGCCGCAATAACCAGAACCATACAACACAGTAGGATTGAAATAGTCACGAGGAGAGTGAAACATAAGAATAACGCTATCATGGTGTTAATAATTTCTACTCTCTCTCAGCTAGTTCTATTTCGAGCACAGCATGTTAAGCTTCTAACTTGCCTTTCAGATTCCCTGGGAAGCCATAACCCCTCATACCTGAGCAAAGGCCTGTGATCTGGTTCAGCATCTGCAACGAGGCAGCCAGCGTCTAGTTGTGGTTCCCTGGTCGGAATCTCCGTCTTGCGTGTATTGGGACAAGGAAGTGTTTTTATAACTAACATGTCAGTGTGATCACAAAATGTCCCTACGCAAGAATGCCAAAGACTAAACTCCTACCACGTCTATCGGCAATGTACCAGACTGTATCCTTGACTAAAGCACAGAGTGAACAAGAATGTGTTATTGAGGACTCCAGTGCTGAAGTAGGCTAAACAGTGTGATAGAAGAAAATAAAACAAGACCGTAGAACTGGCTATTTGAAAAATAACAGTACGAAGCTGAATAAAAAGCATTTAGAGCAAAGTGCACAGAGGCTCTATGCTGCGAGCAAAGGAATAAAATACATCCAGGGCAAAGTGCACGAAGGCCTAAAGCCCAAAGCTAACGCACAAAGGATACATGAAACTGACCACACTACAGTAGTTATATCATGCAAGTAACTTGGCATAACATTTGAAGTAAAACTAATGAAAGCACACAACGAAAATGCCATTGAAAAGACAATGCCCACACTGTCAGAGACTGTGGAATGTGTGAGGCAACATGATTTTCAAGCAAAAATTAGAAGGATGACATTGTATGGTGCAGCATTTTGGGATCTACATGAGCAGTTAGCAGACTAGCGATGCTAAACTTTACGGAGTCCTTTAATAACTGATTTACTTCCATACAGTGCCTTTGAAATATGATATTACCTATAAATCTCTATCTAATAAGACAACACGACTACTTTGTGCTTGGCAAATACATATGAGGAAACCCTGTAATATAAAAACATTTCAGCTGCTCTAAAATAAATGGAATCCTTGTGCTTATCAGGGTCACAAAAGGCATAGCTTTGGAGGTTTACTTTTTCAGAAACTGCTCATGTTAAAGAGAGAGTACAACCAATAGAGCTGAGAAACTTGATAACATGGTTACAGTATATTATGCTGTAGCATTAATTTAAAACTTCAAATCGCCTACTTCCACTATCCCAATGGAAGCAAACCTCAACCCTTACTCATGCTCCAGGAGGCCCCCAAAAGCTCCCAAAGACAGATGACCACCAGTCGAGTGAGCCCTTGTTGAATTATGACTGAGACCCAAGCCAGACTGACTCCCTGCAGATGTGAGTGTAAGAGACTGAGCCCCAGATTTATGAAACGTTTGTGCCGCCTTTGCGTCATTTTCTTTCTGCAAAAGCGTCACAAACCAAACACCATATTTATATTTTGACGCTAGACCCATCTAGTGGCCTACACACCACCACTGAAGGAAAACACAAAGAAGGACCATGACCAAACTCCTTGCTGTTCTCCATATGCTGGTGTCGGTATCTTTTCAGACAACGGGCGCAGAAGTGCCTGGCATCTCCCAGCCATCCTTATCATTCTTCTTTCCAAAGGTTATGGATGCAATCATATGCCTCAAACCCCACCACATCTGCTTTCAAACACCCAGCAACTGCAGCAGAAGACCAAGAAGGGTTTTTATCTAACTTCTGGGTTCCCGCATGAGCTGGGTGCAATAGACTGCACCCATGTCCAACTGGTGTCACCTGCAGCAACAGAACACCTATAGAGGAATCACAAGCACACCCATTCCATAAATGTGCAGGTCAATGTTGACCACCATAGGTGTTTCTCAAACATCCTTGCCAAATACTCGGGCAGAGTACATGATGCCTATACATTCCAGCATTCCACAGTAAATGAGCGGTTCCAGGATGGGCAATATGGCAATGGCCTACTCATAGGTAAGCCACTATACCAATCAGTACACAGACAACACACCTACCATGTAGGACAAAGAAGACATACACCACATTACTTATACACAATAAAAGACAATGCTCAGTGCTACCAGAAATAAATTACTTTATTTTAGTGACACAAGGCCAAAAGTATCTTAGAGTCAATATTCCTGCTGGAGGTAAGTATTCTACACAATATATACACTAGACACCAAAATCAGGTAGGTAAACAGTCACAGAACAATGCAAACAGTAGAAAATACCATAGAATGCAATAGGAAGAAATAGGCCTAGTGGCAACACAAACCATATATTAAGAAAGTGGAATGCGAATCACAAACTCCCCCCTAGGCAAGTGTAGTGTGTAGAGGGTCAATGGGAGTGTAGGAAAACCACAAAGGTGAGTAAAATACTCCACCCCAGAGCCCAGGAAAGTAGGAGTAAAGTACTGCAAGTTTCCTCAGGACACACTACAAGTCGTGATAAGAGTTATTGCAAGAACCAAGCAAGACTGCAATCAACAAATGGTGGATCCTAGACCTGAAGACCTCTAAAGAGAGGAGACCAAGTCCAGAAGTCGCAGAAGATTCCAGGAAGGACAGGAGCCCGTGCCAACCTAGAAGATGGTGCAAAAGAGGATTCTCCGGTTAGAAGAAGTCTGCAGAAGAGCACCAAAGAAGATGGCTACTGGCTCCTGCATGATGCAAAGGATGTCCCACGTCGAGATGTTGGATGCAGTTGTTGCAGTGCTGGCTTTGTCCAACAAGCCTTGGTTCAAGCAATGTTGCGGTTTGCGTCAAAACGGCGCTGCCTGGACCCAGGAGTGACCTGGGGCCTCAACTTGAACTGGAGACGCAGAGGGGGCTCCCAGCACTGGAAGGAACCCACAGATGACCAGGTAGCAACCACAGAGATCCCAGGACATGAGGACAAAGAAGGTGCAAATTGCGGTTACTGCAGCACTACAAAAGAAGGTCCCACGCCACTGGAGAACAACTCAGAGAGTTGAGCGTCAAAGGATAGAGTGCTGGGGACCTGGGAGAGGCTGTGCATGTAGGATTCTTGCCAATAGTGCACAGAGGCCTTAGGAGGTAGAGATGACCCGGGGAAGGCAAGCTCTTACCTCTGCCAAATTTGGACAGCTGGACCTTGTAGGAAAGTACCATCTTGCCTGGCATGTTACCCCCATATTTCACTGTACATATGTTGTTTTAGTGTATGTGTCACTGGGACCCTGCCAGCCAGGGCCCCAGTGCTCATAATTGTGCCCTGTATGTGTTCCCTGTGTGATGACTAACTGTCTCACTGAGGCTCTGCTAACCAGAACCTCAGTGGTTATGCTCTCTCTTTACTTTCTAAATTGTCACTAACAGGCTAGTGACCAATTTCACCTATTCACATTGGCATACTGGAACACCCTTATAATTCCCTAGTATATGGTACTGAGGTACCCAGGGTATTGGGGTTCCAAGAGATCCCTATGGGCTGCAGCATTTCTTTTGCCACCCATAGGGAGCTCTGACAATTCTTACACAGGCCTGCCACCGCAGCCTGAGTGAAATAACGTCCACGTTATTTCACAGTCATTTACCACTGCACTTAAGTAACTTATAAGTCACCTATATGACTAACCTTTACCTGGTAAAGGTTGGGTGCTAAGTTACTTAGTGTGTGGGCACCCTGGCATTAGCCAAGGTGCCCCCACATTGTTCAGGGCAAATTCCCCGGACTTTGTGAGTGCGGGGACACCATTACACGCGTGCACTATACATAGGTCACTACCTATGTATAGCGTCACAATGGTAACTCCAAACATGGCCATGTAACATGTCTAAGATCATAGAATTGCCACCCCAATGCCATTACCTGTGTTGCTAGCCTATCCTCCTTCCTAGGTAGCCAAACCTCCTTTTCTGGCTATTTAGAGTCTCTGCTTTGGGGAATTCTTTAGATAACGAATGCAAGAGCTCATCAGAGTTCCTCTGCATCTCTCTCTTCACCTTCTGCCAAAGGATCGACCGCTGACTGCTCAGGACGCCTGCAAAACCGCAACAAAGTAGCAAAGACAACTACTGCAACCTTGTATCGCTGATCCTGCCGCCTTCTCGACTGTTTTCCTGGTGGTGCATGCTCTGGGGGTAGCCTGCCTCCTCTCTGCACTAGGAGCTCTAAAGAAATCTCCTGTGGGTCGACGAAACCTTCCCCATGCAAACGCAGGCAACAAAAGACTGCATCACCGGTCCTCTGGGTCCCCTCTCAGCACGACGAGTGTGGTCCCTGGAACTCAGCAACTCTGCCCAAGTGAGTCCCACAGTCCAGTCACTCTTCAGTCCAAGTTTGGTGGAGGTAAGTCCTTGCCTCCCCACGCTAGACTGCATTGCTGGGTACTGCGTTATTTGCAGCTGCACCAGCTCCTGTGCACTCTTTCAGGATTTCCTTCGTGCACAGCCAAGCCTAGGTCCCCGACACTCTAACCTGCAGTGCACAACCTCCTGAGTTGTCCTCCGGCGTCGTGGGACTCCCTTTTGTGTCTTCGGTTGAGCTCCAGTTCACTCCTCTTCCAAGTGCCAGTTCTGGTACTTCTGCGGGTGCTGCCTGCTTTTGTGAGGGCTCCCTGACTTGCTGGGCACCCCCTCTGTCTCCTCATCCAAGTGGCGACATCCTGGTCCCTCCTGGGCCAAAGCAGCATCCAAAAATCCTAACTGCAATCCTTGCAGCTAGCAAGGCTTGTTTGTGGTCTTTCTGCGTGGGAACACCTCTGCAAGCTTCTTCACGACGTGGGACATCCATCCTCCAAAGGGGAAGTTTCTAGCCCTCTTCGTTCTTGCAGAATCCACAGCTTCTACCATCCAGTGGCAGCTTCTTTGCATCCTCTGCTGGCATTTCCTAGGCATCTGCCCACTCTCGACTTTGTCGCGACTCTTGTACTTGGTCCCCTTGTTCCACAGGTACTCTCGTCCAGAAATCCACTTTGTTTGCATTGTTGGTCTTCCTTGCAGAATTCCCCTATCACAACTTCTGTGCTCTCTGGGGAATATAGGTGCCCTTTACACCTACTTTTCAGGGTCTTGGGCTGGGCTATTTTTCTAACCCTCACTGTTTTCTTACAGCCCCAGCGACCCTCTACAAGCTCACATAGGTTTGGGGTCCATTCGTGGTTCGCATTCCATTTTTGGAGTATATGGTTTGTGTTGCCCCTATACCAATGTGCTCCTATTGCAATCTACTGTAACTTTACATTGCTTGCATTACTTCCTTTTGCTATTACTGCATATTTTTGGTATTGTGTACATATATCTTGTGTATATTTGGCATCCTCATACTGAGGGTACTCACTGAGATACTTTTGGAATACTGTCATAAAAATAAAGTACCTTTATTTTTAGTATATCTGTGTATTGTGTTTTCTTATGATATTGTGCATATGACACCAGTAGTATAGTAGGAGCTTTGCATGTCTCCTAGTTCAGCCTAAGCTGCTCTGATTGTGTGTCTGATTTGTTACACCAATATCTAGTGGATTCAGATCTGACCTCTCCCCAAGAATTGGGAAAGAAGGCAGACAAATGGGTCAGAACAAGAGTGAACAGAAAAGTTCACACAGGGGGTGACAAGGATGGCAAGAAGAAGGATGGTAAGTCTTCAGACAAGGGTGGGGACAAATCTAATAATGAGTCTTCATCAGGCCCACAAAAACACTCTGGTGGGGGGGGGGGGGTCAAAATCCTCTTCTAATCAAGTAAAGAAACTATGGTGCTATTTATGTAAAGTAAAAGGCCATTGGACAACTGATGGCAGTTGTCCAAAGAAAAGCACCAAGCCTCCCACTACCACAACCCCTACTGCTACACCTAGTGCCCCTAGTAATAGTAGTGGTGGTGGGAGCAAACCTACTAATAGCCAATCCAAGGGAGTAGCTGGGCTCACTTTTGGTAATTTAGCTGTGGTTGGTCTTGTTAGGGAGACCACATAGGCTGTGCTAGTCTCTGAAGGTGCCATTGATTTGGCCACCTTGGTTGCTTGTCCCCTTAATATGGATAAGTACAAGCAACTTCCCCTTAGAAATGGTGTTGAGGTTCAGGCCTACAGGGACACAGGTGTCAGTGTTACCATGGTAATAGAGAAATTGGTACACCCTGAACAACACCTACTTGGTCACCAGTACCAAGTGACAGACGCTCATAACAACACTCTTAGCCACCCCATGGCTGTTGTGAATCTCAACTGGGGGGGTTACTGGTCCAAAGAAAGTTGTGGTTGCCTCAGATTTACCTGTAGACTGTATACTAGGGAATGCTTTAGAGACATCAGCTTGGGCAGAAGTGGAGTTGGAGGCTCATGCAGCAATGCTGGGCATTCCTGTGCATATTTTTGCTTTAACCAGGGCTCAGGCCAAAAAGCAAACAGGACAGGGTGACTTGGATCCTGGAACAATGGACCAAGTGCTCCCTAAAGCTAGGGTTAGAAAGGGTAAATCCCTACCCACTATCCCTCCCTCCACAGATGATTCAACTTCTGAGGAAGAAGAATTTCCCCCCTGTGCAGAACCTTCACCAAAGGAGCTGGAAGCAGACACTGCTGAGCTTTTGGGTGGAGGGGGGACTGCCAGGGAGGAGCTGAGTGTGGCACAGCAAACCTGTCCCACATTAGAGGGTCTAAGACAGCAAGCTGTCAAACAGCAAAATGGGGATGTCAGTGACTCACATAGAGTTTACTGGGAGGACAACCTCTTGTATACAGAGGCAAGGGACCCAAAACCTGGAGCAGCCAGGAGATTGGTCATTCCCCTGCAATACAGAGAGTTCCTCCTAACTCTGGCACACGACATTCCCTTGGCTGGACATTTAGGGCAAATTAAAACATGGGAAAGGCTTGTCCCCCTGTTTCATTGGCATAGGATGTCAGAGGACACAAAATACTTTTGTAAGTCCTGTGTGACCTGCCAAGCCAGTGGCAAGACTGGTGGCACACCAAAGGCTCCCCTTATTCCACTGCCTGTGGTTGGGGTTCCCTTTGAAAGGGTAGGGGTGGACATAGTTGGCCCCCTTGACCCTCCTACTGCTTCAGGCAATAGGTTTATCTTGGTGGTAGTGGACCATGCCACAAGATATCCTGAAGCAATTCCTCTAAGGACCACTACAGCACCTGCAGTGGCAAAAGCCCTCCTGGGAATCTTTTCTAGGGTGGACTTCCCAAAAGAGGTGGTATCAGACAGGGGTAGCAACTTTATGTCTGCATACTTAAAGTCCATGTGGAAGGAATGTGGTGTAACATACAAATTCACCACACCATATCATCCACAAACAAATGGACTGGTAGAGAGGTTTAATAAAACTCTCAAAGGAATGATAATGGGACTCCCTGAAAAACTCAGAAGGAGGTGGGATGTCCTGTTACCTTGCCTCCTTTTTGCTTACAGGGAGGTACCACAGAAAGGAGTGGGCTTCAGCCCCTTTGAACTCCTATTTGGGCACCCTGTAGGAGGTCCCCTAACACTTGTAAAGGAGGGTTGGGAACAACCTTTAAAATCTCCTAAACAAGACATAGTGGACTATGTACTTGGCCTAAGATCCAGAATGGCTGAGTACATGAAAAAGGCCAGTAAAAACCTTCAGGCCAGCCAAGAGCTCCAAAAGCAATGGCATGACCAGAAGGCTGTTCTGATTCAGTACCAACCAGGACAGAAGGTGGGTCTTGGAGCCTGTGGCCCCAAGAGCACTCCAAGACAAATGGAGTGGACCCCACATCATTGTTGAAAAGAAGGGAGAAGTCACCTACTTGGTTGACTTGGGCACTGCCAGGAGTCCCCTTAGGGTGCTCCATGTCAATCGCCTGAAACCCTACTATGACAGGGCTGATCTCACCCTGCTCATGGCAACAGATGAAGGACAGGAAGAAGAGAGTGACCCTCTCCCTGATCTCTTCTCTTCCACAGAACAAGATGCTCTAGTGGAAGGGGTAGTTTTAGCAGGCTGTCTTACTGCTGAGCAGAAAGACCACTGCATAAATCTCCTGGGTCAGTTTTCTGAACTCTTTTCTACTGTGCCAAGCACCACTTCTTGGTGTGAACACACTATAGATACTGGAGACAGCACGCCTGTCAAAAGTAAGATCTATAGGCAGCCTGACCATGTCAGAGACTGCATAAAACAAGAGGTTCAGAAAATGCTTGAACTGGGAGTGGTTGAACACTCTGAAAGTCCATGGGCCTCTCCTGTGGTGCTTGTACCAAAGCCTCATTCCAAAGATGGGAAAAGGGAAGTGAGGTTTTGTGTAGATTACAGAGGTCTCAACCAGGTAACTAAAACTGATGCTCACCCTATACCCAGGGCAGATGAGCTAATAGATACACAGGCATCTGCCAAGTATCTAAGCACCTTTTCTTTGACTGCAGGGTATTGGCAGATCAAGTTATCAGAGGATGCTAAAGCAAAAACTGCATTTTCGACTATTGGAGGGCACTACCAATTCACAGTAATGCCCTTTGGTTTGAAAAATGCACCTGCCACTTTTCAGAGGTTGGTGAATACAGTCCTGCAAGGGTTGGGGGCTTTTAGTGCAGCATATCTAGATGATATAGCTGTCTTTAGCTCCACCTGGGATGATCACCTGGTCCACCTATGGAAAGTTTTGGAGGCCCTGCAAAAGGCAGGCCTCACTATCAAGGCTTCAAAGTGCCAGATAGGGCAGGGGAAAGTGGTTTATCTGGGACACCTTGTAGGTGGAGAACAGATTGCACCACTTCAGGGGAAAATCCAAACTATCATAGATTGGGTTCCCCCTACAACTCAGACCCAGGTGAGAGCCTTCTTAGGCTTCACTGGGTATTACAGGAGGTTCATAAAGAACTATGGCTCCATAGCAGCCCCTCTTAATGACCTCACTTCTAAGAAAATTCCTAAAAAGGTATTGTGGACAGCTAGCTGTCAGAAAGCTTTTGAGGAGCTGAAACAGGCCATGTGCACTGCACCTGTCCTAAAAAGCCCATGTTACACCAAGAAATTCATTGTTCAAACTGATGCATCTGAATTAGGGGTAGGGGCCGTCTTATCACAACTCAATTCTGAGGGCCAGGATCAACCTGTTGCTTTTATCAGCAGGAGGTTGACCCCTAGAGAAAAGCGTTGGTCTGCCATAGAGAGGGAGGCCTTTGCTGTGGTCTGGGCACTGAAGAAGTTGAGGCCATACCTGTTTGGCACTCACTTCATTGCTCAGACAGACCACAAACCTCTACTTTGGCTAAAACAAATGAAAGGTGAAAACCCTAAATTGTTGAGGTGGTCCATATCTCTACAGGGAATGGACTATACAGTGGAACATAGACCTGGGAGTATCCACTCCAATGCAGATGGTCTCTCCAGATATTTCCACTTAGACAATGAATACTCATCAGGTCATGGCTAGTCTTATTGTCCTTCGTTTGGGGGGGGGTTGTGTAGGAAAGTACCATCTTGCCTGGCATGTTACCCCCATATTTCACTGTACATATGTTGTTTTAGTGTATGTGTCACTGCGACCCTGCCAGCCAGGGTCCCAGTGCTCATAAGTGTGCCCTGTATGTGTTCCCTGTGTGATGACTAACTGTCTCACTGAGGCTCTGCTAACCAGAACCTCAGTGGTTATGCTCTCTCTTTACTTTCTAAATTGTCACTAACAGGCTAGTGATCAATTTCACCAATTCACATTGGCATACTGGAACACCCTTATAATTCCCTAGTATATGGTACTGAGGTACCCAGGGTATTGGGGTTCCAAGAGATCCCTATGGGCTGCAGCATTTCTTTTGCCACCCATAGGGAGCTCTGACAATTCTTACACAGGCCTGCCACTGCAGCCTGAGTGAAATAACGTCCACGTTATTTCACAGCCATTTACCACTGCACTTAAGTAACTTATAAGTCAACTATATGTCTAACCTTTACCTGGTAAAGGTTGGGTGCTAAGTTACTTAGTGTGTGGGCACCCTGGCACTAGCCAAGGTGCCCCCACATTGTTCAGGGCAAATTCCCCGGACTTTGTGAGTGCGGGGACACCATTACACGCGTGCACTATACATAGGTCACTACCTATGTATAGCGTCACAATGGTAACTCCGAACCTGGCCATGTAACATGTCTAAGATCATGGATTTGCCACCCCAATGCCATCCTGGCATTGGGAAGACAATTCCATGATCCCCGAGTCTCTAGCACAGACCCGGGTACTGCCAAACTGCCTTTCCCGGGGTTTCACTGCAGCTGCTGCTGCTGCCAACCCCTCAGACAGGTTTCTGCCCTCCTGGGGTCCAGCCAGGCTTGGCCCAGGAAGGCAGAACAAAGGACTTCCTCAGAGAGAGGGTGTTACACCCTCTCCCTTTGGAAAAAGGTGTCAGGGCTGGGGAGGAGTAGCCTCCCCCAGCCTCTGGAAATGCTTTGATGGGCACAGATGGTGCCCATCTCTTCATAAGCCAGTCTACACCAGTTCAGGGATCCCCCAGACCTGCTCTGGCACGAAACTGGACAAAGGAAAGGGGAGTGACCACTCCCCTGACCTGCACCTCCCGGGGGAGGTGACCAGAGCTCCTCCAGTGTGCTCCAGACGTCTGCCATCTTGGAAACAGAGGTGCTCCTGGCACACTGGACTGCTTTGAGTGGCCAGTGCCAGCAGGTGACGTCAGAGACTCCTTCTGATAGGCTCTTACCTGTGTTGCTAGCCTATCCTCCTTCCTAGGTAGCCAAACCTCCTTTTCTGGCTATTTATAGTCTCTGCTTTGGGGAATTCTTTAGATAACGAATGCAAGAGCTCATCAGAGTTCCTCTGCATCTCTCTCTTCACCTTCTGCCAAAGGATCGACCGCTGACTGCTCAGGACGCCTGCAAAACCGCAACAAAGTAGCAAAGACAACTACTGCAACCTTGTATCGCTGATCCTGCCGCCTTCTCGACTGTTTTCCTGGTGGTGCATGCTCTGGGGGTAGCCTGCCTCCTCTCTGCACTAGGAGCTCTGAAGAAATCTCCCGTGGGTCGACAGAATCTTCCCCCTTCAACCGCAGTCAACAAAAGACTGCATCACTGGTCCTCTGGGTCCCCTCTCAGAATGACGATTGTGGTCCCTGGAACTCAGCAACTCTGTCCAAGTGACTCCCACAGTCCAGTGACTCTTCAGTCCAAGTTTGGTGGAGGTAAGTCCTTGCCTCCCCACGCTAGGCTGCATTGCTGGGTACTGCGTGATTTGCAGCTGCTCCGGCTCCTGTGCACTCTTCCAGGATTTCCATCGTACACAGCCAAGCCTGTGCACTCTAACCTGCAGTATCCAACCTCCTGAGTTGTCCTCCAGCGTCGTGGGACTCACTTTTGTGTCTTCGGGTGAGCTCTGGTTCACTCTTCTTCCAAGTGCTGGTTCCGGTACTTCTGCGGGTGCTGACTGCTGACTGCTTCTGTAAGGGCTCCCTGACTTGCTGGGCGCCCCCTCTGTCTCCTCATCCAAGTGGCGACATCCTGGTCCCTCCTGGGCCACAACAGCATCCAAAAACCCTAACCGCGACCCTTGCAGCTAGCAAGGCTTGTTTGCGGTATTTCTGCTTCTTCATGACGTGGGACATCCATCCTCCAAAGGGGAAGTTTCTTGCCCTCTTCATTCTTGTAGAATCCACAGCTTCTACCATCCGGTGGCAGCTTCTTTGCACCCTCAGCTTGAATTTCCTGGGCATCTGCCCACTTCGCGACTCTTGGACTTGGTCCCCTTGTTCTCCAGGTACTCTCGTCTGGAAATCCAGTTTGGTTGCATTGCTGGTGTTGGTCTTCCTTGCAGAATTCCCCTATCACGTCTTCTGTGCTCTCTGGGGAATATAGGTGCCCTTTACACCTACTTTTCAGGGTCTTGGGGTGGGCTATTTTTCTAACCCTCACTGTTTTCTTACAGCCCCAGCGACCCTCTACAAGCTCACATAGGTTTGGGGTCCATTCGTGGTTCGCATTCCACTTTTGGAGTATATGGTTTGTGTTTCCCCTATACCTATGTGCTCCTATTGCAATCTACTGTATCTTTACATTGCTTGCATTACTTCCTTTTGCTATTACTGCATTTTTTTGGTATTGTGTACATATATCTCGTGTATATTTGGCATCCTCATACTGAGGGTACTCACTGAGATACTTTTGGCAAATTGTCATAAAAATAAAGTA
This sequence comes from Pleurodeles waltl, assembly GCF_031143425.1. Lineage (NCBI taxonomy): Eukaryota > Metazoa > Chordata > Amphibia > Caudata > Salamandridae > Pleurodeles > Pleurodeles waltl. The sequence goes on from NC_090437.1 coordinate 206,078,623, forward strand.
CCTTTATTTTTAGTATATCTGTGTATTGTGTTTTCTTATGATAATGTGCATATGACACCAGTGGTATAGTAGGAGCTTTGCATGTCTCCTAGTTCAGCCTAAGCTTCTCTGCTATGGCTACCTTCTATCAGCCTAAGCTGCTAGAAACACCTCTTCTACACTAATAAGGGATAACTGGACCTTGGTACCCACTACAAGCCAGGCCAGCCTCCTACAGACCTTAGGACAGTCTTTGTTGAAGGGGTCTACGACCTGTGTTCCAGGGAGCACGCTCGTCACTAGTAGAGGAGTCCCAGATAACCAGTGGTTGTCATAGAAGGTGCCTGCTGGAGCAGGGAAGTGACTCTGTCACTCCACAGGAGATTTCTTTGGTCCTTCTGGTGGAGGGTGAAGGCAGGGAGTCCTCAGAGTGTGCACACCTTGGAAACTGTTACAGGTGCTGACTGGAGCTGAAATTGCAGAGTGATGGTAGCCTTCTTGGATACTTTGTTGCAGGTACAGCGGTTCCTGGAGCAGTCTGCGATTGATTCGACTGTCAGACAATGAAGCAGGAGTTGCAGAGGATTCCTGGTGGAAACTTGCAAGCTGAATCTGAAGAGGAACCCACAGGAGATACCCTAAATAGCCCTGAGAGGGGAATAGGCTACCTAACCAGGTATGCACCTACCAGGAGGGGTCTCTGACGTCACCTGCTGGTACTGGTCAGTCAGAGATCTCCAGACTGTCCCCACACCTTGGAAAACAAGATGGCTAACAACAGGAACACACTGGAGGAGCGCTGGGCACTACCCCTGGGGTGGTGATGGACAGGGGAATGGTCACTCCCCTTTACTTTGTCCAGTTTTACACCAGAGCAGGGACTGGTGGTCCCTGAACTGGTGTAGACTGGCTTATGCAAGGAGGGCACCATCTGTGCCCTTCAAAGCATTTCCAGAGGCTCTGGGAGACTACCCCCCCCAAGCCTGTTACACCTATTTCCAAAAGGAGAGGGTGGAACCCCCTGCTCTCTGAGGAAATGCTTTGATCTGCCTTCCTGGGAATGAGGTGCTCAGACCCCAGGAGTGCAGAACCCTGTCTGTGAGGTGTCAGCAGCTGTAGCTGCAGTTCAAGCCGCAGAGAGCTGGTTTGGCAGTACTGGGGGTCCATGGTGGAGACCCCATGATGAATAGGATTGGCCCCCCAATACCAAATTTGGAATAGGGGTACGATTCCATGATCTTATACACCTTACCTGGCCATATTCGGAGTTACCATTGCGAAGCTACATATAGGTATTGACCTATATGTCGTGCACGTGTGTAATGGTATCCCTGCACTAATGAAGTTTGGGGAATTGGCCCTGGACAGCGTGGGGGCACCTCACACTTAGTAACTTTGCACCTACCCTTCAGTAAATGAAGGTTAGACATATAGGTGACTTCTAAGTTACTTAAGTGCAGTGAAAATGGCTGTGAAATAGTGTGTGTACTATTTCACGCATGCTGCAGTGGCAGTCCTGTAAAAGGGTTAGTCTGAGCTCCTTATGGGTGGCAAAAGAAATGCTGCAGCCCATAAGTATCTCCTGGAACCCCAATGCCCTGGGTACCAATGTACCATATACTAGGGACTTATAAGGGGGGTCGAGTGTGCCAATTAGAATTGGTAAATGGAGTCACTAAACTATAGTGACTAATTTGGAAGCAGAGCGAGCAGAAGCACTGAAGTTCTGGTTAGCAGAACTTCAGTGACACTGTTAAGCACTACTGACAACACACACATTAGGCCACAAACTTTGAGCACTGGGGTCCTGACAAGCAGAATCCCAGTGAGACAGGCAAAACATACTGACAAACAGGTAGAATTTGGGGATAACATGCCAAGAAAGATGGTACTTTCCTACAAGGGCACAGCCCCACATCAGTCATAGGGTTCAAGCATCTGGCAGCACCAATATCAAATGCCACCCAAGTGTTGCCATGACCAACTACATATCACCTGCACATACCTGACATACCTGTAGTGTCACATTCACCTGCCTGCTACACTGTGTTGCACACATAAGAATACAACATTACCTGCCATGAAAGACCATGGGCCAGAATAAAGAGAAGTTGTGCAGAACCTAGGCGAGTGCCACCTCACATCCACCCCGTAGCACCACCTACCACCACCATGTGTGCTGTGTATTTAAAATACGGCACACCATGTCACAGGATAGGGGGAAAAAAGCATCAGAATTTCTGACACTATTTTAGCGCTACTCCTGCAGAGTACATAGGGGCCCATTGTATTCAATGGCATGCCTCCTTTTAATGCCTGCTCTGAGAAGGCGTTGAAAGTGCTGAAAAAAAATGGCGCAAGGAAGTCTCTTTGCTTGCACCAGTTTTTCAGCCCTCCTAACGGGGGAACACCCCTCTTGCATACAGTATGCACTGGGCTGCCATAATGTGGCAAATGGATTTACAAAGTGGCACAATGCATGCATTGCGCCACTTTGTAAATATGGTGTGTGTAAAAAGCCACTTTAGCGCCACCTTAGCATAAAAAAATAAGGTTGTGGTGTGCTAAGGTGGCACTAAGGCCTCTTAAATCTGGCCCTCAGAGCTGGGTAGGTTGCTGCCATGATAGCACAGGAATGATTCAGCGCACCCAATGTTACCCATCTGTTCTCACCACTTCAAGCAAGTTGTTAGAAACCCAGTTAGGTTACCCCCTGTCCGAGCAAAGACCCTCACTCTAGCAGGGTAAAAGAGAATCACCCTCAGCTAATCCCTGCTTACCCCCTTGGTACCTTGGCACGAGCAGTAGGCTGAACTTCAGAGTGCTAGGTGTAAAGTATTTATAACAACACACACAGTAACTAATTAAAACACTACAAAATGACACAACACGCGTTTAGAAATATAGAAGTTATTTATTTAAACAGAACAAGACCAAACCTCTAAAAAACCACAATACACAAGTCAAGTTATCACTAAAAATGCAAAAAGAGTCTTCATGTAATTTTAAACACACACTAACATTGTTAGCATGAAAATGTACCCTGAGTGTGTCAAAAATAACCCTGCACGGGCGAGTATATGTCAAAAAGGGCAAACGAGGCATCAATATCACTCACGAGCGAGACCTTGCATTGTCTCTTCTTTGGTCGGGTCGGTGTGCATTGTTTCTTCTCTCCACAGGAGAGCAATGCGTCAATCCGGTCAGCACTCTCGGGTCCGAGCAGGCTTTGTGTTGTTTTTACATGCCCAGCGGTGTTTGCGTCAGAAATCCAGCCGCGGGTTGTGATCTCACCAGCCTCCGTCAGCGATGCTGTGCGTCGTTTCTCCAGCCGGGGTGTTGATCTTCGGGTCGCATTGCAACCGAGCGTCGATTTTCAGCCGCAAAGCCGGCGGCGTGTCGATTTTTCAGCCGCAGATCGGAGTTGCGTCAATCTTTTCCCCGCACCACATTCTGTGCATGCATTTCTTCTTCTTAGGCTGCCAGCTTCTCCTTTCAGTGTCCCAGGAACTGGATGGGCACCACTTGGCAGAGTAGGAGTCTCTCCAGAGACTCCAGGTGCTGGCAGAGAGAAGTCTTTGCTGTCCCTGAGACTTCAAACAACAGGAGGCAAGCTCTAAATCAAGCCCTTGGAGATCTTCACAAGATGGAAGGCACACAAAGTCCAGTCTTTGTCCTCTTACTCTGGCAGAAGCAGCAACTGCAGGATAGCTCCACAAAGCACAGTCACAGGCAGGGCAGCTCTTCTTCCTCAGCCCTTCAGCTCTTCTCCAGGCAGAGGTTCCTCTTGGTTTCCAGAAGTGTTCAAAGTCTGTGGTTTTGAGTGACCTACTTTTACCCATTTTCTCCTTTGAAGTAGGCCTAATTCAAAGCAAAGTCTCTCTTGATTGTGAAATCCTGCCTTGCCCAGGCCAGGCCCCAGACACTCACAGGGGGTTGGAGACTGCATTGTGTGAGGGCAGGCACAGCCCTTTCAGGTGTGAGTGACCACTCCTCCCCTCCCTCCTAGCTAGCACAGATGGGTCATCAGGAAATACAGACTACACCCAGCTCCCTCTGTGTCAATGTCTAGTGTGAGGTGCAACCAGCCCAACTGTCAAACTGACCCAGACAGGGAATCCACAAACAGGCAGAGTCACAGAAATGGTTTAAGCAAGAAAATGCTCACTTTCTAAAAGTAGCATTTTCAAACACACAATTCCAAAATCAACTTTACTAAAAGATGTATTTTTAAATTGTGAGCTCAGAGACCCCAAACTCCAGATGTCTATCCACTCCCAAAGGGAATCTACTCTTTAATCATAGCCCCCATGTTAACCTATGAGAGGGACAGGCCTTGCAACAGTGAAAAAATAATTTAGCAATATTTCACTGTCAGGACATATAAAACACATTACTATGGGGGTCATTACAACATTGGTGGTAAAACCCGCTTACTGCCGTGCAGGAGACCGCCAACACACCGCCGCAGCAGCGGAATTCCGCCACGGTCATTATGACCCACTGCTCGGAATCCGACAAAATTCAGACACCATCACAAGTCCGCCACACCAAAGGTCAGTGATAAACTGGTGAAAACAAAACCTCCAGCGCCACGCCAACAGAAATACGCCCACACTATCACAACACAGGAATCCACGCTGCGGTCTTTCAACCGTGGTATTCCATTGGCGGTACACTCCGCCGCGCTCAAACTACACACACATTTACAAAACACTACCACATTGGACAATTACAAATACACACACCTGATACACATACACACACCACTCCCACACACCCATTACAATATAAAACACACACCCACATCACCCATAAACCCCTAAGACAAAATTACAGAGAGAAGGCCAGAGAGAAGCACTACAAGCAACTACCTAGCATCCACAGGCACACAATACCATCACCCACATTACTTCCATGCACCTCACACAACACACCACTAAATATCACCCCACTTATCACTAAACACACCATCCCACACACCACCCCCATGGCACAGCAAAGACACCCCAGGTTCTTTGAGGAGGAGCTCAGGGTCATGGTGGAGGAAATCGTCCGGGTAGAGCCACAGCTATTCAGATCACAGATGCAGCACACCTCCATAGCTAGGAAGATGGAGCTATGGCGAAGAATAGTGGACAGGGTCAACGCAGTGGGACAGCACTAAAGAAATAGGGATGACATCAGGAAGAGGTGGAATGACCTACGGGGGAAGGTGCGTTCCGTGGTCTCAAAACACCACATCGCGGTTCAGCGGACTGGCGGGGGACCCCCACCTCCTCCCCCACAACTAACAACATGGGTGAAGCAAGTCTTGGCTCTTCTGCATCCTGAGGGCCTCGCAGGAGTAGATGGAGGAATGGACTCTGGTAAGTCAAATCTTAACTATTACATCCCCCACCCTACCTGCATGCCATCACATACCCCCACCCTCACCCTCACCCCCATCACTCCAACTCCTCACAAATGTCCCAACATCACAAACCACACATCCTAACACCAAGCCCTGCATGCAACAACAAAACGTGGACACGCATCACCAAAGCATGGCCCATGCACATACCCATACACCCCCCTAAACCACCTTCACACAAGGACCCACACAGGAATGCAAGCACTGGGGTACACGGTGACCCACCCATTGCACACCATGTCACACACAGACGTAATAAACATCCTTTTATACCCCTGCAGGACCCCTACCCAACGTCACCGGACAGGAAGGTCCACACATGTCCATACCACCAACAGAAGAGGCCCACAGTGATGACAGCAGCTCTGTCCAACTGGATCTAGATGACCAGCCCGGCCCATCGGGGACCTCTGGACAGTCGGTTCCCCTGACACAGTCACAGGCCACCACAGAGCTTCCCCCCTCTGGAAACACCAGCACAGCACCCACCCAGCGGGCCCATACCTCTGTCCCCAGGACACGTCAATCAGCAGTGTGTCCACCACTACAGGAAACACAGGCTAACCCACCACCCCAACAACAACAGGGACCTGGGGGCAGTGGCAGTGGGCACATGGTCCAGGGGACGGAGGCCCAGGAACACAGGGGAACTGGGAGGGCTGCTGTGCGACAGGGGGAGGACAGGCCAAGGGAACCCACTCTCCACGAGGCCCTCTCCAACATCATGGGAGCGTACCATCATTCCCAGGAGACAATGGCAACGGTACCGGCCAAGTTTCAGGAGACCCAGCGCCTGCAGGAGGAACAGTATTTGGGCTTTAGGGAGGAACTCAGATCCATCAATTCCACCCTGGGCACCATCGTAGGGGTGCTAAAGGAAGTCCTCAACACCAGGAGGGACACTGTGGCACAACAAGGGGCCCCTGACACTAGCCTGGACGATGAACTGCCCACCACCTCCGCCGGTGCTAGTGGACAGGAGGCACCGCCACAGGTCCACCACACCAGCACCCCACCCCCTGCAGAAGGAGAACCACCCCGCAAACGGTCCCTGAGATCCAGGACAAAGACAGAGAATGATGCCAAGACCCCCGCCAAGAAATGAGACCACCCTGAATGTCATCCTTCTGTCCCACTTTGTCACCCTGTCCATCCTCAAACTGCCCCAGCTCCACTTCCTATGCCCATTTGGGCAATGCACCTGTGAGAATAATAGACTTGACTCTGCCATGGACATTCCTCCACCATCACCCCTCACCATTTTACAACCCCCTCCAATCTTGAGCACTTAAATAAACACCCTTAAAGCACAAAACAATCTGGAGTCTGTCTGTGATTTCGAAATAGTGCATTAGCAATTACAGTGACAAAATGCTCTTTCAAATGTAATGTCAACATACCTATGTCACACAGCTCTAGTCCATGAGGAAACAAAGCAGATGTCACACAGTGGGACCCACATCTGTGAAATCGTAAGGGAAAGTGACAACTCAGTGACCATACACTGGGTGAAAACGACAGACAGTAGAGAGGTAGTAGTGCTAAAGTACATGTAGTAGGCAGGTTTGTATTCTTACCTGTGTCTCACTGGAAATATTGCAGGATAACCGAGTTCCTGTTGTCATATCCTCTTCTTCTGATTCCTCATCTTCACTGTCCACAGGCTCCACAGCTGCCACAACACCGCCATCTGGACCATCCTCCTGCAGAAAAGACAATTGTTGTCGCAAAGCTAAGTTGTGAAGCATACAGCAGGCCACGATGATCTGGCACACCTTCTTTAGTGAGTAGAATAGGGATCCACCTGTCATATGGAGGCACCTGAACCTGGCCTTCAGGAGGCCGAAGGTCCGCTCTATAATCCGCCGACTTCGCCCATGGCCCTCATTGTAGCGTTCCTCAGCCCTTGTCCTGGGATTCCTCACTGGGGTCAGTAGCCATGACAGGTTGGGGTAACCAGAGTCACCTGCAAATGGCGAGGGCAACTGTTAGACACACAATAACCTGTAGGGATATCCCCAGACCCAGACAATCATTCCCACTGACTTGCTTCCAGGTGCTCACCTAATAGCCACACATGGTGCCTCTGGAGTTGACCCATCACATAAGTGTTGCTGCTAATCCGCAGGATGTAAACGTCATGCACTTAGCCAGGGAATTTGGCATTCAGATGGGAGATGTACTGGTCTGCCAAACACACCATCTGCACATTCATGGAATGATAACTCTTCCGGTTTCTGTACACCTGTTCACTCCTGCAGGCGGGTACCAAAGCCACATGTGTCCCATCAATGGCACCTATGATGTTGGGGATATGTCCCAGGGCATAGAGGTCACCTTTCACTGTAGGCAAATCCTCCACCTGAGGGAAAACGATGTAGCTCCGCATGTGTTTCAGCAGGGCAGACAACACGTTGGAAAACATAGGCTGGGACATCCCTGATGCTATGGCCATTGTTTTTTTAAATGACCCACTTGCAAGGAAATGGAGTACTGACAGCACCTGCACTTGAGGGGGGATTCCTGTGGGATGGTGGACAGCTGACATCAGGCCTGGCTCTAGCTGGGCACACAGTTCCAGGATTGTGGCACGATCAAGCCTGTAGGTGATGATCACATGTCTTTCCTCCATTGTCGAAAGGTCCACCAGTGGTCTGTACACCGGAGGATGCCGCCATCTCCTCACATGTCCCAGCGGACGGTGCCTATGAAGGACAACAGCGAGCACAGAGTCAACCAACTCAGAGGTGCGTACCCACAGCTTACAAAGAACACAAATCATAATCTGAAATTTGTCCTGTATGAGTGTTGAGGCAAGGCCTAGGTATGTGTGACGCAGTTAAAAAGTAAGCCATGTGGGCTCCTGAAATGGCGGCTGCCTGACCTGTAAAGTGGGACAATGGGATGTGAGGTAACTGCGCTGGCGTTGTATACTGTCGCGGTAGGCGGTCGAAGACCGCGGCACAATTCTGCATTGGTTAACATTGGACCCTATGGGTCCCAGGAGCCAATGACGATGTACGCCGGCGGTGACGGTATGCTCTGCCACGGACGTGACTGCCATTTTCTATCTGTTCATTCACTCGATACCTGATCTTCGACAGGAGAAGACCTACACTGCAAGTGCTACTGTGACCTTGGTGTGGAAGAGACAATGGCTCGTGCATCTGGGGAAAGGGCCCCTGCCTTCACATCGGAGGAGTTGGAGAAACTCGTGGATGGGGTCCTCCCCCAGTACACGCTATTCTACGGTCCTCCAGGCAAACAGGTAAGTACACTGGGAGCATGCTGTATGGGCTATGCCTGTGTGGAGTCGGTGGATGAAAGATGGGGGGGAGAGATTGAGGCGTGCATGAAACGACAGTGAGTGCATGTGCCACATGGCAATGGTATGGAAGGGGTCAATGACTGTGACGGTGCGGATGGTTATATCTTCTCCTTTTCCCCTGTACTATTCCTGTAGGTCAGCGCCCACCAAAGAAGGATATTTGGCGTGCCATCGCCAAAGAAGTCCGGACCCTGGGGGTCTGCCACAGACGGAGCACCCACTGCCGTAAGAGATGGGAGGACAATCGCCTCTGGAGCAAGAAGATGGCGGAGGCCCAGCTGGGGATGGTCTCCCAACGTGGGAGGGGTGCCCCTAGCACCATGACCCCCCTGATGTTCAGGATCCTGGCGGTGGCGTACACGGAGTTGGATGGGTGCTTGAGGGCATCACAGCAGCCACAAGGAGGTGAGTACACTCTCAATCTGCTGATTTTGCACGCAGTGGAGGTGTCTGGGTGGGGGAGGTGGGCTTTGGGTTTCCCTAGGCCAGGGCGAGTGTGCTAGTTAGGTCCCCTTGTTCTGGCAGACCCTGTGGCACCCCACCCCACCTGTGTACAGTGCGAAGTACACCTAGTCAGGCTCCTGTGACATCCATGTGTGCAGATGTCGGCCATAGCCTTGTAGGCCATGTCCCAGGGAGTGAACAGTGGACCCCAAGTGCGTGGCGTAGTGCAGGGGGCTTCTGTGTCTGTCGTGACCGCCAACGGTAGTGATAATGCATGCACTCAACATGTATTTCTTCTGTTGTTCCCCCCTTTTTGTGGTCTCTCTGTTCTTGTGTGCATTAGCATCATCAGGTCGGAGGAGCAGTGGCACGGCGCAGGAGGAGCTGCATCCCACATGTCCCTGGAGGGCGAGACTACGGACTCGGAATTCACCAGTGGGACAGAGGGCGAGGGGAGCTCCATGGCGGGGACAGGAGCTGAGACCAGTAATACGGACTCGTCCTCTGATGGGAGCTCCCTTGTGGTGGCAGGAACATCTGTGCCCCCGCATCGAAAGGTACAGCCTTCACCCCCCCCCCTACCAGCACTGCCCTCCCAGCAGCCCCTCATCCTTTGTCCCGTGCCCGCTCACCCAGGAGGGTGGGCATCACCTTCGCCCCAGGCACCTCAGGCCCTGCCACAGTCACCACTGCTGCCCTCAGTGAGGAGGCCATTAACCTCCTCAGGTCCCTCACTGTTGGGCAGTCTACCATTTTGAATGCCATCCAGGGTATAGAAAGGCAGTTGCAACAAACAAATGCATTCCTGGAGGGCATTCATTCTGGTCAGGCAGCCCCTCAGCAAGCTTTTCAGACTCTGGCCTCAGCCCTGATGGCAGCTATTGTCCCTGTCTCTAGCCACCCCCCTCCACCCAGACCCAATCCCCTGTACCTCAGCCTATCCCAGGCACACCTTCAGACCAGCATGCACACACGTCAACACACAAGGGAAGCTCTGGCAAACATAAGCACCACACATCCCACAGGCACTCACGCAAGCATCACACACATGCAGACACACCAACATCCACTGCCTCCACTGTGTCCACTGTGTCCCCCTCCTCCTCATCTCCCTCCTCCCTCCCAGTCTCGTCTCCACTCACACCTGCATGCACTACATCTACAGCCACTACTTCCATCACCAGCACATCCACCACCACACCCGCTCACGTGCAGTCACCACCCCCACTACCATTCACACATCCCCTGTGTCCTCTCCCAGTGTGTCTGTGAGCCCACCTCCCAAGGTACACAAACGCAGCCACACACCCACCCAACAGCCATCCACCTCATGACAGCCTCCAGTGCATGCATCTTCAACCAAAGTCAGCAAACAAACACCTCCTACAACCACAACCTCTTCCTCCACTCCCAAATCCCCTCCAGCTACCCTTCCCAGTGTTCCCAAGAAACTTTTTCTGTCTACCCTTGACCTCTTTCCCTCACCTCCCCACCCCGTCAGTCTCCTAGGGCCGGACTCTCCAGGTCCCAAACTAGCACCTCAGCCACAGCATCTCCGGGACCAGTGGTGCCTGCAGTCACCGGAATCTGGAGTGCACCGGGCAGCAGGGCAGCCATTGTGGCACGGAGCCACAGCACGGACAGTCCCCCACCTGTCAAGCATCAAAAGTTGGCCAGTGCCCGGCGGGAGAGGGGGAAGACTCCAGCCACCAACGCCGCTCCCAGGGGTACAGGTGGGAGTGTGGAGTCAGCTGCGACACCTTCCAAGGTGGGGAAGGGACACAAGAAACTCAGCAAGTCTGGGAAGAGCAGCACGGCGTACAAGACTGCCATCATCCCCACTGCCCAGGAGGCCACCGCCAGCACCAGCCCAGCTGCCCAGGAGGCCACCGCCATCATCCCTGCTGCCCAGGAGGCCACCGCCATCATCCCCGCTGCCCAGGAAGCCCCCCACCAGCACCAGCCCTGCTGCCCAGGAGGCCACCGCCATCATCCCCGCTGCCCAGGAGGCCACCGCCAGCACCAGCCCTGCTGCCCAGGACAGGACCGCCAGCACCAGCCCAGCAGCCCAGGACAGGACCACCAGCACCAGCCCCACTGGGCCATAAAGGACCGACAGCACCAGCCCCGCTGGGCCAGACAGGACCGCCAGCAGCTGAGTCACTGCCAAGGACCCCGCCGCCACAAGCACCGCTGAACAGGACACTGCAGCCACAAGCACCGCTGCCAAGGACACTGCCGCCACAAGCACCGCTGCCAAGGACACCGCCGCCACAAGCACTGCTGAACAGGACATTGCCGCCACAAGCACCGCTGCCAAGGACACCGCCGCCACAAGCACCACTGAACAGGACACTGCCACTACAAACATTGCTGGCCCATGAGCGCCAAGGGCACTGACGCTACTGAGTCCGTCATGAGCAGGATGAAGCACTCTGGGCACAAGGCCCCCTCCAGAACCAGTGGAGAATGACATCCACTACCTCAGTCCTTGGCAGGAGGAAGCACCCTGGGCACAAGGCCCCCTTCCAGAACCAGTGGAGAGATACATCCACTACCTCAGTCCTTGGCAGGATGAAGCACTCTGGGCACAAGGCCCCCTCCAGAACCAGTGGAGAGATACATCCAATACCTCAGTCCTTGGCAGGATGAAGCACTCTGGGCACAAGGACCCTACCAGAACCAGTAGAGAATGACATCCACTACCTCAGTCCTTGGCAGGATGAAGCACCATGGGCACAAGGCCCGCTCCAGAAACAGTGGAGAGATACATCCACTACCTCAGTCCTTGGTAGAATGAAGCACTCTGGGCATAAGGCCCCCTCCAGAACCAGTGGAGAATGACATCCACTACCTCAGTCCTTGGCAGGATGAAGCACTCTGGGCAGAAGGCCCCCTCCAGAACCCGTGGAGACTTATCCACTTGAGAGACTGTGGCTTTGCACTGCCCTGGATAAAACAGTGGGCAAACCACCCACTGTAGAGACTTGAGAGTCTGTGGCTTTGCACTCCCCAGGATATGGCAGTGGGCAAACCACCCACTGTAGAGACTTGTGAGGCTGTGGCTTTGCACTCCCCAGGATATGGCAGTGGGCAAACCACCCACTGTAGAGACTTGTGAGACTGTGGCTTTACACTCCCCAGGATTGAACAGTGGGCAAACCACCCACTGTAGAGACTTGTGAGACTGTGGCTTTACACTCCCCAGGATTGAACAGTGGGCAAACCACCCTCTGTAGAGACTTGTGAGACTGTGGCTTTGCGCTCCCTAGTATATGGCAGTGGGCAAACCACCCACTGTAGAGACATGAGCGACTGTGGCTTTGCACTCCCCAGGATTGAACAATGGGCATGTGGCCCCCTCATGGATTTGGCGTTGTGCACTCATCTGGCTGAGGTGCCCCCCCTTTCCCTTCCCCCTGAGGTGCCTGTTTTATTGCTATCTGATGCCCCTGCAGTGTTCTCTCCATTTTGATTGGGTACTGAGTGTGGGCCTCGCCCATGCCGTGTGGGCCCAGTGTTCCACGGACTTCAATGGAGCACTACCTGGACTACTGTTCTTGGTGTATATATTTGTTAATAGTGTATATATATTTTTGCGTACTTTATTTTAATATATTACAATGGTTGCACTCATTTGCTTTTGTCTTTGCATTCTTCCAGGGGGTTTGGGGGGTGTAACTGTAATGTATCATGCTGTATTAGTGTGTGTATTGTAGTGGGTGAGGGTGGGGGTGTTGCGTGTGTGTGTCCCTGTTTTTCCCCACCCCCCTCCCCTGTGTCGTAGGTGCAGTACTCACTGTGGTCTTCGCCGCCGGCGTTCGTGCTCCTGGTAGAGGAGCAAGAAGATAAGGGCTGGCAGGATCTGGAGCTCTGGTTCCATGGCGTCCGGATTCCTCATGGAGTTTGTAGAGGTGAGCGTTTTCCCTTCGGAGTTCTGTTTCCGCCGTGTTTTTGTTCGTGGTGAATCCGCCCAGGAAAAGGTGGCGGATTGGCCTCTCATGATACTGTGGGCAGTACACTGTCCTCCGCCTGTCTGTTGGCGGTGACCGTCATTCTGTTTGTTTGTACTGCCGTGGCAGTCAGAGTGTTAAAGTGGCTGTCTATGTTGACTGTATCCGCCACGGTCGTGATTCCATTTTTTTTACCGCCGGCCTGTTGGCGGTCCTACCGCCGCTTTAACACCGACCACCATGGTTGTAATGACCACCTATATGTCCTACCTTAACCATACACTGCACCCTTCCCTTGGGGCTACCTAGGGCATACCTTAGGGGTGCCTTAGATGCAAGAAAAGGGAAGGTTTAGGCCTGGCTAGTGGATACACTTGCCAAGTTGAATTTACAGTGGCAGATCTGAGACATGATTACAGAGCTACTTAGGTGGGTGGCACAACCAGTGCTGCAGACTGTAGGAGGCTGGCCTGGCTTATAGTGGGTGCCTGATGGTACTTACACCATGTGTCAGGCCCAGTTATCCCTTATTAGTAGATTAGTAGTGTTCTAGCAGCTTAGGCTGATAGAGGTAGCTATAGCAGAGCAGCTTAGGCTGAACTAGGACACTTGCAAAGCTCCTACTATACCACTTATATCATATAGCACTATATCATAAGAATCACAATACTCAGAGTTACTAAAAATAAAGGTACTTTATTTTAGTGACAATGTGCCAAAAATATCTCAGAGGATATACTCCCTTAGGAGGTAAGTTAAATACACAAAATATACACACAAACCAAAATCAGGTAAGTAAATAGTTAGAAAAGTAGTGCAAACACCATAGAATACAAAAGGATGTAATAAGCCTAGGGGCAACACAAACCATAGACTAAGAAAGTGGAATGCGAACCACTTAGGAACCCCAGGCCTAGTGTAGTATGTAGAGGGTCGCTGTGAGTATAAAAAAACATTAAGGGTGTCCAAGATACCCCACCCCAAGACCCTGAAAAGTAGGAGTAAAATTCCGCTACTTCCCCAGAAACACACTAAAGTTGCGATAGGAGATTCTGCAAAGACAACAACTGACAGCAAAGCACTGAAGATGGATTCCTGGACCTGAGGACCTGCAAAGGAAGGCGACCAAGTCGAAGAGTCACAAAAGTGTCTGGGGTGGGCAGGAGCCCACTAAACTCCGGATGAAGGTGCAAAATGGCTGCCTCTGGATTGTCAGGGTAACTTGGATCTAGCTCCTGTGTTCCAGCGACCATGCTCGTCAAGATGAGAGGGGACCCAGTGGACCATTGTTGCAAAAGTTTGGTACCTGCGTTAGCAGAGGGAAGATTCCGTCGACCCACAGGAGATTTCTTGTTGACTTCCAGTGCAGGGTGAAGGCAGACAGCCCTCAGAGCATGCACCACCAGGAAACAGTTGAGAAAGCTGGCAGAATTAGGTGCTACCATGTTGCTGGTAGTCTTCTTGTTACTTTGTTGCAGTTTTGCAAGCGTCCTGGAGCAGTCAGCGATTGATCCTTGGCAGAAGTCGAAGAGGGAGATGCAGAGGAACTCTGGTGAGCTCTTGCATTCGTTATCTGATGAGAAACCCACAGGTGCGACCCTAAATAGCCCTCAGAGGAGGATTGGCCACCTAACCAGTTAATCACCTATCAGGAGGGGTCTCTGATGTCACCTGCTGGCACTGGCCACTCAGAGGCCTCCATTGTGCCCTCACACCTCTGCATTCAAGATGGCAGAGGTCTGGGACGCACTGGAGGAGCTCTGGACACCACCCCTGGGGTAGTGATGGACAGGGGAGTGGTCACTCAACTTTCCTTTGTCCAGTTTCGTGCCAGAGCAGGGGCTGGGGGATCCCTGAACCGGTGTAGACTGGCTTATGTAAGGAGGGCACCATCTGTGCCCTTCAAAGCATTTCCAGAGGCTGGGGGAGGCTACTCCTCCCCAGCCCTTAACACCTATTTCCAAAGGCAGAGGGTGTAACACTGTGAGAAAGTAGCCTCTTTCTAGCCTTGTTACCCCCACTTTGGGCCTGTTTGTGAGTGTATGTCAGGGTGTTTTCACTGTCTCACTGGGATCCTGCCAGCCAGGGCCCAGTGCTCATAGTGAAAACCCTATGTTTTCAGTATGTTTGTTATGTGTCACTGGGACCCTGCTAGTCAGGACCCCAGTGCTCATACGTTTGTGGCCTATATGTATGTGTTCCCTGTGTGGTGCCTAACTGTCTCACTGAGGCTCTGCTAACCAGAACCTCAGTGGTTATGCTCTCTCATTTCTTTCTAAATTGTCACTAACAGGCTAGTGACCAATTTCACCAATTTACATTGGCTTACTGGAACACCCTTATAATTCCCTAGTATATGGTACTGAGGTACCCAGGGTATTGGGGTTCCAGGCGATCCCTATGGGCTGCAGCATTTCTTTTGCCACCCATAGGGAGCTCTGACAATTCTTACCCAGGCCTGCCACTGCAGCCTGAGTGAAATAACGTCCACGTTATTTCACAGCCATTTTACACTGCACTTAAGTAACTTATAAGTCACCTATATGTCTAACCTTTACCTGGTAAAGGTTAGGTGCAAAGTTACTTAGTGTGAGGGCACCCTGGCACTAGCCAAGGTGCCCCCACATTGTTCAGGGCCAATTCCCCGGACTTTGTGAGTGCGGGGACACCATTACACGCGTGCACTACATATAGGTCACTACCTATATGTAGCTTCACAATGGTAACTCCGAATATGGCCATGTAACATGTCTATGATCATGGAATTGCCACCTCTATACCATCCTGGCATAGTTGGCACAATCCCATGATCCCAGTGGTCTGTAGCACAGACCCTGGTACTGCCAAACTGCCCTTCCTGGGGATTCACTGCAGCTGCTGCTGCTGCCAACCCCTCAGACAGGCAGCTGCCCTCCTGGGGTCCAGCCAGGCCTGGCCCAGGATGGCAGAACAAAGGACTTCCTCTGAGAGAGGGTGTTACACCCTCTCCCTTTGGAAAATGGTGTGAAGGCAGGGGAGGAGTAGCCTCCCCCAGCCTCTGGGAATGCTTTCTTGGGCACAGATGTGCCCAATTCTGCATAAGCCAGTCTACACCGGTTCAGGGGACCCCTTAGCCCTGCTCTGGCGCGAAACTGGACAATGGAAAGGGGAGTGAGCTCCTCCAGTGTGCTCCAGACCTCTGCCATCTTGGAAACAGAGGTGCTGCTGGCACACTGGACTGCTCTGAGTGGCCAGTGCCACCAGGTGACGTCAGAGACTCCTTGTGATAGGCTCCTTCAGGTGTTGCTAGCCTATCCTCTCTCCTAGGTAGCCAAACCCTCTTTTCTGGCTATTTAGGGTCTCGGTCTCTGGGGAAACTTTAGATAACGAATGCAAGAGCTCATCCGAGTTCCTCTGCATCTCTCTCTTCACCTTCTGCCAAGGAATCGACTGCTGACCGCGCTGGAAGCCTGCAAACCTGCAACATAGTAGCAAAGACGACTACTGCAACTCTGTAACGCTGATCCTGCCGCCTTCTCTACTGTTTTCCTGGTGGTGCATGCTGTGGGGGTAGTCTGCCTCCTCTCTGCACTAGAAGCTCCGAAGAAATCTCCCGTGGGTCGACGGAATCTTCCCCCTGCAACCGCAGGCACCAAAAAGCTGCATTACCGGTCCCTTGGGTCTCCTCTCAGCACGACGAGCGAGGTCCCTCGAATCCAGCAACTCTGTCCAAGTGACTCCCACAGTCCAGTGACTCTTCAGTCCAAGTTTGGTGGAGGTAAGTCCTTGCCTCACCTCGCTAGACTGCATTGCTGGGAACCGCGACTTTTGCAGCTACTCCGGCCTCCGTGCACTTCCGGCGGAAATCCTTTGTGCACAGTCCAGCCTGGTCCACGGCACTCTAACCTGCATTGCACGACCTCCTAAGTTGTTCTCCGGCGACGTGGGACTCCTTTGTGCGACTTCGGGTGAGCACCGTTTCACGCATCCTTATAGTGCCTGTTTCTGGCACTTCTTCGGGTGCTACCTGCTGCTGAGAGGGTTCTTTGTCTTGCTCGACGTCCCCTCTCTCTCCTGGTCCAATTTGCGACCACCTGGTCCTTACTGGCCCACAGCAGCATCCAAAAACGCTAACTGCTCGATTTGCAGCTAGCAAGGCTTGTTGGCGTTCTTTCGGCGGGAAAACACTTCTGCACGACTCTACAAGGCGAGAGGGATCCGTCCTCCAAAGGGGAAGTCTCTAGCCCTTTGCGTTCCTGCAGAAACCGCAGCTTCTTCTGTCCAGTAGAAGCTTCTTTGCACCCGCAGCTGGCATTTCCTGGGCATCTGCCCATCTCCGACTTGCTTGTGACTTTTGGACTTGGTCCCCTTGTTCCACAGGCACCCCAGATTGGAAATCCAGCCTTGTTGCATTGTTGGTTTGTGTCTTTCCTGCATTATTCCTCTAACACGACTTCTTTATCCTTAGGGGAACTTTAGTGCACTTTGAACTCACTTTTCAGGGTCTTGGGGAGGGTTATTTTTCTAACTCTCACTATTTTCTAATAGTCCCAGCGACCCTCTACAAGGTCACATAGGTTTGGGGTCCATTCATGGTTCGCATTCCACTTTTGGAGTATATGGTTTGTGTTGCCCCTATCCCTATGTGTCCCCATTGCATCCTATTGTAACTATACATTGTTTGCACTGTTTTCTAAGACTATACTGCATATTTTTGCTATTGTGTATATATATCTTGTGTATATTTCCTATCCTCTCACTGAGGGTACACTCTAAAATACTTTGGCATATTGTCATAAAAATAAAGTACCTTTATTTTTAGTATAACTGTGTATTGTGTTTTCTTATGATATTGTGCATATGACACTAAGTGGTACTGTAGTATCTTCACACGTCTCCTAGTTCAGCCTAAGCTGCTCTGCTAAGCTACCATTATCTATCAGCCTAAGCTGCTAGACACCATATACACTAATAAGGGATAACTGGGCCTGGTGCAAGGTGCAAGTACCCCTTGGTACTCACTACAAGCCAGTCCAGCCTCCTACATTGGTTGTGCAGCGGTGGGATAAGTGCTTTGAGACTACTTACCACTCTTGTCATTGTACTTTTCATAAGAGAAAAATATACAAAACAAGTTCAGTGTATATACACATAACCAAAAAGTTTTGCATTTCCTCTTTTCACTCTTTTCTAAGTGCTGAAAAGTACTTCTAAACTTTCTAAAAAGTTCTAAAAAGTTAAAAAGTTTTTTTCTCTGTCTTTCTAAAAGCTCTGACAAACTTTTTTCTCTTTTTCTATCACTTTAACTCTCTCTAAAAATGTCTGGCACAGGCCAAAATGTTGACCTGTCTAAGATTGCATATGATCACCTTACCTGGAAAAGAGCAAGGAGTATCTGCATAGAGAGAGGTTTGAGTGTAGGGAAGAATCCTTCCTTGGAACTGTTACTTAATATGCTTAGAGAACAGGATAAGGCTAAAAGTGCCCCATCTGTTGAAAAAGTAGCTAATGGTTCTTAATCTGATCCAGGGACTCCCCCAGGTAAAGGTTCAGGAAAGAAACTTCTTAGCCTTCCCATTACAAGACAGTCCAGCATAGTTGGTACTGAGGTGGAGTCACATCATACAGATGATGTGCTCTCACATTACACTGTCAGCCAAGCTGTTAGGGTGCCCTCTGTAAGGGACAGGTCTCCTTCTGTTCATTCCCATCATACCTCTGTATCTAGAAATGTCCCTCCCACCAACCCTGATGACAGATTGTTAGAAAGGGAACTCAATAAGTTGAGGGTGGAACAAACCAGACTGAAGCTTAAAAAGCAACAGCTGGATTTGGATAGACAGTCTTTAGAATTAGAGAAGGAAAGACAGAAGTTGGGTTTAGAAACCCATGGTGGCAGCAGCAGTATTCCCCATAGTCATTCTGCAAAGGAGCATGATTCCAGGAATCTGCACAAGATAGTTCCCCCTTATAAGGAGGGGGATGACATTAACAAGTGGTTTGCTGCACTTGAGAGGGCCTGTGTTGTACAGGATGTCCCTCAAAGGCAGTGGGCTGCTATCCTATGGCTATCATTTAGTGGAAAAGGTAGGGATAGGCTCCTTACTGTGAAAGAAAGTGATGCCAATAATTTTACAGTACTTAAGAATGCACTCCTGGATGGTTATGGCTTAACCACTGAACAGTACAGGATAAAGTTCAGAGAGACCAAAAAGGAGTCTTCACAAGACTGGGTTGATTTCATTGACCATTCAGTGAAGGCCTTGGAGGGGTGGTTACATGGCAGTAAAGTTACTGATTATGACAGCCTGTATAACTTGATCCTGAGAGAGCATATTCTTAATAATTGTGTGTCTGATTTGTTGCACCAGTACTTGGTGGACTCTGATCTGACCTCTCCCCAAGAATTGGGAAAGAAGGCAGACAAATGGGTCAGAACAAGGGTGAACAGAAAAGTTCATACTGGGGGTGACAAAGAGAACAATAAGAAGAAAGATGGTGAAAAATCTCAAGATAAGCATGGGGACAAGGGTAAAACCAAAGATCCCACTTCAAATCTTAAACACTCTTCAGGGGGTGGGGATAAAACAAATTCTTCCTCTTCTTCTCAACCTACACAATTTAAAAAGCCTTGGTGCTTTGTGTGTAAAAATAGAGGCCATAGGCCATAGGATAAGTCCTGTCCAGGTAAACCCCCTGAGCCTAACACCACTAATACATCAAGCTCTAGTGCCCCTAGCAGTAGTGGTACTAGTGGTGGGACTGCTGGCAACAGTCAAGTTAAGGGTGTAGTTGGGTTCACTTATGGGTCCATAGTAGAAACTGGGGTAGTCAGTCCCAAGACAGTTTTTGTCACACCTAGTGGCATTGGCCTTGCCACACTGGCTGCTTGTCCCCTTACAATGGATAAGTACAGGCAGACAGTTTCAATAAATGGTGTTGAGGCCTTGGCCTACAGGGACACAGGTGCCAGTATCACTTTGGTGACTGAAAACCGAGTGCATCCTGATCAACACCACATTGGACAACAGTATAAGATTATTGATGTCCATAACTCCACTAAGTTTCTTCCCTTAGCTATAATTCAGTTTAGTTGGGGTGGAGTTACTGGCCCTAAGCAGGTGGTAGTATCACCTAGCTTACCTGTAGATTGTCTCTTAGGTAATGACCTAGAGGCCTCAGGTTGGGCTGATGTAGAGTTTTATGCCCATGCAGCCATGCTGGGCATCCCTGAGGAATTGTTCCCTCTCATTTCTACAGAAATGAAAAAGCAAAGGAGAGAAGGCCTGAAAACTCAGGATCCCTCTCCATCAACAGGTAAAAAGGGTATCACAGTATCCCCTAACCACCCTACCATTCAGGATACCATTCCTGTGGTGGGAGAAACCTCTCCTGGGGTGGCACCTGTTCCAAGGGAAACATCAGCTGGCAAAGCTGTACTCCCTGAGGTAGAAGTACCTCTCTGTGGGATAACTAACATTGGTGAGAAAAAGAGCACCATTTTAGTTAACATGGAGCATCCCTCCAACCCTCCCAGAGAAACTTTAGTGCAAAAACCCTGCCCTGCCTCACAACACTTAGGACAGCATCCCTGCCCTAGTGTGGAGCTCATAGGACAGCATCCCTGCCCTGCTCCAACTCAAGAGAAACAGCATCCCTGTTCTCTCTTCCAGCCATATGGACAAAGTTTTTGCCCAGCCATGGCTTTTCTGAGACAGCATCCCTGTCTGGCATTTCCATCACTACAAATAGGTTCAGTGGACAATTCCCACTGCTCTAAACTAAAACTTACTGATAGAAACTCTGAAAATACATCTTCACATTGTTGCTTAGCTAAAAAACTTCAAACAGGGTGGTTTACATCCCCACAGGGAAGTAACCATATAGTGGATGATAAAGGGAGTAACCAGTCTATTGCAGAGCTACTCTCTGCTTATCACCACTTAGACAATAAAGTCTCAACTGGCCAAGGTTAGCCTTATTGTCCTTCGTTTGGGGGGGGGGGGGTTGTGTGAGAAAGTAGCCTCTTTCTAGCCTTGTTACCCCCACTTTGGGCCTGTTTGTGAATGTATGTCAGGGTGTTTTCACTGTCTCACTGGGATCCTGCCAGCCAGGGCCCAGTGCTCATAGTGAAAACCCTATGTTTTCAGTATGTTTGTAATGTGTCACTGGGACCCTGCTAGTCAGGACCCCAGTGCTCATAAGTTTGTGGCCTATATGTATGTGTTCCCTGTGTGGTGCCTAACTGTCTCACTGAGGCTCTGCTAACCAGAACCTCAGTGGTTATGCTCTCTCATTTCTTTCTAAATTGTCACTAACAGGCTAGTGACCAATTTCACCAATTTACATTGGCTTACTGGAACACCCTTATAATTCCCTAGTATATGGTACTGAGGTACCCAGGGTATTGGGGTTCCAGGCGATCCCTATGGGCTGCAGCATTTCTTTTGCCACCCATATGGAGCTCTGACAATTCTTACACAGGCCTGCCACTGCAGCCTGAGTGAAATAACGTCCACGTTATTTCACACCCATTTTACACTGCACTTAAGTAACTTATAAGTCACCTATATGTCTAACCTTTACCTGATAAAGGTTAGGTGCAAAGTTACTTAGTGTGAGGGCACCCTGGCACTAGCCAAGGTGCCCCCACATTGTTCAGGGCCAATTCCCCGGACTTTGTGAGTGCGGGGACACCATTACACGCGTGCACTACATATAGGTCACTACCTATATGTAGCTTCACAATGGTAACTCCGAATATGGCCATGTAACATGTCTATGATCATGGAATTGCCCCCTCTATACCATCCTGGCATAGTTGGCACAATCCCATGATCCCAGTGGTCTGTAGCACAGACCCTGGTACTGCCAAACTGCCCTTCCTGGGGTTTCACTGCAGCTGCTGCTGCTGCCAACCCCTCAGACAGGCAGCTGCCCTCCTGGGGTCCAGCCAGGCCTGGCCCAGGATGGCAGAACAAAGGACTTCCTCTGAGAGAGGGTGTTACACCCTCTCCCTTTGGAAAATGGTGTGAAGGCAGGGGAGGAGTAGCCTCCCCCAGCCTCTGGGAATGCTTTCTTGGGCACAGATGTGCCCAATTCTGCATAAGCCAGTCTACACCGGTTCAGGGGACCCCTTAGCCCTGCTCTGGCGCGAAACTGGACAATGGAAAGGGGAGTGAGCTCCTCCAGTGTGCTCCAGACCTCTGCCATCTTGGAAACAGAGGTGCTGCTGGCACACTGGACTGCTCTGAGTGGCCAGTGCCACCAGGTGACGTCAGAGACTCCTTGTGATAGGCTCCTTCAGGTGTTGCTAGCCTATCCTCTCTCCTAGGTAGCCAAACCCTCTTTTCTGGCTATTTAGGGTCTCTGTCTCTGGGGAAACTTTAGATAATGAATAAAAGAGCTCATCCGAGTTCCTCTGCATCTCTCTCTTCACCTTCTGCCAAGGAATCGACTGCTGACCGCGCTGGAAGCCTGCAAACCTGCAACATAGTAGCAAAGACGACTACTGCAACTCTGTAACGCTGATCCTGCCACCTTCTCGACTGTTTTCCTGGTGGTGCATGCTGTGGGGGTAGTCTGCCTCCTCTCTGCACTAGAAGCTCCGAAGAAATCTCCCGTGGGTCGACGGAATCTTCCCCCTGCAACCGCAGGCACCAAAAAGCTGCATTACCGGTCCCTTGGGTCTCCTCTCAGCACGACGAGCGAGGTCCCTCGAATCCAGCAACTCTGTCCAAGTGACTCCCACAGTCCAGTGACTCTTCAGTCCAAATTTGGTGGAGGTAAGTCCTTGCCTCACCTCGCTAGACTGCATTGCTGGGAACCGTGACTTTTGCAGCTACTCTGGCCTCCGTGCACTTCCGGAGGAAATCCTTTGTGCACAGTCCAGCCTGGGTCCACGGCACTCTAACCTGCATTGCACGACCTCCTAAGTTGTTCTCCGGCGACGTGGGACTCCTTTGTGCGACTTCGGGTTTGCTCCGTTTCACGCATCCTCGTAGTGCCTGGTTCTGGCACTTCTCCAGGTGCTACCTGCTGCTGAGAGAGCTCCTTGTCTTGCTCGACGTCCCCTCTCTCTCCTGGTCCAATTTGCCACCTCCTGGTCCCTCCTGGCCCACAGCAGCATCCAAAAACGCTAACTGCACGATTTGCAGCTAGCAAGGATTGTTGGCGTTTTTTCGGCAGGAAAATACTTCTGCACGACTCTACAAGGCGAGAGGGATCCGTCCTCCAAAGGGGAAGTCTCTAGCCCTTTGCGTTCCTGCAGAAACCGCAGCTTCTTCTGTCCAGTAGAAGCTTCTTTGCACCCGCAGCTGGCATTTCCTGGGCATCTGCCCATCTCCGACTTGCTTGTGACTTTTGGACTTGGTCCCCTTGTTCCACAGGTACCCCAGATTGGAAATCCAGCCTTGTTGCATTGTTGGTTTGTGTCTTTCCTGCATTATTCCTCTAACACGACTTCTTTATCCTTAGGGGAACTTAAGTGCACTTTGCACTCACTTTTCAGGGTCTTGGGGAGGGTTATTTTTCTAACTCTCACTATTTTCTAATAGTCCCAGCGACCCTCTACAAGGTCACATAGGTTGGGGTCCATTCGTGGTTCGCATTCCACTTTTGGAGTATATGGTTTGTGTTGCCCCTATCCCTATGTGTCCCCATTGGATCCTATTGTAACTATACATTGTTTGCACTGTTTTCTAAGACTATACTGCATATTTTTGCTATTGTGTATATATATCTTGTGTATATTTCCTATCCTCTCACTGAGGGTACACTCTAAGATACTTTGGCATATTGTCATAAAAATATAGTACCTTTATTTTTAGTATAACTGTGTATTGTGTTTTCTTATGATATTGTGCATATGACACTAAGTGGTACTGTAGTAGCTTCACACGTCTCCTAGTTCAGCCTAAGCTGCTCTGCTAAGCTACCATTATCTATCAGCCTAAGCTGCTAGACACCCTATTCACTAATAAGGGATAACTGGGCCTGGTGCAAGGTGCAACTACCCCTTGGTACTCACTACAAGCCAGTCCTCTTCCTGGGAGTCGACTGCCTATACCCCAGGAAGGCAGAAGCCTGTCTGTGGGTTGGCAGCAGCAGTAGCTGCAGTGAAAACCCTAGAGAGCTAGTTTGGCAGTACCCGGGGTCCATGGTGGAGCCCCGGGGATGCATGGTATTGGCACCCCAATACCAGATTTGGCATGGCGGGACAATTCCATGCTCTTAGACATGTTACATGGCCATATTCAGAGTTACCATTGTGAAGATAGATATAGGTATTGACCTATATGTAGTGCATGCATGTAATGGTGTCCCCACACTCACAAAGTCTGGGGAAATTGCCCTGAACTATGTGGGGACACCTTGGCTAGTGCTAGGGTGCCCTCACACTTAGTAACCTTGCACCTAACCTTCACTAAGTGAGGGTTAGACATATAGGTGACTTATAAATTACTTAAGTGCAGTGTAAAATGGCTGTGAAATAACGTGGACGTTATTTCACTCAGGCTGCAGTGGCAGTCCTGTGTAAGAATTGTCTGAGCTCCCCATGGGTGGCAAAGGAAATGCTGCAGCCCATAGGGATCTCCTGGAACCCCAATACCCTGGGTACCTAGGTATCATATTCTAAGGAATTATAAGGGTGTTCCAGTGTGCCAATCTGAATTGGCAAAAATGGTCACTAGTCTGCAGTGACAATTTTGAAGACAGAGAGAGCATAAGCACTAAGGGGCATATTTATACTCCGTTTGCGCCGAATTAGCGTCGTTTTTTTCGACGCAAATTCGGCGCAAAACTAACGCCATATTTATACTTTGGCGTTAGACGCGTCTAGCGCCAAAGTATGGGCAAATAGCGTCATTTTTTTGCGTGAACGCCTTCCTTGCATTAATGATATGCAAGGAAGGCGTTCCCGTCTAAAAAAATGACGGCGACGCAAATGCGTCGTATTTATACTCCCGGGCAAAAATCACGCCCGGGAGTGGTCGGGTCAAAAAACCCCGCATTTGCGCCACTTTTTAACGCCTGGGTCAGGGTAGGCGTTATGGGGCCTGTGGGCTCAAAATGAGCCCACAGGTGCCCTCCCCTGCCCCCAGGGACCCCCCCTGCCACCCTTGCCCACCCCAGGAGGACACCCAAGGATGGAGGGACCCATCCCAGGGACATTCAGGTAAGTTCAGGTAAGTATACATTTTTTTTTTTTTTTTTTTTTGGGTGGCATAGGGGGGCCTTATTTGTGCCCCCCTACATGCCACTATGCCCAATGACCATGCCCAGGGGACATAAGTCCCCTGGGCATGGCCATTGGGCAAGGGGGCATGACTCCTGTCTTTACTAAGACAGGAGTCATGTAAATGGCGTCTGGGCGTCGTTAAAAATGGCGCAAATCGGGTTAAGACGATTTTTTAGCGTCAACCTGACTTGCGCCATTTTTAAGACGCCCTAACGCCATTTTTCCCTACGCCGGTGCTGCCTGGTGTACGTGTTTTTTTTCCACGCACACCAGGCAGCGCCGGTCTGCTTGCGCCGGCTAACGCCATTCAATAAATACGGCGCCCGCATGGCGCTTCAGAATGGCGTTAGACGGCGCTAAATTTTTTGACGCTAAACTGCGTTAGCGCAGTTTTGCGTCAAAAAGTATAAATATGGGCCTAAGGGGCATATTTATACTCCGTTTGCGCCGAATTAGCGTCGTTTTTTTCGACGCAAATTCGGTGCAAAACTAACGCCATATTTATACTTTGGCGTTAGACGCGTCTAGCGCCAAAGTATGGGCAATTAGCGTAATTTTTTTGCGTGAACGCCTTCCTTGCATTAATGATATGCAAGGAAGGCGTTCCCGTCTAAAAAAATGACGGCGACGCAAATGCGTCGTATTTATACTCCCGGGCAAAAATCACGCCCGGGAGTGGTCGGGTCAAAAAACCCCGCATTTGCGCCACTTTTTAACGCCTGGGTCAGGGTAGGCGTTAAGGGGCCTGTGGGCTCAAAATGAGCCCACAGGTGCCCTCCCCTGCCCCCAGGGACCCCCCCTGCCACCCTTGCCCACCCCAGGAGGACACCCAAGGATGGAGGGACCCATCCCAGGGACATTCAGGTAAGTTCAGGTAAGTATAAATTTTTTTTTTTTTTTTTTGGGTGGCATAGGGGGGCCTTATTTGTGCCCCCCTACATGCCACTATGCTCAATGACCATGCCCAGGGGACATAAGTCCCCTGGGCATGGCCATTGGGCAAGGGGGCATGACTCCTGTCTTTACTAAGACAGGAGTCATGTAAATGGCGTCTGGGCATCGTTAAAAATGGCGCAAATCGGGTTAAGACGATTTTTTAGCGTCAACCTGACTTGCACCATTTTTAAGACGCCCTAACGCCATTTTTCCCTACGCCGGCGCTGCCTGGTGTACGTGGTTTTTTTCCACGCACACCAGGCAGCGCCGGTCTGCTTGCGCCGGCTAACGCCATTCAATAAATACGGCGCCCGCATGGCGCTTCAGAATGGCGTTAGACGGCGCTAAATTTTTTGACGCTAAACTGCGTTAGCGCAGTTTAGCGTCAAAAAGTATAAATATGGGCCTAAGGTTCTAGTTAGCAGAGCCTCAGTGACACATTTAGGCATCACACAGGGAACACTTTTAGGCCAAAAACTATGAGCACTGGGGTCCTGGCTAGCAGGATCCCAGTGAGACAGGCACAAACAAACTGGCAAACAAGCAAAAATCGGGGTAACATGGCAGGCAAGATGGTACTTTTCTACACAACCACCCCCCACCCAAACAAGGAACAATAAGGCTAACCTTGCCCAGATGAGTCTTCATTATCTAAGTGGTAATATCTGGAGAGTCCATCTGCATTGGAGTGGGTACTCACAGGTCTATGTCCCACTGTATAGTTCATTCCCTGTAGGGAGATGGACCACCTTAACAATTTAGGGTTTTCACCTTTCATTTTTTTAAGCCATAAGAGAGGGTTGTGGTCTGTCTGAACAATAAAGTGAGTACCAAACAGGTATGGTCTCAACTTTTTCACTGCCCAGACCACAGCAAAGGTCTCCCTCTCTATGGCAGACCAACGCTTTTCTCTAGGGGTCAACCTCCTGCTGATAAAAGCAACAGGTTGATCCTGGCCCTCAGTGATAAGCAGTGCTAGCACTGCCCCAACCCCTAATTCAGAAGCATCAGTCTGGACTATGAACTTCTTGTAGTAGCAAGGACATTTTAGGACAGGTGCAGAGCACATGACCTGTTTTAGCTCATCAAAAGCCTTTTGACAGCTAGCTGTCCACGATACCTTTTTAGGCATCTTCTTACTAGTGAGTTCATTATGAGGAGCTGCAATGGAGCCATAGTTCTCAATGAACTTCCTATAGTACCCTGTGAGGCCTAAGAAGGCTCTCACTTGGGTTTGAGTTGTAGGGGGAGCCCATTCCATAATGGCCTGGATCTTCCCCTGCAGTGGTGCAATCTGTTCCCCACCTACCAGGTGGCCCAGATAAACCACTTTCCCCTGCCCTATCTGGCACTTTGAAGCCTTGATAGTGAGGCCTGCCTTTTGCAGGGCCTCCAAAACTTTCCATAGGTAGACCAGGTGCTCATCCCAGGTGAAGCTAAAGACAGCCATATCATCTAGATATGCTACACTAAAAGCTTCCAAACCTTGCAGGACTGTGTTCACCAACCTTTGAAAAGTGGCAGGTGCATTTTTCAAACCAAAGTGCATCACCGTGAACTGATAGTGCCCTCCAATGGTGGAAAATGCAGTTCTAGGTTTAGCATCTTCTGATAATTTAAATTGCCAATTCTCTGCAGTTAAATCAAAAGTGCTTAGATACTTGGCAGAGGCCAGTGTATCAATTAGCTCATCTGCCCCGGGTATAGGGTGAGCATCAGTTTTGGTTACTTGATTGAGTCCTCTGTAGTCAACACAAAACCTCATTTCTCTTTTACCATCCTTACTGTGAAGTTTTGGGACAAGCACCACTGGGCTAGCCCATGGGCTTTCTGAAGGCTCAATCACTCCTAAGTATAGCATTTTCTGTACCTCTTGTTTTATGCAATCCCTGACATGGTCAGGCTGCCCATAAATCTTACCTTTGACAGATAAACTGTCTCCAGTACTGATTATGGTACCTGGTATCAGTGAGAAGAGGTCAGAAAATTGGCCTAGGAGATTTGTACAGTTGTTCTTCTGCTCAGCAGTAAGGCAATCTGCAGGCACCCCTCCCTCCACTAAGCCATCAGCTTCAGTGGTGGAGAAGAGATCAGTGAGAGGGTCACTCTCTTCTCCCTGTCCCTCACCAGTTGCCATGAGCAGGGTAATTCAGCCCTGTCATAGTAGGGTTTTAGGCGATTGACATGGAAAGCATCCTAAAGGGACTCCTGGCAGTGCCAAGGTCTCCCAAGTAGGTAACCTCACCCTTCTTTTTAACAATGTGATGGGGTCCACTCCGTTTGTCCTGAAGTGCTCTTGGGGCCACAGGCTCCAATCCCCACACCTTCTGTCCTGGGTGGTACTGGGTCAGGACAGCCTTCTGGCCATGCCATTGCTTTTGGAGCTCTTGGCTGGCCTGAAGGTTTTACTGGCATTTTTCATGTACTCAGCCATTCTGGATCTCCGGCAAAGTACATAGGCCACAATGTCTTGCTTGGGAGCTTTTAAAGGTTGTTCCCAACACTCCTTCACAATTGCAAGGAGACTTCTTACAGGGTGCCCAAAGAGGAGCTCAAAGGGGCAAAAGCCCACTCCTTTTTGGGGTACCTCCCTGTAAGCAAAAATGAGGCATGGCAACAGGACAGCCAATCTCCTTCT
The DNA here is from genome assembly GCF_031143425.1 of Pleurodeles waltl. Lineage (NCBI taxonomy): Eukaryota > Metazoa > Chordata > Amphibia > Caudata > Salamandridae > Pleurodeles > Pleurodeles waltl. The sequence continues at coordinate 206,107,534 of NC_090437.1, forward strand.
GAGTTTTTCAGGGAGTCCCATAATCATACATATGAGAGTTTTATTAAACCTCTCAACCAGACCATTTGTTTGTGGATGATAAGGAGTAGTGTACTTATAAGTTACACCACACTCCTTCCATATAGCTTTGAGGTATGCAGACATTAAGTTACTACCTCTGTCTGACACCACTTCCTTAGGGAAGCCCACCCTGGAAAAGATTCCCAGGAGGGCCTTTGTCACTGCAGGAGCTGTAGTGATCCTTAAGGGGATTGCTTCAGGATACCTAGTGACATGGTCCACTACCACTAGGATGAACCTATTGCCTGAAGCTGTTGGAGGGTCAAGGGGCCCAACTATGTCAACCCCTACCCTTTCAAAGTAGTAGCATTTGGTTTACAGGCCCTGGGCACCTCTAGTGCACTTTACAAGGGACTTACTAGTAAATCAAATATGCCAATCATGGATCAACCAATTTCATACATATTTTTGTATAGGAGCACTTTCACTTTAGCACTGGTTAGCAGTGGTAAAGTGCCCAGAGTAACAAAAACAGCAAGAACAGAGTCCAGCACACATCAACAACCTGGGACAGAGAGGCAAAACGTTAAGGGAGACCACGCCAGTGATGAAAAGTCTAGCACAAGTCTGTTAATTTTTTTTAGATTCCAAAGACCCTTGCTGTTTTGAGTTAACATGGGGAGATAGCCTCCTGCCTTTCTAGAATGACCTCTCAGCTATCTTCCGGGTAAAATAGACACAACATGGTGAGAAAAAACAAGGTAAGTAGCTTGGCATATATTTGGTAGTTCTAATTTTTTTGATTTTAGTCCAGCTTTTCTTTGACCTCTGAGCCTTTCTAAAAAAGCTTTTATGTATTTTCCTCCATTTCTTCCCCACTCCTCTAATCTGTTTACTCAGTCACCATCTGTAGCAAGGGGCCTTCGAAGCATGTTCATCCTCTCTGAATGGTGGCTTCTGCCAGAAACATGCTCTGAGTCTGCTGGATACTGCAGCTCAGGTCTGCTGTGCTAGAGCGATACATTGGTCTACCTTTTCCTCCAAGAACTCAAGACATTTAGGGAAAATCAAATAATGTCTTACCACTAATTTGATTTAATTGCAATGCTCCAGGCTAGACTTCCTGAACAATGTGTCCCATCCTGATAAACATTACGATTGCACAGTTATCACCCACAACCTGCTTTTATCTACTTTAAAAGGTCAGTATGTTGAGTTCTGCAAACTAGGGAAAGTTCAAACTATCCCCTATCTCTTCAAGAAGAATCAAAAAGAAAAACTGAAGAGTGAGATGCTGCATGGAAAAAAGTGCTGGGAAGGTTGCAGGTGAATGAAAGTAACCCTAGGTGTGGGCAGAACTTGTGGAATTCCACAAAGGTACATAAAAACTCAGCAAGATTCTGCAGAGTTCTGCCAATGGGTAGAAATATGTATGTTGCACTGCTCACACTGCAATTTAGCACTGGTAGCAATTTCTGCAATGGAGCCTCAGGGCGAACAGCACCACTTAGGTCCATATTTATACTTTTTTACGCAAATCAGCGCCAGGGCAGATTTGCGTCAAAAAGTTCATTGCCGGCTAACGCCATTCCAACGGGCCAGCCGGACGCCTTATTTATGGAATGACGTCAGCCGGCGCTGTGGCCTGGTTTGTGTCAAAATAATTGACGGAAACCGGGCAGCGGAGGCTAATGTAAGACTGGGGGTTGTGCGCCAAAGAATGGTGCAAGGCAGGGTAGAGTCAAAACTATTGGCTCTAACCTGACTAGCGCATTTTTTGACTCACAGCCTCCATGGAAATAACTCCTGTTTTAGCAAAGACAGGAGTCATGCCCCCCTGCCCAATGGCCATGCCCAGGGGACTTCTGTCCCCTGGGCATGGCCATTAGGCACAGTGGCATGTAGGGGGGCCCATTTTCGGCCTCCCATGCCACTGAAAATTTTTTTTTATACTTACCTGCACTTACCTGCAATCACCATGGATCTGTCCCGCCCATCCCTGGGTGTCCTCCAGGGGTGGGTTAGGGTGGCAGGGGGTGTCCCTGGGTGCAGGGAAGGGCACCTATGGACTGCTTCCATGGTCTCCCACCATGGAAATGAGCCCAAAGGTCCCGTAACGCCTGCCCTAACCCAGGTGTTAAAAAATGGCGCAAATCCATCTGGGCGACATGTTTTAAGGCCCGCCTCCTCCTGTGCGTCATTTTGACGCCGCAGGATAAATAAGGCGCACATGCCTTAGAGTCATTTTTGCACGGGAACGCCTACCTTGCATGTCAGTAGCGCAAGGTAGGTTTTCACGTCCCAAAAATGACTCAAACTCCATAACTTTGGCACTGGACAGGTCTAGCGCCAAAGTATAAATATGGAGTTATGTTTGCACTGAATTTGCATAAAAAATAATGACGCTAATCCGGCGCAAACTGAGTGTAAAAATGGGCCTTAGTGTGCAAGAGCGCTGCCATTCCAGTTAATTTTGCTGCTGCTCAAGTAGAAAATGTATTTGAGAAGCCATCCTCTGTCGGAGACTGCTTGTGGCCACCTGCATTAGAAAATCTCCCCAGAAGGCCTACTAGAAACCCAGAATCAAGGTAGGGGATGCCAAATTTCACTCATGTTCGCTTGCTGACCAGATAATCAGCTGGAAACATTAACAGAGAGGATGAGAATAAGAGATAAAGGAGGAAAGTGTGTGAAACTGATAGGGTAATGGAAAAGCAAAATTGTTTGTACTGCAAAGTAAGGCCCAGATTTATGCTAAAGCGGCACAGTGTGGTGCTCAGCAAAAAAAAAAGCAGCACCGCACTGCGCCACTTTTGAAATGCAGGGGTGCCCTGTGTTTCCCCCTGTGCTGCCACTGAATTAGGCTGCCTAGTGCCAATGCAGGCATCCTTGTACCATAGTCCAAGGGTGTCTGAGCTGAGGGGTTGGATTGTTCATATGCAGGAAGGTGTCCCTACAATCTGTAATGGTGATTTGGCATTTCTATGTGTGCTGCTAAATGCAGCACACATAGAAGTACCAAAGCATCATTTTGAATGATTGTTTATGTGCAGGAAGATGTTCCTTCCTGCACGTAAACAATTGTCCATGGCATTTTGCTTCTTCTATGTGTGCTGCAGGATGCAGCACACATGGAAAAAGCAAATAACGGGGAGGGATAAAAGCATTCCTTTTCGTTTTGCCATGCTAATCCCACCCCTGTGGTGGCATTTCGGCACTGCCTCAGGCTTGCGACAACTCGTAAATCTGAGGGAGCTTCAAGAGCAATGGGTATTGCGGTGGAACACCTACAGCAACACCCATTGCACACCCCTGTGACTCAGAAAGCTGTGTCAGAGGTGCCCACATTTACAAGGAAGCGCAACACCACAAAAAAGTGGCATTACACATCCTTGTAAATATGGAGCAGCGCTTAGCACCACTGGAGCGTCATGAAAAATGCTGCTCGGGTGGCGCCGGGGGCTCTTAAATAGGCCCTAAATGTTCATTGTGTGACAAATTCTATAGTTTAACTAGACAGCCTGGGATAGATTTAAAGAGATTTCAGGTTTGCGTTACCTTTTTAACCGCAGACCCAATGCAAAATCCAGGTTGGTATTTACAAAGAAGTGCAAATGGCAATTTGTGTTGGTTTGTAACTAAAAGTAATGCAATGCTGGGCAGTCCACTGCCTTGTGCTGCTTTGCATCAAGGGGGCAATCCATTGGAGGTGCATAGACATTCCCATGCATCCACCCATGGAATCTGACACAATCCCATACCTGCAAAGAATTATAGACATGGATTTGCAGCCTCGCTGAGGCAGGCATAATGAGGAGAAATATCTTTAAGTTATCCTCATTTTTTCCTCTTTGCATTTGTGCTGCATTCTGCGGAACACATACAAAAAAAATTACCTTAAAGCATTGTTTTTGTGCTGGAAGGTATCCCTTCAAAAATAAATTATGCAGACCACAACATAGACGCCATTGCAGTATGGGGCAAGGATGCTGCATTGGAGCATAGCTGGTGAAGTTGAATCAGCGCACTCCGTCTCCGTCCATGAAAATCTGCCTACAGGTCCCCTTATGCCTGCCCAGATCCACGCGTTGAATAATGGTGATAAGCAACGGCCATTATTTAAGGCTCCCATTTCCCGGTGCTGGATTTTAGCACGAGGGGATAGATATGGCTCAGAGGCCATATTGTCCTTTTCTGGACTGGAACGCCTACCTTGCATCTCATTGATGCAAGGTAGGTTTTCCCCTCCAGAAAACAACATAAACTCCATAACTTTGGCGCTAGACTTGTCTAGCGCCAAAGTATAAATATGGAGTTTGGTTTGTGCTGAATTATCATTAAAAAAATTACACTAATTCAGCGCAAACCGAGAATAAATATGGGCCTAAGAGGGGAGAATTGTACCAGTTCTTTGTATATATGACACAGTTCTGCTTTTTTTGGTTCAAGCAATTCAGCAGAGCAACTTTGCTTGATGCCCAGTGTTGCATCAACTCTTTGTAAATATGGGAACACATTTTGAATTGAAGCAACTAATTTATGTGGCCCAACCACAGACAGCTTCAGCTGACTGCTACTGGCAGCATTGCATACAGTACTACACAGGAAGAGCTTTACGTAGCATAATGGCTCATAATTGGTTTGCTTTTTGTGCTACTCAGTTCTCTGCCTTTTGATTGCATGACTTTCCTCAATATTTCTTTGTTTTCCTGCCTCTGGCTGGAGAAACTCTTCTTTAAACTCGCTTTTGATTACATGAGTTGTATCCTTCTTCTGATGGTATCAGCACATACTATTTTCTTTCTTTCAGTTGCCATTTGTGAATTAGATTCCTGTTTCTCTTCTCTGAGTGATGTTAATTGATGGTGCATTTTCCCTGCCTCCACCAACCTCTCTCCTCTAACAGTAGTGTTTGCACCAAATGTCAAACTCATGCCTCTTTTGGAGGGCATGCTCTTTCTCTGCTACCCCATCTGCTTTCCTCTCTTGCAGTTCCTAGTCATTTTTTGTTAGCTCCAAGCACTGTTGAATAGTCGGTTGCAGTACTGTTTTCCATCCTCTATCTCTCCTGAATACTTCTACATTCTCTAGCCTTTTTCTCTTCTCCCATCTCTTTCGTGCCATTTTCCTGCTGCTCCTTTGTAAGAAAGTACTCTCTTTCTAGCATGGTTACCCCCATTTTTGGCCTGTTTCTCAGTGTTTTCAATGTGTTTTAACTGTGTCGCTGGGATCCTGCTAGCCAGGACCCCAGTGCTCGTGCTTTGTGCCATACTTATCAGTCTGTTTCACTGTTTTTGTCAGTATGCTTAACTGTGTCTCTGGAGTCCTGCTAACCAGAACTCCAGTGCTTATGATCTCTCTGGTTCAAAATTTGTACTTACATACTGGTAATCTGGCATGCACTTTTTCACAGCCATTTTCACTGCACCAGGTCACTTATAAGTCACCTATATGTCATGCCTTCAGACACTGAAGGCTGGGTGCCAAATACCTGCGTGTGAAGGCACACCTGCACTAGCAGAAGGGACCCCATGTTGTCCATGCCCATTTTCCCAGACTTCGTTAGTGTGGGGATGCCATTTTTAGTGTGCACTGGAAATAGGTCTATACCTATGTACAACTTCACAATGGTAACTCCGAATATGGCCATGAAAGGTGTCTAACAACTGGGAGTTGTACCCCAATACTGATTCCAGTATTGATGACACAATTCTATGCACTCTGGGGGCTCCACAGTGGACCCCCAGTACTGCCACACTAGCCTTCTGAGATTTGCACTGCAGCCCTAGCTGATGCCACCTCACAGACAGGCTTCTGCCCTCCTGGGGCATAAGCAGTTCAATCTCAGGAAGAGAAAACAATGCATCCTTTAGGGGCGGGGTGTTACATCCTCTCCCTTTGGTAATAGGTGTTACAGGCATGCGAGAGGTATCCTCCCAGAGCCTCTGGAAATGTTTTGAAGGGCACAGATGGTGCCCTCCTTGCATAATGCAGTCTACACCAGTTCATGGACCCCCAGTCCCTGCTCTGGCATGAAACTGGACAAAGGAAAGGGGAGTGACCACTCCCCTGTACATCACCATCCGAGGGGTGGTGCCCAGAGCTCCGCCAGAGTGTGCCTGGGTTCTGCCATTTTGTTTTCAGGATGATCAGGGAACTCTGGGAGCATCTGAGTGGCCGGTGCCAGCAGGTGACATCAGAGACCCCTCCTGATAGGTGTTTACCTGGTTAGGTGACCAATCCCTCTCTCAGGGATATTACGGTCTCTCCTCTGGATGTTTCTTCAGATTTGGATTGCAAGACTCCAGCAAGAACCCTCTGCATCCTTTACTTCAACTTCTACTGACGGATCAAGCTCTGACTGCTATAGGAACTCTACAAAACTACAACAACGAAGCTAAGATGACATCTGCAACATTGTATCTTCAGCTCCTGCCAGCAACTGCAACAGTTTCCAGGTTGGGCATCCTCCGAGGACTGCCTGCCTTCAGGCTGCATCAGAATCAATCAATCAATCAATCAAGTTATCAAGCGCGCTACTCACCCCTCAGGGTCTGAAGGCGCGGGGAGAGCTATTGGTCGAATAGCCATGTCTTGAGGCACTTTCTGAAGGCCAGGAGGTCTTGGGTCTGGCGTAGTTGGAGCGGTAGGGAGTTTCAGGTCTTGGCGGTGAGGTAAGAGAAGGATCTTCCTCCGGTGGTGGTGCGGTGAATGCGGGGGACGGAGGCGAGGGCGAGGCTGGCGGAGCGGAGCTGGTGGGCGGGGGTGTGGAAGGTGAGTCTGTCATTGAGGTAGGCCGGACCTGTGTTGTGGAGGGCTTTGTGTGCGTGGGTGAGTAGTTTGAAGGTAATCCTCTTCGATACGGTTAGCCAGTGCAGCTCTCTGAGGTGGGCAGAGATGTGGTTGCGGCGTGGGACATCAAGGATGAGTCAGGAGGAGGCGTTTTGGAGACATTGCATTTTCTTTTGTAGTTTGGCTGTGGTTCCTGCATAGAGCGCGTTGCCGAAGTCCAGTCGGCTGCTGACTAGGGCGTGGGTGACTGTTTTTCTGGTTTGAACGGGAATCCTCTTGAAGATCTTGCGGAGCATGCGGAGGGTGTTGTAGCAGGAAGAGGAGACTGTGTTGACCTGCTGAGTCATGCTGCGTGCTGAGTCAAGGATGATGCCCAGGTTCCGTACTTGGGTGGTGGGGGCGGCTCTGAGGGAGGTAGGCCTCCAGGAGTCGTTCCAGGCGGAGAGGTTGCTGCCAGGGATGAGGACTTATGCTTTGTCTGTGTTTAGCTTGAGGCGGCTTGAATCCATCCAGTCGGTGATTTTGAAGTCCCTTGTGGAGGTTGTTTCTTGCTGTTGTGGGGTCTTTCGTGAGGGAGATGATCAGCTGGGTGTCGTCTGCGTAGGATACTATGTTGATGTGGTGGGCTGGTGCGATGTTGGCGAGGGGAGCCATGTGAACTTTGAAGAACTGAAAAAATCTCTGTCACTTTCCTGCTTCAGCAGGCACCTCTCTGCAGCAATGACCGGTGGCTTGGGTCCCCTCTCCAGACGACAGTTGTGGATTCAGCAACCCGGGTGGTAGACTAAAGTGACTCTTGAAGTCCCAACGTCCAGCTGTCGAAATTTGGTGGAGGTAAGAGGTTGCCTCCCCACGCAAGATAGTACTCCCATGCACCACATGATTTGCAGTTGCCAAGGCTTGTGTGTGACCTTCCAATAAGTTCTTTGTGCACAGCACAGCTTAGGGCCCCAGCACTCCATACTGTGATGCACAGCTTCCTGAGTGGTTGTCCAGAGGCGTGGGATCCTTTGTGTTGTGCTGCGTGAGCCTCCATTTGCACCTCCTTTGTCCCCGTGCTGTGGGACTCCTTTGTGCACTGCTTGGTCTTCTGAGGGCTCTCTGAGTTGCTGAGAGCCCCCTCTGTGCCCCCCTCCAGGGTAGAGGCCACCAGGATCCTCCAGGTCCCAGGTAGCGCCATTTTCAGCTAACAATGAGCTTTGCATGTGCCAATGCCTGTTGGCGGAATCCAGCAACACAAATCAGACTGCATTCATCTATCCGGCGTGGAACATCTTCTGCACCAACCAGGAACTCACATCTGTCTTCTTTGGTGCAATACTGACTTTGTCTTTTCACTGGCGGTTCTCCTTTTGCACCTTCTCTAGGGTTAGCAGAGGCTCCTGTTCTCCCTGGATTCTTCAATGCTGTATTTTACTCCTGCTTTCCTGTGCTCTGGGATGGAGTATTTTACTTACCTTTGGTGTTTTTTTTACCCTCCCTGCCCCCCTCTACACACTACACTTGCCTAGGTGGGAAACCAACATTCTCATTCCACTACTTTAGTATATGGTTTGCGTTCCTGCAGGCCTATTGCAAACTATTGTGATTTTCACGATTTGCATTATTTTCTGACTGTTTACTTACCTGTTTTTGGTTAGTAGTGTATATATTGTGTAATTTACTTACCTCATAAGGGAGTATAGTCTCCAAAGTATTTGTGGCCTTGTGTCACTAAAATAACGTACCTTAATTTTTGGTAACATTCGGTATGGTCTTTCATTTGTGTGAATACTGTGTGACTACAGTGGTATTGCATGGGCTTTGCATGTCTCCTATTTCAACCTTGGCTGCTCTGCCTACAGCTACCTCTAGACAGCCTGGCTTCTAGACACTGACTACATTTCACTAATAAGTGTGAACCATGGCAGTAGTTAGGGGACTAGCGTTAACATTTTTTACACTAGTTTGGCACTTTGCAGTATTAGCATCAAAAATTCAGGCGCTAATCCTGTAAAGCACCCAGAGGCCATTGTATCCAATGAAAGCCTCCTTTTAATGCCTGCTTTGAGCTGTTTCCTTGTGCCATTCATAGGCCCCTCTAACGGGGGAACGCTCCCTTTGCATACATTATGCCTGGCCTAGGCATAATGTAGCACAAAGGGTTAGAAAGTGGGACAATGCAATCATTGCGCCACTTTGAAAATATGGTGCAGCATTTTTGCCCTTCTCATTCCACATTTGCATAAAAAGTGACACTCATGTGGCACTGGAATGGTGCTAGGGGCTCTTAAATCTGCTCCAGAGTCTTTACAGAGCAGGATGCTAACCAGAGAACCGCTTACTTACTAAACTCTGTGATGTCCTGACCCAGGAACTACAAACATTATGGCCCATATTGAAGAAAACTTAGCACCGCCTTTGTACTACTTTTTTGATGCAAAAGCAGTGCTAACTTAGCACCATACTTATATTTTGTCGCTAGACCTGTCTAGTGACAAAATATTAGAGTCAGCATAGTTTTTTGGGAGCGCCACCCCACCTTGAATCATTTAGCTACAATGATATGCAAAGTAGGTGTTTCCTTTCAATAAATGGCTCTAGCCCTTCAGCGCCATATTTATTGCGTAACACAAAAACGACACATGTTAAGGAACAGGTCCCAAAAAATGATGCAAAGTCCGATTAGCATCAAATTTTAGCACCTGGTCAGTCCAGGTGTTAAAATGAAGCTCACACACTACTACATAAGGAAAACACACTGAAGGACCATTGGCAACCTCCTGAAAAACATGGAACTTTTAATGCTCCAGCTTAGACTACTCCGTGGACAACAGAGACGAAACATATTCTACCAGCAACACCGCAGCAACCCCAAACCCTACCACAGTAGCCATAAGGCAGTTCAGAAGGCAGGAGAGGATATTTCCACAGTGCACAACCATCCTTGCACTCAGGAAACAAGATGTCATCGGAACCTACCGTCTAAAGTGGAAGTCCAGTATACGCATGCTGCACCACATTGTGCCAGACATCACTGCAAGGGTGGAAACTCCAACAACTATTCCACCCATGACCAAACTCCCGGCTGTCCTCCACAAGCTGGCATAAGGGTCATTCTAAACAACTGGGGCACAAGTGGGTGGTATCTCCCAGCCATCCTTCTCGGCCTTCCTTCCAAAGGTTCTGGACATAATCATCCGCCTCACACCCAACCACATCTGCTTCCTGTAGGAAAGTACCATCTTTCTTGGTATCTTACCTCCATTTTTACCTCTATGTCAGTATGTTTTTGCCTGTCTCACTGGGATCCTGCTGGTCTGGACCCCAGTGCTCATAGTTTGTGGCCTAATGTGTGTGTTGTCAGTAGTGCTTAACTGTGTCACTGAGGCTCTGCTAACCAGAACCTTGGTGCTTATGCTCTCTCTACTTCCAAATTTGTCACTAAACGTTAGTGACTTCAGTTACCAATTCCAATTGGCACACTGGACATCCCCTATAAGTCCCTAGTATATGGAACCTAGGTACCCAGGGCATTGGGGTTCCAGGAGATCCTTATGGGCTGCAGCATTTCTATTGCCACCCATAAGGAGCTCAGACAAACTCTTTCACAGGACTGCCATTGCAGCTTGCGTGAAATAGTGCACACACTATTTCACAGCCATTTTAACTGCACTAAAGTAACTTATAAGTCACCTATATGTCTAACCTTCATTTGCTGAAGGCTAGCTGCAAAGTTACTAAGTGTGAGCGCACCCCTGCACTAGCAAAGGTGCCCTTACGCTGTCCAGGGCCAAATCCCCAGACTTCGTGAGTGCGGGGATGCCATTGCATGCATGCACTACATATAGGTCAATACCTATATGTAGTTTCCCAATTGTATACACATGTAAGGTGTCTAAGATCATGGAATTGTGCCCCATTTCCAAATTTGGTATTGGGGAGCCAATTCCATACATCCACCATGGACCCCCAGTACTGCCAAACCAGCTCTCTGAGGCTTGCACTGCAGCTACAGATGCTTCCACCTCACAGACAGAGTCATGCCCTCCTGGGGGCTGAGGAGCTCAGTCCTAGGAAGGTAGAACAAAGCATTTCTTTTGGGAGGGTGATGTTGCCTCCTCTCCCTCTGGAAATGGGTGTTACAGGCTTGGCCTCCCAGAGGCTCTGGAAATGCTTTGAAGGGCACAGATGGTGCCCGCCTTCCATAAGCCAGTCTACACCGGTTCAGGACCCCCAGTCCCTGCTCTGGTGCGAAACTGGACAAAGGAAAGGGGAGTGACCACTCCCCTGTCCATCACCACCTCAAGGGTGGTGCCCAGAGCTCCTCTAGTGTGTCCCAGACTTCAGACATCTTGTTTTTCAAGGTGTGGGGGTATTCTTGAAGGCTCTGAGTGGCCAGTGCCAGCATGTGACGTCAGAGACCCCTCCTGATAGGTGCATACCTAGTTAGGTAACAAATCCCCCTCTCAGGGCTTTTTAGGGTCTCTCCTGTGGGTTTCCCTTCCGATTCTGCTTGCAAGTTTCTATCAAGAATACTCTGCAACTACTGCTTCATCCTCTGACCTCGGATCAATCGCAGACTGCTCCAGGAACCACTATAACTTCAACAAAGTATCCAGAAGGGCCACTTTGACTCTGCAATTTCAGCTCCAGCCAGCAACTGCAACAGTTTCCACGGTGTGCACACTCTGGGGCCTCCCTTTCTTCACCTTGCACCAGAAGGACAGAAGAAATCTCCCGTGGAGTGACGGAGTCACTTCCCTGCTCCAGCAGGCACCTTATAATACGAAGACTGGTTCACTTGGACTCCTCTCCTGGTGATGAGCGTGCTCCTTGGAGCACAGGTGGCGGACCCTTCTCCACAGACTGTCCTAAGGTCCTGCTGTCCAAATTTGGAGGAGGTCAAAACTTGCTTTCCCAGGGGGCGACAGTACCCCTGTCATCTTCATCTCCTGAGGCCTCTGTGCACTATTTGCAAGAATACTTCATGCATAGCCTGGCCCACGTCCCCAGCATTCTAGCCTTTGATGCTCAACTCGCTAAGTTGTTCTCCGGTGGTGTGGGACCTTCTTTGGTAGTGCTGCAGAAACCACAATTTGCACCTTCTTTGTCCCTGTGTCCTGGGATGTCCGTGGGTGCTGCCTGGTCATCTGTGGGTTCCCTTCAGTGTTCGGAGCCTCCTCTGCCTCCTCAGTCCGGATTGAGGGCCCCAGGTCCCTCCTGGGTCCAGGCAGCGCCATTTTGACACAAACCGCAACATTGCTTAAACCAAGGCTTGTTGGATGAATCCTACGCTGCAACTCCCCTGCATCCAACATCTCCACGTGGGACATCCTTTGCATCATGCAGGAACCATCAGCCATCTTCTTTGGTGCTCTTATGCAGACTTCTTCCAACGGGAGAATCCTCTTTTGCACTATCTTCTAGGTTGTCAGGGGCTCCTGTCCTTCCTGGAATCTTCTGCGACTTCTGAACTTGATCTCCTCTCTTTACAGATCTTCAGGTCCAGGAATCCACCATTTGTTGCTTGCAGTCTTGCTTGGTTCTTGCAATAACTGTAATCATGACTTGTAGTGTGTCCTAAGGACACTTGCAGTACTTTACTCCTACTTTCCTGGGCTCTGGGGTGGGGTATTTTACTCACCTTTGTGGTTTCCTTACTCTCCCAGGGATTCTCTACACACTACACTTGTCTAGGGGGAATTTGTGATTTGCATTCCACTTTCTTAGTACATAGTTTGTGTTGCCCCTAGACCTATTTCTTCCTGTTGCATTATATGGTATTTTCTATTGGTTGCACTATCCTATGACTAATTACTTACCTTATTTTTGTGTCTGGTGTATATATTGTGTATAATACTTACCTCCAGAAGGAGTATTGCCTCTAAAAATTTGTTGGCCTTATGTCACTAAAATAAAGCACCGTTATTTTTGGTAACACTGAATATTGTCTTTTATTGTGTATTAGTACTGTGCAACTATAGTGGTATTGCAGGAGCTTTCCATGTCTCCTAGTTCAGCCTAAGCTGCTCTGCTGCAGCTACCTCTATCAGCCTAAGATGTTAGAACACTACTACATTTCACTAATAAGGGATAACTGGACCTGGTATAAGGTGTAAATAACCAAGGTACCCACTACAAACCAGACCAGCCTCCGACGTTGGTGGTGCAGCGGTGGGATAAGTACTTGCAATTGCTTTACCACTTTGTTACTAGTGTTTTTCACAAGAAAAGATTGCTTCAGTACTTACAGCATTACATAATTGTACCTAGAAGTCACTTTTAACTTTCTAAAAAGTTATTTAATACTTTGCAAAAGTTTTTCACAATTAAAAAAAAAAAACATTCTCTAAAAAGTTATGCCTACTAGTCTTCTAACTTTTTACTCTTTTTCCTAAACTCTTTTTTTCAACATGTCTGGTGTAGAAGCTGCCCCTAGAGTTGTGAAGACAACATATGAGAATCTAAAATGTAAAAGTTTGAGGGGTCTCTGCATTGAAATGAGTTTAGGGATTGGGAAGAACCCCAATAAGGAATTCCTCTTAAATCTTCTCCTGAAGGATGACCAGGGTCCTAGAACTGGTCAGGAACATCCAGAGGGGGAGGTAGAGGAAGATTTCAATCAGGCAGGCTCAGTGGAACAAACCGATAATCCTATGCAGAGTCCTTCCTCTGATCTTTCTGTCAACAAACCCCCTACTGTAGATGGAAGTGGGAAGGGATCACACACCAGTAGGGCTCCCTTCACACCTAGAGGTCAGGTCACTAGGGTGGCTCAAGTTAGGGAATGATCTGTCTCTGCCATTTCCCATGTTACTTCTGTTTCAGAAGCATCCCACACTTCTAACCCTGAGGACCAGTCCCTAGATAGGGAACTCAGAAAACTGAGGTTAGAGGAGGCCAGACTGAGGCTACAGCGGCAATAGTTTACCTTGGGGAATTGCTGGCTGTGGAAAGGGAAAGGCAGGGGTTTGGGTTAGTTCCCCATGGTGGCAGCCGCAGTTTGAGGAATTCCAGTGTTAGGAACTCTACATTTGATTCCAGAAATCTGCACAAAGTTGTTCCCCCTTACAAGGTTGGGGATGACATCTATAAGTGGTTTGCTACACTTGAGAGTGCCTGTAAAGTTCAGAGGGTCCCTCAAGTTCAGTGGGCTCCTATCCTGTGGCTATCCTTCACTGGCAAGGGGAGAGACAGACTCCTTATTGTCAGAGAGGGTAAAACAGATAATTACCATAGACTCAAGAGTGCACTCTTAGTTAGTCTGGGCTTAAGCACTGAACAATACAGAAATAAGTCCCGAGAGACCAGAAAGGAGTCATTACAGGAATGGACAGATTTTGTAGGCTGTTCAGTGAAGGCCCTGGAAGGTTGATTAAATGGCAGTAAGGTAACTGACTATGAAAGCCTGTATAACTTAATTTTGAGAGAGCATATATTGAATAATTGTGTGTCTGATTTGTGACATCAGTATCCTGTAGACTCAGATCTGACCTCTCCCCCAGAATCGTGAAAGAAGGCAGACAAATGGGTCAGAACAAGTTGAGCAGAAAATCTCATAAAGGGGGTGACAAAGACAGCAAGAAGGATGGTAAGTCTCTTGACAAGGGTGGGGACAAAGATAAAAAATCATCAGAGTCTTCATCAGGCCCCAAAAATCCTCTGAGGGTGGTGGTTCCAAATCCTCTTCAAACAATCAGAAAAGGAGAAAAGGCCATGGTGTTAACTTTGTAAAGCAAAGGGCTATTGTGCAAGTGACTTCACTTGCCCAAAAGGAACACCAAACCTCCCACCACCATAACCCTACTGCTCCCGCTAGTGCCCCTAGCAATAGCAGTGGTGGTGGGAAAAACACTACAAATAGCCAGTCAAAGGGAGTAGCTGGGGTCACTTTTGGTAATTTAGTGGGGGTTGGTCCAGTTAGGGAGACCACTGAGGCTGTTTTAGTCTCTAAAAGTGGCATGGACCTTGCCACCTTAGTTGCTTGTCCCCTAAATATGGATAAGTAGAAACAACTACCCCTAATAAATGGTGTTCAGGTTGAGGTCTACAGGGACACAGGTGCCAGTTTCATTATGGTGATGGAGAAACTGGTAGCCCCTGAGCAATACCTACTTGGTCATCAGCACCAAGTGACAGATGCCCATAAAAACACTGTTAGTCACACCATGGTGGTTGTGAATCTCAACTGGGGGGGGGGTTCCTGGGCCAAAGAAAGTTGTGCTGTCCACTGACCTACCTGTAGAGTGTCTCTTAGGAAATGATTTGGAGACTTCAGCTTGGGCTGAAGTGGAGTTGGAAGCCCATGCAGCAAAGCTGGGCATTCCAGGGCATATATTTGCTCTTACCAGGGCTCAGGCCAAGAAGCAATGAGGACAGGGAAACTTGGATCCTGAAACAATAGACCAAGGGCTCCCAAAAACTAGGGGTAGGAAGGGCAAACCCTTGTCCACTAACACTCCCTCTCCAGATGATTCCCCTTTTCTCCCTGTGCAGAGCCTATACCAGAGGAGCTTGAAGCTGACACAGCTGAGCTTTTGGGTGCAGGGGTTCCTGCCAGGGTGGAACTTAGGCCCTCATTACAACCCTGGAGGTCTGTGATAAAGTGGCAGTAATAACGCCAACAGGCTGGGGGTAAAAAAAAATGGAATTTTGACCACGTGGAAACCGACTACACAGACACTTTAACACACCGACTGCCACGGTGGTAGCAACAAGCACCGTGGCGGTAACCACCAAAAGCCAGGTGGAAAACAATGTACCGCCCAAAGTATTACAACAAGCCAATCCGCCAGATTTTCCTGGGCGGTACCAATGCCATCAAAAGAACAGTGGAAACAGTACACAGAAGGGAAACGACTCACCTCCTGACACTCAAGGAAGAACCACGACGCCATGGAACCTGAACTGCAGATCTTCCCCATACTGGTGTACCTCCTCCTACACCAGGAACATGAATGGCAGCGAAGATGACCACGGTGAGTACCACACCTAGCACTCAAGGGAGGGGGAGGAAGAGAGTGACACACACATGCACCACGCAACACCCCCACCCCCAACACCATACACACAAACAGATGCAACAACATTACATATCCCCCCTGTACCCCTCAGGAATAACGCAAGGACAAAAGGAAGTGAGTAAAGCCAGTGTAATAATATACATTTCGAGAAATACGTCCTTAAAGCACAAAACAGTATCTACAGTATATACAAATGGAGAGACAATGCCTAGTCCAAAATGTCCGTGGCCCACAGGGCCATAACACATAGGCAAAGGGCACTCTTGACTCCGGCCTCAATACAGAGAGAACACAGCTTGGTCATCAGGTCAAAGATACCCAGGCACCTCAGGGGGAAGGGGGAGGGGGGAGCACCTCAGACGGAAGATGGTAAAACGCCACTGCTCCTGGAGCGGGCTACATGCCCTCTGCTTGGTCCTGGGGAGTGCAAAGCCATAGTCTCTCAAGAGGATGGTTTGCCCACTGCTTGGTCCTGGGGAGTGCAAAGCCGCAGTCTCTCTAGTGGGTGGTTTGCCCACTGCTTGGTCCTGGAGAGTGCAAAGCCACAGTCTGTCTAGTGGCTGATTTGCCCACTGCTTGGTCCTGGGGAGTGCAAAGCCACAGACTCTCAAATGGATGGCTTCTCCACTGGTTCTGGAGGGGGCTTTGTGCCCAGCAATGCAGATCCTGGATGGTACAAGGTCACAGTCTCTCAACTGGGTGTCACACCTACAGGATGCACTATATCCCATGTAGGCACGACTACAAATTGCCTGACCGCGGTGACGGCTGCTCAGTGGTGGCAGTTGCGGGGCTGCCAGCGGTGCTGCCAGTGGTGGGGGGAGGCTCCAGCCCTTCCCCTGCAACCTCAGAAGGCTGCCCACTGGGGCTGTTTCTGCTGGCAGTGGTGCAGGTGACAGAGCAGGTGGCGGTGCTGGAGGCAGTGCAGGAGGTGGTGCTGCCAGTGGTGGGCTGCAGCCTCAGACAGCTGCCCACTTGGGCTGCTGCTGCTGGCAGTGGTGCAGGTGGCGGTTCCCCGTGGCGGGGCTGGCGGTGGTGTAGGTGGCGGTGCTGCCAATAGTGGGGGAAGGCTCCAGCCCTTCCTCCGTAGCCTCGGAAGGCTGAAGTGCCATGGCTGGTTTTGTTTGCCCAGATGCTGCTCCAGCACCAGGCACCAGATCCGTCCTGCCTGCACTGTGTGTGTCTTTTTCATTCCCCTTGGCAGCTGGTGTTCCCTTCCAGCCCTTGGCAGCAGGTAGTGCGTCCTTGCTTCTGCCAGCTGTTGTTCCCTTCCTGCCCTTGGTAGCTGGTGGTCCTTTTTTGCCCTTGCTAGCTTTGTGGTGCCTCCTTGCCCTCGCTAGCTGGTGGTGCCTCCTTGCCCTTGCTAGCTGATGATGCCTCCTTGCCCTTGCTAGCTGGTGGTGCTCCTTGCCCTTGCTAGCTGGTGGACCCTTCTTGCCCTTGGCAGCTGGCGCAGGCACACTGGCAGTGCTGACGGGTGTCTCCTTGGAGCCTCTCACACCTTCAGTAGCTGCAGAAACTGCAGTGGCCGTGGAATGGGTGGCTGAGGTGCTGGCCTGGGTTCTGCCCACCCTGGGCCGAAGTGAAGGACTGGGGGAGGGGCAGGAAATAGGTCAAGGGTGGAGAGGAAAAGCCTTTTAGGGACACTGGGGCTGGAAGAAGGTGAAGGTTTGGGAGTGGAGGAAGAGGGAGTGGCTGTAGGAGGTGTCTGTCTGCTGTGTTTGGGTGCAGGTGCATGGGCTGGATGCTGTCGTGAGGTGGATGGCTGTTGGGTGTCTGGGTGCTTGTGTTTGTATACTTTGGGAGGAGGGGGCACAGACACAGTGGGATAGGACACAGGGGACGTGTGCATGGATGTGGGGGTGGTGACTGCCAGTGAGGGGCGTATAGTGATAGGTGTGATCGGGATGGAAGTAGTGGATGAGAATGTCGTGCATGCAGGTGTGAGTGTAGATACTACTGGGAGGGAGGTGGACAATGAGGAGGAGGGGAACTCAGTGGAGGTAGTGGATGTTGGTGTGTCTGCATCTGGATGGTGCTTGTGTGAGTGTCTGTGGGATGAAGTGTGGTGCTTGTGTTTGCCTCAGCCACTTCTGTGTGTTGATTTGGGTGCATTCTGGTCTGAAGGGGTGCTTGGGATAGGCTGGGGTTGAGGGGACTTGGACTGGGTATAGGAAGTTGGAGAGGGGAAGCTAGAGACAGAGACAATGGCTACCATCAGGGAGTTGGCCAGAGCCTGGAATGATACCACACCAGAGTGAATGCCCTCCAGGAATGCATTTGTTTGTTGCAAATGCCCTGCCAGCCCCTGGATGCCATTCAGTATGGTTGACTGCCCAACAGAGATGGATCTCAGGAGGTCAATAGCTTCCTCACTGAGGGCAGCAGGGATGACTGGGGCAGGGCCTGAGGTGCCTTTTGCAAAGGAAATGCCCACCCTCCTGGGTAAGCGGGCACGGGAAACATGCTGAGGGGCTGCTGGGAGGGCTGTGCTGGTAGGGGGCGGTGACTGTTCCTGTAGTTGGGGTGGGCACAGAGGTGTCTGCCACCGCCAGGGAGCTTCCATCGGAGGAGGTATCGCTATCCTAACTTTCCCCTCCAGTCTCCGCCGTGGTGCTCCACTCGCCCTCCATCCCACTGGTGCCCTCACCGTCGGTGGATTCGTCCTCATGGGTCATGTGGGATGCAGCTCCCACCGTCGCCGGTGCCTCTGCTCCTCTGCCAGATAAAGCAAAAGGATAGGGTGACAAAACTAAAATGGGGGGAAGAGACAGAGGATACACTTCATCAATGCCAGCAACAACACCACTGTTGGTGTACACAACACACAGGGAACAGTCCTATGCACTAGGTCATGCATTACCAGTTACAATGCTAGTCACCAGGCTATAGGGTACAATGCCTAACGCCAATAGCAACACACCTGAAACCCACAGGACCCTACCCAGCAGTAGATGCCCACTTGCATTTTTGGGGTTGGAGTGCATCTGAGCCTGCCCATCATGGAACCTACCCTGCCATGTTCGTCCTGGCCTAGGGGCACCCACAGACCCACATCCCCCACCCAGATAACACCTCAACACATGCAATTTAATGATTCTGAAACTCTGCTCACCCCCTTGTGGCTGCTGTGATGCCTTCAAGCACCAATGCAACTCCAGATAGGCCACTGCCAGGATGCGGAACATCAGGGGGGTCAGGGTATGACAGGCAACCCTTTCTTGTTGGAAGGCCATCCCCAGCTGGGCCTCCGCCATCTTCATTGCCCAGCGGCGCAGGTCCTCCCACCGTTTGCGACAGTGGGTGCTCCACCTGTCAAAGACCCCCAGGGTTCTCACCTCCTTGGCGATGGCACACCAAATACCCTTTTTCTATGGGTGCTGACCTGCAGAAAAAGATACATAAGAAAAGGTATTAGTCATACCGTCTGGCCTGTTACACTCATGGCCCACCATATCCCTCTCATACCCTTATGCACAGACATTGCCCACCATGCATGCAGCACTCTGCCCAGAACCCCTCAGCCACCCCCCCAAACAAGGCTTACACACACAACACTCCATACATTCATGCCCCATGCATCGTGCTCACAGTGTACTCTCCTGTTGGTCTGGAGGACCATAAGGTAAACAGTACTAGGGTATGACCCCATCCACTAGTCTCTCCAACTCCTTGGAACTGAAGGCAGGGGCCCTTTCCCCAGACACTCAAGCCATGGTCGCTTCCAGACACAGGTCACAGCAGCACTTGCAGTGTAGGTCCACTCCTGTTGAAGGTCAGGTAGCAAGTGAGTGAACAGATAAAAATTGGCAGTCAAGTCTGCGGCGGCGCATACCGTCACCGCTGGCATACATCACCATTGGCTCCTGGACCCCGTAGACCCCAGTGATAACCAATGAGGTGTTGCACGGCAGTCGTCGACCACCTTCCTTAACGGCGCACAACGTCAGCAGAATTACCTTATTTCCACTTGTCCCTCCTCACAGGTCAGGCGGCCGCCATTTCAGGGAGGAACAGGCCATGGAACCTAACTGTGTCACAGCAGACATAGACACATCAATGGACCTACACGTTCACATACTGTCTCTGTAACAAAATGCAAGGGATGTTACTCTGAGAATATCTTTGAATATGACCATCTGCTCACCGTTTTTCACTCTAGAGTTCAACCGCTGAGGATGAATAGGAGATGGAGACATACCCCCGTGTACAGACCCCTGCTAGACCTGGCGACAATAGAGGACAGGCACATTATCCTAACCTATAGACTTGATAGGGCCACAATCCAAGAGCTGTGTGCCCAATTGGAGCCAGACCTGATCTCAGCTATCTGAACCCCACTGGTATCCACTCTCTTGTGCAGGTCCTGTCAGTGCTCCATTTCTTGGCAAGTGGGTCCTTCCAAGCGACAGTGGCCATGGCAGCAAGGATGTCTCAGCCTATGTTCTGAAACGTGCTTACCAGATTGTTGTCAGCCCAAATGAAACACATGTGCAGCTACATCGTATTCCCCCAAGTGGAGGATTTGGCCACAGTGAAGGCTGACTTCTATGCACTGAGACATATCCCGAACATCATTGGTGCTATTGATGGTACACATATTGCCTCTGACCCCCCGCCGGAGAAATGAACAGGTGTTCAGAAATCGAAAGAGCTTTCACTCTCTGAATGTGCAGATAGTGTGCCTGGTGGATCAGTACATCTCTGATGTGAATGCAAAGTATCCTGGGTCTGGGCATAATGCCTTTATCTTGAGGAATAGCAGCATTCCATATGTGATGTCTCAACTCCAGAGGCTGATAGGCGAGCCCATGGTCCCCACCCAGTGTCTGTTGGTATATGAGTGTGGGGTTGGCCCTAAGGGTAAGGGTCAGGCTAACAGATATCCCTCGATATTTACAGGTGACTCTGGTTACTCCAACCTCTCATGGCTACTGACCCGGTTGAGGAATGCCAGGACAGGGGCAGAGGAACGTTACAATAAGGCACATGGGCGAACAAGGAGGAACATTGAGCACACTTTTGGCCTCCTGAAGGCCAGATTCCATTGCGTCCATCTGACAGGTCGATCCCTGTGCTACCCACCCAAGAAGGTGTACCAGATCATCGTTGCATGTTGCATTTGCACAACCTGGGCTTGAGACACCAGGTGCCTTTTCTGCAGGAGGATGAGGCTGGAGATGGTTGTGTGGCAGCGGTGGAGCCTGTGGACAGTGACGAAGAGGAGTCAGAGGTAGAGGATGTGGACAACAGAACAACTATAATTCAACGGTACTTCCAGTACCACACAGGTAAGACACTGTAACATCACCTTCTATTGCAGTTTTGTGTTGGACATTGTACATGGCAGCCTAATTTTCCAAATTCTATGGCCACTTACCGTACCTTTTGGCATCTCTATTTTCAGATATCTGTGTCCCCACTCTGGCTCCTTGTGTGTTTACTGCTGCCCACTACAGGTCATACCTATGTACACATAACTGTGCAGTTGAATTGCAATGTTTACAGCTTGCTAAACAAATACATATTTCAATCAATTGACAGACTCTATACTTGTATTTGTTCCAAGGGTGTTTATTTACGCTAATACGTGGAGGGGGTATTGCAATGGGCTGGGTTGCTGATGAGGAAAGTCCAGGATAGAGTCCAGTCCATTAGTATCACAGGTGCATTGTCCAAGGGGGCATAGAAAGTGGAGCAATGGCAGTTCAATGTGGACAGGGTGGCATAGTGAGACACAAGGGTGACATTCTGGGAAGTCTTATTTCCTGGTGAGGGTCTTGGCAATGTTCTCTGGCTTCTGCCTGGATCGCAGGAACCTTTTGTGTGGTGGTTCTCCTTCTGCAGGGGGAGGGGTGCTGGTGGCCTGTTGTTCCTGTGGCGGGGCTCCTGTCCACTAGCGTCAGTGGAGGTGAAGGGCTGTTCATCAGTGTGGCTAGTGTCAGGGGTCCGTTGGTGTGCCACTGTCTCTCTCATGGTGTTGGCCATGTCTGCCAGCACCCCTTCAATGGTGACCAGGGTGGTGTGAATGTCTCTCAGGTCCTCCCTGATCCCCAGGTACAGTCCCTCCTGCAGCCACTGGGACTCCTGCCACTTGGCCAGTATCTGTCCCATGGTCTCCTGGGAATGGTGGTAGGCTCCCAGGATGCTGGTGAGTGCCTTGTGGAGAGTCGGTTCCCTGGAACTGTCCTCCCACGTCACACAGCACTCCTCCCAGCTTCCCTGTTGTCCTGTGCCTCTGTCCCCTGAACCGTGTGCCCACCTCCACTGACCCAAGGTCCCTGATTGTCCTGTGTTTGTGGGGTTGCCTGGGGTCCCTGTAGTGGTGGACACACTGCTGAATGACGTGTCCTGGGGACAGAGGGATGGGCCAGCTGGGTGAGTGCAGTGGTGGTGTTTCCTGAGGGGGGAGGCTCTGTGGTGGTATGGGACTGTGACTGGGTCACTGACTGTCCAGAGGTCCCTGATGGGCCAGGTTGGTCATCCTGATCCAGGTGTGCAGAGCTGCTGTCATCACTGTGGACCTCTTTGGGGGGGGGACTGGATCTTGCTGGCACCTCCTCTCCATTGAAGTTGTTTGGGGGTTCTGTGGGTATGTGAAAGCAGTGTTATTGTTACTGCATGTGACACCTTGTGCATGGGTATGATTCCTCCTATGGCAGTTATCACCAAGGAAGCTTTGGCTTGTGTGAGTTGTGATTTGGTTGGCTAAATGATTGTCACTAATGTGCAAGCTGTGGTGATAGGTGTCCATGCAGGCCTTTGAGTGGTGTCCATGCATTGGTGGTGCATGCAGGGCTTGGTATTGGGATGGGTGGGTTGTGATGGGGTATATGTGAGGTGGTGGGGTGTTGGGGTGAGGATATGTGATGGCAGGCAGGTGGGGGGGTGAAAGTAGTAAAGATTTGACTTACCAGAGTCCAGTCCTCCTGCTACTCCTGCCAGGCCCT
This sequence comes from Pleurodeles waltl, assembly GCF_031143425.1. Classification (NCBI taxonomy): domain Eukaryota; kingdom Metazoa; phylum Chordata; class Amphibia; order Caudata; family Salamandridae; genus Pleurodeles; species Pleurodeles waltl. Next base: position 206,130,281 of record NC_090437.1, read on the forward strand.
CATACTGCATGATTGCCAAGACTTGCTCCTCCCATGTTTTTAGTTGTAGTGGAGGAGGTGGGGGTCCACCACCAGTCATCTGTACAGCTATCTGGTGTCTTGCAACCACGGAATGCACCTTCCCCGTAGGTCGTTCCACCTCTACCTGATGTCATCCCTTGTTCTGGGATGCTGTCCCACGGCGTTGACCCTGTCCACGACTCTCCACCATAGCTCCATCTTCCTAGCAATGGACGTCTGCTTCACCTATGATCCAAATAGCTGTGGCTCTACCCGGATGATTTCCTCCACCATGACCCTTAGCTCCTCCTCTGAGAACCTGAGGTGTCTTTGTGGTGCCATGGGTGTAGTGTGAGTGGCGTGTGTGAGGGTGTGTGGGGTGTTGTATTGGGGTGTGTGCTGTGAGGTGCATTGGTGGTGTATGGGTGATTGTGTTTTGTGGCTCTGGTTCTGTGGGTGGTCCTGGTGTGTCTCTCTCTGTTGTAAATTGTTTGTAGTGGTAAAGGGTTGTGGGTAATGTGGAAGTGTGTTTTATAGTGGTTTGTGGGTGTGGTTTGTGTATGTGTGTCAGGTGTGTGTAGTTTGAATTGTCCAATGTGGTGTAGTTTTGTTAGGTTGTGTATATTTTGAGCGTGGCGGCATGTTCCGCCAATGGTTTACCGCTGTTGAATGTCCGCTGCGGTGATTCTTGGGTCATAATGCTGTGGGTGTATTTCTGTTGGTGTAACGGTGTGGGTTTGGTACCGCCAGTTTATCACTGACCTTTTGGCTGGGGGACTTGTGTGTGTGTCTCTATAGTGGCTGATTTCTATGTGTGGGTCACAATACGCGTAGCGGTATACCGCAGCGGTCTTGGTATGTTGGCAGCAGTCAGCATGGCGGTAAGCAGCACTTACCGCCAATGTCATAATGAGGGCCTTAGTGTGACACAGGAGATCTGTCCCACACTAGAGGGTCTCAGACAGCAAGCTGTCAAACAGCAGAATGGGGATGTCAATGACAGCCACAGAGTTTACTGTGAGAATAATCTCCTCTATACTGAAGCAAGGGACCCTAAACCTGGTGCCACCAGGAGACTGGTCATCCCCTTACAGTATTGGGAATTACTCCTAACCCTGGACTGGCTGGACATTTGGGGCACAGTAAAACATGGAACAGACTTGTTCCTCATTTTCACTGGCCTCATATGTCAGAGGACACGAAGGAGTTTTGTCGCTCCTATGTCACTTGCTAAGCCAGTGGCAAGACTGGTGGTACGCTAAAGGCCCCCTTAATCCCACTGTCAGTGGTTGGGGTGCCCTTTGAGAGAGTAGGGGTTGACATTGTTGACCCCCTTGACCCTCCAACAGCTTCTGGCAATAGATTCATCCTTGTGGTGGTGGACCATGCCACAAGGTATCCAGAAGCTATCCCCTTAAGGACCTCTACAGCACCTGCAGTGGCAAAGGCCCTCCTGGGAATCTTTTCCAGGGTGGGTTTCCCTAAGGAATTGGTGTCAGACAGAGGTTGTAACTTCATGTCTGCATACCTAAAAGCAATGTGGAAGGAGTGTGTTGTTACCTACAAATTCATCACCCCTTACCACCCACAAACTAATGGATTGGTTGAGAGGTTTAATAAAATTCTCAAAGGCATGAATATGGGACTCTCTGAAAAACTCAGAAGGAGATGTGATATCCTCTTGCCATGTCTCTTTTTCGCCTACAGGGAGGTACCCCAAAAAGGAGTGTGCTACAGCCCCTTTTAACTCCTCTTTGAACACCCTGTTAGGGGTCCCCTTGCTCCTGTGAAGGAGTTTTCGGAGCACCCTTTAAAGCCCCCTAAGCAAGACATGGAGGACTATGTACTTGGCCTAAGATCTAGAATGGCTGAGTACATAAAAAATGTCAATAAAAACCTTCAGCCCAGCCAAGAGCTCCAAAAGCAATGGCATGACCAGAAGGCTGTCCTGATAGAGTACCAACCAGGAGTGAAGGTGTGGGTACTGGAGCCTGTGGCCGGAAAGCACTCCAGGACAAATGGAGATGACCCCATCTCATTGTGGAGAAGAAAGGTGAGGTCACCTACCTGGTGGACCTGAGCACTGCCAGAAGCCCCATTAGGGTGCTTCATGTCAATCGCCTTAAACTTTACTATGATATGGCTGATTTAACCCTACTCATGGCCACAGATGAGGGGCAGGAAGAACAGTGACCCTTCCCCTGACCTCTACTCCAACATTGAAGCTAATGGCTTAGTGGAAGGAGTGGTGCTTGCAGACTGCCTCACTGCTGAGCAGAGGGAGGACTGCAAAAATCTCCTAGGATAATTTTCTGATCTATTTTCCCTCATACCTGGAACAACTACCTGGTGTGAACATTCAATTGATACTGGAGACAGTTTATCTGTAAAAAGTAAAATTTACAGGCAGCCTGATCATGTCAGAGATTGCATTAAAACAGAGTTATAGAATATGTTAGACCTGGGAGTTTTTGAGCCCTGTGATAGCCCCTGGGCCAGCCCGTTGGTGCTTGTCCCCAAACCTCATAGCAAAGAAGGAAAGAGAGAAATGCAGTTTTGTGTGGACTATAGATGTCTTAATACTGTAACCAAAACTGATGCTCACCCTATACCCAGGGCAGATGAGCTCATTGATACACTGGCTTCTGCCAAGTATCTCAACACCTTTGATCTGACTGCAGGGTGTTGGCAGATCAAGTTATCAGAGGATGCTAAAGCAAAAACTGCATTTTCTACCATAGGAGGGCATTATCAATTCAAAGTTCTGCCCTTTGGTTTGAAAAATGCACCTGCCACTTTCAGAGGCTGGTGAATACAGTCCTCCAAGGTTTGGAAGCTTTTAGTGCAGCATACTCAGATGACATTGCTGTATTTAGCTCCACCTGGGATAACCACCTGGTCCACCTATGGAAAGTTTTAGAGGCCCTGCAAAAGGCTGGTCTAACTATCAAGGCTTCAAAGTGCCAGATAGGGCAGGGGAAAGTGGCTTATCTGGGCCACCTGGTAGGTGGAGAACAGATTGAATCACTACAGTAGAAGATCCAGAACATTATGGACTGGCCTCCCCCTACTACTCAGACCCAGGTTAGAGCCTTCTTAGGTCTCACTGGGTATTTCAGGAGGTTCATTAAGAACTATAGCTCTATTGTTGCTCCTCTTAATAACCTCACTTCAAAGAAAATGCCTAAAAAGGGATTATGGACAGCCAGCTGCCAGAAAGCTTTTGAGGAGCTTATGCAGGCTATGTGCACTGCACCTCTCATAAAAAGCCCAAATTACTCCAAATAATTCATTGTCCAGACAGATTCTTCTGAACAGGGGGTTGGGGCAGTGTTATCGCAACTTAACTCAGAGGGCCAGGATCAACCTGTTGCTTTTATCAGTAGGAGGTTGACCCCAAGAGAAAGGCTTTGGTCTGCTTTGGAGAGGGAGGCCTTTCTTGTGGTGTGGGCCTTGAAGACGTTGAGACCCTACTTGTTTGGGACTCACTTCACTGTTCAAACAGACCACAAACTCTATTGTGGCTTAAACAAATGAAAGGTGAAAACGCTAAATTGTTGAGGTGGTCCATTTCCCTACAGGGGATGGACTGTACAGTGGAACATAGACCTGGGAGTACTCACTAAATGCAAATTTGCTCTCCAGATATTTCCACTTAGACAATGAAAACTCATCTGGGCAAGGTTAGCTTTATTGTCCCTCATTTGGGGGGGGTGTTGTGTACGAAAGTACCATATTTCTTGGCATATTTCCCCTATTTTTACCTGTATGTCAGTATGTTTTTGCCTGTCTCACTAAGGTCCTGCTGGTCAGGACCCCAGTGCTCATAGTTTGTGGCCTAATGTGTGTGTTGTCGGTAGTGCTTAACGATGTCACTGAGGCTCTGTTAACCAGAACCTCAACGCTCTCTCTACATCCAAATTTGTCACTATAGGTTAGTGACATCAATTACCAATTCCAATTGGCACACTGGACCCCCCTTACAAGTCACTAGTATAGGGTACCTTAGTACCCAGAGCATTGGGGTTCCAAGAGATCTTTATGGGCTGCAGCATTTATTTTGCCACCCATAGGGAGCTCAGACAATCCCTTTCACAGGACTGCTTTTGCAGCCTGCGTGAAATAATGAACACACTATTTCACAGCCATTTTCACTGCACTTAAGTAACTTATAAGTCACCTATATGTCTAACCTTCATTTACTGAAGGCTAGGTGCAAAGTTACTAAGTGTGAGGGCACCCTTGCACTAGCAAAGGTGCCCCCACACTGTTCAGGGCCAAATCCCCAAATTTTGTGAGTGCGTGGACGCCATTACACGCGTGCACTACATACAGGTCAATACCTATATGTAGCTTCACAATGGTAACTCCGAATATGGCCATGTAAGGTAGCTACAATCATGGAATTGTCCACCCATCCCAAATATGGTATTGGGAGCCAATTCCATGCATCCTGGGGGCTCCACCATGGACCCTCAGTACTGCCAAACCAGCTCTCTGAGGCTTGCACTGCAGCTACAGCTGCTGCCACCTCACAGACAGGGTTATGCCCTCCTGGGGTCTGAGCAGCTCAGTCCCAGGAAGGCAGAACAAAGCATTTCCTTTGGGAGGGGTGTGTTACACCCTCTCCCTTTGGAAATAGGTGTTTCAGGCTTGGGAGGGGTAGCGTCCCAGAGCCTCTGGAAATGCTTTGAATGGCACAGATAGTGCCCTCCTTGTCTAAGGCAGTCTTCACCGGTTCAGGGACCCCCAGTTCCTGCTCTGGCGTGAAACTGGATAAAGGAAAAGGGATTGATGACTCCCATATCCATCACCACCCTGGGGGTGGTGCCCAGAGCTCTTCCAGTGTGTCCCACACTTCAGCCATCTTATTTTCCAAGCTGTGGGGACACTCTGGAGGCCTCTGGGTGGCCAGTGCCAGCAGGTGACATCATAGACGCTTCTTGTTAGCTGCATACCTGGTTAGTAGCCAATCCCCCTCTCAGGGCTATTTAGGGTCTCCCCTGTGGGTTCCTCTTCAGATTCTGTTTGCAAGTTTCCATCAGGAATACTCTGCAACTACTGCTTCATCCTCTGACCTCAGATCAACCACAGACTGCTGCAGGAGCTGCTGTAATTGCAACAAAGTATCCAGAAGGGCCACTTCGACTCTGCAACTTCAGCTCCTGCGAGCAACTGCAAAAGTTTCTGCGGTGTGCATGCTCTGGGGACTGCCTGTCTTTACCCTGCACCAGAAGGACCAAAGAAATCTCCCGTGGAGTGACGGAGTCACTTCCCTGCTCCACTAGGCACCTTCTAAGATGATAACCCGTTCTCTTGGACTCCTCTCCTGGTGACGAGCGTGCTCCTTGGAACACAGGTGGTGGACCCCTTCAACACAGACTGTCCTAAGGTCCTGCTGTCCAAATTTGGAAGAGGTAGCATCTTGCCTTCCACGTTTGCGACAGTACCCCTGTGCACAGCGTCATCTTCACCTCCTGAGGCATCTGTGCACTATTTGCAAGAATCCTTCATGCACAGCCTGGCCCAGGTCCCCAGCACTCTATCCTGCGATGCTCAACTCACCAAGTTGTTCTCCGGCGGTGTGGGACCTTCTTTTGTAGTGCTGCAGCAACCACAATTAGCACCTTCTTTGTCCCGGTGTCCTGTGACCTCCGTGGATGCTGCCTGGTCATCTGTGGGTTCCCTCCAGTGTTGCAAGCCCCCTCTGCCTCCTCAGTCCAGGTTGAGGCCACCAGGTCCCTCCTGGTTTCAGGCAGCACCATTTTGACACAAACCGTGACATTGCTTGAACCAAGACTTGCTGGACGAATCCAGCACTGCAACTAGCCTGCATCAAACACCTCCACATGGTACATCCGTTACATCATGCAGGAACCATCAGCCATCTTCTTTGTGCTCTTCTGACTTCTTCCAACCGGAGAATCCTCTTTTGCACTTCTAGGTTGGCAGGGGCTCCTGTACTTCCTGGAATCTTCTATTACTTCTGGACTTGGTGTCCTCTCTTTACAGGTCATCAGGTCCAGAAATCCACCATTTGTTGCTTGCAGTCTTCCTTTGTTCTTGCAATAACTCCAATCACGACTTGCAGTGTGGCCTAAGGAAACTTGCAGTACTTTACTCTTACTATCCTGGGCTCTGGGGTGGGATATTTTACTATCCTTTGTGGTTTTCTTACTCTCCCAGGGATTCTCTACACACTACACTTGTCTAGGGGGAATTTGTGATTTGCATTCCACTTTCTTAGTACATAGTTTGTGTTGCCCCTAGACCTATTTCTTCCTATTGCATTCTATTGTATATTCTATTGGTTGCACTATGCTATGACTAATTACTTACCTTATTTTTGTGTCTGGTGTATATATTGTATATAATACTTACGTTCAGAAGGAGTATTGCCTCGAAGGTATTTTTGGCCTTGTGTCACTAAAATAAAGTACTGTTCTTTTTGGTAACACTGAGTATTGTCTTTTATTTTGTATCAGTACTGTGTAACTATTGCAGGAGCTTTGCATGTCTCCTAGTTCAGCCTAAGCTGCTCTGCTACTGCTACCTCTATCTGCCTAAGCTGCTAGAATACTACTAAATTTTTCTAATAAGGGGTAACTGAACCTGGTATAAGGTATAAGTACCCAAGGTACCCACTGCAAACTAGGCCAGCCTCCTACACTTCTCAACACCCAGTAACTGTAGGAGAAGAACCAAATAGCTGGGTTCCCGCTTGTGCTGGGTGCAATGGACTGCACCCATATCCAACTTGAGTCACCTGCTGCAATGGTACACCTCTACAGGAACTGCAAACACACCCATTCTATAAATGTGCGGGCCATTGTGGACCTCTGTGGGCTTTTCACAAATATCCTAGCCAAATATCCTGGCATGTGTCCATAATGCCTACATATTCTGGCACTCCCCCATTGACGAACGGTTCCAAGATGGGCAATATGGCAATGAGCTGCTCGTAGGTAAGCCTTCATACCAATCATTACACAGACAACATACCAACCTTGGAGGACAAACAATACATACACCACACTAAACACACATGGACAGCAGTACACAGATGTATAGACAACAACACATATGCCACATGCCACACTACACCTCATTCATTGCACATCACATATACATACAACCATATGTACATAATACAGGCACAACCTGACTGGCACACCATGTGACGGACCGGTGGAGCTATGTCCTATTTGCATACAGAAGCTGGGCCCAAACCACTAAAAGTGTCCCCTGGTTGACAATTAAATTCAGATCCCACACACATAACACCTAACAAGGAATGGCTCAGCTGTGTAAATGGCAGTGCCCATGTCAACGTGAAGAAAGTCACAAATAGGCACAGCCCCACACTTGTCATGTTGTAGAAGCCTCTGGCGGCTCCAATATCAAATGCCATCTGTTAGAAATGGGGTTTCTGATTGGCGAGGGTATGCACCCAAGCCACGCAGAACCCACCCACTCTAGTAAGGGAAAGGGAGTTACACGTCCAAGATAATCCCTGCTCACCGCCTTTGTGGCTTGGCACGAGCAGTCAGGCCTAACCCGGAAGCAATGTGTAAAGCGATTGCACAACACACACAAAACACGTGACGCAAAATGTACACCACAAGGTAAACACAACACTGAGCTATATAAAAATAAACTGTGTTGCAAAAAACATAATTAGACCAACATTACACATTAGTAATACCCTGCTACCTTAGCACTTGTCAGAAGGTTACACAAGTTACTAATACTCTGCAAGAATACGCAGTTATCTCATTAGAACACGTAAGTACTCAGGATTCTGCAACATAAGCAGTAGTCAGGAATTACAGTAAAAATTCTATGCACTTGTCATGAATACCTCATAAATACCCACAAAATGAACATTAGAGAACATATTACAAGTCATAAAAATACATATCAGCATGTCATGCCCATAAAAGGAACATCAGCACATATATGTAATGGCAGGAAAGCAGGTAGGAAACCTGTAACCCCCCCAAGGTCTATACTAGGCTCCTGGAGCCAATATCTCTGGAAAAGTACCTGTTTTCTGCAGAAGTGGCACCCCCAGTGCCTAGAAGCAGAGTATAGGCGGCCCCTGGCACTCCTATGCGCATAACAGGGTCCACGCTGTGCTCCTAGGGAAGAGGGGGGGTCGGCACCCCCTCCACGGTGACAAAATGGGCCCCTATTGGGACCCATGATCTTTGTGCCCCCCCCCGGGCCTCCAGTCACCCTCTCCCAAAGGGGGGGCAAAAGCCAACAAGAATTAAGTAACTGGGGGAAGGGAACTCCCTTTCCACCCCGTGTCCTGCGTGGTAGTAGGCAGCCGCCTTCGTCCTCAGTGTGGCTGCCAAGAATGAGGAAGGAAGCAGGGGCCTCCGATGAGGCTTTCCTCCTGCTTCCTAACGCAGCCACGCCTGGTACGGTGTAGGAGCTGCTTTCCAGCCCGACCTGGGCTGTCGCGTGGAGCATGCACCAAGGATGGGCACGTCAAAAAGCGCGCTTTGCCCCGGGGGCACTGTTGGAGCACGCTCACTCCTGTTCTTTTTTTCTTGGTGCTCTGGGGGCACTAGATGGAGCGTGATGCGCTCATGCCACCACAAACCCCCCGGGCTGCGGCGGAGAATCCCAGCAAGAAAGATGCACTGTGAAGAGTGCGCAGGGCACTCCGGTACTCTCAGGCTGCGGCAGTGATTTTGGGGGCCTCAAAGGGCGCTTTTTAAAAAGCGCAAAGGCCTCACTGTGACCCCGGGCTGTGGCAGTGATTTTTCTGGAGAATCGGGATCGCTTTAAAAAGCGCAAAGGCACTGTGCTTCGGCCCTGGCTGCGGCAGTTATTTCAGGCAGCCAGGGAGCGCTCCAAAACGGTGCTACCTCAACACAGCAGCACTCCGGGGGTCAGATAAGTTCTACAGAGGTCAGGGGCCACAGCACCCTGCCTCTGGAGACAACAAATGAAGAAGGGGGGTGCAGGGCTGGAGAACCCAGCAGCAGGTCAGCACAACAAGGGGATTCAAGCAGTGGCAGTTCCTCCTTGTGAGCAGGCAGATCACAGGTCAGCACAGCAGCAGCAGTCCAAGGTGGTCCTGGTGAGTCCTCTCTATAGCGTCCTGTCCAGCTCCAGATAAGGTTCCTGGAGTTCCTAGAATGTCCAAAGTGATGTCCAAATTGTGGGTAAAATTCCCCTGTACTTATACTAAGTTTTCAGTGTGTTGTGCAATGGGGAGGAGAGGGGGTTCCAACCAGTTACAATTGGTTCAGTGAGTGCCCTTTCTCTCCTCCAGCACAGACTCCAAACATCAGTGGGGGGTAAACAACCCTATTATGCGAGGCAAGGGCACAGTCTTTACAAATGCAGGTGTGCCCCTTCTCTCCCTTCTCTCAGCCCAGGAAGGTTATACAATATGTAGATGCACCTCTGTGACACCTTCACCCTCCTTGTGTACAGGCTGTCTTAAAAGTATGCACAAAGCCCCAACTGTCATTCTCCCCAGACGTGGATTGGAGGCAAGCTGCAAAAACACCAGAGTCATCAGCACAGATAAATGCACACTTTCTAGAAGTGGCATTTCTGTGATAGTAATAAAAAATACACCCACACCAGTAAGCAGCATTTCTTATCACTATCACAACCATACCAAACATGCCTCCGCTACCCCTCATAAATCAGACAATACCCTTTACACATAAGGCAGGGCATCTCTTATGCAATCCTATGAGAAGGCAGCACTCACAACAGTGAGACACCAAGTTAGGCTGTTTGTCACTACCAGGACAGGCCACGCAACCTGGCACATGTCCTGCCTTCTACATACATGGCACCCTGCCCATAGGGCTCGCTAGGGTGTTCCTTAGGGGTGACTTACATATAGTAAAAGGGGAGTTCTGGGCCTGGCAAGTAAACTTAGATGCCAGGACCCTGTAGCAGAAAACTGCGCATACAGGTCCTGTGCTAGCAGGCCTGAGATAGGTTTGACAGGCTACTTCAGTGGGTGGCGCAAGCAGCGCTGAAGGCCCACTAGTAGCATTTAATTTACAGGACCTGGGTGTAGGGATACCACTCTACAAGGGACTTATAGGTAAATTAAATATGCCAATTAGGTATAAGCCAATCATACCAATTTTGTAAGGGAGAGCACATGCACTTTAGCACTGGTTAGCAGTGAAAAAGTGCTCAGAGTCAAAACGTCAGCCAACAAAGGTCAGAAAAATAAGGAGGTAAAAGGCAAAAAGTCTCGGAAATGACCCTGTAAAAGGGCCAGGTCCAACACCATCCAAGTGTTGCCATCACCAAATACATGTCACCTAAACATACCAGACGTACCAATTGTGTCCACCTTCACCTGTCTGGTGCATTGTGCCGCCCATATAGTAATACAACCTCACCAGCCATGAAAGACCACGAGTAGGGATGGACACCTCACAGCACACCTACAATCAGATCTGGTAGATCCATAACTCCCTAACATGATACCAGGGTACCAACAGGGCACTGTGGCAACTGGACTACTGACAATGTACTGGGAGAGGCCAAAGATGCATGTGAATACGGAGACATGGGACCTAGCAGGACTGGTCATGCACTGTGGGGCAACGCAGTAAAACACTCCATTCCCTCTCCTGTCACACAGGTGTCTGAAAACGCATGCAACATCACTAAACATACCATACAACGGTGCACGCTGTGCCCATGAGCCACATGCTGATATGTATGTCAGCCAGCAATTGCCATCAACAAAACTTTGCGCAAGGGAGCTTTTCTAAGGGAAAAGGGGTGGAAATCACATGCTACACAGAGGGTACAGTGCCTATGTCATGGCACACAACACACAAAATAGAATCAAAGTCCCAAAATATCAGTCATCTGTAGGTCTAAAGTGAAGGGTCTGAGGGCCACATATCACTAAAGTGCAGCGGCATCGACAGAAACACCACTGTAATTGTACCCCTTTGCCACACCCTACTGCCACCATTTGGGCCCTGTATATAAAAAATGGCACACCATGGGGCAGATTAGGTGCAATAGTGTCAAGATAATAGATACCATAGTTAGATTCTGTACTGAGAACATACCTGACCATTTCATGGACAGTACATATGGACCCATTCAAAACTATGGATTGTCCCCTCCTAACACTTGCTTTGTGCAGGTGTTGAAAGTGTCTGTTATTAACCATGTTGAGGAACATTGGAGAATCTTCTGCACCAATTTTGAAAGTCCTTCTATTATGTGAATCTCACCCTTGTACACTTGATGGCTGGCATAGGCATATTCTGTCACAAAGGATCACTAAGTGTTGCACTGCATGCGTATTGCCACATGGTAACATAGTGGCCTGAGTTTGGTCTTGTAGGTTTACCATAGTGTTAATACAAATGACGCTATTGTGGTGCAAGAGGGTGGTCGGATCCTCTAAGATTAGGACAGAGCCCCAAATATGGGCAACACAACACATCATTTGCATGGTTGAACTATCATTCCAGATTCAATTTGACAATCACCAAGTCCCTGAGCCATAATCCATGATAGTAATGTCTACCACCACACACCAAGGCAATCATTCAACAAAACAGGAAAACACACATTACCAGATGCAAGACTGAGTCACCACTCCACCTAAAACCAACATCTGCCATTGCTCATATGAAACCACAAATATGCATGACAGACACGTGATCTCACATTCCTTTGCAGCTGACCAAGGTTACGGCATCCAGCCAAGGGTGATGACACATTTTGGCAACCCGACAACAGAGGAAGAGTGGGCATACAATGAAGGGCACAGAAGGACATGAAAATGTGGTGGGGAGGACATTTGGGCTCCTGAAGTCAAGGTTCAGATTCCTGGCCTGACAGGAGGAAGTTTGCTGCATGCACCATGCCTGGTATGCAAGATGATTCTTACATGTGCAATCTTGCATGACATATATATTTGGACTAATGTCCCCTGGAATGAACTTGTAGGTTTCCCAATGAGAAGGAAGATGACAATGGTGCAGCACAGGTAGAGCGGGAACAACAAAATACTGCTGCAGGAGTTTGCAGGAGACAACAAATTGTACTGAACTACTACACCTAGACCCTGTACAACAAAAATCACCCTTTAAATATCACCATTAAATCACTTTGCACCAGATTGTCCCTGGTGTACTCATTCTTTTCTACGTATACCATTGGAAAGTTGCTCATATCTCAGAGAGCAGGAAAAATCCACAACAGTTACAAAGAGTATTAGAACATAGGATTTGATGTAAGAGGATCTAGCACCTCCATGCCAAACATCAGCGTCACATTATTCACTTTCATGTGGCTCTTGAAGGCCTAGATCCACGCACCAGAAATACAAAGTGGTCCCATGTATGGAATTGCGCCAATTCTGACCCCTTGCACCATATTATGGCTACGCAATGCAAGATGTATACGTACATACGGTAGGGGATGTTTCAAAAAGGTGTACTGAAAATAAGGAACTAAACTGTGTCACATCTCAGGTGGGTAGCTGTAACGCCAGCACTGAGCAGGTGTGACATGGGGAAACACCATTGATAACAATGGACCATCATGTACTGGTCAGTGTTAGGGTCAAAAGTTAAACCCTCACCTTGCACTGTATGTCCAAGGCATTACATTCAGTGCTTGCTATTGGCCCCAACCCTGCCACATGGAGTGCTGTCTTTTAAATATAGCACACACATGTTGGCTGTGGAATGTGCTAAGGGTCGCAAGACAAGTGGAGCAGCAATGGATGCTGATCCACTCTCCACACATATGTCCCATAGCCAGGAATAATCAATAAAATGGGAGAATGCACCACCACATGAATGTGTGGGTGGAATGTAGGCAGAGTCTGTAGCACATGTCACACAATTGTGTAGTCTTCACATATGCCTGCAGCCAATCTGGAAATACATGTGAAGATTGCTGTACCGGTGTATGGCATAGGTAGGAAAGGGTTAGCCATTATCTAAAATGTTTGGTTTGTGTCTGCAAGGTAACCCTGAACAGTCTGTATGATAACATCACAAACAACATATGAAAACACACCTCTCATTATCACTCACATGTCTGACCAAGAGAAAGTGACCGACTGGGACCAAAAACCCTAAATGTCTAGGTCTCCCACATGCCAATCCGGTTTGGGATAGGCATTTAAGTCTAGCAATGTCCAAACATGTCACAGGCGCATTAAGAATTGTGTGGGTGAAGAAGGAGACCAAAATGTTGCTTGTGGCAAATCACATAATCATGGCTGAGATTACTTCACACGCTATCAAGATACACTCATGGTAAACGTGACATGCGTTGTGGAATTCAGATGTGAGGGCATGTCCATGTACACCAAAGGATGTGGAAGAAAAGCTTAGAGACTCCCTCAGACACTTGGACATACAACATGGGGAGGTCACTCTGACACTACACAACTGCTGTGGCTGGTGTTCTGTCATGTGTGTGTGGAAGCAAAGCCTGGAAATGGGAGTGATACTGTGACATAGCCAGTAGAAGATGTGTAAATCTTCAGAGTACAGAAGTCTCACGTAGCATCCTGTTCATGTATGACCAGACAACGTTGCAGTAGAAGATGTGTACAAAGGGTAAGCAGCCTAAAGAATGAGAGCAATGTTGGACAGGATGCCAGTAATGTTGGACCAAATCAATTCCAAACAAGATATGCCATTAATATTGGAGAAGGTACACACATAGACCAATACAGACTGTGCAACACAACAAAGTTACCATGTGATCACCAGACATATATTCACAGAGGATGTCTAGGTCAGCACATAACCCATTCATGTTTGCAACAACAACAACAATGTAGATGCCCATTGCATGCTATTGAAACAGAAGGCAGTGACAGATAACATAATCTGTCCCCTGGGTCGGAAAACCTAAGCAAGTTACACTAGAGATATATTGCCTAACCAAACTTCATATGGAAAATACAAACAATGTAAAACCATTTGTGTCAAACCACGAAAAATGATGAGACATGTCCTACAGGAGCAAGTAGCCAGTCTCCTCTACATGATAGGGCAAGACTGACATCAAGTACCCCAAATAAAACATGCCAGGTCATGGGATCACATTTGTACAGGGGTCTGTCTGCAGGGGACTGTGCAATGCACTGCTGAAGGTATATCCCTGCCCTGCACCCCTTAGGTCCCCTGCTGAGGCTAGATTGATTCTTGACACAGTCAGGGGCCTGATGCTTATGCACAGTGGACTGGGCTGAGTGGAGAAATGTCAACCTACACCGATATATGCAACCATGGGTCTGTGTGGGCACACACAGGGGCATATTTATACTCTGTTTGCGCCGGAATTGCGTCGTTTTTTTTTGACGCAATTTCTAACGCCAAAGTCCATGGAGTTTGCGTAATTTTTTAGCATGGACACCTACTTTGCTTTAATGATATGCAAGGTAGGCGTTACCGTCTAAAAAATTGACTCCGAGGCATGTGCGCCGTATTTACACTCCCGGGCAAAATTCACGCCCGGGAGTAGGCGGGTCAAAAAAAAATGACGTACGCCCGTTTTTGCGCCGTTTTTTAGTGCCTGGAAAAGGCAGGCATTAAGGGACCTGTGGGCTCTGAAGGTGTCCAGAGGTGCCCTCCCATGCCCCCAGGGACACCCCCTGTCACCCTTGCCCACCCCAGGAGGACACCCAAGGCTGGAGGGACCCATCCCAGGGACATTAAGGTGAGTTCAGGTAAGTTTTTATTTTTATTTTTTTTGTGGCATAGGGGGGCCTGATTTGTGCCCCCCTACATGCCACTATGCCCAATGGCCATGCCCAGGGGACATAAGTCCCCTGGGCATGGCCATTGGGCAAGGGGGCATGACTCCTGTCTTTGCTAAGACAGGAGTCATTTCAATGGGGGTGGGAGTCGAAAAAAATGGCGCAAATCGGGTTGAGGCGAAAACTTTGCCTCAGCCTGACTTGCCCCATTTTTTGGCGCCCAAGCTCCATATCCCCCTACGCCGGCGCTGCCTGGTGTACGTCGTTTTTTTTCACGCACACCAGGCAGCGCCGGCGGCTAACGCCGGCTAACGTCATTGAATAAATACGGCGCCCGCATGGTGCTTCAGAATGGCGTTAGCCGGCGCTAATTTTTTTGCCGCAAAACTGCGTTAGCGCAGTTTTGCATCAAAAAGTATAAATATGGCCCACAGTATCACAAGAGTAATGATGACTAGGGTTCCGTCATTGCCTGACATCAACCCTGCTATTCAGTTGTATGCTAATGTATGTAAGAGTCATAACAAACATGTTGTGGTCGATTGTATGTACCAAATTTTTGCTTTTTGCCCTGCACACATATGTTGGAATTCTCAGCACACATGTACCACTTCAATGGTACGGCCTGGTATTGTGTATTAGAGTACACACAAATGTCAACTTTTTATGTGTATCACATGATTATACATAGACTTATATGGCCTTCAGATATGTTCCCATATACGGAAATATAGGCAGCACTGTTATGAATATGCAGCCATCACACAATGGCCAACATATGTCCATGCTGGAAGATAGATTTGGGAGGTTTCATATCCCATGAATACACCGCTTTGGCATTTATTGCACATATTACACTACACATATCTTTCCACAAATACGTCACATGCCAAACTTCATTGACAATTGTCAGTAAACCATCTACTGCCTCATAGATGCATGGGTAACCATATGTTACACGTGTAGAGTGGCATCATGAACCCTGAACAATACATCACACCACAGTGTGGACACACATGCACTCACATTGCCATGGGTTACGTGACATCAACCCAGCCGTAGTCCACTGTGTCCTTTGAGTGTGATTTGTCAAGAATATGACCGTCAGGCGTCAAATGTTTTCAAGCAAATGCAATACTCCGTACTTCACTAACCGAGAAAATGACGCCTGGCTTCTGTGGGTCTATTGCAAATCAAAAGGCCGTGTCAGACTTCATTGAAAAATATACCATGCATGACCATTATGCATTAAAAAAACTAACTCATATCAGAAAGAGTGACGCACACGCCCAGGAAGTGATCACACAGGACTTCCTTGCTTCAAACATGGTATAGTGATTTCACTTTTATTCTACAGTGGTTTTGTCTGTGATTTTGAGAAGGTGTGTGGAGCTGGTGCTGGTCAAGGAGTGTTTTTGTCCTGTCATAGTAATTGTTTTGTCGGGTGTTTGTCTTGTGGTAGCATAGTCTGTTTGGGTTAGTTGGGATAGTGTTATATTATTTTTGGGGCTATTTTATTTGAAGTGGAGGAAAACTGCGGTATGTCAGGGAAGGGGAGAGCGCAAAGAATGAGTGGAGATGAACTGGGAGGGTTCACCTAGCTGGTAAAGCACAACCTCCCCATGATGTTGAGTATGAATGGCTGGGTCATCCAGGGCTACCCAACGGAGGCACAGAAGCTGTGGTGGGACAAGGTGCTCCAGCACCTACAGAGGATCTTTGGTGTCATACGTGTAGACCACCAAATCAAACACAATGGGCTTCACCTTATGCGTCGATTTCTCACTCGCAAGCGAGAACATGCGTCATTCCTTCTCCAGTCGGGTCGGCGTGTGTCATTTCTTCTGTCCTGCAAGAGAGCAATACGTCGATCTGGATAGGCACCTCGAGTCCAGGCAGGCTTTGCGTTGATTTTCCGCACCCAGCGATGTTGTGTCAAATCCGATCGCACGGTGTCAAGAAACCACGCTGCTTGGGGGCTTGCATCATTAACAGCAGCCGCTGCAGGTGTTGCCTGTCGTTTCTTTAGCCATGTTGTGTTGATCTCCCAGCCGCGATGCAGGTGGAAACAGCTTTGGAAACAGCAGATTTCAGCTGTGAGGCCAGCGGCACATCATTTTTCAGCCGCAAAGTGGATGGCATGTCAAAAGTTTCCCCACACGGTGATCTTTGTGTGTTTTTCTGTCCTCTTCCACCAGCTGCACCTTTCAAGGGCCCAGAGATAGATTAGGGTTCCACTTGGCAGGCAGGACTTTCAGCAGAAAGCCCAAGTGCTGGCAGAGAGAAGTCTTTGCTGTCCCTGAGACTTCAACAACAGGAGGAAAGCTCAGTTTCAAGCCTTGGAGATTCTTCACCAGTGGAAAATAACACAAAAGTCAGGCTTTGTCCTCTCTCAGGTAGAAGCAGCTACTGCAGGCCAACCCAGCAAAGCACAGTCACAGGCAAAGGGGCAGTATTTCTCCTCCAGCTTCTCCAGCTCTTCTCCTTGGCAGAGGTTCCTCTTGGTTCCAGAAGTAATCTGATTTTCTGGGGTTTAGGGTGCTCTTCTCATACCCCTTTCTGCCTTTGAAGTAGGCCTACTTCAAAGATAAGTCTCTGTTGTTTTCAAGATCCTGCCTTGCCCATGCCAGGCCCCAGACATACACCAGGGGGTTGGAGACTACATTGTGTGAGGGGCGGTACAGCCCTTTCAGGTGTAAGTGACCACTCCTCCCCTCTCCTCAGCCCAGATGGCCCATCAGGATATGCAGGCTACACACCAGCTCCCTTTGTATCACTGTCTAGAGGAGCGGTGCAAATAGCTCAACTGTCAAACTGACCCAGACAGGGAATCCACAAACAATCAGAGTCACAGAATGGTTTAAGCGAGAAAATGCATAATTTCTAAAAGTGGCATTTTCAAACACACAATTTCAACACCAACTTCACTAAAAAATGTATTTTTAAATCATGAGTTCAGAGACTCCAAACACCACATGTCTATCTGCTCCTAACCAGAATGTACACTTTAATAATATTTAAAGGCAGACCCCATGTTAACCTACGAGAGAGGTAGGCCTTGAAAACCAAATTTGGCATTGTTTCACTAGTAGGACATGTAAAACACATAAGTACACGTCCAGCACACAGAAACAACCTGGGAAGTAGATGCAAATGTGAGGGGATACCATGCCAATGATGCCAAGTCTAACAGTGCCAAACATCCAAGGCATGGCATCCAAGACATGGCACGCACATGATGGAGGAATGTGTTGGTGATATGTGATTGAAAATAGGCAAGCATCTGAGTGGTTGCCTGCTTCTTCACATAGATCAAGTACAAGAGTCAATGCTTTAACCAATAGTCAGTATCCTGTCCCCCTATATTGCAATATATATGTATCTAGAACATGTACTATGTCTGCCACCCAAATCTGTGCATGTTCTTGTGTGCTAACTATGGGCAACATATATGAGAAACAGGTGCAGCACAGTGTTGGGACAAAATCAGCACCACTGTGCTGCGCTAAATTGTAAACACAGGGCCTGCCCCGTATTACCTAGAGTTCGGGGCAGGCCTGCTCCTGCACCAGCACATAACTCAGCAGCATGCACAAATGCATGCGTACTTGGGACACCATGCAAGTGTGTCTGTGTTGAGGGGAGTGTCTATGTGCAGGTCGGTATCCTTTCCTGGGCATAAACAGTCTACAATGGCGATATGCCATTTCTATACTTGCTGCAGAATGCAGCCCACATAGTAGTGGCAAGACATCCATTGTTTTATTTGGTAAATGTGCAGCAAGAGACACCTACATGCACATAAGCAAATGTCCATGGCATTTTACCTCTACTGTGTGTGCCTTTGAACGGTGCACACATGTAAGAAGCAAGACACAAGAGATATTAATCCATTTCTCAACTCTTTGCCATGTTTACACCACCCCCTCTGCTGTTGTCAGATTTTTGGCACTGGCAACAAGTAAGATGTCTTGAAAATCTGGGGCAGCATACAAAGTTATGGGTGTAAAAATGGGATGGCCACTGCAACAACCATTGCATGCCCCTCTGATGCAGAGTACTGTGTCATGCTGCCCGATATGTTCCCGGAGCCGTTACGCTACAAAAAGCTGGATAAAAGTTCCTTGTGCAAATGGTGTGGTGAAAAGCACCACAAGAGCGTCATAGACAGAAATGTAATGATTGGCAGTTGTTCAGTCCTCACACAAAGTTGACTTGCTTACTCAGTTTAACAAGTTGAATGCGTAACAGTTGTCCACGCTCATAAATGTTCAATAAGCAGTAAGTTATGTGTTCCTGTCATGTCTTGCAGGTGGACCTCCACCCTACATAATTGGAGAAGTGTCCCAGTTTGAAGACCCTGATGCAGCCAGTGCCATCTTGTGCGCCACATGTGTTATTCCAGGGTTTTTTGTGAGAGGGTATGATGTGTGCAATGCAATGTTGAAATGGCATGTGTGACCAATTAGATAACATCATCTTAGTTAGGGTATTGACATCATGTCTGATGCAATGTTGAGGATGTAGTTTAAGCTGATTGTTGAACAAGTGCCAATCTGTGCTGCTATGGAATTGTGGGTGTTAGGAAAAGAAAAGCATGCCCATGTACACAGGGATGTCAGTTAAGATATGTGTCAGAGGTGCTGTTTATCTGATTGGCATGCTTGTTGCCAACATATTTGTCACTTCACATTTTACAGCAATGTTTGCCATACGTTGCTTTCAGTTACTCAGGACATCGCCCAAATGATGTACATGTGTTGAGGGCTCTAGGGGGGCTAATGAAGGAGACACTTGCACCACCAGTGCCTCACTACCCTTCAGAAATTAAGGGGCATATTTATACGTTTTGGTGCAAAACTGTACTAATGCAATTTTTCAACAAAATGTTTAGCACTGGCTTGCGCCATTCCTGAGCACCAGCCGGTCACCATATTTATGGAATGGTGCAAGCTGGTGCAAAGGGTGTGCTAGCGTAAAAAACAAAATGACGTTAGCCGGATGGGGCTGGCTGTATGGGAGAAGGGGGTTTTGCACCACAAAATGACCTTCGGCTGGTTAGAGTCAGAAAATATGACTCTAACCAGCCTAGCATCATTTTCTGACGCATAGCCATCCATACCACATGACTCCAGTCTTAGAAAGGACAGGAGTCATGCCCACCACCCCAATGGCCAGCACAGGAGAACAGTGTCCCCTGGGCATGGCCATTGCACCCTCTGCCATTCAGGGCCCCCCAAGTTTGGGCCTGATGGCACTTTAAATAAAAAATAAATGACTTACCTATACTTACCCTACTTACCTGGGATGATGTCCCCCATCTTCCGGTGTTCCTCTGTGTAGGAGGCTGGCCTGGTTTGTAGTGGGTACCTTGGGTACTTACACCTTATACCAGGTCAGGTTATCCCTTATTAGTGAAGTAGTAGTATTCTAGCAGCTTGGGCTGATAGATCTAGCTATAGCAGAGCAGCGTAGGCTGAACTAGGAGACAGGTAAAGCTCCTGCAATACCACTTATAGTTACACAATACTCATACACAAGTAAAGACAATACTCAGTGTTACCAAAAATAAAGGTATTTATTTGGGTGACACAGTACCAAAAATATCTTAGAGACAATACTCCTTCTGGAGGTAAGTATTATACACAATATATACACTGGACACCAAAATTAGACAAGTAATTAGTTATAGAACAGTGCAAACAATAGGAAATGCTATAGAATGCAATGGGAGAAAATAGGTCTAGGGCAACACAAACCATATACTAAGAAAGTGGAATGTGAATCACGAATTCCCCCCTAGACAAGTATAGTGTGTGCAAAATCGCTGGGAGAGTAAGAATACAGTAAAGGTATGTAAATTACCCCACCCCAGAGCCCAGAAAAGCAGGAGTAAAGTACTGCAAGTTTCCTTAGGACACACTACACCTCGTGATACGGATTATTGCAGTAACCAACCAAGTCTGCAAACAACAACTGCTGGATTCCTGGACCTGAAGACCTGAAAAAGAAGGGGCCAAGTCCAAAAGTCAAAAGAAGTTCCAGGAATGACAGGAGCTAAGCCAACCCAGAAGAGGGTGCAAAAAAAGAGTCCCTGGTTAGTTGAAGACAGCAGGAATAAACCCTAGGAAGATGCCAGAGGGTTTCTGCATGATGCAAAAGATGTCCCAGGACCTGAAGATGGATGCAGATGTGATTTCTTCTTGGAAGTCTCCAACAAGTCTTGGTTACCACAAATATGTGTTTTGCATCAACATGGCATTGGCTGGACCCAGGAGGAATCTGGGGGCCTCAACTCTGTGTGAGGAGGAAAAGGGGGCTCTCAGCACTTAAGATAGCCCACAGGATGCCAGGCAGCACCCACGGAAGTCCAAGGACACTTGGACAAAGGAGGTGCGAAACAGGGTTGATGCAGCACAACAAAGGAAGGTCCCACGCCGCCGGAGAACAACTCAGTGAGTTGAGCATCACAGGATGGAGTGCTGTGGGCCTGGGCCAACCTGTGCACAAAGGAATTTAGCAAATAGTGCACAGAGGCCTAAGGAAATGACGAAGATACAGTACACAGGGGTACCATTGCTCTCAGGGAAGGCAAGGTCTTAACTCCTCCAAATTGCGTCAGCAGGACCTCAGGATAGTCTGTGTCCTTAGGAGCACACTCATTGTTGTGATAGGAGTTCAAGGGTACCGGTCGTCGTCTTAGAAGGTGCCTGTGTGAGCAGGAGAGTAACTCCATCACCCCACAGGAGATTTCCTCGGTCCTTCTGGTGCAGAGTGAAGACAGGGAGTCCCCAGAGCATGCACACCATAGAAACGGTTGCAGTTGCTGGCTGGAGCTGAAGTTGCAGAAGAAATGTATCTCTTGTGGATACTTTGTTGCTGTTACAGCCGTTCCTGGAGCAGGCTGCGGTTGATCCGAGGTCAGAGGATGAAGTAGTAGTTGCAGAGGATTCCTGAAGGAAACTTGCAAGCAGAATCTGAAGAGAACCCACAAGAGAGACCCTAAAAAGCCCTGAGAGGGGGATTGGCTACCTTATCAGGTATGGACCTATCAGGAGGGTCTCTAATGTCACCTGCTGGCAATGGCCACTCAGAGCCCTCCAGAGTGCCCACACACCTTGCAAAGCAAGATGGCTGAAGTCTGGGACACACTGGAGGAGCTCTGGGCACCACTCCTAGGGCGGCGATGGACAGGGGGGTGGTCACTCCCCTTTCCTTTGTCCAGTTTCACACCAGAGCAGGCGACAAGGGGTCCCTGAGCTGGTGTAGACTGGCGTATGCAAGGAGGGCACCATCTGTGCCCTTCAAAGCATCTCCAGAGGCCAGGGGAGGCTACCCCTCCCCAGCCTGTAACACCTATATCCAAAGGGAGAGGGTGTAACACCCTGCTCTCAGAGGAAATGTTTTTTTTATGCCTTCCTGGGACTGAGCTGCTCAGACCCCAGGAGGGCAGAACCCTGACTGTGTGGTGGCAGCAGCTGTAGCTGCAGTGCAAGCCTCAGAGAGCTGGTTTGGCAGTACTGGGGGTCCATGGTAGAGCCCTCAGGATGCATGGAACTGGCTCACCAATACCAGATTTGGAATGGGGGACAATTCCATGATCTTAGACATGTTACATGGCCATATTTGGATTTACCATTGTGAAGCTACATATAGGTATTGACCTATATGTAGTGCACGCATGTAATGGTGCCCCCGTACTTACAAAGTCCTGGGAAATGGCCCTGAACTATGTGGGGGCATCTTTGCTAGTGCAAGGGTGCCCTCACACTTAGTAACTTTGCACCTAACCTTCAGCAAGTGAAGGTTAGACATATAGGTGACTTATAAGTTACTTAAGTGCAGTGAAAATGGCTGTGAAATAACGTGTGCGTTATTTCACGCAGGCTGCAATGGCAGGCCTGTGCAAGGGTTTGTCTGAGCTCCCTATGTGTGGCAAAAGAAATGCTGCAGCCCATTCGATCTCCTGAAACCCCAATGCACTGGGTACCTAGGTACCATATACTAGGGACTTTTAAGGGGGGTCCAGTGTGCCAATTGAAATTGGTAAATGAAGTCACTATCCTACAGTGACAAATGTAAAAGCAGAGAGAGCATAAGCACTGAGGTTCTGATTAGCAGAGCCTCATTTACACAGTCAAGCACTATACAGACACACACATAAGGCCATAAACTATGAGCACTGGAATCCAGACCAGCAGGATCCCAGTGAAACAGGCAAAACATACTGACATACAGGTAAAAATGCGGGTAACATGCCAAGGAAGATGGTACTTTCCTACACTCTGGTGTGGGAGGGCATTTTCCTGGGGCTTGAGGAGGGTACCTGTGGACCCATTCCATGGTGTTTAACCACGGAAATGGGTCCACATGTCCCTTAATGCTTGGTCTAACCCAGGCATTAAATAATGGTGCATAGCAAGTTTGCACCATCATTTAGCCCCCCCTCCATCCGTGCATCATTTTAGCACAGTATGGGGCTATGGGGTTAGCACCATTTTTTAGATGGGAATGTCTACATTGCATCTCATTGACGCAAGGTAGGTTCACACATCCAAAAAATGGTGCAAACACCAATATTTTGATGTTAGATGTCTCTAACATCAAAACATAAATATGGAGTTAGTTTTGTACAGAATTTGTGTAAAAAAAAAAGATGAAATTGTGGCACAAATGGGGTGTAAATATAACCCTCAGTGAGGCAGTGGTCATAAAAGGAGCCTTATTGTACTGGGGAATAGTCAGTTGAGTACACAGTGAGATTTCAGCTCTGCTCCAGATGGATGTGGGACATATCTACAGATTGCAGCAAACTAGATGTGTACAGATTAACCAATATGATCTACCCTTCATGATAATTGTGAGTGAGCTTGGTCACATCACATGTGTATAGAATGTGGATGCTGAGTGTATACATGGGACTTAAGAGGTGTAAAGCATGCATGTACACAGGTAGTTCAATTCGAAGGAATACTGTTGCTGCACCCAGTTTAGTACCACTCTTCTTGTAACCCTTAGGGCACCCATAAAGCCACCATGTGTGCGCCACATAAGATATTTTGCACACCATGCCACAGGGTAGGGGGCAATAGATACAAATTCTTTAGACAATATAGATGAACTGTTTAGGCTTAGGGCAAATGATATGGGCACTAACCCTGAATTGTACCTAGGGGCCCATTGTAAGCAATAGTGTGCCCCCTTGTAACACCTGTTCTGAGCATGTGTTAACTGAAGGAAGCATGAATGATGCATTGGCATCCCTTAGAATTCCCAGTGCCATTTTTCCTGTCCCCCCTCCTACCGGGTAAATCCCACCTTGCATACATGATAGCTGGCCAAGGCTTAATGTAGTGCAAGGGATGTCTAAATGGTGGAGTGCATGCACTGCGCCAATTTGTGACTAAGGTACAGGGATTTGGGACTTGTTGGGCCCCTTGATCCTCTTAAGTATGATGACACAAATGTGGTGCAAGGTGGCACTAGTCCACTTAACCTCTGGGCCCTAATGACCAACAATAGATGGGCGCTAACCCAGTTACATGAACATGATACCATAGATAGCTGGTAGGAAATTTAGCCTTGAATTGGTTTTTTGACATTGTTGGGGAATGCCTGGTGGACAGCATGTTTCATCTGAGGATGCTGTATACATTGCAAGTTTGTTCTACCTCTACACAATGCAATATTTGATGCCATGTTCTCCTCATGTTTTAGCTGCCACTATCACCACAGTACAGAAACATGCTTTTGATAAGAGGGCAGAGTGTTTCCACCACATCATGGAGGTACAAGCAGGGTGCCAGAAGATGAGCAGAATATACATCAGCGGGAAAAATCTTCAGGGGCTTGGCTTGCCTTCCCACATGGGGTCCCTCCGAAACAGACTGCAACAGTGCAGAACACATTGGGCACGACATCAGGGGTCAGTGGTGCCTCAGCTGGTCCAACCCCCTCCACATCAACAGCATTTATGGCTACACAGCCTCCTCAACAGCTACCTGCAGCAGCAACATCCTCAAACTTTGAGTTGGACATAAGGAGGGACTTGGCAGCCATTATGGTGACATTGGACAAACTTGAGCAGGACAATGCTTTGCAATTTCAAGTTGTTTAAATTTTGCATAAAAAAAGCTGAAGGAGCTGTAATCATTTGAATGCACAGCCTTCCAGTTCTTTCCCTTCTCCAGTTGTATTTTGTAATTATTTTTAGTGGGTTTTTGGTGGGTAGTGATAGGTTAGTTAAATAGATTAGGTCAGTTGTAGGATAGATTAAGTATAGTTGTGGGGGTAGGTTTTAGTATTTTGTTTTTGTTTTGGAGGTGTTGGGTGGGGGGTAATGTATGGGGCTCTATGTTAACAAATATAACATAAATCCATAACAATTTTAACACAAAATACACATAGGATATAGGTTGGGTTAGTATATGTGTACCTTTAGTTAATGTTGTCCTACTCGTATCTTGTGTCTTAAGAGGGGTGGGAGGAACATTGTTTAGTGTGTGGCATTAAGTGTATAAAATAAATTTACATTAGGATAGATAGTTGTAGGGGTAAGTTTCAATAATTTCGATATATTAGTTTAGTGTAGGATAGTGTCTGAGTTAGGTTTTAATAACGTGTTGCTTTTAAGTACCAATAAATCCTGTTAGTTGTAGACAATTAGGTGTCCATGTTGATTGAGTGTCTGGGTGTTCTCATGTGTGAACTGGCCAAATAAGAGGGATGCCTTAGGGTATGCTTTCTGTATTGATTTATATTTATGACTATTTGTATCCCCTATGATAAAGGAGCTGTCAGAGTGGCTGCAATATGATATCAGCAACTGAAAACATTTGACATCCACAGCTCCTGACAATCACATTGTGTATGTATACAAAATCTTTGACACGTAAGAATGGAACATCAACTGTTATCGCTGAGGTCTGTCACAAATAATCATGTAAAGTACAGCACATATTACTTAACCTCATTTGGGGTATGTATCCTGGCACACTTGCAGCTGCCTGTCACTGATCAATTTTGCCTGTTCTGTTCCAAACATATTAGTGGTACTGGTGCTCTCATCAGGGGAAATTCCAGACACTTGGAGGCATATTTATACTTTTTCACGCAAAACTGTGCTAACCCAGTTTTGCGTGAAAAAGTATACCGCCGGCTAGCGCCATTCCAGGATGCCGGTCAGGTGCCATATTAATGGAATTACGGTAGCCAGCAGTAAGGCCCGGCTAACGTACTGAAAAAGGACGCTTGCTGGGTGGGGGAGGTGTAGGGGGAATAGGAGGTTATGCGTCAAAGGATGAGGCTAGTGTAGGCAGAGGCATAAAAATGCTTCTAACCAGATTAGCATACATTTTTTATATAAAAGTCCCATGGACATGACTCCTGTCTTAATAAAGACAGGAGTCATGCCCAGGGGACATATGTCCCATGGGCATGGCCACTGGGCCCAGTGCCATGTTGGAGGGTCCAAGTTGAGACCCCTATGGCATTTTTCAAAAAAAGAAACAATACTTATCTTACTTACCTGGGATGGGGTACACCGATTCTCTGGCGTCCCTCTGGTGTGGGTGGGGGTGTCCCTGGGTTAGGGAAGGGCACATGTGGGCCCATTCCATGGTCTCTGACCATGGAAAGGCTCACAGATCCCCTAACGCCTGCTCTGACACAGGAGTTAAATAATGGCACTAAGCAAGCTTAGGGACATTTTGTGAGGCCTCCTTCCCCCGTGCTTGATTTTAGCACGGGGGATAAATATGGCACTAGGGCCATATTGTCATTTTTTGCCCAGGAACTCCTACCTTGCATCTCTTTGACGGAAGGTAGTTTCCCGCTAGGAAAAAAAGACTAAGGTGGTCATTACAACCCTGGTGGTCAATGTTAAAGTGCCAGTAAAACCGCCAACAGGCCGGTGGTAAAAAAAATGGAATTACGACCGTGGCGGAAACCACCAACATAGACAGCCACTTTAACACACAGACCGCCACGGTGGTACAAACAAACACTGCAGCGGTAACCGCCAAAAGACAGGCGGAGGAAAATGTACTGCCCACAGAATTACAACAGTCCAATCCGTCACCTTTTCTGGGGCGGATACCCAGCGAACAAAAACACAGCGGAAACAGGACTTGGAAGGGAAAACGCTCACCTCTACACACCCTGGGAGGAACCAGGACGCCATGGAACCGGAACTTTAGATACTCCCAGCCTTTATCTTCCTGCTCCTCTACCAGGAGCACGAACGCTGGCGGCGAAGACCACGGTGAGTACTGCACCTATGACACAGGGGAGGGGTGAGGGAAAAAACAGTGACACACACACGCAACTCTCAAAACCCCAACCCCCACCCTCACCCACGACAACACACACATGATACATTACAGTTACACCCCCCAGCCCCCCCCCCGGAAAAATGCAAGGACAAAAGGAAATTAGTCGAATAATTGTTATATATTCAATTACATTAATAAAAAATATTTACATATGTATACATTTACACTATAAACAATTATATACACCAAGAACACAGGTCCAAGGGATTCCACCATCATAGTCCGTGGACCACTGGGCCCTAAAGGCATGGGCAAGGCCCACACTCTATACCCGAACAAGACGGAGAGAACACTGCTGGGGCATCAGATAGAAATAAAACAGGCACCTCAGGGGGAAGGGAAGGAGGGGGCACCTCAGCCGGATGAGTGCATGACGCCAGATCCACGAGGGGGCTCCATGCCCACTGTTCAAGTGCAAAGCCACAGTCTCTTAAGTCTACAGTGGGTGGGATGCCCACTGTTCAATCCTGGGGAGTGCAAAGCCACAGTCTCTCAAGTCTCTACAGTGGGTGGGTTGCTCACTGTTCAATCCTGGGGAGTGCAAAGCCACAGTCTCCCAAGTCTCAACAGTGGGTGGGTTGCCCACTGTTCAATCCTGGGGAGTGCAAAGCCACAGTCACTCAAGTGGATAACAGTCTCCACTGGTTCTGGAGGGGGCTTGGTACCCAGAGTGCTTAATCCTGCCAAGGACAGAGGTAGTAGATTTAACTCTCCACTGCTTCTGGAGGGGGCTTGGTGCCCAAAGTGCTTCATCCTGCCAAGGACAGAGGTAGTGGATTTAATTCTCCACTGGTTCTGGAGGGGGCTTGGTGCCCAGAGTGCTTCATCCTGCCAAGGACAGAGGTAGTGGATGTAACTCTCCACTGGGTCTGGAGGGGGCTTGGTGCCCAGAGTGCTTCATCCTGCCCGTGGCGGCCTCAGTAGCGTTGCAATCATTGGCGCTCACTATCCTGCGGTGGGGCTGGTGGTCTTCTCCTGGGCAGCGGGGCTGCTGGCGGCGGGGTCCTGGGCAGCGGGGTGCTGGCGGTCTTGTCCTGGGCAGCGGGGCTGCTGCTGGCGGTCTTGTCCTGGGCAGCGGGGCTGCTGGTGGCGGTCTTGTCCTGGGCAGCGGGGCTGCTGGCGGTCTTGACCTGGGCAGCGGGGCTGCTGGTGGCGGTCTTGTCCTGGGCAGCGGGGCTGGGGGCTGCTGCTGGCAGTCTTGTCCTGGGCAGCGGGGCTGCTGGCGGTCTTGTCCTGGGCAGCGGGTCTGCTGGTGGCGGTCTTGTCCTGGGCAGCGGGTCTGCGGGTGGCGGTCTTGTCCTGGGCAGCGGGGCTGCTGGTGGCGGTCTTGTCCTGGGCAGTGGGGCTGCTGGCTGTCGTGCTGAGCTTCCCAGACTTGCCGGTTTTACTGTGCCCCTTCCCCACCGTGGATGGTGTCGCAGCTGTCTCCACACTCCCACCTGTACTCCTGGGAGCGGGTTTGGTGGCTGATTTCTTTCCCCTCTCCCGCCGGGCACTGGCCAACTTTTTATGCTTGACAGGTGGGGGACTGCCCGTGCTCTGGTTCCTTGCCACACTGACTGCCCTGCTGCCTGCTGCACTCCAGAATCTGGTGACTACTGGCACCACTGGTCCCGCCAATGTTGTGGCTGAGGTGCTAGGTTGGGACCTGGACAGTCGGGCCCTAGGAGACTGAAGGGGTGGGGGAGGTGAGGGAAAGTGGTCAAGGTTGGCCAGGAAAAGTTTCTTAGGAACACTGGGACGAGTAGCTGGAGGGGGTTTGGGAGTGGAGGAAGAGGTAGTGGTTCTAGGAGGTGTACGTTTGCTGACTTTGGGTAAAGGTGCATGGGCTGGAGGCTGTCGTGAGGTGGATGGCTGTTGGGTGGGTGTGTGGCTGCGTTTGTGTACCTTGGGAGGTGGCCTCAAAGACACACTGGGAGAGGACACAGGGGACGTGTGAATGGTAGTGGGGGTGGTGACTGCACGTGAGAGGGGTGTGGTGGTGGGTGTGCTGGTGATGGACCTAGTGGCTGAGGATGTAGTCCATGCAGGTGTGAGTGGAGACGAGACAGGGAGGGAGGAGGGACACGAGGAGGAGGGGGACACAGTGGAGGCAGTGGATGTTGGTGTGTCTGCATGTGTGTGATGCTTGCGTGAGTGCCTCTGGGATGTGTGGTGCTTATGTTTGCCAGAGCTTCCCTTGTGTGTTGAGGTGTGTGCATGCTGGTCTGATGGTGTCTTTGGGATAGGCTGGGGTACAGGGGTGTGGGTCTGGGTGGAGGAAGTTGGAGGAGGGAGGCTAGAGACAGGGACAATGGCTGCCATCAGTGCTGAGGCCAGAGTCTGAAAAGCTCACTGAAGGGCTGCCTGACCAGAGTGAATGCCCTCCAGGTATGCATTGGTTTGTTGCAACTGCCTCTCTACACCCTGGATGGTATTCAAAATGGTAGACTGCCCAACAGTGAGGGACCTGAGGAGGTCAATGGCCTCCTCACTGAGGGCATCAGGGGTGACTGGGGCAGAGGCTGAGGTGCCTGGGGTGAAGGTGATGCCCACCCTCCTGGGTGAGCGGGCGCAGGGTAAACGCTGAGGGGCTGCTGGGAGGGCGGTGCTGGTAGGGGGTTGGCGGCTGTACCTGTAGATGTGGGGGGCACAGATGGGCCTGCCACCACAAGGGAACTCCCATCAGAGGAGGAGTCCGTATCGCTGGTGTCAGGTCTTGTCCCCGCCGTGGAGCTCCCCTCGCCCTCCGTCCCACTGGTGAATTCAGACTCCGTAGTGTCGCCCTCCGGGACCATGTGGGATGCAGCTCCCTCCTGCTCCGATGCCACTGCTCCTCCGCCTGATGATGCTAATGCACACAAGAACAGGGAGACCACAAAAAGGGGGGGGAAGACAGAAGAAAGACATGTTGAGTGCATGCAATACCGCTTCAGCTGGCGGACACGACAGACACAGAAGCCCCCTGCACTATGCTGCGCACTTGGAGTCCACTATTCAATCCCAGGGACATGGGTTACAAGGCTATGCCCGATTTCTGCACACATGAATGTCACAGGAGCCTGACTAGGTGTAGTTGGCACTGTACACAGGTGGGGTGGGGTGCCACAGGGCCTGCCTCAAGAAGGGTCCTTGCCTACTAAACTCGACCTGGCCTAGGGGAACCCACAGCCCACCTCCCCCACCCAGACACCTACAATGCGCGCTGAATCAGCAGAATGAGAGTGTACTCACCCCCTTGTGTCTGCTGTGATGCTCTCAAGTGCCCATCCAACTCCGGGTACGCCACCGACAGGATCCTGAACATCAGGTGCCATCCCCAGCTGGGCCTCTGCCGTCTTCTTGCTCCAGCGGCGAGTGTCCTCCCATCTTTTCCGGCAGTGGGCGCCCCGTCTGTGGTAGACCCCCAGGGTCCAGACTTCCTTGGCGATGGCACGCCAAATGTCCTTCTTCTGGTGGGTGCTGACCTACAAGAATTGTACAGGGGAAAAAGAGAAGTAATTACCATCTGCACCATCACAGTCATTGGCCCGCATCCCTACCCTTGCCATGACGCACATGCACTCACCGTCGTTTCATGCACGTCTCATTCTCACCCCCCCATCTTTCATCCACCCAACTCCACACAGGCATTGCCCATACAGCATGTTCACAGTGTACTTACCTGTTTGTCTGGAGGACCATAGAGTAGAGTGTACTGGGGGAGGACCCCATCTACGAGTTTCTCCAACTCCTCCATGCTGAAGGCAGGAGCCCTTTCCCCAGAACTAAGAGCCATTGTCTCTTCCAGACTGAGGTCACAGCAGCACTTGCAGTGTAGGTCCTCTCCTGTCGAAGATCAGGTATCAAGTGATTGAACAGATAGAAAATGGCGGTGACGTCCGCGGTGGTGCGTACCGTCACCGCGGGCGTACATCGTCATTGTCTCCTGGGACCCATAGGGTCCAATGTTAACCAATGCAGGATTGCACCGCGGTCTTCGACCACCTACCGCGACGGTGTACAACGCCAGCGCAGTTACCTCATATCCCCCTGTCCCACTTTACAGGTCAGGCAGCCTCCATTTCAGGGTCCCATATGGCATTATTTTGGACTGCGTCACACATATCTAGGCCTTGCCTAAACACTCATACAGGCATATTTCGATTTGCTAATATTTTCAGAGTAAGCTGTGTTTACATACCTCAGAGTTGGTTGACTCTCTGCTCGCTGTTCTCCTCCATAGGCACCGTCCGCTGGGGCATGTGAGGAGATGGCGGCATCCTCCAGGGTACAGACCGCTGGTGGACCTGTCGTCAATGGAGGAGTGACATGTGATCATCATCTACAAGCTTGATCGTGCCACAATCCAGGAACTGTGTGCCCAGTTGGAGCCAGACCTGATGTCAGCTATTCGCCATCCCACAGGAATCCCCCCTCAAGTGCAGGTGCTGTCAGTACTTGATTTCCTAGCAAGTGGGTCTTTTAAAACAACAGTGGCCATTGCATCAGGGATGTCCCAGCCTATGTTTTCCAACGTGTTGTCTAGAGTGTTGTCTGCCCTGCTGAAAACACATACGGAGCTACATCGTTTTCCCTTAGGTGGAGGATTTGTCTACAGTGAAAGGTGATTTCTATGCCCTCTGACATATCCCCAACATCATAGGTGCCACTGATGGGACACATGTGGCCTTGGTACCCCCCCGCCGGAGTGAACAGGTGTACAGAAACCGGAAGAGTTACCATTCCATGAATGTGCAGAAGTGTGTTTGGCAGACCCGTACATCTCCCATGTTAATGCCAAATTCCCTGGCTCAGTGCATGACGCTTACATCCTGCGGAATAGCAGCATCCCTTATGTGATGGGGCAACTCCAGAGGCACCGGGTGTGGCAATTAGGTAAGGACATGGACCCAATACAGTGGGAATAGTTGTCTGGGTCTGTGGATGTCCCTATGAGTTAGTGTGTGACTAACAGTTGTCCCTCGCCATTTGCAGGTGACTCTGGTTCCCCCAACCTGTCATGGCTACTGGCCCCAGTGAGGAATCCCAGGACAAGGGCAGAGGATTGCTACAATGAGGCCCATGGGCGAACTAGGAGGATTATAGAGCGGACCTTCGGCCTCCTGAAGGCCAGGTTCCGGTGCCTCCATATGACAGGTGGTTCCCTATTCTACTCTCCAAAGAAGGTATGCCAGATCATCGTGGCCTGCTGTATGCTTCACAACTTGGCTTTGCGATGACAGGTGCCTTTTCTGCCAGAGGATGGTTCAGATGGAGGTGTTGTGGCAGCTGTGGACCCTGTGGACAGTGAAGACGAGGAAGCAGAAGAAGAGGACATCGACAACAGGAACACAGTGATCCTGCAATACTTCCAGTGAGACACAGGTAGGAAGACAACACGGCCTGCTACATCTGATTTACATCTACTACCTCTCTACAGTCTGTTATTTTCACCCAGTGTATGGTCACTGAGCTGTCACTTTCCCTTATGATTTCACAGATGTGGGTCCCACTGTGTGACATCTGCTTTGTTTCCTCATGGACTAGAGCTGTGTGACATAGGTATGTTGACATTACATTTGAAAGAGCATTTTGCCACTGTAATTGCTAATACGCTATTTCGAAATCACAGACAGACTCCTGTGTGTTTTGTGCTTTAAGGGTGTTTATTTAAGTGCTCAATAATGGAGGGGGTGGTAAAATGGTGAGGGGTGATGGTGAAGGAATATCCATGGCAGAGTCCAGTCTATTAGTCTCACATGTGCATTGTCCAAAGGGGCATAGGAAGTGGAGCTGGGGCAGTTTAAGGATGGACAGGGTGACAAGGTGGGACAAAAGGATGACAATCAGGGTGGTCTCATTTCTTGGCGGGGGTCTTGCCATTGTTCTCTGTCTTTGTCCTGGATCTCAGGGACCGTTTGCGGGGCGGTTCTCCCTCTGCAAGGGGTGGGGTGCTGGTGTGGTGGTCCTGTGGCGGTGCCTCCTGTCCACGAACGCCGGCGGAGGTGGTGGGCAGTTCATCGTCCAGGCTAGTGTCAGGGGCCCCTTGTTGTGCCACAGTGTCCCTCCTGGTGTTGACGAGTTCCTTCAGCACCCCTACCATGGTGCCCAGGGTGGAATTGATGGATTTCCTCCCTGAAGTCCAAATACTGTTCCTCCTGCAGCCGCTGGGTCTCCTGAAACTTGGCCAGTACCGTTGCCATCGGCTCATGGGAATGGTGGTAGGCTCTCATGATGTTGGAGAGGGCCTCGTGGAGAGTGAGTTCCCTGGGCCTGACCTCCCCCTGTCGCACAGCAGCCCTCCCACTTCCCCTGTGTTCCTGGGCCTCTGTCCCCTGAACTGTGTGCTCACTGCCACTGCCACTGCCCCCAGGTCCCTGGTGTTGTTGAGGTGGTGGGTTAGCCTGGGTTCCCTGTAGTGGTGGACACACTGCTGCTTGACGTGTCCTGGGGACAGAGGTATGGGCCCGCTGGGTGGATGCTGTGCTGGTGTTTCCAGAGGGGGGAATCTCTGTAGTGGCTTGTGCCAGTGTGAGGGGAACCGACTGTCCCGAGGTCCCAGATGGGCCGGGCTGGTCATCTAGATCCAGTTGGACAGAGCTGCTGTCATCACTGTGGGCCTCTTCTGTGGGTGGAGTGGACATGTCTGGACCCTCCTGTCTGGTGACGTTGGGTAGGGGTCCTGCAGGATTGTAAAGGCATGATTATTGCATCTGTGTGTGCCATGGTGTGCAATGGGTGGGTCACCGTGTACCCCAGTGCTTGCATTCCTGTGTAGGACCTTGTGTGATGATGGGTTAGGGTGGTGTATGGGTATGTGCAGTGGCCATGTTTTGGTGATGGGTGTCCATGCTTTGTTGTTGCATGCAGGGCTTGGGTTTGGGATGTGTGGTTTTTGATATTGGGACATGTGTGAGGAGTTGGAGTGATGGGAGTGAGGGCAAGGGTGGGGGTATGTGATGGCATGTAGGTTGGGTGGGGGATGAAGTAGTAAAGATTTGACTTACCAGAGTCCATTCCTCCAGCCACTCCTGCGAGGCCCTCAGGATGCAGGATAGCCAAGACTTGCTCCTCCCATGTTGTTAGTTGTGGGGGAGGAGGTGGGGGTCTGCCGCCAGGCCTCTGAACCGCGATGTGTGTATTGAGACCACAGAACGCACCTTCCCCCGTAGGTCGTTCCACCTCTTCCTGATGTCATCCCTAGTTCTTGGGTGCTGTCCCACTGCGTTGACCCTGTCCACGATTTTTTACCATAGCTCCATCTTCCTAGCTATGGAGGTGTGCTGCACCTGTGATGCGAATAGCTGTGGCACTACCTGGATGATTTCCTCCACCATGACCCTGAGCTCCTCCTTAGAGAACCTGGGGTGTCTTTGCGGTGCCACGGGGTGGTGTGGGTGATGTGTGGGGTGGTATGTTTTGTGATGTGTGGGGTGATATTTAGAGGTGTGTTGTGTGAGGTGCATGGATGTTATGTGAGTGACGGTGTTGAGTGTCTGTGGATGCTCGTTTGTAGATAGTGGTGTCTCTCTCTGGCCTTCAGTCGCAATTGGGGTCACAGGGGTTTGTGGGTGATGTGGGTGTGTGTTTTATATTGTATTGGATGTGTGGGAATGGTGTGTGTATCAGGTGTGTCTATTTTGAATTGTCCAATGTGGATGTGTTTTGTAAATGTGTGTGTATTTTGAGCGTGGCGATGTGTACCGCCATTGGAATACCGCGGATGAAAGACCACCACGTAGATTCGTGGGTTGTGATAGTGTGGGCGTATTCCTGTTGGGGTGACGGTGGAGGTTTTGTTGTCGCCAGTTTATCACTGACCTTTGGTGTGGCGGACTTGTGTGGGTGTCTAGATTTTGGCCGATTACGGGCTTTGGGTCATAATGACCGTGGCGGAACTCCGCGGCCGCGGCGGTGTGTTGGCGGTCTTCTGCACGGCGGTAAGCGGCTTTTACCGCCAATGTTTTAATGACCCCCCAAGTCCAAAACATGGGCTCTAGACGGGTCTAGAGCCAAAGTATAAATTTGGAGGTAGGTGTGCACCAAATTTGCGTAACAAAAAAGTACGCAAATTTGGCGCAAAGCAAGTATAAATATGGGGGTTGGTTTTGACCCATATATGTCATATGTCAACTTGCATGGATATTTGTTCAATACATGCTTTTAGGGCTGTGCAAGTTGGTTGTAGCCCTGAATCAAAAGGCCCCATTGACACCAGAGCCCCACTTTTCATGACGCTCTGGTGGCGCTATGCACTCCGACATATACACAACGTGGTCTTAAGCCTCTTACTGTGTCTTAACTCAACCTTGTATATACACATGTAGCACTTTGCCTGGAAGGGGTGTGAAATCAATGTGGCTATGGCTGTACCGCAACAACACCCACTGCATATTGTTGTTGCCCCAACTCCAAGACAACATGTTAACCAGAGACTGTGACTAAAGTCAACACCACCCCAGGGGTGGTGTCAGGATGGTGCAACAAGGCAAAATGCTTTCCATCCTCCTATCATTGCCCTTCTCATGTGTGCTGCATCCTGCAGCACACATAGAAATGCCACCTTGCCGTAATAGATTGTTAATGTGCAGGAAGGGACACCTTCCTGCATAGAAGCAATCTATCCCCTCAATGCAGGCACCCTTGCACTATGTTTCAAGGTTGCCTGCATTGGTCCAGGGAGATCAAATCTGTGCAGGCGCTGGGGGAAATGCAGGGGTGTGCAGTATTCCAGAAAATATGGTGCATTCCTGCATTTCAAAAGTGGCCCAGCGCGGTGCAGCTGTTTTTGCCACTGCACAGAGCTGCACCACTTAAGAAAAAATCAGGGCTTCAGTGTGTAACATCTGGTATGCATCCCGCACAGGGTGGCACAACAACAACTCTCACACACCTCCATGCACCATTTGGGAATGGGCACAAAAGTGAACTCATACAACACATAGGGCATGTCTGTGATCATTATTTGCGCTACTGTGCAAGTAGCTTCAATTTCACCATTTAACAGGGTTGTCTGTGTTGGGTGAATGGTTGGTGCTGTACACAAATGGACAACTTCATTCGTAAGAACAGGCACAAGTGGCATCAATGTTGCACTAGGGGCACAATGTCACTTGCCCATAATGCAACAGTACCATCATACAAATAGTTGCCCATGTGGATCCAAGCTGCCCAGTCCCCTTGTGTCACAGTAACAAAGTCTCTACATGCATGCATTGACCCACATTGAACATCCTTACACCAACATATACCGGTGGCAGATATGCTGTTTACAATGAAATGTCCCTAATATAGGAAGGGATGAACTAATGGGGCTGACAACCCATTATGGTGGCACTGTGCCATTCAATTAGCAAAAGTGTGGGACCTGCTAAAGGCAGATGACAAAGTAAGACAACCATTAAAAGCAATTGACCTCCCTGTGCTTTGCTGCACTAGTGCCGTCATTCATTGTGCCTATGCAGCAATGCACCAAAATAGTGACAACACTCATTACACTACTGTGAGAATGTCCGCCATGGTGAATAGTAATGTAAATGATGTGCTACCATGGTGTCAGTGTCTGGGGCAAGGGGCCTTGAAGGAATATGGGGGTTTGGGATCAATGCACAAAATATCTTAAAGGTTGCCCCATGTGTGATGCACATTGCAATACATAATTAAAAACTACAACCTGGGGTCTATAACATGTCACTGAGTCTCCAGTAGCAAGCAAATGATGAGCCATGCCAACAGGCGCTACAGTCAAAATTGACATTTCACTTTCTCATTGCAGAGGATGATGTCTTACCTCCTGCCGACCTGCCTGTCTTAGATTTTTCAGATTACATGGATGACCAACTTCCAACCATCAATGAAGAGACACTCCAGGATGTCCGAGGTTTCCTCCAGACACCACCTCCAGTTGCAGGGAGGACACACAGTGTTGTGATGTCTCCATATGAACCACCCAACTACCAACACACAGCATCAACCAGTCCTGCCACAGCCCTGGACTGTAAAGACCAAGACATCTAATTTCAGAGAACAGTGGTAGGAGTCCAGTGGGAGCTGGCCAAGCAAGTGGGGATGAAGACCAAATAAGGACAACTCAGCTGCCATCAGAGGCACCCACTCCCCACTACGGGGACTCCAGCAGTCCCTGGAGGCATAGCTGCTGTTATGAGGCAGATGCGTCAACAATTGCCCATTCCAAAGTGGCAGCAGCACGATATATAACAGGCTGGGGGCTATACGAAATGCCCTGGAGTCCATGCAGCGGGAAGTGGACTCCCTCAGGGAAAACGTGGCTGTCTACTACTGTGATGTAGCTGCGGTGTTGAAAAATCAGCAGTTACTCCTTGCTGCAGTGATGCCTTATCTATTCCCACAAATGGTAGCTACCGGAATCTTTGATTCCACATCTCTATCCCCTGATGTGTGTGTGGCCCCCTCAACAACAGCACCACCCATGGCACAGGAGGCACCATGCACATCAGAGGATGAAGATGTGGAAGGAACAACAATCACAAGGAAAACTACCCAGTAGCACCAGTCTGTGTCACATGGACAGTATCTCCTTAGTTCTGTGCTTAAGATCATGCCATTGTTGTGACAGTTGGCAATATGCCCTCTTCACTCAGTCACTGTTGACTTATCTGCTATAGACTGTCATGATCTCAATTCCCCCCTATTGTCAATTTGGACACCTCCTCACTAATACAACTTCCCCTACTCAGGTATCATGGCATGTCCCTCATCCTTGAACTCTGAACAACAAATGACTCAGGATCTTTCATGGGGTCTGTGAACTGGACATTATATTGCCTTGGAAAATACACTTGAGCATGTAAATAAATCTCAATATTCTCATGTATCATGTCATCTTTCACTGTGAACCATCATCTCATCTAAATGTGTGCATTGTGTGAAGCTATGTCAATGAGAAAAGAACCTGTGTGGCTAATTGTCAGACACAAAGCCACACATTAGGGAACATATTTATAGGCCCCTAGTGCCACATTAACGCAAGTTATTTTTACGTTAATGTGGCCCAATGAGGCCAAATCCTCGTGCTGTATTTACAGTGGTGCAAAGCATGCATTGTGCCACTCTGTTACCCTTTGCACTAAATTATGCCTGCGCCAGGCATAATGTATGCAAAGGGGGCAGTCCCCCATTAGAGGAGCCGTACAAATGGGGCAAGGAAATCTATGAGATTTCCTTACGTCATTTTTACGGCACTTTTAACACCTGCTTAAGAGCAAACGTTAAAAGGGGCCTTCCATTCTTTATAATGGGGCCCTATGCAATATTTTGGCGCTACTTCTGCAGAGTACATTAAAAGCTCCATGAAAGATAATGCTATTACCCTCTACCCTGCACCATGTTGCGCCGTATTTTAAATACAGTGCACACATGGTGGCGGTAGGGGGGTGCTAAGGGGAGCAGGGAAAGTGGCGCTGCACTCGTTGCAGTGCCACTTTCCACAAATCTGCCCCTACGATTCTAACATGAAAATGGTGACTGATGGTGCTACATCTGGACACCTTCCTGCACATAAACGATCTATCCCCTCAACCTAGACATCCTTGCCTTCATTGGTGCTATGCAGCTTAATTCAGCACCAGCGCAGGGGGAAATGCAGGAGTGCAGTGTATTAATCTAAATATGCCACACCTCTGCGTTCCTAAAGTGGCACAGTACTGTGCTGCTATTTTTGGTGCAGCCTAGACTAGAACCTGGTTCACAATTTAAAAGTCCACAGCTCTTGCCCTAGCGCCGCATCCTCCCACCATTTAACAGTATAATGACTGGTCAAATGTTTCCAAATTTAGAAGTTTGCTGCTAAAGTTAGTTTACTGAATCGAAAACAGCATTGTGAAGCTGATGTTTCAGTCACTCATTTTTCTGACTTGTCTGAGGCCATTTCCTTATACACTTTGGCCCAGAGTTAAGAAAAGTTAGCGCTGCCTTTGCATAATTTTTTGATGCAAAAGCAGCACTAACTTAACAGCATATTTATATTTTGACGCTAGAGCAGTCTAGCGTCAAAATCATCGAATTAGCATCATTTTTTGGGTGTGCCACCTCACCTTGCATTGTTTAATGACAACGATATGCAAGGTAGGTGTTCCCTTCGTTGAAAATGACGCTAGGCTACTGTTGCCAAATTTAGAACCATACAGAAAAATGACGCACACGAAGGACCGGGTCCAACGAATGATGCTTAGTCCAATTAGCATCAAAATTTTAACACCTGGTCAGACCAGGCATTAAAAAGAGACCCACACACTACTCCATGAGGGAAATACACTAAAGGAGAATTGGGAAGCAACTGGACACCACAGAACTGTTACTCCTACATCTCAGCACCAGTGCAAGTTGACAGCGATGACACCAAGGGCCAGATGTACAAAACGTTTTGCATGGCGCAAACTGCAAAATTCGCAGTTTGCGCCATGCAAAACGGCCATCGCGATGCACATTCCCATTTTGCGAGTCGGTACCGACTCGCAAAATGGGAATGCGACTAGCAAATAGGAAGGGGTGTTCCCTTCCTATTTGCAATTCGCACCGCGATGCAGAATTGCTGTCGCAAAGCAATTCGCAGTTAGCACTCATGTCAAGTAGGTGCTAACTCATTCGCAAAAGGGAAGCGGTCCCCATGGGACCCTTTCCCCTTTGTGAATGTCGCCCAAAATATTTTTTCAGGGCAGGCAGTGGTCCAATGGACCACTGCCTACTCAGAAAAAACGAAACCAAATGGTTTCATTTTTTATTTTGTAATGCAACTCGTTTTCCTTTAAGGAAAACGGGCTGCATTACAAAAAAAAACAACTGCTTTATTGAAAAAGCAGTCACAGACATGGAGGTCTGCAATCTCCAGCAGGCCACCATCCCTGTGAGTGCAGGGAATCGCAAGGGGGTCGCAAATTGCGACCCACCTCATTAACATTAATGAGGTGGGTCTTTGCGACCCCCTTGCGATTCGCAGAAGGTATCTGAGACACCATTCTGCATACGAAATTACCGAATAGGAAATTGTGAGTCGCACCGACTCGCAATTTCCGATTCGCAAAAACGTATCTTGCTACATCTGGCCCCAAGTGCCACCAGCACCAATGAAGCAACCGTAAACACCGCCGCAGCAGCAACAAACACAGGGGGCCATTCTGACTCCTGCCGGCCGCGGTAACCGCAGGGCCGGCGGGAGCTGCCAGAATACCGCTGCGCGGTCAGAAGACCGCCGCGGTTATTCTGGGTTTCCCGCTGGGCTGGCGGGCGACCGCCAGAAGGCCGCCCGCCAGCCCAGAGGGAAACACCCTTCCATGAGGATGCCGGCTCCGAATGGAGCCGGCGGAGTGGAAGGGGTGCGACGGGTGCAGTTGCACCCGTCGTGATTTTCAGTGTCTGCATGGCAGACACTGAGGGGCATATTTATACTCCGTTTGCGCCTAAATTGCGTCGTTTTTTTTGACGCAATTTCGACGCAAAACTAACTCCATATTTATACTTTGGCGTTAGACGCGTCTAGCACCAAAGTCCATGGAGTTAGCGTCATTTTTTAGCGTGGGCACCTACTTTGCGTTAATTATATGCAAGGTAGGCGTTCCCATCTAAAAAATCGACTCCGAGGCATGTGCGTGGGATTTATACTCCCGGGCAAAAATCACGCCCGGGAGTGGGCGGGTCAAAAAAAATGACGTACGGCACTGCAGGGGCCCCCAGGGACCCCACGACACCCCATACCGCCATCCTGTTCCTGGCGGCCGAAACCGCCAGGAACAGGATGGCGGTATGGGGGTCGGAATCCCCATGGCGGCGCAGCAAGCTGCGCCACCATGGAGGATTCCCCAGGGCAGCGGAAAACCGGCGGTACACCGCCGGTTTTCCGTCTCTGACCGCAGCTGTACCACCGCGGTCAGAATGCCCAAGGGAGCACCGCCAGCCTGTTGGCGGTGCTCCCGCAGTCCCCAACCCTGGCGGTCTCGGACCGCCAGGGTTGGAATGACCGCCACAGTGTAGAAGGATGGACAGGATCTTTCACCAGCGTGAAAACATTGTGGCCATCAGGGAAGAAGAGGTTACCAGACTCTACCGTCTGAGGCGGGAGTCCATTGTACGCCTGCTCCACAACGTTGCACCAGACATCACAGCAAGAATGCAGTCACACAGCAATTCCACCAATGACCAAACTCCTGGCTGTCCCCCACTTGCTGGCATCAGCTTCATTACAGACGAAGGCGGCACAAGTAGGTGGGATTACCAAACCATCCCTCTCTGCCTTCCTTATGAAGGTCTTGGAAGCCATCATCAGACTCACACCCCAAAACATCTGGTTCCACAACAACCAGGAACTGCTGCAGGAGACCAAGCAAGGTTTCTACCAAATTGCTGGCTTCCTGCGTATGCTGAGTGCAATGAATTGCACCCATGTCCAACTAGTCCCTAGTGCAGCAACTGAACACCTCTACAGGAACTGCAAACATAAACACTCCATCAATTTGCAGGCCATCATGGGCCACTGTGGAATTATCACAAACATCCTTGCAAAATATCCTGGAAGTGTCCATGACGCTTACGTATTCAGGCACTCCACTATAAACCAACAATTCCAGGATGGACAATAAGGCAATGACCTACTTGTAGGTAAGATACCATACAAATCATGACACACACAACACACTCAAATTGTAGTACAAACATTACAAACACAACATCAAACATACATTGGCAGGGAAACACAGATGTATAAACCACAACACACATGCCACATGCCACACTACACTGCATGCAATGCATATCACCCTCACATACACCCAAATCTAAAAGTCCCTGGCACCACCTGACTGACACATCTCAGGACGGACAGGTGGAGCAATGTACGGACGAACAGGTGGAGCAAAGCAATGTGGCCATTACAAGTAAGTATTTTCCTTTCCTTTTCTTCTCTCTGTCGCTCTTTCACTCTTGCATTTTCTGCCTTTTTCTTCTATCATTTGCCTTTTCTTTTCTTCTCCCTGTTGCTCTTTCACTCCTGCATTTTCTGCCTTTTTCTTCTATCACCCCTTGTTTTTCCCTAGTGCTTTTTCCTTTCTCCCCTCTTCCTCTGACCCCCTCCCCCCACTAATCACCTTTCCCACCCTCCCAGCTGACTGCTCCCCCGCCACCTCCCCTTGTTAATGGCATCCGGAGAGCGGGCGGGTGCTGCTGGCGCACCGAAGGTGCACCAAAGGCAAGCCCATTTGTGCCCGTCCACACCTGCACTGTGCCTAGCAACAAGAACCCTGGATCTCTGTTAACTCCCCCCCTGGACTGCCTCTGTTAAAACTCAAACACCGTCCTCTGCCTAAACACCACGGGCATATTTATACTCCGTCTGCGCCAAATGTGCGTCAAAAGTTTTGACGCACATTCGGCGCAAACCTTGCCCCATATTTAAACTTTGACGCCAGAGCCCGCGGACGTCCAAATCCCGCTGTATGCGTCATTTTCTGGATGCGGGAAACCGTCTTGCGATAATCATATGCAAGGTAGGCGTTCCCATCCAAAAAATGACTTAAACGCCCGTGCGTCGTATTTATGCTACCAAGCAAAAATCCTGCACGGCCGGGAGGCGGAGGCGAAAATGATGCACAGCCCGATTTGCCTGAAAAATTAACGCCTGGGTCAGGGCAGGCGTTAAAATGGGGCAAACACACCTGTATTTAATCAGAACACACAGAAGCCACAGCAGAGTAGCAAAAGGGAGACATGAAGGTGCTTCTCATCCAGCGTGCACGCAGACGCAAAGCACAGCAACAACAACAGCAGCTACCACAACACCAGGAGGGACCCCAAAGCCAACGCAGAAGGCAGGAGAGGATATTCCGCACCAGGACAACCCTTCATGGCCTCAGGGAACATGACATCATCCAGAGGTACAGGTTGAACTGGTAAGCCATTCAGCAGCTGCTGCGCAACATTGAGCCACAGTTGGCACCCAGCTTGCTTACACCCCGCACCATCCCAACAGAAACCAAGTTGCTAGCTGTACTACATATGTTGGCAAGTGGCTCCTTTCAAACCACTGGCGCCCTGGTTGCTGGGATATCACAGCCATCATTCTCCTCCTTCGTGCCCAAGGTACTGGATGCCATCATCAGACTCACACCCCGCCACATCTGCTTCCCAAACACACAGCGGAAGCAGCAGGAGACAAAACAGGGGTTTTACCTCATTAATGGATTCCCCCACGTCCTTGGTGCCATTGACTGCACACATGTACGCCTTGTGTCACCTGCTGCAACTGAACACCTATACCGCAAAAGGAAGCACACATATTCCATCAATGTGCAGGCCATTGTGGATCACCAAGGATTGATCACCAATATCGTGGCAAAGTATCCTGGGAGTGTCCATGACTCATTCATCTTCCGTCACTTTACCATCAATCAACTCCTCCAGGATGGACGATATGGCAGTGGACTACTTGTTGGTAAGTACAGCAGCCTACTTATATACACACTGCACAGCAACCCTCTAGGACAAACAACACATACACCACGACAGCAACATGTGAACAGGAACACACTGAGGTCGTGACACCTCTAGGCATGTTTGATAGGTCTGTAGTGAACCTGTCACACATCTGAAATTAGTGTACAGTCTAATGTCAAGACGTCAATGATCACAACGTATGAAGGTTTGGCTAATTGTCTCCTTGCAAAAAGTAAGCGTCTCACTGATGTTTAAATTAATCCATTGCATATGTCTAAAAGTATGAGATGTCCAGGGTACATAGATGACAACGTGTTACCACCACTGTCAAATTGAATTTGGGTATGGAACTATCATCTCACCCCCAGTGAAGACACAGGAACACCTGTATCACAAGTCACAATGCTAGGGAGTGCACACTGTACTGCAAATCCCAAAACATACTGCTGACAACCGGTCAGCAGGCAAACAATCGTTCAGCCAAGGAAATAACCCAATGCAGATGGTACATCCTAGAAGCCTAGGAATCAACACAATAACACAAAAGAGTCACAGACAACACAAGACAACTAATGCCATGCAAGGTGATATTAATGGGGCAAGCTACATCAACATGATCCCAATCATTTTCTCTTTCAGCTGATCAGTGGTATGGGATCCAGCCATGGATTATGCACCATTTGGCAACCCAAGCACTGCAGCAGAGCGTGCCTACAATGAGGCACATAGGAGGACACGCACCATAGTCGAGAGGACCTTTGGCATCCTCAAGTTGAGATTCAGGTGCCTTGACATCACTGGTGGCAGCCTCCTATACTCACCAGAAATGGTCTGCAAGATCATTTTAACATGTGCCATCCTGCACAACATTTGTGTACGAAGGAACATTCCCCTATTAGAACCAGAGCCACAAATGCCTGAAGAGGAGGAAAAGGAGGATGCTGGCCTGCAACATGAGGGGTACCAACAAAACAAAGCTGCAGGAATGCGTAGGCGCCAACATATTGTGAACAATTTCTTTTGAAACAACTCACAATCACCACTGTATCAACATATGTAAATAAACACCTATAATAATCACGGTCTGTGTAATCATTTTTGCTCACCTTTATCTCTAACTATCAGAATAAGAGTGTAGCCTCATGGAGCATTGCTGGCATACCGATCAGGACACAGAAATTTTCAAAGCAATTGTGTCACATTCACACACTGTAAACAACATATATCCTGTACATGTCACCTTTGAAGGGCAATAGCAGAGGACCACACCTATTTCACACATACATGTTGGCAACATGGTTCATCGCAGCATATGGCACACAAGTAAGACACCATCAGTTAATAAGGGAAAAAAAGCCTCATACATGAGGCAGTGGATGTGCTATTACATTGGTAACAGGAATGTATGAGCAGACCTTTGACAGCAGAAAGTCGTACAGCACCTATCTTTGAAAGGACTATCTGT
Source organism: Pleurodeles waltl (assembly GCF_031143425.1). Lineage (NCBI taxonomy): Eukaryota > Metazoa > Chordata > Amphibia > Caudata > Salamandridae > Pleurodeles > Pleurodeles waltl. The sequence goes on from NC_090437.1 coordinate 206,175,246, forward strand.
GACTAGAGTTCCATACAAGCAGAACATAGACAGCACAAGTGCCACAACTATGACAAGCATTGCGCACATGACATTCCATGTACATGTCAGCCCATGTCCTAAGTCCTGACACACCCATGCTCCTGGTCTCACCCCACCTGTCTTAAGAGGTCCCAGGAATGGTAATATGTGTACCCAGATATTCCCTCCTCTACACACACACAGACTAACAATAGTAATCCAGTGTGCTTCACCCTTTCGTATGATATGCCATAGTCATAGTACATCTGTCTGCATGGACGTCAGGTTAAATAATGCGCTGGCTGGTAGTCTCTAAGCCCTGTTCTCACCTGTAGTTTGCTTCCTATGTGAAAGGTACTGTTGGCCATTTGAACTCAAATCTCACCTACAGGACTTGTGTGAAACTGATGCAGCACACACCTCTGAGCACCGCCATTCAGACCACCCATTTGAACATGCACTGCCTTTGCAGATGCTTGGAACAGCATAGAAGCTACCATTTGGTTGATTACACTGTTATGCATTGCTAGAAAAATAAGCTGTGTGACACAGCCCTTGGTTTTATGTGTCACCTTCCAAAACACAGGACAAACACAGTTTTCCATGTCAACTGTCTTGTTCTTCCTCCGACCAGTCTTAGTCAGACCACTGAGTATGTACCTTGTGAAATTGCTGGATCCTGAATGACCCTGTATCCTGTCGGCCTGACTGGCACCTGTCTGTGCGTTACTCTAAAGGTTCCTTGTGGCTACATATGTATCATACTTGCTTTCCCAACCCTAACATTCCTCCGGGGGTATTTTGTCAGGTGGTTCATCAATGCATACTCAAATAAGTTACTTAGCATAATCTGCTTATTTATCGTATCATAATTGGGAACTTGTCTCCAAATACCCAAATCATGGCCTATCCCTTGTCTGGGTCTCATGTATGCATGAGCAACAAAGTGTGACAGTGTACAATGGCCGTATGCAGGGATTGGGTATGGTGCCTCCAGCAGAACCAGCAATGTCAGATAATGTGCATGAAAAGTCCACACATGTTAGGACCCTGACAGTTCACATGCTGAATCACATTGCTCACAACATATAAATGGGCTGTGCGTGCTGAATAGCTGCAAGATTAATCAACACAGAGGCTATGATGTTCCCAGATGCAGTGGGAACTTTACAGGCCAACCTGTGTACAAATGTTGAAATGACACCTGCCGGAACATGACTCCTGAGATATGATCTTACTCAGCACACCAAGGTTACCATGTTGACAGTCTCATACACATCTGCAGTGACAGGGTGGGACCATCCCCATGTAGGTTCTTATGCCCTCATTTGCTTTACTTCCATTGATCTCCAAAGGATACTCACTAGATAAAGGAATAGCCGCCACTCACCCATGATGAGACCTGGACGTAACTGTGACAACATAGACCAATAAAAATATACAGGATCAACTTTGGACCACACACATGAACCACACACTTCTGTGCAATTGATCACTGGAAATATGTGGCCACGTGCTGCTTCGTCTGCTGGTCCACCACTGCCACAGCAGAGTTGTGGCTCAGTCATATGACCACAACTGTGGCATGGTATTACATTTGTGGTTCACCTTTGGCTTTCGTGTCAATAACATGGTACCCACTTAGTCTGTACATGTGCCTGACTCACGGTGGGTTCACCAACAAGTGCCTAGGAAGCAGTATCCAAATTTCCAGGACATGTGATGGGCAAGTTTTGGACCATTGACAAGAACAAGCGTCGGCCATCTATCCAGTGCATGCTTTGTCCTTTGTGGTGTTTACGTTACCGAAAAACTAGGAAGTGCAAACAACAGTTGTTGCTACATGTATGACTAACAAACGTCCTCTCTCATTTCCACACTGACTTGCATCTGAGGGTTGGACACATTGACTTCACATTCATACAAGCATATTTGCAATGATGCATCTTGTGATGCGCACACAGTGGGTCAACAACTACATTAGTAGCCAATGCACACACATTGAGCCATAGGCATTGAGGTATTGTACTTATGTGCGTCACCTTGCCTCTCCTGACGCCAAACATGCCCAATTTGTGCAATACAGATATGTAGGCCACACGTTTGGCCATCTAGTGTGTCAGTCAAGAGTGAAAATCCTGTAAATGAAGTAGCGGATCATGGTCCGCAGTAGTATGATGTCTCACATGTGCCCATACATATATCTCAGGTTTGTCACAAATGTAATATAACATTAAAATGGCAAAATGACCCAAACCCAGTTAATGACCTGAATTTTTGACGCATGTGCATCAAAAAATTATGCTTATGCCCGAAAAACGATGCATAATGCCCTGAACAAAACATTGCCCCTGAGCTGTATCTTCCACCCTGTACCTCAGAAAATTGGTTAAGTGTAAAACTATTTCCAGACATATGGATGCGGGCTCATTTCTTCTCCTGTGCATCTAAAAAAATGATGCGCAGACTGTATGCGTCAATTTTCTTTGACGCATAACGATAAAAACGCCCACCATTTTAGGCAGGAAGTGATGTAATAGGATATCCTGTTTACAGATTATGTACAGTGGGTGTACTTTCACTTTCACTTTGCAGTCTGTGATACTTCCTGACTGTGTGGCTGTGTTGAGAGTTTTGTCTGGTCAAATTGTGCTTTTGTCACCTGCGTGGTCTATTTATTGTCTTTTTGTGAATAAAAACTTGTTGTTGTATCCTATCTGAGTGTTTTTTGTGTACAATTGTGTTGTAAAGTATTGTATTTGTCTTGTTGGGAGTCGGTTGTGGGTAGTGTTAGTTTGGGTCTAGTTGGGCTGTGTTAGTTGTTTAGTTTAAGTTTGTCCTATTCTACTTTCCCCCTATTCTCCTTTGTTCCCCGTTATCCCCTATTTATCTTTTGCTGCTAAAATGTTGGGTAGGCCTCGTCTTGGCAAGATGGGTGAGGAGGAGCTAGGTGGTTTTATATGGCTGGTGTGGCTTTGGATGTCTCTCTTGGATACACATGATGAGACAAATACACTCCATTATTATATCTCAGTCAGTCAGTCAAAGATCTTTATTCGGCATTTGCCATAAAAGTACAAATTAAAATCGCATGGCCAAGTAAACATTGTGGATTAAAACACAACTCATAACATCATCTCTTACATATATTACAAAAGAGAGGGCAAAGTGATCTAGTCCAAGTTCCTCATTCGCAAATATTCCAGTATTCTTATCAGAACATTAAGTAAGGTCACATGATATAAAACCAAAAACTTTTTAGCTACCCTGAAATATAATAAAAGCCTTTCTCCCTGTGGGAGGATCTATCTTATAACAAATATAAAATCTAAAATGTTAAAACAAAAATAAGTTTTAAAAGTCAGCATAAATAGATTAATAAATTGCAAAAATTATTAGTATCGATTCCTAATAACAATAGATGAGCTAATAAAATGTAATACCTGAAAACAAATTTTGACATTTGATAATTTCTGAAGATACATCAAAGCTTCCTTATAATGGATCGGTCTTAATGTACGTAAAATAGGTAAGATAAAAGCATTCCTCTGGGTGGCGTAAAGGGAACAAAAATGAAAAAAGTGGGAAGTACTTTGCTTTGAACTAGCATCACAGGGACAAGGTGGTAAGTCTTTTTGCCAAATACACTGATTCGGAAAGGCTACCTTAAAATTAATCAAGTTCAGTCTAAAAAAGGTTAACAGAGAATATATTTTTGGACATGAAAACCAGGTCAGATAGGATTCTATCTAAAAGGCCGTAACAATCTGGGTATAAGAATCTAAAGATTTCAATCTCAAACAGCTGTGAAGTCTTATGTCTAAGGTATGCTCAGAGTATTGTGATTTCAGCAAAGACCTAGCAGTTGTGGTTAGCAGTTGTGGTTCATCAAACATATACTTAAGCCCCAGCTTATCAAATGATGATCGCAAATATGAGAGCCAGGGAATCCTGTTCGAATTGGCCAGCTGTATACATTCAGTAATACATTCCTGTACAAGACTTGCCGCTGGATTCGTCCAACATCTAATCCACAACAAAAGAGGGGCAATAGAGACTGTGTCCTCTAAAAAGCATTGACCCACCTCCTCGTGGATAATGATGTTTGCTATACACTTAGGTACCATCAACAGTCCACGCATAAATTTATTCTCAATACATTGGAGAGTAGGTACTTTGATGTGGCCCCAGACAATAGCCCCATATAGGGCTGCTGAGACACACTTAGAATTATATAGCGTCATAATCTGAGAAGACGGTCTATGACCCAGTTTACGGGCAAATCGAAAAATCAATTCCATGTTCTTTGCCATTTGTTGGGTCTTAAATTTAAGGTGGGTATTCCAAAGCATGAAAGAACTTAAATGCATACCTAGGTAGAAGAAATCTCTCACCTATTAATATTATTGCCCCCCATAATAAATTGTTTAGATTTTGTATTTCGGGGGCCACATATCATAACAAATGTCTTAGAATAGTTGACTTTCAAATCAAGGTTCAACATGAAGTTCAGAAAGAGGTCCAACAGGCCTTGTAAACCATTTGCAGTGCGTGCAATGAGTACAGCGTCATCTGCATATAACAGAACTGGGAGCAATCTCTGACCCATCTTTGGCATATCCATCCCATTTTTTATCAAAAAGTCATAGAGCCCTATTATATATATTAAAAAAAGAAAGGGGGCCAAAATACATCCCTGTCTTACTCCCCTAAAAGAGGGAATGGGGGCAGTTCTCTGTCCCGATGGGCCAAACTGAACTGAAACCTTTAGATCCATATGAAGGCGCTTTATAAGTTCCAATCGAGTCACGTCGCACCCCAGGGTTTCCATGATTTGCCACAACTTCTCCCTGTTTACCAAGTCAAATGCGCTGAATAAGTCAATAAAAGCCATATGAATTGACTCCCTTTTGGCAGTTACATATTTGCTAAGAATAAGATTCAAGTTTAATACTTGCTCAACTGTGCCCAAACCGGGTCTAAAACCAAATTGAATTGGAGATAAATTCTGTGTCTGTAGCACCCAATCCTCCAGGTGGGACAAAATCACACTGCCCAGAATCTTGGCTGTGGAATCAATCAAAGATATTGGTCTGTAACAGGAAGGATCTTGTCTATTGCCCTTTTTTAAAATAGGAATAATAATTGCCAGTTTCCAGGAAGGAGGTATGTTTCCTTTAACAACACTTCTTAGGACATTTCTAACTAAGGGGCCCCAAAGATTAGGCATAGATTTAAAAATATCGATGGGAACACCATCAGGGCCAGGAGCCTTCCCTTGTTTTGAACGATTAATGGCTCCAAGGATCTCATGTAAATCAAAAGAAATATTAAGGGCATTTATGTTGGGGTCTGTGCTCATCCGGTTGATAATATTTTCTTCCTAAGTCAGAAAGTCTTATCTGGATCAAAAACTTTGCTAAAGTGGTTCAACCAAACTTCTTCTGCGATGAGACAATCGTCAACCTTAGTGTTACTGTCTGAGAAATAAGAATGATTAACCACCTACCACATTTTTGAAGTGTCCTTCAGATCGGACGCAGCCTGTAGCTCTTCCCACGCCTTAGACCTTATCTCTGATTTCCTTTTTTCCAAGGTGGCCTTATACTCAGCCCTAGCTGATTTAATTAAATAACAGGAAGTAGGAACTGATTTAAGGGCATCTTTTAGTTTTTTATGAGCAGTTGAACACGCAGAATCAAACCATCTGTGTGCGGGCAAACCCATAGTAGGATTGTCCACCACAAGGGCGTGCGAAATAGCATTACTTAATAGTTCAAATTCATGAACTATATGGTTGTGGTCAGACTGCTGAGATAAACATATGTTAATGGAGTCAAACCTAGATCTTCTAATTTCTTGATTGAAAGTCATTGGATTTATTTTGTCCCACTTCAGACGTAGACCAGAGTGTGTATGAAAGATGGTATTTCTTCTCAATCCCTTATCCCTAGATACCTGATCTATATTTAAGTCTAGGTTAATACACAAGGGATTGTGGTCACTGGCACAGTGAGGAAATATCTTAAAATCACAGATTAAATAATAATCTGGGGAGCCAATAAGAATAAAATCAATACTACTCCCTTTCACATTCCCTATGAAAGTTGGAACATTTAAAGAGTCTGGTGCCGCTTTCTCCCTAACATGGACCAAGTCAAAAATACATAGAAAGGAGTTCAGAGCTTCTCCATCAGGTGAATGAGTAAAGTGGATTATTATATCTGCTCACTAATGAAGGAGCATATTTGCCACCACATGATAGTTAGGGCCACTGCATGTGTGCAGATATGTGTGTAACACTCACTGGAGACCCATGGTATGTACATGTTAGCCGTGCTATATCGGATGCAGTATCATCATGTCTGAGTGGCTATACTTCCTTATGTAATCTTACACATAGTATTTGTCTTTGGAATTGTTGTACAGTGCACAGAAATTGAGAACATTTCTCCCTTCCATGTCTTACAGATGGACCGGCACCCTACACTGTTGGTGAGGTGGCTAGATTCGAAGACCCAGACAACTCCAGTAAGTGTTGATATGTCTGTTATGTGTTGTGTTTGCTGGTGATGTGTGATGGACTCCTGTGTGTTGGACACATAGCAAGGTGTGATGCGCTGGCCAATCTTTTGTTTTGTTCCATGAGTGGAATTTCATTTTATCACCATTTTTGAGTTGGCCAATCCTTATCCTATTGTCTTATTTAGGGATTCTAGGTAATTCCTGTAGGCCCAGCAATGTGAATAGGGATGAGTCATGTGGATAAAACCTGTATCGGAAAGAGTCGCACTGGACCTAACTTGTGATTTAGTCAGCCAGTCAGACCCAAATTCTCCCAGAATGGGGCTGCAAAATGCTTAGCCACAGACTTCTGCTTCCCAATTCACTAATGTACTGATTAAACTGTAGGTTGAACTTCCTAGCAGCATGTAGCTCCACATGTAGTGCTACGAGTATGTGGCACTTTAGTGCAATGGCGTAGGTGTGCATGCAACTCATGGCCAGGGGTGTTCTTGCATCTCTGTGTTTGTTGTAAGTCATGGCTTACTGGTAGTAAATGATGTGGACAAAGATCTGCATTTCCAAACATGTGTGGTGCTGGGATTGGTCAAGGGATTGCTGTCTCCTATTTGGAGATACTCCTTACCTGTGGTGTGTTTGTTGAGCCAAACACATGTCCAGCTTTCCTAAGCTTCCTGGGTGTCCTGGTTGTTTGAAATTGTTAGTTGTTAGTCCACCCCCCACCCTCAAACACAGGCATGGGTTTGTGAATAGTGTACCTAGGACTGATGATACAAGTTTGGTACACAGACATGTAAATCAGTGAATCTTTTGTCTGAACCTAGTATACACACGCATGTTTCGCACATGAGCACTTTACTAGCAAGTCCATTTACAACTTGCAGGTCATGTGGCCCATCCCGTACAATGGCATTTGTAGCCCTGGCATTGGCGGAGGATGTGCAGAATGATTGTTAGCTGACAACTGGCAGAACATAGATGCCAAAATCATGGCTGTTGTTACCCATCTTGTAGGGTTTGGATGTGCTATGTGTGATAGAACCTTTGTAGGCTGGCTTGCCATGTACTTCCTCAGGGACAATCAATGATCTGTATGATGATATGAGCTGTTACAAGTACAATTGATGTATTGTCTGATTTACTTCTTGTGCCATTTTACACAATGCCGTTCCTAATGTTAGGTTTTCTATTTGTCTTCACAGCTGCAAATATGACACACATCCAGGTCAGGGAGTTTAAACGGCAGGCAATGAAGTATCAGCACATACTTCAAGTAGAGTCTGGAACCGAAAAATGGCCAGCAGATACCGGCACAAATGGGCCTCCGGAGCCTGGAGGGCATTTCCACAAGGTGCCCCTTCTTTGCTCACCACAGCCACCACCAGCAGCGCTACCACTACCACCCAGGTGGCACCACCAGCAGCTGGGACCGTTGCGGCAACCAACTCAGCAAGTGCTCCAGGCCCAAGCACAGCACCACCTGCAGGGCAGCCCACAGCCATGGACACTACACGGCCCCCCACTTCCTCGGCTGGCACCCAGACCACCCCAGTTGCAGCCATTGATCCTGCTGCTTTTGGACATATGCAGCCTAAATTGGACCGTGTCCTGTGGAAGATGAGTCGACTGCGGCAGGAGGTGCAACATGTTAACTGGCAGGTGCTGTCAATCAAGAGGACAATCCGGAGGGCCAATCTGTAGCAGTTTTGATGGACATGATTGACTTCCCTATCTCCTCTTTCCTGATTCTTATACTTTGTGGGTTTAGGGGGCTTAGTGTTAGGTTAGTATAGGATGTTAGTTTAGTTAGTGTTAGTGGGTGGGGGGTCCTGAATATTTCTACTGTTTCTTTTTGAGTGTGTGGGTGGGTGGGTGGGGGTCAATGTTGGGGTTCTTGTGTGTTTAAAAAAATATATATATATAAAAACAAAATTAAAAAATGAAAACAAAAAATACCAAAAAAAGATGTATTTGTTTAGTATAGGATAGTACGTGTTTAGGTTAGTATCTGTTGTCCTCCATGTGTCCCGTCTCATAAGCGGGGTGGGGGGTAGATGTTTAGAACCTTTAGTTAAATGTGATAAGTAAGTTTAGCTTAGCTTAGTTAGGGATAGTTGTGGGTAAGAGCAGTTAGAGTAGATTAGGGTAGGTAAGGCTTTTCCCCAAGTTTTCACTTCTGTTTTTACTGTTTAATAAATATGTAGTAAACCCTTTACAGTATGTGTGACATGCTTGTAGATCAGGGCCTTGGCATGAGTGTACAGTTTTTCTTTTGTATTACATTTTGTGTCCTATGCTGCTAACAAATCCCAACTGAGCTGTAACATTGGCAGCTGCCCCAAAGCTACCTTGCAAAGATTAGACCATTCATTGCAACCACCAATCACAGTTACTATGGATCCCAACGTGTTTTTTTAATAATGTATGTTTTCAATGTCACAGACAGTGCTTTCAGATTTATGATTGGGGACACTGTGTTTTGTCTGACTGCAGTCTGGTATCCAAGGAAACCCTTATAAGGTGAGTGGTAGTAAGCTCTCTTGTAGTATAGTGTACATAACTCACATAGATCATTTGTTACACTGTCCAGCATGATTACTTATTTGGATGTAAACTCAGACACCTTGTAGGAAGGTAGCCTTTTTCTAACCTTTTTACCCCCACTTTTGGCCTGTTTGTGAGTATATGTCAGGGTGTTTTCAATGTCTCACTGGGATCCTGCTAGCCAGGGCCAGTGCTCATAGTGAAAACCCTATGTTGTCAGTGTGTTTGTTATGTGTCACTGGCAGGACCCCGGTGCTCATAGTATGTGCCCTTTATGTGTTCCCTGTGTGGTGCCTAACTGTATCACTGAGGCTCTGCTAACCAGAACCTCAGTGTTTCTGCTCTCTCTGCTTTCTAAATTTGTCACTGCAGGCTAGTGACTAAATTTACCAATTCTCATTTGCACACTGGTACAACCATATAATTCCCTTGTATATGGTACTTAGGTACCCAGGGTATTGGGGTTCCAGGAGATCCGTATGGGCTGAAGCATTTCTTTTGTCACCCATAGGGAGCTCAGGCAATTCTTACACAGGCCTGCCACTGCAGCCTGAGTGAAATAACGTTCACATTATTTCACAGCCATTTTTCACTGCACATAAGTAACTTATAATTCAGCTATATGTCTAACCCTCACTTGGTGAAGGTTGGGTGCCAAGTTACTTACTGTGTGGGTACCCTGGCACTAGCCAAGTTGCCCCCACATCGTTCAGGGTAAATTCCCCGGACTTTGTGAGTGCGGGGACACCATTCCACGCGTGCACTATACATAGGTCACTACCTATGTATAGCGTCACAATGGTAACTCCGAACATGGCCATGTAACATGTCTAAGATCATGGAATTGGGACAATTCCATAATCCCCCGGGTCTCTAGCACAGAACCCGGGTACTGCCAAACTGCCTTTTTCCGGGGTTTCCACTGCAGCTGCTGCTGCCAACCCCTCAGACAGGATTCTGCCCTCCTGGGGCCTAGGCAGCCCGGGCCCAGGAAGGTAGAACAAAGGATTTCCTCTGAGAGAGAGTGTTACACCCTCTCCCTTTGGAAATAGGTGTGAAGGGCTGGGGAGGAGTAGCCTCCTCCAGCCTCTGGAAATGCTATGATGGGCACAGATGGTGCCCATCTCTGAATAAGCCAGTCTACACCGGTTCAGGGATCCCCCAGCCCTGCTCTGGCTTGAAACTGGACAAAGGAAAGGGGAGTGACCACTCCCCTGACCAGTACCTCCCAGGGGAGGTGCCCAGAGCTCCTCCAGTGTGTCCCAGACCTCTGCCAATTTGGAAACAGAGGTGTTGAGGGCACACTGGACTGCTCTGACTGGGCAGTGCCAGCAGGTGACATCAGAGACCCCTCTGATAGGCTCTTACCTTTCTTGGTAGCCAATCCTCCTTTCTTGGTAGCCAAACCAACTTTTCTGGCTATTTAGGGTCTCTCCTCTGGGGTATTCTTCAGATAACGAATGCAAGAGCTCACCAGAGTTCCTCTGCACTTCCCTCTTCGACTTCTGCCAAGGATCGACCGTTGACTCCTCCAAGACGCCTGCAAAACTGCAACAAAGTAGCAAGACGACTACCAGCAACATTGTAGTGCCTAATCCTGCCGGCATTCTCGACTGTTTCCTGGTGGTGCATGCTCTGGGAGTCACCTGCCTTCACCCTGCACTGGAAGCCAAGAAGAAACCTCCTGTGGGTCGACGGAATCTTCCCCCTGCAAACGCAGGCACCAAAGACTGCATCACCTGTCCACTGGGTCCCCTCTCATCCTGACGAGTGTGGTCCCTGCAACACAGGAACTCTATCCAAGTGACTCCCACAGTCCAGTGATCCTTCAGTCCAAGTTTGGTGGAGGTAAGTCCTTGCCTCCCCACGCTAGACTGCAAACCTGTGTACTGCGTGATTTGCAGCTGCTCCGGCTTCTGTGCACTCCTCCAAGGACTCCTTCATGCACAGCCTAGCCTGGGTCCCCAGCACTCCATCCTGCAGTGCTCAACCCTCTGAGTTGGACTCTGACGTCGTGGGACACTCCTTTGTAACTATAAGCCAGCTCCAGTTCACAAATCTTCTAAGTGCCTGCTCAGGTACTTCTGCGGACGCTGCCTGCTTCTGTAGGGACTCTCTAAGTTGCTGAGTGCCTCCTCTGTCTCCTCCTACAAGGGGCGACATCCTGGTCCTTCCTGATCCCCAGCAGCACCCAAAAACCTCTACTGCAACCCTTGAAGCTAGCAAGGCTTGTTTGCGGTATTTCTGCATGGGAACACTTCTGCAACCTACAGCAAGCCATGGGACATCTTCCATCCAAAGGAGAAGTTCCTAGCTATCTTAGTTGTTGCAGAATCCTAAGCTTCTTCCATCCGGAGGCAGCTTCCTTGCACCTTCATCCGGGGTTTCCTGGGCTCCTGCCCCCCCTGGACACTATTGCGACTCTTGGACTTGGTCCCCTTGCTTTGCAGGTCCTCAAGTCCAGGAATCTGTCTTCAGTGCTTTGCTGGTGTTTGTGGTTCTTGCAGAATACCCCTATCATGACTTTAGTGTCCTTTTGGGGTAGTAGGTGTACTTTACTCCTACTTTTAAGGGTCTTGGGGTGAGGTATCTTGGACACCCTGACTGTTTTCTTACAGTCCTAGTGACCCTCTACAAGCTCCCATAGGTCTGGGGTCTATTCGTGATTCGCATTCCACTTTTGGAGTATATGGTTTGTGTTGCCCCTAGACCTATGTTCACCTATGTCATCCTATTGTAATTCTACACTGTTTGCATTACTTTTCTTACTCTTACTTTCCTGTTTTGGGTTTGTGTAGATATGACTTGTGTATATTACTTACCTTCTAACTGAGGGTACTCACTGAGATACTTTTGGCAGTTTTTAGTAACTCTGAGTATTGTGTTTTCTTATGATATTGTGGTATATGATATAAGTGGTATAGTAGGAGCTTTGCATGTCTCCTAGTTCAGCCTAAGCTTTGCCATAGCTACCTTCTATCAGCCTAAGCTGCTAGAAACACCTCTGTTCTACTAATAAGGGATAACTGGACCTGGCACAGGGTGTAAGTACCACAAGGTACCCACTATAAGCCAGGCCAGCGTCCTTCATTGGTGGTGCAGCGGTGGGATAAGTACTTGCAACTGCTTTACCACTTTGTCATGTTGTACTTTTCATAAGAGAATCATATACCAAATAGTTCAGTGTATGTACACTTAACCAAAAAAGTTTACTTTTCTGTTCTAAAACTTTTAACAAAGTTTTCCCAAAGTTTAAAAAAGTTTTTTTTTGTGTGCTTTCTAAAGTTCAAAAAGTTTTTTCTTTCTCACTATCCTTAAACCTATACTATCATGTCTGTTGTAGAGCCCACTACCAAAACTGTTAATGGAACATATGCGAGTTTAAACTATAAAGGTTTGATGGTTCTCTCTCTGGATAGAGGTTTGAGTATAGGAAAGAACCCTACAAAAGAGTTTCTCTTTAACATGCTCATTGTAGATGACCAGAATCAGTCTGGCCCATCTCAGGAGGGGTTAGAAAAGGGAGAAGCTTCCCAGTCTGATTCAGAGGAGTCCCCTGGAGAAGCTGGGGAGGGTTCTTACAAGGGTCTGCCCCCTAGCAGGGCACGTAGTGATGCTGGTAGTGATAGAGGTTCCCATAACAGTAGGGCATCCTTTATCCCTAGAGGCCAGGTACTAGGGTCCAGACAGTTAGGGACAGGTTCCCCTCTGAAACTTCCCACATTTCCTCTGTGTCAAAGCATTCCCAACCCACCCACCCGAGGATAACTTGTTAGAAAGGGAACTGAAAAAGTTGAGGGTTGAAGAGACCAGACTGAAGCTTAAACAGCAGCAGCTGGCCTTAGATATGGAATCCCTAGACATAGAAAAGGAAAGACAGAGATTGGGGTTAGTTCCCCATGGTGGCAGTAGCAGTATTCCCGATAGCAATCCTGTTAGAGAGCAAGATTCCAGGAATCTGCACAAGATAGTACCCCCTTACAAGGAGGGGGATGACATTAATAAGTGGTTTGCTACACTTGAGAGTATGGTACAGTTGGTCCCTCAAAGGCAGTGGGCTGCTATTTTGTGGCTATCTTTCACTGGAAAGGGTAGGAATAGGCTCCTTACTGTTAGAGAAAGTGAAGCCAATAACTACAAAGTTTTGAAAGATGCTCTCTTGGATGGATTTGGCTTAGCCACTGACCAATACAGGATTAAGTTCAGAGACACCAGAAAAGAGTCTTCTCAAGACTGGACAGATTTTGTGGACTGTTCAGTGAAGGCATTGGAAGGGTGGCTGCATGGCAGTAAAGTTTCTGACTATGAAAGCCCGTATAATCTTATTCTGAGAGAGCATATTCTTAACAATTGTGTATCTGATTTGTTACACCAGTACTTAATAGACTCAGATCTGACCTCTCCCCAAGAATTGGGAAAGAAGGCAGACAAACGGGTCAGAACAAGAGTGAACAGAAAAGTTCATACAGGAGGTGACAAGGATGGCAAGAAGAAAGATGGTGAGAAATCTCAGGATAAGCATGGGGATAAGGGTAAAACTAAAGATCCTTCTTCAAATCCTAAACACTCTTCAGGGGGTGGGGATAAAACAAATTCTTCCTCTTCTTCACACCACCCACACATCAAAAAGCCTTGGTGCTTTGTGTGTAAAAATAAGGGCCATAGGCCAGTGGATAAGTCCTGTCAAGGTAAACCCCTTGAGCCTACCACCACTAATACATCAAACTCTAGTGCCCCTAGCAGTAGTGGTAATAGTGGTGGGACTGCTGGCAACAGTCAAAATAAGGGTATAGTTGGGTTCCCTTATGGGTCCACACCTGGTGGCATTGGCCTTGCCACACTGGCTGCTTGTCCCCTTACAATGGCGAAGTACAGGCAGACAGTTTCAATAAATGGTGTTGACGCCCAGGCCTACAGGGACACAGGTGCCAGTATCACTTTGGTGACTGAAAGCCTAGTGTCTCCTGAACAACACATCATTGGACAACAGTACAAGATTATTGATGTCCATAACTCCAATAAGTTTCTTCCCTTAGCTATAGTTCAACTTACTTGGGATGGAGTTACTGGCCCTAAGCAGGTGATAGTGAGCGAGCGTAGCTAACATAACCTATATTAAAATGAAATTTCTATATTAATGTGTGATGATGCTGCATAGAAAACTATAATAATAGCGATTTGCTTAAACGTGCACCTGAATTGTGACCACGAAGAATGGCCACCAATGTATACACAAACTAATAATGATGAAGAAAGTGTTTATGTTATGTTCAAATAAGCTTATATTAACGTCCATATTGTTGAATCTGTATTGACAATGTTTATAGGCCTTAAGTTAGCGTGAGCTGCAGTTTAGCTGCCTGGCTCTCATATTAAATGCATTTTTCTGTTTTTCTAGTGTGCTGACTCACAAGGGGCCATGACCCTTCAAATGTTCTTTTTCTTCAAAACTTGGAAGATGAATGTAACCATGTTAAATCCATTCCCAATCGCATATTCGGTGCCTTGGTTTAAAAGTTATAAATGAATTAAAACAAATGTAGATTAATGAAATGTACAAGGTCACTTAGACCGGTGGACAATGAATCTGCTGACCCAAAAGACGTGCCAAGGAATGAAGTAACGCCGGATGTGCCACCTCTGAAGACGTCAATTATGAAGACCAATCAAAGACCTGTGAATTAATGTGGGGTGACAATTGGGATTACCAAATGTTAAATTTGATAGGTTAAAGATAGTGGGGTATAGTAAATGTCCAATAGAATTTTGGGGGAATGTACTACGAAAAAGGGATAAAAACTCATGTCACAGAAAGGTCGAGAGAATTAGGTAGGGAATGCTATTGATTTTATCCAGAAACTCTGTCACTCTGTTTGGTGACTTGAGACTTATTGAAAGAATCATCCTTGCCCTTAGACTGCCCATTTACACTTCCTTCCTTATGAGGGAAGTGTCCCTTTCCGCCCTTTAGTTAAATCCTGACTGATGGCGATTTGACTGATGTCCTGAAGACGAAGACTGAACCTGTGCGCTGACCTAATCTTTGGAGGGTAATTATGACAATGCAATTGTAATTTGTCTGTTTGCTTTTCCTTTCTAGGTACCAACTGCTTGCTTTTGACAGAGACCATAGCTAGATGTTTTCTAAATTGGTGTTCTAAATTGTTTTGCATGAAGCCCAACATGCCAATGCTAATTAGTGGTTAGGACAGGTGATCATCAAACTGACGCAAATAGACAAACGACTGAGACAATGCTTTGTTGAACTGACGTGATATTAATACTCTGCTAATCTTGATCTATGTTCACGCCGTGTTATATTCTAATGTTTATGATTTTTGCCTTATTGAAATCTTATCAAAGTTGCCATATCGTAACTATGCTGTTGTGTTTCTTGGCTTTGAGATTGACGCACTTAATCTTAGATTGTAACTAATAGGGAATAAAACCCATAAAATTCTATTAACTGGTGTGGTTATTCATGGCTGGAAGGTCATGGTTGCATCACCAATTTGATTAATGACTTTGACTAAAGTGAAATGTATTGTTGTGATAAATATTGATGACATTATTGATATATTGATTGACATACTGATTAGCTATCTCGTCCTACGGTGTCTCTCAACTGGGTCAAAAGATTCATTGGCCTAAAACGAGTCCTAATGTGTAATAAATTGACATAGAAGGACGCGTTAACAGTTCTGGTAGCAGAGCGACGGTTTGGCCCTTTGGGGCCCTAGGACGGAGAATCATTCTTTAATTTGTTTTTCTGTGATAATGCAAATTGGAGGTATGATGTGTTTCTAAATTCACCATGACTTTCCCGGGATCTCGGAGCCTGCCTAAGTGAGTTGGGGATGTTCTCGGCGTCATAATGTGTGTGGTATAGGGTTTTGCGCTTGCTCAGCTTATGCCATTTTGCAGGTGATTGATGAAGTTTGTGTGCATCTAGGCTAGGTAAATGTTGTTTTCGTAGGAGTGGGCGTACTCTGCAGTATTAGAGTAGGGAAGTCGGCGTACTTCACATGAGTGTGGCGCTTTGTGCTAAAAAATTATCCACGTGGTTGGTTGTTTTGTACGGACCCGTCGTGGTCTAAGACTCCGGAGTATATTGACAAGTGTAGGAGACACTTGGGTTTATGTTGTAATCTGTACGGTTTAATAGGTCAATCGGGCGTGGTTGACAAGTTGAGTTTGAGTCAAAACGTATGTGTGAAACCTTCGATGGAGATTTGGCAAGTTCTAAAGTACACTAGGACGAACCATTGACAAGTCAAGAGTAGAATTTGCGGGTTGAATTCTGCTTGCGTATGCGGGAACTGAGAAGGAGAGAGTAGCGGCCGAGGCTTCAAGTGAAATCTCTGTAAAGTTCTGAAGCAAATGTGTTACCCTTCCTGTAGTAAACCAGCAGATTTGTGTTGTCATTAAAGGTGCTCGCAATAATTTTGCATTAGTTTGTGTGGATTCAGTGAGGGGCGGACGAGCCGCAAGACTTTGTCAGCTGCAGTGTGTGAGTGTGACGTCAGTGGTGCCACGCTGAGATAGGTCAGTTGTCGAGAGGAGTCGCACACGGATTGGCTGCCGTCCGTGAGAGGCAATAGGTTGAGAAAAGTGGGTGAAGAGTGTCCTGGGAACTAAGTCACTTTCTGATTAAATACAAATAAGAGAAAATCGCAAAATGAATTTTGTCAAGGCATTCAAGAGCGCTCTGAAAGGAGCCGCATATATTATGGCAAATGATGGGGAGCCTACACCACCTGAAGGTACTCCAGCTTACATAGTCATGGAGGAAAAAGGTGTTGCGCCTTATTTATGGATGAAACAGTGGCGCAAATTAACAGAGAAGGAGGGAAGTTTAGCGTTTCCAGAACATGGGGCATTCAATCCAAAGGTACTAGAAAATTTAAGGTGGTTGTTAAGTACACAAAAACCACCTCCAAGGCCAGCTCAATATGAGGCTTTAGCGATTAAGGATTTGATGGCTCTTAAACATAGACAAGAAAGATTCCAGAGAAGACTAAAAAGGGCAGAAAAATCTTATGCAGAAGCTAGGTGGGATAACGAGAACAAAATGTGGAGACGGGGAATTGTTGACGGATTAAAATTGTTCCCAGCAATAGCGCAGGGAGAAGAGACACAGGGAAAGAAAGCCTCCTGTAAAACAGACAAGGACTCTGGTAAGCCTAAAGAGAATAAGAGACCTTTGGAAGAGGAAGACGATTCAGACGATGAAGAATTCATGGACCGATTATTACATGATCGCCCGCCACCTTATGCGGTGAGTGACAGTGTTCCAAGCACTAGCGTGGGTCCTGGGAACCAGACGCAGGAGAAGGGAGTTACTGATATGGTACAGACTAGTGATACAACTTCGATACAGAATGGTGTCAGTGTACCCACTGCACCAGACATGCAGATACAGTTGCAACCTCCACCGCTGATACAGAGAATCTATCCAGACGTCCCAGTACTTGAGGCTACTACAAATCTGATAGTGCCGCCAGACAAGATATATACAAAATCAAGGTTAGTGCAGATTGAGTCAACTCTGAAATTGCTGTCCCAGCCGCAGCCACAACTGATTCCAGGGTATAACCCAGTAGCTGGTCCTCCATTAGTACCGGTCCCGGGTACTTTGGAACAGACCTATGGAGTTACTGCTCCATGGAGTTTGGGACCAGGTCAGACACCTGCCACAATATCATTACCAATCACTGTTGGTCCACCAGTGCCATTATATGCCAAGGCAAATCTGTTGTATGTGATCAGGGAGTAATGACCCAAGATGCGATAAGAGGAGGGTCTATAGAAACTCCCCAGATAATGGCCCCAGGAGAACCGGCAGTTGAAAAGCTGAGGTCCTTAATAGACCTTAGCCCAGTAGAGGCACCCTTGGAAGCAATGTGTCAGGCAGGGCTAGGGGTTTTAACTCCACAGACGATAAGTACAAACACTTCACAGTCGCCAATGATACATGCAGGGAACATTTCACTGCAAGGTTTTACAGTGCAACAGCTGAATGAATGGCTAGAAAAGACTTACGCTTCACAAAAGACTACAGTGACTACAGTGGAACCGGAAAAGGTAGGGCAAGATGACTACCTACATTTTGTAAGACTGGGAGTGGAAGCTGCTGAACTAGTGGACGGGACCATTGGGGTAAACAGATTGGAGTCATACACCGAAGCAGAACTAAGATTCCTGTGCCCTAAGATTACCAAAGAAGTGGGCAAGGTGCATCAGAGATTAGCAAACCTGGCAGACAAATGCAATATTGACATTGAGAGCACTAAACATTTGAAAAGAAGCTACAGATTAGACTTTGATTCAAAAGATTTTGAGCACATGAGGTCTGCCGGAATGAAGGTGCATTTAAAAGAACTATTGTAAAGTGCGCAAATTTGGGGTGCATTAGAAAAATGGGAAGGCAGATGGGCAAAGAAAAGAGATAAGGAAAAAGGTGACAGTCCAGGGGCAAGTCAGACCAAAGCCTCACCCTATACAGAATCAGTAAAAATACTACCCATGAGAGAAACGGCTGGTGGTGTTTTAGTTCATGTACCGTGGTCCAGTGGAGACATCCTATCCTCTACTAATGATTATCCCAGGTTAAGGGAGAAACCAATCGAGTGGTACCAGCAAACAGACAGGTTCGTGAAACTTGCAAAGTGTCTTTGGGAAGACTTGAATACCTTGTTTGAGATCATTGTTCTGCCTGATTTGTGGCTTGAGTGTAAGAGAGGGGTAGACTGGCCAACGAAGGAGCCGGCAAGGGATAAAGTGACCGGAGCACCTTCTGAGGAGGTGATGAAGTACTATCATAAAGTGATTGAGTTTTTGAAACAAAAGGTGTCGCCGAAGGTGACTGATTGGCAGAAAATCGACCGGACCTCACAAGAGGTTAAGGAATCTATACATGCTTATTATGAAAGGTTGTTAAAGGCATTCAAACATTACAGTGGTACTGAAACCATCGAGCCGAAGGACATGAACCATCTCGTGTTCAGATTTGTTGAAGGGCTGAGACCAGAGGTCAGTCAGATGATTAAGAATCATTTGATTTGTTGGCAAGCGAAGCCGATTGATGAGGTGTTGCAGTATGCGAAATATTGTAGCGACGAAATTGAGCTAAAGCAGAAAAAGCTGAAGGAGAAAGTGATGGTGATGCAGATAAGGGCTGCATAGGCAGGAATACAGGGAAATGGAATTCAACAGATGATACAGCAGCAACCGCAAATAAATGGTGTGTTTCAGGTGCAACCGAGAGGTCGTGGCTGAGGGTTCGCGAATCTCGGTCCAGAAGTGAATACTGTTGTGGTTCAAAATGATGCAAAAGGGATGAAAAAGATGTCACCATGTCACGCGTGCGGAGGCGTGGGGCACTGGAAACGGGAGTGCCCGAATGTGGTGCAGGATGGTGTTGTTCAACAAAGCACTAATGTCGGTACATTGCACAATGTAAGAGGTCCAAAACTGAGACATCAAAATCCGAATTTCAAAATAACCTGGTACAGATGCAAGGGGTACAGCCCATGCAGCAGATGCAAATGCCGCGTGTTCAGCCAGTACAAATGCAACAAGTACAACAGCAGGTTCCCATGGTACCTAGAAAGCAAATGCAATTACCAATGGCTCCGATGGGACAGCAACAGGGCAGGTCACAGGTCAAGTAATGAGTCAAAATAATACAATGCAGCAATTCCCATTACGAGGTGAAAATGGCATGAATGAGGAGTGGTCGGATGACAGTTCAGATAGTGAAGAGTGCAGGCTTGCAGCATCCCTATAGGTAGACCAGAGGGGTCCCTATGTGGAGGGGAAGGTAATGGGTTACAAAGTTTCGTTCTTGGTTGATACCGGAGCTACACGCTCTACAGTCAGGAGTGCGGAGGTTCCAAAACTACCACTTTCGGGGTGTACCATAAGGGTGGTCGGAGTAGCAAACCAGTACCTGACAAACCTGATTACAGATCCAGTGCAAGTTGAGATCTGCATCTTCCAGGGACTGCATAGGTTTGTAGTCTGTGATTCAAGTCCGGTATCCCTATTGGGAAGGGACTTACTGTGCAAGACAAAAATGTTGATTACCTGTTCCAATGATGGAATCGAAGTACAGACAAACAGTGATGATGAAGGAGATGAAGGTCAGTTCTCAGAGGAAGAGACAGGGACGGCAAATGAGGATTATCCTTTGATTACCTTGTTTCCGATGCTTACAATGATTGACCTACCTGTCGAGTTACAGGGAACTGTGACAGAGAAAGTGTGGGATTTGACAGGAAAGGAAGTGGGACTGATAAAAGGTGTGGAACCAGTTAAAGTACAAGTGAAGCCAAATGCAGTGTTTCCCCAGGTGCCACAATATCATATGGCACAAGATGTTCTTATTGAAGTGTCACAAATAATTGCAGATTTTCTGAAACAGGGAGTTCTGAAAGAAGTTTTGAGCAGTCCATGTAATTCTCCAATAATGGGTCTGAAAAAGCCCTGTGAGAAATTCCGAATTGTGCAAGACTTAAGAAAAATAAATGAGATTGTTGTAAAATGTTGCCCCATAGTGCCCAATCCAGCAGTGATCATGTTTCAGGTTCCGTGTGATGCCGAATGGTTCACCGTTATAGACTTGTCACAAGCCTTCTTTTCAATACCTCTTCACGAGGACAGCCAATTTTTGTTCAGTTTAAAATTCCTGGATAAGGTGTACAGCTGGTGCAGAATTCCTCAAGGGTTTTCTGAATCACCGTCCATCTTCAATCAGATATTGAAAAAGGATTTGGAATCCTTAGTACTGCCTTTTAACTCGACTCTAATGCAGTACATTGATGACTTGCTGATTGCATCCAAAAAAAGGGATAACTGTAAATATGACACAATTGCCTTACTGAATCATTTGAGAAAGAACGGACATAAGGTGTCACCCACGAAGCTGCAATACTGTCAGAAAGAGGTGAAATACTTAGGGCATTTGATTGAAAGAGGGTCCAGGAGAATATCGAAAGAAATTATAAAGGCCATTCTGCAAATGAACCCTCCAAAGACAAAGAGAGATGTCAGAATGTTTTTGGGAATGGTGGGCTACTGTCGCCAGTGGATATCCAACTTTTCGATTATCTCAAAACCTTTGATAAAACTGACAGGCAAAGAGATCAAGGATGAGCCATATACCATAGCCTTGTCCAAAGAAGAGCTTGAGTCATTCATGGAATTGAGAGAGTGCATGTGCAGGGCACCAGCGTTGGGTATGCCTGAATATACGAAGCCTTTTCTACTGTTTTGTCATGAACGTGATGCTTGTTCTTTGTCTGTCTTGACACAGGTCCATGGAGGTGCAAATAGCCCTGTAGCGTATTTTTCAGCTACCTTGGACCCCGTCGCAGCAGCCTTACTAGGTTGTTTGCGCGCAGTTGCAGAAGTTGGTCAGAGCCTTACGCAATGTCAAGGCATAGTGATGGAATTACCCCTAATAGTAATGGTTCCGCTATCAGTTGATAATCTGTTGACTCGAACTAAAACTCAGCACATGACAAATGCTCAACTTACCAAATATGAGACAATTATACTGGGGTCACCAAATGTTTCTCTGAAACGATGTACTGTGTTAAACCCGGCAACTCTACTTCCTGCTGAAAGTACTGAAGTCAATAATGAAGAAAAATTTTAGCATGATTGTCTTGAGGCAACGGAATTATGTACCAAACCACGACCTGATATTCAAGATACACAATTAAAATAAAATGATTGCATTATGTTTGTTGATGGGTCTTGTTTAAGAGATTCTGTCGGAACACTGAGAGCTGGTTACGCTGTATGTACCATAGCTGGTATCATTGAAGCTTCCTGGCTTGAGAAAGTGTTTTCCGCACAAGTGGCAGAATTAATTGCCCTTACTGAGGCATGCCACGCATCAGTGAATCTGAGAGTCACTATTTATACTGACAGAGAGATATGGATTCGGAATTGTACATGATTTCGGCCAACTATGATCGCAGAGAGGTTTCATGACCTCTTCTGGTTCTCCTGTGAAAAATGGTGAACAAATAAAGGATTTGTTACATGCGATTCAGTTACCTCTTGAAATTGCCGTGGTGAAATGCAGTGCTCACTTTAAGTCACAAGACTTTGGGGGTCATTCCAACTTCGGCGGGCGGCGGAGGCCGCCCGCCAAAGTTCCCCCGCCAGAAGACCGCACCGCGGTCAAATGACCGCGGCGGTCATTCTGACTTTCCCACTGGGCGGGCGGGCGACCGCCAAAAGGCCGCACGCCCGCCCAGCGGGAAAGACCCAGCAACGATGAAGCCGGCTCCGAATGGAGCCGGCGGAGTTGCTGGGGTGTGACGGGTGCAGTGGCACCCGTCGCGATTTTCAGTGTCTGCTAAGCAGACACTGAAAATCATTATGGGTCCCTGTTAGGGGGCCCCTGCACTGCCCATGCCAGTGGCATGGGCAGGTCAGAGGCCCCCAGGGGCCCCACGACACCCGTTCCTCTCCATCCTGTTCCTGGCGGTAAGAACCGCCAGGAACAGGATGGCGGGAAGGGGGTCAGAATCCCCATGGCGGCGCTGCTTGCAGCGCCGCCATGGAGGATTCCTATGGCCAGGGGAAAACCGGCGGGAAATGGCCGGTTTCCCTTTTCTGACCGTGGCTTTACCGCCACGGTCAGAATTGGCCAGGAAGCACTGCCAGCCTGTTGGCGGTGCTTCCGCGGTCGTTGGCCCTGGCGGTCCATGACCGCCAGGGTCAGAATGACCCCCTATGTGTCCATGGGAAACGGTTATGCAGATCAAGTCGCAAGGTTTTGCGCATGGAACTGTATATCGTTCAAGGAACAGTGGGAATTGTTACTGCTGAAAATGACACATGTTTGAACCTTGCATTAAGGGTGGTTGATACCCTAGATGAGCTAAAGACATTACAGGGTCGTGCTAGCAAAGAGGAAACACGTTCCTGGCAAAGAATGCAATGTGTACAGAGGGCTGACGAATTGTGGTTCTCAGAGGGGGGGAAATTAGTTTTGCCAAACAGTCTTCTGTCACAATTTGCAAGGTGATATCATGGACAGGCTCGCCTCGGGAGAGATGCAATGATCAGATCATTCAAAATCGATTGGTTTAACGCAAAGTTCAGACATGCCGCAGAGGTTACCTGTCACAGGTGCATCATCTGTCAACAGATGAATGCCGGAAAAGGGACTGTAATAACTGTGAGCCACATTGGGAGAGCTGTTGGTCCATTCAGCAAAATGCAAATGGACTTCATTGAAATGCCTGTTTGTGGAGGATTGAAGTACGTGCTAGTGATTGTGTGTGTTTTCAGCCACTGGATTGAAGCCTACCCCACATGTAGAAATGACAGTCTCACAGTTGCAAAGCTGCTACTTAGGGAACTAATACCAAGGTTCGGGTTTCCGGTCTCTATAGAATCAGATAGGGGCAGACACTTCGACAATGAGGTGACTAAACTTCTGTGTGCCGCACTAAACATCGAACAAAAGCTGCATTATACCTACCGCCCTGAAGCATCAGTGTAGGAAAGTACCATCTTGCCTGGCATGTTACCCCCATATTTCACTGTATATATGTTGTTTTAGTGTATGTGTCACTGGGACCCTGCCAGCCAGGGCCCCAGTGCTCATAAGTGTGCCCTGTATGTATTCCCTGTGTGATGACTAACTGTCTCAATGAGGCTCTGCTAACCAGAACCTCAGTGGTTATGCTCTCTCTGCTTTCTAAATTGTCACTAACAGGCTAGTGACTAATTTCACCAATTCACATTGGCATACTGGAACACCCTTATAATTCCCTAGTATATGGTACTGAGGTACCCAGGGTATTGGGGTTCCAGGAGATCCCTATGGGCTGCAGCATTTCTTTTGCCACCCATAGGGACCTCTGACAATTCTTACACAGGCCTGCCACTGCAGCCTGAGTGAAATAACATCCACGTTATTTCACAGCCATTTACCACTGCACTCAAGTAACTTATAAGTCACCTATATGTCTAACCTTCACCTGGTGAAGGTTGGGTGCTAAGTTACTTAGTGTGTGGGCACCCTGGCACTAGCCAAGGTGCCCCCACATCGTTCAGGGCAAATTCCCCGGACTTTGTGAGTGCGGGGACACCATTTCACGCGTGCACTATACATAGGTCACTACCTATGTATAGCGTCACAATGGTAACTCCGAACATGGCCATGTAACATGTCTAAGATCATGGAATTGTCACCCGAATGCCATTCTGGCATTGGGGAGACAATTCCATGATCCCCTGAGTCTCTAGCAAAGACCCGGGTACTGCCAAACTGCCTTTCCCGGGGTTTCACTGCAGCTGCTGCTGCTGCCAACCCCTCAGACAGGTTTCCGCCCTCCTGGGGTCCAGCCAGGCCTGGCCCAGGAAGGCTGAACAAAGGACTTCCTCTGAGAGAGGGTGTTACACCCTCTCCCTTTGGAAAAAGGTGTCAGGGCTGGGGAGGAGTAGCCATCTTGGATTCAGAGGTGTGCTGGCACACTGGACTGCTCTGAGTGGCCAGGACCAGCAGGTGACGTCAGAGACTCCTCCTGATAGGCTCTTACCTGAGTTACTAGCCTATCCTCCTTCCTAGGTAGCCAAACCTCCTTTTCTGGCTATTTAGAGTCTCTGCTTTGGGGAATTCTTCAGGTACCAAATGCAAGAGCTCACCAGAGTTCCTCTGCATCTCTCTCTTCACCTTCTGCCAAAGGATCGACTGCTGACTGCTCAGGACACCTGCAAAACCGCAACAAAGTAGCAAAGACGACTACTGCAACCTTGTATCGCTTATCCTGCAGCCTTCTCGAATGTTTCCTGGTGGTGCATGCTCTGGGGGTAGCCTGCCTCCTTCTTGCACCAGGAGCTCTGAAGAAATCTCCTGTGGGTCGACGGAATCTTCCCCCTGCAACCGCAGGCAACAAGAGACTGCAACACCAGTCCTCTGGGTCCCCTCTCAGCAACTCTGTCCAAGTGACTCACACAGTCCAGTGACCCTTCAGTTCAAGTTTGGTGGAGGTAAGTCCTTGCCTCCCCACGCTAGACTGCATTGCTGGGTACCGTGTGATTTGCAGCTGCTCCGGCTCCTGTGCACTCTTCCAAGATTTCCTTCGTGCACAGCCAAGCCTGGGTCCCCGACACTCTAACCTGCAGTGCACAACCTTCTGAGTTGTCCTCCGGCGTCGTGGGACTCCCTTTTGTGTCTTCGGGTGGACTCCAGTTCACTCCTCTTCCAAGTGCCTGTTCTGGTACTTCTACGGGTGCTGCCTGCTTCTGTGAGGGCTCCCTGACTTGCTGGGTGCCCCCTCTGTCTCCTCATCCAAGTGGCGACATCCTGGTCCCTCCTGGGCCACAGCAGTATCCAAAAACCCTAACCGCGACCCTTGCAGCTATCAAGGCTTGTTTGCGGTCTTTCTGCGTGGGAACACCTCTGCAAGCTTCTTCACGACGTGGGACATCCATCCTCTAAAGGGGAAGTTTCTAGCCCTCTTCGTTCTTGCAGAATCCACAGCTTCTACTATCCGGTGGCAGCTTCTTTGCACCCTCAGCTGGCATTTCCTGGGCATCTGCCCACTCTCGACATTGTCGCGACTCTTGGACTTGGTCCCCTAGTTCCACAGGTCCTCAGGTCCGGAAATCCACTGTTGTTGCTTTGCTGGTGTTGGTCTTCCTTGCTGAAACCCCCTATCATGACTTCTGTGCTCTCTGGGGGTTATAGGTGCACTTTACACCTGCTTTTCAGGGTCTTGGGGTGGGCTATTTTTCTAACCCTCACTGTTTTCTTACAGTGCCAGCGACCCTCTACAAGCTCACATAGGTTTAAGGTCCATTTGTGGTTCGCATTCCACTTTTGGAGTATATGGTTTGTGTTGCCCCTATACCTATGTGCTCCTATTGCAATCCACTGTAACTTCACATTGCTTGCATTACTTCCTTTTGCTATTACTGCATATTTTTGGTATTGTGTACATATATCTTGTGTATATTTGGCATCCTCATACTGAGGGTACTCACTGAGATACTTTTGGCATATTGTCATAAAAATAAAGTACCTTTATTTTTAGTATATCTGTGTATTGTGTTTTCTTATGATATTGTGCATATGACACCAGTGGTATAGTAGGAGCTTTGCATGTCTCCTAGTTCAGCCTAAGCTGCTCTGCTATAGCTACCTTCTATCAGCCTAAGCTGCTAGAAACACCTCTTCTACACTAATAAGGGATAACTGGACCTGGTACAGAGTGTAAGTACCCCTTGGTACCCACTACAAGCATCAAATCAAATCAAGAATGGCAAAAATGTGCGTAGCTACCAATATGAAATGGCCAGATGCATTGCCCTTAGTGCTGATGTCAATGAGGAACACCCCTGATAAGAAGACAGGACTGTCCCCCCATTAGATCCTCATGGGCAGAGCTATGAGGTTGCCAGCAGTACCTGCGAATGCTCTAGTGAATATCACAGATGATATGGTGTTGGACTACTGCAAAGGTTTGGCTGATGTGATTCGCTCTTTCTCTCACCAGGTAGAGGCTAACACATTGCCACCGATTGGAGATCCAGGTCGCACCCTACAGGCTGGTGACTGGGTGATTGTCAAGAAGCACGTGAGAAAGTCGTGTTTGGAGCTGCGCTGGAAAGGGCCGTATCAAGTAATCTTGACAACAACTACTGCTGTGAAATGTGCAGACGTTCCAAATTGGATACATGCCAGTCACAAAAAGAAGGTAACATGCCCAACTGACGAGGAACTTGAAGTTTCCGGCACAATAGTTCCAGGAAAAGAGGTTTCAGTGCCAGAAAGCAGCCAAGAGGGAACTGAGACTGCAGGAGAACCCACTGAGAACAGCCTTGTCCCTCAAACAGTGAATGAGTTCGAGAGAGGTGACAGAGTGCCTATCTCAGTGGAGGCGGCAGGAGAACTAAGTCAAGGAGAGGTTCTCCCAGAAGTAGACGGATACGGGATAGAACTCAAACCCGTTACAGATCAAGAAGAAGAAGAAGAAGAAGAAGGGGAAATAATAGAAAGAGATCAGAGTGTACCAGCATCCCCTGAGCCAGTTTCAGGTCCATCAAGAGAAAACACCATATTACAAGAGGAGGATGCTGTCCAGTGTCTTGAAAAGACAAATCGGAAGAAAACGCATAAGGGTGATAACTGGCCAGAGAAACCAGTTCTAAGGATAAGAAGCATACCAGGTGAAACAATAACAGAAGAAACTGATACATCCCGAGTGGAAGATCTTAGTGAAGGAGAACTGCAAGGTGAACGCAGATTGAAAAGAAAGAGAGTCGCAAACAAAAGATATACAGGTCCTGAATGGGCGTATGCTACAACATCTGAATGGCAACAAGAATTCCTAGCATTCTGTTTTGATCGAGAAGTACCAGGTCAATACTACGGTACCTGAATTAATTCAAAGAAAAGACTTTGTTAAAAATCAAAACTGAAAACTAAAAGAAAGAGACTTATAAATTACCGGATGTGACATTAGAACCTGATTTGACTTTGAGAAACCTGATTGTGACAAGCTGCTAACCTAACTTGACAGAGGGGTCCTGGAGCGAGTGAAAACACTGTAAATACACGCAGAGAGCAAGAAAAAAAAAAAAAAAGAGTTCTACATCATCCTCGAGTTGATTGTTATTCTGCTATCTGATTCTATACAGACATGGCTTATAATAGAGGTAGTAATAAGAAAAGTAAGGTGTGTGGTTGTTTAAGCCTTATAATAGCTATTGTGTGTGCAATTATAATTGTGGGAGTGATTGTGGGAATGCCTTGGTTAGATAAGAAGACTATTAACGATACTTCAAAACCTGAAACTACAACACTAAAACCGTGGGAGAGGTTTGAGCAGGATGCAAGACACTTGCATGAGGGGACTAATTCAAAGGGAGAACTTTCTACTAATGTCTTCTATCGCTTGCTGAATGAGTATGTCGAGACCATGGATGCGAAAGACTGTTATGTGTGTACCAAGATTCCTTCATCTGTGCAAGAAGGGGTTACCTATCATAGCCTTCCTCTAACATACGGGATTAGCTGTAGTCTGCTACTAACCAGATTCTATAATCAAGAGCATGTGCAATACTTTTATTCAAATCTGGATGTTGTGTTTTCTTTTGTGCCTGTGATTGAGTTCCTAAACAAGCTAGCTAAAGAGCATGACATAAAAATAGTTAGAGGTTTCTTTGAACCGATGCTTACATTTGGAACTGCTTATGCACATCGCAACAATCTGACCTGCTTACTGTCACCTGTAGAGAAAAGCTTCTTAGATCACACTGATGATAGACGCAAAGCATTAAAAGAAAGATTAGAAAAAGGATTAGAAAAACACACATATGCAAATGATTATGCTTATACCGCAATCAAAACGCAAGGCAAACTAGCTATAGATGCATTACATGTAGGTAGGCTTTGTATATATAGGCCGAAATCTGAGCAGGACAATTTGTTTGTGTGAACGAGTGAATGTAGACATGTGTTTTTGTTTCAGAGTAAATGGATATTTATGTTGAATGGACAGGATCCAGCGATCCCTGGGATCTATTACATCTGTGGACTTAATGCTTATTACCGTCTCCCTAAGGGATGGTATGGGGCATGTTATTTGGGAATAGTTTTCCCAAAGATTTACCATATTGATGACTTAAAGCAAATACCTAAAACGTCTGAATTACAACATGCTAGACAAAAACGAGAATCAGTGGCTGCTGTCATTGGTGATATATTTGGAGCTATAATCCCTTCAGTAGGGGTTATCTTGAATTCCATGAAAATTCAAAAGTTGTCTACTATTGTGGATAACATGCTGACAAATTTTACAGGGGCTATACTCCTGATGGATACTGAACTTGCTGCGGAAAGAGCCATGACTCTTCAAAATCGGCTTGCTTTAGACATTCTTTTAGCAAAGAGTGGAGGGGTCTGCAAGATGCTCAACGAGCGTCATTGTTGCTTATTCATTCCAGATAATAGTAAAAAGATTAGAGGTATGCTTACTAACCTAACTAGAGATAGAGCAGATTTGAAGGAACTTGGAGTGTGGGAGAAATTTGGAAAAGGAGTTGCTAGAGTGGGAAGCTGGTTTATCAATATTTGGAACGGGGTACTTGCAAAAATACTAGGGGGTCTATTAATTGTTCTGGCCTGTCTATTAGGATTATGGGGGGCATGCAAAATTTATGATAAAATTAAAAGAAATTGGACCAAAAGAACCAGGAGAAATGAAGAAAGTGAAAGAGAGAAAATGTTCAATGAAATTTGGGAAAGCTCACATAAGGGACAAGATGTTGAAATGCGCATTATGCGTAAAGTGAAAAATGAAAAATGAAAGGTTAAAGGTAAAAGCTTGTGTGATGACGAGCGTCATCAGAGGAGGGCTGAGAGAGCGTAGCTTACATAACCTATATTAAATGAAATGTCTATATTAATGTGTGATGATGCTGCATAGAAAACTATAATAATAGCGATTTTCTTAAACGTGCACCTGAATTGTGACCACGAAGAATGGCCACCAATGTATACACAAACTAATAATGATGAATAAAGTGTTTATGTTATGTTCAATTAAGCTTATATTAACATCCATATTGTTGAATCTGTATTGAAAATCTTTATAGGCCTTAAGTTAGCGTGAGATGCAGTTTAGCTGCCTGGCTCTCATATTAAATGCATTTTTCTGTTTTTATAGTGTGCTGACTCACAAGGGGCCATGACCCTGCAAATGTTCTTTTTCTTCAAAACTTGGAAGATGAATGTAACCATGTTAAATTCATTCCCAAGTGCATATACGGTGCCTTGGTTTAAAAGTTATAAATGAATTTAAACAAATGTAGATTAATGAAATGTACCAGGTCACTTAGACCGGTGGACAATGAATCTGCTGACCCAAAAGACGTGCCAAGGAATGAAGTAACGCCGGATGTGCCACTTCTGAAAGCGTCAATAATGAAGACCAATCAAAGACCTGTGAATTAATGTGGGGTGACAATTGGGATTACCTAATGTTAAATTTGATAGGTTAAAGATAGTGGGGTATAGTAAATGTCCAACAGAATTTTGGGGGAATGTACTACGAAAAAGAGATAAAAACTCATGTCACAGAAAGGTTGAGAGAATTAGATAGGGAATGCTATTGATTTTATCCAGAAACTCTGTCACTCTGTTTGGTGACTTGAGACTTATTGAAGGAATCATCCTTGCCCTTAGACTGCCCATTTACACTTCCTTTCTTATGAGGGAAGTGTCCCTTTCCGCCCTTTAGTTAAATCCTGACTGATGGCGATTTGACTGATGTCCTGAAGACGAAGACTGCACCTGTACATTGACCTAATCTTTGGAGGGTAATTATGACAATGCACTTGTAATTTGTCTGTTTGCTTTTCCTTTCCAGGTACCAACTGCTTGCTTTTGACAGAGACCATAGCTAGATGTTTTCTAAATTGGTGTTCTAAATTGTTTTGCATGAAGCCCAACATGCCAATGCTAATTAGTGGTTAGGACTGGTGATCATCAAACTGACGCAAATAGACAAACGACTGAGACAATGCTTTGTTGAACTGACATGATATTAATACTCTGCTAATCTTGATCTATGTTCACGCCGTGTTGTATTCTAATGTTTATGATTTTTGCCTTATTGAAATCTTATCAAAGTTGCCATATCGTAACTATGCTGTTGTGTTTCTTGGCTTTGAGATTGACGCACTTAATCTTAGATTGTAACTAATAGGGAATAAAACCCATAAAATTCTATTAACTGGTGTGGTTATTCATGGCTGGAAGGTCATGGTTGCGTCGCCAATTCGATTAATGACTTTGACTAAAGTGAAATGTATTGTTGTGATAAATATTGATGACATTATTGATATATTGATTGACATATTGATTAGCTATCTCGTCCTACGGTGTCTTTCAACTGGGTAAAAAAAGATTCATTGGCCTAAAACGAGTCCTAATGTGTAATAAATTAACATAGAAGAACGCGTTAACAATAGTATCACCTAGCTTACCTGTAGACTGTGTCTTAGGTAAGGGCCTAGAGGCCTCAGGTTGGGCTGAGGTGAAGTTTAATACCCATGCAGCCATGCTGGGTATCCCTGAGGAATTGCTTCCTCTCATTTCAGCTGAAATGAAAAAGCAAAGGAGAGAAAAAGGCCTGAAAACTCAGGCTCCTTCTCCAACAACAGGTAAAAAGGGCATCAGAGTATCCCCTACCCACCCGGCCATTCAGGATACCATTCCTGTGGTAGGAGAAACCTCTCCTGGGGTGGCACCTGCACCAAGGGAAACATCAGCTAACTCCGCTGTACTCCCTGAGGTAGAAGTACCTCTCTGTGGGATAACTAATATTGGTGAGAAAAAGTGCACCATTTTAGTTAACATGGAGCATTCCTCCAACCCTTCCAGAGAAACTTTAGTGCAGAAACCCTGCACTGCCTCACAACACTTAGGACAGCAGCCCTGCCCTAGTGTGGAGCTCATAGGACAGCATCCCTTCCCTGCTCCAACTCAAGAGAAACAGCAACCCTGTTCTCTCTTATAGCCATATGGACAACGTTTTTGCCCAGCTATGGCTTCTCTGAGACAGCATCCCTGTCTGGCATTCTCATCTTTTGATATAGGTCCAGTGGACAATTCCCACTGCTCTAAACTTAAACATACTAATAGGAACTATGAAGAAAATGACTTCACATTGTTGGCTAGCTAAAAAACTTCAAACAGGGTGGTTTACATCCCCACAGGGAAATAACCATATAGTGGATGATAAAGGGAGTTACCAAGCTATTGCAGAGCTACTCTCTACTTATCACCACTTAGACAATAAAGATTCAACTGGCCAAGGTTAGCCTTATTATCCTTCGTTTGGGGGGGTTGTGTAGGAAGATAGCCTCTTTCTAGCCTTGTTACCCCCACTTTTGGCCTGTTTGTGAGTATTTGTCAGGGTGTTTTCACTGTCTCACTGTGATCCTGCTAGCCAGGGCCCAGTGCTCATAGTGAAAACCCTATGTTGTCAGTGTGTTTGTTATGTGTCACTGGGATCCTGCTAGGCAGGACCCCAGTGCTCATAGTATGTGCCCTGTATGTATTCCCTGTGTGGTGCCTAACTGTATCACTGAGGCTCTGCTAACCATAACCCCAGTGTTTCTGCTCTCGCTTCTTTCTAAATTTGTCACTGCAGGCTAGTGACTAAATTTACCAATTCTCATTGGAACACTGGTACACATATATAATTCCCTTGTATATGGTACTTAGGTACCCAGGGTATTGGGGTTCTAGGAGATCCCTATGGGCTGCAGCATTTCTTTTGCCACCCATAGGGAGCTCAGACAATTCTTACACAGGCCTGCCACTGCAGCCTGAGTGAAATAACATCCACGTTATATCACAGCCATTTTTCACTGCACATAAGTAACTTATAAGTCACCTATTTGTCTAACCCTCACTTGGTGAAGGTTGGGTGCCAAGTTACCCCCACATAGTTCAGGGCAAATTCCCTGGACTTTGTGAGTGCGGGGACACCATTACACACGTGCACTATACATAGGTCACTGCCTATGTATAGCGTCACAATGGTAACTCTGAACATGGTCATGGAGCATGTCTAAGATCATGGAATTGTCACCCCAATACCATTCTGGTATTGGGGGGACAATTCCATTATCCCCCAGGTCTCTTGCACAGAACCCGGGTACTGCCAAACTGCCTTTCCGGGGTTTCCACTGCAGCTGCTGCTGCTGCCAACCCGTCAGGCAGGTTTCTGCCCTCCTGGGGTCTATGCAGCCCTGGCCCAGGAAGGCCAAACAAAGGATTTCCTCTGAGAGAGGGTGTTACACCCTCTCCCTTTGGAAATAGGTGTGAAGGGCTGGGGAGGACTGGCCTCCCCCAGCATCTGGAAATGCTTTGATGGGCACAGATGTTGCCCATCTCTGCATAAGCCAGTCTACACCGGTTCAGGGATCCCCCAGCCCTGCTTTGGCATGAAACTGGACAAAGGAAAGGGGAGTGACTACTCCCCTGACCAGTACCTCCCAGGGGAGGTGACCAGAGCTCCTCCAGTGTGTCCCAGACCTCTGCCATCTTGGAAACAGAGGTATTGGGTCAACCGATGACTGCTCCAGGACGCCTGCAAAACTGCAACAAAGTAGCAAGACGACTACCAGCAACATTGTAGTGCCTAATCCTGTCAGCATTCTCGACTGTGGAGCATGCTCTGGGGGTCACCTGCCTTCACCCTGCACTGGAAGATAGAAGAAATCTCCTGTGGGTCGACGGTATCTTCCCCCTGCTAATGTAGGCACCAAAAGACTGAATCACCTGTCCCCTGGGTCCCCTCTCATCCTGACGAGCATGATCCCTGGAACACAGGAACTCTATCCAAGTGACTCTCACAGTCTAGTGATCCTTCAGTCCAAGTTTGGTGGAGGTAAATCCTTGCCTCCCCACGCTAGACTGCAAACCTGTGTACTGCGTGATTTGCAGCTGCTCCGGCTTCTGTGCACTCCTCCAAGGATTCCTTTGTGCACAGACTAGACTGGGTCCCCAGCACTCCATGCTGCAGTGCTCAACCCTCTGAGTTGTACTCCGACGTTGTGGGACCCTCCTTTGTAACTCTGATCCAGCTTCAGTTCACAAATCTTCTAAGTGCCTGCTCTGGTACTTCTGCGTGTGTTGCCTGCTTCTGTGGGGGCTCTCTGAGCTTCTGAGTGCCCCCTCTGTCTCCTCATACAAGGTGCGACATCCTGGTCCTTCCTGGGCCCCAAGAGTACCCAAAAACCTCTACTGCAACCCTTGCAGCTAGCAAGGCTTGTTTGCGGTATTTCTACGTGGGAATACTTCTGCAACCTTCAGCACGCCGTGCGACATCTTCTATCCGAAGGAGAAGTTCCTAGCTCTCTTCATTGTTGCAGAATCCTAAGCTTCTTCCATCCAGAGGCAGCTTCCTTGCACCTTCATCCGGGGTTTCCTGGGCTCCTGCCCCCCTGGACACTATCGCGACTTTTGGACTTGGTCCCCTTGCCTTGCAGGTCCTCAGGTCTAGGAATCCGCCTACAGTGCTTTGCTGGTATTTGTGGTTCTTGCAGAATCTCCCTATCACGACTATTGTGTCCTTTTGGGGTAGTAGGTGTACTTTACTCCTACTTTTCAGGGTCTTGGGGTGGGGTATCTTGGACACCCTGACTGTTTTCTTACAGTCCCAGTGACCCTCTACAGGCTCCCATAGGTCTGGGGTCCATTCATGATTTGCATTCCACTTTTGGAGTATATGGTTTGTGTTGCCCCTAGACCTATGTTCACCTATTGCATCCTATTGTAATTCTACACTGTTTGCATTACTTTTCTTACTCTTACTTACCTGTTTTGGGTTTGTGTACATATGACTTGTGTATATTACTTACCTTCTAACTGAGGGTACTCACTGAGATACTTTTGGCATATTGTCATAAAAATAAAGTACCTTTATTTTGAGTAACTCTGAGTATTGTGTTATCTTATGATACTGTGCTATATGATATAAGTGGTATAGTAGGAGCTTTGCATGTCTCCTAGTTCAGCCTAAGCTTTGCCATAGCTACCTTCTATCAGCCTAAGCTGCTAGAAACACCTCTATTCTACTAATAAGGGATAACTGGACCTGGCACAGGGTGTAAGTACCACAAGGTACCCACTATAAGCCAAGCCAGCCTCCTACAGACCTCCATTCATGCAGTTTGGTGACTGTTCGCTTATATTTGTGGGCAGTTACATGTGTTAGTTTTGCATTGAAGCAACATTTTGAAGGCACTATTTTATGGTTTAGATATCCTTTAAGGAAGCATTATTCTGTCCAACACAGCATTATGGTGTATAGTTTCTCTTTTCCTCAGATATTACCCTCAGGGAGGGCTGAATATGGTAGAATCCAGGCCACTTTGCATAGTTATCAACCTACAATATTACAGGACAGTTGTAATGACAAGCTATGTCATTTGACAGGAGGCAAAATTCAGTGGTCTACTGCACGGTTGATGTGTCACATTACACAGGGACGAAGTGGTTGTGTAAGTGCTATTTATGGAAAAGTGCTGTAATGCTATATGTACATTGTCCATGATTGTGAGTCCATTATAGTGACATCTTCCATTGTGATCCTACACAAGTGCAAAAGGACATTTCATTGGACATGCTGGGGTGAAGTGTCAGACAGTGCAGAGGGACAGGATTTGCCAATGAGTTAGTGAGAGACAATCACAAGGCAGGCTGACAAGATAGACAGTGGTTTGCAGAACAGTGCTTGAGTACAGGTGTTGCAAGACTGGCATGTTACAAATCGCAGGACCTTGGTAATAGGTGGCCATGTGGCAGGGACTAGTGCTTCCGGGTACTTTTACGTGTGAAGGTGATCTGTTCCTGGTCTTCATCTTCTGATGTGTGTGTTGCCTCCTCTGCCCTTGGTGGTGGTGGTGGTGAAGGGGCAACACACACCTCAGTGTGTGTAGACGTGGAGTCAGACAGCTCGGTAGCTGCTACCTGTGGGGGTCTTAAGGGCAGTACTGCTGCTAGGAGGATCTGCTGGTTCTTAAGAATAGCAGCCACATCACGATGGTAGGCAGCCAGGTCGGCCCTGAGGGGGTCATGATTGTATTCGTGCATGTAGTGGAAGGTTTGGGGTGCGAGGTGCTGTGGCAACTCCCTTTCTGCAGTGGTGAATTCCTTTACAGTTTGTTGTAGTCCTTGCAGGATCGATGTTAGCGCTTGCATGGCTGCTGCCTGATCTGCAGATGACATCATGCATAAACGCATCCCCTCAAGGCTGGCTGCCATATTTTGCATCCCCACCACACCTCCTTCGCCAGCTCCCGCTGTACTCCCACTGCAGTTCTCTCAAAGCTGGTGTCTGTGTCGACTGAGTCCTCAGCTGTACTGGAGCTGGCAGGTTGTACAATTGGGGTTGTGGGTGGGTTCTCTGTGTTGGCTTCTTGTTCTGAACTCCTCCTTGTGACTGAAGGTGGGGTCTGGAGGGTTCCAAGGACATCTTGGAGGGTCAGGTGGCTGATGTTTGTCAGCTCGTCATCCATGTCATCAGGGTAGTCCTGGACAGGCATATCCGCAGGAGATCCATCGTCCTCTGCAATGAAATAGGGTACAATTAGTGTGTCTGTGTTGTGGCATTTGTGATGTGACATGCCTGCCTTGTGATGATTTCACATTGTGATATTGGTTCCTCTTCATTGATCCAGGCTTTCAGACAGCATTCTCCCAGGCCTATGCCCCACCTGCATGTCACATGTATTGTGGTCAGTTAGTAGACTTGTCAGCATCACATCCTCTAGGTGTTAGTTTTGGCCAAATAGTGAATTGCCACCTTCTTGTCCTATTCAACCCTCCCCCTACTTCCATTCTCATGGTGAGACCTTTCACTGGCTGTGGGTGCTCTAATGGCACTAGCAGCACACTTAACAATCTGGACCTGCCCCAGTCTCTGATCTTTCACATACACTTATATGTAGTTGAAATGTAGCGTATGCTTTGCATAGCATTGTTATGGCATGATATGGATGTCAGCATTGGTAATGTGTACAGCTGATGTTGGGGAATGTGTGGTACATTGGATTGACCTGATTGTCGTAGCAGTGTCCTATTTCCTCCTCTCACTGTGCAGGTGTATTTCAGTGACCAGTTACATGTGTCCTCCCCCTCAATGCTGTTGTCTGAGCAGTATGACATTTGGGATGTTGCATTGTGACCCAGGCGCAGGATGGACCCTGACATATGCAGCATGGGTGTGACATTAGTGCAGTGTAGCTGCTAATGTTGATGACGTTGGCTGATGTTTGCGGCAACTATGGGCATTCACATTTGACAGGACTGGAACATTTGTCTTGTTTCAGGGGATTGTTAATGTTGTCATCCTGAAACCTCAAATTTAGGTGTGTATGATCCATGGGGACGTTACTGCCATTGGCTACTTGACCAGCATACACAGCAGAGGTGGTAGTGGCAACTGTTGTCAATGTTACATTCCATTTGTCGGTATGGCTAGAGGTTATTAATTGGGCCCTAGTTAATGTAGGGGGTATAGTGGCTGACGTGTGACGGGATGTCAGTTTGACGTTGAGCCCTTCCCTTCTGGCGTGGTTTACCTTTGCACCATCGTTGGCATGGCAACATACCCCCATGGAAATGTTGTTGGTGTTGTGTTATGGTGTGCCCCAGCTTTTCTCTGTACGGGCCATGCCCCCGTGCCATACCCCTTTAACCATGTCACTCAATGTGTATGATGACTTACATGCATTGTGTAGTAGGTATTCTCCCCCCCCCGGTTTGCAGTTAACATTAGTGCATTTTAGTTTCCCATGCAACTTACCCTGCATGTGTGTTGTCTCCTCGTAGTCTGCGCTGTCCTGTCCTTGAATCCCTGTGACGATCTCCTCAGGGATGACTGAAGCGACCATCTCCTCCATGTGATCCAGGGGCTCCTGGTGTGCTGGACTCCCACTTCCAGTCTGCAGTGCTGCCTTCCTGTTCCTGGCCATCTTTTCCTTTGTCCTGCGCTTGCAGTCATGCCAGCGTTTCTTGCACTCGATGACTGATCTGCATACTTCTGCCACACTGTTAATCTTGTCAACAATTTGTTGCCATATTGCCTCTCTCCTACTGATTGGCAACTTTGAGGTGACAAACAGTTGGTGCTGGTGTTCCGTCACCTCTTTTACCAGAATTTCCTGCTCCTCTGCACTGATGTGACACTTTCTTTTCTTCTTCTCCCTGTCCTGGTTCTTGTGTGGGTCCTCCTGGCTTGTTCCTGGTCTGTTGTCATCTTCCTGGGGTCTGTACAGGCATGTGGAATCCATTTTGGCTCTGTTCTGCTGAAATGGCTGTGTTTGCGGGGAATTTTGACGCTATTGCGTCAAAAAACTTTGCATATCCAGTTTGCAGTGTCGTAAATCGGCTCACAGTCATTTCTGCCGTGTTAACGTCGTTTTCCTTTACGATGAGACGCTGCATGTGCATAAAAAAAAATTACTTACACCTGTGGTGTGCGCCGCCGTGCGTCAAAGTATAAATTTGATGCCCGCACAGCACTCAGAAATGGTGTTAGCCGGCGGTAATATTTTTTACGCAAAACTGCATCGATGCAGTTTTGCGTCAACAAGTATAAATATGGCCCCAGATATCACAACAACTGCTGCACAACTTCAGTGCCAACCTCAACAAACCAAAGGTACTCTCTGCACACAAAGACACCTACAACCTCCACAACTCCATCAACTGCCTGCTCCTGAACATCCTCTCCCTCCATAAACACACCACCGAACTCTGGGACCTGAGCAACACCACCCGACCGGACATCGCCTTCCTCACTGAGACCTGGATCAACCACTCCTTGGGTTCAGACATTGCCATTCCTGACGGTTACAGCAGCCTAAGGAGGGACCGGCTCTCCCACCCAGGTGGAGGACTCGCCAATGTACACAAGTCCTCACTACGTGTCCAGGCCGTCCTCGAAGATCACTGCACCACCATGGAACACCTTCACTTCCTGGTCCATTTCAACTACAAGTCCTCCATCCCTGGCACCCTGGTGTAGAGGCTACCCGGCCCCCACCCAACTTTCATAGACAACGTCGTAGACATCGCTGCTCCCTCAGGCCCTGGCATCAGTCGACTACCTTCTCATTGGCGACCTGAACTTTCACCTCGATGACTGCACCGACCCTAATACCACTGCTCTACTCAACAACCTCGCCACCCTCGGCCTCAGACAGCTGGTCTCCACACCCACAGACATTACATGACACACACTGGACCCCATCTTCACCTCAAGCAACCGGATCACCATCAAGACCATCTCCACCCCACAAAGGATCGAGCACCGCTGCATACACTTCAGTCATAGCACCCAGGACCTGCACCCGCTCCTCTAGCACCCCCCACAGAAAATGGAACAAAATCACCAACGAGCAACTCACCTCATCACTCGCCAAATCCCTCCCTCACCCTCTGATGACGCCAACACAGCAGCACGCAACCTCAACGCATGGATCACCGAATGTGCCCACACTCTAGCCCCTCTCCGGCTGACATCGGCCAAACCCGTACCTAAGAAGGCCAGCTGGTTCACCAAGGAGCTCCAAGAATCAAAGCATACCTGCAGACGTATAGAGAAAAAATGTAGGAACAGCCAATCCAGTAAAGTGCTTGCCTCATTCTGAGCCGCAACCGCCGCCCACTGATGAAAAACGCAAGGAAGGACGCACTCAGGGAGCGCATCAACTCCTCTGCACACAACTTGAAGGAACTCTTCTCAGTCATTAATGAGTTCACAGATTCCCCCCCTCCGCAGCCACCAGCATCCCCCATCACAGGACCTCTGTGACAAAGTCACCTCCTTTTTCCACCACAAGATCCAGGGCCTCTATGACAGCTTTCTGTCACCTGGCACTGGTAAATTCAACTGACCCCCCCTCCCAGAACTTACCCAACCATCCACGACCGGTCCACGCTCACAGTCACAGTCAACATCATGAACAGCAGCCACTCTGGAGCTCCCTACGGACCCCTGCCTGCACCACATATACATCAGAGCCAGAACATCCATCGCCCTTGTGCTTTATAACACAATCAACTGCTTCATCAGCACAGGCACCTTCTCTGAGGACTGGAAACATACCGAAATACGCTCTCTCTTAAAGAAACCTTCAGCCGACCCATCAGAACTAAAGAATTTCCAGCCCATCTTGCTGCTACCCTACCCCGCCAAAGTACTAGAGAAAGCAATCAATGTACAACTACGGAATTTTATTGATGCCAACAGCTCCCTGGACAGCTCCCAGTCCGGTTTCCACAGCAATCACAGCACAGAGATAGCACTCCTGGAAACCACAGACGATATCCAATTACTCCTAGACCACAGCCACACCGCACCACTTATACTCCTTGACCTGTCAGCAGCTTTCAACACAGTCTCCCACAACACTCTGCGCACCAGACTCCATGACATAGGAATCCGCATAACAGCCCAGGAATGGATCCACTCCTTCCTCTCCGGGAGGACGCAGAGGGTCAGACTCCCGCCCTACGCCTCCAGACCCACAGGATTCAACTGCAGAGTCCCCCAAGGATCCTCACTCACTGTTTAATGTGTACATGGCTCCGTTAGCTGCCATCGTCAGAAGTCACTGTATGAACATAGTGTGATATCCTGATGACACACATCTCATCATTTCCCTCACTGAAGAGCCTGACACGAAAGAAACTTTCATGCAGGAATTGGAAGCCGTCGCCATCTGGATGAGAGAAAGTTGCCTGAAGTTCTATTCCGACAAGACAGAGCTCATAATTTTCAGAAATGCCACCTCAGCTTGGGACAACTCATGGTGGCCCATATCCCTCAGCACCCCTCCTGCGCCAAACGAGCATGCCCACAACTTAGGAATCATCCTCGACTCTTCCCTATCCTTGACCTGCCAGGTAAACTCTGTTACCTCATCCTGCTGGCACACACTCCACTAAGATCTTCAGATGGATCCCAGCAATCTGTTGCAGGACAGTCACCCATGCCTTAGTCACGAGCAAGCTCGACTACAGCAACGCCCTCTACGCCAGCACCTTGACTAGAAATATCAAAAAACTACAACTCATCCAGAACACCACCACCAGACTCATCCTGAGCCCTCCACACTGAGAACATATCTTCCAACACCTGAGGACCCTCCACTGCCTTCTGGTCAAGAAAAAAATCACCTTGAAGCTACTCACCCACATGTACAAGGCCATACACAATGCAGGACCAGCATACCTGAACCACCGCATTTCCTTTCATACCACCTCCAGATCCCTCTGCTACACCCAGCTGGCCCTGGCCACCATCCCTCGTATTCGTAAAACCACTGCCGGAGGACGATCCTTCACCTACATTGCAGCAAAGAGCTGGAACAACCTCCCCCTGCACTTCAGACAAAGCCCATCGCCTCCTATCTTCAAGAAGAACCTCAAGACTTGGCTCTTCAGATGAGGCCCCCCTGCACCTTGAGACCCTCACGCTTTACAAAAACTGAGTGATTGATTGAGTGCAATGCATGCATTGCACCGCTTTGTGACTATGGCACAGATATTTTGACCTTGTTGGGCCACATCAGCCTCACAAGAATGATGAGGCTAATGTGGCACAAGGAGGCACTAGCCGAACCTAAATCTGGGCCCTAATGTGCTACATTAGATAGCCGTTATCCCTGTGAGATGAACATGATACCGTAGATGCCTGGTAGGTACTTTAGTCATAAATCTGGATCTTGGCATTGTGGTATGTCTTTTGGACAACATGTGTCATCTGATGATGCTGTATACATTGCATGGTTGTTCTATCTCTACTCAATGCAGTTTTTGATGTCATGTTCTCCTCATGTTTTAGCTGCCACAATGACCTCAGCACAGAAGCATGATTTTAACAAGAGAGCACAGTGTTTCTGCCACATTCTAGAAGTATAAGCAGGTTACCGGAAGATGGGCAAGAGATATCGGCAGAAAAAGTTATCGGGGTCTTGGCAGGCATTCCCACATGGGGAACCGACTAAACAGGCTGCAACCACCAAAACAACACCTGGCTCTATTGCAAAGGTCAGGGGTGCCTCAACTGGTCCCACCCTCTCCACCTCCACAGCCCAAACCTCTACACCAGCCCAGCAAGAGCCATCACCAGCTTCCACAGTCTCCAGCTATGAGGCTGACAGGAGGAGGGACATGACAGATATCAAGGCCAGGTTGGCCAAACCAGAGCAGGACAATTCTAGGAATTTCAAACTTTAAAGTATTGCAAGGAAAAGCTCAAAAAGCTGTGAACAACAATATACACAGCCTCCCAGTTCCTTTCCTCCCCTATTCTATATTGTAAATAGTTGTAGTGGGTTTTAGGTGGGTAGTAATAGGTTAGGTAGCATAGATTAGGATAGTTGTAGGACATAGTATAGCTGGGGTGGTCGGTTTTAGTTTTATCTTTTGTTTTGGGGGTTTGGGTGGAGGATTATGTATGGTCTCTATGTAAAAAAATAACAAAAGAAACATAGAATATAAAAATACAAAAATAAGTGCCAGATTTATACTTTTTGACACAAAACTGTGCAAACGCAGTTTTGTGCCAAAAAGTTTACCATTGGCTAGCGCCATTTTTTAACTCCACCCGGGCATCATATTTATACTATTATGCTGGGGGGCACTAAAAACAGGTTAGACAAAACATTTTTTACGTTAACCATTGCACCTTGTCATAAGGCAAAATTACGTTAACGTTGGGAAAAAAAACTCTTACTTGTTTTACAACACATAAACATGTTGCAAAATGGAAATGCACCATTCTTACCCCCATTAGCGTAAAAAACAGACGTTAATGCAGAAAACAGAGCAAAGGAGAGGCAAAATGGAGCAAGAAAGCCAGGAGAGACCCTAGGGTTGACCCCAGTCAACCAGGAACCAGCCAGCAGGACAAACACAGGACCCAGGGGAGGGAAAAGAAAAAGAGAAAATGTCATTTCAGTGTGGAGTAGTACGAAATGCTGCTGAAAGAGGTGATGGAGCATCAACATCAACTCTTCGTCACCTCAAAATTGCCAATTGGTAGGAGAGAGGCAATCTGGCAGCAGATAGTAGACATGATTAACAGTGTGGAAGAGGTAAGGAGAACCGTAACCAAGTGCAAGAAACGCTGGCATGATTGCAAGGGAAGGACAAAGGAAATAATAGCAAGGAACAGGAAGGCAGCACTGCAAACTGGAGGTGGTAGTCCAGCACCACAAGTGGACTTGGACAAGATGGAGGAGATGTTTGCAGCATTTATCCCAGAGGCAATGGTCACTGGAATCGCAGGACAGGACAGCGCAGGCTACCAGGAAACACCACAAATGCAGGGTAAGTTGCATGGGGGACATTAATGCTAAATTGTCAAGTGCAAGAAGGGGGAGGCACATAGGACACATGCAATGCGTGTCAAAGGAGCGCAGAAGGACACATTGCACATGAATCAAGTTGCACCACGCTGACGTAAGCTATACATGTACCTAAGCCTTGGAAGTGCCATGCACCACAACACATAAACAACCTGGACATATGTCAATCACCAGGGCTAAATACCTACATGTACATATGAAGTGTGAGAAAGTAGCCTCTTTTTAGCATGGTTACCCCCATTTTTGTCCTGTTTGACAGTGTTTGACAGTGTGTTTTTACTATCTCACTGGGATCCTGCTAGCCAGGATCCTGGTGCTCATAGTTGTGGCCTATGGGTGTTGTCAGTATGCTTAAATGTGTCAATGGAGTTCTGCTAACCAGAACTCCAGTGTTTATGCTCTCTCTATTTACCAAATTTGTGACTACAGTTTAGTGACTTCATATACCAATTCTAATTGGCACACTGGACCCCACTTATAAGTTCCCAGTATATGGTACCTCAGTACCAAGGGCATTGGGGTACCAGGAGATCCTTATGGGCTGCAGCATTTTTTTGCCACCCATAAGGAGCTCATACAAACACTCCTTCAGGACTGCCACTGCAGCCTGAGTGAAATAGTGCACACATTATTTCACAGCCATTCCCACTGAACCAGGTAACTTATAAGTCATCTATATGTCTAACCTTCAGATATTGAAGGCTAGGTACAAAGCTACTGTATGGGAGGGCACCCTGTACTGGAAAAGGTGCCCCCAAGTTTTCTGGGCCCAAATTCC
Source organism: Pleurodeles waltl (assembly GCF_031143425.1). Lineage (NCBI taxonomy): Eukaryota > Metazoa > Chordata > Amphibia > Caudata > Salamandridae > Pleurodeles > Pleurodeles waltl. The sequence continues at coordinate 206,219,026 of NC_090437.1, forward strand.
AGGACTTCATCAGTGCAGGGACACCATTATAAGCGTGCACTACATATATGTCAATACATATATTTAGCTTCACTTTGGTAACTCCGAATATGGCCATTTGAGGTGTCTAAGATTGTGAAAGTGAACCCCCATTTCAAATCTGGTATGGGGGGCAATCCAAGGAACCTAGGGTGCTCCTCCATGGACCCCCAGTACTGCCAAACCAGCTCTCTGAGGTTTCCACCGCAGCCCCAGCTGCTGCCACCTAACATACAGGTTTCCGCCCTTCTGGGGATTGAGCAGCTCAATCCCAGGAAGGCAGAACAATGCATTTCCTTTAGGAGAGGGGCGTTATACCCTCTCCCATTAGAAATAGGTGTTACAGGCATAGGAGGGGTATCCTCTCAGAGCCTCTGGAAATGCTTTGAAGGACACAAACCTGTGCCCTTCTTGCATAATCCAGTCTACACCGGTTCAGGGACCCCCAGTACCTGCTCTGGCACAAAACTGGACAAAGGAAAGTGGTGTGACCACTCCCCTGTACACCGCCACCCCAGGGGTGGTGCCCAGAGCTCCTTCAGAGTGTCCCTGGCAATAGCCATCTTGTATTTCAAGGTGTGGGGACCCTCTGGGAGCATCTGAGAGGCCAGTGCCAGCAGGTGACATCAGAGACCCCTCCTGATAGGTGCATACCTGGGTATGTAGCCAATCTCCCTCTCGGGGCTATTTAGGGTCTCTCCTCTGGGTGTTTCCTCAGATTCGGTTTGCAAGACTCCACCAGGACTCCTCTGCTTCAGCTTCTTACCATCGGATCAACCGTAGACTGCTCCTGGAACTGCTGTCCTGCAACAAAATATACAGGAAGGCTACTGTGACCTGCAACTTCAGCTCCAGCCAGCAACTGCAACAGTTTCAAGGTTGTGCACGCTCTGAGGTCTGCCTGTCTTCACCCTGCACGAGAAGAACAGAAGGAATCTCATGTGGAGTAACGGAGTCACTTCCCTGCTGAACCAGCAGGCACCTCTCTGCAACTACAACCGATACTCTGGGAATCCTCTCCTGTCGACGAAAGTGATTCCTGGAACACAGGTTGTGGACCGACGTGATCCTGACTCTCCAAAGGTCCAGCTGTCCAAATTTGGTGGAGGTAAGAGCTTTCCTCCCTGCGCCAGACAGTACCCCTGTACATTGCATCCTCTGCAGCTCCTTGGGCTTTTGTGCACTCCTTCCAAAAGTTCTTTGTGCACAGCGTAGCCCAGGTCCCTAGCACTCTATCCTGCAATGCTCAGCTCCCTGACTTGTTCTCTGGCGGCGTGGGATCCTTCTGTATAGTGCTGCGACGACTGCACTTGGCAATTCCTTTGTCCCTGTGTCCTGGGACTCCCGTGGGGCTGCCTGGTCTTCTGAGGGCCCTCTGAAGTGCTGAGATCCCCCCTCTGTCTCTTCAGTCTGAGTTAAGACCTCCCAGATCCCTCTTGGGTCCAGGCAGCTCCTCTTTGATGCAAAATGTGTACTTGCATGAACCAAGGCTTGTTGGCCGAATCTAGCAATGCATTCAATGACTCGACATGGGACATCTCTTGCACCAAGCAGGAACCCGCAGCTATCTACTTCGGTGCATTTCTGTACTTTTCTTCCAACCAGAGAATCCACTTTTGAACCTTCTTCCAGGTAGGTAGGTGTTCCTGTTCTTCCTGGACTCTTCATCGAATTCTGGACTTGGTCTCCTCTCTCCACAGGTCTTCAGGTCCAGGAATCCATTGTTGGTTGCTTGCAGTCTTGCTTGGTTCTTGCATAATCCTTCACCACGACTTGTAGTGTGTTCTGAGGAAACTTGCTGTACTTTACTCCTGTTTTCCTGGGCTCTAGGGTGGGGAACTTTACTTGCCTTTGGTGTTTTCTTACACTCCTAGCACCCCTCTACACACTACACTTGCCTAGGGAGGAATCCTACTTTTGCATTCCACTATTTTAGTATATGGATTGTGTTGCCCCTAGGCCCATTGCAATCTATTGTGTTTCTCACTGTTTGCACTATTCCATGACGGTTTACTTCCCTGATTTTTGTTACTAGTGTATATATTATGTATAATACTTACCTCCAGAAGGAGTATTGTCTCTAAGATATTTTTGGCCTTGTGTCACTAAAATAAAGTACCTTTATGTTTGGTAACACTGAGTATTGCCTTTCATTGTGTATAAGTACTGTTTGACTATAGTGGTATTGCAAAAGCTTTGCATGTCTCCTCATTCAGCCTTGGCTGCTCTGCTACAGCTACCCCTAGACAGCCTAAGCTGGTAGACACTACCTACATTTCACTAACAAGGGTTAACTGGACCTGGTATAAGATGTAAGTACCTTAAGTACCCACTAGAAACCAGGCCAGCCTCCTACATGCAGCACATGGGATTGAAGGCATGTCTAATGACTGTGCCTCTGGTTGTGTCATCACAACATCCCTTGCATATAGTGACATTAACTCTACCAACACGACCAAGACATCAAAGACTAGGAAGTCAGACAATACCGTTCCTGGGGATACGTAATGGTGGTGTCCCTTGCAGTAACACCTTGCAAGTGTCTTTCCTCATGGCCCAAACACATGTGTGCTGCATCTTACAGCACACAATTCATTGCAACCATCCCAACAGTACCCAGACATGTGCCGGTAGCACCACCACCCTGCACATTAACAACACATCCACATAAGGCAGCCACCACTTCATCATGCAGTGAGGATGCCCCCTGAGTGCAGGGAAAGATAATCAGAGCAGGCGCTGGGGGGTAGCAGGGTGGTCCTGTATCACTGGCAACAAGCCAATACCCAGAGCAACTAAACAGATGTAGTGTGAAACCACACATATTGATGCTGATCAGAAATGTGCAGCTACAGAAAATATGTACCACAGATAGCAAACTGTAGGTCACAACAGATGCAGGCTGAGCCCACAACTAATCTGACACAACCATGTGAGACACATAGGAATGGGGAAATAACCACACACATACAACACATGGTGTATGACTGTAAACATAATGGTGTAAAATTCCACCTTGACGGGCGGGGGATGGTGCGTGGGCACGTCTGGTGTTGGTGAGACTGCCAGTGCAGTGTACCCTTTGTGGTTTGCAGTATGAGTCACACGTTGGGATGGTGGGTGGAAATCTGTCTGCTCATGGTAGCTCTGTGGGGCACTTAGCACAATATTGTTGATGGATCAAATAGAGTCATTGCCAGTTTTGGGGTGTATTGGGTGTGACAGGACATGCTGCTCTGAGCCCTGCAAATCAGGCAGTGGAAAGGGCAAAGGGGCAGGCCATGGGTCCCCCTGCACTGCTCATGCCAGGTTCATGGGCTGTGCAGAGGCACTCAGGGGCACCCCACAACATATCACCACCAACCTTTGCAAGGGGGGTTTCACCGCCATGCAAAGGCTGGTGGAAAATGCGGGAATAAACCTGGAGGGTAGCGTTGATCTTAATACTGGTCTGGTAAGCTGCTGGAAACCTGCCAGTGCCAGGCCAGTGGCCCATGAGACATTCCCCATTGACAACGTGTGCCACTTCCACCTGCGCTGTTGGGAGTGGTCATATAGACAATGGCAGTCAGGTGGTCATAGGACTGCCCACTTGTAACGAGGGACCAGTATGACTACCTGCAGAATCACCATCAAACTAACTTGAGGCCCTGACCTCAGTTCAACTCCAGTTAACTGGCTATGCCCATAAACTCATTTACCATCAGGCCCTGTCTTATCCAAAATGATATACACAGCAAAAAATGATACCCATGCTGGCCACCCCTGTATCCACCCCTGTGCCGGTGTCAATTTAGCTGCACTACCACTATGCTGAATCTTTAGCATCATTATAAAAGGATGGCTGTATTGAGGGGGAGATCTTAGTTGTGTAGGAAGGAGCATCTTCCAGCACAGACAGAAGATGAAATGGAAATCTGTTAGGTCCATGTGTGCTGTGCAATGTAGCACACATACAAATACATCAACATGAGGAGCTATCAAAGGAAATAACAGCATGGTGTCTTGGCAATGCCATCCCTGGGGTGGTGCAAGGTTTCAGTACCGCAACAGGTGTATGCGAAACATGTAAGACTGGGACAGGGGCATAATATCATGTGTGTTGCTGTGGCTTGACCACTGCAACACCCATTGAAAGGTCCTGCCTTGCAAATGGATGCATAGGGAGGATTGACAATATCAAGATGGTGTCAAGCCACAAAAATGATATACATCACACCTAGTAGATATGACGCAGCCAACTGTGCCACCTAAGCTTCCCCTCATGTGACACTCAAGTGGGGCAAAGGACAACCATGATGGACAGGAACAATGTTTGGGAAGTAAGATGACAATGAGCCTCCAATGGCAGTCAGTGATGTGACATGTCAACTGCCACAAAACAGAAAGATTGATTTTACACCATCTCATTGCAGAGGATGATGGCTCTCCTGCTGATCTGCCTGTCCTGGAGTACCCCGATGACCTGGATGACCAACTGACAACCATCAGCCAAGAGACCCTCCAAGAAGTCCTTATATCCCTCCAGACACCACCTTCAGTCGCAAGGAGGATAAATAATGCAGCAGCCATCTCAGATGCCCCACCCAACATCCCAATAGTACGACCTGCCAGCACCAACACAGCTGAGGACTCAGAGGACCCAGGGACCAGCTTTGAGAGGACAGTGGTAGGAGTCCAGTGGGTGCTGGCCAAGGAGGTGCGGGTGGGGATAAAGACTGTGGCAGCTAGCCTAGAGGGTATGTGCACGTGCCTCGTTACGACCAATGAACATACTGCAGTCAAACAAGGCACACACTTCCATTTCACAGAGCCCAGCAGTGTCTGATGGACATAGCTGCTGCCGTGAGGGACAGGCAACAACAACTGCCCTCCCAAACTGGCAGCACCGTGATTGAGAACAAGCTGGACTCCATGCACTGGGAAGTGGCCTCCCTCAGGGCAGACATGGCTGCCTACCTCAGGGATGTTGCTGCTATCCTCAAAAATCAGCAGCTCCTCCTTTCTGCAGTGCTGCCATATGTTGTTCCACAGATGGCAGCTGCCGGGAATTGGGAGTCCACATCTCCAACCACTGAAGTGTGTGTGGCCCCTTCTACCTCCCCACCACCACCATCAAGGGCAGAGGAGACACCACACACATCAGAGGATAAAGATGTGGAACAGATCATCTTCACACGTAAAAGTTCCCGGTAGCACAAGCTCATGCCACATGGACAGTGTTTTTCTATGTCATGTGCTTGAGATCATGCCAGTGTTAGCACAGTTGGATATGTGCACTCCCCACCGACATACTATTGACCTGTCTGCTATGGACTGTCATTGTCTCTCACTTACTAATGGCAATTTCTGTCCCTCCACACTTAACGACATTTAACCCAAGCATGTCCCATGACATGTCCCTCAAACCTGGACTTGTGTTGTGTCACAATTGTATGGATTTCACAAATGGGTCACTGACCTGGACATTGTAAATATTACACTACGATACTTGTAAATTAACACCTCCTACACACACAGCATGTCTTTGTGTATTGTGACACATCTACTATGCTTAGGAATTGTGGTGTGTTTAACCATGTCATGTTACAGAGTGTCAGTACAAGAGTGCAGGAATATGGGGCACATACCCACACACAAGGTTCCAACATGACAAATGTCAATGCTGGTCTCACCCCCTACAAGCAATTCACTGAGTATGTCAAAAAGAAGAACACATGTATGCTTCACTCACTACATATGGCAGGAATGGCTTTGAAACAGTTCTCTGGCAATATCGTCAGCTGGGAGTACCAGTAGAACACCTTGATGTGAAACAGAGGTACCTAACCTCATTAGTGATTGCCTCCGGTCGCTTTTGCAGGTAAGAGTTCAAATGTAGGCTGTTGTCAGATGTGCCACAGTTCCCAACATTCCTACACAGGAAGCCAACACTGACAGCTGAATTACCACACCTACCAGTCCAATACAAAGTAAACATAGGGGGTCATTCTGACCCTGGCGGCCGGTGACCGCCAGGGTCACCGACCACGGGAGCACCGCCAACAGGCTGGCGGTGCTCCCGAGAGCATTCTGACCGCGGCGGTTCCGCCGCGGTCAGAAACGGAAAGTCGGCGGTCTCCCGCCGACTTTCCGCTGCTCGGGGGAATCCTCCATGGCGGCGGAGCGCGCTCCGCCGCCATGGGGATTCAGACACCCCCTACCACCATCCTGTTCATGGCGGGAAGCCCGCCATGAACAGGATGGCGGTAGGGGGTGCCGCGGGGCCCCTGGGGGCCCCTGCAGTGCCCATGCCAATGGCATGGGCACTGCAGGGGCCCCCGTAAGAGGGCCCCACAAAGTATTTTAGTGTCTGCTGTGCAGACACTGAAATACGCGACGGGTGCCACTGCACCCGTCGCACCTTCCCACTACGCCGGCTCCTCGTGGGAAGGTAGGTTTGCCCTGGGCTGGCGGGCGGCCTTTTGGCGGCCGCCCGCCAGCCCAGGGCAAACCTCAAAATACCGTCAGCGGTCTTTCGACCGCCGTGCAGTATTTTGACGGGGGAACTTCGGCGGACGACCTCCGCCGCCCGCCGAAGTCAGAATCACCCCCATAGTCACTTTGAGTGGTGGGTACACTGGATGGCAGATGAATGGACAAGTAGATGTGTTGTTGCTGCCATTGTGACAACTTAGTTGTCAATAGGTGATGCACATGTCAAGAGAGGGATTTGGAGGGAGGACGGAATCCCTAGGCCAACACACAATTTGCACTGTGCACTCATGGGAAGACCCTGAGACACCAGCATATAACATAAAATGTATAGGAGTAAGCAACAAAGTATAAAACTGAATTAATAAAATAAATAAAACCTAACCTATCCTAAACTAACCTGTTCTAACTATACCTAACCAACAACTAAAGCTAATTAACCAATGCTAAGCTTAACTAACACATTTAACACCACACTCTAAACATGGGCCCCTCTACCCCCCTTAAGTTACAAGACACATGCAGGACAACATATACTACTATTACACATATACTAACTAAATCTAAACAAGTTTTTTTTGTTGCATTTTTTTATTATAATTTTTTTCTAAAAACATAGATACCTCAACATGATAAGCCAATCACCCACCCACCAATTAACATGTAATAAGTAAATGAACCACCCCCAAATCCACTTTCCCTAACTAAACTACATACCTACATTAACCTAACACTAACCCCCTAAAACCCACAATAAAACATAACTTAAAAGCAGAAGGGAGGGGACAGAACTTGGAGGTGGCAGTTCAGATGCAACTCATAGTTTAGCCTTCTTCAGTTTTTTTTAATGATCTTTAGCCGCTTGGTGTTGGCGGCCACCTCCTTCTCCAAACTGTCCAAATGTTTGAGGACCAGAGAAACGTCCCTCTTCAGGTCCTGCAGCAATTGCGTGTCCATGGCAGCAGGTGGTGTGGGCTGTTGCACTGTTGCTGTAGAAGTAGTTGCAGCTGAGGTTGTAGGAGTGGTGCCAGATGTGCCCCCCTGCACTGCTGAGGAGCTCTGTGTTTGCGGTGCCTTCCTTGCCACGTGGGGACCCCATGTGGGAATGCCCGCCATTCCCCCATTGTCCTCTCAGCACAGTAGCGGTGAGCCATCTTGCGGAACCCAGATTCCACTGCCAGGATATGGCAGTACCTCACTGCCCTCTTTTGAAATGCGCGTAGCTCATCATTGCTCATGTAGATGGGAAATGGAAACAGGCAATCATCACTGTCAGCTTACACTGCTACATCCAATTACACATGCACTCCAAGTCACATTCCAGAAAAGACAATGGCCCTGATAAAAGTAATGACAACACGGTCTTAGCATCATATTAGTGAAAAACGTGACAATGAACCAAACGTATGGAAGTGTGCATAACTTTTGCATTGTAAAGAATAATGCAAAGGCAGGGCAAACCTTACATAGATCAGGCCCAAACTTCCTCATCATCTGGGTCTATTTACAACCATACATCACCAGGAACTTGGACATGTTAATGGAAGGATGGAATGCTGTTGGTAACCATAAGGGGTCAGAGTTGATAGGTACACATGCAAGCCTGATCAATATGACTGTCACCGACACTGTGACCGTCACATCTACCTAAAAATTTGGTATTCCACTCCCACTGAGTCTAAGGGGGGATGGCCACGCAATCCATCATCTCGACTGTCCTAGTCATCCACCAAGGCATGCCCACTCATACATGGAGTCAAGGAGTGGACCATAGGGTTGACAACTAGGAAGCTGCTATCCGTAGGTCTATCACATCTACATTCATGTGCCTAGGTGTAGACACCCATGAATACCTGATCTGCCACTACTATTCCTTACACACCCATTTCCATGCCAGCACATGTTTGGCCGTGACCTGCATGCAAGTCAATTACATTCCACATTAGTGTAACATACAAGGAGTGCAAAAGACAGAGCGCCATGCTGAGGGACAATTGCCAGCCCAGTCCTCCATCTTCATGACAATACAGGGATGGACCAAATTGAGTTCAATATGGTGCATCCCTGTGTTGGAGAATGATGGAGTGCGCCACTACCAATAGCCTCACAGCATTGCACTCTGTCATTCTTAGTCACACATGGTCCTATATATGGCCCTAAATGTGGCTTGTCATCACCTTGTGTACACTATGCTGGACATTGTGCCCCATGATCCTCACAAGATGTGACCCTCTGGTGGTGTATGGGGATCCTTTAAATGGACCATAATGTCAGGATGCAGCCTACTATGATATCTGATCATTGGACAGCTTTTCACATCTGGCATTGTATTCAACACACATGACTCACTCACACAAAACCATGGATCACTTCACAGGACATGCATAATCACACTTACTGGGTACATCTGGGTCCTCAAATCAAGCCACTTCACTGATTGTGTAGGGGGCAGGTCCACCTGTAAGACATGAATGGAAAACCATGCTTAGTGTCATCTCACAATCACTGCAAGTGGACAACAAATTTTAGTGTGAACTAGTTGAGAGGAGTGGGCTAGTTAACCTCGTGGAAAACAGTGCAACAGACACACCACTACGATCACACAATGACACACACACTCAGGTGAGTAAGAGCCACACATCTAAACACTAACACTGGTCCAGAGACTCATGTAGAGCTACACCATGCAACAACCATATGTGGAACATCTATAGAAGACGGAACAACATGGTAAAATGGGAATTGTGTAAAAAACCTTGACACTACCCTGGTGCTTTGCAAGAAATATGACTCAGGTACTCAAGCTTGTCCTGCAAGGCACCCAGAGGCACTTTGTGATACTTTGTGATAGACATGCCGCTCAATTTTAAGTCTGCAATGATCAGGCATTGATTAATCCATGAATGATGTTGCAAAGTTGTCTAATGGTATCAAATGCCCCATATTCATTGCCCTCTAAGGCGGGTAATTCCCCTATGCTAACATAATGGCAGGGGCTGGGGTCATGTGCGTTAAATGATGACAAAGTTGTGCTACACATGCATTGGCCAACTTTGTTGACACAATCCAAGGAAAATATGGTAGGCTGGCGGTGCCTTGGAGTTTCATACATGATACTATGCTGGGGCACAGGTGTCGCTCTAGCCTCTAAAATGTGTGCCTTTGTGATGGTTGTGCAGTTCTCATCAGACATCTGACCTACATTGGTATCATTGTTGGTCATTTGAACTCAAGGCCTGGACTGACGCAGATACACTTCATTCTGGTTGCATCAACCTGTCCACAAGTATTGCATGCAGCACTCCAACTCCTCTGCCACTGTCATTCAAAAGCAGTGAACAGTAAATAGTATGCCAATTTAAGACTCACCAAGAGGTCTGCCGATCTCAACACCAAAGTGATCGAGCAGGTCCTGCTCCTTGGCCACTAGATCTGCCCAGCGATGCTTGAGCTGGTGCTCATTCCTGCCGCTCCTGTACACTCTCTTCAGGTGGTGGAGCACCTTGCCCCACCACAGCGGCATGGCTTCAGTCCGGTAGCTCTGGATGACCCGCCCACCCATCTTTAGCATAATGGGCAGGTAATGGCATACCAGCCACGCAAATCCACCCTGTTCTTCCTTGTCAGCCTTCCCATACCAGACATGTTGTATTTGGTCAAACATGACCCCAAATACAAATAAAAAAATAATAATAAATGGAAACCTAACCCCACTAACTAATTCCAACTATCCCAAATGCTTAACTACCCCAGACAGACACTCCTCAGTACAAATGCAAATATAGTAATAAAACACACAAAATCACAACTACTGGGACAAAATGTACACAAAATATAACAGGACACGACAGGAGGGACAGCACAAAATTCAAATCGCAGCCAAGACACAACCACCAACTCCAAATCACAACCACACAGTCAGAAAGGCACATACTCTAAAGAGAAAGTGAAACTACACTCACTGTACCATGCTTGTAGACAGGATTTCCTATTATATCACTTCCTGTCCCCGTGTGTCATGTTTATCTGTTATGCATGTATTTATTTGACACATTTGACATTTGTGTAGGTATTTTTAGATGCATAACACACGTGCATCATTTACATAGACGCATGACGGTTATGCGTTGATTTCACTGAAGGCAGCATTGAGAGGAGTGTGAAGGTGGAATTCACGTTAAGGGCCAATGTGTCATTTACTTCGCGTTTGCGGATGTTTTAGACACATTTGTGTCATATTTTTTTAATCAATTCCTGAATGTGTGTTTTTTTGCATTGTTCGTAGAAGTACTCTGAATCAATATGCATATGACATGGGTTGTGCTGCAGTGTGGTATTTTGGGTATCGCTACATGTGGTAGTCCATGCAACGATGTAACAAGGGTGTGATTGGTTTGTTCCACCAATGTGTGTGCTACAGACTCAACAGCATGCAAATTGTTGCACGTCGTGCATATATATACAGGTGTGACAACAGTGTATCCACATAGGTTTGGCATTCAGTACAATGCAATAGTTCTGATTGGTGATTGTGTATTGTGTTTTAGCCTGTGATGTGTGATGTTGTCAGAGCATAATATCTAAAGCTACATGCACAGGCCAGGCATTGTGATAATGGGTGAACCATTGCTACCTCAGAAATATTACCCAACAACTGTCTCCATATGTAGATTTTGAGTTTATGGAGACTTGTGTAAAGCCTGCATATTAGTCTGACATGTGTGCATCTTTGGTACATAGTGTGTATGACACACTCTGCCTACATTCCCCCCCAGAATATGTTTTGATCACAAAAGTTTGATTATACTCGTTGCAATTACCAATGGTTGTTGGTTGAGTGTGGTGGACCTGCTGCCCTACCTGCATATGGTCTCATCCATGCTGATGTGCATTCCACAGATGTGTCTGTGCAATGTGTGGGGTCATGTGTACCCTGTGTCAGGATTGTGCCCCATGGCAGTGGCAGGACAGATTACTATGGATATTGTGCACACGCCCAACAATTACCATTGGTTGTTATACCTGGGCAAATCATGATGACTATAGTTACTAATGATGTCCCCGCCTTGTCACACATGTTCCATGCAGCCATTACAACTCTCACACTGAGTTGTGACAGTGTTCAGTTCCAACATGACTTTATTTCTATTGTTTGGCATCCATTACCTCATGTGTGGGCCCCTTGCATACATCCTGTTTGGACATGATGTAGTTGTGTCTGATGACCTATTGACTAACAAGTTGGCAATGTGGATGTACAAAATATGTAGTGGTCCATAGAGTGTGTCCTTCAGTTGTCACATACCAGTGATGAGGCTGTTAGTGATGTGTGTGATGGTGGCAGTAGAATCTTACACATCACATATGATGTTGCAACAGTACTTGTCAGATTCCTATCTGCAAGATGATCCCTGAGCTTTGACTCACATTCCTATGCATTGTGTAGTAGAGATTGAAGAGGCCAAAGAAGGATTGGTTGTATTAGTGAAGTGTTTATTTACAAAACTGACAAGCTGATTTCAGTGGTTCTTAAGAGTAAAAGTTGTCAACTATGTTCTGTCTCTGGCGTACCCCAGCAGCTGTGTTGTGATGTTCCCCCTCCATATCGTCACCACCATCCTCCTATTCCTCCTCAGGAAGGTCATCTACCTGGTCATACATCAGAACATTCATCCACACACAGATGTTGTGCAGGATACCACATGTCAGGATGATTTTGCACACAATGTGTAGGGCATATAGAAGGCTGCCTCCTGTGGGGTCCATGCACCTGAATCTTGTTTTCAGTATGTCAAATGTCCTTTCCACTATATTACATGTCTTACGGTGTCCCTCAGTGTATGCACGGTCTGCTGCTGTGCTTGGGTTTGCAAACGGGGTCATCATCCACAGCTGTATGCCATAACCCTGATCCCCTATAAAAGATAAAAGGTGTAAGTTGTTGGTTAGGCTTGCAACAGGTTTGTCATGTAGCATGGCAGTTGTTATTATGATTTGGTTGTCATTCATACGTGTTTGTGGTATGGCGTGAGTTTCTGGCCTTGTGCAAAGTTTTATTAGCACTGTGTTATTGAACATGACAATCTTGGGTTTTAGCTCAAGGAACTGGGACATATATTTTGGAATCCTAACTGATGCGCAGTATGTCTGTACCATGTGCTGTGTGATGCACCTTTATATCAGTGTGCTATCACTAGAGGGGACATGACATATCCTCACAATACAATGGGGTCAGTCTGGTGACAACGTGGTAGCCCTACAGAGCCTGGATGTCCCAGCCATTTTGAAATGTGTCACTACAGATAAGTGCAACACTTAGGCCAATTTAAATGATTAAGTGACAATGCACAACACAGCTCAAACGTTGGCAGCACTGTGCTGCAACATTTTGACTATTCAGGAATGCACCATGTGTGACATGTTGCTAGGCAACCCTTTGTTGTCCCCTGCGCCGGCACCTAATATGGATCCCTGCAAAAAGACTACCAACCTTGCACCAGGGTGCTTGGCTCGCTGCCCTGTGGAGGTGGATGTATCTATTCAGGAAGAGACACCTTCATATTCATATACATTTTTGATAAACAATTGGCTCTTCCTATGTGTGCAGCAGTATGCAGCATGCATAGGTGCCACATTTATATGAGGTCAAATCACAGTCTATTTCCTTATTGCAACCTGCAAACGGCACCCCTGGGTGGTGTTTGATGTTGGCACTGCCTCAGGTTTTAGGTGACACCTACATCTGTGTCAGCATCATAATGCTATGTATCTTGTGGTGACAGACCTGTAGCTACACACATTGCAAGCCCCTTCCACGCTAAGTGCTGCATGGGAGGGTGGCCGGTTTCCGATGTGGCTTCAAGTCACAAAAGAGTGATCATCCGCAAAGTTGTACATAGAGTGCAGACCATGACAATGGCACTGGGGGCTCTTACATAGGGCCCTAAGTGATTATGAATGGCAGCTGATGTTTGTGCCAGCCACCAGGTATCCAAGGGTGTATATCCCATTGTTTCAGGGTGATCAACATCACTGCCAGTGTCTCTGCTATCTTCCAAAACATGAATCAGCATTTTTACTGTCTACACTTGCACAATGTAGGCCATGGGATGGAGCTCAGCTACTTAGCAAATATGTCCCTTAGTACAGTGCATGTAAGGTCAGTGATGTCCTAATTACTCCTACAGGGTCCCACTGTGACATCCATGATCTGTACTGTCTAGCAGTGACTCTGTCCCATGGTGGGCAATTTATTGTTTACGGTACAGACATGATGGTGTTGTGGGTCAATAAGTAGTGCATGTGAGGTGGCACTATGGTAGGTATGGTGCCATTTCTCACAAATCTGGCACGTGGTATGTGATGGCCATTGATGTTGTATTTCTATGTGTGTGACCCAATGCATCAGGCAGATACATATGCACACTACAGGTAAGTCAGGTATGTGTTGAGGAGATGTAGTTAGTATTGGCACCAGTTGTCTGGCATTTGATGTGTGACTTGCACAGCATGATTTGAGTGATCTGTGCCTATGTGTGACTCACGTTATATGAACATGGTGTATGCCATTGACATTGCTGTGCTATTCTTTGTTTGGTGTACTGTGTGTGTGAGTATAGTAGCAGGCAACCTGTGGGAACTAGTAGTGGTTTGTGCACATCTTCTGTTAGCAAAGGGTACATATCTGTACCTGTCCTTCACGTGGTGTGCCTGTCAAGTTGTGGGTGTGTTACGTACATGTGGGTGTATGTGTTTGAGGTGTGCACTGATTGTGCTGTACTGCAGCATGGTGCATATGGGTTGTTACCTGGACATCTGTGTTGCCCTGGCCATGTGTTTTTGGAGTGGTGTATGTCTCGTGTGTCCTACAGGGTTAGTGGGTTGTGTGTAAACTGCTAGGTTTGTTGACTTACCCTTAATTAGGCCATTTCCATATTGTCCATCCTGGAAGTGTTCGTTGATCCTGCTGTGCCTGAAAATGTAGGTGTCATGGACACTCCCAAGATACTTAGCCAAAATGTTTGTGAATAGACCCCGGTGGTCCACCATGGCCTGCACATTTATGGAATGCGTGTGTTTGCGATTCCTGTATAAATGCTCTGAGCTGCAGGTGGAACAAGTCGGACATGGGTGCAGTCAATTGCACAGAGCACAAGTTGATTGTACACTGAAAAAAGAGCATGATACTTGTGAATATGGTGATTTATTTACATATGCAAGTTTTGTTTCCAATGCTGTACAATGTCCAGTTCACTGATCAAATAAGAGATCCTGAGCCATTTGATATATATTCAGAGTCCAAGGATGAGGGACATGTATGGGTAGGAGAAATGTGTATTAGTGAGGAGGAATCCACATTGACAATAGATAGCAATTGGGACAATGACAGTTCATACACGATAAGTCAACAGTGGTAGAGTGAAAAGGTCACGTTGCCGGCTGTCACAACATTGGAATGACCTTAAGTACAGATCTACAGACATACTGTCCATGTGGTACAGACTGTAGCTACCAGTTGGTTTTACGTGTGAATGCTGTTCCTTCCACATCTTCATCCTCTGATGTGCGTGGTGCGTCCTGTGCCATGTGGGGTACTGTTGTTTAAGTTGAGGGGACCACACTGTAGAAAAGTACCCTCTTTTTGGCATGTTCCCCCAATTTCTGGCTGATGTCAGTGTGTTTGACTGTGTCACTGGGATCCTGCTAACCAGGAACCCAGTGCTTAAGCTTTCTCACCTCTCAATTTTGTCCCTGCATACTGGTAACCCAGTATTTCATCCCAAATTGGCATTCTGGTGTAGAAGGCTGGCCTGGTTTACAGTGGTTACCAAAGCTTCTTACACCTTATACCAGGTCCAGTTATCCCTTATTAGTGAAATGTAGTCAGTGTCTAGAAGTCAGGCTGTCTAAAAGTAGCTGTAGGCAGAGCAGCAAAGGAGACTTGCAAAGCTCTTGCAATACCACTGTAGTCACACATCATTCACACACATAAAAGACAATACTGTAGGAGGCTGGCCTGGCTTATAGTGGGTACCTAAGGGTACTTACACCTTGTGCCAGGTCCAGTTATCCCTTATTAGTAGATTGGTAGCATTCTAGCAGCTTAGGCTTATAGATGTAGCTATAGCAGAGCAGCTTAGGCTCAACTAGGAGACATGCAAAGCTCCTACTGTACCACTTATATCATACAGCACTAAATCATAAGAATCACAATACTCAGAGTTACTAAAAATAAAGGTACTTTATTTTAGTGATAATGTGCCAAAAATATCCTTGAGGATATACTCCCTTAGGAGGTAAGTAAAATACGCAAAATATACACACAAACCAAAATCAGGTAAGTAAACAGTTAGAAAAGTAGTGTAAACGCTGTAGAATACAATAGGATGCAATAGGCCTAGGAGCAACACAAACCAAATACTCTAAAAGTGGAATGTGAACCACAAATGGACCCCAGGCCTAGTGTAGTGTGTAGAGAGTCACTGGGAGTGTAAGAAAACACTAAGGGTGTCCACGATACCCCACCCAAGACCCTGAAAAGTAGGAGTAAAGTTACCCTACTTCCCCAGAAACACACTAAAGTCGTGATAGGAGATTCTGCAAAGACAACAACTGACTGCAAAGCACTGAAGACGGATTCCTGGACCTGAGGACCTGTAAAGGAAGGGGACCAAGTCCAAGAGTCACTCAAGTGTCCAGGGGGGGCAGGAGCCCACTAAAATCCGGATGAAGGTGCAAAAGGGCTGCCTCTAGGTGGAAGAAACTGAAGATTCTGCCACAATGGAAGATGCCAGGAACTTCTCCTTTGCACAGAAGATGTCCCACGGTGTGCTGGATGATGCAGAGTTGTTTCCACGCAGAAAGACAGCAAACAAGCCTTGCTATCTGCAAAGGTCGCGGTTAAAGAAAGTGGGTGCTGCCCTGGACCTGGAAGGACCAGGAAGTTGCCCCTTGGAGGAGGAGACAGAGGGGGCACTCAGCAGCAGGAAAATCCCATGCAGAAGCAGGCAGCACCCACAGAAGCACTTGAACAGGGGTTCAAGAAAGCTGAGCACAGCAGTCATCTCAACACTACAAAGGAGGGTCCCACGAAGCCGGTGGTCAACTCAGTGAGTTTTAGCAATGCAGGACAGAGTACTGGGGACCTGGTCTGTGCTGTGCAAGAAGGATTCCTTGTAAAAGTGCAAAGAAGCCCTAGCAGCTGCAGTTCATGCAGTACACAGGATTACTGTCTGGCGTGGGGCGTCAAGGACTTACCTCCACCAAATTTGGACAGATGGACCACTGGACTGTCTTGGTCACTTGGATCCAGCTCCTGTGTTCCAGGGACCACGCTCGTCAAGATGAGAGGGGACCCAGAGGACCAGTGATGCAGAAGTTTGGTGCCTGCGTTAGGAGATTTCTTCTTGGCTTCCAGTGCATGGTGAAGGCAGACAGCCCTCAGAGCATGCACCACCGGCAGAATTAGGCGCTACAATGTTGCTGGTAGTCTTCTTGCTACTTTGTTGCGGTTTTGCAGGCGTCCTGGAGCAGTCAGTGGCCGATCTTTGGCAGAAGTTGAAGAGGGAGATGCAGAGGAACACCGGTGAGCTCTTGCATTTTTTATCTGAAGAGAAACCCACAGGAGAGACCCTAAATAGCCCTCAGAGGAGGATTGGCCACTTAACCAGGTAAGCACCTATCAGGAGGGTCTCTGACGTCACCTGCTGGCACTGGCCACTCAGAGGCCTCCACTGTGCCCCCACACCTCTGCATTCAAGATGGCAGAGTTCTGGGACACACTGGAGGAGATCTGGGCACCACCACTGGGGTGGTGATGGACAGGGGAGTGGTCACTGGGCATGCCATTGCTTTTGTAGCTCCTGGCTTGCCTGAAGTTTTTTAGTGGCCTTTTTAATGTACTCAGCCAGCCTTCATCTTAGGCCAAGCACATAATCCACACTGGTTTGTTTAGGGGGCTTCAAGGTTTGCTCCCACCCCTCTTTGACAAGTGCAAGTGGACCCCTAACAGGGTACCCAAAAAGGAGTTTGAAGGGGCTGTAGCCCACTCCTTTATGGGATACCTCCTAGTAGGCAAAAATGAAGCATGGCAGTAGGAGATCCCATCTCCTTCTGAGTTTTTCAGAGTCCCATTATCATGCCTTTGAGAGTTTTGTTCAATCTCTCAACCAGTCCATTTGTTTGTGGTGAATTTATCGGTTACACCACATTCCTTCCACATTGCTTTTAAGTATGCAGACATGATGTTGCTACCCCTGTCTGATACTACCTCTTTAGGAAAGCCCACCCTGCAATATATTCCCAGGAGGGCCTTTGCCACTGCAGGTGCTGTAGTGGTCCTTAAGGGGATGGCTTTGGGATATCTTGTGGCATGGTCCACTACCACTAAGATGACTCTGTTTCCAGAAACAGTTGGAGCATCAGGGGGGACAACAATGTCAACCCTAACCCTTTTAAAGTACATCCCAACCACAGGTTGTGGGGTTAAGGGGGCCTTTGGAGTTCCACCAGTCTTGCCACTGGCTTGGTGAGTGACACAAGCGTGACACAACTATTTTGTGTCCTGTGACATATGAGGCCAGTGAAAGTGAGGGACCAGACTGTCCCAACTCTTACTTTACCCCAGATGTCCAGCAAGGGGAATGCCATGTGCCAGTGTTAGGAGGAAATCCCTATACTGCAAGGGAATGACCAATCTCCTGGTAGCACCAGGTTTCCCTTGCCTCAGTATAGAGGAGATTGTTCTCCCAGTAAACTTTGTGAGAGTCCCTGACATCCCCTGTTTCCTGTTTGACAACTTGCTGCCTTAAACACTCTAGTGTGGACAGGTCTGCGGTGCCACACTCAGTTCCTCCCTGGCAGCCCCCCCTGCACCCAAGAGTTTAGCTGTGTCAGCCTGAATCTCCTCTGGTGTAGTTTCATCAGAAGGGTAATCTTCCGGGGCAGGAAGGACAGTTGACAAGGGTTTGCCCTTCCTACCCCTGGTTTTTGGGAGCACTTGGTCTATTGTTCCAGGATCCAAGTTTCCCTGTCCTCTTTGTCTCTTGGTCTAAGCCCTGGTGAGAGCAAGGACATGCCCAGAAATGCCCAGCATTGCTGCATGAGCCTCCAATTCCACTTCAGCCCAAACTGAAGTCTACAAATCATTGCCCAGTAGACATTCTACAGGTAGGTCAGTGGATACCACAACTTCCTTTGAACCAGTAACCCCCAACCCTCAGTTGAGTTTCACAACAGCCAAGGGGTGGCTAACAGTGTTGCTATGGGTGTCAGTAACTTGGTACTGATGCCCAAGTAGGTGTTGCTCAGGGGCTACCAGCTTTTCCATCACCATAGTGACACTGGCACCTGTGTCCCTGTAGGCCTCAACCTGAACACCATTTATTAGGGGTAGCTGCTTGTGCTTATCCATATTAAGGGGACAAGCAACCAAGGTGGCAAGGTCAATGCCACCATCTGATACTAAAACAGCCTCAGTGGTCTCCCTAACTAGACCAACCACCACTACATTACCATGAGACCTGCTACACCGTTAGAGTGGCTATTAGTAGAGTTTTTCCCACCACCACTGCTATTACTAGGGGCACTAGCGGAGGCAGTGGGGGTTGGTGGTGGGAGGTTTGGTGTTTCTCTTAGGACAAGTGGGACCTCTCGCCCAATGGCCTTTGAATTTACATAGGTAACACCATGGCTCTTTCTGTTAGTTTGAAGAGGATTTGGGCCCACCTCCAGATGATTTTTGAGGACCTGATGAAGACTCTGACTTTTTATCTTTCTCCCCACCCTTATCATGAGACTTACCATCCTTCTGCTTGCCTCTGTCACCACCCTGTATAAGCTTTTCTGCTCACCTTTTTCCTGACCCATTTGTCTGCCTTCTTTCCCAATTCTTGGGGAGAGGTCAGATCTGAGTCTACCAAGTACTGGTGTAACAAATCAGACACACAATTGTTAAAAATATGCTCTCTCAGGATTAGATATTGTAGACCCTCATAATCAGACACTTTGCTGCCATGTAACCAACCTTCTAAAGCCTTCACTGAACAGTCCACAAATTCTATCCAATCTTTTGAAGACTCTTTTCTGGTTTCTCTGAGCTTAATCCTATGTTGTTAAGTGGTTAAGCCAAATCCATCCAAGAGGGCTGTCTTCAAAACATTGTAATTATCTGAATCATCTTCTCTGACAGTAATTAGTCCATCTCTCCCCTTGCCAGAAAAGGGCAACCACGGAATAGCAGCCCACTGCATCTGAGGGACCCTCTGAACTTTACAAGCCCTCTCAAGTACAGCAAACCACTTATAGATGTCACCTTCCTCTTTGTACTAGGGTACAATCTTGCGCAAGTCTCTAGAGTCAAATGTGTTCTCCCTGAC
The DNA here is from genome assembly GCF_031143425.1 of Pleurodeles waltl. Lineage (NCBI taxonomy): Eukaryota > Metazoa > Chordata > Amphibia > Caudata > Salamandridae > Pleurodeles > Pleurodeles waltl. The sequence goes on from NC_090437.1 coordinate 206,238,894, forward strand.
ATCATAGCTCCTGAAACTGATATTGCTGCTGCCACCATGGTGAACTAAACCCAACCCCTGTCTTTCCCTTTCCACAGCTAGGGCTTCCCTATCTAAGGGCAACTGTTGCAGCCTCAGTCTGGTCTCCTCCAACCTCAGCTTTCTGAGTTCTCTATCTAGGGAGTTGTCCTCAGGGTTGGATGTGTGGGACACTTCTGAGACTGAAGTGACAAGGGAATTTGCAGACATAGATCTTTCCTTGGCATGTGTAACCCTCTTAACCTGGCCTCTTAGTGTGAAGGGAGTTCTAGTTGTGTGTGGCCCTCCTCCCACTGCCAGCTACACTAGATGGTTTACCAGGGGGAAGATCTTGAGAAGGACCCTCCCCTGCATACTCAAGACCCACTTCTGATTCTACCTGGTCCGAATCCCCCTCTACCTCCCCTACCTGATGACCAGACTGTTCTTGGTCATCCTGGAGAAGGAGGTTTAAAAGGAAATCTTTGTTAGGGTTCTTCCCATTCCCTAGGCTTCTCTCCAAGCAAAGACTGTAGGAGGCTGGCCTGATTTGTGGTGGGTACCACAGGTACTTATACCTTATACCAGGTCCAGTTATCCCTTATTAGTGAAAAGTAGTCAGCGTCTAGAAGCCAGGCTGTCTAGAGGTAGCACTAGGAAGAGCAGCCAAGGCTGAACTAGGAGGCATGCAAAGCTCTTGCAATACCACTGTAGTCACACAATACTTACACAAGAAAGACAATACGCAGTGTTATTAAAACTAAAGGTACTTTATTTTAGTGAAACAAGACCAAAAATATCTTGAAGGCTATACTCCCTTAAGAGGTAAGTAAAATACATAAAATATACACTAGCAACCAAAATCAGGTAAGTACACAGTCACAAAGTAGTGCAAATAGTGAAACTCGCCATAGGCAAGAATGGGCTTAGGGCAACACAAATCATACACTAAAATAGTGGAATGCGAAAGTCGGTCCCGCATCTAGGCAAGAGTAGTGTGTAGAGGGGCACTGGGAGTATAAGAAAACACTAAGTTAAGTAAAGTACCCTACCCCTGAGTCCAGGAAAACAGGAATAAAGTACAGCAAGTTTCCTCAGAACACTCTAGGACTCGTGCTAAAGGATTATGCAAAAACCAAGTAGGACTGCAAGACACCAACAATGTATTCCTGGACCTGAAGATCTGTAGAGAGAAGAGACCAAGTCCAAGAAGAGAAGAAGAGTCCAGAAAAAACAGGAGCCCCCGCTAACCTGGATGAAGGTGCAAAAGTGGATTCTCCGGTTTAAAGAAAAAGTCAGAAATGCACCAAAGAAGACAGCTGCGGGTTCTTGCTTGTGCAAGAGATGTCCCACGTTGTGTCATTGAAAGCAGGCTGGTTTTCGTCGTTGGATTCTGCCAACAAGCCTTGGCTCATGCAAATGTCACAGTTGGTGGGAAAAGGAGCTAACTGGGCCCCGAAGGGACCTGGGGGTCTCAACTATGACTGACTATGAGGGGGCTCTTAGCACTTGAGAGAGGCCTCAGAAGACCAGGAAGAACCTACAGAAGTCCCAAGACATGGGTACAAAGGAGTTGCAAATTGTGGTCAGAGCAGCCCTCCACAAAGGGATCCCACACCTCCGGAGAACGACTTAGGAAGATGACCTTTGGGGGTAGAGTGCTGGGGACCTGGGCTACGATGTGCCTGCAGGATTTCTTAGAGAAGAGCACAGAAGCCCTAGGAGCTGCAAAACACGCGATGCACAGGGGTACTGTCTGGCTCGGGAAGGCAAGTTCTTACCTCAACCAAATTTGGACAGCTGGACCCTTGCACAGTCAGGATCACTTTGGTCCACCACCTGTGTTCCAGGGATCATGCTCGTCGACAGGAGCGGAGCCCCAGTGTACCGGTTGTCGCTGCAGAAAGGTGCCTGATGAAGCAGGGAAGTGACTCCGTCACTTCACGGGAGATTCCTTCGGTCCTTCTACTGCAAGATGAAGACAGGCAGTCCTCAGAGCAGGCGCAACCTGGAAACTGTTGCAGGAGCTGGAGTTACAGAGTTGCAGTAGACTTCTTGGATACGTTGTTGCAGTTGTAGAGTTCCTGGAGCAGTTCTGCAGTTGATCTGATGGTAGAGGGTGAAGCAGGGGTTGCAGAGGAGTCCTGCTGGAATCTTGCAAAACTGAATATGTCGAAACACCCAGAGGACAGACCCTAAATAGCCCTGAGAGGGGGATTGGTCCCCTAACAAGGGAGTCACCCATCAGGAGGGGTCTCTGATGTCACCTGCTGTCTCTGGCCACTCAGATGCTTCCAGAGTTCCTTGACCATCCTGAAAACAAGATGGCAGCACCCAAGGACACTCTGGAGGAGTGCTGGGCACCACTCCTGGGGTTGTGATAGACAGGGGAGTTGTCACTCCCCTTTCCCTTGTCCAGTTGTGTGCCATAGCAGGGACTGGGGACCCTTGAACTGGTGTAGACTGGATTATGCAAAGAGGGCACTGTTTGTGTCCTTTGAAGCATTTCCAGAGGCTCTGGGAGGATACCCCTCCCATGCCTGTAACACCTATTTCCAGTGGAAGAGGGTGTAACATTCCTCTCCTAAAGGAAATGTATTGCTCTGCCTTCTGGGATTGAGCTGCTCAAGCCCCAGGAGGGCATAAACCTGTCTGTGAGGTGGCAGCAGCAGGGGCTGCAGTGGAAACCTCAGAGAGCTGGTTTGGCAATACTGGGGGAGCATGGTGGAGCCCCCAGGGTGCATGGAATTGGTCCCCCAATAAAAGAATTGGATTGGGGTAAAATTGTCAATCTTAGACACCTCACATGGCCATAATAGGAGTTACCATTGTGAAGGTACATATATGTATTGACCTACATGTAGTGCACACTAATAATGGCACTCACGAAGTCCGAGAAATTGTTCCTTGACAGAGTGGGTGCACCTCGGCTAGTGCAGGGGTGCCCTCACACACAGGTACTATGCACCTTGCCTTCAGGAACTGAAGCTTAGACAGATAGGTGACTTATAAGTTACCTGGTGCAGTAAAAATGGCTGTGAAACAGTGCTTGCAAAACATACTGACATGTAGGCCACAAGCTATGAGCACTGGGATTCTGACTAGCAGGATCCCAGTGAGACAGTAAAAACACACTGACAAACAGTGACAAACAGGCCAAAAATGGGGGTAACCATGCTAGAAAGGGGCTACTTTCCCACAAAACCCCGGCAAACTTTAAAAGTTTAGGTTTTCATAAGTGGTTTTGATAATCCTAGGGGTGGCCTCTGAGGAAGACATAGTGATAGAAAAGTTATAGTAAAGTGAAAGAAAGAAAATACCTACTTTATATAACTTTTAGAATTTTAGAACGCAAGTGTGCGAAAGTAGTCTATTTCTAGCATGGTTACCCCCACTTTTGGCCTGTTTGTGAGTGTGTGTCAGTGTGTTTTTACTGTGTCACTGGGATCCTGCTAGCCAGGACCCCAGTGCTCATAGATAAAAATCTATATGTCAATGTGTTTTGCCTGTCTCACTGGGATCTTTCTAGCCAGGACCCCAGTGCTCATAGTTTGTGGCCTAATGTATGTGTTATCAGTAGTGCTTGACTGTGTCACTGAGGCTCTGCTAACCAGAACCTCAGTGCTTATGCTCTCTCTGCTTTTAAATTAGTCACTATAGGCTAGTGACTTAATTCACCAATTTCATTTGCCACACTGGACCCCCCTTATAAGTCCCTTGTATATGGTACCTAGGTACCCAGGGCATTGGGGTTCCAGGAGATCCATATGGGCTGCAGCATTTCTTTTGCAACCCATAGGGAGCTCAAAACTGATAAACTATTGGCAGCGGGTCAACAATGAACAATGCACCTACCCCTATCACCTATAATCCTAGAAGTAAAATCACAATTTTTCAAAAAGAATATATCTATGTATGTTATTATCATTCCATGTGTGCACTAATCACGGCACCTGCTGCCAAGGTGCCAGCCAACGAGGGATTACAAATGTAAAATATTTTGATAGTGCACCACCAGTACTAATATATCTAAAAAGTCAAGACATCATGTAACGTCACTTTTGTTCACATTGTTGACTTCATTTTATTCAAATTCACTTTGGAATAGATCATAAAAAAACAGCCAACGCATTTCGTCCTCAGCATAGGACTTCTTCAGGGCTTGTATATGTGTGGTATTCATGCTTGTCATCTCTAGTAAATATCAAGATGGATGTAATAAGTAAGGTGTAGATCAAGAATGGGCAAACCTATACTCCTTCGTTTCTGCAATGGAGCACGTCGAGTTCCATGTGCCGAAACGGCCTTACCTGGAAGGTCCCATGTCACGGGAGAATAACTCAGCGAGTTGAGCATCACAGAATGGAGTGCTGGGGACCTGGGCCAGGCTGTGTACGAAGGAATTTTGCAAATAGTACACAGAGGCCTCAGGAGGTGAAGAAGACACAGTACACAGGGGTACCATCGCTCTCGGGGAAGGCAAGGTCTTACCTCCTCCAAATTGCGTCAGCAGGACTTCAGGACAGTCTATGTCAATGATGTCCACCCTCTGTGTCATTAGGAGCATGCTCGTTACTGTGAGAGGAGTCCAAGTTTACCGGTCGTCGTCTTTGAAGGTCCCTGCTGGAGCAGGGGAGAGACTCCGTCACCCCACAGGAGATTTCTTCAGTCCTTCTCGTGCAGGATGAAAACAGCGAGTCCTAAGAGCATACACACCGTGGAAACTGTTGCAGTTGCTGACTTGGAGCTGAGGTTGCTGAAGAAAAGTATCTCTGGTGGATACTTTGTTGCAGTTACAGCGTTTCTTGGAGCAGGCTGCAGTTGATCTGAGGTCAGAGGAAGATGAAGTTGTTGCAGAGGATGCCTGAAGGAAACTTGCAAGCAGAATCTGAAGAGAACCCACAGGAGAGACCCTGAATAGCCCTGAGAGGGAGATTGGCTATTTTATCAGGTATGGACCTCTCAGGAGGGGTCTCTCACGCCACATGCTGGTACTGGCTACTCAGAGGCCTCCAGAGTGCCCCCACACCTTGCAAAGCAAGATAGCTGAAGTCTGGGACACACCGGAGGAGCTCTGGGCACCACCCCTAGGGTGGTGATGGACAGGGGAGTGGTCAATCCCCTTTCCTTTGTCCAGTTTCGCACCAGAGCAGGGGCTGGGCGTTCCCTGAACTGGTGTAGACTGGTTTATGCAAGGAGGGCACCATCTGTGACCTTCATAGCATTTCCAGAGGCTGGGGAAGGCTACCCCTCCCCAGCCTGTAACACCTATTTCCAAAGGGAGAGGGTGTAACACCCTGCTCTCAGAGAAAATGCGTTGTTCCTCCTTCCTGGGACTGTGCTGCTCAGACCCCAGGAGGGCAGAACCCTGTCTGTGAGGTGGCAGCAGCTGTAGCTGCAGTGCAAGCCTTAGAGAGCTGGTTTGGCAGTACTGGGGGTCCATGGTGGGGCCCCTAAGATGCATGGAATTGGCTCCCCAATACCAGATTTGGAATGGGGGGTCAATTCCCTGATCATAGACATGTTACATGGCCATATTCGGAGTTACCATTGTGAAGCTACCTATAGGTATTGACCTATATGTAGTGCACGCATGTAATGGCATCCCCGCACTCACAAAGTCCCGGGAAATGGCCCTGAACTATGTGGGGGCACCTTTGCTAGTGCAAAGGTGCCCTCACACTTAGTAACTTTGCACCTAACCTTCAGGAAGTGAAGGTTAGACATTTAGGTGACTTATAAGTTACTTAAGTGCAGTGAAAATGGCTGTGAAATAACGTGTGCGTTATTTCACACAGGCTGCAATGGCAGGCCTGTGCAAGGGTTTGTCTGAGCTCTCTATGGGTGGCAAAAGATATGCTGCAGCCCATATGGATCTCCTGGAACCCCAATTCCCTGGGTACCTAGGTACCATATACTAGGGACTTATAAGGGGGGTCCAGTGTACCAATTGAAATTAGTAAATTAAGTCACTGGCCTACAGTGACAAATTTAAAAGCAGAGAAAGCATAAGCACTGAGGTTTTGGTTAGCAGAGCCTCAGTGGCACAGTCAAGCACTACTGACAACACATATATTAGGTCACAAACTATGAGCACTGGGGTCCTGGCTAGCAGGTTCCCAGTGAGAAAGGCAAAACACACTGACATATAGGTTTTTATCTATGAGCGCTGGGGTCCTGGCTAGCAGGATCCCAGTGACACAGTAAAAACACACTGACACACACTCACAAACAGTCCAAAAGTGGGGGTAACCATGCTAGAAAGAGGCTGCTTTCTCACACAACCCCCCTTCCCAAACGAAGGACAATAAGGCTAACCTTGGCCAGTTGAGACTTTATTGTCTAAGTGTTGATAAGTGGAGAGTAGATCTGCAATAGAGTCGTTACTTCCTTTATCATCCAATATACAGTTACTTCCCTGTGGGGCTATAAATCAACCTGTTTGGAGATTTTTACCTAACCAACAGTGTGAGTGTAAATTCTCAGAGTTCCTATGAGTATTTTTTAAAGTTGGGCAGTGGGATTGGTCCACTGGGCCTATGTCAAATGCAGGAAATGCTAGACAGGGATGCTGTCTCAATAAAGCCATAGCTGGACAACAACTTTGAACACATGTCTGTAAGAGAGAACAGGGTTGCTGTTTCGCTTGAGTTGGAGCAGGGCAGGGCTGCTGTTCTATAAGCCCCACACCAGGACAGGGCTACTGTCCTAAGTGTTTAGAGGCAGTGCAGGGCTGCTGCACTAAAGTTTCTCTGGAAGGGCTGGGGGGGATGCTCCATATTTATTAAAATGGTGCAATTTTACATCTGGAATAGAAGTTTCACATAGAGGTACTTTTTCCTCTGGGAGTCCAGCTGTGGTAGCTGATGGCTCCTTTGATACAGGTTGTGTAGGAAAGTACCATCTTGCCTGGTATGTTACCCCCAATTTTACATGTATGTAGGTTTGTTTTTGCCTGTCTCACTGGGATCCTGCTAGCCAGGACCCCAGTGCTCATAGTTTGTGGCCTGAATGTGTATACCTGTGTAGTGACTAACTGTGTTACTGAGGCTCTGCTAACCAGAACATCAGTACTTATGCTCTCTCTGCCTGTAAATTTGTCACTATGGGCTAGTGACCACTTTTACCAGTTTCAATTGGCACACTGGAACACCCTCATAATTCCCTAGTATATGATACCTAGGTACCCAGGATATTGGGGTTCCAGGAGATCCCTATGGGCTGCAGCATGTCTTTTGCCACCCACAGGGAGCTCAGACAAACCTTTACACAGGCCTGCCACTGCAGCCTGAGTGAAATAATGCACATGTTATTTCACAGCCATTTTCACTGCACTTAAGTAACTTATAAGTCACCTATGTGTCTAACCCTCACTTGCTGAAGGTTAGGTGCAAAGTTACTAAGTGTGAGGGCACCCTTGCACTATTAAAGGTGCCCCCTCATAGTTCAGGGCCATTTCCCCAGACTTTGTGAGTGCGGGGACACCATTACACCATTACACTCTGATGCTATTGAGAGGTCCCGGTGCAGAGCAGCAGCAGTTTCCTGAGCTCCTGTTCCGGAGGCCTACCTTGATCTTCCAGGCCTTTGCCCTTCATTGCAGTAAGACGGAGGTTGTGTTGGGCCCCGATCAAGTTTTTGAAGGCATTCGAGTTTTTGTGCCTGGTTTTCATGCTGGAAGATTTTTCCTTGTGCTCATGAATGTGCTAGTGATTTCTGGCATTCACATGTTGATATTCGTATCAGCAAAACGCATGATTCATTTTTGGCATTTGACTTTTGAGATTCGGGTCGGCAACAGTGTGCGCAACCATTACTAGACATTTGCATATTGACATTCGAATCGGCAAGACGCGCGATTCATTCCTTGCATTTATCTTTTCATACTCATTGTGCGCTACCATTTCTTGGCATTTACATGGTGGCATTTGAATCGGCAAGACGCACAATTCATTCCTTGCATTAAAACTTTAATAATCATTGTGCGCTACCATTTCTTGGCATTTACATGGTAGTATTCGAATCGGCAAGATGCACAATTCATTCCTTGCATTTAAAACCTTGATAATCATTGTGCGCGACCATTTCTTGGCATTTACATGGTGGTGTAGTGAATCCTAGTTCGTTTTAATGGGATAGCATGAGTTAGCTTAGCCGCTGGCTTGCTCTGTCTTAGCCTATTTAATTATTTATTTCTTCTAAGATGGCTACCTTGTTTATAGTTAGGCCACTTGTTATGAGTTACATTACCAGTGTCACTGTGCCAAGGCGTCAAGATCAAGCACCAAAGACAAACAAACAGTAGGTGTTCACACTTAGGGATTTTCCCTCTCTATACTTTCGAGGGATTGTTGATATTAATTGCCGTCCCAAGCATGCCCGTTATCTATTGTTTTGGAATACACCTACGTCAGGGGACCTTGTAGATCTGTATAAATACATCACACTTTAGACAGATAATCAGAGGGATTCCGACCAGAGGGCATCGCCACCATCGCTGACACCGATGCTGCAGTCGTCTTGACGCTGCCCCAGTCTTCGTGTCCCTATGTAGTCTGAGATAGAGACCTCATTCCAAGGTAACGAGGGTTGGGGGCTCCTCTCATGGACACGACTTTGGCAGATTAGGTTTAGCGAACCCAGCTCTCCTTTAGGTAGGAGGTTAGGCCTATTCACATGAGGGTAATAGGGCATATTCCATCTTATATATCTTTTTCATGTATTGCAAAATGGTGGGGCTCTTCATAACAATGACTCTCTTCTTCACAATACTGTTATTTGCTATATTCATTATCCTAATCATTGCATTCCATGCAACTTATCGCAAATTGCAGTTATGTTAAATAAAAAGCTATTATAACTTTACTGCATCTGTGTCATTGCCTATGTTTGTATGAGACATAATATATCTGTGAGAAAAGGGTAATCTCCGTTTAACCACGACATACCTTGAGATATCTTACTTTGAGTCCCTGCGTAAGCGACTGCCATAAATCACCTTTTACTATTGTGTTTCTGGTGAGGTACTGCTAGTGAGCCGGTAAGGTTGGGACAACAGTTGCGACTTGTTGTAGGAAAGACTCAGTCGCCTACAAACAAAAGTACTGTTATCCTTAAACCAGCAGTCTTGCTCAGAGCAAGAGTCCAAACTACGACAGTGGCATTCAAATCGGCAAGACGCACGATTCATTCCTTGCATTTAAAACCTTGATAATCATTGTGCGCGACCCCTTCTAGGCATTTACATGGTGGCATTCAAATCGGCAAGACTCACGATTCATTCCTTGCATTTAAAACCTTGATAATCATAGTGCGCGACCATTTCTTGGCATTTACATGGTGGCATTCGAATCGGCAAGACGCGCAATTCATTCCTTGCATTTAAAACTTTGATAATCATTGTGGGCGACCATTTCTTGGCATTTACATGGTGGCATTTGAATCGGCAAGACGCGCGATTCATTCCTTGCATTAAAACTTTGACAATCATTGTGCGCGACCATTCCTTGGCTATTACATGGGGGTATTCAAATCAGCAAGACCCGCGATTCATTCCCGCATTTAAAACTGATGTTTTAGATTGTTTGCTGAGTGTGCGATAATTTCATGGCATTTACATATCCTTGTTGAAATTGGCAGTGTGCGCGATTCACTACCCGCATTTAAAACTATGTGTTAAATTCAAGATGTTACATTATATGTGCATGTTAAGTCCTTAATACAATTCCTATTGTGTTCAGATTACTTTTTGTCCTCATGTAAAAAGACCATGATTGGTTCTGCTAGTGAGCCGGTAAGGTTGGGACAACAGTTGCGACTTGTTGTATGAAAGACTCAGTCGCCTACAAACAAAAGTACTGTTATCCTTAAACCAGCAGTCTTGCTAAGAGCAAGAGTCCAAACTTTGACATGGCGCCACCAACGATGGTGTTTAGGCACTAATTTACGGATACCCTGACTATCACTGTCTCACAGACAACAGGTACCCTAAGTACCATTATACGGAGACGTCCGTGGTCTTTGGGAGAATCCTCCTCAGCTGAACAGGTAACACCTAATTAAGCTGTAGGTTGTTCGAGCTCGAACTCATAAAAAGGAATAATACTTCCCCTATTTGGTGTTCCGTTTCTCTAAACAACTATGGCTAATACCATAGACATTCCTGCAAATGCTAGACATGCACTTACACAATATTTATTAGCGCAAGGCCTTACAGAAGAGGGCGGGGATGTTACTCTGATAATAGAAGCAACTGAAGCATACCAAACAGAAACGTTTTACTGTTGGGTCACCTTTCCTGAGGCTGACCAAAGAACGCACGCATTTCACACATATGAAATTGCGAACGTACCTGTACGGTACGAAGCATACCAATATCATGAAATAACCCTCACATATCAAGAGCATCAGAACTGGTTTGAAGGCGCCCTACCACATGTACTACGGAGAGTGAGGCTAGGTCCTTTAAGTAATGAGGGTCCTACATGGCCTATGTTTGCCACATATACACCTCACCCAGGCATACAGAATATGCTGATAGCAGATTTATGAGTTTCGTATAATGAATTAGTGGCATTATATAGACGATTGGTTCAGTTCGTAATGCGAACATTGAACACAACTCCAGCGCGTCCAGCACCGCCGGTAGCTGGGGGTTATCAATTGGCTGCTGGGATTAATCCACAAACAGTGCATACTATTATGGGTAAAGTGCCCACGGAGCAGGAAAAAATACAGTTCTGGATAGCCCAGAAAACTAATCAGCTGGAAGCTGCGTTTCCCCATACGGGACCACAGGAAAAACATAGACTGCTCACTATGTGCTTGCCGTTTGGGATGGTTCCCTCGGTGGATGACTGTGCCACATGGGGTACGGTCTTCGCTGCTGTGTATACTACCACACATGGTACCCCGACACTTGCCAATTTACCGGAAGTGTTAAAACAAATACAATATGAACATGGGGCTGCACCGGCCCTGGATCTGGGGATGAAATTGATGCGTAACTTTGACGCCGTCTCCTCGATAATACTGAGTAATATTAAAGGGGAAGCGGTGGCACTGGCAATACGCCAGCGTCTCCGGGAAACTCCAAATCTGGAACAAGAGAGACAGCTACCAAGAATAATTTCCGATACCTATATTAGTATAGGACGGGATAGTTTGGGAGCCAAACCTAAAAAATTGGAGTTACAAAGTACCGCCCATAAGGAGGGTAAGAAGCAGGCACAAGAGGGCTCTAAGAAGCGCTGGGACAAACAAAAAGATTTCAAAGAAAGAAGAAATAAGAGAGCTGATTCTCCACATCCGGAGTACTCCGAAAGGAGGTATAATCTCCGAAATAGGGAGCACACTAGACCTCCAGACAGATATACTGATTCACGTCCCTCTCGTTCCTTTCAGGACGCACCGGATAAACGTCGTGAGAGAGGGGGCCGTCAAGATCGACGTTCGGAATACGTGAAAGAGAAGAAAGACTCACCACAGTCTACCATTAAAAAAGAAGACAAGACTCCTCAGCAAAAGCCACAGTTTAAAAAGAAGAAGGTGGCAGCACTGACAGTTAAAAATGCCAGTAGTATTGAGAACACTGTTGAGGAACAAGAAGTGGGCCGTGACTCAGTTGGACAGTGCGGCAGAGGTCACGATATGTCCCCAGAGTTTAAAAGATCATCTGGATGCGACAGCAACTAGCGATTACATCGCGGTTGAGACAGCGGATGGCCGCGTTCTTCCCCCGATAGGGTTTATGATTTGACAATTCAGATAGAGGGAGACGTGAAACGTACTATTAGTGTAATCTTTTGGGATGAACTTACTAGTGATATCCTATTGGCCGAGAGAGACTGGCCACCTGAACACGTCCGCAAGCTCCCACATGGGGAAGATGTCATTTTGCCTTCTTTCTCCGATCTTGTTCCAGAAGCAGCAAAAGAAGCCTATGCTGCTGAATGGGCTTTAGCGCAGGCACCTGCGCTATATCGCAATCATGTCGGTTGGGACAAGGAGTCTCCTTGTCATGTTATTCCCGTTAGGTCTACACCCCAACCGCAGCCACAATACCCTGTTAAACATGAAGCAAAAGCTCCGGTGAAGGAGATACTATCACAACTCGAGTACCAGGGAGTAATTCAGCCCTGTACTTCTGTGATGAATAACCCATTATTCCCCGTTGCGAAGCCGGATCATTCATATAGAATAGTGGTTGATTATAGACACTTAAATAGTCATACACGCACTTATGCTATACCAAATTCACACAGCACAGCACTGATAAACAATATAGTGCGTAAAAAATATAAAACTACATTGGATATATCTAATGGATTTTTCTACCAGAATTTAGCACACGAATGTAGAGACCTAAGTGCATTTTCATTTGGCTCCCAAAAACGCTTTTGTCGTTTACCTCAAGGCTATAAAATAGCCTGGGCCTGTTTTCAGCCCGTGTAACATCAATTTTGCACGAGATTGATTCCGATGCATTGTCCTATGTGGATGATATCTATCTCACTGACGACGTCCTCGACATTCATCTTGCGAGGGTCGATCGAATAATTTTGGGATTTGCAGACCTCGGTTATAAATGTAATTTTAAGAAAAGCAAGATAGCCTTTCTTACTGTATTGTTCCTGGGATATGAGCTATCAAACGAGGGGAAGAGCCTGGCCCGCACTTCCTAGAAAAGTGTGATCAACTACAGCCTCCGAACACACTTAAGAAATTACAGTCATTACTGTGTTTCTTCAATTTTGGCAGAACATACATTCAAGATTATGCAGAACGCATCAAGCCACTTTATGACTTAATTCAGCCCAATTTTTCTAGCAGGCGATGGACGATTGAACACACACACATCCTTAGAGACATGCAACGGGACATGCTAGAAGCGAAACACTTACACACACGTGACAATAAAACAAATTTGGTCATCAGAATAATTGCTGGTACCCTTGGATTTACTTATGTCACCTTTAATGAGGATGACACAGTGCCGATAGCATATAAATCACATTTATATTCAAATGCTGAAAAACGTTTTGCACCTACAGAAAAGATTCTGACAGCAGTTCAGATGGCCGTCATAAAAGAGAGGCCACTTGCCCAGGGGAAACACATTATTGTTGTCTCCCCGGTGCCGGCCTTAGAGGCTGTCACTAAAGCAAGCGTTCCGAAAGCTAAGGCATTACATCCACGCTGGATTCAATGGGCAACGTCTCTGACCGCCACTGATGTCGATTATGTATTCGATCCAAGGCTTCAGACACAAGAATTTCTCCAGGTTGAACAGGAGTACCCCGCTCCTCTGCATATCTTGCCACTAGACAGTTATAATACTATCATTTATACTGACGGATCAGCACAACCGGCTGTAGGTACCAGACATCAATACTCGGCAGCTTGCGCAGCCGTGTGCGGGGTGATGGAAGATGGAGTTTTCCACCCTCACAATACCTATACGCAGACCTTAGGGGACTGCATAGCCCAGTTGGCTGAGCTTAAGGCTCTTCTTCTAGCGCTCGAACATACTGAGGCAGGGAGCCAGACTTTGATAGTCTGTGATTCATATTACTACGTCCAGTCATACAATGAATATTTCAATCATTGGAGATTGAACGGGTTTAGGGATTCTAAAGGGAACACCATTAAACACAAAGGGGGTCATTCTGACCTTGGCGGTCCATGACCGCCATGGCGGAGTGCGGCGGAAGCACCGCCAACAGGCTGGCGGTGCTTCCTGGGCGATTCTGACCGCGGCGGTAAAGCCGTGGTCGGAAAAGGGGAGCCGGTGGTTTCCCGCCGGTTTCCCGCCGGTTTCCCGCTGGCCCAGGGAACCCACCATGGCGGCGCTGCTTGCAGCACCGCCATGGGGATTCCGAGCGCCTTCCCGCCAGCCTGTTTCTGGCGGTGTCCACCGCCAGAACCAGGATGGCGGGAACGGGTGCAGTGGGGCCCCTGGGGGCCCCTGCACTGCCCATGCCAGTGGCATGGGCAGTGCAGGGGCCCCTTAACAGGGCCCCACAAAGATTTTCACTGTCTGCTGTGCAGACGGTGAAAATCGCGACGGGTGCCACTGCACCCGTCGCACCCCTTCAACTCCGCCGTCTCCATTCCGAGCCGGCTTCATTGTTGTTGAGGGGCTGTCCCGCTGGGCCGGCCGGCGGTCTTCTGGCGGTCGCCCGCCGGCCCAGCGGGAAAGCCGGAATGGCCGCCGCGGTCTTTTGACCGCGGAGCGGTCTTTCGGCGGGAACCGCTTGGTGGGCGGCGACCGCCGACTGCCGCGGTCAGAATGACCGCCAAAATGTTGTGGGGAAGGGTGGCTGATCTTAAGGATAAGCTACCATGTGTCCATGTAGTTCATACATTAGGACACCAACGTGTAGGAATACACGTTGCCGGCAATACATTGGCTGATGAAGCAGCCAAAGCATCAGTAGCTACGGCTTCTGTGGCTGCAGTGACTCGTTCTCGGACGAGGTTGGATAATGAAATATTGATTGCCGTTAAAGCTTCGGCTGCAGGCAAGACCCTTCCGAAAGGATACCCTACAAACTATACTTACCATATCAGTGCACAGAATGTTGCTTATTCAACAATTCCTGGGGTTGGAGATTGAGTGATCCCCAATGAAGACCAGAGATTACAGCTGATTACAGCCGCACATGAGGGTGTTGCTTCTGCACATGCTGGTATACAGGCCACAATAACAATTCTACAGCAACGATACTGGTGGCCTGGTCTAGGCAGACGAACTAAGCAGTTTGTCCTTTGCTGTGACATTTGCCAGCAGATTAAGGGCTCTAATATCAAACGCCCTCCGCAGACATCCCTCTTAGTGTCAGACAAGCCACTTCAGTGTGTGTACCTAGACCATTGTGGTCCCTTACAGCCTGATGGTGCATACAAATACATTCTAGTGGCTGTGGATTCCTGTTCTAGATTCCTGTGGGTATGGCCACAGCGGTCGGCTGACGCCCGGACTGTTATAAAAGATTTGCTGATCTTTATCAGTACATATGCGGTTGCAGCATTCCATTCGGACCAGGGCCCTGCATTTGCCTCTAAGGCATTCAGGGACACCATGGGGACGATGGGTGATGAACTCCATTACTCCTCACCATACCATCCCGAGGGAAATTCGGTCGTGGAGAGGTGGAATCGTGATCTAAAGCAGTCCTTAACAGCTCGAGTATTAGGTTCAGGCCGCAGTTGGTTACACCACCTATATGGGGTCCAGAGAGCACTGAATAATCTGCCAAGACGGTCCTTGGGGGGAAAGTCTCCATATGAAGTTCTCTTTGGGATACCTATGTATGTCCTCAATCTTGATGCCCCTGGTATGGTGGCAGCAGAAACGCCATTTGACATAAAAGAACGTCTCACTGTTTTACAGGAGCTTCAACAATTTTGTGATGATAAATCATCTGCAAGTACTGCCACCTTAGGAATAAGGGAATTGGCGAAAACTTCGACTGGCTGGATTCCTAACGTTGGGGATCTGGTTCGTGAGAAGATCGCTGTGAAAAAGGAGTTCGGGCCATCATACAGAGCACCTGTACCAGTCTTGGGAATAAAAGGCACCAGGACTGTGATCCTACCACCATTGTCTGGTTCTAAATCGAATAGATTCATCTCCATTGATGACATCAAATTACACCATGTGGCCGATTCTCCACAGTAGACCAGGAGGTCCCTTGGGTGGTTCCCGATCCCCTCTCACTACCCAACAGGACATCCATCTACATAGTAGGATGAACATCACTGCTACTGACTATCCAACCATGTCAACTGCTGTTCCAGACTCTTCCTCGACCATGGGGAGGGGGGAAAATGAACTTTTGTTGGTTCCAGTCACATCTTCGGTGACCACCCTGCTTTAAGATTTGGCTGTATTTTACACTAACACTTCCACGACTAATGATGTTGTCTATCAAGAACCTCCACGAGCGGTGGACCAGAATTCAGCGGATCCTGTGTTTGCAGAGACTTCCTCTGGCTATTTCATTGACATTGATGATTTTTCTTCGGATTCATCCTCAACTGTGACTGACAAACTTTCAAAAAGTAGTGAGCTGTATTGATGGCTTAAAAAGAACTATTTGATCTACCCATGGAACTATCTATGGTTCTGTTTATTGCATTATTTTTATGGATTGGTTTTGTGACTGTTTTCTTTTTGCTGATTAATGGTCACTATATTCCTGATCGCTCCTCTGTGGAGCCTGTTGATGAAATTTTAACACCACATCATTCTTCACATAAGGTCCGACGAGATTTGTCCCCTGTAAATATTACAGCTATACCAATTACTGATGGGATTGTGTGGGACAAAGTTCCATTCGATATATACGGCCTACAGAGATTATTCAGATACCATACGTGTTCAAAATGTCAATGTCTGATGTTATTACACCTAATGTTGTCTCTGATGATTGGGATGTCCAAACAGTTGATTCCATGCTAGCTGAAATGAAGGACTATTCCGCTTTTGGAAGTGATGATGTATATGATTATACAATGAATTATGGGGAAATGTTCTGCTATAACAATTGGGGACATAACTACCTACACTGTGCAACTAGATATAGGCCTCTCTTGAACTATACACAGTGGGAACACTGTTCGACACCACAGGTGGGGACTCCAAAGTATTACAGCGATAAATGTACATACTTTTCCGGGCATGATACAAAAAAAGCAGAGTCGTATTATTTTAAAATACCTCCGGCACAAATTAGAAAACTTTTGCTAACAGATACAAAACTGATTTATTCAGATCCCTTTGTTTCCCAGCTCTCGCTTGAGGGTTACGAATATTGGAAAAACACTATTGATTTGAAAAGTGTATGGGGAACACAAGATTGGCAGATACAGGGTAAGGAGGCTTTGTCTCGGGCATGCCTGATTCCTGTGCAAATGATTTTCTTAAATGACACTATTGAGCAGACATCCTGTCTGGGGTTATCAAAAATTAAAGACCTGAACACACCCAGTATCCCTACTCCGACAAAATATAGAGATTGGCAACACTTTCTTAATGTCTCAGAAGACAGGCTAGATGCAATGGTTAAGGTTGGTGCCTATAATTCTTCACTTTCCAGTCCCGGCGGGTGGTTGGTATGGCCCTCCGACACTGATGAGTGTCAAAAGCGTTTCTTGAACTCTTCAGGGGGTTTTTCAAATAACAGGCCTGACCCTCGCTTTCTATCAGGTCAACATACAGGTATAATTACAACAGACAGTGTGTGTAAGCTGTGCCAGCAATGGGTGCAGACAAACACGTTAACAGTGGTTAAAAAACACCTCAACACTCTTTCTGACAGTATAGACTTACAGGATTTCCTGTTAGGTCCTAGGAGACAGCGCTCGAAACGGTTTTTATATGCTATGTACAATGAAATTTGGAAACTTTCCCAGATTGAGGCTGCTGCACGTTTACGGCAACTAGATAGGGAAAATTTGGAAAAGACATTGGCTGTTGTCGACAATGGCATGAACACGCTGTCCAACAGGATTTATTCACTATCAAATATAGTGTTGTCTGCTATTGATATCACTCAGACAGACTTGTCCCGGTTATATCAAGGCAAACACAGCTATGTTCCATCATGCAGCTTGGTTGGACGTTACAGACACTGAAAAGTGGACACATTCCATGGAGGTACATTAATGGGAGTGAATTATTCACTGCTTTTAATTTTTCCAGGGAACAAGAGACAATGGCTAAAGGGGAGGCTAGTTTCACCCTGCTTCAAGTAGAGAAATTAGATAAGTTGCCCTTCGCGGTAGCAGAGAGTCCTTCAACTATTTGGCTCTTGCACGGCATTACTAATTTACCGATTTCAACATTTAGTTTCTCGAGCTGCCTGAAACATCTTGCAGTGGAACGATATGAGCAGCTAGGAGATAGCTTTATTAAGGAAGAGTGGGAGTTGCCCTTTGACTATAGATGTCTGAATGGTGAACAGGAGGTCTTTCTTAGTGGAAGTGAATGTGAGACTGCTGTTCGTCATTCTATGATATGCAAACAGGTGTCTCTTCACGGTCTTTGCAATGCGGGGGTTGCAAATTTGGCCTGTTTTCTGAAGGGTACTCCCATCCCCTTGATTCGTCCAGTATTTCATGTACTTTCTAATGGCAGTTATGTGGTACTGAACGATCAAAGCTGTTGCGGCATGCGACCTGGAATTGCCTACGAAATCTCAGTCACGAAGGTCGTTACGTGTTGTGGACATGTTTTGTTTCCCCCCACACGAGAGATAAAAGTATCTGACATGTGGCCCCACATAGATACTATTAATGTGAACTATGACAGGTTGAGCAGGCTAAAGGCACTATTGTTTCAGAAACAGGTTGCCTTGACATCCGCAAAAGAGACGTATGCTCTCCAGATTGCGAGATCATCAGCCGAGATACAATCCCTTTTAAATACCGATTTCCCCAAACACTTTGGAGAGCTGGTATCCAGAATATTCAATGCTTCAAGCACCACTGGGATTGTTCATTTCTTTAAGGCTGTCGGGTCTGGTTTCGTGTCCATCTTCCAGACTGTCTTCGGAGTCATCCCATCAGCCATCCATTCTCTCTTTTCAAGTGTGTTTGGTGGCTTTCCAATTATTTTGGCATTAATAGGCGGACTACTACTGCTATTTCTTCTGATTCGCGGTGGTTGTTTCTTTCCAGCAACGCAGAGCAATGGAGCCGCTCCGGCCAACTCAACTGTGCCGTGAGCGCATGGTTCGGATCTTCGGTGCACCTTTGCTGGTGGAACTGGAGCTTGACTGGTCGTTGTCATTTCGGCCACTTCTCTGGTGTGTACAACCAGTCTTCCGCTGCATATGGTGTCTCTTTGAACATCTGCCTATGGTCTGTCTTGCTGTTGCACCGACATCTCCTGTGGACCAAGAACTGCTGATGTCCCCGATGAGGGTTCATAAACGGTCATGCCCCTTGAGACTGAGGTTGCTCCGCGAGGCCACCTATGAGCCTTCCGTTATGAGAGCTACCATGGATGAGGACGATGCAGCAGGTATCGATGCACCAGGAAATACGGCTCACTTCTGCTCTGTGGATCCGTTTGTCTGCCCAGCACTAGACTTAACTTCGGACGATGTTGACTCATTTTTGAGGTCCTTGACTGGTGACTTCGATGACATTCTTCAAGATCATGCGTATAACACATAATTTGATGAATTGACTTGCCATTCCCGATTCCAAATTATGCAATTAAATAGACATTTGCTGTTGCACGCTGTACTTGTCATAGTTGATATTAACATCTCTGTATGTATTTTTAGACAGATTTGTTTTAACACACGCAAATGTTTTTTTTTTTTTGCCTTGTTTTAGCATTTAGCTTTTAGTTCAGGAGCAATTTTTTAGCTTTTTGGGTTCCTGTACCTTCATCATACCTGTAACGGCAATGGGGAGGGTGTAGTGAATCCTAGTTCGTTTTAATGGGATAGCATGAGTTATCTTAGCCGCTCGCTTGTAGACTCGTGCCCCCGTCACCTAGTGACTTTTAACCTACTTAGCTTGCTCTGTTTTAGCCTATTTAATTATTTGTTTATAGTTAGGCCACTTGTTATGAGTTACATTATCAGTGTCACCGTGCCAAGGCGTCAAGATCAAGCACCAAAGACAAACAAACAGTAGGTGTTCACACTTAGGGATTTTCCCTCTCTATACTTTCGAGGGATTGTTGATATTAATTGCCGTCCCAAGCATGCCCGTTATCTATTGTTTTGGAATACACCTACGTCAGGGGACCTTGTAGATCTGCATAAATACATCACACTTAAGACAGATAATCAGAGGGATTCCGACCAGAGGGCATCGCCACCATCGCTGACACCGATGCTGCAGTCCTCTTGACGCTGACCCAGTCTTCGTGTCCCTATGTAGTCTGAGATAGAGACCTCACTCCAAGGTAACAAAGGTTGGGGGCTCCTCTCATGGACACGACTTTGGCAGATTAGGTTTAGCGAACCCAGCTCTCCTTTAGGTAGGAGATTAGGCCTATTCACATGAGGGTAATAGGGCATATTCCATCTTATATATCTTTTTCATGTATTGCAAAATGGTGGGGGACTTCATAACAATGACTCTCTTCTTCACAATACTGCTACTTGCTATATTCATTATCCTAATCATTGCATTCCATGCAACTTATCGCAAATTGCAGTTATGTTAAATAAAAAGCTATTATAACTTTACTGCATCTGTGTCATTGCCTATGTTTGTATGAGACATAATATATCTGTGAGAAAAGGGTAATCTCCATTTAACCATGACATACCCTGAGATATCTTACTTTGAGTTCCTGCGTAAGCGACTGCCATAAATCACCTTTTACTATTGTGTTTCTGGTGAGGTACTGCTAGTGAGCCGGTAAGGTTGGGACAACAGTTGCGACTTGTTGTAGGAAAGACTCAGTCACCTACAAACAAAAGTACTGTTATCCTTAAACCAGCAGTCTTGCTCAGAGCAAGAGTCCAAACTACGACAGTGGCATTCAAATCGGCAAGACGCACGATTCACTCCTTGCATTTAAAACCTTGATAATCATTGTGCACGACCACTTCTTGGCATTTACATGGTGGCATTCGAATCGGCAAGGCGCGCAATTCATTCCTTGCATTTAAAACTTTGATAATCATTGTGGGCGACCTTTTCTTGGCATTTACATGGTGGCATTTGAATCGGCAAGACGCGCGATTCATTCCTTGCATTAAAACTTTGACAATCATTGTGCGCGACGATTTCTTGGCTATTACATGGGGGTATTCGAATCAGCAAGACCTGCGATTCATTCCCGCATTTAAAACTGATGTTTTAGATCGTTTGCAGAGTGCGCAATCATTTCATGGTATTTAAATATCCTTGTTGAAATCGGCAGTGTGCATGATTCACTTCCCGCATTTAAAACTAGGTGTTAAATTCAAGATGTTACATTATATGTGCATGTTAAGTCCTTAATACAATTCCTATTGTGTTCAGATTACTTTTTGTCCTCATGTAAAAAGACCATGATTTGTTCTGAAAACATAATTCTAGAAGGTTCTTTTACTCCTAGACAATGTGTAACATTTCATGAAAAGTTTCATTGAGAAGTTGTATTAATCATTCTTGATTCCTTCCCAGGTACCCAGACGTCTTGAGGCCTAGTTATTAATCCTTTCTTAAGTTATGCATGGTTACAGTATGACAATGTTTAGAATCATAGGGCCTCATTCTGACCTTGGCGGGCGGCGGAGGCCGCCCGCCAAAGTCCCGCCGTCAGCTTACCGTTCCGCAGGCGAAAGACCGCGGCGGTAATTCTGACTTTCCCGCTGGGCTGGCGGGCGGTCGCCTTCAGGCCGCCCGCCAGCCCAGCGGGAAAGAGGCTTCCACGATGAAGCCGGCTCGGAATCGAGCCGGCGGAGTGGAAGCTGTGCGACGGGTGCAGTTGCACCCGTCGCGTATTTCACTGTCTGCGCAGCAGACAGTGAAATACATTTAGGGGCCCTCTTATGGGGGCCCCTGCAATGCCCATGCCAGTGGCATGGGCACTGCAGGGGCCCCCAGGGGCCCCGCGACCCCCCCTACCGCCATCCGGATCCCGGCGGTCGGACCGCCGGGATCTGGATGGCGGTAGGGGGGGTCGGAATCCCCTCGGCGGCGCAGCAAGCTGCGCCGCCGTGGAGGATTCAATGGGGCGGCGGTACACTGGCGGGAGCCCGCCAGTGGTGCCGGTCCGACCGCGGCTTTACCGCCGCGGTCGGAATCCCCATTGGAGCACCGCCGGCCTGTCGGCGGTGCTCCCGTGGTCCTCCGCCCTGGCGGTCTTTGACCGCCAGGGTCAGAATGACCGCCATAGTCTAGTGAAAATCAATGTTATTTAATCTTGATGTTGTGTGGTTTAACCTTTTTGCTTCCTACAGGTCTCCTTCCCTGCTGTTACCATCCTAATCCCCTTTTCCCCCGCTTGGACTCTCTCAGGCTCTGTGATTTTATCTATCGGAGTCTTGGAGCTGTCTAGTGGAGGACATGTTGGGAACGTGCACAGACCCGAGGATCTGGTCTCCCTGACAGTGGGCTGACATCCTTTGGCTATCCTCCTCTGGCAAAGGGAGAGGCAGACTTCTTATTGTCAGATCGAATGATGCAGATAATTACCAAATTCTTAAGAATGCACTCTTGGATGATCTGGGCTTAACCACTGAACACTACAGGCTTAAGTTCAGAGAGACCAGAAAGGAGTCATCACAGGACTGGACAGATTTTGTAGACTGTTCTGTGAAGGCCCTAGAAGGTTGGTTAAATGCAGGAAGGTGCCTGACTATGAAAGGCTCTATAACCTGATTCTGAGAGATCATATCTTGATTAATTGTGTGTCTGACTTGTTGCATCAGTACCTTGTGGACTCAGATCCGACCTCTCCCCAAGAATTGGGAAAGAAGGCAGACAAATGGGTCAGAACAAGGGTGAGCAGAAAAGCTCATACAGGGGGTGACAAGGATGACAAGAATAAGAATGTAAGTCACATGACAAGGGTGGGGAAGAAGATGAAAAATCATCAGAGTTCTCATGAGGCCCACAAAAATCCTCCGGGGGTGGTCGGTCCAAATCCTCTTCTCACAAAGATAAGAAACCTTGGTGTTATATGTGTAAAGCCAAAGGCCATTGGGCAACTGACAGTCATTGTCCAAAGAAAAACACCAAACCTCCCACCACCATAACCCCAACTGCAACCACTAGTGCCCCTAGTAATAGCAGTGGTGGTGGGAAGAACACTACTAATAGCCAGTCAAAGGGTGTAGCTTGGCTCACCATTGGTAATGTAGTTGGGGTTGGTCTAGTTAGGGAGATCACTGAGGCTGTTTTAGTCTTTGATGGTGGCATTGACCTAGCCTCTTTAGTTGCTTGTCCCTTTAATATGGATAAGCACAAGCAGCTACCCCTGATTAACGGTGTTCAGGTAGAGGCCTACAGGGACACAGGTGCCAGTGTCACCATGGTGAAGGACAAACTGGTTGCCCCTGAGCAACAACTGCTTGGTCACCAGTAACAAGTGACAGACGCCCATAGCAACACTGTAAGCCATCCCATGGCTGTTGTAAATCTTGACTGGGGGGGGGGTTACTGGTCCAAAGAAAGTTGTGGTAGCCACTGATTTACCTGTAGAATGCCATCAAGGCAATGATTTGGAGACTTCGGCTTGGGCTGAGGTGGAATTGGAGGCCCATGCAGCAATGCTGGGCATTCCTGGCCATATCTTAGCTCTGACCAGGGCTTAGGCCAAGAAGCAAAGAGGACAGGGAAACTTGGATCCTGGAACAATGGACCAAGTGCTCCCAAAAGCTAGGGGTAGGAAGGGCAATCCTTTGTCCACTATCACTCCCTCCACAGATGATTCCCCTTTTGAGGAAGAGGAATTCTCTCCCTGTACAGAACCTACACCAGAGGAGCTTGAAGCTGATACAGCTGAGCTTTAGGATGCAGGGGGCCTGCCAGGGAAGAGCTGAGAGTGGAACAGCAAACCTGTCACACATTGGAGGGCCTCAGATAGCAAGCTGTCAAGCAGCAAAATGGTGATGTCACTGACACACACAGAGTTTACTGGGAGAATAATCTCCTTTATACTGAAGCAAGGGACCCTAAACCTGGAGCCTCCAGGAGACTGGTCATCCCCCTTCAGTACAGGGAATTCCTCCTAGGTCTGGCTCATGACATCTCATTAGATGGGCATTTAGACCAGATTACAACATGGGACAGACTTGTTCCACATTTTCACTGGTCCCATATGTCAAAGGACACACAGGAGTTTTGTTGCTCCTGTGTCTCCTGCCAAGCCAGTAGTAAGACTGGTGGCACCCCAAAGGCCCCCTTAATGCCGCTACCAGTATTTGGGGTGCCCTTTGAAAGGGTAGGAGTTGATATTGTTGGCCCCCTTGACCCTCCAACAGCTTCTGACAATATATTTATCCTTGTGGTGGTGGACCATGCCATAAGGTACCCAGAAGCTATCCCCTTAAGAACCACTACAGCTCCTGCAGTGGCAAAGGCCCTCCTGGGAATCTTTTCCAGAGTGGGCTTCCCTAAGGAAGTGGTGTCAGGCAGAGGTAGTAACTTCATGTCTGCATACCTAAAAGCAATGTGGAAGGAGTGTGGTGTTACATGCAAATTCACCACCCCTTAACATCCCCAAACTAATGGACTGGTTGAGAGTTTTAATAGAACTCTCAAAGGTATGATTATGGGACTCTCTGAAAAACTCAGAAGGAGATGGGATGTCCTGTTACCATGCCTCCTTTTTGTCTACAGGGAGGTACCCCACAAAAGGAGTGGGCTACAGCCCCTTTGAACTCCTCTTTGATCACCATGTTAGGGGTCCCCTTGCTCTTGTTAAGGAGGGTTGGGGACAACCTTTAAAAGCTCCAAAACAAGACACAGTGGACTATGTACTTGGCCTGAGACGTAGAATGGCTGAGTACATGAAAAAGACCAGCAAAATCCTTCAGGCCAGCCAAGAGCTCTAAAAGCAATGGTTTGACCAAAAGGCTGTCCTGACAGAGTACCACCTAGGACAGAAGGTGTGGGTATTAGAGCCTGTGGCCCCAAGAGCACTCCAGGACAAATGGAGTGGACCCCATCTAATTGTAGAGAATAAAGGTGAGGTCACCTACTTGGTGGACCTGGGCACTGCCAGAAGCCCTCTTGGGGTGCTTCATGTCAATCGCCTAAAGCCTTACTATGACAGGGCTGACTTAACCCTGCTCATGTGAGATGAGTGACAGGAAGAAGAGAGTGACCCTCTCCCTGATCTCTTCTCCACCACTGAAACTGATGATTTAGTGGAGGGAGTAGTTCCGTGCAGACTGCCTTACAGCTGAGCATAAGGAAGACTGTAAAAATCTCCTTGATCAGTTTTCTGACCTCTTCTCCCTCACACCTGGTACAACTACTTGGTTTGAAAATACGATTGACACTGGAGATAGTTTACCTGTCAAAAGTAAAATTTACAGGCAACCTGACCATGTCAGAGATTGCATAAAAGCAGAGGTTCAGAAAATGTTAGAACTTGGAGTTATTGAGCCTTCAGATAGTCCCTGGGCCAGCCCAGTGGTGCTTGTCCCCAAACCACATAGCAAAGAAGGAAAGATAGAAATGCGGTTTTGTGTGGACTATAAAGGTCACAAAACTGTAACAAATAGATGCTCACCCTATACCCAGATCAGGTGAGCTAATAGATACACTGGCATCTGCCAAGTATCTAAGCACTTTTGACTTGACTGCAGGGTATTGGCTGATCAAAATGACTGAAGGTGCTAAAGCCAAACCTGCATTTTCTACCATAGGAGGGCATTATCACTTCACAGCGATGCCCCTTGGTTTGAAAAAAGCACCTGCCACTTTTCAGAGGCTGGTGAATAGAGTCCTCCAAGGTTTGGAAGCTTTTAGTGCAGCATATTTGGATGGTATTACCGTCTTTAGCTCCACCTGGGATGATCACCTGGCCCACCTCTGGAAAGTTTTGGACGCCCTGCAAATGCCAGGCCTAACTATCAAGGCTTCAAAGTGCCAGATAGGGCAGGGAAAAGTAGTTTATCTGGGCCACCTGGTAGGTGGGGAACAGATTGCACTACTTCAGGGGAAGATTCAGGCCATTATGGTCTGGGCTCCCCCTACAACTCAGACCTAGGTCAGAGCCTTCTTAGGTCTCACTGGGTATTACAGGAGGTTTATTATTGACCTCACCATTAAGAAAATGCCTAAAAAGGTATTGTGGACAGCTAGCTGTCAGAAAGCTTGAGGAGTTTAAGCAGGCAATGTGCTCTGCACCTGTCTTAAAAGCCCAAACTACTCCAACAAATTCATTGTCCAAACAGATGCTTCTGAATTAGGGGTAGGGGCTGTACTATCACAACTGAACTCAGAGGGCCAGTATCAACCTGTGGCTTTCATTAGCAGGAGGTTGACCCCTAGAGAAAAACGTTGATCTGCCTTAGAGAGGGAGGACTTTGCTGTGGTCCGGGCACTGAAGAAGCTGAGACCCTACTTTTTTGGGACTCACTTTATTGTTCAGACAGACCACAAACCTCTATTTTGGCTTAAAAAATGAAATGTGAAAACCCTAAATTGTTGAGGTGGTCCATTTCCCCACAGGTGATGGATTATACAGTGGAACATAGACCTGGGAGTACCCTCTCCAATGCAGATGGACTCTCCAGATATTTCTACTTAGTCAATGGAGACTCATCTGGGCAAGGTTAGCCTTATTGTCCCTCATTTGGGGGGGAGGGGATTAGTTGTGTAGGAAAGTACCATCTTCCTTGGCATGTTACCCCCATGTCTTACCTGTATGTCAGTATGTTTTTGCCTGTCTCACTGGGATCCTTCTGGTCAGGACCCCAGTGCTCATAGTTTACAGCCTAATGTGTGTGTCTGTATAGTGCTTAACTGTGTCACTGAGGCTCTGCTAACCAGAACCTCAGTGCTTATGCTTGCTCTGCTTTTAAATGTGTCACTATATGCTAGTGACTTAATTTACCAATTTCAATTGGCACACTGGAACCCTCTTATAAGTCCCTAGTATATGGTACCTAGATACCAAGGGCTTTGGGGTTCCAGGAGATCCATATGGGCTGCAGCATTTCTTTTGCCACCCATAGGGAGCTCAGACAAACCCTTGCACAGGCCTGCCATTGCAGGCTGAATGAAATAACGTACAAGTTATTTCACAGCCATTTTCACTGCACTTAAGTAACTTATATGTCACCTATATGTCTAACCTTCACTTGCTGAAGGTTAGGTGCAAAGTTACTAAGTGTGAGGGCACCCTTGCACTAGCAAAGGTGCCCCCACATAGTTCAGGGCCATTTCCCGGGAATTTGTGAGTGTGGGGATGCCATTACACACGTGCACTACATAGAGGTCAATACCTATATGTAGCTTCACAATGGTAAGTCTGAATATGGCCATGTAAAATGTCCAAGATCATGGAATTGTCCCCCATTCCAAATCTAGTATTGGGGAGTCCATTCCATGCATCCTGGGGGCCCCACCATGGACCCCCAGTACTGCCAAACCAGCTCTCTGAGGCTTGCACTACAGCTACAGCTGCTGCCCAGGAAGGCAGAACAAAGCATTTCCTCAGAGAGCAGGGTGTTACAACCTCTCCTTTTGGAAATAGGTGTTACAGGCTGGGGAGGGGTAACCTCTCCCAGCCTCTGGAAATGCTTTGAAGGGCACAGATGGTGCCCTCCTTGCATAAGCCAGTTTACACCAGTTCAGGGACCCCTCCTCCCCTGCTCTGGTGCAAAACTGGACAAAAGAAATGGGAGTGACCACTTCCCTGTCCATCACCACCCTGGGGTGGTGCCCAGAGCTCCTCCAGTGTGTCCCAGACTTCAGCCATCTTGCTTTGCAAGGTGTGGGGGCACTCTGGAGGCCTCTGAGTGGCCAGTGCCAGCAGATGACATCAGAGACCCCTCCTGATAGGTCCATACCTGATAAGGTAGCCAATCCCCCTCTCCGGGCTATTTAGGGTCTCTCCTGTGGGTTCTCTTCAGATTCTGCTTGCACGTTTCCTTCAGGAATTCTCTGCAACAACTTCAGCTTCCTCTGACCTCCGATCAACCACAGCCTGCTCCAAAAATGCTTTAAATGCAACAAAGTATCCACCAGAGATACTTTTCTTTGGCAACCTCAGCTCAAATTCAGCAACTGCAATCGTTTCCATGGTGTGCACGTTCTGAGGACTCCCTGTCTTCATCCTGTACCAGAAGGACCAAAGAAATCTCCAGTGAAGTGAAAGAGTCACTCCCATGCTCGAGCAGGCACCTTCCAAGATGATGACCGGTACCCTTGGATTCCTCTAACAGCGATGAGAGTGCTCCTAAGGACACTGAGGGTGGACACATTCAACATAGACTGTCCTGAGGTCCTGCGGATGCAATTTGGAAGAGGTAAGACCTTGCCTTCCCAGAGATCAACGGTACCCCTGTGTACTGGCTCTTCTTCACATCCTGAGGCCTCTGTGCACTATTTGCAAAATTGCTTCATGCACAGCCTGGCCCAGGTCCCCAGCACTCCATCGTATGATGATCAACTCACTGGCTTGTTCTCCGGTGGCGTAGAACCTTTTTTGTTGTGCTGCATCAACCGTGTTTCGCACCTCCTTTGTCCCCATGTCCTGGGACCTCTGGGGGTGCTGGCTGGCATCCTGAGTGCTCTCTAAAGTGCTGAGAGGCCCCTCTTCCTTCTCACACAGAGTTGAGGCCCCCAGGTCCCTCCTGGGCCCATCCAGCACCATTTTGATGCAAAACACACTTTTGTTGTAGCCAAGGCTTGTTGGTGATTCCATCTCAAAATTGCACCTGCAACGATCTTCACGTCGTGCGACATCCTTTGCATCATGCAGAAACCTGCTGGCATCTTCCTAGGGTGCACTTCTGCAGTCTTTGACTAACCATGGACTCTTCTTTTGTCCAGTCCAGTCTGAACTGCCATGCCAGGTCCTTTATGGACTGGAAAGAACAACCTGGGACCAGGTTTGAAGTATCACCCCTCATCAACAATGTGTTCTTGAATTTAGTGACACAGCAAGCAGTGGACCCACGTCTGGGCATACCTTTTCTACATAGAGCGAACATAGCAACACAAAAAGAGATGATGGACGGAGTGCTGCAACTTTTCAAACATTCACCCACAGTCACCGATCTGGGCTAAATCAATTTTTTCTTTTGCTTGCCATGGCACCCCAGTTTGGACACAACTGTATGCAAATCAGTCTTGGCCTTGGTCCGCCAGGCCAGGTCCTCTCTGGCCTGGAAACAAGCATCATGGGATAGATTTTGTTTCATCACCCCTCAACAACAAGGGTTGCTAGAATCCAATGGCACAGCAAGCAAGGGCTTCAATGAAGAAGCTGTCTTTGATGGGCCGCCAGGACCTACACTAATGAGCAGGAAGCCTTTTGTCCTTGTAGATAGTAAGGAAACAGGGTTAAAGGCTGGAAACGTGCCCCAAAACAGGTTTTATCGTGGGTGTGTTGTCCCTAGGTAGCCACACCTTTAGGTTGGGCTACCTCACTCCTCATGACTGAGGAAGGGACGTGCCATCCTGGAAGGGACAAAAGCATGGAATTATGAGATAACCAGATGCCGTAAATCACAGGAACCTCATCACTAGGTTGGAGGGGAACATGTGATCCCTAGGTTAGTGACCATGTTGTCCCCTCAGGGCACTTTCCTGGGATAACTATGTCACCACTGGCAGGTTGACCCTCAGATCTCACTGGATTTGGCAAGAAGATGAGAAGAAGACCGCTCTGCACCCATTCGAAGTGCACAAAGAGAGGCTGTGATGCCGGAGCAGCTAGAATTGCTGCACCCTAGGCTAGTGGAGTTTGGGTCCCGTTCTGAGGCCTAGCATGGAGAAGGACAGGTAGCCCTATCCCAGATAGAAGCAGAGTCTCCAAGAGTCAGTTAGCTGGCCCCCAGCACATCACTGGGGACATGAAAGCAGCAGGAATCCAACTCACACCTTCGGTTGCCGCAGCAGAAGTCTTGCCCCTGCTAGACGTCAGGCACTCTTAAGGAAATTTTGGAGATAGCTAAAAGGTGCTGGAATTGTGGGTGTTGGTTGTGACCAGATTAATCAACCCATAGGGACACTTGCCTCCACTAGCTTGAACCCAGGACTTCCTGAGTAACTCCAAGGGCTAATTGTCTTTCCCCCTGTATGAGCTACAGGGACATAACAAGCTCCAGAGTCCTTGAACCCTGTACCTGGACTCTGCTGGAGTGGGTCCAATCCCCCCAGGTGATTCCCCCTAAGTTCTGGATCATCTATCAATCTATCTATCTATCTATCTATCTATCTATCTATCTATCTATCTATCTATCTATCTATCTATCTATCAATATCTGTATATGCTTCTTCGTCTACATACACTGCCAGTTATCAAAGGGAGTCTATTGGAGAGATAGTGTTACAGCAGTGAAAAACAACTCTAGAGATTTTTCACTGCCAAGACATGCAAAAAGTAAAGCAACATATCCTACTTGTTAAATACCATGCTTCTTGCCCGATCAGCCTTTAAGCCTACCTTAGTGGTGACTTATAAGTATTAAATGAAAAGTTTAGGACTGGTAAAACCTTTAATTTGCCAGATCGAAATGGCAGTGTTAAGCTACACTGGCAGGCCTGAGATGTTTTACAGTGATACTTTAGTGGCTAGCACAATGGGTGCTGTATCCCACTTGTAGCATTTAATTTACAGGCTCTGGTTACATGTAGTACAACTTACTAGGGTTGTCTAAGTAAATTAAACGTGCCAATTAGGTGTCTGCAAATTTTACCATGCAAGGGAAAAGTGCACAGAGTTCTAATGCCAAAAAATGAGTTCATTGAAAATCAGGGAGTGAAAGCAAGAAGTCTGGGGGAATATCATGCCTAGGATGTCAGGTCTACCTTTACTCAATTACAGTTTTCCATTTTCATCTAGAACAGAGTATAAAGTTGGGCCAAGGACTAAAGCCTTATCATAAGTGGAAGCAACACCTGAGTCCCAAAGTATTCCTTTTCTAGAGGTCTCTACGACAAATGTTTGCTGTCATTTTGGTACCAATATATAACATATACTTGGAGTGGGCTGTGACTTGGCCCCTTGCTCATTATTGGATGGCTTAGTTTTATGTAGCAAGTATCTACTCTCAGTTGGTTATCTTTGCTCCCTATTCCTTTGTTTGTCCAAACTAAGAGTATTTTAGTCTTACTGTGTTCTGATTGGATGAGTATTCCTTCCAATTTAGTTTATTTTCTAGTGCTTCAAGTCCTTCAGTGTTGCAAGGCAAAATGCTAGAGCCAGTGAGGGTCTCTTGAAGTGAGATACCTCACCATCAAGCACCTGCTGACACATTTAGCTTTGGCATCAAAAGCTCTAGTTGGTACAAATACAGTTCTATAGCTGCTCAGGCCACTTTTCCACCGCACCCTAATGAAAAGTTTTACCTTCAGACTTAGGGCATGACATAAGTTTCAGTGGGCACAGTAAAGTTGGTCAGATTGATGGAGGAAATTACTTCTGCCACTTTGACAGACTACCATCTGCCAAATTTAGAGATGACTGCTAGCTTAGTGATCATCTCTACACTTTAAAAGGAATTGCCATCATGAAGGGTCCTTTCAATGTACAAAACATTTGCTGGGTGGCCACCACTGAGTTTGACAGCTCTGCAATAAAATGTTTACATTTTTTTGGTTTCTCCAAAACAAACTCCCAAAACAGGAGATTCTTTCTCAAACACAAAAAATGGCCTTCTCCCTCTCATGGAGTTTTTTCTCAAGATGTGGTGGCATTATGTTTTTTTTTTTCTATCCCTCACCTCTATTTTTATTTAGTGGTAACTGAAAGGGAAAAAAATACATTACACAGTTTACTCTAAAAAGGTAGTGTAATGTCCTTCCTCTGCCTGATCATAACGGATTTGCCCATCAGTGGAATGATCTGGTCAGTGGAGCCAACGGGGCTTATTTGACAGAATACATAATGTCAACACATCTCTAAATGAGGTAGGAGATCTTAGCATATGGCGAGCAGGACATTGTCACTTTGCTAGTTTGTCTTCACTATCTTTTGTTATTGTCTATACTTACTGTATTTTGGTGATGTACTGCATGTCATAATGGTGTTTTGATAGTAACAAAGGTCGAGCTACACCTTTTTTCATCATTTATTTCAATCATTTTTCTAGGGGTGGGAAGCTCAAACATGTTGAAGAATCTAAAAACATGCAATCTAATACTATGTATGATTTTACAATGTGTCAAGTCATTTGTCTTTAAAATATAATTTTTTGCCAAGGATTGTAGGTAAAAATACTTTAAAATTACATGATTTTACACAAGTAGAAAAATGGCTACAAGAGGCAACATCACCTGATCTGTCTCCAACCCAAAAAGGGCTAGGTTGCTGACTGTTAGACATTACAACTTTAGGGTGGTCATCCCCCAACTTTGTGCCTGCCTCCCTCTGGTTTTAGGACTCTGTGCACTTTACCACTGCTGACCAGTGCTAAAATGCATGTGTTCTCTCCACTAAACATGGTAACATTGGCTCCTACCCAATTAGCATATTTAATTTACCTACACATCTAGTGCGTAAAGTGCACTAGATGTGCCAAGGACCTGTAAATTAAATACTGCTACTGGGTCTGAAGCACAGATTGTGCCATCCACAAAAGTAACCCCTTAACCATGTCTCAGGTCTGTGTGTACAGCTTCACTGCCACATCAACTTGGCATTTAAAACTACTTGCCAAGCCTTGAACTGCCCTTTTTCTACATATAAGCCACCCCTAAAGTAGTCCCTGGGTAACCCATAGGGCAGGGTGCTAAGTATGTAAAAGGCAAGACATGCACTTATGTGTTTTACATGTCCTGGTAGTGAAAAACTCACAAATTAATTTCTCACTACTCTGAGGCCTACTCCTCTCATAGGCCAGCATTAGACCAGCCCTTACATACTTTTAGGTGGTAGATTCTGACCTGACAGAAATAGCACTGTCATGTTTAGTATGTCCAGAATGGTAATAGAAAATCCTGTTTACTAGTGAAGTTGAATTTAATATTACTATTTAAGAAATGCCACGTTTAGAAGGTGGGAATTTCTCTGCACTTACTGCAGTCTGTGTGTTACAGTCTGTCTCCAATCCACATCTGGTCTGTGCTGGTTGACAGCTCCTCTTGTGCATTCCACCAAGACAGCCATAAACACAGGACACTCAGTTATATCTGCATTCACCTGAAATAATCTGTATATTGAATGGGTCCCCCTGTGCAGTAAAGGTGGAGGGCTCTCACTTACACTTCAAAGGACAGTGGCCTGAACCCACAAAAAGGACTGATAATCCCCCACACAGAGATCCTGGCAGGCAGGACTGGGTTGAAAGGGGAACGTGTGCACTTCAAAACCACTCTTTGAAGTTTCCCCCACTCCAAATGCATTTTTAGATAAATATACTGAGTCTGTGACCCTCCACACTTAGATACTTTTAGAGATGCAACTGGACTCTGTCAGAGGGACTGCCTGGCTGCCCAAATGACTCATCTGGACTGCTTTGTTAGAAGGACTGCTGCCCTGCTTTTTGCCCTGCTGCCTTCTGGCCCCTGACTCTGCTGGAAGGACTCTACCTTTCCCACAAGTGTTCTCCAAGGGCTTGTATTGAGCTTGTTGTAGGAAAGTACGCTCTTTTTGGCATGTTACCCCCAATTTCAACCTGATGACAGTGTGTTTTTGACTGTGCCACTGGGATCCTGCTAGCCAGGACCCCAGTGCTTATGGTTTATGGCCTGCTTGTCAGTGTGTTTCACTGTTTTCTAAATTGTCCCTGGAGCCTGCTAATCAGAACTCCAGTGCTCATGATCTCTCTCTTTCTAAATTTGTCACTACAGTTTAATGACTTTATATTTCACTCCAAATTGGCACACTGGACCCCCCTTCATAAGTCCCTACTATATGGTACATAGGTACCCAGGGCATTGGGGTTCCAGGGAATACTTATGGGCTGCAGCATTTCTTTTGCCACCCATAAGGAGACCATACAAACAATTCTTCAGGACTGCCATTGCAGCCTGTGTGAAATAGTGCATGCACTATTTCACAGCCATTTTCACTGCACCAGGTCACTTAGAAGTCACCTATATGTCTAACCTTCAGACCCTGAAGGCTAGGTGTATAGTGTCTGTGTGTGAGGGCACCCCTGCACTAGCAGAGGTGCCCCCATGTCATCCAGGCCCATTTTTCCAGACTTCGTGAGTGCGGGGATGCCATTATATGTGTGCGCTACATATAGGTCAATACATATACGTACCTACACAACGGTAACTCCGAATATGGCCATGTAAGGTGTCCAACAACTGGGACTTGTACCCCAATACTGATTCCAGTATTGGTTGCACAATCCCATGCACTCAGGGGGCTCTACCATGGCCCCCAGTACTGCCATACCAGCCTTCTGAGGTTTCCACTGCAGCCCCAGCTGCTGCCACCTCACAGACAGGCTTCTGCCCTTCTGGGGCTTAAGCATCTCAATCCGAGGAAGGCAGAACATTGCATTTCCTCTAGGAGAGGGGTGTTACACCCTCTCCCTTTGGAAATAGGTGTTACAGGCATGGGAGGGGTATCCTCCCAGAGCCTCTGGAAATGCTTTGAAAGGCACAGATGATGCCCTCCTTGCATAAACCAGTCTACACCAGTTCAGGGACCCCCAGTCCCTGCCCTGGTGCAAAACTGGACAAAAGAAAGGGGAGTGACTACTCCCCTGTCCATCACCACCCCAGGGGTGGTGCCCAGAGCTCCTCCAGAGTGTCCCTGGGTTCTGCCATCTTGTTTTCAGGATGGCCAGGGAACTCTGGGAGCACCTGAGTGGCCAGTGCCAGCAGCTGACCTACATATAGGTCAATACATATATGTACCTTCACCATGGTAACTCCAAATGTGGACATGTAAGGTCTCTAACAACTGGGAATTGTACCCCAATACTGATTCCAGTATTAGTTGCACAATCCCATGCCTTTTGGGGGGCTCTACCATGGCCCCATGGTCCTGCCATACCAGACTTCTGAGGTTTCCACTGCAGCCCCAGCTCCTGCCACCTCACAGACATGCTTCTGCCCTCCTGGGGCTTAAGCAGCTCAATCACAGGAAGGCAGAACAATGCATTTCCTTTAGGAGAGGGGTGTTACACCCTCTCCCTTTGGAAATAGGTGTTACAGGCATGGGAGGGGTATCCTCCCAGAGCCTCTGGAAATGCTTTGAAGGGCACAGATGGTGCCCTCCTTGCATAATCCAGTCCACACCGGTTCAGGGACCTCTAGTCCCTGCTCTGGTGCAAAACTGGACAAATTATTGTTTTCAGGATGGTCAGGGAACTCTGGAAGCATCTGAGTGGCCAGTGTCAGCAGGTGACATCAGAGACCCCTCATGATAGGTGCTTACCTGGTTAGGTGACCAATCTCCCTCTCAGGGATATTTAGGGTCTCTCCTCTGGGTGTTTCTTCAGATTCGGGTTGCAAGACTCCAGCAGGAATCCTCTGCATCCTTCACTCCATCTTCTGCCCAACCAGGAGCCCACATCTCTCTTCAATGGGGCAAATCTGACTTTGTCTTCTAACCGGTAGTTCCATTTTTTCACCTTCATCCGGGTTAGCAGGGGCTCTTGTTCTCCCTGGACTTTTTACTGCTTCTTGGACTTGGTCCCCTTCTTCCACTGGTTTTCAGGTACAGGAATCCATCCTTGGTGTCTTGCAGTCTCTTCTGGTTCTTGCATTATCTTCTATCACAACTTGTAGTGTGTGTTAGGAAACTTGCTGTGTTTTACTCCTGTGTTCCTGGTCTCTGTGGGGGGTATTTTACTTACCTTTTGTGTTGTCTTACACTCCCAGCGCCCCTCTACACATTACACTTGCCTAGGTAGGAAACTGACTTTGGCATTCCACTATTTTAGTATATGGTTTGTGTTCCCCCTAGGCCCATTGCAACCTATGGTGTTTTTCACTATTTGTACTATTTTCCTGCAGTGTACTTACCTGTTTCTGGTTACTAGTGTATATTGTGTGATTTAGTTACCTCCTAGGGGAGTGTAGCCTACAAAGTATTTTTGCATTGTGTGAGTAAAATAAAGTACCTTTATTTTTGTAACATTGAGTATTGTCTTTCAAGTGTGTAAGTACTGTGTGACTACAGTGGTATTGCAAGAACTTTGCATGTCTCCTAGTTCAGCATTGGCTGCACTGCCTACACCTACCTCTAGACAGCCTGGCTTCTAGACACTGACTACATTTCACTAATAAGGGATAAGTGGACCTGGTATTAGGTGGAAGTACCTGTGGTACCCACTACAAACCAGGCCAGCTCCTGGTTTGAAGATTCAGGGCCACAAAGACTTCACCAAAGAGAATAAAATCCCCATGCATCAGAAAATCAACGCAACACCTGCAGAAATCAATGCAGCACCTGAGTTGCTGCTGAAAAATCACCACATTGCCTACCGCTTCGACACAGCACCTGCCCCTTCTTACCAGCACTACAAGGATTTTCAACTGATTGTCCCTGTATTTCAAAATACCCCTGCATCACAGTGAGGAACCAAGGCTGCGCTCCTGGAAATCAACGCATCACCTTGCAGCATGGAAATGAACAATGCATCACGTTTGTGTGTGCTGTGCCTGAAAAACGGATGCAGAGCCTTATTTTTCAATGCGTCTCCCCCTCTGCAGCCCTCGTGCGTCGTTATTTTTGACTCATCCCAGTTACTGTTTGTTAAAAGGATACAACCATTGATTCTTAAGGAATGTGACTCATTTAAAACTTTATAAAGTGATATATTGACTTGTGCATATTGATTTTTTTGTTTTGTTCTTATTTTATTCAAATAAACACTATCTATATTCCTAAACTGGTGTGGAGTACTTTTTGTTGTCTTTTCCCTGTGTTACTGTATGAGTTTTTCCACAAAAACTTAAACATTGCCTTCTAAGTTAAGCCTGCTCTGTGTTAAGCTACCAGAGGGTGAGCACAGGATAATTTAGAATGTGATGTGACTTACCCTGACTAGGATGTGGTCCCTGCTTGAACAAGGGTGTATACTTCTGTCAACTAGAGACCCAATTTCTAACATTGGTGCTGAGTGGTGAGAATAAGACTTGTGTTTGTGCAGTGCCATACAATAGCTATATGTATACTGTCTACCCACAGATTAAAGACCCTTTTGATTTTTTTCTGCAATTTTCCCTGCTTTGTATTTTTAATCCATCCTATACATCATGTCTCTGGCAGGGTCCACAAGTGGAGCTGGGAAGAGTAACCTGGCTAAGCTGGAGGAATTCACAGTTACCCAGCTGAAGGGTTTTTGTACAGAGATGAGGGAACCAGCCTGTGGATCTTCCAAGAAGGGAGAGTACCAAAAGGCACTGAGGGCCTGGACAGAATCTCACTCCCAAGAGCATAAGAATGGCTCTTCTGAGGAGCAGCCAACTGCAGTTCAGGATGACACCCCGGGGTTTGGGCCTCCTGCAAGGGCAGGAAGCAGTGTCTCAAGCCATGGCCTGACCCAAGAGGAAAGGAGAGAGGAGAGGGAATTTCAACTGCAGTTAGCAAAAATAAAAATAGAGACTGACAGGGAAGCCAAGCGAGCTGAAGCTGAAAGAGCCTCAGCTGAGAAGAAACTACTTCTGCCTCATGGACTGAGTTTAAAGGAGCTGGCACTCAAGGCCAGGCAGGCAGATTTGAGCAGTGATTGTGGCAGCATATGTACAGTACTTGATTGAGACAAGAAGGTTTGTATACCCAAGGATTTAGTGCCCAGTTATGTGGTGGGTAATGACATTAATATGTGGCTTTCTGCTTATGAAGTTGCACTTGGGGTTCCTGAAGAGCACCTGGGGTGGAGCTGTGGAAGCACATGCCAACACTTGGGAGGGACACACTTCTAACATTAGATGTTCAGGAACTGATCACATACACTTCAGTGAAAGCCATTTTTATTGCCAAATTTGGACTAACTCTTGAGAAGTTGTGCTAACGAGTCAAGGACAGTAACAAGCTCCCCCACCAATCCTCAGTAAATTTAATTGATTACTCCAGTAAGACACTGAAAGGCTGAGTGTGGGACAGAAAAATCAGTGATTATGTTGGGTTGAGAGCACATGCTCAGTATTTGTTTTACAGAGTTGTGCCAGCACCAAGTTGACAGTAAACTGACTGATCCCAGCAAACTTGCTGAGGAGGTGGACCTCTGGGCTAGTACCACAGTGTCCAAACCGGTCTCTGGGGGGACACTCACAAAGGCAGTCAGAGTTCCCAAGAGAAGAAAGAGGGGGGAGAGTAAATTAAAAATAAATTATCTAAAGACCTCCAAAATAATTCCCAAGGGAATAGTTGTAACCAGTCTCAGTCTGAGACTAAAAAAAAAGGATTCTTTGATCACAGGACAGGAAGGGTACTACCCCAATGTGCAGAGTGCTGCAAGTATTGTCACTCTAAGGGTGACTCCAAATTTCCCAAGAGGGCACAGCCTCCCACTGGTGGGCAGACACCTGACTTGGCTAGTGTAGTGCTCGGGAGGAGGTAGTCAAAGATAGTTTTGGAGAACAGATATAGGCAACCCTAGTGTCCCTGAGGGATGCAGTTATGGTGCCAAAAGCCCACATGCCTGCCAACACTTCCAGGTATAGGCAGTGGGTCACCATTAATGGGCAACAGGTGGAGGCTCTGCATGACACAGGAGCCAGCTGTCAGCAGAGCAGGTCTGCCCAAACACATTCCATCAAGTCATAGTAGCTGATAATCATCAGAGCCATCTACTGGAGGCTCGGGTTCCCTTTGATTGGATGGGGCTCTGGCACTCTGAAAGTAGCTGTGAGCCCTGACATGCTTGTAGATTGTCTTTCAGGCAATGGCCTGGAGCACACTACCTTAAGGGAATTAGAGCTCTTGGAGATGACGGTATTGCCTGAGTGGGTCTGCTTGACCACACAGTCCATTACTGCCCGGGAAGGGAATCAAGAGCAACTGGCGTCTGGAAGAATGCCACAGACAGCTGCAAGGAGAGGAGCAAAGGGCATGGGAAACCGGTCCTTGAAGTTCCCATGGTGGAGTTTGACAGGGTCCCTGAGGAGGAGGCCCCTGACCCAACCCAGAGAGGATATTGCTGCTTTAGATGACCTACCTGAGCTTGCTGGCTGACAAGTTGAGAATGGGCCCACCATGGAGAAACTCTGCAAGGTGCAGAAAGAGTGCCCCACTCTAGAGGTCTTAAGCCGACAGGCCTCAGCCCATGTAGCAAGTGACGTCTCTGGGGATCACCTAATCTACCTGGAGAATGATCACCTATATAGCGAGCCTAAGGCTCCGGGTACTGGGACAGCATGTGTGCTGGTGGTTACCCAGTGTCGCCAGGCCTTCCTCCTGAGACTGGGTCACAACATACCTCTGGCAGGACATTTTGGGCACAGTAAGACCTTTGTCAAGCTTGTCGCCAACTTCTATTAGCTGTGAATGAAGACAGCCTCAAATACAGTTTGCAGGTCCTGTCCCACCTGGTAGGCCAGAGGGTAGTCAGGGGAAAAGCTGAAAGCTCCCCTGATCCCACTTCCCATCGTTGGCACCTCCTTTAAAAGGTTTGGGCATCAACATCAATGGTCCATTGGACCCCCAAGACAGCCCTAGGCAACAGGTTCATCCTGGTCTTGGTGGACCATGCCATACGCTACCCAGAGACAATCCCTCTGAGGATGGTGACTGCACCTGTGGAGACCAGAACTTTGATGGGGATCTTTACCTGTGTAGGGTTCCCCAAGGAGATATTGTCTGAGAGAGGCACTAACATCATGTCTGCTAACATGAAGTCTATGTGGGATGTGTCATGACCACACAAACTTGCCAAATCAAATCAAAGAAATGCTTGAGAAAAGCAAAGAGATATCCTCAGTGGAGACAGCAAAGCCCAAACTGGAAGAAGGTTTGCAGAGTAATCGTGCGCTTATTTCAAAGGAAGAATCAAGAAGAGAAGATTCAAGATGGCCGTCGTGAGTCCTGAAGGTTAGTTACAGTTCTAGTCTTGCAATCGGTTGGTTGCTAGGTTATGAGCTCACCAGCTGGAAGCTTGGCACTTCAACTGAGGTCTGACAGGAATCAGCTGTGTGGGGAGAGAGCGCGCTTCAGAGCAGAAACTCCTATGAGGTAAAATTACACTTGAAGACTATTTTACAGAAAACGTGATAAATATTGTCAAGGTTTATTTGAGGAGTTTGATAGTAGACCGTTGCAGTGGAGGTTTGGTAAGGCTACAGAGTTTAATGTATGAATAAACTTTATATTTACAAGGTTCCTGTTTAAGATACCAAAGTCAAAAGAAAAACGAACTTTAACAAGCAAGTATTTACAAATACCTAGGTTATAAATGAAGGCCGAGTTTAACGGAGAAATGAATGTTAATAAACAAGCATTTACAAATAAAAGCTATCAACACATGTCGAAGTAAGAAAGAAGAAGCAAACTTTAATAAACAAGCATTTACAAATACAAGTATTGACAGAAGTCAAAATAAGACAGGAGAAACAAACTTTCACAAGCAAGAATTACCAATGCAATAAACGTAATTGAACTCTCTAATGTAAAGTAGAAACCAACTAACATCAGCTGATTTCGAGAACGCATTATCACCAACTATATATATATATATATATATATAGCAACATAAAACCAATCTCTAACAAAGGTTGAGAAGTTCTTCCAGAATCAGTAATAAGCATTTTTAAGAAGAGCTTATCATTCATAGGGAGAAGCAAGGCTACAGAGAACTCAGGGTGAGTGAAGAAATAATAGAATTAAAGAGAATTAAGTGTTAAGAGTAGAAAGTGTGAAACTGATGTTGTATGTCTCTAGTAATTGCAACTGTGACTCTTGCAGGTGCTGCATCCAATCTTAGACGTGAAGAGGCAGACTGAGTACTGACGTTCATCATCTCTGTGGCAGTCTCTCTACAATCCCATTCCCCTTTCCCCCTCTGGGGTACTCAGCACGAAGGATTAAAATTTGTAGTGAGTAGCCCGGGTCGGGACTGAGGAGTTATCTTCTGCTTCTGAGGAAATCGAATTGAAGTATCCTGAGAGATTGAAGTGCCATCACCCTAATTTTAGGGAAAAAACAGATTTCCTCCTGAGCAGAATGGCAGGAGGAATTTATATAAAAGCATTAGCCACCGTTTTGGAAGGGTTACAGAAACAATTAAATAACACCATAGAAGAAACAGTCCAAATAAAACAGCGAATAAATGAGTTAGGGAACACCACTAAATCAAATGAATCTGTGTTTTCACAAATCCCTAGCCCTTCACAGTCTGCAGGTATATCGACTCAAGTAATTCATGCGGTTTCCCCTATTATTCCTTTGGCTCAACCCGAGCGCTTCGGTGGGGATCCAAATAAGGCGCAGATTTTTCTGACCCAATGCTCATTGCATTTTTTCTGTAGACCAGTCATTTTTTCCAAAGACCAGTCCAAAGTGGCATTTATATTGTCTTATCTGACAGGTGATGCGGCTGCATGGTCCATGCCAATAATTTCCAGAAATGATCCTGTTTTATATAATTTCCAAAATTTCAAGGAAGAGTTCTTAAGAATATTTGATCGGCAAACTGCAGCTCAAGCCCCTGACAATGAACTATTGGAAATCAGGCAAGGTAATAAAGATCTAGTAGCCTATCTGGCTCATTTCAATAAACTCATTGTAGAGACTGCTTGGCCGGAGTCAAAAAGAGCCGCCATATTTTATCGTGGACTGAGAGATGAATTGAAAGATGCCGTAGCACAAGTTCCAAATAGACCCACCAAAATTTTGGAGTTAATTGATCTTGTGTTACAGATTGACCACTGGTTAACCGAACGAAGAGCAGAAAAGAGAAGAGAATATCGACCATTTCCCCTGAGAATTGATCGTGTAAGAAATGATCATACGAGAGCCGGAGAAGGGATAACGATAGAAGAACCAATGCAAATTGGTTCCATCCGAGGTCCTTTATCTAAGGAAGAAAAAGAGAAAAGAAGAGTGAATCAACTATGTTTATATTGTGGTGCATCTGGGCATTTTGTTAAAAACTGTCCCAAGAAACCCAAAGCTCTTCAGTCGGGAAAAGGCCAGCTTCATCAGTAGAGGGAGTTGCCCTGATGAAAGCAGAACCCAAGACAACTCCTTTAGATCAACGAGTGGCAAAAACCTTACAAACCGCAGCGCCACATTTGGTATAAACAGTATCAGTTAAGACCCTTGAGAAGGAAATTCAAGGGATCTCAGTTATGATAGACTCTGGAGCTACGGGCAACTTCTGTGATATCAAATACGCTCGTAAAATGGGTATTCAATTTATCAAGAAATCTACTTTGGAAGTAGTAAGAGCTGTGGATGGAATCAATCTTTCTTCAGGACCCATTTCCCATGAGACCGAACCAATTCAGATGCAAGTTTTTGGTGGGCAACAGGAGCAGATAATCTTTAATTTGATAGATGCTCCACAATTTCAACTCATTTTGGGTCTGCCCTGGCTTACAGAACATAATCCACAAATTTAGTGGAGCAAGAGAACGATCAAGATGAATTCCTCTTACTGCACAGAGAATTGCTTTCATGATGGAGTGGAAGTGTCCACCGAATCCCAAGCGGCCTGTTTATCATCACACTCTTCAATGATCTGTGCACTAAAAACAACAGAAATCCCAAAAGAATATGAGGATTTAGTCGCCGTTTTTGATGAAAAGGAGGCTGAGTAATTGCAGCCACATGGACCCTACCACTGCAAAATTGAACTGGAGCCAGGTGCGATATTGCCATGTAGCAGAATATATGCATTGACCGAAGCAGAGAACCAACATTTAAAGGAGTATTTGGATCAATATCTTGCTAATGGTTTTATTCGTCCTTCTGAATCCCCAGTGTCATCCCCACTATTTTTCATACCAAAGAAGGAAGGGGTCTTCGAACTTGCATTGATTATCGAGCCCTCAATCAGGTTACCATCAAGAATCGATACCCACTGCCTTTAGTGTCAGTTTTATTAGATCAAGTAAAGAATGCTAGAATCTACACAAAACTGGACCTGCGAGGAGCATATCATTTGATACGAGTGGCTTCAGGAGATGAATGGAAAACCGCTTTTCGGACTCGATACGGATTATTTGAATATCAAGTGATGCCTTATGGGTTATGCAATGCTCCCGCTGCTTTCCAGCATTTCGTTAATGATATATTATGAGAATTCTTCGACCGGATTGCCGTGGTTTATATAGATGACATTTTAATCTTTTCCGACAATCTACAGGAGCACATTTCCCATGTTCGATCCACCCTCACAAGGTTGCAAGAAAACCATCTCTATGTAAAATTGGAGAAGTGTGCATTTCATGTGGAACGAGTTGACTTCTTAGGATGAGTGAAGAAATAATAGAATTAAAGAGAATTAAGTGTTAAGAGTAGAAAGTGTAAAACTGATGTTGTATGTCCCTAGTAATTGCGACTGTGACTCTTGCAGGTGCTGCATCCAATCTTAGACGTGAAGAGGTAGACTGAGTACTGACGTTCATCATCTCTGTGGCAGTCTCTCTACAATCCCATTCCCCTTTCCCCCTCTGGGGTACTCAGCACGAAGGATTAAAATTTGTTGTGAGTAGCTCATGTCGGGACTGAGGAGTTATCTTCTGCTTCTGATGAAATCAAATTGAAGTATCCTGACAGGATGTGTGTGGTATAACTTACAAGTTCGCCGCACTCTATCACCCCAATCTAGAGATTCAACAAGAGCCCGAAGGGCATGAATGCAGACTACCTGAGGCCATGAGGCATAAGCGGGATGTCCTCTTGCCATGCCCTCTCTTTGCCCACAGAGAGGTGCCAAAGAAAGGAGTAGGGTTCAGACCCTTTCAACTCTTCTATGTCTACCCTGTTAGGGGACCTCTAAACATTGTGAAGGAGGGGTAGGAGAAAGCTTCCAGGAACCTCCCCCCCAGGATGTGGTCAGCTACATGTTGGTCCCTCGCAACCATTTGCACCACTTCTGGAAGAAGACCAAGAGCAACCTCGAGGCTAGCCAGAAGATAAT
This sequence comes from Pleurodeles waltl, assembly GCF_031143425.1. Lineage (NCBI taxonomy): Eukaryota > Metazoa > Chordata > Amphibia > Caudata > Salamandridae > Pleurodeles > Pleurodeles waltl. Next base: position 206,282,531 of record NC_090437.1, read on the forward strand.
GAAATGCTGGTATGACCAGAAGGCCTATCTGGGTCAAGTTTTAACCTTGCAACAAAGTATAGGTCATGAAGGCAGTAGAGCCCAGAGCTGTCCAGGACAACTAGACTGGGCCATATGAAAAAGGAGTTTAAGGGGGAGCCACTTACTTAGTAGACCTCCAGACTCCTAGAAACCACCTCAGAGTGCTCCACGTTAACCGACTCAAGCCTCACTTTGGGAGTTCCGAAGTTAGCATGCTGTTAGCATGCTCCTCATGACAGATGAGGGTGTGGAGCAGGAAATTGAATCTCTTCCTGACCTTCTTTCTGCAGAGGAGAGTGATGAGTCAGTGGAGGGTAACAACCTCTCTGACTCCCTGACCCTAGAGCAGTAAGGTGACTAACACCAGTTACTGGGACAGTGATCCTCCCTGTTTTCTCACACTCCCTCACACATCTGTGGGTCCATGTCATTGACACGGGAGACAGTACCCCGGTATAGAACAAAATGTACAGGTTTTCAGACAGCTTTAGAGCCAGCATCAAGTAGGAAGTTGCCAAGATGCTAGCTTTAGAGGTGAATGAAACCTCTAACAGTCCCTGGTCTAGAACAATGGCATTGGTACCAAACGCTTACCCCCACTGGGCACCAAACCAGAACTTTGGTTAAGTGTGGAACAAAGGCCTCAATTCTTTCACTAGGACTGATGCACACCCCATCCCCAGAGCTGATGAGCTCATTGACAGGCTAGGTTCTGCCATATTCCTCAGTACCTTTGATTTGACATGAGGGTACTGGCAGATCGCCTTGACTGAGGGGGCAAAGAAGAGGTCCATGTTCTCAACCCCTGAGGGACATTACCAATTCAGGGTGATGCCCCTTGGCTAGAAGAATGTCCCTGCTACCTTCCAACAGTTGGTTAACAGGTCCTGACTGGTAAAGAGGTGTTATGTGCAACCAACTTAAACAACATTGCCGTTTACAGTGCCTGGTGGGAGGAACACCTGCATCACCTCCAAGAGGTGCTCCAGGCCCTGCAACAGGCAGGACTGACAATCAAGGCGAGTAAGTGCCAGATTGCGCAGGGTCAAATGGTGTTTTTGGGACACCTGGTAGGTGATGGCAAGGTGCAGCCCCTCCAGGCCAAGATTGAGACAATCATGGCTTGGTAACCACCTAAAACCCAAACTGAAGTGAGAGCCTTCCTAGACCTCATTGACTACTAAAGAAGTTGTGTTAAGGGATGTGGCACCATTATTGCCCCCTTAACTGAACTGACTTCCAAGAAGCAGTCCAGGTTGATGAACTGGACAGAGTCTTGTCAGAAAGCCTTTGATTTCCCCAAGAAAGCTATGTGCACAGCCCCTTTGCTCGGGGTGCCTGACTACACCAAGGAATTCATAACACAGATGGATGCTAAGAGCATGGCATATGGTCAGTCTTAGCAGAGCTGAATGGGGAGATCCTAGACCAACCGGTAGCCTTCATTAGCAGGAGGAACAAAGGCAGAGTACCATTGAAAGAGAAACATTTGCTGTGGTCTGGGCACTAAAGAAGCTGAGGCCATGCCTGTTTGGGACTCACTTCCGGGTTCAGACAGACCACTGGCCCCTCAAATGCCTCATGCAGATGAGGGGTGAAAATTCTAAACTCTTGAGGTGGTCAATCTCCTTGTAGGGAAAGGACTTTACAGTGGAGCATCGCCCGGGGATTAACCATGCCAGTGCTGATGGTCTCTCCAGATTCCTCAGCCTTAGTGATGAGAGCTCCCAAGGGGTTGGGTAGCTCTCCTCACTTTCAACTGAGAGGGACACATGTTAGACCTGACAACTTTAGGGTCGTCATCTCCAAATATTTTGCCTACCTCCTTCTATCTTTCTGACCCTGTTTTTGCTGGTTGTAGGACTCTGCTTACTTTCTCACTGCTGACCAGTGCATATTTAATTGGCATATTTAATTTACCTATAAGTCCCTAGTAAAGTGCACTAGATGTGCCCATAACCTGTAAAAAAGCCCACTAGTGGGCCTGCAGCACAGATTGTGCCACCCACACACGTAGCCCCTTAACCATGTCTCAGGCCTGCCATTGCCAGGCCATTGAGTGCAGTTTTATTTTCCAAGCCTTAAACTCCCCTTTTCTGTATATATGTCACCCCTACGTTAGTGCTAAAACAACAAGTGATGGACGGAATGCTGAACATTGTCAAACATTCACCCCCAGTCACAGATCTGGGTTTAATCCATCGTTTTTTTGCTGCCCATGCCATTCCAGCCCGAACTGCTAGGCCAGGTCTTCCCTGGACTGGAAACAAGCATCCTGGGACCGGTTTCGGAGTTTCACCCCTCATCAGCCAGGCTAGCTTGAATCCAGTGGCATGGGAAGCACGGGACCCACGTCTGGGCATACCCTTCCCACTTAGGGCGACAAATGCAAAAACAACAAGTGATGGACGGAATGCTGAACATTGTCAAACATTCACCCCCAGTCACAGATCTGGGTTTAATCCATCGTTTTTTTGCTGGCCATGCCATTCCAGTTTGGACCCAGCCATATGCAAATCAGTCTTGACCCTGTTCCCCATGGGAACAGTCCAGCCCGAACTGCTAGGCCAGGTCTTCCCTGGACTGGAAACAAGCATCCTGGGACCGGTTTCGGGGTTTCACCCCTCATCAGCCAGGCTAGCTTGAATCCAGTGGCATGGGAAGCACGGGACCCACGTCTGGGCATACCCTTCCCACTTAGGGCGACAAATGCAAAAACAACAAGTGATGGACGGAATGCTGAACATTGTCAAACATTCACCCCCAGTCACAGATCTGGGTTTAATCCATCGTTTTTTTGCTGCCCATGCCATTCCAGTTTGGACCCAGCCATATGCAAATCAGTCTTGACCCTGTTCCCCATGGGAACAGTCCAGCCCGAACTGCTAGGCCAGGTCTTCCCTGGACTGGAAACAAGCATCCTGTGACCGGTTTCGGGGTTTCACCCCTCATCAGCCAGGCTAGCTTGAATCCAGTGGCATGAGAAGCACGGGACCCACGTCTGGGCATACCCTTCCCACTTAGGGCGACAAATGCAAAAACAACAAGTGATGGACGGAATACTGAACATTGTTAAACATTCACCCCCAGTCACAGATCTGGGTTTAATCCATCGTTTTTTTGCTGCCCATGCCATTCCAGTTTGGACCCAGCCATATGCAAATCAGTCTTGACCCTGTTCCCCATGGGAACAGTCCAGCCCGAACTGCTAGGCCAGGTCTTTCCTGGACTGGAAACAAGCATCCTGGGACCGGTTTCGGGGTTTCACCCCTCATCAGCCAGGCTAGCTTGAATCCAGAGGCATGGAAGCATGGGACTCACGTCTGGGTATACCCTTCCCACTTAGGGCGACAAATGCAAAAACAACAAGTGATGGACGGAATCCTGAACATTGTCAAACATTCACCCCCAGTCACAGATCTGGGTTTAATCCATCATTTTTTTGCTGCCCATGCCATTCCAGTTTGAACCCAGCCATATGCAAATCAGTTTTGACCCTGTTCCCCCAGATTCAAGCTAGCCTGGCTGATGAGGGGTGAAACCCCGAAACCGGTCCCAGGATGCTTGTTTCCGGTCCAGTGAGGACCTGGATTGGCAGTTCGGTCTGGACTGTTCCCATGAGGAACAGGGTCAAGACTGATTTGCATATGGCTGGGTCCAAACTGGGGTGGCATGGTGAGCAAAAGAACGATGGATTAAACCCAGATCTATGACTGGGGGTGAGTGTTTGACAATGTTCAGCATTCCGTCCATCACTTGTTGTTTTCACCCCTACGTTAGTCCCTAGGTACCCCATAGGGCAGGGTGCTATGTAAGTAAAAGGCAGGACATGTACTCATGTGCTTTACATGCACTTGTAGTGAAAAACTCACAAATTAGTTTCTTACTACTGTTAGGCCTGCTCCTCTCATAGGCCAGCATTAGAACTGCCCGCATATACTTTCAAGTGGTAGATTCTGACCTGAAAGAAGTAGCCCTGTCATGTTTAGTGTGGCCAGAATTGTAATAGAAAATCCTACTTACTGGTGAAGTTGTTTTTTCATGTTACTATTTTAGAAATTACACTTTTATAAAGTGGGCATTTCTCTGCACTTACTGCCACCTGTCTCCACTCCACATATGGTCTGTGCCTGTTTGACAGTTCCCCTTGTGCATTCCACCCAGACAGCCATAATCACAGGGCACTCAGCTCCATCTGCATTCATCTGCATACTGACTGGGTCTCCCTGGGCAGGAAAGGTGGAGGGGCTCTCACACTTTAAAGTCCTGTGGCCTGACCCCAAACAAAGGAATGATAACGCCCCACAGGGAACCTGGCAGACAGGACTGGGTTGAAAGGGGAACTTGTGCGCTTCAAAACCACTCTTTGATGTTTCCCCCACTTCAAAGACGCTTTTGGATTTATATACTGTGTCTACAACCCCCCAAAATTAGACTCTTCTGGACCTGCAAACGGACTCTATCAGAGGGACTTCCTGGCTGTCCAAAGGACTCACCTTGACTGCTTTGCTGGAAGGACTACTGCCCTGCTTATTGCCCTGCTGCCTGATGGCCCCTGACTCTGCTGAATGGGCTCTGCCTTCCCCACAAGTGTTCTTCAAGGGCTTGGATTGAGCTTGCCTCCTATTCTGAATTCTCAGGGCCACAAGGACTTTACCAAAGAGAAGAAAATCCCCATGCGTCGAATAAAATGACATAACACCTGCAGAAATTGATACAGCATCTGCCTTGTGGCGGGAAAAATCATCACATTGCCTACTTGATCGATGCAGCACACTCTAATTCGTACTAGTTTGTCAAGGATTTTCAATGCATCATCCCTGGGCATCAAATATCCCTGCATCGCAGTAAAGATCCAAGGCTGCAGTCCTGGAAACTGATGCATTAACTTGCAGCATTGAAAGAAACTTTGCATCATTTGTGCCACGCTGGAAAAAAGATTGCAGCGCCCTATTTTTCACCACATTTCCTTCTCTCCTGCCCCTATGCATCTTTATTTTTTACTCATACCGGGTACTGTGTTAAAAGGATACAACGATTGATTCTTAAGGATTGAGACTCATTTAAACCTTTAAAAAGTGATATCTTGACTTGTGCAAATTGGATTTTTGTCATTCTGGTCTTATTGCATTCAGATAAATATTATCTAATGTCCTAAACTGGTGTGGAGTACTTTTTTTGGTCTTTTCACTGTGTCACCGTATGAGTTATTGACCAAATGCTTTACACATTGCCTTCTAAGTTAAGCTTGCCTGCACTGTGCCAAGCTACCAGAGGGTGAGCACAGGATATTTAGACTGTGTTGTGGCTTACCCTGATTAGGATTGTGGTCCCTACTTGGACAAGGGTGTATACCTCTGCCAACTAGATACCAAATTTCTAACATTGATATAGTGACATCAACTGTGACTACGACTCAGTTTTGCACATGCATGAGTGAAGTGTACACAGATGGTCTCTTTCCTCTCAAGGGAAAATAAAATTAAGGGTTACAATTGATGAACCCCAGACATGAAATACCTCACAAATTTCCCAGGGAGGAACATTAGTCAACCTAACCAATAGGTGTGCAGAAAAAAGGCTCAATCCCACAATTATCAGCCAGCTGTTACCTGCCATTAGTTTTCTAATGACCTGGACATGTGGATGGTGGCCATTAATGTGAAAATGCCTTCCACATTTGAAGCATCCCTTTCTCCAGCATAGTCAAGCACCATCTGACCTGGATCCCCTACAAACAATATGTAGGATAGGGGGAAGTAGGATTTAGGTCTACTGAGCAACAAAATAAAAAAACAACTGCATTAGAAATATTGCGATATTGAAATCTGAAGTAGGGCAGTAAGTTCTTGTAACATGGACTCTTGACACAGCAAGGTGTAAAACTTGTGCCTGTGAAGTCACAAACATTATTTTTATAAAACCTTTGTTTTTATCATTGATATACAAATATTTATATATCATAACACTGGCTATTCGAGAAATCAAAGTAGGAAATATGTTCTCCTAATAACCCAATGAAAGTACCAAAGGCTAGCGCTGTTATCTTAGAAAAAGTTAATTTAATCCTGAAATATGAGCATCCAATATGTCCACTCATTTGATCTTCTTATTGGCTCAAACCAAAAGATCATTTATGTAGAAGTTTTTCCCTTAGGCTGTACTTTAATTTATGTCATCCGTGCTTTTATAGAGCGCTAATCACCCGGAAGGTATTAAGGCACTCTGTAGCAGGTGTGTGAGGCCAGCTGTGTAGGCTTACTCAAAAAGTCAGGTCATTAGTTTCCTGCAAAAGTCCAAGAAAAGAAGAGGAGGTTCTGATGATATGTGGGAGGTCGTTCCATGCATTAGGGTTATAAGTGAATAGCTGTATCTCCTTGCAACATACTTTTTCCTCTTCTAACCCTAAATTTAGCAGAACTTAGCTTAAAAATAAAAACGATTGTGTTGTTTTGGACCTTCACGTGTGTTTTGACATTCTGCAGTCTTTTCTGTCAGACAGACCATATTTTGAATTACCACTGACAATTACGTCATCTTTAAGATTTCACATGAAATGTGTACTTTTGATGGTTACAGGGAATTCATACAGTCAGCAATGACTAACCATTAACAGCAAACAGCTGTACAATAGTAAAGTTTGTATGATGTATACATTTTAAGTAAGCAGCATTGTGTTAAAGAGGTTGAGATGAGGATGTGGTTTGTACATGAAGGAAACATGGAGGTTACTTGAACATCTACGTGAACAAATATTTTTTAAAAGCTCATGATTCCTCAGGGACACATGAAGGTTTAATGAAACAAACGTTAAAAATTACTACGTCAATGAAGCATACGGTAAAAATGTCATCTGTTACGTCTCTAATATAAACGTGAATCAAGTGTTACTGTCAAATATAAATAATGATGTAAGTGATAAGTTAATCGGATTCTATTTTCAGTTATTGTTAGTTGTGAAGTCATTTATTTTGAGACTGATGACAATTAAACCAACAAAATTAACTTTTCCAAAGTGTAATCGTTACATTATGTAATGCATATTTTAAAAAATGGCTCCAGTTAACCTCAGTGCGGGCATCGTTTTACCCTTTTCTATGCCAGCCTCCAACTTGGCGTTTTTCACAACAGCAAAATAGTACTTTTCTGTGTTTAGACTATAATCTAAATGAAATATGCCCCAATCCAACAGCCATTAGATTTCAAATTGTTCCAAAGTTTCTTCCTTTTCTGACTACATTAAGGAAGTTAATCCTCTCTCTGCTGCAATTTGATAACATGTTTTCTCAGATATTAGGTGCTGAAATTATTCATCAGAATTCAAGAACCTTTGCTGCCAAGGTTGATGAATGAAATGCGTGGGCTGATTGCAGGAAACCTGACTGGAATACATTATCAGAACCATCTGAGAAAAAAATTAAACGTTATTAGCGACTACAATCAAATCAAAATAAACATTTTAATTGATATTGGGAAAGACGGATAGAGTAGGGACTTTGCTGGAATGAACATCTCTGGGAGAATGATTCACTTAGGTTTTACCTCGTTGCTTTGTGGTCATTATTACTTTATGTCAATCAGCAAAATGAGTTGAGGGGGGAGGTCAGCTATCATAGGTGTTTTGCGCGAAAACCAGGGCCCACTCAAGCACGCATGACAACGATGGCTACATTAAAGGAGCAGTCGGATGTGAAAAAACATTTCCTTTTATCCAATCCTGCATACGTTCCTCACTTGGGGCGTACAGTTCTCAAAATCAGTGTTTCTGGAGAGATATTTAGGGGTGCAAGTCGGGCGTTTTCTGCCAAGTATTTTTACGAAGGTCTGGAGTTTCTGATAACATAGTTGTCAATTACTCTGCTTGTGGGTGGGGGCATAGGAATACTCCAAATCATGGGTGGGATTTTTGAGAATAACATAAGGTAGTTGAAGATTTTGCATCGTTTCCCACATTTTATTTGCCTGGTGCTTAGTCAAAGTTGTTCGGTGAAATACTACTTGCCAATAATGTCATAACCTGATGGGGCCAGTAACTCAAGTACCAGCCCCATTCACATCATTAGAGCCCACATAATAAAGAGCTCCATCCGAATAATTTATTCAGCAAATGATAAATAGCACAGCAAAAAGCATTGGTTTTCATCTTCGATCAGCAATTCTAGTTAGGTTTCCCACTTTGTATCTTTGTGCAACAAATAACTGTAAAATGTATTCCTTGCAATTCTTTTAAAGTTTTACTTACCTTACAAATGGTGCTACAGGCGGTAAAGCAATTGTGAGTCCTGCTTCTTCTTTTAGCTTTCTATTATTTGATTGGATCTCCTCGTGAATGGAGGTTATTTGAAGGCATTATTTGACAAGCTTTGTTCCGCTGTACATTGTTTCATGATCTTATCAAAACTAGAAAGTTCATTTGATTTATTTTATCTGTGGGGGGAAGACTTTATTTATATAAAAGCTAGAGGCAGTGCTGAGTGTTTGTTTTTTTGCTCCCTTATAGTTAAATTCATCACCTTCAATCGTGATTAATGGAATCTCGTACAGGCGTGCCTTAACTTAACCCCAACATCTTTAATAGAACGGCCCGCATTTGGAAATCGGAGCTGTTCCCTGAATGAAGCCAACCTTCAAGATAATTCAATTATATCTTATGTTGAAGAAAAATATTGCAAGCACCATTACAAAAAGGACCACGAACATTGTGGTTCTGTTTTTTTTCTTTCAGATGTGTTGCCACCCGTATACATATATAGTGATTGGTATGTAATTTTAAGATTTTCAGTTCCCGACATACTCCTATTTTAAATAGTATTTTTAATATTTATGTGCCTTGGGGTTCTATTAGGTATTTTGTGCACTGACCTTCTAAACATTTGTTGAGCCCCGAGGAAGACCTTCGTCCAAATAACAGGCCCCTAGAAAGGTCGAAGTGTGTCGGCGTAGTTTACGTAGGTTTAGGGGTTTCCCACAATAAGTATAACATACAGAAAGGTATTTTTCATATTTTAAGTTAGACTGTTTGGATGGACTGAAAAGGGTGGATTTCTTTCCCCAGCCGCGTTAGGCCTCTGGATATTTCCACGCAAGAAGCATAAATATATAAAACCAGTGATCGTTTTCTTAGTGCTTCAGGTTGGACACTTACTTTTGTTATTTAATGTATTGATGTTGCTTGTTGCCACTTTTGGTGATGTGAAGTACTCGTGAAACACTTTGGACACTGTTTTGTCATTATTTCTTGGTTGTGAAATATTCTTGTGAATGAAATGATCAAAGAGGGTTTCCAACGGCAACGAACGTCATGGGGGTGTTTTTCTGCGTACATGTAAAAGACAGTAGCAAAAGTGTTATTTGAATAAGATAGAATGCTTTATTAACGTAAAAGGCATGGAGTAGCTACGAGGCTTACAGAAATTAATGATATATCTTTGTTTAATGGAGGTTGTGGATCTGGGTCTTATTTCAGGGTCATCCCCAAACCTTTTGCCTTCTTCCTCCTACTTTTTCTGACCTGTCACTGCTAACAGGTATCAAAGTGCATATGCTTTCTGTACAAAATGTATTGGTGATTGGTTTATCAATCATAGGTATATTTGATTTACTAGTAAGTCCCTAGTAAAGTGCACTTTGTGTGCCCACGGCCTCTAAATCAAGGGGTATATTTAGAAGCCCCTAGCACCACCGTGTGCCATGTTAGTGCCATTTTTGTTTACACTAAAGTGGCCCAATGAGGCTAAAATCCTCGCGCCATATTTACAAAGTGGCACAATGCATGCATAGTGCCACTTTTTAACCATTTGAGCTACATCATGCCTGCGCCATGCATAATGTATGCAAAGGGGGCCAAGTACACGGCGCAAGGATATTTAACAGATTTCCTTGTGCCATTTCTTACAGCACTTTCAACACCTGCTCAGAGCAGGCGTTAAAAGAGGGCTTCCATTATTTATAATTGGCCCCTATGTACTCTGCAGGAGTAGCGCCAATATTTTGGCGCTACTTCTGCAGAGTACAGTAATAGCATCAATAAAAAATACGCTATTGCCTTCTACCCTGCGCCATGGTGTGTCATATCTTAGATACGGCGCACATATAGTGGCAGTAGGGATGTGCTAAAGGGTGCAAGGAAAGTGGTGCTGCACTAGTTGGAGCTCCACTTTACTTAAATATGTCCCCAAATGCTTCTACATAGCATGGATCACTGATTGTGCCACTCACATGAGTAGCCCCGTAAGCATGTCTCAGACTTGCCACTGCAGTGTCTGTTTGAGCAGTTTTAAACTGCTGTTTCAACCCTGCTAGTGCACCCACTTGCCAGGCCCAAACCTTCTTTTTTACCAGATGCAAGTCACTCCTAAGGTAGGCCCAAAGCATCCCCATGGGCAGGGTGCAGTGTATTTCAAAGGATATGTACTGATGTGTTTGACATATCCTGATAGTGAAATACTGCTAAATTTGTTTTCACTATTGCAAGACCTGTCTCTCCCATATGGCAACATGGGGATTGCCTTGAAATACCTGTTAAGTGTAATTTCTCATTCAGAGCAGATAGAGATATGAAGACTGAAGTCTCTGAACTCACAATTTAAAAATGTATCTTTTGGTGAAATTGGTTTTTGAATTGTAGGTTTGAAAATGCCACTTCTGGAAAGTGGACATTTTCTTGCTTAACATTCTGTGTCTCTGTCTGTCTGTGGAATACCCATCTGGGTCAAGATGACAGTTGGGCTGTTTGTGAATTCACTCTTGGCAGTCTCTCAAAGGGAGCCGAGGTGTGCCTTGCATTTCTTGATGGGTCTTCCTGAGCTAGAGTGGTGGGAGGAGCTGGCACTTGCACCTGAATAGGGCTATGCCTGTCCTTACACAAACCAGTCTCCAACCCCCTGGAGTGTGTCTGGGGCCATGGTAGGGAAAGGCAGGGTCTTGTCCACTACAAGGACTTCTCTGTGAAGTTTGCCTAGAAAGACAGAAATGGGTATAAGTACTGGACCTCTGACGTCCCATGGTTAGCACACTTCTAGACTGAGGACATTTTGCCAGAAAGAACTGAATTCTGTAAGAGGGACTGCCACTGTGCATGTTGCTCTGCTGTGCCAGCCTGCTGCTTGTGTCCAACGAGTGAAAAGACTGGGCTTTGCTTTCTACATCCTGCTCCGAAGGTTCTCCAAGGACTGAGCTTGCTTCCTGTTATGAAGTCTCAGGGACATCATAGACTTTATCTGCCAGCACGTAGGCTCTCTTGCTGAGAGTCCTGACTTGCCAAGTGGTGCCAAATCCAGTCCCTGGGCCCTTGGGAGTGGGTTCTGGTACAACCAAGAAGAAACCAAGCACATCCACTACAGAGCGACTTCGGAACCAGTGCTGCTGTCTGACTCTGCCCCACTGCCTGCACCGGAGCCGTGGTCACCCTCTGAGTGCAACACTCCAACTTGCAACACAGGCCTGACACCACCGCAGCACCTCTGAAGTTCTGCCACAGTGTGAGTCCCAAGTGTGGCGTCACTGATGTCCATGACGCCCGACACTGCTTCAGCACCTGTGACCCCATGGTGTGATTCTGTCACTGCAAGGTTGAGGCTTTGCATCTTGACCTGCTGAATTCATCAACCCCCACCATGTTGTAAGGAAATTACGCCTTGCCACTGATGCCACATCACCTCCCCTGCAACTGTATGGAATCAATGCCTCACATCCCCTGCCTAGCAGTAAGGAGCCAAAGCCTCACCTCCCTAGTAGCAGTAAGGAACCGATGCTGCACCGGCTCCAGCAGCGCCACACCTCCTTCACTCAGTGCAAAGGCTTTGTTTCCTCATCATGTTCCAAGATACTCTTTCTGGGGTTCGTATGACTCTGTTACTGGCCCACACTCCCGTGTAAGTGGTGGCTGACTGTTGGAAGTGACTCCGTCAAGATTCTGTAATAGCCCCAGTTGGAGCTATTGTGCATCTAAGCACTATACTAAGATTTAGGCCCTCATTCTGACCTTGGCGGTCTTTTCGCGAGACCGCCGAGTTACCGCCGCGGTGAAGACCGCCGACCGCGGCGGTATGCCGCTGTGCGCATTCCGACCGCTGGGAGCGTTCTGCTGGGAAACCGCCAGCAGCCACACTGGCGGTCGGCAAAAAAGGGGAGACTGGTCAACCTCCACCGCCACGCCAGCAGAACACCGCCCACAGAATTACGACCCACATATCTGTGTGGCGGTCTTCAGTTGGCGGTGTTCTGTTGGCGGTCACCTCCCCATGGCTCCCGTCGCCTCCCGGAGGACCAACGCACAAGGTAAGTTGACCGTCCGTGAGGGGAGGGGGAGGGGGGGTGTTGTGTGATGTGGGCGTGCATGGGGGTGTGCGTGTGAGTGTGTAGAGGGGGTGTGTGAGTGCGTGTATGCGGGCGGGGGGTGCTGCTGTGTCTATGGGTAATGTGTGCTGTTCGGCAGGTGCGCATGTCTGCATGTATGTGTGCGGGTATGTGTCCCCGTTGTGTATGTGTGTGTAGGGGGAGTGTATATGTGCATGTTGGGGGGGTGTGCATGTCGGGGTGCATGTATGTGCATGTCGGGGTGGGGGTGGGGAGGGGGTTCGTACCACCTCTGGGGGGTGGCAGGGGGGTGGAGGGTGTGGGGGGAGGACTCGGGTGGGTAGTGGGGGGTGGGGGAGACCCCTATCAGTGCCAGGGAAGGAATTCCCTGGCCCCGATAGTGCTTACCGCCATGGTTCGCATGGCGGTTCCCGACCGCCAGAAACCGCGGCGGTAGGCAGGGTCATGATACCGTTGGCGGTCTTGGGACGACCGCCGGGCCGGAGTGCGCAAACTCCAGCCCGGCGGTCATGACCGCCGTGGCGGTCGGAGTGGGGAAGTGGCGGTCGATCGCGGCGGTGACCGCCGCGGTCAGAATGCCATTTTTCTGACCGCCGGTCTGTTCGCGGTCCGACCGCCGCCTCTCCGCCGACCGCCAAGGTCAGAATGAGGGCCTCAATGTTTGAAAGTGTGTTTCTTTACTTACATATGATGGAGTTTTGTCGTTTTGTTCTTGTTTTACTCAGATAAATATTGGCTGTTTTCCTAAATGGTGTGGAGTACTTTTGTGGTGTTACTGGGTGTACAAATACTTTACATATTACTTCTGAGATAAGCCTGACTGCTTGAGTGAAGCCACCAAGGAGGTGAGCAGGGGTTTTTGTGAAAGCCTTTTCGATTCAGGAAGAAAAGCCAAAGACTAACTAGCCCTTTAGGTATAAAGAAAGATATTTTATTTATGTGCACAGCATCTTTCTAGCACTACCTTTATGCAGCTGAGGCACACTTGTATCAGCACACACATTATCAGTGCCAAAGTTCTTACTAGCGCCTCTATAAACCATGATCCCCAATTATGGAACCATGCTCCTAGTGTTCCCCAAATTCCACCAAGGTCTGTTGAGACATGCAAATCCTTTGCCTCCCTTTGGATCTTCCTTATATTTCCTATGGCCTTGTTTATGCTACCAATTTGTGCTGGTATATATACACAGCTGGCCTGATGGATCACATGGCATATATCCCACCATCCTTTGCTAGAATGATGTCTAACACAGTTCTTTTCTGAATCACCACAGTTCTCATGTCAGTGAGCTCTTCTGTAATATTTCCCAGGGCAGGTGCTCTGGAGTCCGTGAATTTCTCCACCAGTCCTGCTAGTTGGTGTATTCTGGATGCAGAATATACAGCCCCAACTGGGGGAACAATCACTCCCATAACTGCTACAGCCTTATCTATCCAAGTAGGGGTCCTCCTTCTACTTGTTCACTGACGGGCTATGTCACTTATCTGTGACAGAGTTGTTTCATGTGTTATACGTGGCAATACTAATGCCAGGTAGCAGCTACCGTGCCATCCGGCCGTTAGTCTAAAGCATGCCAAATTTCCACATATGAAGAAGAACTCCCGGGCTCTGATAGGCCCACTGACAATTTCTTGGGGCCATCCCTAAGTTTATCTAAGTTGGTATAGCTGAGGCAATCACTAGTTCCCACCTTTATATTTACATCGGCGTCAGTGGTACCCTCCTTGCGGTCATCAGAACGTTTATGGAACTTCATCATGGGCACAGGTATTGCTGATGCACCTTGGTAACATCCTTCTTAACTGGGGCGCTACTCTTTGTGTCCTTTATGCATCAGGGTGCTTTCTTCTGTCCCCTAATCGTTACGAATGGGATGCCCACACTTCCTGCTGCTCTGTCACCTGGTACCTGACCATCCCCAATACCATCTTTATATTCTGTCCAGTTGTCTAGCTCCCTGAAGTTGGTCCAAAATCAGCCAGTCCTCTATCTGAGGGGTCAGTTCTCCACATGATGTGCCATTTTGGGGTCTGTCCCTGGCATAGGTATTCTTGCTATACTTAACAGGTGTGTTAAAATGCTGCTGTATGAAGCTGTTTACCACATTACATCCTACATATTTGCTGAATGGAATATCTGTGTAATTCATGGTGTCTTGGGAGTGTGTGGGCAACTAAGTTAATACTTAGCAGTCTGATATATTTGCTATGTCTGCATGCAACTTTACCATTTGCACAAACTTATTCTCAGTGTATATTTCCCTATTCTCACTCCATGGTACCTGTCCCATATTTCCCACTTCTCCTAACTCCCCTGTCTCCCTTTCTCCTGATGTGTTAACGTACAATCCTTCTCTCTTATTGATATAATTGTGCTCATCCAAAATAGGTATGTGTATTTTGTAGGCAAACAGTATCAATATAATAGTCAATATTATTCTTGGAACAGGGGTACAGACAGCTGTCAGCACTGCAGGCCACTTCCTCTCATCCTTCCTTTCTTTAGGTATCGTCCTTGCTGATGGTAAGATGATCTTAGGGACAGGAAGATGTTCCTTTGTCAGTATTATAGTCTTTCTTTCATTAAAATTCATTCCAGTATCTTCAAATTAGTATGTTGTGATCAATTATTTCTCCATTGGTGGTACCCCGGAATGTGGCCTCAGAGGTTATCTAGCACATAATGCCTATTCAGGTACATCTGTAGACCAATCCAGACAGGACCCATTTGCACTCTGTGTTTTCAAAAGTGTGCAGTACAAGCAGTCCTACGAAGACCCGCTTGACCCCCCCTAACTTTTGCAAAAGTGCAGCACGAGCAGTTTGTTAGTGTTCACTTGTCTTGTTCATGGATCGGAGGTTGAATCTCGGCGGTAGTGGCGGAGTATTTGTTGGTGCCACAGGTGACTGTTGCAGATCTGTTAGTCCCGCTGCCGTTTGGGTGTGGGAGCTGTGGATCCAGGAAGCCAGCCCCTCACACTTGATTGCTGTAGAACCTGGTAAGGTCCTTTCCACCAGGGCTCTAAACAATGTTGTATGGTGTGAGCTTTGGCCCACACACAGTCACCTTGCTGCAGTCCATGTTCTAATGGTGTCTCTTCTTCTGGTAAGGTCTGCAGTACCTGGCAGTAGAGATAATGTAGTGTCTATGTTATTCTTTTGCAATACTGTAACAATAGGTAGTCTGTTACTGATAGTGGCGCCACAGACATATGGTCACAAATATGCATGGGGTGACCAAACAGTATCTTGTGGGGACTCACCTTTGTCACTCTGTCGGGGGTGCTTCTCATGGCGAGCAATGCCAATGGCAGTGCTTCAATCCAAGAGAGTTCAGTGGATGCACATATCTTTCTCATCTTATTCTTAAATACCCTGTTCTTCCTCTCAACAGCTCCTTCTGCGGGTGAGTGGTATGCACAGTGCAACTTCTGGGTGACATCCAGCCCTTTGCAGAGCCCCTGAATTACATGAGAAATGAACCCTGGCCCTTTGTCAGAGCTCAGGAGTGCTGGGAACCCAAACTGTGGGATAAGTTCTTTCCAAAAGCACTTGGCAACTGCCTGTGCATCACAGGTCTTTATGGGATAGGCTTCTGTCCATTTACTAAACAAGTACACAATGACCAGAACGTATTTGTACTTGAGTGTAGGGGGCATTTCAGTGAAGTCCATTTGCACGCTCGCAAAGAGTCTATGTGGCGGTGGAAAGTGGCCTAGTGCAGTGGGTGTACCCTTGCCTGTGTTGCGCTCAGCACAAATAGTGCACTGCTTACACAAATGTTCTGTATACTGATGACATTTTGTGCTGAACCAACATTGGAAAACAGACAGATCATTCCATCCCGCCCCACATGTGTGGGGCTGTGAAAGAGACAGGCTATGGAAGGGAGAAACATTGATGGCAGACAAATCCTACCATTTGGGGCTACCCAATCCCCCTCCCTATTTTGCATACAACTTCCTCTTTTCTTCCCCTGTAACTCCTGTTACCCAGCCTGTTGTTGAATACATTTGGGGTTAAAATATGTACATTCGTCTTTACCCAGTGGGGCAGATGTTACCTGCTTCATTGCATACTCGCACCCACTTAGGCCTATTCTCCTGGTTTGCCCATCAATGAAGGTGTTACCTGTGAAAACATAGGGGGTCATTACAACCCTGGCGGATGGTGGAGAACCAGCGGTAAGACCGCCAACAGTCTGGCGGTCTTACCTAGGTGAATTATGAGAATATGTGACAGAACAACTAGGACCTAAACAACTATAGCCTAAACCACTACTGCTAAACAACTAAAAAGTCTCTACAACGAAGTACTGAACAACTACAGTCTAAACAACAATTGTGCCTGAATAACAATTGCCTGAACAACTAATATATATATATATATATATACATATATATATATATATATATATATGTATATATATATATATATATATATTCTAAACAACTAATAAACCATAAAAAACAAAAAGAAAACCTTACCTTAAAATTAGTTGTTCAGGCAATTTTGTATTCAGGCACAGTTGTTGTTTAGACAGTAGTTGTTCAGTACTTAATTGTAGAGACCTTTTAGTTGTTTAGCAGTAGTGGTTCAGGCAAGTAGTGGTTTAGACCTAGTTGTTCAGGATGTTTCCCGAATTATGACCATGGCGGTTACCGCCATGGTCATCCGCCGGTTCTCCATTCCGCCCGCCGGGCTGGAGACCTGGGTCTCCAGCCCTGCGGCCGTCACTATACCGCCTGCGGTATTTGGACCCGGCTTACCGCTGTGGATTTCCAGCGGTTTGAACCGCCATGAAATCCATGGCGGTAAGCACTCTCAGTGCCAGGGAATTCCTTCCCTGGCACTGATAGGGGTCTCCCCCACCCCCCATTCCCACCACGACCCCCTCCCCTACACGCCCCACCACCCCTGCCACCCCACAAAAGGTGGCAGGGCCCCCCTCCCCAACCCGACCCCCAACATAACATTACTGACACACACCCCACACGCATGCAGGCACCACCAACACACACACGCACACACCCTGACATACATTCCCACAACCACACACACTGTCAGGCATGCACACCCACATTCAAACATACAAGCACACATCCATACAGACGTACCCACAGACATACACGCACTCATTCCCATACACACAACACCCCCGCAAGCATACACACACTCACACACCCCCTCTACATACACACACGCCCATGCACGCACACAACACACAACGCCCTCCCACCCCCCTCCCCTAACGGACGATCGACTTACCTGTTCCGTCGATCCTCCGGGAGGGGACGGGAGCCATGGGGGCAGCTCCGCCAACACCGCCACGCCAACAGAACACCACCACAGCGAATCACAGGACGTGATTTGCTGGGCGGTGTTCTGTTGGCGTGGTGGTGGAGGTGGAGCAACCTCCACTTCCCTGCCACCCGCAAGTATGGCTTTTGGCGGCTCTCCGTCGGAATAACGACAGAGAGCAGCCAACAGTCATAATACGCCGTGCGGCAAACCGCCTGCACAGGCGGTCTTCCGCACTGCGGTCCCTCAGCGGTCTTGCAAAAAGACCGCCGAGGTCGTAATGACCCCCTTAGTCTTTGGCAGAGGTATGAGCTGTACATTTGACAATAGGTATTGTTTTTGGTAAAAGCAATGCTTGCAAAAGTTCAGCAATCAAGGATGCATGTTGTATATGTTGGCCAGCTGAGGTGAGGAATCCCCTCATCACCCACAACTGGCCAAAGTCATGTGTTACCCCAAAAGCATATTGAATGCCTGTGTAAATATTTGTTCATTTCCCTTCTGCCAACTTGCAAGCCCTCATTAGTGCCACTAATTTAGCTGCCTGGGCACTTTTTACAGTTGTTAGCCTTTCTCCTTCCAGCAACCTCTTGGCCATACCCACAGCATAAGCAGCTTGCAGCATTCAGGCGTTGTCCCTAATGCATGACCCTTAGACAAACAATTTTCCCTCTCCATCTGGGAGTGGGGTATCCCTGATATCCAGTCCCACTTTTGTGAGTCTATCAACCGCTAAGATCCAGTCATGGAAGGAGTTGTCTATGGAGGGGTCATCATGGTCGTGCTCTGTCGGTAGGAGGCAGGAGGTGTTCATTGTGGTGCATCTTTTGATAAGGATATGTGTGGTGCCAACAATGTCAGTTCATATCAGGAGAGTCTGGCATTTGTGAGATGTTGTGCATTTATGGTGGTCAATAATGTGTCCACAGAGTGTGGACCATGCAAAATCAAGGTGTATGCCAGCACAACATTTTATGATTGCTCTACCGCCAGGGCAGCAGTGGCCACCACTGTCAGACATGGTGGGAGTGCTGCCGCAATGGGGTCTAGAGTGGCGGAGTGGTTGGCCACTGGGCAGTAAAAGGAACCATATTTCTGGGCCAACACTCCCAAGGAGCAACCTCCTTTCTCATGGCAAAATAACTGAGAGTCCTTAGTATAATCTGGGAGGCCTAATGGAGGCGCTGCGCACAGTTCTCTTTTCAGTGTTTGGAAAGCTTTCTTGCATGTTTGGGACCAGGGGACCTTGTCTGGCACCTCCTTGTGGGGGAGGTCAAGGAGCAGGTGCGCTTTGATGGGAAAAATATGGTATCCAGTGTCTGCAGTAGCCCGCTACTCAGAGAAAAGCCCTCACCTCGCTCTGCATGTCTGGTCTAGGATATTGCGTCATGACTGCTATCCTATCTGGTAGTAACTTTCATGTCCCCTGTTCATGTACTAAGTATTGCACCTATTGCTGGCAGAGCTACAATTTCCTGGGGACACCCTGTGACCTTTTCTCGCTAGGTGGCACAATAGTGCTATGGTGTCTTGAGTGCAAGCTGTCCGAGACGGCAAGGCCAACAGCAGGTCGTCAATGTACTGTATTAGGCTGGACCCTCCGGGTAGCTGCAGGGATGCTAAATCTGGGTCTTACACTGAGCACCATTTGCTTGGGGCTTTGACTTTTAGGATCATCCAGCTTTTCAACCCGTAACCTCTACAGTGGACGTTTGACCTTGGCAGGAGGGTGGGTGCCTAACACTTGCGGACCGCTATCCCAATGAGACTTTTGTATCCCTCAAGACTGTGTAGGACACATTTGATTGAATTAGGAACAGTTCTTAACATATGCCAGCATACTCAATATAGCCTGAGAGATATGGCCCACCTATCCGGAGGCCCCGGCCTCATCCGCATTGTTTATGGCACTACTGGAATATTAGGGGTGTGGGGGAAACAAATGATATCCCACATTTACAAAGCCATTATAGCAGATACGCTAAGGCTCACCTTCCGGGCCCAAGAGGCTTGGGATAATGAACTGAACACGCCCATCGAGGAGACACAGTGGAAGGCAATATGTGCCCTGCTCCGATGGGGGACCTACAACGCTAGATTCAAGCTAATACATTTCAACTACATAGATCTCACATATGATACCACAGTCTTCCTACAGAGAATTGATCCTAGCAGGGACGATGGTTGCCAACTATGTCGTGCTTGGCCGGCAACTTTCATCAATCAATCAATCAATCAAACATTTATAAAGTGCGCTACTCACCCACTAGGGTCTCAAGGTGCTGAAAGGGGGGTGAGGGAAGGACTGCTACTGCTCAAATAACCAGGTCTTGAGGCATTTCCTGAAGGTCAGGATGTCCTGGGTCTGCTGTAGGTGGGCGTTCTGTATACGTTGTAGTTTCTTCTGGAGCCTGGCTGTGGTCCCTGAGCAGAGTGCATTGCCGTAGTCCAATATGCAGCTGACGAGGCTGTGGGTGACCGTCCTTCTTGTTTCGGTGGGGATCTATCTGAAGATCTTGCGAAGCATGCGGAGGGTGTTGAAGCAGGAAGATGAGATGGCGTTGACTTGCTGGATCATGGTGAGCGATGAGTCTAGGATGAAGCCTAGGTTGCGTGCTTGGGTGGTGGGTGTTGGTGCGGTTTCTAGGGTGGCTGGCCACCAGGTGTCATCCCATGCGGAGTGGTTGGAGCCGAGGCTGAGGATCTCTGTCTTGTCCGAGTTAAGTTTGAGGCTGCTCTTCTCCATCCAGTTGGCGATGGCATGCAGCCCGTCGTGAAGGTTGGTTTTGGTGGTGGTGGTGTCCTTGGTGAGTGAGAGGATCAGGTGGGTATAGTCGGCTTAGGAGACGATGTTGAGGTTGTGGGATCAGACAATGTTGGTGAGCGGTGCCATGTAGATGTCAAAAAGAGTTGAGCTGAGAGAAGATCCTTGGGGAATGCCGCAGATGGTTTTGGTGGCTCCCGACAGGAAGGGAGGGAGGCGGACTCTCTGAGTTCTGCCGGAGAGGAAGGAAGTGATCCAATCCAGAGCCTTGTGGCGGATCCCGGCGTCTTAGAGGCGAGTGCAGAGGGTGTGATGGCAGACGGTGTCAAGAGTAGCTGAGAGGTCCAGGAGGTTGAGGACCGCGGTTTCGCCTTTGTCGAGCATAGTCCTGATGTCGTCGGTTGCGGCGAAGAGGGCGGTCTCGGTGCTGTGGTTCCTACGGAATCCTGATTGGGAGATGTTCAGCGTGTTGTTGTCCTCCAGGAATTGGGTCAGTTGGCCGTTGACGATTTTCTCGATGACCTTCGCCAGGAAGGGGAGGAGTGAGATGGGTCAGTAATTCTTGAGGTCTTCGGGGTCCGCATTGGGTTTCCTCAGCAGGGTGTTGACTTCGGTGTGCTTCCAGCTCACTGGGAAGGTGTCTGTCTTGAAGGAGCTATTGATGTCCATACGGAGTTGGGGGCCGATGATGAGGCTTGCTTTGTTGACGACATGGTGGGGGGCAGGGGTCGGAGGGAGATTCGGAGTGGATGGTGCTCATGGTTTTGATGGTGTCCTCGTCGTTGATGTGGGTCCAGGAGAGCAAGAGGTTGGTGTAGCTGGGTGTGTCGGGGTTGATAGTGGCTGTGGTGGTATTGGGGGGTGAGGAGTTGAAGCTGTCGTGGATTTCCATGATCTTGCGATGGAAAAAGGTGGCGAGGGAGTCGCAGAGGTCTTACGATGGAGGGGGGTCGATGGAGCATGACCTGGGGTTGGTGAGTTCTTTGACGATGCTGAAGAGCTCTTTGCTGTTGTGGGCGTTGTTGTTGATGCGGTCTTTTTAGATGGATCTTTTGGTGGTCCAGATGAGCTGGTGGTGCTTGCGGATGGCTCTCTTGAGGGCGGCGTGGTTGCCCTCTGTTGGTTCGTGGTGCCACTTCTTCTCGATTTTCCAACACCCTGTGTGGTGGCGGAGTGGGTAGGCGTCATGACCAGTTGTTTGAGACCGATGTTGGTGAGGTTGTCGATCAGGGCAGTGGAGTTGCTGTCGTTGGCGTTCTCAAGGTGAAAATTCTAGTCGCCGAGGAGAATGCAGTCTGTGGAGGCAAGGGCTTGGGTGCTGATTATGTCGGTGATGGAGTCACTGAACTGTGGATGAGCATATGGGGGCCAGTAGACGAGGTTTCCTCTGAGGGCGGTGTTGGTGTTGATGTGAATCTGGAAGTGTAGGTGTTCGGCGGTATCAAGGGTGTCATTGGTGTTAGTTGAGATTCTTATGGTGTTCTTGTAGACTCTGGCCATTCTTCCTCCTGGTCTGTTGGTGCGGTCTCTGCGGGTGATCTTATAACCTTCGGGGATTGCTATGGCGATGTCTGGTTCCGAGGAGGGGTTCATCCAGGTTTCGGTGAGGAAGGCGACGTCTGGGGACGATGAGGTGAGTGGGTCCCAGAGTTTTACGGCGTGCTTGTGGACAGAGCGGGTTTTGAGGAGGATGCAGCTCAGGTGGTTGTGTGTGGTTATGGTGCTTGGTGGCAGGTGAAGTTGCAGGTCTGACAGGAGAAGGGTCCGTGGGTGTGCCTCGGGGTGGCTTGGATGCAGGCGGTGGAGCGGCCTGGGTTGAGGGCATGGACTTCGTTGGCACTGTAACGGTGTCGGGTGGCATGGGGAGTGCGCGGGCCAGGGTGTCTGGTGCTGGGCACGATCCAGGCATGGATGGGTGCAGATGGGCTTGCCTCTGGAGCGCTTCTACAGCCGCCAATAAGAAGGAGAGGTGGGAGGGAGCAGCAGCTGGGGGGCAGGAGCGAATGGGGGCCCAAGGGGGCGGGCCGCAGGGACACAGCTGTGGGAAGGAGCGGCTGGAAAAAGCTGAAAATGGCTCGAGAGTGCGAAAAGAAGAGCAGCAAGTAAAAGGCACAAAAAATAGCACAGAAACACAGTAATGGAACAAAGCAAAGAGCAAATGGCACAAAACAAAGACAGATACAAAAACAAACACACAATACTTATGGAAACCCACTAGACACCAGGGATGAGGCGCAGGCGGGTACCTGCAGGTGGTGGAGGGCCTCGAACTGGCGGCAGCAGCGAGGGCAGGGTAAAGGGCACAGTCTGGTGGAGCTGCGCGGCGTGTAGAGCAAGCTCTTGACCTTAATAGCATGTCAGGGGTCACTCTGAGCACTGAGCAGCGGCCCCATTAAGAAGGGGAGGTTGGAGGGAGGAGCAGCTGGGAGGCGGGAGTGGGGAGCGAATGGGGGCGCTAGGGGTGCGGGGCTGCAGGGACACAGCGGCGGGAAGGAGCGGCTGGAAATAGCCGAAAACTGAGGGAAGCGCGAAAAGAAGAGCGGCGACAAAAAATAGCACAGAAACACAGAAATGGCACAAAAAAAGAGCAAATGGCACAAAACAAAGACAGATACAAAAACAAACACACAATACTTACGGAAACCCACTAGACACCAGGGATGAAGAGCAGGCAGGTGCCTGCAGGTGGTGGAGGGCCTCAAACTTGCGGCAGCAGCGAGGGCGAGGTGAAGGGCACGGGCACAGTCTAGTGGAGCTGCACGGCGTGCGGAGTGAGCTCTTGATCGTAATTGCAGGTCATGGGTCACCTTTAGCATGTAATTGTACCACAGTACAAACATTCTGGGACTTCATGTTCCAAACTTTAAGATGTGTGTGGGGGTATAAAACTGAAGTGTCTACTGGGGGATGTTAAAAATCATAAAGGTTAAAAAAATGTAATTGAATGGAAATACGTGCAGCTAGCTCTAGCGTTGGCCAAGCGTTGGGTGGCGATTGTTTGGATGAGCACGCAGGGACCCAGCAAACATGGATGGCTCAAGGATGTCAAGGAATGGGCAGTGGCAGAAGAACTACCGCTACGACAGGTTAGAAGGGGCGAACATCTTGAGGAAGATATACAAACATGGCAGGAGATACTTACACAAATTGAGGACGTTGAAGAACTCGTGCATGATGTGCCTATGGGCCCTCAGGCATAGATGGTGTTCAAGCTATGTTATAAGGAAAAACACTTAAACCACGAAAGGGAACGCAATGTCTTTATGTATGATGCAAATGTACTGTAACTCCTGAGTTTATTATGGGGACTACTTCTGTGATGGATTGTCATGCAGGAGGGAGGAAGGGAGGAAGGTGGGGACTGGCCTACATGTGCAAGTTTATTAATGGTACAATGTTTGGAATGTATCGAGAGTTGAACAAACTAAACAATAAATTCTAAAAAGAAATCTATTGAAAAAAAAGGGATGCTAAATCTGTTCGTAGATCTTTAGAAAAGATGGAAGGGTAATCGCAGAACTCTTATGGCGTCCTTTCCCAAGTTAACCTCCTGCCACCAAATTTAAAGGAGAAAAGGTGCTGGGAATCCCTATGGACAGGCACGGAAAAGAAGGCTTTGCTAAGGTCTAGGACTGAGAAGTGGGTTGCAGTTATTGAGATGCTAGACAAGATGGTGGCTGGGTTTGGGACCACTGGAAATGACGGGACGACCACCTTGTTCAGTTCGCGGAGGTCTTGTGTAAATCTGTACACTGGGGCCCCATCAGGCCCCTTGGATGCCTTCTTCACCTGGAGGATCGGAGTATTGCCGGGTCTGTCCAGTATTTCCCTCAGTATCCTTTTCCGCAGCAGATCTTGACTCTCTTACCCTGACAAGAGTGAGGGACCCTACTTGGACAGAGTGCAAACCACTGCCAACTAGAGACCCCATTTCTAAAGGAGGTTATTTGTTGATGCTCATTTTGAATAGATCCCACCCTTGATTCCTGATTTGGATCACTCTTCATTTGGGAATTCACCTTTTCTAGAAAGTATCTTCACTGTTCAAGAGCATCTCCAATGCCTTTCCTCACCAGACCCTCAGCTTCCTCCTACAAAGCAGGCTGCAAGGCAGCTTCTACTAGCAGTTTGTCAATCTTCCTCAGATTCTGGTATCAAACCTGTCAATGAGAGTTAGTGGTGGATACCCTTAACCCTCAAGTATATATGTTCCTTTGTTGCTACTGATTTAAAATGCCTCGTTCCATTTGAAAATTCTTAGCACAGTTGCTAAAACTTTCTGTCCCATCCTTATACCAAAGTTGCATTCAGTGTTTGTGTATTGAAACTCTCAAGTTCTGAGATAGCTTCTGGGTCTTTCCACACCTTTCACTTGTTCAAATTAGGCTTGTGCATATAGTGTCTCTGTATTATACAGTGCAAGGAAGAAGGTGGGGTGGAGTTTAGTCTTCAGTCAAGCAAATACAAAATAGGAGCGCAAAAGAAAGGGAGACTGTCCCATTTAACTGCTTGTTAATATGTGGGTGGTTTCTCTTCCATTCAGCAATAGACCAGGGAAACACCCTAATCTTTATAGGGACCTTCCATGTTATCTCCTCAACACCCAAGTGTCTGACTCATTATAAAGGATCCATTTAAAGTATGTGAGGAGCATTGCAATTCACATATGCTGCCTGGGCTCTCTACAACCCAATTTGGGTCCTACCTGGATGCAGCACATGCAAAATAGATTCCTTTGTGGCTATAGCCAAGTATGTCTCACACACACTCTACACTCATCCTCTGCACATACAGATATGCCTAGAAACAAAAAATAAACAACATTGACCAGTCTGGAGATATACATTTTTAAGTAAAAAGTAACTCACAGCTTTTTACTCAAAATGTAACTGCAGTGGTTAGTGGAAACTTTGTAAAGATTCTAAAGAGTTGTGCTTTGGTACTATTTCCCACTTTGGAAAATCAACTCCAGTAGGGAGAAGGTCAAGGGAGCCAGTAAGAAGTTGTAGGACATTCACCCTGTCACCAAAGCAATCTCAGTTGCAGTTACAGGCTCTGTGGGTGAACTACTATAGACTTTAATGGAGTGGCCCTGATACAAAGGATACAGGATACTGGAGTTGCTGTTGGATGCTGTGGATGCCGCAGAGTTGAAGTACAGATCAGCCCACCAAAAGTCCAGTTACCAGTGGTCTCCAGTTACAGCAAAACCAGTGACATCCTTTGGTGGAGGCTAATGTCCTTCTGAGGTGACCATACTGCTCTCTAACAACTCTCCTGGGTCCAGCAGACACGGGTGCAACTTTTGAGTCTCAGGACCTGGCCTCCCGGGCTGCACGTCCGGGACAGTGGCAGACAAGGGATTGTAGCTAGTGACTTGCCAAGGCACGTTACTTCAGCTTTTGTGGCCCTGCAGCTGTAACCGGAAGTCAGCCAACTGACTCTTGCAGTTCACCTCTGCTGTCTGAGGATTGAGGACAACTTTTCCACAAGCCGGGCAGCACGGTCACAGCCCTCTCTTTCCTTGGAGCAGGAGATGCAGTCCAGCTGTTCATGCATCCTCTCTTGCCAGGTCCAGGAAACAGCAAAGCAGTCCTTCCTTGTTCCTCTCTCCAGTGAAGGCAAGATCTGATGTCTAGGTGCCATAAGTGTCAAATTTATTCCCAGAAAGAGCCCTCTGGGATGCAGTCATTGGGCTACCAGTTCCCCTCCGGCTTGATGATGACTACCTGTGATATGTGGCATTTAGTGATCCCAGAGTGTAACATTCTGCCCACTCCCAAGATGCTAGCTGCATTAGGGTTCCACCTAGACATGTTGAGTTTGGTGTCAAACAACTTGCTTTCTCTCCCCAACATGACTCTGGTGTTGAGGGACAACTGTCATGCAACCAGGTGGAACACTAGAGGTTGTCCACTTGTTTGCCAGTCTACTTTGTGCTCTGGCCAGTCATGGTGTGCTTTTTTCATGCTTGCTGCCACCAAGACAGGGTACTGGCCTCCTTCAATACAGCATGGGTGCTCCCAGGAGTCATAAATAATGGCTGAGGCAGGAAGGAGGGTACACCTACTGCCCTCCAGCTGGGCTAGTAAATAGAGCCATCAGGGTGGTGAGCTTCAAAGGCTTCACCACCCCTGATATCCATCTGTGCTGCACCCAGCAGAGGAAACAGCTCTTCCTCTGCCCCCACACACATTTGCTCATCGTCAGGCAGAAAAATTAGGTATGCAGTACAGTGCACACCCCCAGCAGGCAGACCACACCTCTAAGGTGAGCAGCACAGTCTCTAAGTTAAATTTAGATTCCTGCCATTTTAGGAGTGGCAGAATAGAAGGTTACGGGTAGCTAAAGGTAACCTACCCCACCGAATGTGGTTACGTTAGGGGCAGATTAGCTGGAGGAGCTAGTTGCCCATTGGCCAAGAGTCTCCACAACCCTAACTCTACTAAATCCATGATTTAAGGGGCACCCGTGACATCAGACCCTCAGCTCTGATCTACAAACTTTAAAGAAGAATCAGGAGGAGATCTGCATCACAGACAACCGGACTCTGCACCAAGGCAAAAGACAGATACTCTGTCCCTGAGGCAACAGACTTTGAACTGCATGAACGACCTTCGTCCTTGGCAGAAACTTGACAGTTCCGCCCATAGAGACCATTGTGGAAGCCAGACTCACCCTTATACTCCCTTGGACTAATGGCACTACTCCCCTGCAAACTGCAGGTAAAAATGCTTGCAGGATCTGAAGTTTCACTGGCCATTGGGCGAGCCATGGGATCGGCAAAAGCCAAGTGGTCCAGTGTGTTGAGGGAGTTCTAGTCTTGCCTGCCTCCATGTTTCAGGCTGTTACATCACTCCCCCAGACACTGTGAAGTGAACAAAATATTTCTGCACCTTTACCTCTGCCAAGGTTTGTTGGTTGCCTGTCCTGTAACTAACCCCCACACTTGATGGTGCAAGTGCAGGGAATATAGTGTAGCCTGCATCTGACAACTGCAAGCCAGCCCCAGCTGAGATGTTTCATCCCTTTGTCAGCACCCTTTCATAAGTGGTAAAACCAGCACCAGCGTGAGTCCCTATGAAGCACCAAGGACAGCCAGGAAAACTCTGCACCCAGATGCCGCTGACCAGGTAGAAGTGAACTAACTGTTTTGGCCTAGTCCCATGACCAGCACAACCTTAACCTTGTAAGGGTTTCCTGCAACTCGAACTCTAAGTGGTCTTTTGTCACCGTAGCTTCCTGCCATTGACTTCGACATGAGTCCCATCCAGCACCAAGGACAGCCAGGACAACCCTGCACCCAAATGCCACAGGCCTGGTAAAACTGAACTGACTGTTGGGGTCTGGCCCTACGGACTGCACAATCTTAACCCTATAAGGGTTCCAAGCAATTTGCTTCCTAAGTACTGTTTTGAAACTACTTTTATTTCTCCATAGACTTCAATGCAATGTTTAAATGCCAGTTCCACTGTGATTTAATTTTGCTTCTAAAATCTATAACTCCTGTTATACATATACAATTCTGTCTGGATTGGTTTCTAAATTAAGATAAAAACAAGCTGTATTTTAAGAAATTGGTGTCGGATTACTTTTGAGTAGTGTCAATTACTTATTGCCTATGTTGATGCTCTGAAATGCTTAACACATGTTCCTCTTAGGATTTACTTGTGTGAAACCATGGACCATCTTTGCAGTATTGTGAGAGTATTACATGTTGAGGACTAACCCCTACACCACATATTACTCCACTTTCCTACCAAATTCTTTCACACCTTTTTCTTAGGAAAGCATAAGGCTGTTTTGTTGCCAGTGTGTGCAAATAACAACTGGAAAACTAGGGCAACAGAATGGTAACTTTCTTAAATTTCCTTTCAATTAAAAGTTATGTCAAAATTGAGTTGGGCACCATGTAGAGTTAAATGTAAGGATTAGTTGGATATCTTGAAGTACCAACTTTAGTAGTCCCCTTCAGGACTAGACACAGCTAAGTTGTCAGCGTGTAACCCTGTACTCGCCAATGGGGCTACTAGCCTTTCCAAAGTAAAAATGACAATTTGGGGGTTTTACTGTTATTGTTAATGTTAATAGTTTATAGGGCGTGAGGATACCAGTTCTCTTCTTGCCGCTATATGTCCTTACAGAGTATTAGAGAAAAGGTTAGCAAGACCTCATTAGCAAAGGAAGAAAAAAGCCAGGTTTTAAGTTGTTGCCTGAATATTAAACAAATGTCTGGCATCTGAGATGGTCAGGTAGTAAATTCCACCATTTGCATGTAGTATAAGAGAAGCATCTTCCTTCCCAGTGAGTCTTCTTTATTCTGGGAACAACTACCTTTTTTTACCGTGATAGACCACAGATTACAAGTGGGTACGTACCATTTGAAAGTTTTTTGGAAAGAGAAAGGACCAATCTTGTGTAAGGTTTGTGGGCTCAACACAAGGCTCTAAACTTTATCTGTTCCTTGATTGGTAGCAAATGTAAATCAGAGATGGTTTATGAAACTGAGAAAGATTTGGTAAGTTTCATCAGCACTCGTGCTGCTGCATTTTGAAGAGTTTGTAGTTTGTTCGGTAGACACTTCTGGATACTTATGTACACAGCACTGCAGTAATCCAGTTTCAGGATTACCAAGGCCAATATTACTGTTTTCTGCATCTCTATGGGAAGAAACAGAAGAATCTTCTTCAAAATACTTAGGGCCTCATAACGAGTCTGGCAGTCCATGGACCGCCAGACTCATGGTGGAGCTTGGACTACCACTGACAAGGATGGTCCGACTGCCATATTGTGACCGTGGCGGAGCTACCACGGTCTGACCGATGGCAATGCCAGGTTGCTGGCGATCTGGCGGTTCCAGCGGTCTCAATCCACCAGGGCAGTGCTGCAAGCAGTGCTGCCCTCAGGATTACGACCCACGTTTCCGCCAGGCTTTGCATGGCAGTCCCACCGCCATGCAAAGGCAGGTGGAAAGGGGTTGCCTGGGGCCACCAGGGGGGACCCCTGCACTGCCCATGGAGTTGTCATGGACAGTGCAGAGGCCCCCATGGACAGCTACTTCACACTTTTCACTGCCCAAATTACGGGCAGTGAAAAGCGCAACAGGTGCTGTTGCACCCAATGTACCACAACATTGCCACTAGCTCTATTACGAGCTGACGTTAATGTTGTGGTGTTTTTCCTGCTGGGCCTGTGGGCAGAAATGCAGTTTCAATTAATAGGTACCACGGAGGGATGGACGGATATAAGGTCAACCAGATGCAGGACTTTGCCAAAGTCAAAATGAGGGCCTTAGTGTCAAGAAGCTAGAAGATGTTACCTGATTCTTGTGACAGGTAAATCCAATCTGGACCTAAAAAAACCCTAGGTTCTTTGCTTTTTGCACTGGAGATAGAAGTGATCTCAATTTGGAAAACCACCAAGCAGCATTTCAAAAGGAAGTGTTCTTGCCAAACAACAACACCTTAGTCTTCTGAGAATTTAATTTCAAACAGTTTTTAAATGTTCTGCATACAGATGTGAAATTTATTGGCTACATTTTCTGGATTAGAAGAGACTAACGCAACTCTCTGGTTGTCATTGGCATACGAAAGTACTGAGAAGCCTTGTGATTTAATACATTCAATTAAAGGGGTGATGAACACAATAAAAAGAGTAGGACTAAGTGAGGGTCCCTGAGGGACCTCACAAGGAAGTGTAAAAGGGGGTGAGGAGACATTTTCCAAGGCTATAACTTGCTCCAATTGGAAAGAAACTGAGTAAGTAGTTTTGGTGCTAAACCTTCAATTCCAACACAGTGAAGCCAATGAAAAGAGAATGACAGCATCAAAAGCGTCCGAAAGGTCAAGTAAGCTCAATGCCGCCTTGCCTCCATCATCAACAATGGTTCTAATTTCCTCTGTAGCTGTCACAGGGGCCAATTCTGTGCGGCAATTGGTTCTAAATCCGTGCTGTAATGGATCGAGGCAGTTGGTAGTTTCTAGAAAGGCCATAATTTCTTTGTTAAAAGTTTTTTCTAAAATGTTAGCTGGAAGTTGAAAGCGGGAGATTCGCCTGTAGTTTTTTTACCTCAATGGCATCTATCAAATGTTTTTTAATTTTTTTTCAATATTTATGCTTTCTTCCAAGGTGACGGAAAATGTCCAGAGGTAAGCATTTTATTCAAAAGTACCGTAAGATGGACTGAAGTTGTCTTTGCTCCTGGATGGATAACTTGCAAAGGGCGGGGGTCAAATGGAGCACCGGATTTAAAGAACACAATTATTTTTGCCACCTATTCTTCAGTGAAAGGAGTAAAAGAAGTAATTATTGGTGGGCCTGGCTCTTGATTAGAGACAATAGGTTCTATTAATGTCTCCTGCTTGAAAGAAGAATCAAGGTTTCCTGCCAAAGAAGTGAACTCCAGGAATATATTATTAACTTTAGGTGGAAAGATATCAGCTTTCCTATTGCACAGTGAATGGTCGGAAGAATGTTTATCGCTAAAATTGGAAAGTGTTTTCACTGTGCTACAAATGTTCTCTATTGGAATTTTTAGCAGCATTAATTTTGTCTGTAAAAAAACTTGGTCTTGGCAGCATTTATTTGTCTTTAATATTCCTTAACCAAGGCTTTATATATATTTTTTTGCTTTCAGACCTGTAGCTTAGTCTCCAAAATTGTTCCTGGCATCTGCACTTCTGTTTGCATTTACCCGGCTCCTGTGAGTACCAAGGAGGAGAGGGTAAGGATTTGTGGTTTATCCTAGTTTTTAAGAGAGCTAATTGGGTGACTGCCACGTCAATCCAGTCGCTAAAGTTGTCTGAAGCTTTATCAATGCCATTTTCGATTATCAGGTGAAAGTCCCTCAACAGATTGTTTAGTTTCAATTCATCTATTTATCTAACACAGTGGGGGCTTTTGGAGTGGAGAAGTTTTAGTTGGAATATTAAGGGCCAGATTTACAAGACCCTAGCGCCGCCTTCTGCCACATTAGCATCATTTTTTTTTGCTAATGTGTCTCAAAGAGACAAAAATCACTGTGCCCTGTTTACAAAGTAGCGGAATGCATGCACTGCGCCAGGCATAATGTATGCAAGGGGGGCGTCCCAGCATTAGAAGGCCCGCAAATATGCTGCAATAAAATCTCCAAGATTTAATTATGCCATTTTTAGCATTATTTTTAATGCCTGCTCAAATCAGGTGTAAAAAAGACACACCCGTTGAAGTCAATGGGCAGCAAAGCACCACAATAGCATAAAAACTTTTGAAGCTATTGGCCTAACCTGCACCATGGTGTGACTTATTATAAATATGGCGCACCCATGGTTTCTTAAGGTGGTGGCGGGGGGGGGGAAGCAAACTTGTGCATCAGTACTGATGTGCCTGATTCTTGAAAAATCTGAGCCGAAGTCTAATACTATTGGCCCTGCGGTCAGTCCAGTCCAGAGACACAACTTTCTCGACCAGTAGGTTAGGGTTATTGGTAAAAACGCCATAAGCATATGATTCGCCAGGTGGATAGTTAGTTTCACCAATTGCAGCATATCAAAGCTTAACAAGGTACTAACTAAGTAATCTGTATCCTTGTCCTTGGATTTCTCTAAATGAAAGCTAAAATCCCCCAAAATCATAAAGTTATGGAAATCTATACATGACTCTGTAAGATCCAGGAGGTACTACATTAAATTCTCCCTTGGGCCTGGCGGATGATAGATCAGGAGGCCGTTAAAAGAATAAGTGCCTGATTTAAGAGGCCCTAGTACCACCTTAGCACTGCCATAGTGTGATTTTGTTAGCGCTTAGGTGACGCTAAAGTGGCTTTTTACACACGTCATATTTGCAAAGTTGCGCATTGCATGCCCTTGCACCACCTTATGCCTGTGCAAGGCATAATGTTTGTAAGGGGAGCATTCCCCTGCTCGGGGGGGGCAAAAAAATGTCACAAGGTAATCTAAGAGATTTCCTTGCACCATTTATTTCCAGGCATTGAAGGGGGCCTGGCATTGAATACAATAGGCCTCTATGTACTCTGCAGGAGTAGTGCCAAAATTTTGCAGAGTACATCAATAGCGTCAGGAATTCTGGTGCTATTGACCCCTACTCTGCACCATAGTGCACTGTTTCTTAGATATGGTGTACAGTTGGTGGCAGTAGGGGGGCACTAAGGGGTGCAAAGAAAGTGGTACTGCACCCAATACAGGGCCACTTTTCTTAAATCAGCCCCTAAGTATTGCTTATTTTCAAACTGAGCATGAGGGCTTCACAACTCATCAAGGAGAGGGTCTTAAATGTAGTAATAAGGAAATTGTGATATATAATCGCAGACCCTCCTCGTTTGTTTTGTTTATCTAATCTAATTCCACCATAGTCTTCAGGAATGGCTGATTTAAAATGTGGGTCTGATGCACCATTGGTCCATGTCTCCGTAAGAAAGGAAATATCGGGACATATCGGAAGTTTGGCAAATTCTTAACTGTGTTGATGATGTGTTAAGAAGTAAACAAGACTGTGAATTAATTATTTAGGTGTATTAGCTTACCAGGAGGGCACGCTAAATGCTTTGCACAATCAATTTTAAATGGGGTTTCTAAGACAAGATTAAAGGCAAAGTTACAATTAGACATGAACACTGATTAGCAGAAGACTGAAAATTGTGCAGCATGCAAGACCGAGGTTTACCTTTATTTCTAATGGCCAGTAACTCTGATCTGGGATAAGTATGAATAGGACTAGTGCATATCGCAGTCTGGCTGCGGACGGGGTTGCCTTTGGTGGCACTTTGGCGTGTCAGTGGAAACTGCCATGTAAGATGTATGGGTGTCTCCTCCGCCCCACAAGACTAGTCTGCTAATCCCAGAAGTAAGTCAAATGGAGGGCTTGTTTTCCCTCTGTATAATCGGCATAATCAAAAGAAGTGGCAGACTAGGGAAAGAACTTAACTAAAGGTAAAAAGTATCACTGGCCTTTTTTAAAAGGCATAAAACGTATAAGAAGAACACGCATATAAAAAACTCTACATCAAAATGTTATGAACACGGATGGAACAGGCTACCATCTGGCTGGCTGTGTGCGTCCAAAATGCCATGTAAAATGTATGTGCATTTTCCCCACAAGACTAACCCACTAACCCATGGAAGTGAGTCAAATGAAGGGTTTGTCCTCCCTCCGCACGATGGGAATAATCAAAAGGTAAAAGTATCACCAGGCTTTTTTAAAAGGTGCAAAACATGACAAGTACACGCATAAAAACAGCTCTAAATCAAAATGTTATGAACATGGACGGTGCAGCCTATTGTTTGGCATAAAAGTATATGTTCCTCTTCTTAAAATACAGGCCATTGCCTTATGACTCGATAGGCGTACTGTGGTATGTACTTGCCATTAGTTTAAATTACAAAGACAAGTTAGCAGTTTGAATCTACATCGGGACATAAAACAGTGACATAAGTTCTTTAAAGTATAAAAGGCCAATTATAAGGACAGGATTGCCTTAAATACAATAAACATTATCATTATACTTTTCAAACTCAAAACAAAACCCAGTCCTCATCTTCTAGAACCTACCCAGTCTTCCTTTCACTCATCATTCCAATAACTTCCGTTCTTCCATTTTTCACCTACATTTTACCTACACATCCTCCTTTTTCATCTATCCCCTGCCTGCTTCGGGCATCCCCCACTTTATCATCCTTCACCTGTTTCCTTTTTCCCCCGGGAATGGTTGGCCAAGCCCGCATATGACTCTCCACCTTCCCCCATCTAATGCCACACCCTTCTCCGCAAACCTGCCCTAACTGGCAAACCCCCCAATCACACCAGACTACACTCTGTGCTCTCACACAGACATACCTGAATGCCTGGCGGGTGGGTGGTCAACAACTTCCAACCACGCTGACGGGTGGCGCGGTCCCTGCGCTTCATTAGCCTTAAATATGCCTCCCATGACCCACCCCCACAGACCCCTTGACCAATCCTGTCCACTCCTCGTCACTTCCCCCCCCGAAAGTCCCCGTGGAGAGACTAGACTGCATCTGCTCTCCACGGGGCCCCCCATCGGGACATAAAAAAGTGACACATATTCTTTAAAGTGTAAAAGGCCAATGATTAGGACAGGATTGCCTTAAATACAATAAATATTGTCATTATACTTTTAACCAAACTCAACCCCCGCTCCCTGTCTTCTAGAACCCACCCAGTCTTCTTTTCTCTCATCCCTCCAATAACTTCCGTTCTTCCATTTTTCACCTCAATTTTACCCACACATCCTCCTTTTTCATCCATCCCCTGCCTGCTTCAAGCATCCCCCACTTTATCATTCTTCACCTGTTTCCTTTTTCCCCCTGGAAGGGTGGCCAAGCCCGCATCTTACTCTCCACCCTCCCCCATCTACTGCCACTCAGCACAAACCCGGCGTGTTGCTGCCCCACCAGCGAACCCACTGCAACATTGCTCGCTCAAGCACCATCCCAGAGCCACATCTTATCACCCCACAAGTCTCCCAACATTTATCTTAGTTCCATGAGGTAATACGCATTCCCCAGCTCGGAAAGGTGCACACCATCCGACCAAAATAGCTCAACCATTTCCTCCTTGATGTCCTCATGTCTCAAAACCTTGATCTCATGTGCCCTGCAAAAAACCATCATGGCTCTATTGAGCTTCCTACTTGCTCTTTCCAAGGCCCCATGTTTCACTACTCCTCTTTATTTCCTCCAAGGTACAAACTCGGTCCATATGATGCATGTTCCCAGCATTTTCTGGCAAAGCAACTCAAGATCGTGTTGCATATGTTGCAGCAGGGCGAGCCTAGAAAGTTTCACTAAGTCGTTTTCCCCCAAATGCAAACACAGCATATCTGGGCATCCCCAATTGGGTAGCATTGATGTCAGAAATGGAAGCAACTTGCCGCACCTCATGCCACTTTTACCCCACCAAATTACTTCATGCCGTCCACTCGACAATCCCAGAGAACGTCCATATGTCTGTCGTTCTGCGTACTTCGCGGCCCAATGGATGAAGGAATGCCCGACCAACTAAGTGATCATCTTCCCTTTGCTGGGTCCAGCCATGCAACCTGCAAAGAAAACAAATTTTAGAAAAAACAGAGTACCATCCCCTCCCCTTTTACTCCTGCATCACACTACAACCGTTCATGGTCTGACATAACGTTCGCAACACCGTGACCTCCACCTGCCTATAAGCTTAATAGCTGCCCAGTCCCAACCCAGCTGCGCTGCGGCCGTGGCAGCCCCAACCCGAAAAGAATGCGTCCCATAACACTGCGCTCGCCGCCCCACTCTCCTCAGCACCATACGTAAAACAGCCAATAACTGAAAAGCAGTGACCTTTGTGCCATTCGCATGGCTAAACACACCTGCATCATCCATCCGCCATGCTGCCCTGAAACTACTCCATTTGACAATCAGACATGCCGCCTAATTCACCCCTCTGCTCAGCCATACCCACTTCCCTTTCCCCAATTGGTCGGTCTTAGACTTCCGTAGCCAGATCCCTAGGCATTCTTCCTGCAAGCAACTCTCACGCTGTCAGACTCCTGCTTCTCTCCCCACCCCCAACAACTCTGACAACCGGAACGCTCCAAAAAACATCCACATCATGCACAAACGAAACAAAGCCAGTTCACACGGGTTCAGACAACAAACCGGTAGCACATGCAACAACTCTAGCAACAACTCAAACGTAATAGGTTCCCTTGCTGCTGTATCTGTGTCTGCCCGCACTCTACTCCACCCTTTCAACATGCTACCTAAAATATCATCCCGCGCTGGGTCACAGTCAAAAAACAATTTTCCAAAAAAGGAAACGCCTGCCAATTTACCCCCATTCATTGGAGGCGATGAGCCTTTCTGAATCAAGAAAAGAACAAACGGCAAAGCGCAAGAACGCAGCATATCCGCACTCTGACCCCAAACACCGCCCTCCCACATCTCAAAATTATGAAATTCCAACCAAGCCAGTAGGTAATTCTTTTGTGTTGAATCTTCTAAGGACTTCTTCACCAGCCCACCGACCATCACGCCCCCATTCCCAAATGTCGGCTGGGACTGTGGTCTTGACTTGCTCAGCTCCTGGCACCGGACTGTGAAACCGATGCCACTGTGAACGAGACAGGGAATCTGCAATGGCGTGTTTCACCCCAGAAATGTGTTCTGTCTTAAGTATCACATTTAAATATAAACATTGCAGCATAAAATATCTCAACAAACAGAACACTCTCAAATCCGTGGCCTTCTGTCTGTTCACCAACTCCACTACTGTCATATTGTCAACATGAACAATTACAGTTCTGTTGGCAAGTTCGCCACCCCAAACTGTCAGCGCGACCAATTGCAGGGAAAATTCCAAACAAGCAATACTTCTACCCTGCGTCAACCAAGCCGCCGGCCATTGTTCTGCACACCACCTGCCATCCCAAAAAAGACTGAAGCCTGAAGCTCCTGCCGCATCTGAAAAAATCTGCACTTGCCAAATCGCGTCTTCCTCCCAAAAGGTCATGGAAATACCATTAAAGCTGGCCAAAAAAGTCTCCCACACCCTAATGTCCTCTCAAAGCCCCACTGATACTCGGATCCTGTGAAGGGGAAGTGACGCCCCCGACATGGCCAGCCCCAATCTTCTACAAAAAGTCCTACCACCCTGCACTACCCTGCATGCAAAATTGAGGAAACCCAACAGCTGCTGAGCCGTAAACTGCTACTGAATTGGTGGCAGGTTAAACCTTACAAATGCACCTGTCTTGGACTACCATAAATATTAAAACTCTGTGAACTATATTGTCGCCCAATATCTATGGCTATACCTGTGCACAAATCACGGCACCTGCCACCATAGGGGAAATCCTGAAAGGATTACATGCAAAAAGATATGGATAGTGCACCACTGCGCAAAGTCAGTAAAGTCCAGTAACACAACGTTGTCTTTTAAAAATC
Organism: Pleurodeles waltl; assembly: GCF_031143425.1. Lineage (NCBI taxonomy): Eukaryota > Metazoa > Chordata > Amphibia > Caudata > Salamandridae > Pleurodeles > Pleurodeles waltl. The sequence continues at coordinate 206,319,869 of NC_090437.1, forward strand.
TTCATTTTTTATTATTGCTTTTTCCTGAACAAACGAGCAATCAGCCAACGCGTTTGGTTCTACACAAAAGGACTTCTTCAGGGCTTATATTTGCATGGTCTTTAAATTGATTGTCTTTCCATAATATTGGAATTAAATGTCCAACCTATTATTACCCATAACATAAGGGATCAGCAATGTCCGTCCCAGTCGGCAAAGAAAGTTTACTGGACTTTACTGACTTTGCGCAGTGGTGCACTATCCATAGCTGTTGAGCCGTACGCAAATCAATCTTATGCAATACATTGACCTGTCTCAAGAAGTCCAAGATCTCTGACAGTTTGCCTGCTGGCAACCACGCTTACAGTGCCTCGGTGTACAATTCGATCCCCAAAAATGTCAAGATACAACTCAGTCCATTCGTCTTCTCTGGGGCCAATGGCACCCCATGTCCCTAGCTAAAGCCTCAAAAGTGACCAGTGCCTTTCTACATGCCTGTGACCCGGCCGACCCACAAAAAGGAAATCATCCAAGTAGTGTGTCACTTCTCTATGGCTGCACGCTTTCACAAAGGCCCACTACAGAAATGTACTAAATGCTTCAAAAAGCGCACAGGAAATGGCACATCCCATAGGAAGGACTCTATAAACATAGATTGCCCCATACAATCGCATGCCTAATAAGGTGAAATCCTCTGGGTGTATGGGCAAAAGACGGAATGCACCCCCGAATGAGCCGAATGGCATAATCCACCGATGCGTACACCACCCTAGTATCCTCTTGAGCTATGAAATCCTTCACCGATGCCCCCTCGGGCCATGACAAATGGTGAATAAGGCAAAACTCGCCTTTGCTCTTCTTAGGCACCACACCCAGCGGGCAAATCATCAACGTGTTTAGAGGCCAGTCAAAGAAAGGCCCTGCAATCCTACCTTCCGCCACTTCTTTCGCTATTTTGTTAGCCACTACGTTTGGTAGGATTTTTGCAGACTGCAAATTGTCTGCCCATCATTTTTGCCTCGGCCCTTGATATCAGTCCTAAAACCTCCTTTAAAACCCCATTCCAATTTGCATGCTATGTCCCTGTCTAGATACATACGCAACCAAGGGAGCATAAATTCCAACCTAATTGGAATAGGAGCCCTTTGGTGCAGTAGCACCCTGTGCCCCTCTACCCCTAGCGGACCTCCACTGCTTTGCTGGACTTGTGAGAGAGAAACACTGCATGACTGGGTGCCTGCCTCCACACTTGGAACATTCGTGTTTAAATTTGCATGGATGACATGAGCAGAAACCTTTGTTAAAATTCCAGCATGCCCCTGATGTGGACAATTGTGGTCTCTGCAGAGCCCCTGCCCCCACTTTGGTGGGACGCGCCTGAAAGGGTTTGTACTAAACTGGGAGCCCGCTAGCCGTGTGAGTGGATGCCACCGAGTGTGATGACGCCATCCACTGCATCCAGTGTTCCGAATCAACATCCTCCCATGGCTTGTCCGGGTTCACGCTGACCCTTGCTCTGAATTCCTCATTGTAATTCAACCAAGCAAAATCCCCAAAATGCATTTTGGCCTTGTGTATAATATCCATGTATTTGAAAAGCGCAATAGCCCTGTCTGGAAATTTCTTAGAATAAATGTTGGCGTACATCAAGAACGCAGACGTCCAGTTATCCATTGTAATTGGCACCCTGGGACTGCGAGATAACTTCCACTCTTCCTCTTTTGAGCCCTCCTTAGCCTGGATAGCCCTGTGTAATAACTTAAACACGTCAGCATATTTGTGGTGCCATGTCTTGGCCTTCATTTGTTTTGCCACGTGCAATCCCGAATGCATCGCCAAACCCATGTATGATAGCCGTTTCCGAAGACCCTCCCCACTCTTTTCGGCCACCTCCTTCACTGCGTCTGTCACAGCCCCGACTTTATCCCCCCTTAAGGATACGTCCGCCACTTTCGCTGTAGCTCCCTCCGCCTGGGCCGCTGCCAGCACCAGGTATGTCATGTACAGAGTGATCGCCCACTCCCACTGATTTGTGCGTGTTCGAACTAACTTTATTTGAACTTTCGCCCCACACTGACCACCACTCTCCTTTACCTATGAAACTCATCTTCTTCCCTTGCGCCATCCTTTGGCCCGGGCGATACCTCTCACTCCCACCACTGGTTGTCCTCACGGCACCTGCATTTGCTTGTTCCTGTAACACAAAACTTGAAGAGAGGGTTGCGCCACTCTGGCACCCGCCCCCCCTCCTGCTCTAGCTTCCCCCTTCGCCATTGCGTATCTCTCCTTCTTCCCAATCATCCGACTCATCACCATAGTCCAATTCCACATCGTCCTCCTCATACTCAACACGGTCATCTTCCACACCATTCTCATGCAGATCCCCATATGTTCTCCCTTTCGAGGAGCCCTCATGGCGCTTGCCATATGTGCACCTTGCGCGTTCCTGTGGTGTAGAGAAGCCCGCCGGAGACCCCTCTATTGCTTCAGTCCAACGTCCTGGAGCCATATTGCGCTCCGTTGGCACCTCCTTCCTTCTGCCGGGTTCTTCCACTGGCATCGTCTCCCCACACCACTTGCAGCTGTGTGCGCCAATCGTGTCCGTCATGTGGCAGGACCCCTTGGCCGCAATAGCCTCCTGCCTACTCTCCTGGGGAATCCACACCCAAGTACCTGACCCCCTTTCAGGACCCCTGGGGGGCCCTCCATCACCTTTGCCAGCTGTCCGTTTGGAGCTGCGGGCCATCTCCAGGGCCTCTTCCCTATCCTTACAGAGTTGCTCCCACCTGTCTTCCATCTCCTGCACTGCCCTCCTCTGCTCCCTAATCCTGGCCTCAATATCGATTGAGGACCAGTCCTGGACATCCTGCCGACCAGTATCCCTGCCTAGGGACATGCTAATGCCCCCAGGGGCCTGCTGTGCCACCTGGTGCTTCATGCCTCTCCCCCTTGTCTCCTGCCCCACCAGGGGAGCACCTGAGTGCTCCTACCCCAGCCACCCATGCTCCCTGCCCTGCGCTTGCAGGTAGCCTTCCTGCCCCTACTTGATCTGGGCTCCCATGTACCCCCCTTGCACCTCAGGGAGGGGGCCAGCCTGTCTGACTGGCAACACCCCCATGCCACTGGCCGGGCCTGTGTTGGGCAAATAGCCTCTGGCGCCCACTAGTCCACCATCCTGCTCCTCCTGTCCCCCTGCCTCAGGCTCCTCTAATGCACTACCTGGGGGCCCCACCCCTCCCCTTCCCCCCTTCCCCCAGTACCTCGTCCGTCATCAAATGGAGGCCCCTCGTCCCCCCGCCCACCTGCAGAGGTGCCAAAACCTCAGCGGGGCCCGCCCCCACTCCCACATCCCCTGCTCCCCTCCCTCCACTTCCCACCAATGCCTCATCCAAAATGGGCCCTCGTGGGCCAAAATGGAAACCGGGGAAGAGGACGCACTGCGTCCCTTCCCTGCTGCAGACCTCTTGCGCTTAATGCGCTCAGGCGAGGAACACGTGGCCACAGCGGTAACAACGCCGCTTTGAAGCCGCCCTCGCCAATCGCGTCATCCCGACCCAGGCCTGGTCGAGGTAACCAGGCCTGAGAAGGTCGGCGTGGCCGGCTACGCCCAAAAGGAGAAGCGCGGCCCTAACTGCAGCGGCATTATCGCTATGACCCATTGCGCCGCACTAAAACCAATATTCAAGGCCTCACACTACCTGCTCCCCGGGGACCGGACCTCCTCAACAACTTCCAAGCGCGCTGACGGTTAGTGTGGAAGACGCCTGTCCTCACGATTCATTAGTCTTAAATATGCCTCTCATGACCCACCCCCACGGACCTCTTGACCAATCCTGTCCACTCCTCATCACTTCCCTCTCGAAAGTCCCCGTGAAGAGACTAGATTTCGTCCGCTCTCCACGGGGCCCCCAGTGGCAGGCTGTGAGAGATGTTTTACTTTGTCACACTCAGGGTGCACAATAAGTGCTGCAGTCATGAGCGAAAACTTTACTTAAAGGCCCTGGGTACCTCTGGTACCAAATATTAGGGCTTTATAAGTATGTTAAGAGATGCCAAAAGGGTGTAAGCCAATCAAACATTATTCTTTTAAGGCTCAGTGCACTGGCACTGATGTCGGGCTCAGTGCCCTCTTATATTCACAAAACCAGCATCAGCAGTCCAAAGGTTTGGGGGTGATTATGCAGAAAAGTAATTTCCTTTCACCCGTGCTCAAAATAAATACCAATTGAAGGTCAATGATATGCATAAACCATCAAATTTTTATGTAATTATGCACTACCCAATGACCTGTTCGACGGTTTTGCTTTGATGGATATAAAGACAAGGATTACTATTCTTTCAGGCAAGATCATTGCTCTATGTTTATTGTAAGATGCAGGTCTTCCTGATTTTTGGACGATTGTCTTTGTAGGGTTTGCAAGGATAAAATGATTTAAAGTTGAGGCCAAGTGCTCCCTTGCAGTTTCAATTGCGATTCAGCTAGCACAGAGGCTGCTTACATTCCTCTCAATGAACCCCTTGCAGGAAATGTTTTATCATGAAAGCCATCAAAGTTATACAAGCACTTATAGCTTTGGTAACCCCCAGAGTCCTCTTCAGGTACTAGTACATTTCACACTATCAGTGGCAACCTGAGGATCGACTTCTCAACAATGTCCACTAAGAGTGATCTCTCTTGCCTGTGTACAGTTCCTCTCTACAGCAACCAAAAAAAAGGCTACTGTTCTATAACAATATTTGGAGGCAGACAAACCGCACTACTTACAACATGCACTTCAATGCTGTACATTAGTTCCCCATTATACAAATGCCTGTTCCACTTTACAAACACTTGAGGAGCTCTAGCCCTATATTTAAATCTTCAGGATTCTTGTGTATAACCCCAGATGTCTTAAATGCTGTGTAGATGCATCTTGCAGATTTTATTTTACTGTACACAAAAAGCTGAGCTATACAAATACTGGTGATATCTCCTCATGTAGTAGGTCTCTTAAAAGGTCACTTCAAATGTTTTTGAACACTGTTTACTACCTAATGTAAACGTGTGATATTAATTTGAATCTGCACAGCCTTTGGATGTACATAGCTTTTATAGCTGTGGAGATCATAGAAACCATTCAACTCTAATCTAGATGTCTGCTCTTGGCAGTCTTCAAAGGATTGGTCTTGCCAGCACCAGCAGCTAAAACCGTGCTTCAAATTGCCAGTCAATATCTGGTGTAGGGCCAATTTCATCCAACACTTAAAAAAGCGTTTCTCTTCACAATAAGGAAAAATATGCACATGCTGCTTTGTTTGAATCCTCTCAGACGTGGCTACATTTTTGGAACTGGCTTCACTTTATAACACCAACCATTTACCAAACTGGATGGCTTTTGGGATCACACCAGCCTTGTTTCACAAGGAACATAGGAGTGTGTGGTTTCTATTCTGGAAGACTAGTGCAGGAGTTTGACTTGGGTATTCTCATTGCCCTGGTCCTCCTTGAGATTCCTTTTGCGGTTTAACACTGTGAACCATTTGCTCATGATTGAAAGTGTGGCCATCCTGGGAACAGAGGGCACAAATCTATCCTAGTGTGTGTCTCTATTTCCCATTTTTCATCTGTCATTAAATGTCCACTTACAATAATGTGTTTCTCAGGGCTTTAATCTTTCAGACATTTTTAGACCTTGCCTACCAGACTGTGCATGATGTCTGTATGCAGAAGATCTATTTTGGGCTTACCAGGGCTTAGAGGCCACCCATTGCTTATCACTGATTTGCTTTTTGTCTCTCTTATTTGGAAGCTTCTTATTCTATGCCTTTTCTTGTCCCATATTGGAATCTATCAGGTGCTCATGTAACTCTGCCAAGCAATTACTTAAGAGGTGCTCCTACACAATCAAAATATAAAGCCCATCATAATTGTTTACCTTACTGCCCTTCACCTAGCCATCCAGGGCCTTGCTAGTTGAGGCTACAGACTCCCTCCAAGCCTGGTGTGACTACCTCGGGCTATTCCTGAACTTCAAACAATAGTTTTCTGGGGCTAGACTAAATGTGGCTATTTGGGCCTCTTCCTTAGGGCCATATATAATCTAGTCAGCTGCATATAGGGCTACTAGTTCATCGCTCACAACAATGGGCATTCGCTTTCACAGGCTATCCCCTGACCTCCAGTTCTTTTCTGGGACTCTATGCATCTGAAAGACGTAATAAAACGCTGAAAACCACTTATTAATGTGATACCCCACCACATAACTTGGCACTAGGGGTCATATTTATCAAGGGTTTTGTGAATGCCCTTACACCACACAGGAGGGCACAGTGCAATGCAAAAACTATTATGAGATTTACCAAGCTATGCAAGGCTAGCTTGCATGGCCCTGTGTGACTTGGCAAATCTGGTTTAATGTACAGCAGTGCAGTTGACTGCCTTTTGTTACTCTGGCCAAGGGTGGTATTCCATGGGTGGAGAGTGCATGTTCACATCCACCCATCAATGGATTCTGAAGTAGTCCAAGATTTACCAATACTGGTAGATCTGGGAACACATCACAAAGCTATGCCTTCCCAGGGGACACAGAATGAGGAGAAATATCTTTATTGCTGCTTGTTTATTGCCACTTTTTGGAGAAAGAGGAAAAAGCCTCAGATGATTGTTTTTTTTTTTGTAGGAAGTTGATCCGCTCTGCACAAATAAAAAATCCTGCCTGTAACACAGGCACTCTTGCACCATGGTTCAAGCGTGCCTGCATTAGCACTAGTCAGCAGTTTGTGCACTGATGCAGTCAGAGAGTAGGAATGAGCCGTATCTTGATAGCTCTTTCTGCCCTCTTCCATTCATGCAGCGCAGCACGATGTCTTGCTGTGTTGTGTGAAAAAATTATAAATATGGCCCCAGGCCTCCTGCAATGTGGACCCTTTGTTTACCTCTCCTAGGTGCTCAAGTATTGCTGCCACCATAATTACTGGACTCATAGTCACTTTGGGACCTTAACTCTTTCTTGGGCTGACTCCTCTCTGGGGCCAGTAGGGCCTTCTTATCTTCTTGGGCCAAGTTTAACTTTTTTTCCTCCAGTGCAAGGGTTGCGGCTGCCTTCCTCTCCTCAGCAGCCAAGGCCAACTTTTTCCCTCAAAGCAAGAATGGTCAGCTACATCTTGAAGGTCCTCTGCACCTGCATGTCCTCTAGCTCTGAAATAGACACTCTGTAAGGGAACAGAGTGCTCCCTGCATTGGACAATTCAGGTGATGCTACTCCTTGGGGAGAATACTTCCTTGACACTGAGCCTTCTTTCATGCCTTCCTCATTTCATCCTAAACTTCATCTCTATTCCCATCTGAGGAGCACTATAGCTGGCAGACACCATCCCACATTCTGAGGGCAAAGAATAATCCTCCCTCTTGGACTGCTTGTTCAGCTTTAGTGTTCTCTGCTTGCACATTCTCCTCAGACCTGTCATGCTAAGGCTCTCCATGTTATCCAGATCCACCTCCATGTTTCCTAAACTTAAGGTGCAAGTTTCTGCTGTCAATGTAGAGAGGGTTTTTTAATTGCAACTCAAATCATGATATGGTTCTCCAAAAACAAGTTGTGGATCCCATCACTGAACATCAGTAAAAGAAATGGATTATTATTTGAGCTGGCCAACTGCCCACTTCAAGCAATAATCCCAACCCTTGATAGGGTGAACCATTCAAGTCACTAAATTAACCTGTACCCAACCCTGCAGTGGATATGGCACAGATCACTTGAAACCAAAAAGACAGAAATCCATCAAGGAGAAATGAGAGATATGATTTTTTGAAAGTTTTAAGTAGAAATACCACCAAAAAGTACAACGCGCAACTGATAGTCAATGTTCATGAAGACTGGGACCTTAGCAACAATTTGAGGCTGACCATGATCGAACACATGTTGGATACACCAACCAAGATTGTCCTGGTCAAAGATTTTACCTTCTGACTTAGGACCTAATTTATATCTTGGCATAGGTGCCCGGACCATTAAAATCGTTGTTCCATCCATCCGCCGTAGTTTCTGTCTTACCAACTAATTTATATGTTGCCTGTATAAGGGAAGAAGATCAGTCAAACATCTGATGTCTCTGTTACGTTCAGACTCCTCTGTTAACGGATGATAGGGGTATTTAAACCAAATCTCCACCTGCCAAATTATACCTTTCCTTTCCATCAGTTTAACTACGGTGGTTAAACTTCCACAACTGACCTGGTGGCTCCAGACCTATAAAAGGGGATAACAAACATTATCTACATTTCCACCTCGATCTTTCAGAATAAAACTAATGTTGCAAGGCTTCGCTTACCTGCTCTTCGATATCAATTGTTACATTACCTCAAAAGACTTGTCAAGCAGTATTTGATAATGTAGTGTCAAAAAGGATACCCACAGCCTCACACTAAATATTCTGTGGAGCTAAGAGGAGTCATATCTGCCATTCAGGTCCACCAATTGTTTGCTCCTGGGAGACATTCCAAACCTTTCCACACCTACTCAAAGCTGAGTAATGGTTAAGAACTGGCAGAGGCCTAGGCTACTTAGCCTTCTGACAGGTAATGAAGATAAAGGGTAACTTTCTAAAAGTTACTTTTCCTTAATAGGTATTAAAAACCCAACTGCATTGATTTTGGATTTTTAATAACTCTTAAAAGTAGTGGTTTAATTATTTTTCTAGCTGGTCCAATTCCTGAGGTACAGCATTAGTATTACAATCTATACTCTTGTTTTCTACAAAAGACAGCTATACCTGGCATAGTAAAATAGTTTGTAGGGCCTCCTCACTGTAGGGACATGGTGACATTAACTTTTACATGTTCTACTTCAAAATACCATGTTCTCTGCCTTGTGGGCTGGAGGGCGTACATAGTGGTGACTACTAATATTTATAAGGGACATTTTTACCTGTTGAAAAATATTTATCTTGATAGGTTGCAGTGCATGTTTTCACTGCAAGTCAGGTTACACATGGTGGGCCAGAAGCAATGTTTGCACTTCCACTAAAGTGGATGGCATAGTAGGTGCTGTAGTTTGACAAATGGCATTTAGGTGGTCATTACAACCCTGGCGGACGGTGATAAAGCGTTGGTAAGACCGCAAACAGGCCGGCGAAAAAAAAATTGCTATTACGACCGTTGCGGAAACCGCCAACAAAGACAGACACTTTAACACTCCGACTGCCACGGCGGTAAAAACAAACAGCCTGGCGGTCACCGCCAACAGACAGGCGGAGGACAATGTACCACTCACAGTATCACAACAGGCCAATCCGCCACCTTTTCCGGGGCGGATTCACCGCGGATAAAAACACGGCGGAAACAGGAATACCGAAGGAAAAACGCTCACCTCTACACACATCACGAGGAACGAGAACGCCATGGATCCGGAACTCCAAATTCTATCTGCAATAGTCTTCCTGCTCCTCTACCAGGAGCACGAACTCCGGCGGCGTAGACCACGGTGAGTACTGCACCCACAACACAGGGGAGGGGGGAGGGAAAAAACAGGGACATACCCACGCAACACCCCCACCCTCACCCACTACAACACACACACTAATGCATATCAATACATCACAGTTACACCCCCCATACCCCATAGAAGAATGCAAAGACAATAGAAAATGATTGTAACCATTGTAATATATTAAAAGCAAGTAGGCAGAAATATATATATATACACCATTGTAGGAAAGTCCCATCTTGCCTGGCATGTTACCCCCATATTTCACTGTATATATATATGTTGTTTTAGTCTATGCCAGGCAGGGCCCCAGTGCTCATAAGTATGTGCCCTGTATGTGTTCCCAGTGTGATGCCTAACTGTCTCACTGAGGCTCTGCTAACCAGAACCTCAGTGGTTATGCTCACTCTGCTTTCCAAATTTGTCACTAACAGGCTTGTGACAAAATTTACCAATTCACATTGGCATACTGGTACACCCATATAATTCCCTAGTATATGGTACTGAGGTACCCAGGGTATTGGGGTTCCAGGATATCACTATGGGCTGCAGCATTTCTTTTGCCACCCATAGGGAGCTCTGACAATTCTTACACAGGCCTGCCAGTGCAGCCTGAGTGAAATAACGTCCACGTTATTTCACAGCCATTTACCACTGCACTTAAGTAACTTATAAGTCACCTATATGTCTAACCTTTACCTGGTGAAGGTTGGGTGCAAAGTTACTTTGTGTGTGGGCACCCTGGCACTAGCCAAGGTGCCCCCACATCATTCAGGGCAAATTCCCCGGACTTTGTGAGTGCAGGGACACCATTACACGCGTGCACTGTACATAGGTCACTACCTATGTACAGCGTCACAATGGTAACTCCGAACATGGCCATGTAACATGTCTAAGATCATGGAATTGTCCCCCCCAATGCCATTCTGGCATTGGGGGGACAATTCCATGATCCCCCGGGTCTCTAGCACAGAACCTGGGTACTGCCAAATTGCCTTTCCGGGGTCTCCACTGCAGCTGCTGCTGCTACCAACCCCTCAGACAGGTTTCTGCCCTCCTGGGGTCCAGGCAGCTCTGGCCCAGGAAGGCAGAACAAAGGAATTCCTCTGAGAGAGGGTGTAACACCCTCTCCCTTTGGAAATAGGTGTGAAGGCTGGGGAGGAGTAGCCTCCCCCAGCCTCTGGAAATGCTTTGATGGGCACAGATGGTGCCCATCTGTGCATAAGCCAGTCTACACCGGTTCAGGGATCCCCCAGCCCTGGTCTGGCGCAAAACTGGACAAAGGAAAGGGGAGTGACCACTCCCCTGACCACTCCCCTGACCTGCACCTCCCAGGGGAGGTGCCCAGAGCTCCTCCAGTGTGTCCCAGAGCTCTGCCATCTTGGAAAGAGAGGTTTTTGTGGCACACTGGACTGCTCTGAGTGGCCAGTGACAGCAGGTGACGTCAGAGGCTCCTTCTGATAGGCTCTTACCTCTCTTGATAGCCAATCCTCCTTCCTAGGTAGCCAAACCCCCTTTTCTAGCTATTTAGGGTCTCTGCTTTGGGGATTTCACAAGATAACGAATGCAAGAGCTCACCAGAGTTCCTCCTCATCTCCCTCTTCACCTTCTGCCAAAGGATCGACCGCTTACTGCTCAGGACGCCTGCAAAACTGCAACAAAGCAGCAAGGTGACAACTAGCAACCTTGTATCGCTTCATCCTGCCGGCTTTCTCGACTGTTTCCAGGTGGTGCATGCTCTGGGGGTAGCCTGCCTCCTCTCTGCACCAGGAGCTCTGAAGAAATCTCCCGTGGGTCGACGGAATCTTCCCCCTGCAAACGCAGGCACCAAAAGACTGCATCACTGGTCCTCTGGGTCCCCTCTCAGCACAACAAGAGTGGTCCCTGGAACTCAGCAACTCTGTCCAAGTGACTCCTACAGTCCAATGACTCTTCAGTCAAAGTTTGGTGGAGGTAAGTCCTTGCCTCCCCACGCTAGACTGCATTGCTGGGTACCACATGATTTGCAGCTGCTCCAGCTCCTGTGCACTCTTCCAGGATTTCCTTCATGCACATCCAAGCCTAGGTCTCCGGCACTCCTTCCTGCAGTGCACAACCTTCTGAGTTGTCCTCCGGCTTTGTGGGACTCCCTTTTGTTACTTTGGGTGGACTCTGGTTCACTTTTCTTCTAAGTGCCTATTCAGGTACTTCTGTGGGTGCTGCCTGCTTCTGTGAGGGCTCTCTACATTGCTGGGTGCCCCCTCTGTCTTATCTTCCAAGTGGTGACATCCTGGTCCCTCCTGGGCCACAGCAGCACCCAAAAACCCTTACTGCGACCCTTGCAGCTAGCAAGGCTTGTTTGCGGTCTTTCTGCGTGAGAACACCTCTGAAAGCTTCATTGTGATGTGGGACATCCATCCTCCAAAGGAGAAGTTCCTAGTCCTCTTCTTTCTTGCAGAACTCCAAGCTTCTTCCAACAGGGGACAGCTTCCTTGCACCCTCAGCTGGCATTTCCTAGGCTCCTGCCCACTCTCCGACACTGTTGTGACTCTTGGACTTAGTCCCCTTGTCTTACAGGCACTCAGATCTGGAAATCCACTGTTGTTGCATTGCTGGTGTTTGTTCTTCGTGCAGAATTCTCCTATCACGACTTCTGTGTTCTCTGGGGGTAGTAGGTGCGCTTTACAACTATCTTTCAGGGTCTTGGGGTGGGCTATTTTTCTAACCTTCACTGTTTTATTACAGTCCCAGCGACCCTCTACAAGCTCACAAAGGTTTGGGGTCCATTCCTGGTTCGCATTCCACTATTGGAGTATATGGTTTGTGTTGCCCCTATACCTATGTGCTCCTATTGCAATCTACTGTAACTTTACATTGCTTGCATTACTTTTCTTGCTATAACCTGCATAAGTTTAGTTTGTGTACATATATCTTGTGTATATATCTTATCCTCATACTGAGGGTACTCACTGAGATACTTTTGGCATATTGTCATAAAAATAAAGTACCTTTATTTTTAGTACTTCTGTGTATTGTGTTTTCATATGATATTGTGCATATGACACCAGTGGTATAGTAGGTGCTTTACACGTCTCTTAGTTCAGCCTAAGCTGCTTTGCCATAGCTACCTTCTGTCAGCCTAAGCTGCTAGAAACACCTCTTCTCCACTAATACGGGATAACTGGACCTGGCACAAGGTGTAAGTACCTCTAGTACCCACTACAAGCCAGGCCAGCCTCCTACAACCATGTACAAAATATATACCAAGCATAGTAATCCAGGTAGTGCTCTAATAAAGTCCGTGGAATACTGGGACCACACGGTATGGGTGAGGCCCACACAAGATCCCCGACCATGACGGAGAGAACATTGCAGGGGCATCAGAGAGCAACTAAACAGGCACCTCAGGGGGAGGGAAAGGGGGGGCACCTCAGCCGGTTGAGTGCACATTGCCAAATCCACGAGGGGGCCACATGCCCACTGTTCCATCCTGGGGAGTGCAAAGCCACAGTCTCTCAAGTCTCTACAGTGGGTGGTTTGCCCACTGTTCAATCCTGGGGAGTGCAAAGCCACAGTCTCTCAAGTATCTACAGTGGGTGGTTTGCCCACTGTTCAATCCTGAGGAGTGCAAAGCCACAGTCTCTCAAGTGGATGACAGTCTCCACTGGTTCTGGAGGGGGCATGGTGCCCAGAGTGCTTCATCCTGCTAAAGACAGAGGTAGTGGATGGCAATATCCACTGGTTCTGGAGGGGGCTCTGTGCCCAGAGTGCTTCATCCTGCTAAGGACAAAGGTAGTGGATGTGATACTCCACTGGTTCTGGAGGGAGCTTTGTGCCCAGAGTCCTTCATCCTGCTAAGGACAGAGGTAGTGGATGTGATACTGCACTGGTTCTGGAGGGGGCTTTCTGCCCAGAGTGCTTCATCCTGCTAAGGACAGAGGTAGTGGATGGCAATATCCACTGGTTCTGGAGGGGGCTTTGTGCCCAGAGTGCTTCATTCTGCCAAAGACAGAGGTAGTGGATGAGATACTCCACTGGTTCTGGAGGGGGCATTGTGCCCAGAGTGCTTCATCCTGCTAAGAACAGAGGTAGTGGATGACAGTCTCCACTGGTTCTGGAGAGGGTTTTGTGCCCAGAGTGGATCATTCACCCCGTGACGGACTCAGTTGCATCAGTGCCCTTGCTGCTCATGGGCCAGCGGTGCTTGAGACAGCGGTGCCCTGTTCAGCGGTGCTTGAGACGGCGGTGCCCTGTTCAGCGGTGCTTGAGACGGCGGTGCCCTGTGCAGCGGTGCTTGAGACGGCGGTGCCCTGTTCAGCGGTGCTTCAGACAACGGTGCCGTGTGCAGCGGTGCTTGAGACGGCGGTGCCCTGTTCAGCGGTGCTTGAGACGGCGGTGCCCTGTGCAGCGGTGCTTGAAGCGGCGGTCTCCATTGCAGTGAATCAGCTGCTGGCGGGCCTTCATGGCCCAGCGGGGCTTTTGCTGGCGGTCTTTCATGGCCCAGCGGGGCTTTTGCTGGCGGTCCTTCATGGCCCAGTGGGGCTTTTGCTGGCTGTCCTTCATGGCCCAGTGGGGCCTTTGCTGGCGGTCCTTCATGGCCCAGCGGGGCTTTTGCTGCCGGTCCTTCATGGCCCAGAGGGGCTTGTGCTGGCAGTCCTTCATGGCCCAGCGGGGCTTGTGCTCGTGGTCCTTCATGGCCCAGCAGGGCTTTTGCTGGCGGTCCTTCATGGCCCAGCAGGGCTTTTCCTGGTGGTGGCCTCCTGGGCAGCTGGGCTTGTGCTGGCGGTGGCCTCATGGGCAGCTGGGCCTGTGCTGGCGGTGGCCTCCTAGGCAGGTGGGCTTGTGCTGGCGGTGGCCTCCTGGGCAGGTGGGCTGGTGCTGGCGGGCCTGTCCTGGGCACGTTGGCTGGTGCTGGCGGTCCTGTCCTGGGCAGGTGGGCTTGTGCTGGCGGTCCTGTCCTGGGCAGGTGGGCTGGTGCTGGCGGTCCTGTCCTGAGCAGCTGGGCTGGTGCTGGCGGTCCTGTCCTGGGCAGCTGGGATGGTGGTGGCGGTCCTGTCCTGGGCAGGTGGGCTGGTGCTGGCGGTCCGGCCTGGGCAGCTGGGCTGGTGCTGGCGGGCCTGTCCTGGCCAGCTGGGCTGGTGCTGGCGGGCCTGTCCTGGGCAGGTGGGCTTGTGCTGGCGGTCCTGTCCTGGGCAGCTGGGCTGGTGCTGGCAGTCCTGTCCTGGGCAGCTGGGTTTGTGCTGGAGGTGGCCTTCTGGGCAGCGGGGCTGATGATGGTCTTCTCCGCCGTGCTGCTCTTCCCAGACTTGCCGGGTTTCTTGTGGCCCTTCCCCACCTTGGAAGGTGTCACAGCTGACTCCACACTCCCACCGGGACCACTGGGAGCGGCTTTGGTGGCTGGAGACTTTCCCCTCTCCCACCGGGCACTGGCCAACTTCTGATGCTTCACAGATGGGGGACTGTCTGTGCTGTGGCTCCGTGCCACACTGGTTGCCCTGGTGGCAGGTGCACTCCAGATTCCGATGACTACAGGCACCACTGGTCCCGGAGATGTTGTGGCTGAGGTACTAGTTCGGGACTTATGAGACAGACGTGGTGGGGGAGGTGTGGGAAAGAGGTCAAGGTTGGACAGGAAAAGTTTTTTTGACACACTGGGAAGGGTAGCTGGAGGGGGTTTAGGTGTGAAGGAAGAGGTTGTGGTTGTAGGAGGTGTTCGTTTGCTGACTTTGGGTGAAGGTGCATGCGCTGGAGGCTGTTGTGAGGTGGATGGCTGTTGGGTGGGTGTGACTGCGTTTGTGTATCTTCAGAGGGGGCGTCACAGACACACTGGGAGAGGACACAGGGGACGTGTGAATGGTAGTGGGGGTGGTGACTGCACGTGAGCGGAGTGTGGTGGTGGGTGTGCTGGAGAGGGACGTAGTGGCTGTAAAGGTAGTGCATGCAGGTGTGAGTGTAGACGAGACAGGGAGGGAGGAGGGAGACAAGGAGGAGGGGGACACAGTGGAGGCAGTGGATGTTGGTGTGTCTGCATGTGTGTGATGCTTGCGTGAGTGCCAGTGGGATGTGTGGTGCTTATGTTTGCCTGAGCTTCCCTTGTGTGTTGACGTGTGTGCATGCTAGTCTGTAGGTGTGCTTCGGATAGGCTGATGTACAGCGGATTGGGTCGGGGTGGAGGAAGTTGGAGGGGGGAGGCTAGACACAGGGACAATGGCTGCCATCAGTGCTGAGGCCAGAGTCTGAAAAGCTCGCTGAAGGGCCGCTAGACCAGAATGAATGCCCTCCAGGAATGCATTGGTTTGTTGCAACTGCTACTCTACACCCTGGATGGCATTCAAAATGGAAAACTGCCCAACAGTGAGGGACCTGAGGAGGTCAATGGCCACCTCACTGCGGGAAGCAGGGGTGACTGGGGCAGGGCCTGAGGTGCCTGGGGCGAAGGTGATGCCCACCATCCCGGGTGAGCGGGCACAGGGCGAAGGCTGAGGGGCTGCTGGGAGGGCGGTGCTGGAAGGGGTGGTGGCGGCTGTACCTGTAGATGGGGGTGGCACAGATGTTGCTGCCACCACAAGGGAGCTCCCTTCAGAGGACGAGGCCGTGTCACTGGTCTCAGCTCCTGTCCCCGACGTGGAGCTCCCCTCGCACTCCCTCCCACTGGTGAAGTCTGAGTCCGTAGTGTGGCCATCCATGGCCATGTGGGATGCAGCCTCATGGTGCTCCGGTGCCACTGCTCCTCCATCTGATTATGCTAATGCACACAAGAACAGGGAGACCACAAAAAGAGGGGGGACGACAGAAGAAAGACATGTCGAGTGCATGCATTACTGCTACCATTGGCGGACACGACAGACACACAAGCCCCCTGCACTATGCCACGCTCTTGGGCTCCACTGTTCAACTCCTGGGAAATGGCCTACAAGGCTATGGACGACATCTGCACACATAGATGACACAGGGGCATGACTAGGTGTACCTGGCACTCTACAGAGGTGGGGTGCCACATGGCCTGCCTTACGGAGGGACCTTGTCTACGGAACTCGCCCTGACCTAGGGAAACCCACAGCCCACCTCCCCCACCCAGACCCCTCCACTGCGCATAAAGTCAGCAGAATGAGAGTGTACTCACCCCCTTGTTGCTGCTGTGATGCCCTCAAGCGCCCATCCAACTCCGGGTAGGCCACCGCCAGGATCCTGAACATCATGGGGGTCATGGTGCGACGGGCACCCCTCTGACGTTGGGAGGCCATCCCCAGCTGAGCCTCCGCCCTCTTCTTGCTCCAGCGGCGAATGTCCTCCCATCTTTTCCGGCAGTGGGTGCTCTGTCTGTGGTAGAACCCCAGGGTCCGGACGTCCTTGGCGATGGCACGCCAAATATGTTTTTTCTACTGGGTGCTGACCTACATGAAATGTACAGGGGGAAGAGTAAGTTATTACCAACTGCACCCTCAAAGTGATTGGCCCCCATCCCTACCCTTGCCATGTGCCACATGCATTCACCGTCGTTTCATGCACGCTGCACTCTCACCCTTTCCTTCTTACATCCAGCCCTCTCCACACAGGCATAGCCCATACATCATTCTCCCTGTGTACTTACCTGTTTGTCTGGAGGACCGTAGAGTAGAGTGTACTGGGGGAGTACCCCATTCATGAGTTTCTCCAACTCCTCCGATGTGAAGGCAGGGGCCCTTTCCCCAAACACTTGAGCCATTGTCTCTTCAAGACCGAGGTCACAGCAGCACTTGCAGTGTAGGTCCTCTCCTGTCTAAGATCAGGTATCAAGTGATTGAACAGATAAAAAATGGCAGTCAAGTCCGCGGCGGTGCGTACCGTCACCGCCGGCGTACATCGTCATTGGCTCCTGGGACCCATAGGGTCTAATGTTAACCAATGCAGCATTGCGCTGCGGTCTTCGACCGCCTACCGCGACGGTGTACAACGCCAGCGCAGTTACCTCACATCCCACTGTCCCACTTTAGAGGTCAGGCAGCCGCCATTTCACACATACCTAGGCCTAGACTCAACACACATACAGGCCACTTTTTGTGTATGAATGTTGTTCTGTGTAAACTGTGGGTACGTACCTCTGAGTAGTTTGACTCTGTGCTCGCTGTTGTCCTTCATAGGCACCGTCCGCTGGGACATGGGAGGAGATGGCGGCATCCTCCGGTGTACCGATTGTTGGTGGACCTGTCGACAATGGAGGAAAGACATGTGATTATCACATACAAGCTTGACCGTGCCACTATCCAGGAACTGTGTACCCAGTTGGAGCCAGACCTGATGTCAGCAATCCGTCATCTCACAGGAATCCCCCCTCAAGTGCAGGTGCTGTCAGTGCTCCATTTCCTTGCAAGTGGGTCATTTCAAACAACAGTGGCCATAGCATCAGGGATGTCCCAGCCTATGCTTTCCAACGTGTTGTCCAGAGTGTTGTCTGCCCTTCTGAAACACATGCAGAGCTACATCGTTTTCCCTCAGGTGGAGGATTTGCCTACAGTGAAAGGTGATTTCTATGCCCTGGGACATATCCCCAACATCATAGGTGCCATTGATGGGACCCATGTGGCTTTGGTACCCCCCCCACAGGAGTGAACAGGTGTACAGAAACCGGAAGACATATCATTCAATGAATGTACAGATGGTATGTTTGGCAGACCAGTACATCTCCCATGTGAATGCCAGGTTACCTGGCCCAGTGCATGATGCCTACATCCTGCGGAATAGCAGCATCCCTTATGTGATGGGTCAACTCCAGAGGCACAGTGTGTGGCTATTAGATGAGCACCTGGAAGCAAGACAGTGGGAATGGTTGTCTGGGTCTGGGGATATCCCTACAGGTTAGTGCGTGTCTAACAGTTGTCCCTCGCCATTTGCAGGTGACTCTGGTTACCCCAACCTGTCATGGCTACTGAACCCAGTGAGGAATCCCAGGACAAGGGCAGAGGAACGCTACAATGAGGCCCATGGGCAAACTAGGAGGATGATCGAGCGGACCTTCGGTCTCCTGAAGGCCAGGTTCCGGTGCCTCCATATGACAGGTGGATCCCTATTCTACTCACCAAAGAAGGTGTGCCAGATCATCGTGGCCTGCTGTATGCTTCACAACTTGGCTTTGAGACAACAGGTGCCTTTTCTGCAGGAGGATGGTCCAGATGGCGGTGTTGTGCAGCTGTGGAGCCTGTGGACAGTGAAGACGAGGAAGCAGAGGAAGAAGACATGAACAACAGGGACTCAGTGATCCAGCAATATTTCCAGTGAGACACAGGTAAGAGTACAGACCTGCCTACTACATGTACTTATACACTACTGCCTCTCGACTGTCTGTCGTTTTCACCCAGTGTATTGTCACTGAGTTGTCACTTTCCCTTACGATTTCACAGATGTGGGTCCCACTGTGTGACATCGGCTTAGATTCCTCATGGACTAGAGCTGTGTGACATAGGAATGTTGACATTACAATTGAAAGAGCATTTTGTCACTGTAATTGCTAATACACTATTTCGAAATCACAGACAGACTCCAGATTGTTTTGTGCTTTAAGAGTGTTTATTTAAGTGCTCAATATTGGGGGGGGTAGTAAAATGGTGAGGGGTGATGGCGGAGGAATGTCCATGGCAGAGTCCAGTCTATTAGTCTCACAGGTGCATTTCCCATATGGGCATAGGAAGTGGAGCTGGGGCAGTTTAAGTATGGACAGGGTGACAAAGTGGGACAGTAGGATGACAATCAGGGTGGTCTCATTTCTTGGCGGGGGTCTTGGCATCGTACTCTGTCTTGTTCCTGGATCTCAGGGACCGTTTGTGGGATGGTACTCCCTCTGCAGGAGGTGGGGTGCTAGTGTTGTGGTCCTGTGGCGGGGCGTCCTGTCCACTAGCGCCGGTGGAGGTGGTGGCAGTTCATCATCCATGCTAGTGTCAGGGGCCCCTTGTAGTGCCACAGTGTCCCTCCTGGTGTTGAGTACTTCCTTCAGCACCCTTACGATGGTGCCCAGGGTGGAGCTGATGGTTCTGAGTTCCTCCCTGAAGCCCATATACTGTTCCTCCTGCAGGCGCTGGGTCTCCTGAAACTTGGCCAGTACCGTTGCCATCGTCTCCTGGGAGTGGTGGTAGGCTCCCATGATGGAGGAGAGGGCCTCGTGGAGAGTGGGTTCCCTTGGCCTGTCCACCCCCCTGTCGCAAGGCAGCCCTCCCAGTTCCCCTGTGTTCCTGGACCTCCGTCCCCTGGACTGTGTGCCCACTGCCACTGCCCCCAGGTCCCTGTTGTTGTTGGGGTGGTGGGTTAGCCTGGGTTCCCTGTAGTGGTGGACACACAGCTGATTGACGTGTCCTGGGGAGGGAGGTATGGGCCTGCTGGGTGGGTGCTGTGCTGGTGTTTCCAGAGGGGGAAAGCTCTGTACTGGCCTGTGACTGTGTGATGGGAACCGACTGTCCCGAGGTCCCCGATGGGCAGGGCTGGTCATCTAGATCCAGTTGGACAGAGCTGTTGTCATCACTGTGGGCCTCTTCTGTTGGCGGTGTGGACATCTGTGGACCCTCCTGTCCGGTGGTGTTGGGTAGGGGTCCTGCAGGGGTATAAAAGGATGTTTATTACATCTGTGTGTGGCATTGTGTGCAATAGGTGGGTGACCGTGTACCCCAGTGCTAGCATTCCAATGTGGGACCTTGTGTGATGATGGTTTAGGGGGGTGTATGGGTATGTGCAGTGGGCATGCTTTAGTGATGGGTGTCCATGCTTTGTTGTTGCATGCAGGGCTTGGTGTTGGGATGGGTGATTTGTGATGTTGGGACATATATGTGAGGAGTTGGAGTGCTGGGGTTGAGGGTGGGGGTATGTGCTGGCATGCAGGTAGGGTGGGGGATGTAATAGTTAAGATTTGTCTTACCAGAGTCCATTCCTCCACCTACTCCTGCGAGGCCCTCAGGATGCAGAATCGCCAAGACCTGCTCCTCCCATGTTGTTCGTTGTGGGGGAGGAGGTGGGGATCTGCCGCCGGTCCGCTGAACTGCCAGGTGGTGTCCTGAGACCTCGGAACGCACCTTCCCCTGTAGGTCGTTCCACCTCTTCCTGATGTCCTCCCGATTTCTTGGGTGCTGTCCCACTGCGTTGACCCTGTCCACTATTCTTCGCCATAGCTCCATCTTCCTTGCAATCGAGGTGTACTGCACCTGTGATCCGAATAGCTGTGGCTCTACCTGGACGATTTCCTCCACCATGACCCTCAGCTCCTCCTCCGAGAACCTGGGGTGTCTTTGCCGTGCCATGGGGTGGTGTAGGTGATGTGTGGGGTGGAGTGTGGGGTGATAAGTGTGCTGATATGTAGTGGGGTGTTGTGTGAGGTGTGTGGAAGTCATGTGGGTGATGGTGTTGTGTGCCTGTGGATGCTGTTGTTCTTGCTGGTGCTGTCTCTCTCTGGCTTTCGTTCGCGATTTGTTGTCGTAAGGGTTTATGGGTGATGTGGGTGTGTGTTTTATATTGTATTGGGTATGTGGGAGTGGTGTGTGTATGTATATCAGGTGTGTGTATTTCGATTTGTCCAAGGTGGCAGTGTTTTGTAAATGTGTTTGTATTTTGAGCGCAGCGGTGTGTACCGCCAATGGAATACCGTGGTTGAAAGACCGCCGTGTGGATTCGTGTGTCGTGATAGTGTGGATGTATTTCTGTTGGCGTGATGTTGGAGGTTTTGTTTTCGCCAGTTTATCACTGACCTTTGGTGTGGCGGACTTGTGTGGGTGTCTAGATTTTGGCGGATTCAGAACTGTGGGTCATAATAGCTGTGGCGGAATTCTGCGGCCGCGGCGGTGTGTTGGTGGTCTTCTGAGCGGCGGTAAGCGGCTTTTACCGCCAATGTTGTAATGAGGGCCTTAATTTCCAGGCACTGGGTACAATTCTATACCATACATTAGAGGCTTACAGGTAAGTTAAATATGGCAACCTACAAATAAGTCAATTTAACTATGGTTAAAGGAGCACAGAGGCACTTTACTACTGGTTAGCAGGGCTGAAGTGCATAGAGTTCTAAAACCAGCCAAAATACAGGGTCCAACAAAAGGCAAAACATCAAGGGTGGCCTTGATGAAAAGGCATATTTCCTCCAAAGGCCCTCGTCGGGATGAGTATAGATATTCATGCTATTAAAATCAGATGCACAAAAACCTCTGTTAACTGAAAAGGATGTACAAACTTTCACCACGGGAAGATAAGACATTTTAGATCATCTGAGGTGTTTTTATAAAATCTCTAATCTTCAGTACATACATTTATGGCACATACTAAGTTCCTCACTAGTAAACAACATACTGATGTATGTGTTCATTTATATATTTAATATATACAGCAATTTTCCACAACACAAAAGCTCAGACAAATTAATTTGAGTGTATGATTGGTAAAGCAACAAAATACTTATGCCATTTATGGAAGCATTACAGTAGTCCGGGAATGTTAAACTGGGAGCAAGTTATGTTTACAAAATAGGAAATATGGCAAAATTAAGAAAGTTGATTGAGAAAGCAAACAGAAGAATGGAAAATGAATTAAAACAAGCAAAGAGCTAATGCTCACAGAATAGCATAGAATAAAATTGACTGAGTAAGGAAAGACCTAAAGTAAGAGAAGATTGATAGAAGAAAAGCAAAGAAAGAGGACATTTCCTGTATTTTAAACAATCATTTGTGTTAAGAATTATTCACTGAAACACTTTGATAATGAAGTGACATTTGTCATTTGAACAGAATTGAGGAAGTTCTGAGAGAAAAGCTTGTTGTATGGTGAAAACAATGAAAAAGCAAAATAAAGTGTTTAAGTGAATATGCAGAAATGGTAAGACTCTGCCATGGACATTCCTCCACCATCACCCCTGACCATTTTACAACCCCCTCCACTATTTAGCACTTAAATAAACACCCTTAAATCACAAAACTATCTGGAGTCAGTCTGTGCTTTCGAAAATGTGAATTTGCAATAACTGAGCAAAAATGATATATCCATTGTATTGTCAACATACCTATGTCACACAGCTCTAGTCCATGAGGAAACAAAGCAGATGTCACACAGTGGGTCCCACATCTGTGAAATTGAAAGGGAAAGTGACAACTCAGGCTCCATACACTGGGTGAAAGTGACAGACAGATGAGAGGTAGAACAAGTGTATCAGATGTGGCAGGCAGTGATGTCTTCTTACCTGTGTCTCACTGGAAGTACTGATAAATCACCGTGTTTCTGTTGTCGATATTCTTTTCTTCTGCTTCCTCGTCTTCACTGTCCACAGGCTCCACAGCTTCCACAAGACCTCCATCTGGACCATCCTCCTGCAGAAAAGGCACCTGTCGTCGCAAAGCCAAGCTGTGAAGCATACAGCAAGCCACGATGATCTGGGACACCTTCTTTGGTGGGTAGAATAGGGAACCACCTGTCATATGGAGACACCTGAACCTGGCCTTCAGGGGGCCGAAGGTCCTCTCTATAACCCTCCTAGTTCGCCCATGGGCCTCATTGTAGCGTTCCTCTGCCCTTGTCCTGGGATTTCTCACAGGGGTCAGTAGCCATGACAGGTTGGGGTAGCCAGAGTCACCTGCAAATGTCGAGGGACAACTGTTAGACACACACTAACCCTTAGGGACAACCCCAGACCCAGAAACCTAGTCACACTGTATAGGGTCCATGCCCTCACCTAATAGCCACACGGTGCCTCTGGAGTTGCCCCATCACATGAGGGATGCTGCTATTCCTCAGAATGTAAGCATCATGCACTGAGCCAGGAAATTTGGCGTTCACATTGGAGATGTACTGGTCGGACAAGCACACCATCTGCACATTCATAGAATGGTAACTCTCCGGTTTCTGTACACCTGTTCACTCCTGCGGGGGGGACCAAGGCCACATGTGTCCCATCAATGGCACCTATGATGTTGGGGATATGTCCCCGGGCATAGAATTCACCTTTCACTGTTGGCAAATCCTCCACCTGAGGGAAAACGATGTAGCTGCAAATGTGTTTCAGCAGGGCAGACAACACTCTGGACAACAAATTGGAAAACATAGGCTGGGACATCCCTGATGCTATGGCCACTGTCGTCTGAAAAGACCCACTTGCCAGGAAATGGAGTACTGACAGCACCTGCACTAGAGGGGGGATACCTGTGGGATGGCTGATAGCTGACATCAGGTCCAGGTCCAGGTCCAACTGGGCACACAGTTCCAGGATTGTGGCACGGTCCAGTGTGTAGGTGACAATTACATGTCGCTCTTCCATTGTCGACAGGTTCACCAGCGGTCTGTACACTGGAGGATGCCGCCATCTCCTCACCTGCCACAGCGGACGTGCTCTATGGAGGAGAACAGCGATCAGAGGGTCAGCCAACACTGAGGTAAGAAAACACTACTTTATTGCACAAATTTTTCAATCCGCTATGTCCCTGTCGTAATGTGCATGCAAGGCCTAGATATGAAATGGCGGCTGCCTGACCTCTAATGTGGGACAAGGGGATATGAGGTAACTGCGCTGGCATTGTACACCGTCGCGGTAGGCGGTCGAAGACCGCTGCGCAATCCTGCATTGATTAACATTGGATCCTATGGGTCCCAGGAGCCAATGACGATGTACGCCGGCGGTGACGGTACGCACCGCCGTGGATGTGACCTCCATTTTCTGTCTGTTCACTCACTTGATACCTGATCTTCGACAGGAGAGGACCTACACTGCAAGTGCTGTTGTGACCTCAGTCTGGAAGGGACTACGGCTCATGTGTCTGGGGAAAGGGCCCCTGCCTTCACCACAGAAGAGTTGGAAAAACTAGTGGATGGGGCCCTCCGCCAGTACATGCTACTCTACGGACCTCCAGACAAACAGGTAAGTACACTGTGAGCATGCTGTATGGGCAAAGCCTGTGTGGAGTGGTGTGGATGGAAGATAGGAGGGGAGAATGAGGCGTGCATGAAACAATGGTGAGTGCATGTGCGTCATGGCAAGGGTAGGAATGCGGGCCAATGATTGTGACGGTCCAGACGGTTATATCTTCTCCTTTTCCCCTGTACCATTCCTCTAGGTCAGCGCCCACCAGAAGAAGGATATTTGGCGCGCCATCGCCAAGGAAGTCCGGACCCTGGGGGTCCACCACAGACGGAGCACCCACTGCCGGAAAAGATGGGAGGACATTCGCCGATGGAGCAAGAAGACGGCAGAGGCCCAGCTGGGGATGGCCTCCAAATGTGGGAGGGGTGCCTATCACATCATGACCCCCCTGATGTTCCGGATCCTGGCAGTGGCGTATCCGAAGTTGGATGGATGCTTGAGAGCATCACAGCAGCCACAAGGGGAAGAGTACACTCTCATTCAGCTGCTTCAGTGCACATTACGAGGTGTCTGGGTGGGGGAGGTGGGCTGTGGGGTCCCCTAGACAAGGGCGAGTTTAGTTGGCAAGGTCCCTTCGTAAGGCAGACCATGTGGCACCCCACCACACCAGTGTTCAGAGGCAACTACACCTAGTCAGGCTTGTGTGACTTCCCCTGTGTGCATCAATCGGGCATAGGCCTTGTACCCCATGTCCCTGTGATTAATTAGGGAACTCTAAGTGCACGGCGTAGTGCAGAGGTCTTCTGTGTCTGTAGTGTCCGCCAACTGTAGCGGTATTGCATGCAATCAACATGTCTTTCTTCTGTCTTCCCCCCCCTTTTTTTGGTCTCTCTGTTCTTGTGTGGAATAGCATCATCAGGCGGAGGAGCAGTGGCACCGGAGCAGGAGGGAGCTGCATCCCACTTGGCCCTGGAGGGCGAGACAACGGAGTCTGAAGGCACCAGTGGGACGGAGGGTGAGGGGAGCTCCACGGTGGGGACAGGAGCTGAGACCAGCGACAGGGACTCCTCCTCTGATGGGAGCTCCCATGCGGTGGCAGGCCCCTCTGTGCCCCCCGCATTTACAGGTACAGCTGCCACCCTCCCCCTACCAGCACCGCCCTCCCAGCAGCCCCTCAGCGTGTGTCCCGTGGCCGCTCATCCAGGAGGGTGGGCATCTCCTTCGTCCCCAGGCACCTCAGCCCCTGCCCCTGTCAGCCCTGCTGCCCTCAGTGAGGAGGCCATTGACCTCCTCAGATCCCACACTGTATGGCAGTCTACCATTCTGAATGCCATCCAGGGTGTAGAGAGGCAGTTACAATAGACCAATGCATACCTGGAGGGCATTCATTCTGGTCAGGCAGCCCAACAGCGAGCTTTTCAGACTCTGGCCTCAGCACTGATGGCAGCCATTGTCCCTGTGTCCAGCCTCCCCCCTCCAACTTCCTCCACCGAGACCCAAACCCCTGTACCTCAGCCTATCCCAAGCACACCATCAGACCAGCATGCACACAGTTCAACACACAAGGGAAGCTCTGGCAAACATAAGCCCCACACATCCCACAGGCACTCACACAAGCATCATACCCATGCAGACATACCAACATCCACTGCCTCCACTGTGTCCCCCTCCTCCTTGTCTCCCTCCTCTCTCCCTGTCCCATCTCCACTCACACTTGCATGCACCACATCTTCATTCACTACGTCCATCACCAGCACACCCGTCACCACACACCGCTCAAGTGCAGTCACCACCCCCACTACCATTCACACATCCCCTGTGTCCTCTCCCAGTGTGACTGTGAGCCCACCTCCCAAGGTACACAAACGCAGTCACACACCCACCCAACAGCCATCTACCTCACGACAGCCTCCAGGCCATGCACCTTCACCCAAAGTCAGCAAACGTACACCTCCTACAACCACTAGCTCTTCCTCCACTCCCAAACCCCACTCCCAAACCCCCTCTATCTACCTGTCCCAGTGTGTCTGAAAAACTTTTCCTGTCCAACCTTCACCTCTTCCCCTCACCTCTCCCACCCCTTCAGTCCCCTAGGGCCCGCCTTTCCAGGTCCCAAACCAGCAACTCAGCAACCACATCAGCGGGAATAGTGGTGCCAGCAGTGACCGGCTTCTGGAGTGCACCAAGCAGCAGGGCAGCAAGTGTGCCAAGGAGCCAGACCACGGACAGTCCCCCACCTCAGAAGCATAAGAAGTTGGCCACTGCCCGGAGGTAGAAGGGTCAAACACCTGCCACCAAGGGCCCTCCCAAGACTACAGTTGGGAGTGGGAAGAAACTGCGCCAACATCCAAGGTGGGGAAGGGGCACAGAAAGAAAGGGAAGTCGCCGCCAACCTGCACGGCTGACAAGACCGCTACCAGCACCGCTGCCCAGGACACCGCCGCCACCAGCACCGCTGCCAAGGACACCGCCGCCACCAGCACCACTGCCCAGGACACCGCCGCCACCAGCACCGCTGCCAAGGACACCGCCGCCACCAGCACCACTGCCCAGGATACCGCTGCCACCAGCACCACTGCCCAGGACACCGCCGCCACCAGCACCGCTGCCAAGGACACCGCCGTCACCAGCACCGCCGCCCAGGACACCGCCGCCACCAGCACTGCTGCCAAGGACACTGCCGCCACCAGCACCGTTGCCAAGGACACCGCGCCACCAGCACTGCTGCCAAGGACACCGCCGCCACCAGCACCGCTGCCCACGACACCTCCGCCACCAGCGCTCTCACTGAGCCACCCACCAGCACCGCAGGCCAATAAGCGCTGCAAGCACCGCCGCTACTGAGGCCATCACAAGCAGGATGAAGCACTTTGGGCACAAAGCCCCATCCAGAACCAGTAGAGAAAGCCATACACTACCTCTGTCCTTGGCAGGATAAAGCACTCTGGGCACTAAGCCACCTCAGAACCAGTGGAGAAAGGCATCCACTACCTCTGTCCTTGGCAGGATGAAGCACTCTGGGCACCAAGCCCCCTCCAGAACCAGTGGAGAAAGGCATCCACTACCTCTGTCCTTGGCAGGATGAAGCACTCTGGGCACCAAGCCCCCTCCAGAACCAGTGGAGAAAGGCATCCACTACCTCAGTCCTTGGCAGGATGAAGCACTCTGGGCACCAAGCACCCTCCAGAACCAGTGGAGAAAGGCATCCACTACCTCTGTCCTTGGCAGGATGAAGCACTCTGGGCACCAAGCCCCCTCCAGAACCAGTGGAGAAAGGCATCCACTACCTCAGTCCTTGACAGGATGAAGCACTCTGGGCAACAAAGCCCCCTCCAGAACCAGTGGAGACTGTTATGTACTTGAGAGACTGTGGCTTTGCACTCCCCAGGATAAAGCAGTGGGCAAATCACCCACTTGAGAGACTTGAGAGACTGTGGCTTTGCACTCCCTAGGATAAAGCAGCGGGCAAACCACCCACTTGAGAGACTTGAGAGTCTGTGGCTTTGCACCCCCCAGGATACAGCAGTGGGCATGGAGCCCCCTCGTGGATCTGGCGTTGTGCACTCATCCGGCTGAGGTGGCCCCTTCCCTTCCCCCTGAGGTGCCTGTTGTATTTTTATCTGATGCACCAGCAGTGTTCTCTCCATTTTGATTGGGTATCAAGTGTGGGCTTCGCCCATGCATTTTGGGCCGAGTGGTTCACGGACTTTAATGGTGCAATACCTGGACTTGTATTATTGGTGTATAGATTTGTTTATAGTGTATATATATTTTTGAGTACTGGATTTGAATAGATTACAATCATTTCCTTTTGTCCTTGCATTCTTCCAGGGTGGTTGGGGGGTGTAACTGTAATGTATCAACATGTATTTGTGTGTGTGTTGTAGTGGGTGAGGGTAGGGGTGTTGCGTGTGTGTGTCACTCTCTTTTCCCTCCCCCTTCCCCTGTGTCGGTGGTGCAGCACTCACCGTGGTCTTCGCCGCCGGGGTTCGTGCTCCTGGTAGAGGAGCAGGAAGACAAAGGCAGGGAGAATATGGAGTTCCGGCTCCATGGCGTCCTGGTTCCTCGTGGGGTGTGTAGAGGTGAGCGTTTTCCCTTCCAGGTCCTGTTTCCGCCGTGTTCTTGTTCGCGGTGAAACCGCCCCGGAAAAGGTGGCGGATTGGCCTGTTGCAATACTGTGGATGGTACATTGTCTTCCGCCTGTCTGTTGGCGGTTACCGCCGCTGTGTTTGTTTGTACCGCAGTGGCAGTCAGAGTGTTAAAGTGGCTGTCTTTGTTGGCGGTTTCCACCATGGTCGTGATTCAATTTTTTTCCCGCCTGCCTGTTGGTGGTTTTACCGCTGCTTTAACACTGACCTCCAGGGTTGTAATGACCACCATTGTTTAAGAAATAAAGGAGCAGAGACCCATCTAGTACTGGAATGTTTCACACATTGGAAGAGACATCCCAATATAGTACCTGACTGCAGAAGAGCAGGGTGGTCATCCGTATCAGCAGAAGCAGAAACTTCCCATGAGATGGAGATAGAAGAAAGTTTTGCCAATGTGAGCCTGGCATATCGAGGTGGGTGGGCAGGCTCAGTTGAATAGCTGACAGGAGGAAGTAGATTATTTGAAAGAAGAAAAGGGGAGGTGGGATTGGAAATCAACAATCCTTTCAATGATTTGGAGAGGGAGAGGACAAAGAACTATATTTATACTTATATAGAATGGATTAAATAAATGATGAAGTTGAAAAGAGGAAGAATTATAGTAACCTTTATATGATCTTAGATAGATTCCATATGCAACTGAATAGTTAAAACTACATGACAAATTAGCAATAGGGAGTAGAAGGATGTATGTGTGAATAGATGTTTGTGGAATTGGTAGAACAAGAAGCTAGGAAAAAACAGTAGAGCAATGTACAGGGATGAAGGTAGTGATACAGCGGATGATTCTAGATGGAGGCAGCTGGGTTTTGAGAGGAGAGCTGAACCGTTTACTATTTCCCAATGTAGTGTTCTTTACATATGTGCATATTGAGCTCTTCACTGACTTGAAGAGTAGGAGAGGTCCCGATGGATACAATGCCATTCTAGATCCGAAGTGCAGAGATGGAGAATGCCTTGCATAGATTTTTTCCTTCCTGCACATCTTTGTCCTCAGTCCTGGTTGTCAGAGTTCCAAAAGCCACCAGAGATAGTGAGCTTCCCAGTCAGATTAATATGGGTGCCAGCCATGATGACTTTGTAGGTGGCAGAAGAGGTCTTCAAGGTAGTGTGTGATGTCAAGGGAGTCAGTGAAGCTTTCAGTTTGGGGTAATATAGTTAGATTTCTTCTGATGTCTGATGAGGCATGCAGGATGCATCAAATAATGCCAATGTGAAGGCTGGCTGAATTATTGCAACTGGCTTTGTTTTATAACACCAAACATTTACCAAGTAAATGGCTTTTGGGATCTCACAATGAACATAGGTACATGTGGTTTCTATTCTTGTTGACCTGCTGCAGGAGTTTGACTAGGTTATCCTCATTGCCCTGGCCCTTCCTGAGATTGCTTTGCTGTTAAACACTGTGAACCATTTGATCAAGACTGAAAGTTTGGCCCTCCTGGGAATAGAGGGCACAAATCTATCCCAGTGTGTGTTTTTTGTTCTCATTTTTCATCTGTCATTGAATGTATTCAAATTAATCTTCTGTCCACTCACAATAATGTTACCAGCTACATACAAGGGCATGACTGCTTGAGCAGCAACCCTGAAGTTACTTTCTGGGAGGAACAATGACATTTTCTTCCATGGGATGAGGTTGGCTTAAAATGCATTGATAATATTTGCTGATTTGTTTCTTGAATGAGAGAAAGTGTCAAGGGTAAATTGGAGTGACTTGTTGTTGGTTGAAAAATAGGAGGATCCAGGTTCATGTTTTAAAAACAGGTTTGGACTAGTTATTTTTTGCCAAGTAGAAAGAATTCTGTGTTGGTGAGGTTACATTTTAGCTAGGGGATCAACATCCAATGAACCAACTGTCTAGAGGAGAGGACACTTTCATAGAGAGTTGTTTTTCATCATCAATATAATAAGAGCATTCATCATAGATCAGAAGGAGCAGAAGTCGGGATGGTAGAATCTCGTGTTCAGAAACAAGATGTAAGTGTGGCAAATTTGTGACATCAAGAACTAGAGAAATAACAAGGGTTGTAGATTAGGTACTAAAAGGTGACAAAAACTATGAATTAATACACAGAATTATGGCAATGACATAGGTTGAGAATTCAGAAACACTTAAAGTACAGAGGGTCCCTCAAAAGGTTTTCCTCAACTGGAAGTAAGCCCTACCTCAACTCCCCAGTGCTCAAACTTAGTGGCAGCTACAAATTAGATACTTTGTCTCTTCTGCAGAAACTTAAATCTACTGCCTCGTAGAGGCATTTCATCTTTGCCTGGTAACTCAAAGAACATTCCACCTTGTTTGAACTTCTCAAATTACTACCAATCAATCTTTTAATCTGTGAAATTCATGAGACTAATGAAGCAATAGGTGATGGCATTTGCAAAGTGAAAATCATTGGTGCAAATTAAAGTATAAACTGCACTTTAGTGAATGAACCTTTCTTCAACAATATAGCAATGACAGTGAAGCTCATTTTGCCCACACCAAGGATGGAGAGTAGTAGATTTCCAAATCATGAAGGTTTATTATCAGATTAGTAAAGTTACAAACTCAAATCAGTCAGATTAGTAAACACCTTGTTGCAGCATGGTTCAATATAATCCCACGCAAATCAGAAACAGCAAATACATAAGGGAGTTAGTTAAAGATAGTAATTTGCAAATTGAAGAAGATTCAGGTTCTCTGAAGGGAACTTCCCTAATGCTAAATTAAAGAATCAGACATGGTCAGGGTGGGGACGCTAGGCAGCAGATATACAAGTAAAGCCTCCTAAGGCATAACCAAATGAAGGTTCATAAGGCAAAGAAAGATAGATTTGCTCAAGAGTTAACTCTATGAGCAGGACGAATGAGCATGGGGTCTCAAGAAAGTGGAAAGGAGCATCTGCAATAGACAGAGTAAATAGAGGCATCTGTGAGAAGGTAGCCTCTTTCTAGCCTTGTTACCCCCACTTTTGGCCTGTTTGTGAGTGTATGCCAGGTTGTTTGTCACTGTTTTCACTGTCTCACTGGGATCCTGATAGCCAGGCCTCAGTGCTCATAGTGAAAACACTATGTTTTCAGTATGGTTGTTATGTGTCACTGGGATCCTGCTGGTCAGGACCCCAGTGCTCATAGGTTTGTGGCCTATATGTATGTGTCACTGGGACCCTGTCACACAGGGCCCCAGTGCTCATAGGTGTGCATGTATATGTTCCCTGTGTGGTGCCTAACTGTCTCACTGAGGCTCTGCTAACCAGAACCTCAGTGGTTATGCTCTCTCATTACTTTCAAATTGTCACTAACAGGCTAGTGACCAATTTTACCAATTTACATTGGCTTACTGGAACACCCTTATAATTCCCTAGTATATGGTACTGAGGTACCCAGGGTATTGGGGTTCCAGGAGATCCCTATGGGCTGCAGCATTTCTTTTGCCACCCATAGGGAGCTCTGACAATTCTTACACAGGCCTGCCACTGCAGCCTGAGTGAAATAACGTCCACGTTATTTCACAGCCATTTTACACTGCACTTAAGTAACTTATAAGTCACCTATATGTCTAACCTTTACCTGGTAAAGGTTAGGTGCAAAGTTACTTAGTGTGAGGGCACCCTGGCACTAGCCAAGGTGCCCCCACATTGTTCAGAGCCAATTCCCTGAACTTTGTGAGTGCGGGGACACCATTACACGCGTGCACTACATATAGGTCACTACCTATATGTAGCTTCACCATGGTAACTCCGAATATGGCCATGTAACATGTCTATGATCATGGAATTGCCCCCTCTATGCCATCCTGGCATAGTTGGCACAATCCCATGATCCCAGTGGTCTGTAGCACAGACCCTGGTACTGCCAAACTGCCCTTCCTGGGGTTTCACTGCAGCTGCTGCTGCCAACCCCTCAGACAGGCATCTGCCCTCCTGGGGTCCAGCCAGGCCTGGCCCAGGATGGCAGAACAAAGAACTTCCTCTGAGAGAGGGTGTGACACCCTCTCCCTTTGGAAAATGGTGTGAAGGCAGGGGAGGAGTAGCCTCCCCCAGCCTCTGGAAATGCTTTCTTGGGCACAGATGTGCCCAATTCTGCATAAGCCAGTCTACACCGGTTCAGGGACCCCTTGCCCCTGCTCTGGCGCGAAACTGGACAAAGGAAAGGGGAGTGACCACTCCCCTGACCTGCACCTCCCCTGGGAGGTGTCCAGAGCTCCTCCAGTGTGCTCCAGACCTCTGCCATCTTGGAAACAGAGGTGCTGCTGGCACACTGGACTGCTCTGAGTGGCCAGTGCCACCAGGTGACGTCAGAGACTCCTGCTGATAGGCTCCTTCAGGTGTTAGTAGCCTATCCTCTCTCCTAGGTAGCCAAACCCTCTTTTCTGGCTATTTAGGGTCTCTGTCTCTGGGGAAACTTTAGATAACGAATGCATGAGCTCAGCCGAGTTCCTCTGCATCTCTCTCTTCACCTTCTGATAAGGAATCGACTGCTGACCGCGCTGGAAGCCTGCAAACCTGCAACATAGTAGCAAAGACGACTACTGCAACTCTGTAACGCTGATCCTGCCGCCTTCTCGACTGTTTTCCTGCTTGTGCATGCTGTGGGGGTAGTCTGCCTCCTCTCTGCACCAGAAGCTCCGAAGAAATCTCCCGTGGGTCGACGGAATCTTCCCCCTGCTACCGCAGGCACCAAAAAGCTGCATCACCGGTCCCTTGGGACTCCTCTCAGCACGACGAGCGAGGTCCCTCGAATCCAGCGACTCTGTCCAAGTGACCCCCACAGTCCAGTGACTCTTCAGCCCAAGTTTGGTGGCGGTAAGTCCTTGCCTCACCTCGCTGGGCTGCATTGCTGGGAACCGCGACTTTGCAGCTACTCCGGCCCCTGTGCACTTCCGGCGGAAATCCTTGGTGCACAGCCAAGCCTGGGTCCACGGCACTCTAACCTACATTGCACGACTTTCTAAGTTGGTCTCCGGCGACGTGGGACTCCTTTGTGCAACTTCGGCGAGCACCGTTTCACGCATCCTCATAGTGCCTGTTTCTGGCACTTCTCCGGGTGCTACCTGCTTTAGTGAGGGCTCTTTGTCTTGCTCGACGTCCCCTCTCTCTTCAGGTCCAATTTGCGACCTCCTGGTCCTTCCTGGGCCCCAGCAGCGTCCAAAAACGCCAAATGCACGATTTGCAGCTAGCAAGGCTTGTTGGCGTTCTTCCGGCGGAAAAACACATCTGCACGACTCTCCAAGGCGAGCGGGATCCGTCCACTAAAGGGGAAGTCTCTAGCCCTTTTCGTTCCTGCAGAAACCTCAGCTTCTTCTGTCCAGTCGAAGCTTCTTTGCACCCGCAGCTGGCATTTCCTGGGCATCTGCCCATCTCCGACTTGCTTGTGACTTTTGGACTTGGTCCCCTTGTTCCACAGGTACCCTAGATTGGAAATCCACAGTTGTTGCATTGCTGGTTTGTGTCTTTCCTGCATTATTCCTCTAACACGACTACTTTGTCCTTAGGGGAACTTTAGTGCACTTTGCACTCACTTTTCAGGGTCTTGGGAGGGTTATTTTTCTAACTCTCACTATTTTCTAATAGTCCCAGCGACCCTCTACAAGGTCACATAGGTTTGGGGTCCATTCGTGGTTCGAATTCCACTTTCGGAGTATATGGTTTGTGTTGCCCCTATCCCTATGTTTCCCCATTGCATCCTATTGTAACTATACATTGTTTGCACTGTTTTCTAAGACTATACTGCATATTTTTGCTATTGTGTATATATATCTTGTGTATATTTCCTATCCTCTCACTGAGGGTACACTCTAAGATACTTTGGCATATTGTCATAAAAATAAAGTACCTTTATTTTTAGTATAACTGTGTATTGTGTTTTCTTATGATATTGTGCATATGACACTAAGTGGTACTGTAGTAGCTTCACACGTCTCCTAGTTCAGCCTAAGCTGCTCTGCTAAGCTACCATTATCTATCAGCCTAAGCTGCTAGACACCCTATACACTAATAAGGGATAACTGGGCCTGGTGCAAGGTGCAAGTACCCCTTGGTACTCACTACAAGCCAGTCCAGCCTCCTACATTGGTTGTGCAGTGGTGGGATAAGTGCTTGAGACTGCTTACCACTCTTGTCATTGTACTTTTC
Source organism: Pleurodeles waltl (assembly GCF_031143425.1). Classification (NCBI taxonomy): domain Eukaryota; kingdom Metazoa; phylum Chordata; class Amphibia; order Caudata; family Salamandridae; genus Pleurodeles; species Pleurodeles waltl. The sequence goes on from NC_090437.1 coordinate 206,354,349, forward strand.
ATAAGAGAAAAATATACAAAACAAGGTCAGTGTATATACACATAGCCAAAAAGTTTTGCATTTCCTCTTTTCACTCTTTTCTAAGTGCTGAAAAGTACTTCTAACTTTCTAAAAAGTTCTAAAAAGTTTAAAAAGTTTTTTTTCTCTGTCTTTCTAAAAGCTCTGACAAACTTTTTATCTTTTACTATCACTTTAACTCTCTCTAAAAATGTCTGGCACAGGCCAAAATGTTGATCTGTCCAAACTTGCATATGATCACCTTAGCTGGAAAGGAGCAAGGAATCTCTGCATAGAGAGAGGTTTGAGTGTAGGGAAGAATCCTTCCTTAGAACTGTTAATTAACATGCTTAGAGTACAGGATAAGGCCATAAGTGCCCCATCTGTAGAAAAAGTAGCTAATGGTTCGCAATCTGATCCAGGGACTCCCCCAGGAAAAGATTCAGGAAAGAAACTTCATAGCCTGCCCATTACTAGACAGTCTAGCATAGTTGTAATGATGATGAGCCACACCATATAAATAGTGTTGTCTCACATCATAGCAAAAGCATTTATTCTCACCATACTGGTAGTAATGTTTCTGTAAACCAAGCTGTTAGGGTGCCTTCTGTAAGGGACAGGTCTCCTTCTGTTCATTCCCATCATAGCTCTGTTTCTAGAAATGTCCCTCCCACCAACCCTGATGACAGAATGTTAGAGAGGGAACTCAATAAGTTGAGGGTGGAACAAACCAAACTGAAGCTTAAAAAGCAACAGCTGGATTTGGATAGACAGTCTTTTGAATTAGAGAAGGAAAGACAGAAGTTGGGTTTAGATACCCATGGTGGCAGCAGCAGTATTCCCCATAGTCATCCTGCAAAAGAGCATGATTCCAGGAATCTGCACAAGATAGTTCCCCCTTACAAGGAGGGGGATGACATTAACAAGTGGTTTGCTGCACTTGAGAGGGCCTGTGTTGTACAGGATGTCCCTCAAAGGCAGTGGGCTGCTATCCTATGGCTATCATTTAGTGGAAAAGGTAGGGATAGGCTCCTTACTGTGAAAGAAAATGATGCTAATAATTTCCAAGTTCTTAAGAATGCACTCCTGGATGGTTATGGCTTAACCACTGAACAGTACAGGATAAAGTTCAGAGAGACCAAAAAGGAGTCTTCACAAGACTGGGTTGATTTCATTGACCATTCAGTGAAGGCCTTGGAGGGGTGGTTACATGGCAGTAAAGTTACTGATTATGAAAGCCTGTATAACACAATCCTGAGAGAGCATATACTTAATAATTGTGTGTCTGATTTGTTGCACCAGTACCTGGTAGACTCTGATCTGACCTCTCCCCAAGAATTGGGAAAGAAGGCAGACAAATGGGTCAGAACAAGGGTGAACAGAAAAGTTCATACAGGGGGTGACAAAGATGGCAATAAGAAGAAAGATGGTGAAAAATCTCAAGATAAGCATGGGGATAAGGGTAAAACCAAAGATCCCACTTCAAATCTTAAACACTCTTCAGAGGGTGGGGATAAAACAAATTCTTCCTCTTCTTCCCAACCTGCACACATTAAAAAGCCTTGGTGCTTTGTGTGTAAAAATAGAGGCCATAGGCCAGGGGATAAGTCCTGTCCAGGTAAACCCCCTGAGCCTACCACCACTAATACATCAAGCTCTAGTGCCCCTAGCAGTAGTGGTACTAGTGGTGGGACTGCTGGCAACAGTCAAGCAAAGGGTGTAGTTGGCTTCACTTATGGGTCCATAGTGGAAACTGATGTAATCAGTCCCAAGACAGTTTCTGTCACACCTAGTGGCACTGGCCTTGCCACACTGGCTGCTTGTCCCCTTACAATGGATAAGTACAGGCAGACAGTTACAATAAATGGTGTTGAGGCCTTGGCCTACAGGGACACAGGTGCCAGTTTCACTTTGGTGACTGAAAACCTAGTGCCTCCTGAACAACACATCATTGGACAACAGTATAAGATTATTGATGTCCATAACTCCACTAATTTTTTTCCCTTAGCTATAATTCAGTTTAGTTGGGGTGGAGTTACTGGCCCTAAGCAGGTGGTGGTATCACCTAGCTTACCTGTAGACTGTCTCTTAGGTAATGACCTAGAGGCCTCAGGTTGGGCTGATGTAGAGTTTTATGCCCATGCAGCCATGCTGGGCATCCCTGAGGAATTGTTCCCTCTCATTTCAAGTGAAATGAAAAAGCAAAGGAGAGAAGGCCTGAAAACTCAGGATCCCTCTCCATCAACAGGTAAAAATGGTATCACAGTATCCCCTAACCACCCTACCATTCAGGATACTATTCCTGTGGTGGGAGAAACCTCTCCTGGGGTGGCACCTGTTCCAAGGGAATCATCAGCTGGCAAAGCTGGACTCCCTGAGGTGGAAGTACCTCTCTGTGGGATAACTAACATTGGTGAGAAAAACAGCACCATTTTAGTTAACATGGAGCATCCCTCCAACCCTCCCAGAGAAACTTTAGTGCAGAAACCCTGCACTACCTCACAACACTTAGGACAGCATCCCTGCCCTAGTGTGGAGCTCATAGGACAGCATCCCTGCCCTGCTCCAACTCAAGAGAAACAGCATCCCTGTTCTCTCTTCCAGCCAGATGGACAAAGTTTTTGCCCAGCTATGGCTTTTCTGAGACAGCATCCCTGTCTGGCATTTCCATCACTACAAATAGGTTCAGTGGACAATTCCCACTGCTCTAAACTAAAACTTACTGATAGAAACTCTGAAAATACATCTTCACATTGTTGCTTAGCTAAAAAACTTCAAACAGGGTGGTTTACATCCCCACAGGGAAGTAACCATATAGTGGATGATAAAGGGAGTAACCAGTCTATTGCAGAGCTACTCTCTACTTATCACCACTTAGACAATAAAGTCTCAACTGGCCAAGGTTAGCCTTATTGTCCTTCGTTTGGGGGGGGGGGTTGTGTGAGAAGGTAGCCTCTTTCTAGCCTTGTTACCCCCACTTTTGGCCTGTTTGTGAGTGTATGCCAGGTTGTTTGTCACTGTTTTCACTGTCTCACTGGGATCCTGATAGCCAGGCCTCAGTGCTCATAGTGAAAACACTATGTTTTCAGTATGGTTGTTATGTGTCACTGGGATCCTGCTGGTCAGGACCCCAGTGCTCATAGGTTTGTGGCCTATATGTATGTGTCACTGGGACCCTGTCACACAGGGCCCCAGTGCTCATAGGTGTGCATGTATATGTTCCCTGTGTGGTGCCTAACTGTCTCACTGAGGCTCTGCTAACCAGAACCTCAGTGGTTATGCTCTCTCATTACTTTCAAATTGTCACTAACAGGCTAGTGACCAATTTTACCAATTTACATTGGCTTACTGGAACACCCTTATAATTCCCTAGTATATGGTACTGAGGTACCCAGGGTATTGGGGTTCCAGGAGATCCCTATGGGCTGCAGCATTTCTTTTGCCACCCATAGGGAGCTCTGACAATTCTTACACAGGCCTGCCACTGCAGCCTGAGTGAAATAACGTCCACGTTATTTCACAGCGATTTTACACTGCACTTAAGTAACTTATAAGTCACCTATATGTCTAATCTTTACCTGGTAAAGGTTAGGTGCAAAGTTACTTAGTGTGAGGGCACCCTGGCACTAGCCAAGGTGCCCCCACATTGTTCAGAGCCAATTCCGTGAACTTTGTGAGTGCGGGGACACCTTTACACGCGTGCACTACCTATAGGTCACTACCTATATGTAGCTTCACCATGGTAACTCCGAATATGGCCATGTAACATGTCTATGATCATGGAATTGCCCCCTCTATGCCATCCTGGCATAGTTGGCACAATCCCATGATCCCAGTGGTCTGTAGCACAGACCCTGGTACTGCCAAACTGCCCTTCCTGGGGTTTCACTGCAGCTGCTGCTGCCAACCCCTCAGACAGGCATCTGCCCTCCTGGGGTCCAGCCAGGCCTGGCCCAGGATGGCAGAACAAAGAACTTCCTCTGAGAGAGGGTGTGACACCCTCTCCCTTTGGAAAATGGTGTGAAGGCAGGGGAGGAGTAGCCTCCCCCAGCCTCTGGAAATGCTTTCTTGGGCACAGATGTGCCCAATTCTGCATAAGCCAGTCTACACCGGTTCAGGGACCCCTTAGCCCCTGCTCTGGCGCGAAACTGGACAAAGGAAAGGGGAGTGACCACTCCCCTGACCTGCACCTCCCCTGGGAGGTGTCCAGAGCTCCTCCAGTGTGCTCCAGACCTCTGCCATCTTGGAAACAGAGGTGCTGCTGGCACACTGGACTGCTCTGAGTGGCCAGTGCCACCAGGTGACGTCAGAGACTCCTGCTGATAGGCTCCTTCAGGTGTTAGTAGCCTATCCTCTCTCCTAGGTAGCCAAACCCTCTTTTCTGGCTATTTAGGGTCTCTGTCTCTGAGGAAACTTTAGATAACGAATGCATGAGCTCAGCCGAGTTCCTCTGCATCTCTCTCTTCACCTTCTGATAAGGAATCGACTGCTGACCGCGCTGGAAGCCTGCAAACCTGCAACATAGTAGCAAAGACGACTACTGCAACTCTGTAACGCTGATCCTGCCGCCTTCTCGACTGTTTTCCTGCTTGTGCATGCTGTGGGGGTAGTCTGCCTCCTCTCTGCACCAGAAGCTCCGAAGAAATCTCCCGTGGGTCGACGGAATCTTCCCCCTGCAACCGCAGGCACCAAAAAGCTGCATCACTGGTCCCTTGGGTCTCCTCTCAGCACGACGAGCGAGGTCCCTCGAATCCAGCGACTCTCTCCAAGTGACCCCCATAGTCCAGTGACTCTTCAGCCCAAGTTTGGTGGAGGTAAGTCCTTGCCTCACCTCGCTGGGCTGCATTGCTGGGAACCGCGACTTTGCAGCTACTCCGGCCCCTGTGCACTTCCGGCGGAAATCCTTCATGCACAGCCAAGCCTGGGTCCACGGCACTCTAACCTGCATTGCACGACTTTCTAAGTTGGTCTCCGGCGACGTGGGACTCCTTTGTGCAACTTCGGTGAGCACCGTTTCACGCATCCTCGTAGTGCCTGTTTCTGGCACTTCTCCGGGTGCTACCTGCTTCAGTGAGGGCTCTTTGTCTTGCATGACGTCCCTTCTCTCTTTAGGTCCAATTTGCGACCTCCTGGTCCCTCCTGGGCCCCAGCAGCGTCCAAAAACGCCAAATGCACGATTTGCAGCTAGCAAGGCTTGTTGGCGTTCTTCCGGCAGGAAAACACTTTTGCACGACTCTCCAAGGCGAGTGGGATCCGTCCACCAAAGGGGAAGTCTCTAGCCCTTTTCGTTCCTGCAGAAACCTCAGCTTCTTCTGTCCAGTCAAAGCTTCTTTGCACCCGCAGCTGGCATTTCCTGGGCATCTGCCCATCTCCGACTTGCTTGTGACTTTTGGACTTGGTCCCCTTGTTCCACAGGTACCCTAGATTGGAAATCCACAGTTGTTGCATTGCTGGTTTGTGTCTTTCCTGCATTATTCCTCTAACACGACTACTTTGTCCTTAGGGGAACTTTAGTGCACTTTGCACTCACTTTTCAGGGTCTTGGGGAGGGTTATTTTTCTAACTCTCACTATTTTCTAATAGTCCCAGCGACCCTCTACAAGGTCACATAGGTTTGGGGTCCATTCGTGGTTCGCATTCCACTTTTGGAGTATATGGTTTGTGTTGCCCCTATCCCTATGTTTCCCCATTGCATCCTATTGTAACTATACATTGTTTGCACTGTTTTCTAAGACTATACTGCATATTTTTGCTATTGTGTATATATATCTTGTGTATATTTCCTATCCTCTCACTGAGGGTACACTCTAAGATACTTTGGCATATTGTCATAAAAATAAAGTACCTTTATTTTTAGTATAACTGTGTATTGTGTTTTCTTATGATATTGTGCATATGACACTAAGTGGTACTGTAGTAGCTTCACACGTCTCCTAGTTCAGCCTAAGCTGCTCTGCTAAGCTACCATTATATATCAGCCTAAGCTGCTAGACACCCTATACACTAATAAGGGATAACTGGGCCTGGTGCAAGGTGCAAGTACCCCTTGGTACTCACTACAAGCCAGTCCAGCGTCCTACAGCATCTGAATTCAAAGGTGAACAGAAGCAATCTAATTCCAACTAACTCAGCAATGCACAATTAAAACACATGGTTCAGTAAATTGCATCACATCCCAAAAGTTAGGAACCAATCTAATTTCAGCATCGCATGATAAAATGTCTTTGTTCTCCTTTCCCAGGCATAGCACAAAAGATAATAACAGCTGCATTGCCTTCAGAGAACACCTTGTACAGGCAGATACACCACAGTCAGACCATCCTGGGCACAGGTGCATGTCACCAATTGTCCAGTTACAAGAAAAATAACAATAATGACATTTTAACTGAAAACAAACAAATTTAAAACAATTGCCTCTTTAGACTATGGTAGTTCAGCTCGAGGATCGAGAGAAAGAGTGGGAGAATAGCACCAGCTAATAACACAGTTTCGAAGTCAGCAAGAATTATTTAACTGAGCCTTACATTAACTATGGCTAACTTAACATCAACACACTTTAACTATGGTTGATTATAATGTGAGCATCACTAACCATGATCAAGCATAACATAGAAATCATACTTTAGATAGACGTATTTGATGAGCATTACTGTAATTATTCAAGCAAAACTGAAAATAGTGACAGCATGTCACCTCTAACACATTGAAAGCAGATTCGGTAACTCCAGTTATTAAAACCCCAGTATTTTAACGTATGTGTTATCAAACCTTTAAACTATCACCAACCTTCCTTTGCTAGCTAAACTGCTTAATAAACCATTTGTCTTCAGCTTTAATCCTTCCTAATGTTCCAACAAATACTCTTTCTTGTTCAGTCAGGTTTTAAACCAATCAAAGAAGAAATATCATCTGAACATATTGAAATCAACTTGCCCTTACGCAATGCATGACAGGCAATGCATATATGGCAAATGAGACCACCAAGATCAAGACAGATTGTGTAACCTTCACTTCCCAACCTTTCCAAGAATCCTGTCTAATAATGCCAAGCTCCCATGCAGGAAGAGTGTAGAGGTACAGAGGTGAGATATGATCTCATCCAAAATTGAGTTACTTAGCTTACAAGCACTTTCACCCCTTGCTGTGTGAGAAGCCTTCACATACCATCCCTGCAAGGGATAGTTAGGTTTCACTTTTGTGATGAGGAAAACTGAAAAAAATCATTGTGGCACAGCATCGAAAATGTAACTGATTATCTCTGCTAAGCAAAACTTCAGAGCTAAGTCCACAAGACCAATAGCCTCTATTGCTGTCAAATTTATGTGAGGGTCTTCACAGCCCAATCCCTCACTGGCAGAAACATGACAACAGAAATGTGATTAAAAATTGCATAAAATCAAGTAAGAATGTATTCATGAATAGTAAATTGTAATTCAATTGGCATTCCAATCCAGTTTTCAAAATCCATCTTTTAAAACCTTGTTGTTTGTCAACTTTCATTCTCAGTGGTGGTTTTGCTTGACTGGATAGACAGCAGAATAAAAGAAAATCCAAATGTTATTGCTACTTTCATTTTACAGATACACAACATGTATGAATATAATTATAATCATTGCACCAAAAAAGTCAAAAGAAATGGAAATTCTGTGTAATACAAAAAATATCAAATACAAAATGTTTATCTCTTCAGAGGAGTTTCTGCTACTCTGTGGTTGAGTCTTTAAAAACGGTTGCAAAACAGAATATCACAATATATGTTTATTATTAGTGATGTCCAATGGAGCAATATTTTATCAAATAATATTCAGGAGATTAACTTTTGTCAATGATAATTTGGCACTGTACCTTAAAAAATTAGGAGCACTTACCCAAACAATCAAGCAACTAATACAGATGGAATGCATGCACATTTCCTTCTCTGGTTTGTTATCCCAGATCAAATTTACAACTGGGCCATTGTTTAATTTCAGCATTACTCTGACCTCTGATGCCATCATTAAAATACTGCATTCACAATTTAAAAGTACAGAATTGATTTATGACCCTTTTTAGTTATGGCAATGTTGAAACATACACACCTTTTTTGCGCCTTGTATGTCAATTTGTCCCCACTCCTTTACATTTTTCTACAATCTCACCCCTTATTATTATTATTTTTTAATGATTTAGGGCCACTTTTCTTGCGTCCCTTAGCATCCTCCTAATTCCACCATGTGTGCTCCATATCAAAGATATGGCACACCATGGCAGTAGTTAGGGAACTAGCGTCAACATTTTTTATGCTAGTTCGGAACTTTGCAGGATTAGGATTAGAGTCAACAATTTTGACGCCAATCATGCAAAGCCCATTGAGGCCCATTGTAAACAATGGTGTGACTCCTTTTAATGCTTGCTATGAGCAGGTGTTAAACGTTCCTATAAAAATGGCCTAAAGAAATCCCTTAGATTTCTTTGCTCCATTTTTTAGGCCTCCTGAACGGGGACTGCCCCCTTTGCATACATTATGCCTGGCACAGGCATAATGTAGCACAAAGGGTTACAAAGTGGCGCAATGCATGCATTCCCCCACTTTGTCAATTTGGCGTTACGATTTTGGCCTCATTGGGCCACCTTAGTAGAAAACAATTACTCTAATGTGGCGCAAGAAGGTGCTGTGGGCTCTTAAATCTGCCCTTTAGTTCTGTATTTACAGTGGAGTAACTGGCCTTCCTTTGTTTGGTACTTTGTTTGAAACAGTAGTCACTAATGAGCTATAGACTCATCTTGATTTGTTCCACCTTCTAAACATCTTGTTTCAATCAACCCACCAAACAAAACAACAACATTGTTAGGTGTGGTACAGAAACTGTTATCTGCCATGGGCAAACTCAACAAGCTTTAGGTATCCTCAGTTCAATTGATTGCCTTTGATTTAGTGGACTATGAATTTATTAGTTAATCAGGGCATCAGAGATTAGGGTAGATCTGCTTCTGTGGTTCTCCTAATTTTTAAACTACTGAGGTAAACAAATATGGCTGGAACTTTGCCTCTCACCTACATCCCGCCGCCCGCCAAGCGGGAACCGCCAGAAGACCGTCACGCGGTCAAAAGACTGCGGCGGTCATTCTGGGTTTCCCACTGGGCTGGCGGGCGACCGCCAAAAGTCCGCCCACCAGCCCAGTGGGAAACACCCTTCCCACGAGGAAGCCGGCTCCGAATGGAGCCGGCGGAGTGGGAAGGTGCGACGGGTGCAGTTGCACCCGTCGCGAATTTCAGTGTCTGCAAAGCAGACACAGAAATTCTTTGTGGGGCCCTCTTACGGGGGCCCCTGCAGTGCCCATGCCATTGGCATGGGCACTGCAGGGGCCCCCAGGTGCCCCACGACACCCCATACCGCCATCCTGTTCCTGGCGGGCGACCCACCAGGAAGAGGATGGCGGTATGGGGTGTCAGAATCCCCATGGCGGCGCAGCAAGCTGCGCCGCCATGGCGGATTCCCATGGGCAGCGGAAAGTCGGCGGTACACCGCCGGCTTTCCGCTTCTGGCCGCGGCTGTACCGCCACGGTCAGAATGCCCGGCGGAGCACCGCCAGCCTGTTGGCGGTGCTACCGCCAACCCCCGCCCAGGCGGTATTTACCGCCAGGGTCAGAATGACCCCCTTAGTGTTTCAGAAAGGTCTCCCCTCTACCTTTGCATTGATTGTTTTCCATTTAGCTCTTAATGACAATTTTTTACTTTTTGTAATTTCAGTCAGCTGATACCACACCTCTTACCTGGTTTAATGATCAACAACTCTTTTCCATTACCTTCAGGAAATTAAGCTTAGATTGCAGACAGACTATTGAGAATGGATTCTGACAAAACAGGCAGACATTATACATTTTGGCACCAGGAATAATCTTCCAGCCTTCCAACCATATTTGACATGCCCCCTCTGGCAAGCCTAGCATAAAGAACCTTGCGGTTTATTTGGATATTGCCTGTCTTTGGACATTCAAATTGTTCATGTAGGTAGCAGTATATTGTACACTATTGTATCTTATTAATGTCACTGAGTTTCTTCTACTAGGGCTCCAGACAATGTAGATTGGTCCTTCCATAAACTCCTAGCTGCACAACTATTATGTACACAATTTCAGTTTGCCAACGTCTGGATTTCTGCAGCTCTATAAGGTACAAATTACAATGGAATCAGCCAGATTCAATTTAAAATGTCTTCATCTGCTTGAAATATCTCAGACAGAGGTACTGCGAAATATCAAAAGGACATCATTCATCCCTATATATATTGAAATGGCATTTATGATCAATAGTTTGAACTCTCCTCCCCTCACATGACTTTAAAATGTCAATGATAACTGGGCATTGAATTGAATCAACGTGATGCCACAAATGAAATTCTCACCCAGACTCTATCAATCTTGTCCAGCCTACTACCTTAGCTCCAGCGAGCGACCTAGTTGATTATGTTGGGCTTAGCTACATAAACAACGTGCAAATTTCCCTGTGCATACTTTCAAAGTCCTTTCAGGTAAATGTATAGAAATACCTTTCTAACTGTAGGTTATGTGTAACACTGTATTCATGCCCTCCAGAGTTTATAACTTTGGTGTACACTGCTCAGGGAATATACCACTGCCTGATAGTACTGCACACTTCTCAGAGGAAGCTTTATGCTAAGCAGAACTATCACAGCAGTATGTCAGGTACGGAGCTCCATTAAACAGTCTACAAAGAATAGATTTGGCAACAGTTGAAATCACCCCACCCAGGGCTAGCTTAAGTCTGAATTCATGCAAAGGTATTTGGTGGGTGTTTTAAAGAAAATTAACATGTGTTTTATACATTACCTGTTATTTAGCACAAATAAACATTTCAAGTCTGGTGAAAGACAGTTATGGCTGTCTGTTAGATTCTGTGTCATCAATTCTTAAAACAAGTGGTTTATGAAGTACCAAGAACCACTGCTTGGATGTGCTATTTGAAAAGGGTGAAGGATTTTGTGGATATTTCCATTGTCTTGTTTCTTTTCTCTTTATGGTTTGGAGCAATATATAGTCTTATTTGTTACCCTACAGATGGAACGTGTTCTGTGAACTGTAACTGGGAGTCAGTGTGTTCCTGGTTAACTACAATATTAACAAAATTCTGTTTTTATTGGTGATATCTGTTGTTTGTTTAGGAATTTGAGTAGTGTTTGGGTGCCTTGGACTTTGGTGAAGATTGTGCTTTTCACTTATTATCCTCATACATTTATTTTTTAACATCATTATCATAATGTTGTATACATAACTTTTTGGTTCATAAAATAAATAAAGATATGAATGCATAGAGACTTTTGTAAAGATAAAGTGAAAATGTACACTCCTAGTGAAAATAATCCACTAACTATTTACTGCCATTTGAGCTCACCAGCTCCAAAAATAACCTCAGCTACTGGCTCTTTTTCATAGCATTCTTACTTGACAGTACAGCTTATCTCTGCTAATGCAGGCAGCTCAGCAAATGGGCTGAACTTTGAGCTTCCATATTGTTGTAGCCTAAGGTGTTGCTTCACTGTGAGTTTTTCTCTCTAGGAGAAGTGGGGCAACTTTGCCAATGCTTGTTTGCAGTAGCAAAGATACAAACACTGTTGTAATTAATGTGGCATATCTTGATGTTGTTCCTCAACTAAAAGGTCCAAATAGGATTTTTGAAATTAAATCACACAAATCATGTTCTTAAAGTAAATATCCCACTTCACTTTTCTACACAGCTGCAAAATGTCAAACAAAAGAAAGTAAAGAACAAATTTCCAGCATTCTAGCCTTCATTTTATGTTGTTGTTGTGTAAGCTTCACCAGGAATGAGGTTAAAAAAGGGAACAAAAGCAGTATTGCACTCCTAGTGAGCAAAACTCACCTATATCCTCTTCTGAATTCATCCTGTTTGAAGTTATCAACCACGTTCAAAAGTTTCTTTTTGACTTCAAAGTTGTCATGTTGCGGTACTTTCAAGAGAATATTAAAATGCATGGGAACCAGGACAAATGACAACATAGCCTAACTGTAAAGTATGAAATGTTTGTTTGAATCTCAACCTGTCAATTCAAAACAAATTTCTTTGCAATCATTTTGTATTTACTTGTTTTGGTTGTACCCAAGGAGTGTGATAAGCAACAATTATTCTTCGCACCATTATGTAGAATTTGAGGTAGTCTAATGCAGCATGATTAAACATAGCTTCCTCCAGGAAACAGAACCCTAAATAAGAGCATGCATTATTGCTGTGGGATGTTTTTAGGAAGCCATTCATGTCAAAATTACACCTCCACAGATATTAAACACCCCTGAAATCCATAGCACACAGCAAATTGAATATATCACGAACTAGAATGAATTCAACATATTTCAAAACCAGTATAAAACATGACAGAATCAATATTTAAATTATCAAAACAAATATAATACACAGCAGAATGGACACTTTACTTAATAAATAATTTTGATACAAGATATTTTATATCGAATAAAGCATATACGGGGTAATTTCGACTCCCGCCGGCGGCGGTAACCGCACGCCCAGCGGGAGCCGCCGAATGACCGCACTGCGGTCAAATGACCGCGGCGGCCATTCTGGCTTTCCCGCTGGGCTGGCGGGCGACCGCCAGAAGGCCGCCCGCCAGCCCAGCGGGAAAGCGCCTTCAACGAGGAAGCCGGCTCCGAATGGAGCCGGCGGAGTTGAAGGCGTGCGACGGGTGCAGTGGCACCCGTCGCGATTTTCAGTGTCTGCTTGGCAGACACGGAAAATCAATGTGGGGCCCTGTTAGGGGGCCCCTGCAGTGCCCATGCCATCGGCATGGGCACTGCAGGGGCCCCCAGGGGCCCCACGACACCCGTTACCACCATCCTGTTCTTGGTGGTGAAAACCGCCAGGAACAGGATGGCGGTAAGGGGGTCGGAATCCCCATTGCGGCGCTGCAAGCAGCGCGCCGTGGAGGATTCCCTGGGGGAGCAGGAAACCGGCGGGACACCGCCGGTTTCCCGTTTCTGACCGCGGCTGTACCGCCGCGGTCAGAATGCCCATGGAAGCACCGCCAGCCTGATGGCGGTGCTTCTGCGGTCCCCGGCCCTGGCGGTCATGGACCGCCAGGGTCGGAATGACCCCCATAGTAAAGTTTATGCCAGCAAAACTGAAATGAATATAGCCGTCACTGAAAAGAGTATACCAAGCACTGAAAAGAATATGACTTGCATTAAGAAGAATACAATATTTTCTGAAGGGACAGACGTGTTAAGAGAAATATGACACACTTTGAAATAATTCTGATGTGCTTAAATGAATATAGCCTCCGCCGAACATGGCGTGTTACAATTAATATATTGCATTTTCAAATGATTACAATACAAGTTGAGAAGAATATGATACACCTCTCAAAAATGAACATTAACATATCGTAATGACTATGACTGGTGTTGAAATGAATGTGACCCACATTGAAATGAGAATAGCATGTATTGAAATGAAGAAAACACTTTAAAATGACTATAAAAGGCATGAACCTTATGATAGGTTGAAATGAATATAAGAGAAATTTAAACTAAAGTGGCATATGTTGAAATTAATATGACATTTTCTGAAGTGAGTATGACAAGTGTTAAAATGATTGAGGCTTACACTGAAATTTGTGACATGCACTGAAATCAGTATGAAATGCGTTAAGAGGAAAATGATACACCTTGAAATTAGTATGGCATGGTTTGAAACGAAGATGACATGCACTGAAGTTAGATGCAACACCTTAAAATGAATAAGTTCATTGATAAAATCAATATTATCTGTGTTTAAATTAATATGACATGCATTGAAATGAATATGATTCACATTGAAATCAATATCACATACATTAAATTGATTATTTTAACTTTCAAAGTGACTATGACTCCTCTTCAAAGGAATGTAACATGCATTAAAATCAATTTGATTTATGCTAATATGAATATGACAAGGTTAAATTAATATGACATGCATTGCAAATAATACAACCTCCGTTAGAGCGAGTTTGACATGTTTTAAATTAATATGACCTACATTACAAATAGTAAAACATTTTCTGGAACAAATACGGCATGCATTGAAAAGGCTAGGGCATCAGTACGAGGCTAGTGGTCTTGAGACCCCCAGGCTCATGGTGGCGGTCAGGACCTCTGCTGCTGTGGCAGTCCGACCACCACATTACGATCCTGGTTGTCAGACCGTCAGGGTACCACTGTCTCCACTGGGATCCCGACAGGCTGATGGTGACAGTCTTTTCATGGAGGTATCACTGCCATGAAAATGCTAGTGGAGAGCAGGTGCAAGGGACCACTAGGGGGGCTGCACTGCCCATGCATTTGGCATGGGTAGCTCGAGGATCCCCCCATTCAGCACTCTCGCAATGTCGCAATGCTCACTGTCTGCTGTGCAGACTTGGTTTTTGCCCGTCAGTCAAGCGAGAAATTCGTAATGAGTCCGGTACGGAGGTAGCCAGCATGGCGGCAACGTCCCTGTCAAAAGTTTGGCAGACGGGTCTTCCCATCCACCGAACTCCTAATCAGACCCAATGACCCATTTTGAAGTGAATCTATCATACACCGAAATACATATGACAAGGACTGAAATTAATACAATACATTTAAACTAATATGCTACCTTTTGAAATGAATATGTCCTGTGTGAAAAGGAATAAGATGTGCATTAAAATGAACAAGACAATTCTTAAAGATGATATGAAACCTCGTGAGATAAATGTGGCTGACAGTAAATAAATATGACTCATTTTTAAAAGAATATTTTATGTGCTGAAATGGTGATGACATGCTTTGAAATGAATGTGATGTTGAAATCTATATAGCATGCACTAAAATGGATTTGACATACATTGAAATTAATGTAACATGCACTGAAAAGGGAATAACTCCTTTTTAAAGGCAATATATGGACATGCAGCATGAGGAGGTTGTGGTACAAGGACATGCGTTATGAGAAGTTTAAGGCAGAAAAACAGAGACAATTAATCATCCTCATTACATGCTGTTTGAAATTGTATTTTCCCACCCAACCCAATTAGAATTAATATTAGGTCCAAAAAAGAGTCTCAAAAATGTTTTAAAAAAATTAAGACACATTTAAAAAGTTTACAAAACATTATAATAAATAAGTATAAAATAATCTTATGTTACCTGTTTTTGTGAATCAAAAAATACTATAGCAATACTAACTAATTTTGAACTAAATCCTTAACGAATTTAAATATGTTAATTTAATGAAAAATATTTTCTGCCATTTGAATTTAAAAATAAAATATAACCTAAAGTAAACATATAAAAAAAATCTACATTAATAATGACTAAAAGTGATGTATGTAATTATTTAAAAGAAATGTAATTGAATTTCATTCAAATTAAATTTTACATTTATTCTTAAACTAAACAAAGATTGATACAATTAAATAATGCATATTTGAAAAGATGTTTTTTCAAATTTAAATTATCATTATTTGTATTTTTAACTATTTTAAATAATGGAATTTAATTCAATAAGATTTCAGATGGGGTTTTACTTTAAGTCACTACCTCAAATATTTTCCAAGGGTGAATGTGTCTATAAACCTAGCAAACTCAATCTACCTCCCAACCTAACTGTAAATATCCTGTTTCAAGAGAGCAACATACTGACACCACCTAGACCCCAACTAAATCACGAAAATACACTTATGAGCACGCAATCTGCACCCTTAACTAGCACTTTTCCAACCATCACCCCAACCCAAAATATCTAACAACCCAAGTGGAGAAGAAGGATTACTTTACAAGTGTCATGTCCAGGGTTTGACCAGCCCTAGAAGCATCTGCAACTCTTGAAATAAGAGTGAGGTAAGGACATTCCTCCAAAGTTTTCTTCTTGCTCAGAGCAGATAGTAACCTTTGCAAACTACTATAGTAATACCGCCACGTCCCTGAAAATTGTGACAGCACCAAATGACAACATGTACAGTCAATGTCAACATTTAAATTCATGTGCCCCACAAACATTCAAATTTGTACCTATTCAAACAGTTACGGCATAAACACCATACAACAATACTTCACATGCTAATCATGACATGTAGGATTCCCGTTTAGTTGGCACATCATCTTCATCCCAGTCCTCCTCTTTCTTCACAACAACCTCAGGTGCAGTTTGTAGAAAGGAAGCGGGCGAGCTGTTGGCCACAGTAAATGTATTTTGAACCTCAGTTGAGGTAGGGGTATTTTAGCATGCTGAAGGAGTGGTCATTACCAGGGAACTGGAGTCTTCAGCTACTCTCAACCTGATGCATGTTGAAGCAGTGCATACAGGAAAGAAAGCAGGTAGGCTGGCTGTGATTTCGGTGATATTTGCAGAGAGTTGTGCATGGGGTGGCAGGTGATGCAGTGATGAGTGGTAGTGATTATTTAATGACCTGTCCCTAACAACTCAGGAAATGCAATGACTATGACATTATCCCATGAGTGGTGTCTGAATGTAAGCTACGTTTGAAAACAAAATATTCTGTGTCTCCCCCCCCCACAGAGATGTAATGTCCAACACCTCAGTGGACTGTCACCTCCAGTCTCTGCCTTCCAATTTGCCATGGATGATACCTTTCCCAGCAGCACATTGCTGGTGTATGTTCCAATCCTTATAACTCATGGGAGCATTGCATATGATCTTTCCCAAGTGCTGAAGTGAGGCTTAGCATTAGTCTTTCACCTGGTTTTCTTAGTTTTGGTATACCTGCTAGATGCAATTACATTTCTGTCACAGTTATTTTGAAAGGCTAAGCCATCATAAGTTGATATGTGTCCCATGACATAAGTACTTCCTAATGCACAAGCCACATTTACCTGTATTGTGTTGGTTGGTGCAAGTACAGGCATAGTGCCGTTATGTAAAGCACTCAGATAGATCCTTATCTCCTCTTGCTTTAGTCCACCCTTTCTGCCCTGAATACTGGTCAGACATAACAATTTGTGAATCTGCTCCTCCGAGGGAGTCAACTATAACTCTGCTGATGCTCCTCCTTTAGTCACAAGACTCTCAGGTTTGCATTTTGAGGGTAGATTCTTAAAACCTCTTCTTTCAATCTTGCACTGTCAGGGTGTGGAACTACATTGACTTTCTGGATTACCCACTTCCAGTTCTTCCCTCTCATGTGGGCCATTGACGTTTTATGCAAAGGACTCATGAGCCGGGGCTCCTCTTTCACATCCAGTAAATCAGGCACAATGACTTTCTCGTGAGGTCAGATGCCATAACAGACAGATGACTAGCTTGCAGGACTGGGTTGCTGTTTCCAGCAAAGTATTGGAATGGACTGAAATAGCTGCCAATGGATGTTTTGTTGAAAGCTGACTATAGGAACGATGGATGCGTCCAGTATGGTGCTCAGGTGACTCAGGGATATAGGTAGATTACTTTTTACACACTGACAGTGAAGCTGGCACACAAAAATGACACGTTTCATGTCTTTTGAGGGAAGGACATGTGTTGTCCCTGTGCGCATGCAAGAATTCTGGTTGGCAATACAGACTGATAATTTAAATTTAAGGTATGAAACATATTAGTTGTGAAAATACTGATCAGTGTGTCTGATCCTTTGCGACCTGGAGAAACTCAGAATTCTGTATCTTACTCCCAGAATTCGACGGCCAAGTTGGAAATATCAAATACAGTATTATTTCTCCTGGTATCTGCTAACCATTACCTTGTATAGATATTTTAAAGGGTACCACATTCAATTCATTGTGGGTTATATTCATTTAAACACCCGACATATTCATAGCAATAGGTGTAATGTTCATTTGAAAGGCTGTCATATTCTTTTCAACTTGTATCCATTTCAAAATACTGTATATTTACTTAAACATGTCATATTACTTTCATTGTAAGTTATATTTATTTCAGCACATAATATTAATTTGGACATGTCATTCTTCTAACACATTTCATTCATTTCAGCAAATGTATTCTTTTTATTGCAAGGCATATTCATTTCAATGTTTGCTATACTATTTTCAGTGAGGGCCATATTATTTTCAGCACCGTTCACGTATGTTTTGATTTATGTTTTATTCAATGTAGGATGTGTTCTACATATTATTCACTAACTAAAGTATTCATCCTGTGTGTATTGTATTAGTTTTGCGACATGGATATTGATTCTGCTATGTATCATATTGTTTTGAGATATGTTATATTTATTTTGTGTATGTTTTATTATTTTTGCTATTTACTTTCCATTTCAAGAGGTCTCAGATGTGTAGAACTATAATTTTAACATGAATGCTGTTCTATAGATACTGCCTTCTCTGCAACTACAACACGTTTACAGTTAGAGGTTAAAATCTGTGCCTTGCTATTTGCCTGCGTACGTGTTTCGAGCCCTGGCAAGGGTATAATGCGCTCTGTAATGGCAACATCCATACAAAGCAATCTGATTTGAAAAGTGCTGAAGCTTTGGCTTCCAAGTTGTTTTGCATCACAAATAGAAAGAATGGGAAGGCCGAAGGTAACACCGTACCCAACGAGGCCCATTAAAAAAAAAAAAAAAAGAACAATGTAGTGGTTGTGAAAGAGCAAATTCTGACTCTGCAGGAACATTAAGGAGATTCATTAAATTAAAATCAGACGATTAAATAAATACACAATAATGTGCATGTGAGCAATGCAAGTCCGACGGTCTAAATAAGAAGTGGATTTATGCATCTGTAACAGCAGGATTCCATGGTCACATTATGATTATTATTTAGTATTATTATTAGTGCAATTTGTAGTGAGCATCAGCTTATTTTGATTAGAGTATCCTGGTGTTAAAGTCAGAAGAACGGGGGGCCTACTACAGTGGAGAAAAAGATAGCAAATCCTGCATTAAAATAGACACGTTTTGAGGAGTTTTTTTTTTTTAAAACCTGAGAGAATGACGACGAGATCAGATATATACCAGGAACTTGTTACAGAAATGCGGAGTTAGGTAAAAGAAAGAGTGGGCACTGCAATATTCAGTATGCACTTGGTGTTGCAAGGCTAGTGGTAAATAAGCTGATCAAAGGATGCTGGTGGGCTGATAGAACTTCTGATAACAAGTTTGGCAGTCTGGGGACCGCCATGGTGGTGGTCCGACTGCTGCAGTGTTGGCGGTCTGACTGCCATAATACGATACATGAGGTTGCATAGACAAGAGACTGCCACTGTCCCGCCCAGACCGCTAGCAAATCAAGACTGCCACATTGGTGATATAGGCTAATGCGTCTATTGGAGGGCATGCCGCTAGTTTAACCACTGTCCCAATCACGATGTTGCTTTCGGCTGACATCACCATGGCAGTCCAACCACCACACTTAAACAGGCAGAGATGCAGGGATATAAGGCCAAAAGCCACCTGTAGGCAGCATCAAACATCCTGTGCTTCCAGCCGAGCTTACATGTCCTGCCTCTGCTTGTGCTACTCGATGACACACAAAATTGAAGTTGTCATGGATGCAACTAATGGTAAGCCAAACACCTACCCGTTTCTTCTAACTTCACAGAAAATCGACAGGCTGACATTGACCTGGTATGTGGGCTGTACTCCGTGGCCAAATATATGTCATGTGCCCCTGTTAGGAGTGGTACACAATGTATGTCCCAATCACAGCCCCATGGCACTCCATTTGGCCAGGTCACTGACACTGCACTGCAACACTTGATATGTGTGCACATCCCAGTTTCAGGGATAGTGATGTGTTAATAATAGTGGGATGTATGATGGAACTATAACGGCTGTCAAACGCACACTAGAAGGTCAAACAATAATCACAGTAATGTATGTTTAGTCAGGTAATAAAGTAAAAAAAAAAGTATTCGAAAACATATTTTTGTTTAATTTAAAGATCACTTAAGCTATATAAAGTGCTGTCCAACATTTTGTGAGCAGTGGTGCACTGTCATTTCAAGTGAGCACACGCGACTGCAAGAACTCCGGAAAAACATCTTGAAAAATAGTAAAACACTGTCACCTATTGGTTTACATAAGTTTAGTTCACGTCTGCAAACCTTTAAATAATTAATAATTATTTAAAAATGAAACGTTGAATATAATTTTTTTATTTTTTTCTGAGAATTTTAAAACTCAAAGGCAGTATTACAAATATAAAGAAATAATGTTCTTATAAAAACGCAGGTAAAAGTACGATATAAATCATAAGAAAATATAGAAAAATATTACTATTAATGAAAAAAGATTTGACAAGACTGTATAGTAAAAATATTTTGATATTTTTTTTATATTGAATGCAGAAGTTAAAATAAAATAGTATAATTACAAAAAAGATCTGAAAAAAATATACAGAAAGTAATGATTCAGGGTGAAGCAACAAAATCACTGTTATAAGTTTCGATAGTACTTATATTAGGTAAGGTGAAACAGAGTAACACATTTGAAGACATTATACCTAGTGTAACGTATACTTCTCTTAGTGAAGTTCTTAAAGTAAGGATAAAATGACTTTAATAACCATATACGTTATTTGGTACAGAACAGGTGCAGGATAATGACTAGACATAGAAGGGTAGTATTCCAACTCCACCGGGTACTTACCTCAGGGAGGTGCTGGACAGTGAGTGGGAGCAAAATTAGTATTCTAACTCCAACCGGTACTTACTTCAGGGCAGGTGTTGGACAGTGAGTAGGGGGAAAGATTACTATTGTAACTCCATTGGGTACTTACCTCAGGGCAGGTGCTGGACAGTGAGTGGGGGCAAAATTACTATTGTAACTCCACTGGGTACTTACCTCAGGGCAGGTGCTGGACAGTGAGTGGAGGCATAATTACTATTGTAGCTCCACAAAGGTACTTATCTCAGAGCAGGTGCTGGACATTGAGTGGGGGCAAAATTACTATTGTAACTCCACCGGGTACTTATTTCAGGACATGTGATGGATAGTGAGTAGGGGGAAAAATTACTATTGTAACTCCACAAAGGTACTTACCTCAGAGCAGGTGCTGGACAGTGAGTGGGGGGAAAAATTACTAATCTAACTCCACCGAGTACTTACCTCAGGGCAGGCGCTGGACAATGCGTAGGGGGAAAAATTACTATTCTAACTCCACCGGGTACTTACCTCAGGGCCGGTACTGGACAGCGAGTAGGGGGGAAAATTACTATTCTAACTCCTATGGGTACTTACCTCAGGACAGTGACTGGGGACAGAATTACTATTCTAACTCCACCGGGTACTTACCTCATGGCAGGTGAGAGACAGTGACGGGTGAAAAATTACTATTCTAACTCCACTGGGTACTAACCTCAGAGCAGGTGCTGGACAGTGAGTGGGGGCAAAATTACTATTCTAACTCCACTGGGTACTTACCTCAGGGCAGGCGCTGGACAGTGAGTGGGGTAAAAAATTACTATTCAAACTCCACTGGGTACTTACCTCAGGGGAGGTGCTGGACAGTGAGTAGGGTGAAAAATTACTATTCTAACTCCACTGGGTACTTACCCCAGGGCAGTCACTGGACAGTGAGTTGGGGGAAAAATTACTATTGTAACTCCACCGGGTACTTACCTCAGGGCAGATGATGGACAGTGACTGGGAGCAAAATTACTACTCTAACTCCACCGGGTACTCACCTCAGGGCAGGTGATGGACAGTGACTGGGAGCAAAATTACAATTCTAACTCCACTAGGTACTTACCTTAGGGCAGGTGATGGACAACGACTGGGGGCAAAATTACTATTCTAACTCCACTGGTTACTTACCTCAGAGCAGGCGCTGGACAGAGAAGAGGGGGGGAAATTACTATTGTAACTCCACCGGGTACTTACCTCATGGCAGGTTATGGACAGTGAGTGGAGGTAAAAATTACTATTCTAACTCCACCGGGTATTTACCTCAGGGCTGGCGCTGGACAGTGAGTAGGGGGATTAATTACTATTGTAACTCCACTGGGTACTTACCTCAGGACAAGTGATGGACAGTGAGTAGGGGACAAAATTACTATTGTAACTCCACCGGATACTTACCTCATGGCAGGTGATGGACAGTGACTGGGGGCAAAATTACTATTCTAATTCCACAGGGTACTTACATCAGGGTAGGTGCTGGACAGTGAGTGAGGGCAAAATGAATATTCTGACTCCACTGGGTACTTACCTCAGGGCAGATGCTGGACAGTGATTAGGGGGAAAAATTGCTACTCTAACTCCACTGGGTACTTACCTCAGGACAAGTGCAGGACAGTGAGTAGGGGGCAAAATTACTATTCTAACTCCACTGGGTACTTACCTCAGGGCATGCAGTGGACAGTGAGTAGGGGGCAAAATTACTATTGTAACTCCACCGGGTACTTACCTCAGGACAAGTGCTGGACAGTGAGTGGGGGCAAAATTACTATTCTAACTCATCTGGGTACGTACGTCAGGGCAGGTGCTGGACAATGAGTAGGGGGCAAAATTACTATTGTAACTCCAACGGGTACTTACCTCAGGACAAGTGATGGACAGTGACTGGGGACAAAATGACTATTCTAACTCCACTGGGTACTTACTCAGGGCAGTTGATAGACAGTGATTGGGGCAAAATTACTATTGTAACTCCACTATGTACTTATCTCAGGGCAGGTGCTGTACACTTAGTGGGGGCAAACTTACTATTTAAACTCCATCAGGTACTTACCTCGGGGCTGGTGCTGGACAGTGAAGGGTGAAAATTAAAAATCTTAATAAAGTAAATGCTTACCTTAGTGCTACAATGAGCAGTGGCTATAGATAAGGATAATATAGATAGTGCGCTGTGTAAATAAAACAAGATACTTGTACCCCAAATAATTATTTTTTACAAACTACAGTTATGTAGATAGCTGAGTTACATTATTAATCCAGAAGTTGATAAGCAGGGCCAACAAGAAAATACAGAAGAAAAATATATATAACTTGGACTAAAAGGAGGAAAGCTAGAAAAGGTAAACACTTTGAAAACCATATTTATCTGAAGAAACAGTTTTTTCACCAACAGGATACCTACACAATCAAAGTAAAATAAATTTAATTTCAAGAGAGAAACAGAAATGTATTAAGATATTCTGTAGAACAGTGGTTCCCAACCTTTTGATTTCTATGGACACACACTTTATCATTACATGAACAAAAGAACAATCATTGAATCATTATTGGAATCTGGGGACACCCCACTAAGTCATTACTGAAAACTGGGGACCTAACATGTTAATATCATTTAATTTTTTAAGCAGTCTTGGAGCCCCTAAGGATGCTTCACAGTCCCCTAGGGTTCCCTGAACTATATGTTGGGAAACACAGGTGTAGAAGGTTAAGAAGTACTAAAGGACATTTTTACTGTTTAGTAGCATATATGTCAGATAATTATTTCTTCTCTTATACTGTAGAACTATAAATAACAAAGAAGAATAAAAACAACTACATCAAGCTGCAATAAAATATCTAGTATGAAACCTACAGGTATCACAATGATACCTTTTAAATATTTACCTTACAGGTGAAAAGAATAAAACTGTTAAAGGATTTTTTTTTATTTCATAAGGAAAACCTGCCTTGTGCAGCCAAAGACAAAATGACCATTTCAAACATGTGAGTCTTAAGACCACTGGCGTATTGGTGGTGGGCAGGACTGCTGCTGCTTTGAAAGTTTGACAGTCACATAAAGCCCATGGTAGTCAAACTGTCAATGTTTCAATATCTCAGCTGGAATTGCTAAACCCAATGGACTGATAGTGGTATAGATCATAATCCACTAGGACAGCAATGCATGCAGTGCAAACCAATATATTATGACTTTGTTTACAGCAAAGCCTGTTCAGACATATTCAGTACTATGAAGAAGCAGTTGCACTATAAGTACAGAGGGCCATGATGCAACCCTTGAACTACCCATGCACTGGACATGGGTAGTGGAATGGTCAGGCTCTCCAGCACCATTTTGATGTTCATTATCTATTCTGTAGACAATGAACATAGTTAAAGTACTGATGCCCCCTTCTGGTGATAACACTGTCACTGTCTCAATTACAGGTTAGAGACAAGGCTATCACCTGTTTCCCAGCAAGGTAGTGGGCAGATGTAGGAAAGTACCATCTTTCTTGGCATGTTACCCCCATTTTTACCTGTATGTCAGTATGTTTTTGACTGTCTCACTGGGATCCTGCTGGTCAGGACCCCAGTACTCATAGTTTATGGCCTAATGTGTATGTCTGTGGAGTGCTTAACTATGTCACTGAGGCTCTGCTAATCAGAACCTCAGTGTTATGCTCTCTCTGCTTTTAAATTTGTCACTGTAGGCTAGTGACTTCATTTACCAATTTCAATTGTCACACTAGACCCCTGTTATAAGTCCCTAGTATATGGCACCTAGGCACCCAGGGCATTGGGGTGCCAGGAGATCCATATGAGCTGCAGCATTTCATTTGCCACCCATAGGGAGCTCAGACAAACCCGTGCACAGGCCTGCCATTGCAGCCTGCATGAAATAACGCACACGTTATTTCACCGCCATATTCACTGCACTTAAGTAACTTATAAGTCACCTATATGTCTAACCTTCACTTGCTGAAGGTTAGGTGCAAAGTTACTAAGTGTGAGGGAACCCTTGCACTAGCAAAGGTGTCCCCACAGAGTTCAGGGCTATTTCCCCAGACTTTGTGAGTGCGGGGACACCATTACACGCATGCACTACATATAGGTCAATACCTATAAGTAGCTTTACAATGGTAACTCCGAATATGGCCATGTAACATGTCTAAGATCATGGAATTGTCCCCCCATTCCAAATCTGGTATTGGGGAGCCAATTCCATGCATCCTGAGGGCTCCACTATGGACCCCCAGTATTGCCAAACCAGCTCTCTGAGGCTTGCACTGCAGCTACAGCTGCTGCCACCTCACAGACAGGGTTCTGCCCTCCTGGGATCTGGGCAGCCCAGTCCCAGGAAGGCAGAACAAAGCATTTCCTCTAAGAGCAGGTGTTACACCCTCTCCCTTTGGAAAAGGTGTTACAGGCTGGGGAGGGGTGGCCTCCCCCAGCCTCTGGAAATGCTTTAAAGGGCACAGATGGTGCCCTCCTTGCATAAGCCAGTCTACATCGGTTCAGCAACCCCTTGTCCCCTGCTCTGGCACGAAACTGGACAAAGGAAAGGGGAGTGACCACCACCCTGTCCATCACCACCCTAGGGGTGGTGCCAAGAGCTCCTCCAGTGGGTCTCAGGTTTCAGCCATCTTGCTTTGCAAGGTGTGGGGGCACTCTGGAGACCTCTGAGTGGTCAGTGCCAGCAGGTGAACTCAGTGACCCCTCCTGATAGGTCCATACCTGATAAGGTAGCCAATGACCCCTCTCAAGCCTATTTAGGGTCACTCCTGTGGGTTCTCATCAAATTCTGCTTGCAAGTTTCCTCCAGGAATCCTCTGTAACAACTACAGCTTCCTCTGACCTCGGATCAACCGCAGCGTGCTCTAAAAAATGCTGCAACTGCAACAAAGTATCCACCAGAGATACTTTTTTTTTCAGCAACCTCAGCTCCAAGTCAGCAACTGCAACAGTTTCCACAGTGTGCATGCTGTGAGGACTCGGTGTCTTCATCCTGCACCAGAAGGATGAAAGAAATCTGCTGTGGGGTGACGGAGTCATTCCCCTGCTTCAGCAGGCACCTTCCAAAGATGATTTAGAGGGCGGATTGTGGCTGTGTAAAACACTGGTGCACACTTCAAAGATTTTTGCTTATATTGTAACTGTAAGAAGACAGTCAATCATGTTGAAACTTGTAACATATAGATTTCAGGAGTGCCAAGGTAGTTTCACACCCAGGCTGTGAGCCAACTGGTCCACAGTGGATAAATAGAGCAGAAGGAACCACGGCACATCCAAATATTCAAATAGTTTCCTTTATTCTTCCATTTAGTTTATCCGTTGTAACATCAGCTAGAGTGTTCAATGTGAAGACAGCCGACACGTGTTTCGTCGTAACAACGACTTTTTCAAGGCTGTGGAACAATGTTCAAATACAATGGTAAATTCACTAGTAGTTCCAATTGTCTAGTGTAAGGTCTTATCTAGCCCCCAAAATGTGATAAACCAGATTGTTTGGCTGTGTAGATTGCCGGAGAATTCTTCATGCATTTAATTATATTTACCACAGTATATGGTGAATAGGAAGTAGACTGGTTAGTGCTCCCATAGTGTTAGATATATTTAGTGAAATAACAATAGAGATAAGTGAATGTCTGAGAGTAAATTTTTCATCACA
This sequence comes from Pleurodeles waltl, assembly GCF_031143425.1. Lineage (NCBI taxonomy): Eukaryota > Metazoa > Chordata > Amphibia > Caudata > Salamandridae > Pleurodeles > Pleurodeles waltl. The sequence goes on from NC_090437.1 coordinate 206,380,621, forward strand.
AAGTGTGCGACTATATATTCACGTGACCCCAATGAGAGTAGTGCATAGGAGATCAAAATTTGCCTAAAAGGACATACCTTGTTGATATAGTGTATGGTAGTACTCAAAGTGTACCATTTATGTCCATAATATAGCATTCAGAGAGAAGAGTCCTTTTGTGTATGAAGGTACTTCATGTTGGATTCACAGGTGCACTTTAGAATTAAATCAATGGTTGCACCCGGACCATAGTAAGTCTATACGTAAGAGAAAAGGAGTGGAAAAAAGAGTAACAATAGCACTGGCCAAGTGTTTGGAGTAAATGAAAAGAGTAGAAATCAGGCATATTTAATGTAAGCAGCGTCTTAGTTATAAAATCGGAAATTCTTTGAGATACCAATTGCAGAATACCAAAATCATAAGGAACCGTGGCTGACCCACTTGCTTCCATACTATGGAAGTCCCGAACAGATTCTGTGCTGTGCCAGCTGGGTTATGCCATAATTAACCGGAATTCGTAATAACTAAAGTATGTGCATACGCGAACTCACTTGCACTGTAAAATAGAAGGCATACGTGCCTAGACAAAGTATGTCCAGCACACGTTGTGTTTGGAGTGTATGGTAACGTGCTCTCGCGCTATGCAAAAACCGCACATGTATCTAAAACCATAAGAAAATTACATCTTTCATATTTTCTATGCAGGATGTTGCCTATCGATGTTGTCGGATGCCAAAATAAATTGTATTTGAAATATGTGACTAGCGTATTGTTACGCAGTATAGATAAGTAGCACACATGCCTGGATCCTGTATGTCCAGCATGCGTTGTAGTTTTAAGTAAGCGGCTCCGCGCTCTCGCGCTGCGGAACTCAGCCCATGAGATAATGACTATACAACATGTCTTCTACAAGACGCTGCCTGTTAGTATATTGTAGACTAAAACGCACCGCAGTCAGTTAATTCAGCCTGGCTTGCAATTAAAGTGGAGCGATAAAAGTAAAAAGACAGTTGAGCGTGCTTCGAGGCTTCATCTGAACTGCGAATTCGACAGGACAGACAACTTTGAAAAAATTAATGCGGAGTTACATCCTTACCCATAAAACGGTCTGTGTACGCGTCTTTCTCACAGCATGTATTTTCTCTATGCTAGTGCTGTTTAGACGGGCATTTTATAATTAACACGCGTACTAAACATAAACAAAGGACAATATTCTGAGCTCCCTATTATTTCCTCCGGTGGCTGCCATCTTGTAATGGAAAAACGTAACGAGGGATAAAACTGTTCGGATGTAAATTCCTCAGTAAGGTTTGTCAGGTATAAAGATAGAATAATAGAAAAGACCCAAAGTATGACACCGTTTGTGACCTATAATAATCAATAGTTCTTAAAGGTGTAGTGGTGATTTAATATTGACCAGCATGTTTAAGCAGACCACTAAGAATGGAGTTCTTTGGCAGGACACTGGAATACCCATTATCAACATAAACCACTATATAGTGCACATATGTGTCACCTTGGTTATTCAAATCAAGTTAGTACAAGCACGAAGTACAACTTATATATACAGTTAGTCATAGCCATCAGTATCATTGGTAACATATTTCGCAAATGGCTGACATATATATATATATACATTCATGACATCTTGCTCAGACTCCCTATTTTTTATCTATCAGGAATATAAAATGTACATATCATATATGCAATGTCAAGATGATAGCAAACAATTAACAATAGCTGTGTGCACATGTACACAGAATGAAAACCTACGCAGTGTAATCACAGGAAAACATGTAGAGACCCTTCTCCACTGCTCGTAGCTTAATTATCCACCTACCTTCTAATTGTCTAAGTAGTAATGTCCTGTTACCACCTCTGGGACATCCGCCCAGGGTGGCAATGCCATGTGTTTTGATGTTGTGTATATCTCGCTGAGTATGTGTCGAGTTAAAGTGTACGGCAAATGGGTATTCTTTGTTGTTATTTTTGATTGCTCGAACATGTTCTTGTAATCTCTCTTTGTAAGGTCTGATTGTACTACCTATATATATGTGCTTGCAGATACAGATGAGACAGTACACCACAAATCTGGTATTACAATTCATGAAATGTTTAATGTGATACGTGACACCGGTGTTGTAACAAAAGGATTTGGTTTTATCCATGGTTTATTCACAAATGTTGCATTGACCACATTTGTAGAACCCAGGTGGTGGTCGTGGGATCCAGTTGCTCTTAGTGAGATTGGGTAGAAAGTTGTGGCATAATTTCTCTCTTGCCAGCCTGACAGGAAACACTAAGAACTGACAAGTGTTCTGAACAAATATGGTGGCCACCTGTGAGCAGTTTAATGGATGTGATTTCCTATGTATCATCAAACATATAGGCCCTCATTCTGACCCTGGCGGTCCTAAACCGCCAGGGCCGCAGGCAACGGAAGCACCGCCAACAGGCGGGCGGTGCTTCATTGCCCATTCTGACCGCAGCGGTAAAGCCGCGGTCAGAAAAGGGGATCAGGCGGTTTCCCGCCGGAATACCCCTGGCAGGGCTGAACCTCCATGGCGGCGCTGCAAGCAGCGTCGCCATGGGGATTCCGACCCCCTTCCTGCCAGCCTGTTTCTGGTGGTTTTGACCGCCAGGAACAGGATGGCGGGAACGGGTGTCGTGGGGCCCCTGGGGGCCCCTGCACTGCCCATGCCACCGGCATGGGCAGTGCAGGGGCCCCCTAACAGGGCCCAAGCATGATTTTCACTGTCTGCATAGCAGACAGTGAAAATCGCGACGGGTGCAAATGCACCCGTCGCACCCAAGCAACACCGCCGGCTCCATTCGGAGCCGGCCTCTGTGTTGCAGCGTCTTTCCCACTGGGCCGGCGGGCGCTCCTTTGGCGGGCGCCCGCCGGCCCAGCGGGAGAGCCAGAATGGCCTCCGCGGTCTTTTGACCGTGGAGCGGCCAAATGGCGGTGACCGCATGGCGGGCCGTGCGGTCAGAATTTGCTGAATAGTGAATTAGGATAATAATTAAATAAAAACATATCGGAAATATTAAGTTGTAGAAATTTTACTTTATATATGTGTATGTATATATATATATATATATATATATATATATATATATACACATATATATATATATAAAAATATATATATATATACACAAATCTATGCAGGTAAAATTACAACTTTTAACATTCAGTATTAAAATGAAATTTTAGAGTACTACAGCAATAGGAAACCTCCCCAAATATATCTCTCAAAACCTATATATATATATATATATATATATATATATATATATATATATATATATATATATACTTAGAAATATGTACACATTTTAACGTAAATATTATTACTCAGGTATCAAAGTTTAATACCTGAGTACTCATACACTTCCCCACCCTTACCCCTAAAAGCCTTACATCCTGACTCTAAACGGTATGTGCAACATATAATAACTAGTTTATTTTTGCTTTTAACTTAATAAATAAATAAAAAATAGTAGCCTACAACTTAATACTCCAGTAATAATTTTTTATACTAGAGTATTATCATACTTACACAGCCATTGACCCAAATTCATTGACAACCCATCCTAGGAAAGTACACTTTATATATATATATATTTCTATGAATAAAAATATACATATACAAATGTGTGTATATAACATTTCAAATTTTAATACCCAGGTATTACGATAAAAATCTGAAATACTAGAGCATTAACAAGCCTCCCCAAATACAACCTCCAAATCCTCTACATCAAGACCCAAAATCATAAATATTTTTTTTCTTAAATAAATATGAATATATACATATATTTTAATAATATGTATATATATATATATATATATATATATATATATATACATATACCCATATTTATCTATTAATAAATATATACTGTATATACACATAGTAAACATACAAATAGATAAATATATATATATATATATATATATATATATATATATATATATATATATATATATATATATATATATATATATAAAAACATATGCACACACACATATATATAAAACACATATTAATAAATAACCAACTTACCCTTCTTTTCAAACTTGTAAATCATTGTAAAGACTTCCATTGTAACCGGATGCATTATCAAAACATGCATTGTAAAAGCATCTCGTTAAAACGAACATGCGATTAATTGACCAATAGGGATTATGGAAATAGTTTTAGTGGTTTTGATTTAACAGTATTGCACTGAGAAGAAAGCAGCATTTAGCGCAGCATTCTGAATTTTGCATTTTCGCCTTAAGTATTTGCCATACCGTCATTGCCCATTTTCATGCTTGCTGAAAGGTCAATAATTTCTTGTGCGTCTTGACAAGAGATGCACTTAAATTTATTGCTTAGAAATTTCGCGTTTTCTGAACTTTGATGCTGAATCCTGATGCCTTGGTGATCAACTGATATCCTGTGGATGAAGACTGACTCTGCTTGCTGATCTACACTGAGGATAGGTATTATGAATTAGATATTGATTATCGTGCATATTTGCTTTTTCTTTCTAGGTACCAACTGCACTGTTTTGATAGCGCCATAGTTAGATGTTTTCCAAATTTGTGTTACTAAATTGTTTTGCATTATTCCCAACATGCTGATGCTAATCAGACGTTAGTTAAGGATCCTCACTAATGAAAGTGTGCTAATAGGGAATAATGCTCGATTCATTTCTCTGCTGAATCCAAATGTATGTAATCACTTTGTCGCAGTTGATTTTGTTAGTAATTTGTACCATAACTGTAAAAAGTTTTGTAGTTCAAGCTTTGATCTTATTATCTTTCTTCCGCCGCTCTGGACAGCAAGTATTGTTTCTGTAGGTGTTTCATTTGATTTTGAGATAAATCTACATGACCTTAGCATTGTTAATATAGGGAAATAAATATTCAAACTTTTACTAAAAGGTGTGGTTATTCATGACTGAAAGGTCATGGTGTGTGACAATTACTGACTCCATCGATTAATACTGTTATTGATTGTTTTGGTTATTGATATTGTGTATTGGTTATTTATTATTGATTTGCATGTACTGGAGATATGGTAAGAACATTTTAATTGCGAGTCAAAAGGTTCATCAACCTATTCGAGTCCCCTTGTAAGTTTACTTATCAAGGTCAGACGCGCTAACAGAGAGTCTAGAGCTTATCACACATCACACAACACAATGCTCATTTGAAATACTCAGAGTACGGGGCTCCACAATCCACAACCTCTGCATCCTATGTATGGACCACAGATTGTGACAACAGGCACTCAAATAACTCATTGGGAATCAGAGGCACATTTTAGACTGTGATAAAGGAAAGGATGGTTACGAACATAATCAAATATGTGTGTGAAATAGTTTTCTGTTCCTCTGGTGAGCCATAGAGCTGACCATACATTAAGGACCTTTTCAATAAGTTTCTCCATGTTTTCTGGAGAGAAGACAGGGGCCCTCTCACCTGCTTGGCCTGGCATGATTGCTCCCAGAGGCGGCACACAGCAGCTGAAATGGTGGAGATGTTGATGGCAGCAGTGTCAGGAGGCAGGTGAACCTTTTCCCAAACCATGGCATAGATGTATGCCATATACACGGTCATCACCATCGACAGGCACAGCCATTGGGCTGCGACCATCACAGTCAACCCCATAAGCCTATGGCTGTGTCCGCTGGGGTTTAAACTGCCCAACATGCAGTCAACTTCTGCCGGCGGAGGCGGTAGATTCCTAAAGTCCAATGAATAAGGTCAGGAATCTGCCATTTTGGCAGTTGAAACTACAGTTTTGGTGACTGTTAAATGCGTCACAAAATGTATTAATGTCTAATAACATCCCAACAGATTTAAATCTCGCTTGATATGTAGATTCCTCCTGCAAAATCATCAGTGTAGGGCACTGCTTGTTACAGATGCCATATAACCACGGTGCACTGTACCGCACAAGTGACAGTATTTTTAGCATGGGGGCTGCCTTTACATATTATTAAAGTACAGAATCCCTTTGGGAGCAAATAGAAATGTGGAGTTTGGGGTCTCTTAACTCACAATTTAAAAATACATCTTTTGGTAAAGGTTGTTTTTAGACTGTGCGTTTGAAAATGCCACTTTTCGAAAGTAGGCATTTTTTTACTTAAACCATTCTGCGACTCTGCCTGTTTTGGGATTCCCTGTCTGGGTCAGACTGACAGTTGGGCTGTTTGTGATTCTCCTCTAGACAGTGACACAAAGGGAGCTGAGGTGTAGCCTGCATATCCTGATGAGCTATATGTGTTGGGAAGGAGAGAAGGAGTAGTCACTCACACCTGAAAGGGCTGTGCCTTCCCTCACACAATGCAGTCTCCGACCCCCTGGTGTGTGTCTGGGGCATGGTCTAGGCAAGGCAGGATCTTAAAAACAAAAGAGACTTTCCTTTGAAGATTTCCTACTTCAAAGGCAGAAAGGAGTATAATAGTGGACCCAAAACCCCTGAAAATTAGATCACTTCTGGAATCAAGAGGAACCTTTACCAAGGAGAAGAGCTGAAGAGCTGAGGAGAAGTGTTGCCCTGCCTGTGACTGTGCTTTGTTGGGCTATCCTGCAGATGAAGCTTCTGCCTGCGAAAGGGGACTAAGACTGGACTTTGTTGTGCATTCCTGCTTGAAAAGAATTTCCAAGGGCTTAAACTGAGCTTAAACGTGTGAAAGATGAGAGCCCACGTAGATGAATCAAATGTACACAGTCTTTATTCATAGCTTCATAAATCCATTCGAAGACATTTAGTGAAAATGGAACAAAGCAGTGCCAGTCATCGATTCATAAATATATCCAGAAAGTAGATGAATGTGAATCAGTTGCAATAGCCGACACATGTGTCGCCCTCTATAGTGATTCCGCCTGGGGCTTTCTCAAGGCAGTATAATATTCACGTTTGTACATCACATCGTTGTAATAATTGGACTTAAACTGAGCTTGCCTCCTGTTGTTGAAGTCTCAGGGCCATCAAAGCCTTCCCCTGTCTGCACCTGGAACTCTGCTGAGACTTCTGCCCTGCCAAGTGGTGCCCTATCCAGTCCCTGGGACCTTGAGAGGTGTAGCTGGCAGACAAGAGCTGAAAATCCATGCACAGACCCTGTGCGTGGAAATTTTTGATGCCCTTGCCGCAACGCGGCTGATAAATGATGGTCTGCCGGCTTCATGGCTAAAATCAATGCTCCACCTGCTGCGCGGCTGTGAGGTCGATGCAACACAGCTGGAGAAACAACGCATAACACCCGCTTACGGGGGCTGATCACGGTGCAAACCCCACGCAGCTCGGTTTTCCTATACAGTGAGACTGGATTTCCAACATATTGTCCCTGGGCATCCAAGTCAACCCGACTCTGCGTGGATCGGAGGTGCCCTATCCAGAAATCGACGCATCGCTCTCTTGCAGGGGAAAAAAACAATGCATCGCCAATCCAACTGGGGAAGGAAACAATGCACTGCCTCACTTGTGAGTAAGGAATCAGTGCATTGCTGCCCTTTTCTGACACACGCTCGCCCGTGCAGCTTTATTTCTGACGCTCACCAGGTACTTTTCCTAACAACAGCATTCTCACTGTTTTCTAATGATTAAGAATCTTATTCTTTTGAAAACTAATATCTTGACTTATGTATGTTGGATTTTTGTTGTTTTTGTCTCGTATTGTTTAGATAAATATTACCTCTTTTTTCTAAAACGGTGTTGTGTCATTTTGTAGTGGTTCACTGTATTACTGTGTGTGTTGGTAAAAATACTTTACACATTGCATCTGAAATAAAGCCTGCTTGATCATGCCAAGCTACCAAGAGGGTAAGGGGGGGTTAACTGAGGATGATTCTCATTTACCCTGACTACAGTGAAGATCCTTGCTTGGACAGGAGGTAACCTGACTGCTAACTATAGACCCCATTTCTAACAGACATCAATCAAATTCATTTTTGCCTATTCTACATGACAATATCTGGTATATCCCTTCCTTTCATGATCTGGAGGTATGTACCTTTAAATTTGATCACTTACATAGAATGAATCACACAAGCATGACTTTATATGTTTCTGACATCTTGACAGCCTATAATTGTAACAATATAAATAAAATCTTATTAGACAATTCAATTGTATGTATGTTTTGGTGTGGCATGGTTGTTATTCTGTGCTAAACATTGCATATGTGCAACATATCACTGCTTCCACAGGTAGCATATTTTTTCATTGTATGGTTCACATGTTCTTACATATATGAAATTTAAGACAACAGACAATGAGCTTGGGTCTGGTGAATGTTATACAGTGCTAAGAGTAAAAACAAACTTGCAGCAAAAAGTGACATAAATGGAAAGTGAAGGGGTCAGTCATGCTGAATGAAATCATAGGAATAGATGTCACACCATCGGAAGTCCTAAGTCCAGAATACTCCTCTCATCAGAAATGGAATGGGGTTCAGGATTGGTTCACAAAGTGAAAATGTGACACACAAAGGACAACATTAAAGAAGAGTTTTTTTGCTGGCAGTGGTGGGTGTCTTGCCATCTGCACCTCCTGGATTTTTACATGAACGTCCCCACTTGCAAGGGCAGAGGGTTTTAGCTCCTGCAGGGGTGTCCTAGAATAATTGCCCCTACGGCAGGGCCTCCCTTGTGTGTGCCACAGATATACTTGGGCTTAATGTAGTTGGCCCACAGGAAGGGGTAAATGTTGGTAGAAAAGCCCTGCTCACGGTTGTATTGATGTCAATCAGCAACCCTGTTAGGGTGCCCATGTTGGAGTTATGGGCCTCCATATGTCGGTTCATCTCTTTCTGTAGCTGCTTGAGTTCAGTTAGCACCTGGCCGATCACGCATTGGGACTCATGATAGACCCTAGAAAGACTTGTCTGATGGTATCCTAGTCATGAGTAGCCCCAGTGGCCTCTATCTGCCAGTTCACAGCATCACTCCCATGGACCCTACCTCCACAAGCCTGTGCCCTTGGCAAAGGGTGCCCGCTCCAACTGGGTCCTGGACCCTCAGTGTCAGGACTGCTGTTTTGCACGTCATAATTCAGGACTTTGGAATACAATATGTTAGCAACTGTGCTACATACACAGGTTGGAAGGGCACGTTGTTGTCTGTGATGTTGAAGCAACTGGGGTGGGATGTGTTGTTCTGAGCACAGTGAGACTCACTGTGCCGTCTGACCAGGCTGCTCAGTGGCCGGAACCGTCATCCACATCCACACATCCAGGAGTGTCATCATCACTGAAGGCTCCATCCAGAGGTGGGCTGGGTCTTTTTGCAGTGGACAATTTCTGGCCAGGTGCTGTGCCAGCTCGACCTGGTGAGAAATAGAGTACATTGTTATTGGTTTTGAGTCACTGTAAGTAGAGACCTTGGACACTTTTTTATGGTAGATTTGCTGATTGTGCTATGGTACCATGGTACTGAAGTTGAAGCTTGTAGAAACGTTTAGAGTCAAACAGCTAAATAGGTGTGTTGACCAGTTGCAAGTTAGATGAGGGAATGAACATGACATCTTAGAAACAGTTAAGCTAGCACAGTAGAGTAGATACATGTGTATTTGACCATTCTAAGGCCTATTTGTGTGAGATACAGGCTAACACACAGCCTTGTTGTATATTTAACTGTAGCCTTCATATGAGCAGTACTAAGTCAATGTGTTAACTGCCACTACTAATCTAATGAAGCAGCATAATGGCTTAGGAATAATTGGTGTACAAAATTGGTAATGAGTCATTCACGTCTATGTAGATTGATCATTTCTATGTCAGTGAGCATCACTTGAGAGGTGGCACACAAGTGTATTAGGACAAGTGCAGGACTAGTGCAGAAAGGCCTGTTGGTTTGAGGTGCAGAAACAGGGCCTCCAGGTATTTGTAGTCATGTCACTCTCTGTACTTCCCAACACTTGACACATGTTTATTCTTACACATCTATTGCCACAATGCAGTTAGGTCGGACCGTACATTTACATGTTGACACATACCATGGGTCCTAGGATGATCTCTTGATATTGAAACACTTATAGACCATATTCCAACATATGGCATGTAATGGGGATAGGTACATGTGATGTTATGTACGACAATGCACGTTGACAAGCTTACATCTCTGCAACTCTGGGTATTGCATGTTGGGAACATAGATGAACAACACAGTGGCAAAAGGTGAGAAATTAGTATACCGGACATAAAACAATTGTGACAGTTTTTGTGTTGTAACTTACCAGACTCCACTCCCCCAGCTATTCCTGTCAAGCCCTTAGGATGCGAGAAGGCAAAGACCTTCTTCTCCCAGGGAAAGAGTTATAATTCATGTGCTGGAGGAGGCCATGGAATGCACCTTTTCCCTCAGACCATTGGGGGTTGGGATGAGGGAGACAAAGAGAAATGCCAGGATTTCTGTGAATTCAGATTTCTCTGCACTGGGCACTTCTGGCCTCAAGAATATCTAGATTCTGTTTCTGGATTCAGGTTACTGGTAATCTTACTGGTAATTAGGTTATTCAGATACAAAGATCTGGACTCGGATTTCCCTGTAATGAAATCACACTTTAAAACAGGAAAAACTAAACAGATATTTGGCATTATCTAACATCAAATCAACATACCAATAAATCACACTAAAAACATTCCCCAGAGAGGTTCAAGAATTGTCAAGGAGCTATCATGACCTGGAATTATCATGTACAAGGATTTCAGTGAGAGAAAATAACTGGGTTAATCACAACAAAACTACTTCAGATCATTCAGTAGTTCAAGTGTCTCAAGAGTTCAAGGTCATATGCAAATATGCAATGGCAATCAGATTATAGTTCTCAATTGTCTCACAAGTCTTTAGAACGCCAACGTCAGATTCTGATCGAGAAAACACAAATTAAAAAACAATTATGAGCAGAAGATCCTGGAAGGTGCAGCTATTACAAGAAATACAACTTTTCTCTAATGTCTTTTCAGTCACAAGATTGATCTGAATATTGTTGCTAGCTTTAGATAAGTTTGATTAATCAAACTAATTGTATTAAATTGTATCAGCAACAAGCCTTACAATAATATAAAAAGTACACATCAAAAAAGACAGAAAATTCATAAGAGCCCATAATTGCAATTTAAAACATAGTGGCAACAATCACTCTATTCATATAGAGTCACATATCCCCAACAATTAAATATAAATAATTTATTTATGAATGACTACCCCCCCATTCACATCTTGGAAGAAGGGCAGCCCTTTCTCAGTACCTATCCTTTGCTCGGGGGAACCCGGAGGCAAAGTGTTTGTGCTCACAGTATTTTATATTGGCAGTAATAACTTACATAGCTACAGAGTCTTTTAGAGGGAAGAAAGGGACCCTAACGTTAGCGTGGGGCAAACCAATTATTTCATCATACCGCTATCACCTAGGGCCCTATTAGATCTTATAAATTTTTTAAAGGTTTATTAACCAGCACTGCTCAAGATCATAAATTAAACAGAAAAACATGTGTTACCTTATTTTGGATGACTTGTGTCTTTTTGCCAGCACAAGAAAGTGCGATGCGAGAGATAAATTGCAAGCTGCCCATCTTTGATAGGTACTGTGGTAACTGCAGAGAAAATCAGAAATACTAGGTTGGAACACTGGAAGCGTGTCACTGCGAGGAGAAGTCTGTCGCTGTGACAGTATAGATGCCACTGTGAAGAGAGGACTGCTGCTGTGAAGGGAAGGCTGCCTAAGACTGGAGACAGGTAAGCGTTGCTTCCAAGTTAAACAAGGCTAAGCAGGATTTAGTCTGATATGCTGGTTTTATAGCCAGCTGATCCAGGTGCAAGGAAACACATGTTTTTTTTCCATTAGGTGTTCATGAAAGGACTGGCAGTTGTCGACAGTTGACATGTGCTTCCTGGATAACATGGGTGAGGCCTAGATGGTTGTAAATAGTTGACATGTGCTTCCTGGATTACCTGGGTGAAGCATTGCCTTAAATCTGCTTTAAACATTGCCACTATACTAATGAGTTGCCAAATTACACAAGGTTTCAAAGGCATAACATGATTCAAACTGGCACAGTGACTAGCCCTGCTCACAGCTGAGACCATCACATTAATATCCTCCTTTGTGCGCAAGGTGGTGCCTTTAGCATTCACTCTGTTGACTGTCCTTTGCCACAGTTCCATTTTCCTACTGAGGGAAGTATGCTGGACTTAGGCTCCAAACAATTGTGGCTCTACCCTTATGATTTCATCCACCCTGACACTCAAATCATCTTTAGAAAAACAGGGAGTTTTGGAACATAACATGGATGTAAATTAAAGTGGGTGACTGTGACATACTTAACACAAAAAGTGATATAGGGAGTGAATAGACAAAAGTGCATGAAGGTGTTAAATGGAATGGTGAGAAAAGGGGTGCCTTATCTATCAATGATGAGAAAAATGGTGGGCATTGGTCTCTTTCTTGCAGTGGAGAGACAAAGGATCATGGTTGGGGAAGAAGTGTGTTTTATGGTGTAATTTGCAGGGGTTTCCACTGGGCCAATGAAAGTCAACTGTGTTGTTTTTTAATCCATTCAATGGGAACTTGTCTGTTGCTTTGATGAATGCATACTGCAGCGGCTGACCACCGTCAGCTGATCTCTGCAAGGAGACCGCCACATCAAATGTGTTTTCTTAATGGTCTTGGTGGTTTCACAAGGCCATGACAGCAATGGAATGCACACTGCAAAGACTGAAAGGCAGCTCTGCAGCTGGCTGGCAGCCATTTGTTATGTAGCCACTCGATCAGGATGGTAAGGAAAACTGCATCAAAATTAGCTGAAAGGTCTTAACTGTATAAGAACCATGGGGTTTCCTGCATCTTAAGTCATCCTTATTACATCTGTGGCTGCCAAAGGGGTGGTTTCTGTGCTGTGTGCAGTCCTGAAACCGGATTGCAAGCCATCCAGTATATTGTGTGTCTCTAAGTACGGCCAAAATTGTTTGTTAGTTATTTTCGCCAGTACTTTAGTGGGATAGGGCAGTACTGAGAATGGATAATAGTTGGACACCTTATCAGGGTCAGCCAAGGCTTCTTCAAAATTAGCATGCTTCCATCTCCTGGCCACCTTAGATGCATCCGGTGAGATGTTAAAAAGATCTGTGAGGCAGGAAGTCACGAGAGGGGTAAAATAGGAAAGCAGGTGAGTTGGAAGCAGATCATCGGGTAATCCCTGTTTGAATGAGGGGAGTAGGATACTGACTTGTTCTTTGGTGACTGTATCAAATCTTTCTAAACCGTGACAAGCTTCTGGTAGAAAATGGCAACAGTGTGCTCCCAATGATAAAGAGCCCGTATGACTGCCAAAGTCAACATCAGTTTTTTATGATCTTCTGATGAAAAAGGGATCGACGTATTTGCACAGTTCAGATGATGTAGGGATCAGAGTCCTGTAAGGTTCTGGCGAAGTAAATTCCTTCAGAGTGTTGAAAAGTTTCTTGACAGAAGGATTTTTTTTTTGTAATCCTCTCACTAAGGTAGTTTTTATGTACAGTCTTCAGCTTTTTGAAATAATTATTTAGGGAATTTTTTTATGTGACAGTTTGTCCTGGGGTGATTTGGATTGGCACCACACTCTCTCCAGATGTTTTGTACCTTTGTTTCATGTCCCATAGATCTTTTATGTGACATTTAGGCCCCTATTTAGGAGGGCCTAACACCATATATTGCCACATTAGCTGCATTTTTTTTACGCTGATGTGGCAATACTTTGGCAAAAACACTGCGCCATAGTTACAAAGTGAACTCCAAAAACGTCGATAACCCCCTCATATAGGGTATCAATGTTGTAGAAGTGCCTCAGTTTGAAGTCAATAATGATACAGCGAGCCCTTGTGTTCAATTATTGATAGTAGTTTAACTTAAGAATCTGTGAACATCAAATTCAGTATAGAGATCTTGAAGATATGGAAGAAAAAAGCCGACACGTGTTTTGCCCCTTTGTGGTAGATTCACCTGGGGCTTTTTTAAGGCTAAGATTTGTTCATAGTAAAATGCCCATTCTTGGATAATTGTGATAAATCTTTGATCCAAGTTTAAGTCCCCTTAAACGGATGACAGTCAAGGTAAGTTTTATACATACTACTCTCAGTTCGCTCTGCTTTTCAGAAATTACTAGGATCTTCTGCATGCAAAATTCACCCTTTCAGATATTCTGTGCTCGGCTCCGAATTATTTTTCCACAGCATAATTGTTGTGCAGTCGCTTGGTCCCTGCGTGCCCGCTCCGCTGCTCCAAGTGTTTTACTTCTTTCTCCTGCATACTGATACTACATGCATTGTGTCACTATGCAAACCTTTGTGCCACGTTATTAATGCGTCAGGCATAATCTATGCAAGGGGGCATTCCCCTGTTAGGTGGGCTGAAAAAATGGCACAATTAAATCTTAAAGATTTCTTTGCGTCATTTTTTGTGGCATTTTTAACGCCTGCACAGAGAAGGAGTTAAAAGGAGGCACACCTTGTTTTCAATGAACCTCAATGTGCTTTGCAGGATTAGCGTCAACATTTTTTGCGATAATCCTGCAAAGCGCCACACTAGCGTCAAAAATGTTGATGCTTGTTTCCTAACTACTGCAATGGTGCACCATATGTTAAATACAGCGCACACATGGTGGTGTTAGGGGGCACAAGAAAATTGGTGCTGCATTGGATGCAGTGCCACTTTCCTTAAATCAGGCCCTTGGTGTTAGACTTATTTTGGCTAATTTTCATTAATTTATGAGAATGTAAATTACCAATTGCTTCTATTATGGCCACATGGCACATTTAAAGCTGCTTCATGTATATCAGTGACATTGTGATCTTAAAACTGCAAGCAGTCATCTGGAGTGCCTTTTGGTTATTCGTTTCCAGAGCAATCAAATATGTTGATCATTGATATGGTTAGGAAGCTTTATATACAAATTATTATAGTTATTAAGAAATTAACATCAAAAATACTTTGAAGAATATTGGAAAGCAAGAGGCAACTAAATAAAAACCGAGGGCCTCATTTACATGTAACTGATGTATCGGCCCGATGCCTCAGATTTCTTGCACTGCCCAATCATTCCATAACTACACCATGGATGCACTGTATTTACTAAACAAAGTTTAAGGGTGCACGTTTTCACAGATGCGTCTGAAATTTGGACACATCTCTGGTGCTAAATTGATACATTGCTGGATGCTACTCGAACAATGTGAGGAGGACCCCATTATGAAAAGCCCTGTGTAATTTTTAAACCTGCTCTGAGCACACTGTAACATTTTGATGCAGTGAAGTTGCAGAATGACACAGTGAAATGTTCTCAATTTCATTGCGTCAGTTCTGTAGTGGCTTTTTGCCTTGGAACACCTACCTTGCATGCATTATACATGGTGCAGGTATAATGTGATGCAAGGGTTTACAAACTGACTCATTGGGCCAATGCCTCAGTTTGTAAATTTGGAGAAGTGTAAAGCATTGCTTAGTGCCACAGCTGCGTAAAAAAAATGATGTAATGGTGACGCAGAGGTCTTGTAAATGAGGCCCTGATTGCTTACATCATTTGTTCTAAAGAGTAAATAAAAGCTTCCAAATTGCAGTGTCATGGTCTAATTCCTCCTCTAATACCCAACCAACCTCCCCACACCAGCAAACATATCATTGCATCCATATATTAATTATTCCTTAACTTTCTCAGGAACTGCAACTAGACGCATCGAGTTTGGAAAAGCCTGTACACATCCTTGCCCTTAACTACTTGTCATATAGGGTTTATTGCCATGGAGTTGTTAGATAGGCTGTGTGTGAATGGACATGTACTGAGTAAAAAAGACTATTCGGTATGTCTGTGGCTGTGTGTGAATGGACATGTACTGAGTAAAAAAGACTATTTTGTTTGTCTGTGTGTTACAGTCACCCAGAGCTGGCTTTGGGTCTGCAAGAAAGGGGTGTTTCTTCAGACAACTCTTCCATAATGGGGAATACACAGGGAACACATCTTTCTATTGCTTATGAGTGTAGAACACAAAAATATGGAAGTATAAATTGTCAGCTGCAAATAACGGTGTTCTGTGTGATATTCAGATAAACAACAAGAGTGAAGTTTGATTTGTCTATAATGTCCCTTAGTAACCTGAATGGGACAGCTCAACATTACTGAAAATTACTCATCTACATATTTATAGTATACATACCCTTCAAAAACCTATTCACCTGTTCAGATGAGCAGGGTGTGGGTAACAGAGTTGTGGGGAGTCATAAACAATAAGTCATGACAGTATTTGGATGACCCTAGTGCAGCTGCTGTTTTAGCTGACACATAAAGAGCAGGTTAGGGCAGATTTCAATTATGTAAATATGTATGTTTTAACAGGAGTGTGGGACCCTGCTGCCCTCCCCTTGTGAAGGCCCTGATTAAAAGGAACCTGGAAGAGAATGGGCTATGCCAAAGGACCTTGATATAAATGTTTTAAGAAAACTGAAAAAAATGCCTCCTTCAAAAGATCCACTTTAAGGATCACAGACATCAGAGCTTCATTGTAAAAAAAATAATTAGTACCTGGGCCCACGTCAGGAACCTGCTGCAGCCTGCACCACCCGTTGATTCTGCATGCACTGCCTGTGACACTACTAACACAAATGCTAACCATCACACTCCTCCAAGTGTGATAATTCAGACTATTCCAGGCCATACTTATTTTAGGCTAGGTTTGGGCTTTAATTATTACAGAGCCCAATGAGAAAACTGGAGTCCTCCATTGGAGTCACCTAAATGAAGGCAAACAGATCTAAACATCATTCCTTTAGCAGCAGGGCACTCCTTCTTCCGTAACTTCTACAATCCCAGGTGTGTTCTAATAAGTAGCTCTGGAGATGCAATACTTATGCTTTGTATCACCTTTTGCTTGGGGGATTTGTCTCACTCTCACATCTGTTCTGGAAAGTTCTTCCCCTTTCCCTCTTAAGGCTCGAAACTGTTTGGGATGACAAAAGATAGGGCAGGCCTGGTGACAGGTTCTTTTGTGTGTGCAGTGAAAGTGGGGCAGGATAAAGTCCTTCCCCAGTCATCCTGTCAGGATGGCTTATCCTGACTACCCTTCAGACTCCTTTGTGTTACTGCCTGGAAGCAATACACACACCCCAACAGCAGGGCCATTTACAGTCATGTTGCCCAGGACACTGGCAAAGGGCACAAATGGTTGGGACAAGGAAATGGCACCTTTCTAAAATTGGCATTTTCAGAAAAGTAGCTTAAAAAGAGGGTTTTGGTTTACCTTTCATTTAAGTGTAAATAACATATCTCTCTGTTCACATTCCAATGTTTGAACTTATTAAATGTTATAAGGTAACACAGTGTTAGTCAAAGTGAGTGATAGGCCTTACAACAGTGAAAAACAACACTAAGGGGGTCATTACGACCTCGGCGGTCTTTTTGCAAGACCGACGAGGGACCGCCGTGCGGAAGACCGCCTGTGCAGGCGGTTTGCTGCTCAGCGTATTATGACTGTTGGCTGCTCTCCGTCGTTATTCCGACGGAGAGCTGCCAACAGCCATAGTGACGGGCGGCGGGGAAGTGGACGTTGCTCCACCGCCACGTCAACAGAACACTGCCCACCGAATCACGTCCTGTGATTCGGTGCGGCGGTGTTCTGTTAGCGGTGTGGTGTCAGCGGAGCTGCCCCCATGGCTCCCGTCCCCTCCCAGAGGATCGACGGACCAGGTAAGTCGATCGTCCGTTAAGGGAGGGGGTGGGGGAGTGTTGGGTGTTGTGTGCGTGCATGGGGGTGTGCGTGTGTGTATGTAGAGGGGGTGTGTGAGTGCGTGTATGCTTGCGGGGTTGTGTGTATGGGAATGAGTGCGTGTATGTAGGTGGGTATGTCTGTATGGATGTGTGTGTGTATGTTTGAATGTGGGTGTGCGTGTATGACTGTGTGTGTGGATGTAGGCATGTGTGTCGGGTGTGTGCGTGTGTGTGTTGGTGGTGCCTGCATGCGTGTCAGGTGTGTGTGAGTAATGTTATGTTGGGGGTCGGGGTGGGGAGGGGGGCCCTGCCACCTTTGGGGGGTGGCAGGGGTGGTGGGGGGTGTAGGGGAGGGAGTCGGGGTGGGGGGTGGGGGAGACCCCTATCAGTGCCAGGGAAGGAATTCCCTGGCACTGATAGTGCTTACCGCCATGGATTTCATGGCGGTTGAAACCGCTGGAAATCCACGGCGGTAAGCCGGGTCCAAATACCGCTGGCGGTATACTGCCGGCCGCCGGCCTCGAGACCCAGGTCTCCAGCCCGGCGGGCGGGACAGAAAACCGGCGGATGACCATGGCTGTAACCGCCATGGTCATAATACACCTAGGTAAGACCGCCAGCCTGATGGCGGTCTTACCGCCGGTTTTACGCCATCCGCCAGGGTTGTAATGACCCCCTAAGAGTTTTTTTTTTACTGCCAAGACATGCAAAACTAAGTACACATGCTCTACTTTTTAAATGTAGTGCACACAGCCCTATGAGTCTTTATGACCTACCATAGGGGTGACTTATAAGTATTAAAAAAGAAGGTGTAGGCTTGGTAATAGGTCTAGTTTGCCATGGACTAATGCTAGTTTAAAACTGCACTCCAGGCTGCAGTGACAGGCCTGAGACATGTTTTAAAAGGTGACCTTAGTTGGTGGTACAAGGAATGCTGCAGGCCCACTAGCAGCATTTAGTTTACAGGCCATGGGTACATGTAGTACCATTTACTGGTGACTTGCAAGTAAATTAAATCTACAAGTCAAATGCTAATTGTACCATGTTTTAGAGAGAGAGCACAAACACTTTAGCACTGACTAATAGTGGTAAGCAGCACAGAGTCCTAAAGCCAACAAATCAGCACAACAAGAGGGATAAAGACAAAATGTATGGGGGAGTTCGACACCAAAGATGTCAGATCAAATATTATTCTTAATAATAATAATAATAATAATAATAATAATAATAATAATAATAATAATAATGCTGTTATGTTTTAGATAGCCCTTCATATTATGCCATTCCCAAGCATAGCAATTAACAGCTGTTATTACCCAATTTAATGGAACTCAATTTAACAACATCATTAGCATAGACTCTTGAATCAGTCATGCCAATATTCCATCTTTTGACCTGACAATAACCACATGTTTTAACATTCTTCTTCTCAACTTTGTGAGCAGCAAACTTTCCTGAAGAACAGCTTTGATTTGGAAAAAGTACTCACTAAAAGAATAAAGTGAAATCACATGCTAATGTTATAGCTTGATCAAAAACCTTGATTGGGGCAGCAAAAAAAATAGAATGCAAAAGTGAAAGAAAACACATTTTGCACAAGCACCAATTCTGAAAATTGCTACAAAGAGCATACTTAATAACATGTCGAGCAACCCAGGGCTGCAAACAAAGTCGCTGCACTGCACTACCTAAAAGGGAGACAACAGAAATGCGTCATATCTAATACAGAGATTTCTGCTGTCTCCTAACCTTAGTATACTGTATTATGCCTAGCACCATCCCAGGCACCCTTGCATCCTTGTACCATGGTTTGTGTTTCAGGCATCCTTAGAAGCAATTTCCTATTCCTCCTTGTTATGCCTGCTTCAGGGAGGCATAGCTTCTTGGCATAAACCCAGGAAAATTTGTCTTTGCCTTCTTCTGTGGTAGTGTAGAGCAAATAGCTTCATCCTCCTCACCATAACATAAAGAGCAGTTATTGTGAAAAAAATAACATTTCTGACCCTTTTATACTTTGCATCTGAGTTCTACTTTCTCCCACTTAATGCTAACTTGAAAGTGTAAAAACCTGCTTTTGTGACCATTCACATTTAGCAAACAAATAGAACAGTCCAAAATAAGAAATGCTAATTTCTAAACAGTAATTGGATAATACAAATACCAGTCTTAAAAATGGCTAGACGATATGAATTGGTTTGTATCGCTATGTTTACGACTGGAGGCGAAAACCATTTTGATACACTCCAAACTTACCTTTCAGCGGTCGCTAAAATATATGCGACCAATTAACAAATCGCGAAAGACTGGAACATATGGCCCTGAATTTTTTTTATACTACTTAACAAAACGTGTCATAATTAAAAAAAAGATACTTACATTTTTTTATTTTGTGAAGGGAAATTCAAATTTTTAGTGAAGGATATGAACATGGTGCATCAGAGTATGAAAGCCAGCATCAGTGAAACCATAATGTCTTATTCTTCCCACACAAAAAAATGAAGAATGGAACTGTGAAGTTTTCAAACAAGTAACTAATGAGGTTTGAGCCTAGTTTCAAGATTGAGCCTAAGAATAATGGCTTATTAGAAGAGGTGATCATGACTAAAAATAAATTGAATCACTTCTATAGAAAGAAGGAAGAATATACACTATTTATATACTATTCATGCTGTATCATAGGTTCTGGCACTTAGAACACAGTGGCGTCCAACAACACACCATTTACAGAGAACTAACAGTAAAATAATCATGCTATCAATGAAAACATGGGGAATGTTCACAGTTTTCCGCAGGAATCAACAGCTTAATTGGTTCTATCAATATTGTTATGAAGAGTACAACAAGGGACCTCAAGCTTCTTTCTTCTTTGAAAATATCACATCATATTATGAATATTCTTTGGCGATAGACACACCAGTATATATTCTAGAAAAGCATCATGATGCAAGAGGAAGGTAATCAGGTCCAGTTGGTTTTACTCTGATTTATTTTTTTCAGAACATTCAAACTTGAAGGGCCTTATTACGAGTGTGGTGGTCTACAGACCCCCACACTGGCGCTGGCTGTCTGGGCCGCTGGCAATGTGGTGGTCTGACTGCACATTACAACCCTGGCGGTTAGACTGCCAGGGAACTGCCAGCTCTGCCAGGCTCCCATATCCCAGCGGTCTGGAGGTGGTTGCAATCCTAATCTACCAGGGCAGTGCTGCCCTGGTGATTAAAACCCCCTTCTCTGCCAGAGGTGTCATGGTGGTACCACCACCATAAAAAGACCAGCCGAGAATGGGTGCAGGGGGCCCAAGGGAGGCCCCTGCACTTCCCTTGCACTTGGCAAGGGCAGTGCAGGGGCCCCCTGGCCAGCACCATCACAGTGTCAACTGTCTGCTTTGCTTTCCAGAGAGTGAACATTGCGAGGGTGCTGGTGAACCCTGCGGGCTACATATGAATAGGAAGGGGGGGTGGGTACTATTTTTAAGGACAAGTGGGACTTTGCCCCTTTTTGCCTGGATAAGCTTGTGGGTCCTAATCACTTAGGTTTCTCTTTAAAGCATGGAGGTGACTGTATCTTTTCAGGTATTTTATGCTCATCTCCCTGGACTTGCATCTTCATATTTACAGCCCTTTATTGAGCTTGTCAGTAATATGGTGATTTCTCACTCCAATTTCATGTTGATAGGCGATTTTAACCTTTGGTCAGATCCTGACTCTTTGTCTGCACTTAGGGACCTACAAGGGTCTAGTGAGACTTTAGTCCTGCGCCAGCTAGTCCATGCCCCAACCCACAACCATGGCCATATCCTGGATCTTATGGTTTCCACAGAAGGGCTAGTCTTAGTGGATAATATTACACCTGTCTCCTGGACTGGTTATGCCCTGATTTCTTTTCAACTTCAGGGACACAAGGTGGTTCCCTTGAAAATACCCTGGTACGTTTCGGATGCTTAGTACGAGCGACTCCATTGTTAAGCTGCCACTCTGAATTGACCTCAATAGATCTGTCAAGGCTAACTATGCATCTTTGGAAGATCTACTCTTTATAATGTTTGACTCAGTAATCTCCCTTAGGGTAGCAAAGCCAAAACAGAAACCCTCATAAGCTTCACTTAAGCTATTGAAGCAAAAGTGTAAGAAGGCAGAAAGGAAATAGCATCTTGCATATAGGGAGGAAGACAAGATGGCACGTAAGGAGGCCCTACACAAATATAAAACATTTTTATGAAGGCGTTCTTTGCTAATTCTATATTGGCTGCCCCAAATAGCACCAGAAAGGTTTAAAATTACAAAAGAATTGTCCAATCCACCCTGCCTAAAACATGTAGGCCCATATTTATACTTTTTGACGCAAAAGTGCGCTAACGCAGTTTTGCGTCAAAACAATTAGCGCCGGCTAACGCCATTCTGAAGCGCCATGCGGGCGCCGTATTTATTGAATGACGTTAGCCGGTGTTAGCCGCCGGTGCCGTCTGGTGTGCGTTAAAAAAACGACATACACCAGGCAGCGCCGGCGTAGGGGGAAAATGGAGTATGGGCGTCCAAAAATGGTGCAAGTCAGGCTGAGGCAAAAAAATCGCCTTAACCCAATTTGCGCCATTTTTTTTTCACTCCCAACCCCCATTGAAATGACTCCTGTCTTAGCGAAGACAGGAGTCATGCCCACTTGCCCAATGGCCATGCCCAGGACACTTCTGTCCCCTGGGCATGATCATTGGGCATAGTGGCATGTAGGGGGGCACAAATCAGGCCCCCCTATGCCACAATTTTTTTTAAAAAAAAATACTTACCACAACTTACCTTTTCTTCCCTGGGATGGGTCCCTCCATCCTTGGGTGGCCTCCTGGGTGGGCAAGGGTGGCAGGGGGTGTCCCTGGGGGCATGGGAGGGCACCTCTGGGCTCATTCTGAGCCCACAGGTCCCTTAACGCCTGCCCTGACCCAGGCGTTAAAAAGAGGCGCAAATGCGGGGTTTTTTGCCCCGCCCACTCCTGGGCGTCATTTTTGCCTGGGAGTATAAATCCGACGCATATGCATCGGAGTCATTTTTTAAGACGGGAACGCCTACCTTGCATCTCATTAACGCAAGGAAGGTGTTCATGCCAAAAAATGACGCTAACTCCATGAACTTTGGCGCTAGATGCGTCTAACGCCAAAGTATAAATATGGAGTTAGTTTTGCGTCGAATTTGCGTCGAAAAAAACGGCGCAAATTCGGCGCAAACTGAGTATAAATATGCCCCGTAGTTACACCTTCTCAGCCTCTCTGTGATGAGCTGGCGATATTTTGTGAGCATAAAATTAATACCAGTTCTCAACTTCCACCATGCTCATGTCGGAGAGTCGCACGGGACATTCCAATCTTTTCCAACCTGGTGATTCTGACTGCAGGAGTTGTTCCTGCAAGTTAGATAATTTTGGGCCACTCTTGGAGGAAGATTTTCGCTTTCTTAGAAATGGGGTCTCTAGTTGGCAGAGGTATACACCCTTATTCCAGTAGGGCCCACAATCCTAGTCAGGGTAAGTCACACACAATCCAAATTATCCTGTGCCCACCCTCTGGTAGCTTGGCACTGAGCAGTCTGGCTTAACTTAGAATGCAATGTGTAAAGCATTTGTACAATAAATCATGCAATAACACAGTGAGAACACCACAGAAAGACACCGCACAGGTTTAGAAAAATATAAGATATTTATCTAATTAAATTAAGGTCAGAACAATCAAGATTTGATAAGTATACGTTGAAATATCACTCTTTGAAATGATAAAAAGAGTCTTTAGTTTGTAAAAGCAACAATGGTCTCTTGCAAGCAGAAAGTTCCTGGTTTACATCAAAATTACACGCATGAAGAACGCAGAGGAGGAGATGCATGGAAAACGAAGGGTGTGCGTCGAATTTCTGGGCACACACAGACGATGCATTGATTCTTTTACACGCAGCACAGGATTTGCATGGAATTCCGGCGTACAGGCTTAAATTCTCTTTCAGATGCGGGGTCTTTTGACACCCAGGGACGATGCCTGGAAATCCTGGGCATGCAGGGCGAAGTCACAGCTGTTGCATCGATGTGGCGGGCGATGCAGCAGAGTTTCTGTCGCACAGCTGGCGCTGCGTCGATTCCTCTTGAAGGAAGTTGGGCTGCGTCGCTCAAGCTCGGCAATGCGTTGATTCAGTGGGCTGTGCGTTAAAGATTCGGTCACAATGCTAGCGCTGCGTCGATCTCCACTCAGGCTGCGTTATTTTGGTTCGGTGATGCAGTGATTTTCTCACAGCTGGACAGGCTGTGTGCCGATTCCGGCAGGCTGTGCATTCATTTTCAACGCACAAGTTTCTTTGCAGAGATGAAGTCTTTTTGGATCTGAGACTTCAGGAAACAGGAGGCAAGCTCAATCCAAGCCTTAGGAGAGCACTTCTCAGCAGAGCCAGAGGGCAGCAAGGCATCAGGGCAACAGCAAGGCAGCAGTCCTTTACAGCAAAGCAGTCCAGGTGAGTCATTTGGCCAGCCAGGCAGCTTCTCCTGGCAGGTTGCAGGTTCTGGTGCCAAGAAGTGTCTAGTTTGGTAGGGTCAGGGACCCAGTTTATATACCCAAAAGTGCCTTTGAAGTGGAGGAGACTTCAAAAAGTGGTTTTGAAGTGTACAAGGTCCCCTTTCAGTACAGCCCTGTCTGCCAGTGTCCCAGTAGGGAGCTTGGCAGTCCATTGTGTGAGGGCAGGTCTCTGTCCTCTAAAGTGTGTCAGGACCTCCTCCCTTCCAGCCCAGGAAGACGCATTCAGTATGCAGATGTGTGCAGTTATGACTGAGAATCCTCTGTTTGTGGTTGTCTGGGTGAAATGCACAAGGTAGCTGTCAACCAGCCTAGCCCAGACGTGGATTAGAGACAGACTGTAAGGCACAGAAGGATTTAAGTGCAGAGAAATGCTCACTTTCTAAAAGTAGCATTTCTAAAACAGTAATATAAAATCCAACCTCACCAGTCAGCAGTATTTTGTATTACCATTCTCGCCATACTAAATATGACCTGCTTACCCCTATCTAATCAGAATCTACCACTCAAACAGTTTATGAAGGTAGCAGTAATGTTGGCCTATTAAAGGAGCAGGTCTCACAGCAGTGGAAAACGAATTTAGGAGTTTTCCACTACTAGGACAAAGAAAGCACACAGACATATGTCCTGCCTTTTACCTACACAGCACCCTGCCCTTTCGGTTACATAGAGCCAATGTAGAAAAACGGGAGTTTCGGTCTTGGGCTAGTACTTTCAAATGCCAATTTGAAGTGGCAGTGAAACTGCACACACAGGCCTTGCAATGGCAGGCCAGAGACATGGTTAAGAAGCTACTTATTTGGGTGGCACAACGAGTGCTGCAGGCCCACTAGTAGCCTTCAATCTACAGGCCCTGGGCACATGTTGTGCACTTTACTAGGGACTTACAAGTAGATCAAATATGCCAATGAACCAATGTTACCATGTTTTAAGGGAGAGAGTATCTGCACTTTAGCACTTGTTAGCCGTGGTAAAGTGTGCAGAGTCCTAAAACCAGCAAACATAGTGTCAAAAAGTGTAGGGAGGCAGGCAAAAACCTGGGGGGACCACCCTGAGGCTGTCAGGTCTAACATACTTGTTGGCCGTAGCCACAACTTCATGCTCACACATGGACCTTTTACCACATTTCATCTGGAGAGAACAGGCTGATGGACTTTTTTGACTACTTTGGCAAATGTGTGGTCGGTCACTGCAAGTAGCTTCAGTACCTTCCACCTGGAACAAAGCCATTGTGATGCCCATTTTGAAAAAGCCTTTCCTGGACCCCTCCATTTTTGGGCACTTATAGGCCAATATCTCTGTTGCCTTACCCTGTGAAACATCTGGAGAGATTTGTGAGTAAAGCATTGCCTTAATATCTGGAAGCCAAGAATTTGCTGGAAGGGGAACAATTTGGCTTCCGGCCAGGACATGGAACGGAGACGGCTCTGATCACAGCTATAGACGGGCTCAGAATGAGTGTTGATGAGAGGTACTCATTGGTCTTGATTCTGCTGGACCTCTCGGCTGCCTTTGATACGGTTTATCATAACACCCTTTTGTCCCAGCTGGCCTAAGTGGGGGTGGGAGGGACGGCATTAAAATGGTTCTGCTCATATTTAGCGGACAGATGTCAGCCAGTTATGCTCCCTCCTTTTCGCTCTTAGTTTAAGATTCTGAACCAAGGTGTGCCCAGGGCTCTGTCGTTAGTCCCATTCTTTTGAACATCTACATGGCCCCTCTAATTTCACTGATTAAGTCCTTCAACCTGTAGGCTTCCAATCTTCAGAGGGCAATATTATGCCCATGGACATAGTGTGGAACCTGGGGGTTATGTTTGACTGGAAGCTTAGTCTGGAGAGCCAAGTGAATAAAATGGCGGGCAATTGCTTCACACGTTTGAGAGCTTTAAAGAAGATCCTCTATTTGCTCACACTCTCTTTGTCAAAGTCCATTGTAATATGCAGTGTCATTGTTAGCTAACTTGATTATTTTAATGCCCTGTTGCTAGGTGCTGCAGACTCTCTGTTACTTTGGTTGTCTACAGGTCAAGTTTTGGTGGCTAAACTCGCCTTTAGTAGACCAACAAGGGCCTCTGCCTCCTCAGCTCTGAAGGAGTTACACTGGCTGCCAATTAAACAAAGAATTTTTTTCAAGTCCTTTTGCATTGTGTTTTGAGCGCTGCAAGAATCTGGACAGATCTGTTTGCGAAGTAGTCTGAGGAGATATACTCCGAATCGAGATCTTTGCTCATCCTCGGCCAACCTGGTTCATGTGGCTAAGTTTAAGAGAGCCAGACAAGGTACTCAGGCCCATTTTCATACTTTTTGATGCAAAACTGCGCCAACGCAGTTTTGCGTCAAAAATATTACCGCCGGCTAATGCCATTTCTGTGCGCCATGTGGGCGTCAACTTTATACTTTGACGCACGGCAGTGCAAACCACAGGTGTGAGTCATTTTCTTTGACGCACAACGCAGCATGACGTCGTAAAGGAAAACGACATTAACGTGGCAGAAATTACTGTGAGCCGATTTACGACACCACAAAATGGATATGCTGTGTTTTTTGACGCAATAGCATCAAAACTCGCCGCAAACACAGCCATTTCAGCAGAGGAGAGCCAAAATGGATCCCAGATGCCTGTACAGACCCCAGGAAGATGACAACAGACCAGGAACCAGCCAGGAAGACCCACACAAGACCCACGACAGGGAGAAGAAGAAAATAAAGTGTCGCTTCAGTGAAGAGGAGCAGGAAATTCTGGTTAAGGAGGTGACGGAACACCAGCACCAACTGTTTGTTACCTCAAAGTTGCCAATCAGTAGGAGAGAGGCAATATGGCAACAAATTGTTGACAAGATTAACAGTGTGGCAGAAGTACGCAGAACAGTCATCGAGGGCAAGAAATACTGGCATGACTGCAAGCGTAGGACCAAGGAAAAGATGGCGTGGAACAGGAAGGCAGCACTGCAGACTGGAGGTGGGAGTCCAGCACCGCAGGAGGCCCTGGACCACATGGAGGAGATGGTCGCAGACGTCATCCCTGAGGAGATCATCACAGGGATTCAAGGACAGGACAGCGCAGACTACCAGGAGACAACACACATGCAGGGTAAGTCGCATGGGGAATTAAAATGCACTAATGTTAACTGCAACCGGGGGGGGAATACCTACTACACAATGCATGTAAGTCATCATATACATGGAGTGGCATGGGTAAAGGGGCACGGCACGGGGCATGGCCCATTCAGAGAAAACCTGGGGCATACCATTACACAACACCAACAACCTTTCCATGGGGGTATGCTGCCATGCCAACGATGTAGCAAAGGTAAAGCGACGCCAGGAGGGAAGGGCACAACGTCAAACTGACATCCCGTCACACGTCAGCCACTATACTCCCTACATTAACTAGAGCCCAATTAACAACCTCTAGCCATACCAACAACAGGAATGTAACATTGACAACAGTTGCCACTACCACCTCCGCTGTGTGTGCTGGTCAAGTAGCCAATGGCAGTAACGCCCCCATGGATCATACACACCCAAATTAGAGGGCTTAGGATGACGACGTTAACAATCCCCTGAAACAAGATAAATGTTCCAGACCTGCCAAATGTGAATGCCCATAGTTGCCGCAAACATCAGCCAATGTCATTAACATTAGGAGGTACACAGCACTAAGGTCACACCCATGCTGCATATGTCAGGGTCCATCCTGTGCCTGGGTTACAATGCAACATAGCAAATGTCATACTGCTCAGACAACAGCATTCAGGGGGAGGACACATGTAACTGGTCACTGAAATACACCTGCACAGTCAGAGGAGGAAATAGGACACTGCTACGACTATCAGGGCAATCCAATGTACCACACATTCCCCAACATCAGCTGTACACATTACCAATGCTGACATCCATATCGTGCCATAACATTGCTATGCATAGTATACGCTACATTTCAACTTCATATGGGTGGATGTGAAAGATCAGAGACTGGGCAGGTCCAGATTGTTAAGTGTGCTGCTAGTGCCGTCAGAGCACCCACAGCCAGTGAAAGGTCTCACCATGAGATTGGAAGTAGGGCAAGGGTTGAGTAGGACAAGAAGGTGGCAATTCACAATTTGGCCAAAACCAACACCTAGAGGAGATGATGCTGACAAGTCCACTAACTGACCACAATACATGTGACATGCAGGTGGGGCATAGGCCTGGGAGAATGCCCATCTGAAAGACTGGATCAATGAACAGGAACCAAGATCACAATGTGAAAATCATCACAAGGCAGGCATGTCACATCACAAATGCCACAACACAGACACACTAATTGTACCGTATTTCATTGCAGAGGACGATGGATCTCCTGCAGATATGCCTGTCCAGGACTACCCTGATGACATGGGTGATGAGCTGAGAAACATCAGCCACCAGACCCTCCAAGAGGTCCTTGGAACCCTCCAGACCCGACCTTCAGTCACAAGGAGGAGCACAGAACAATCAGCCATCGCAGAGGATCCACCCACCACCCCAAATGTACAACCTGCCAGCTCCAATACAGCTGAGGACTCTGACGACACTGGCACCAGCTTTGAGAGAACTGTAGTGAGAGTACAGAGGGAGCTGGCCAAGGAGGTGCGGTGGGGATGAAAACTATGCCAGCCAGCCTAGAGGGGGTGCATTTGTGCATGATGTCAACTGAAGAACAAGCAGCAGCTATGCAAGGGCGAACAACTATCTTGCAGGAAGTAGAAAAAAGGCTGAAGGAAATCAGCACAGCTGTAATACAGTTGACTCAACACCTACAACAGCAATCCTGTCAACGCGTGCATGATTGCAACATTGAATCCCTCAGGGCCGAACTGGCTGCCTAACATCATGATGGGGTTGCTATTCTTAAGATCCAGCAGATCCTCCTTGCAGCAGCACTGCCCTTAAGACCCCCACAGGTAGCAGCTACCGAGATGTCTGACTCCACGTCTACACACACTGAGGTGTGTGTTGCCCCTTCACAACCGCACCACCAAGGGCAGAGGAGGCAACACACGCATCAGAAGATGAAGACCAGGAACAGATCACCTTCACATGTAAAAGTACCTGGAAGCACTAGTCCCTGCCACATGGCCACCTATTACCAAGGTCCTGCGCTTTGTAACATGCCAGTCTTGCAACAACTGTACTCTAGCACTGTTCTGCAAACCACTGTCTATCTTGTCAGCCTGCCCAGTGATTGTCTCTCACTAATTCATTGGCAAGTCCTGTCCCTCTGCACTGTCTGACACTTCACCCCAGCATGTCCAATGACATGTCCTTTTGCACTTGTGTAGGATCACAATGGAAGATGTCACTATAATGGACTCACAATCATGGACAATGTACATATAGCACTACAGCACTTTTCAATAAATACCACTCACACAACCACTTTGTCTCTGTGTAATGTGACACGTCAACCGTGCAGTAGATCACTGAATTTTGCTTCCTGTCAAATATCATAGATTGTCAATACAACTGTCCTGAAATACTGTGGGCTGATAACTATGCACAGTGGCCTGGATTCTACCATACTCTGCCCTTCCTGAGGGTAATATCTGAGGAAAAGAGAAACTATACACCATAATGATGTTTTGGACAGATCAACGCTTCCTCAAGGGATATCTAAACCATAAAATAGTGCCTTCAAAATGTTGCTTCAATGCAAAACTAACATATGTAACATTGCCCACAAATATAAGCAAACACTCACCAAACTGCATGAATGGAGGTGTATGAGTTTACATCCAAATAAGTAATCATGCTGAAAAGTGTAACAAATGATCTATGTGAGTTATGTACACTATACTACAAGAGAGCTCACTATCACTCACCTTATATGGGTTTCCTTGGACATGAGACTGCAGTCAGACATAACACAGTGTCCCCAATCCTAAATCTGGAAGCACTGTATGTGACATTGAAAGCATACATTACGAAAAAAAAACACTTTCGGATCCATATTAACTGTGATTGGTGGTTGCAATGAATGGCCGAATCTTTGTAAGGTAGCTTTGGGGTAGCTGCCAATGTTACAGCTCAGTTGTGATTTAATAGCAGCATAGCACACAAAATGTAATACAAAAGAAACACTGTACACTCATGCCAAGGCCCTGATCTACAAGCATGTCACACATACTGTTGGACCTGGCCCTTTTACAGGGTTATTCCCCAGACCTTCTGCTTTTTGCCTCCTTATTTTTCTGACCTTTGTTGGCTGACGTTTTGACTCTGAGCACTTTTTCACTGCTAACCAGTGCTAAAGTGCATGTGCTCTCTCTTACAAATTTGGTATGATTGGATTATACCTGATTGGCATATTTAATTTACCTATAAGTCCCTTGTAAAGTGGTATCCCTATACCCAGGGCCTGTAAATTAAATGCTACTAGTGGTCATGCAGCGCTGCTTACGCCACCCACTGAAGTAGCCTGCCAAACCTATCTAAGGCCTGCTAGCGCAGAGCCTGTGTGCACAGTTTCCTGACACAGGGACCTGGCATCTAAATTTACTTGCCAGGCCCAGAACTCCCCTTTTACTACATGTAAGTCACCCCTAAGGTACGCCCTAGCTTGCCCTTTGGGCATGGTGCCATGTATGTAGAAGGAAGGACATGTGCCATGTTGCATGGCCTGTCCTGGTAGTGACAAACAGCCTAACTTGGTGTCTCACTGCTGTGAGTGCTGCCTCCTCATAGGATTGCATTGGAGATGCCCTGCCTTATGTGTAAGGAGTATTGTCTGATTTATGAGGGTTAGCGTAGGTATGTTTGGTATGGTTGTGATAGTGGTGAGAAATGCTGCTTACTGGTGTAGGTGTATTTTTTATTACTATCACAGAAATGCCACTTCTAGAAAGTGCGTATTTATCTGTGCTTATAACTTTGGTGTTTTGCAGCTGGTCTCCAATCAACATCTGGGCAGACTGACAGTTGGGGCTTTGAGCATATTTCTCAGACAGCCTGAACACAGGGAGGGTGGAGGTAACACAAAGGTGCATCTACAAATTGTAAAGCCTTCCTGGGCTGAGATAAAGGGAGAGGCGGGGCACACCTGCATTTGTAAAGACTGTGCCCTGGCCTCACACAATAGGGTAATTAACCCCCCACTGATGTTTGGGGCCTGTGCTGAAAGGAGAGAGGGGGCTCTCCCAGAACCAGTTGTAACTGGCTGGAACTTCCTCTCCCTACCATTGTGTAAAACACTGTAAGAACTGACTATAAGTACAGGGGAATCTTCCCCACAATTTGAACACTCTTGGAACTTGAAACTGGACACAGAACGCTGATGCATGAACTCACCAGGAAACCACCTTGGACTGCTGCTGTTGTGCTGACCTGTGACCTGCCTGGTCACTAGAAGGAACTGCCACCATCTGCACCCCTTGTGCTGGCCTGTAGCTGGGCCCACCAGCCCTGTGCTTTCTCTTGCCTTATTGTTCCCAGGGGCAGGGTGCTGTGGCCCCTGACCCCTGCCACGATCTCTAGAGCTTGGTTTGTAGCGCTTGGGAAAGCACTCTTGCTGAAATCCTGCAGAAAGATCACCGCCGCAGCCTGGGCTTCTAACTTTGCCCCCAGCACTCTGAAAAGCGCTTTTATTCTGCCCAAGGACACTGCCGCAGCCCAGGTCGCAAAACTTACTTTAGCGCTTTGGAACACACTTTATTTTCGTCCCCCGGATCACCGCCGCAGCCCGGGTAGCTGGGCTCTCATTAGCGCGAGGTCCGCGCTAAGTTAAGTGCCCCCGGGGCACAAAGATACACCAACTGGAGCAGTCGTGCTCCTAACGGCGCCCCCGGGGCACGGTATGTTCCCAGGAGCGCCCCCAGGGCACCAACCGCCTCCTCTTTCCGTGGAAGCGTCCCGGTGGCTGGGAACAGCTGCCAAACACTCGCGCACCGCTTCGGGTGCGAGCGAGTGTCTCCTCGGGCCCCCGGAGTGGTCCGAGCTCACCAGGATCATCCAGCAGGACACGGGGAAGGCACGGGGAGCGCCCCTTTTCCAGTCTCTGCCCAAGGAGCAGGACGCTCCTGTGTTTGGGCAGCTTTTCTTCATGCTGGCATTCTTTTATGTACTTCAGCCGGAATCGGGAAGGGAGACCTCGCTGGAGGTCCCTTCCCGCTTTTACCCTGCAATTGTTACTGGGCTACACCCGGCCTGCACCCCACGGACAGGGTGTGAGGAGGCCGAGGCAGGCCCCCCACCACGAGGTAGGCCCCCGTTTTGTGCACAGGAGCGCCGGGGGCCCCCGTGTTCGTCGTTAGCCACTGGAAGTGCCTCTCCAGCCAGAAACCAGGTACTCTTTAGGAAATCTAGGCTCTAGGAGCCTAATACAGACTTGTGGATGTT
The DNA here is from genome assembly GCF_031143425.1 of Pleurodeles waltl. Classification (NCBI taxonomy): domain Eukaryota; kingdom Metazoa; phylum Chordata; class Amphibia; order Caudata; family Salamandridae; genus Pleurodeles; species Pleurodeles waltl. Next base: position 206,413,225 of record NC_090437.1, read on the forward strand.
TACTATTGTCTACCTGGTTACTGTTTCTACATATATGTGCTTATGTTCCTTTTATGGGCATGTCTAGCTGATATGTAATTATATGACTTGTGATATACTCTCTAATGGTTTCTTTATTTAGGGGTTGTTCATGACAAGTGCATATATCTCTTACTCTAATTCCTGACTACTGCTTATGTTGCAGAATCCTGAGTACTTACGTGTTTTAATGTGACAACTGCATATTCTTGCAGAGTATTATTAACTTGTGTAACAGTCTGACAACTGCTAAGGTAGCAGGGTATTATTCACGTGTAATGTTGGTCTAATTATGTTTTGTGCACTACAGATTATTTTTACATAGCTCAGTGTTGTGTTTACTTTGTGGTGTATATTTTGCGTCACATGTGTGTGTGTTGTGCAAACGCTTTACATATTGCCTCCAGGTTAAGCCTGACTGCTCGTGCCAAGCTACCAAGGGGGTGAGCAGGGGTTATCTTGGACGTGTAACTCCCTAGAACTGACTAGAGGAGGCAAGTTCTGAGGTGCATACCCTAGCCAACCAGAAACGCCATTTCTAACACATACTGTAAAGGGTTACCTACATATTTATTAAACAATAAAAACAGAAATGAAAACTCTGGGAAAATCCTTACCTACCCTAATCTACTCTAACTACTCATTACCTACTACTGTCCCTAACTAACCTAAGCTAAACTTACTTATCACATTTAACTAAATGTTCTAAACATCAACCCTCCACCCCCCTTATGAGACAGGACGCATGGAGGACAACAGATACTAACCTAAACACATACTATCCTATACTAAACAAATATACATTTTTTTTTTGTTTTTTTTTTAATTGTTTCTTTTTTTTTTTTTTTTTTTTATAAACACACAAGAACCCCAACATTGCCCTACACACTTAAAAATAACCTGTAGAAATATTCAGGACCCCCCACCCACTAACACTAATTAAACTAACATCCTATACAAACCTAACACTAAGCCCCCTAAACCCACAAAGTATAAGAACCAGGAAAGAGGAGGGAGGGGAGGGAATCATGTCAGTCTATTCATCTACAGGTTGGCCCTCAGGAGGGTTCTCTTGATCGAACGCACCCGCCTGTTGACCTGTCGCACCTCCTGCCGCAGTTGACTCATCTTCCGAAGGACACGGTCCACTTTTCGCTGCATTTGTCCAAAAGCAGCAGGGTCAATGGCTGCAGCTGGGGTGGTCTGGGTGCCAGACGAGGAAGTATGGGGCCGTGTAGTGTTCATGGCTGTTGGCTGCCCTGCAGGTGGTGCTGGGCTTGGGCCTGGAGCAGTTGCTGTGGATGTTCCTGCAACAGTCCCAGCTGCTGCTGGTGCCACCTGGGTGGTAGTGGTGGTGGTGCTGGTGGTGGTTGTGGTAAGCAAAGAAGGTCCGCCTTGTGGAAATGCCCTCCAGGCTCCGAAGGCTTGTTATGCTGATATCTGTGGGCCATTTTTCGGTACCCAGACTCGACTTGAAGTATGTGTTGGTACCTCATTGCCCGCCGTTGAAACTCCCTGACCTGGATGGGTGTCATATTTTCAGCTGTTAAGACAAATAGAAAATCTAACATTAGGTACTGCATTGTGTGAAATGGCACAAGAAGAAAATCAGACAATACATCTTTTGTACTTGTAACAGCTCATGTCATCATACAGATCACTGATTGTCCCTGAAGAAGTACATGGCAAGCCAGCCTACAAAGGTCCTATCACACATAGCACATCCAAACCCTACAAGATGGGTAACAACAGCCATGATTTTGGCATCTCTGTTCTGCCAGTTGTCAGCTAACAATCATGCTGCACATCCTCCACCACTGCCGGGGCTACAAATGTCATTGTACGGGATGGAAATCTAGGGCCACATGATCTGCAAGTTGTAAATGGACTTGCCAGTATGGTACTCATGTGCGAAACATGAGTGTGTATACTAGGTTTGGAGAAAAGATTCACTGATATACATGTCTGTGTGCCAAACTTGTATCATCAGTCCTAGGTACGCTATTCACAAACCTATGCCTGTGTTTGAGGGTGGGGGGTGGACTAACAACTAATAATTTCTAACAACAAGGACACCCAGGAAGCTTAGGAAAGCTGGACATGTGTTTGGCTCAGCACACACACCACAGATAAGGAGGATCTCCAAATAGGAGACAGCAAACCCTTGACCAATCCCAGCGCCACACATGTTTGGAAATGCAGACCTTTGTCCACATCATTTACTACCAGTAAGCCATGACTTGCAACAAACACAGAGATGCAAGAACACCCCTGGCCATGAGTTGCATGCACACCTGGGCCATTGCACTGAAGTGCCACATACTCAGAGCACTACATGTGGAGCTGCATGCTGCTAGGAAGTTTAACCTACAGTTTAATAAGTACATTAGTGAATTGGGAAGCAGACGTCTGTGGGTAAGCATTTGGCAGCCCCATTCTGGGAGAATTTGGGTCTGACTGGCTGACTAAATCACAAATTTGGTCCAGTGCAACGCTTTCTGATTCGAGTTTTATCCACACGACTCATCCCTATTGACATTGCGGTGCCTACAGGACTGACCTAGAATACCTAAGTAAAACAATAGGATAAGGATTGGCCAACTCAAAGATGGTGATAAAATTATATTCCACTCATGGAACAAAGCAAATGATTGGCCAGTGCATCACACCTTGCTATGTGTCCAACACACAGGAGTCCATCACACATCACCAGCAAACCCAAAACATAACACAAACATCAACACTTACTGGAGTTGTCTGGGTCCTCGAATCGAGCCACCTCGCCAACAGTGTAGGGTGCCGGTCCACCTGTAAGGCATGGAAGGGAGGAATGTGCTCAATGTCTGTGCACTGTACAACAATTCCAAAGACAAATACTATGTGTAAATTACATCAGAAAGTAAAGCCTCTCAGACATGATGATATTGCATCCTATATAGGACGGCTAACATGTACATACCATGGGTCTCCAGTGAGTGATACACACATATCTGCACACGTGCAGTGGCCCTAACTATCATGTGGTGGAAAACATGCTCCTTCATCAGTAAGCAGACATAATAATGGAGTGTATTCTTCTCATTATGTGTATCCAAGAGAGACATCCAAAGCCACTTTCCATGAGGACTGCATTACCAGTCAACCAGCCATTGTGACCATGATACATTTATGACACACAGGTACAATGTACAGAGTGGCAGGGGCAGTTGTTAGCCCTCATGTTGTTACAGTTTCTTCATTTGATGTGGCACAGCTATGATGAGTTGCACCAACCATAGAGATATGAACCCATGTGAATACCTTTGGCCAGCCATCCTTAATCGAAATGTGGCACAACAAACTCCAAATACCAGTCTAAGATGTTAGCTGAACGCAGTTAGAACTTGTTCCCTATGTGTTCAAATCCAGATCAGACATGTATCCGAAATGAAGGAGGGACAGAATAATCCCTAAGATTTTTGCAATTTCCATGATCAGTTTCCTTACACACTCACCGGACATACATGAGACATATGTTCGGGCCACATTGCTATCATCAATTGACGTGAAGCCTGCACTAATTTTCAGCCTCATGTAGTGTTTCAAAAGTCAGTCTAATTGGCTCCTGATTTGTGTTGCTGTTTGACACAAAGACGGCACTAACTTACATAATGCAAATGTATTCAGTAAGTTTGCTGAGCTCTTGCTTCCTAACAGCTAGCAATTGTAGTCCTTAACAAAGTAGATATATGACTCTGTATGTTTCAGTAGCATTCCACACACTCAACAACAGTGTCAGCAGATATTGTAAAAATCAACTGATGTAACTACAGAGCATTTAAACATGCATATTTACATGATTTATACTCACCAACAGGGCCACCAATCACAATCCCCAGGTGGTCCAACAGATCTTGCTCCCTGGAGATAAGGTCGGCCCAGCAGTGCTTCAGCTGGTGGTCGTTTCTTGGTGTCCTATAAATGCGTTGCAGATGATGCAACACCTTTGCCCACCTGAGCCTCCCTCCCTGTATCACCCGCCCACCTGCCTCAATCATTAGGGGTAGGAAATGGCACACCAGACATATAAATCCACCCAGCTCCTCCTCTCCCATCTTGCCAAGACGAGGGCTACCCAACATCTTTGCAGCAACAGAGAAATAGGGGATAAAGGGGAACAAAGGAGAAGAGGGGGAAAGTAGAACAGGAAAAACTTCAAATAAACAACTAACACAGCCCAACTATACCCAAACTAACACTACCCACAACAGACTCCCAACAAAACAAAGACAATACTTTACAACACAAATGAGCACAAAAAACACTCAGACAGGATACTACAACAAGTTTTTATTCACAAAAAGACAATGAAAAGACCACACAGGAGACAAAAGCACAATTTGAACAGACAAAACTCTGAACACAGCCACACAGTCAGGAAATATCACAGACTGCAAAGTGAAAGTGAAAGTACACTCACTGTACATAATCTGTAAACAGGATATCCTATTACATCACTTCCTGCCTAAAATGGCAGGCGTTTTTATCGTTATGCGTCAAAATATTTTGACGCATACAGTCTGCGCATCATTTTTTTCGACACCTAGGAGTAGATTTGAGCCTGCATACATATGTTTGGACATAGTTTTACTCTTAACCAATTTTCTGAGGTACAGTGTGAAAGATACAGCTCAGGGGCAATGGTTATTTCAGGGCATTATGTGTCGTTTTTCGGCCATAAGTGTCATGCGGCAAAATTTCAGGCATTAACTGGGTTTGGGTCATTTTACCATTGTAATGTTATATTACAGTTGTGACAATACTGAGATAGGCTGATCGCACCCACTTTGGTCATTACGGTGTATGGGCACATGTTACACATCATACTACTGCGGACCATGATCCGCTACTTCATGTACAGGATTTTCACTCTTGACTGACGCACTAGATGGCCAAACGTGTGGCCTACATATCTGTATTGCACAAATTGGGCATGTTTGGCATCAGGAGAGTATATCAAGGTGACGCACATAAGTACAATACCTCAATGCCTATGGCTCAATGTGTGTGCATTGGCTACTAATATTGTTGTTGACCCACTGTGTGAGCATCACAAGATGCATCATTGCAAATATGCTTGTATGAATGTGAAGTCAATGTGTCCAACCCTCAGATACAAGTCAGTGTGGAAATGAGAGAGTACATGTGTTAGTCATACATGTAGCAACATCTGTTGTGTGCACTTTCTAGTTTTTGGGTAACGTAAACACCACAAATGACAAAGCATGCACCGGATAGATAGCAGACGCTTGTTCATGTCAATGGTCCAAAACTTGTCCAACACATGTCCTGGAAATTTGGATACTGCTTCCTAGGCACTTGTTGGTGAACCCACCATGAGTCAGGCACATGTACAGACTAAGAGGGTATCGTGTTATTGACACGGAAAGCCAAAGGTGAACCACAATTGTAATATCACGCCACAGTTTTGGTCATATGACTGAGCCACAACTCTCCTGTGGCAATGGTGGACCAGCAGACCAAGCAGCACGTGGCCACATATATCCAGGTCAAATGTTGATCCTGTATATTTTTAGGGGTCTATGTTGTCACAGTTAAGTCCAGGTCTAGTCATGAGTCAGTGGCAGCTATTCCTGTATCTACTGAGTATCCTTCTGAGATCAATGGAAGTAAAGCCAAGGAGGATATAAGAACAAACATGGGGATGGTCCCACCCTGTCACTGCAGACGTTTTATGAGACTGTCAACCGGGCAACCTTGGTGTGCTGAGAGAGATCATATCTCAGGAGTCCTGTACCGGCAGGTGTCAATACAACATTTGTACACAGGTTGGCCTGTAAAGTTCACACTGTATCTAGGAACATCATAGCCTCTGTGTTGATTAATCTTGCAGCTATTCACCACGCACAGCCCATCAATATGTTGTGAGCAATGTGATTCAGCGTGTGAACTGTCAGGGTCCTAACGTGTGTGGACTTTTCATGCACATTATCTGACGTTGATAGTTCTGCTGGAGGCACCATACCCAATCCCTGCACATGGCCATGGTACACTGTCACACTTTGTCGCTCATGCATACATGAGACCCAGGCAAGGGATAGGCCATGATTTGGGTATTTGGAGACAAGTTCCCAATTATGCTACGATAAATAAGCAGATTATGCTAAGTAACTTATTTGAGTATGTATTGAAGAACCACCTGAAAAAATACCCCCGGAGGAATGTGAGGGTTGGGAAAGCAAGTATGATACATATGTAGCCACAAGTAACCTTTAAGGTAACGCACAGACAGGTGCCAGTCAGGCTGACAGGATGCAGGGTCAATCAGGATCCAGCAATTTCACAAGGTACATACTCAGTGGTCTGACTAAGACTCCTCAGAGGAAGAACAAGATAGTTGACATGGAAAACTGTGTTTGTCCTGTGTTTTGGAAGGTGACACATAAACCCAAGGGCTGTGTTACACAGCTTATTTTTCTAGCAATGCATAACAGTGTAATCAACAAAATTGCAGCTTCTATGCTGTTCCAAGCATCTGCAAGGTCAGTGCATGTTCAAATGGCTGGTCTGCATTGAGGTGCTCACAGGTGTGTGATGCATCAGTTTCTCACAAGTCCTGTAGGTGAGATTTGAGTTCAAATGGCCAACAGTACGTTTCACATGGGAAGCAAACTACAGGTGATAACAGGGCTTAGAGACTACAAGCCAGTGCATTATTTAACCTGACGTCCATGCAGACAGATATACAATGACTATGGCATACCATACTAAAGGGTGAAGCACACTGGATTAATATTGTTAGTCTGCGTGTGTGTAGAGGAGGGAATATCTGGGTACACATGTTACCATTCCAGGGTCCTCTTACGGCAGGTGGGGTGAGACCAGGAACATGGGTGTGTCAGGACTTAAACCATGGGCTGACATGTACAGTGAATGTCATGTGCGCAATGCTTGTCATAGGTGTGGCACTTGTGCTCTATATGTTCTGCTTATATGGAATTCTAGTCACAAATAGCCCTTGCAAAGATAGGTGCTGTAAGACTTACTGCTGTCAAGGGTCTGGTCATACATTACAATGCAATAGCACATCCACTGCCTCATGTATGAGGCATTTTTTTTTCCTTCATTGACTGATGGTGTCTTAGTTGTGTGCCATATGCTGCGATGAACCATGTTGCCAACATGTATGTGTGAAATAGGTGTGGTCCTCTGCTATTGCCCTTCAAAGGTGAAATGTACAAGATATATGTCATTTACAGTGTGTTTGAATGTGACTGCTGAATTATATGCATCACAATTGCTTTGGAAATGTCTGTGCCCTGATCGGCATATCAGCAATGCTCCATGAGGCTACACTCTTATTCTCATACATAGAGATAAAGGTGAGCAAAATGATTACCCAGCCCATGACATGGTGATTATCATAGGTGTTTATTTACATATGTTGATACAGTGATGATGGTGAGTTGTTTCAAGAGAAATTGTTGACAATATGTTGGCGCCTACGCAATCCAGCAGCTGTGTTTGGTTGGTCATGTTGCAGGCCAGCATCCTCCTCTTCCTCCTCTTCAGGCATTTGTGGCTCTGGTTCTAATAGGGAAATGTTCCTTCGTACACAAATGTTGTGCAGGATGGCACATGTTAAAATGATCTTGCAGACCATTTCTGGTGAGTATAGGTGGCTGCCACCAGTGATGTCGAGGCACCTGAATCTCGACTTCAGGATGCCAAAGGTCCTCTCGACTATGTCCTCCTATGTGCCTCATTGTAGGCATGCTTTGCTACAGTGCTTGGATTGCCAAGTGGTGTCATAATCCATGGCTGGATCCCATACACTCAGCTGAAAGAGGAAATGATTGAGATCATGTTGATGTAGCTTGCCCCATTAATATCACCTTGCATGGCATTAGTTGTCTTGTGTTGTGTGTGACTCTTTTGTGTTATTGTGTTGATTCCTAGGCTTCTAGGATGTACCATCAGCATTGGGTTGTTTCCTTGGCTGAACGAGTGTTTGCCTGCTGACCGGTTGCCAGCAGTATGTTTTGGGAGTTGCAGTACAGTGTGTACTCCCTAGCATTGTGACTTGTGATACAGGTGTTCCTGTGTCTTCACTGGGGGTGAGATGATAGTTCCATACACAGATTCAATTTGACAGTGGTGGTAACACTTTAGCATCTATGTACCCTGGACATCCCATACCTTTAGACATGTGCAATGGATTAATTTAAACATCAGTGAGACGCTTACATTTTGCAAGGTGACAATTAGCCAAACCTCTCCATACGTTGTGATCATTGACGTCTTAACATTTGACTGTACACTAATTTCACATGTGTGACAGGTTCACTGCAGACCTATCAAACATGCCTAGCGGTGTCACAACCTCAGTGTGTTCCTGTTCACATGTCACTGTCGTGGTGTATATGCTGTTTGTCTTATAGGGTTGCTGTGCAGTGTGTATATGAGTAGGTTTCTGTACTTACCAACAAGTAGTCCATTTCCATATCGTCCATCCTGGAAGTGTTGATTGATGGTACAGTGACGGAAGATGAATGAATCATGTACACTCCCAGGATACTTTGCCACTATGTTGGTGATCAATCCTTGGTGATCCACAATGGCCTGCACATTGATAGAGTGTGTGTGCTTCCTGTTGCGGTATAGATGTTCAGTTGCAGCAGGTGGCACAAGGCGTACATGTGTGCAGTCAATGGCACCAAGGACGTGTGGGAATCTATTAATGAGGTAAAACCCATGTTTTGTCTCCTGCTGCTTCTGCTGTGTGTTTGGGAAGCAGATGTGGCGTGGTGTGAGTCTGATGATGGCATCCAGTACCTTGGGCAGGAAGGCGGAGAATGATGGCTGTGAGATCCCAGCAACCAGGGCGCCACTGGTTTGAAAGGAGCCACTTGCCAACATGTGTAGTACAGCTAGCAGCTTAGATTCTGGTGGGATGGTGCGGGGTGTCTGCAAGCTGGGTGCCAAATGTGGCTCAATATACCGCAGCAGCTGCTGAATGGCTTGCCAGTTCAACCTGTACCTCTGGATGATGTCATGTTCCCTGAAGCCATGAAGGGTTTTCCTGGTGCGGAATATCCTCTCCTGCCTTCTGCGTTGCCTTTGGGGTCCCTGCTGGATTTGTGGAAGCTGCTGTTGTTGTTGCTGTGGTCTGCGTCTGCGTGCACGCTGGATGAGAAGCACCTCCATGTCTTCCTTTTGCTGCTCTGCTGTTGCTTCTCTGTGTTTTGATTATATACAGGTGTGTTTGCCCATTTTAATGCCTGCCCTGACCCAGGCGTTAATTTTTTACTCAAATCGGGCTGTGCGTCATTTTCCGACTCTGCCTCCCGGCCGTTCGGGATTTTTATGCGGTAGCATAAATACGACACACGGGTGTTTGTGTCATTTTTTGGACGGGAACGTCTACCTTGCATATCATTAACGCAAGGCGGTTTCCCGCATCCAGAAAATGACGCACACGGCAGGATTTTGGCGTTCGCGGGCTCAGGCGTCAAAGTTTAACTATGGGGCAAGGTTTGCGCTGAATGTGCGTCAAACGTTTTGACGCACATTCGGCGCAGACGGAGTATAAATATGCCCCTCAGACCTTTATGGTTGGGGCAGCCAGGCACTGGAATCAGCTCCCAGCCCCCCTCTGATCACTTACCGACCTCCTGAAATGTAGAAAAGCTCCTAAGACTTGGCTATTTCGCAAGTAGCAGGGCTGGGTCTATGAGCAACCTGTCTGAGTAATTCCGTTCTGAACTGTCTTTTGTCTACGGCCAGTGGCAGGATACCAGTCTGGTGGCAGTGAGTTTTACAAATGTCATAAATAAATAAATAAATACACACGGAACATAGGTTGGAGTTACTGGCACTCCCAAAGTTACACTTGATATATAGGTTGGAGTTAGGAACACTCCCGCGTTTACACTCAGAACATACGTTGGAGTTTCTGACACTCACAAGATTACACTTGGAATGCAGGTTGGAGTTACTGACACTCCCAAGGTTACACTCGGAACATAGACTGGAGTGACTGACACTCCCAAGGTTACACTTGGAACATAGGTTAGAGTTAGGAACTCTCCCAAGGTTACACTCCGAACATAGGTTGGAGTTACGGACCATCCTAAAGTTACACTCAGAATATAGGTTGGAGTTCAGGAAACTCCTAAGGTTAAACTTGGAACACAAGATGGAGTTAAGAACTCTCCTAAGGTATGGTAAAACACAGGCTGAGGTACAAAAGGTTCATGCATATATCAATCACTCTTATAGACTTTCTTCTTGGCATTACTGTACATCAGACAAAAACAGAATTTAAGTCTCAAGTCCTTATGTCATCACAATTCAAATGCTAAGATTACTGGGAGAGGCCAGGGAATGAAAAAGCAAGGATAGTTTGAGGAAAATCACCGAGAAGGAACTGAAGGCAAGTCTAAAGTCTAGAAGATTCTGATACTCAGGCCTGCTGCTATCATAAGAGGATTAGTGCACACTAACCTATTGAGTTCTTAGCCAAGGTCCTAAGCTTTTCCAAAGTTCTAAGAACGTCTTGCGTGCTTGACTCTTGAAGTCGCTGGGGAATAATTAGAGCTGTGTGGGAGGCTGTGACAAAGGATGTGTCAAGGGAACTGGAGCCCAGGGCATCACTGGAGGAACTTGAGCTGTGGAAATCTAGGCCCAAATTTATACTTCTTTAGCGCCGCATTTGCGCCGTTTTTTGACGCAAAAACGGCGCAAACTTACAAAATACAATTGTAAATGAGCTTGGGGACAACGACGTGTTACAAACAACGGATGTGAGGCCTAAAAGTTGGCAGATGCAAACGGTAATTGGAAACAATTAACAATTTTAGCGGAACCCCAAGTGCATGATGGTACAGTGCAATGGGTCACAGTGGAAAGTGTAACTTGTACTAAAAACACATTATATTCTGCAGGTGCAAAAACAGACTAAAATTGCTTAGCAAAAGAACAGGAAGTTCAATGGTTCAAGCTTCCTGGGAGGGGGACCATGGAGTGCTTCAGACAAGAAGGCACCACAATGGAAGCATGACTTGAAGTGCTCGCGCCAGGGAGGCACCACAGGGGAAGGTTGACATGAGCCCGGCGAGTAAAACTCACAGCACAGAGGGCACAAGATGAAGTCATGACAAAGGTGCTACTGTTCATTGGAACCGGTAACTCATTTTAAAGAATTTCTTAAGGGTTTTCAGGGTATAGGGGACTCAGAGGGGAGGACCTTGAGGTTTTTTTTATATTTAGATGGCGTAATAGTGCTGCTTTTCCATAGTTAGTAGGTTTGGGTTTTCGTACACTGTTTTAGTAATGTATTGTTATGTTATGTTAAATTGCTTTTATCATGATGATTAAGTGTGATATATATACATTTTTAGAAATATAGGGGGTCATTCCAACCCTGGCGGTCATCGACCGCCAGGGTGGATGACCACGGAAGCACCGCCAACAGGCTGGCGGTGCTTCCCTGCCCATTCTGACCGCGGCGGTAAAGCTGCAGTCAGAAAAGGGGATGGAGATTCTGACCCCCTTCCCGCCACCCTGTTTCTGGCGGTTTTTACCGCCAGGAACAGGATGGCGGGAACGGGTTTCGTGGGGCCCCTGGGGGCCCCTGCACTGCCCATGCCACTGGCATGGGCATTGCAGGGCCCCCTAACAGGGCCCCAGCATGATTTTCACTGTCTGCTTAGCAGACAGTGAAAATCGCGACGGGTGCGACTGCACCCGTCGCACCCCTGCAACACCGCCGGCTCCATTCGGAGCCGGCTTCTGGGTTGCAGGGCCTTTCCCGCTGGGCCGGCAGGCGCTCCCTTGGCGGCGCCCGTCTGCCCAGCGGGAAAGCCAGAATGGCCTCCGCGGTCTTTTGACCGCGGAGCGGCCAATTGCCGGTTTCCGCTTGGCGGGCGGCGGGAATAACCCCCATAATCTGTTTTGCACATGGGTTTTGTTATTTACTTTACAGGCTTTTGTCTACGAACGTTTTGACTATCCGATACTGGGAACGCCGTGGTAGTATTCGCCCCACGGGTTTCTCCTTTTGATATTTATAGTTTACTTGATGATAGGTAATGCAAGAAGATTTCTTCATTAGATGACTTAATGTGGGACTATATATACTTAATTGAGACTCTACTAAGTAAAGTTTTTTGAAATGATTGGTTTCCTATACAAGACATACTTGAATTTAAGCCCTGATGAAGTCTGTGAGAATATTTTCTCATAGGACGAAACACGTGTTGGCTATGGTTGCTACATACATTATTGAAATTCAAGGACGATTTTCTATTGTTATGGTGAACCTTGTACTTCAAGAAATAAATGGTTTATGAACTCTCTATGGTGTTATTCTACACTGAAGATTTTACACATTACTAACTTTCAATCATATGATCATGAGTGCCCTGACAACTGTCCTGTTCATTGTTAGTTTCCCTTGAAACATTGGAGGATTAAGGAAGATCCTCTTGCCAGGAGCACCGTGCCACATTTGGAATGTTAATGCTATTTTATGGACTCACTGTGAGCGCCCAAATCCTATGACTTTCTTCCTATGTGCTTTTGGTTTGAAATTTTGTCTACGAACGTGGCCTGTGGGCATTGAGAGTTTACTTTTTTTTTTTAGAGGAAATCAGTTTTGGACTATAGTAACCCATGCTTTTTACTTTGATTTATTTTTTCAAGTTTCATTGAGCCTTTCTTTTGTAAACACTTTTTCTGTTTTTTATGGGCCCTAGATACTTACTATGGATTGCTTCAAGACCTCTATTGGATTTGTTTTATTTTTGTAATTGTTTTGGGAGAGGTTAGGCAATATTTTTCCCGTTTTGGGTGTATTACCATTTTTTACTACATGGATACAGAGAAAGATCTGTGTCTATACAATAGTAAGTCTGATTTATTTAATTTCTTTTGGTTGGAAAATGTTACACTTTGTTGTTTTTGTGAATATTATGTGATTGTTATTTTGATCTGTATGATTGCTGTGTTAGAATTATTTTATGTGAGGGGTTGAGTTTGTTTATTTGGTGATGATTATATTATTTGTTTTGATTATTTAAATAACAGTTTAATGTGTCAGTCTTCATTAACATTGGCCTTTTATTTAATTTTTAGACTGAGGTGGTAACATAATATATTTATTATTTATAAATTGTTTTTTCATATTGGTTTAGATTTTGTTACAGTATTCTAGGACTTTGGTAGGTTACTACGTATTTTATATTATGCTTTTGCCTATTATTTCTAAGTAATCTACCCCTTTATTGTCCTTGAAGACATTGACTTTATATTGTAGCGTGTTGTACATTATTTTGTTTTGTTTGCTAAGTTTAGCTGCAATTTGGCTACCATATCGCTCCATTCATAGTTATTGGTAGCTTTGATCTTTTTGTAATGCTTCTATAAATTTGGAAAGTGTAGATTGAGTGCTGTGTAGTGTGAATTGAAAGGCATTGTGCATTCCTTCCACTGCAGTTTTTGTTTCGGCTTCTATTGCTAAGGTTCTGTTGAGGACATTACACCGTATTTGGCATCTGTGTCCAGAGCAAAGCATTCTGCCAACCCAAGTGTCTTCAAAATAATTCATTAGGGGGGTTAGTTTGTCTTCATTTTGTTGGCAGAAAGAGCTTTCTAGTGTTAACAGTATAGTGGCTAGCTACCTCTGTGGCAGGGACATAAGTTAGTGCTCTCATGTTTCATTTTAAAGGCAAATTGGCTGTTTGTAGAATTTGCTACTCTTAGTTCAGATTGTTGGAGGTGTCTCTATAAACTTTGATTGAAATGATACTAACAGTCTTGTATAGCTGTGTGTGGGTACATTTTTGAATTGGTTTGAATGATGGGTTGTTCAAAGTGAATAAATTTTTTAGCCGTGGTACTTATTTGTTTTATGTTTAATAAGGTTGAAAAGTTTGTGTAAGTGAAGCTGTTTACTTGGTAGTAGGGTATAGATAACAAGGATATTTGTGTTTTGATATTCATCATATATGATGTATATCTGAGTGAATGGTTTAGATCACATTTTTAAGGTCTCTTTCATCATCCGGGACTGGAGATGGCTTAGTTTCAGTACATTATTTGCTGTTGAATGTAATAGGATTAATTTTTCATTTTTTAGGTTGTCATATAAAAGGAAAGATTCCTCCTTACATGTCATTGTTAACTGTTCAGGTATTTCTGTGTCTTTGTATCTTCTAGGGGAAGGAGGTGTATCACTAGTGGCATTTTTACATCATGCAATTAAATGTTTTAAAGTGGTTATAGATGGTAGTTGGCCTGTGATTTATTCGGGGACTTTAGGCAGTAGTATATCTTTATGGATTTTTGTTGTGGGTTTCTAGGAGCTAGTGCTTACCTATATTGTAACCTGCATTACGACCCTTACCTTATCTATATTTGTCACATTTAGGACGTGGTTGGGCACTCATACATTAATTATAGCATCATCTTTTGTAGTGTCCCTCCCATAGCATGCATTGGAATACTATTTTGTACATTTCCAAATTATATTTTCTGTTCATCCTCTTTCTTGGCTGTAGGTGAAACCCATGTGAGTTAATAACTGTTTTCCTTGCTGTGATGTTATGTTTTTGCTATCACTATCATTGTGTATGTAAGTAGTGTAATAGTATAAATATATACATTATTTTAAAGTTTGTTATTTAGATGTAAAGGTATGCAACTCCTTCTATTTTATTTTGAATACTTGCTTATGTATTCTGTTTGGTTGTGTCACATTATTTTGCAGCTTTCCCATTGGGGGTACTCTAATGTGAAGCAAATCCTTTCTTTTCTGTTGAATACAAAAAATGGTGAGTTTCACTTTAAACTTTAATTTGTTGGTAGTTTGTGAAGGTTGAGGTATTAGGTTTATTTTTACTCACTATTTGGGAAGGCAGATAGTTTTTTAATACTTTATGAATACTTACTTTGTTTTATCTTTTTGCTAGTTTTTGCTAGTTGTTTTTGTCTGGCAGTTTATCACTTTTGCAAGTTGTGGTGTTTTCTTTTAGGAGGTCTATGTAAAGAAATAGAAGTTGGAGAGTGTGTGACATTCTATGTGCTAGTTTAAGTTGTTATTTATTGTACTTTTTTCTGTATATCATTTTCTGTATATTGGTTCTTGTATATTATAGTGTGCAGTTGGAATGTTCTGACCCCCCGGCTCCAGCTCTTGCATTATCTGGAATGCTCCTGGGGGTTCTATTCTGTTGGAGCTGGACGAGCTGTGTGCAGTTGTGGCTGGAGTTTCCTGCTACCTCTTACATTGGAAGAATAAAAGAAGATTTTTCTACAATTGGATCTTCAGGTCTCTTCTTTCCATCAACATAAATACTACAATTTTGGCGACGAGAATAGGCGACTACGGACTCACGAGGCAGGAAACTCCAACACCCTCCTTTTGGGCATGCTACACTGCATAAATACTACAGAGTGGTTTATTAATTCTTTTCTATTTTATATTTATTGAGTTTATTAACAAGTACGTTTTAGTTCAAATATACCTTTTTCTTACTTGGTCAGGTAGTTGTTGGGAGGGATTTATTTCTTCTGTAATGGTCAGCCAGAGAATCCGGAAGAGTTTTTTCATCGTGCAGCATTTGTCATTTATTGAGTATTTAGTTGTTTAAATTGGTGTGTCTTTTATATTGTTGATTTACATTTTTGTTTGAATTGTTTAACAATAGCAACCCACATGTTACATTTTAAAGCCCGACTTTGTGCTTTTCCTGACCACACACTCATTCCTATATCATGTGACCCTCATTGTCTGACAACATGCCCTGTATATAGATTTACACATGTATGATTTATTGCCTCTGTGTAAAGTGTCATGTTATGCACTCTGATGCCATTTCCTTGTCTCAATAGTGCTCTGAAAAATTAAATTAAAAAAAAGTTGTTAAGTGCTATTTAAATCATTATTAATAAAAATCAAAAACATTCTTTCAAGTCAAAGTTTCTTGCACATACTTGTGAAGTGTTGGGAAACTAAATCCTTCTTTGCATTGTCATTTATATATTAAGTTCCAGATAGTTCCCAGGCAGACTGAACCTTGAACAAAAGGAGGGCTGGTGGTCCTTTGAATGAGGCCTTGTTTTGGAACCAGCTGCAAGTAAAAATAAAGGAGCCCTCTCACTACCTGCAGGCTGCTGCTCCAAATAGAAAGCAGACAACAAAGGGGCTGCTGAATGTGTCCTGGTATTGGCAAATTTCACCAGGACAAATGTAGAAAGTTATACTCGCACAGATCTCACATCTCGCTCAAAAATAGATGCTGGATTCGGGATTTGACAGGATCCACCTCATTTCCTGCACTGCTGACAATTAAGTTTTCATATTTGTTTCAAAGTAGAAACACCTGGATGTTAAACAAACAAACATGTGTGCATGCTGACACAGTCTCCAATCGCATTAAAGTATCCTTCAAATAATAGCATTAACCATTGCTTTGTTAACTGGTGCATTTGCTGAAATTCAGTTCAAACTAAAAGAAAATGAAAATGATTGTAAATACCAAAGCAAATAAAAAAACACAAATAACTAAAATAAAAAAAAAAATGTTTTAATTAATCCCACTCACATCCAAGTGGGTGATATCAGTAGGCCGACACCCTGTTCTTGTCTTTGGGATTGAGGCTTAGTTCAGGCCGCTCTAAATTGTGTATGGATGCGGACGTGGTTTTGGTTTACCTCAGCATGTGCAGAAGTCTGCTAATGAGATTAGCATATGTGAAGTCCAAGCCCCTTATTACGAATTCGACGGATGGCAAACGCCATCCGCCGAAGCTGTGTGGCCAGAAAACCACGAGTGCGGTGATCTGACCGCTGGGACTATTAGGAGTTTCTTGCTAGGTCAGCAGGCCGAAACAGAGTTTCCACCCACCGGTCCAGTGAGAAACAAGTCACAACATTGATGGCGGCTTAAAATTGAACCGGCGGCAATGTTGCATGCTTAGGGTGCAGTAGCACCCATCGCGCTTTTTACTGTCCGCTGTGTGAAAAGTGTGTCCCCGGCACCACCCATGCCAAGTGCATGGGCACTGCAAAGGCACCCATGTGGCCCCTGATGCCCGGTCACCACCAGCAATTACGTGGCGGAGAAACCGCCATGTAACCACCAGCGGTGAGGGGACTCATAATCCCCATGGCAGCGCAGCGTGCAGTGCTACCCTGGCAGATTACGACCGCCGGCACTGCTATGCCATTGGCTGGCGGTGACGTGGCAGTGCTGGCAGTCAGACCATGGCCTGTTCGCCATGGTCGTAATGTCGCAATCGGACGCCTGCTTTGGCAGCCGTCCGACCGCCAGCCTCGTAATGAGACCCTAAGGGGCATATTTATACTCCGTTCGCGCCGGAATTGCGTCGTTTTTTTTGACGCAATTCCGAAGCAAAACTAACTCCATATTTATACTTTGGCGTTAGACGCGTCTAGCACCAAAGTCCATGGAGTTTGCGTCATTTTTTAGCGTGGACACCTACTTTGCGTTAATGAGATGCAAGGTAGGCGTTCCCGTCTAAAAAATTGACTCCGAGGCATGTGCGCCGTATTTACACTCCCGGGCAAAATTCACGCCCGGGAGTGGGCGGGTCAAAAAAATGACATACGGCCGCTTTTGCGCCGTTTTTTTGCGCATGGAAAAGGCAGGCGTTAAGGGACCTGTGGGCTCTGAAGGAGCCCAGAGGTGCCCTCCCATGCCCCCAGGGACCCCCCCTGTCACCCTTGCCCACCCCAGGAGGACACCCAAGGCTGGAGGGACCCATCCCAGGGACATTAAGGTAAGTTCAGGTAAGTCATTTTTGTGGCATAGGGGGGCCTGATTTGTGCCCCCCTACATGCCACTATGCCCAACGACCATGCCCTGGGGACAGAAGTCCCCTGGGCATGGCCATTGGGCAAGGGGACATGACTCCTGTCTTTGCTAAGACAGGAGTCATTTCTATGGGGGTTGGGAGTCGAAAAAAATGGCGCAAATCGGGTTGAGGCGAAAAATTTGCCTCAGCCTGACTTGCCCCATTTTTTGACGCCCAAGCTCCATATCCCCCTACGCCGGCGCTGCCTGGTGTACGTCGTTTTTTTCCACGCACACCATGCAGCGCCGGCGGCTAACGCCGGCTAACGTGATTGATTAAATACGGCGCCCGCATGGCGCTTCAGAATGGCGTTAGCCGGCGCTATTTTTTTTTACGCAAAACTGCGTTAGCGCAGTTTTGCATCAAAAAGTATAAATATGGCCCTAAGTGTCTGTGTATGTGCGGATTTTGAATTTTACTACAAGGGTCTAATCATGCTTGGGGCATTTTTGCTGCCCTTCCTACTATATAAAGGGAAAGAGTTCATTCATTCTTATTTTTGTGGTTTTCTAGGACCTGTTGATTATCACTGTTATTAAATTCCAGTATGAGAAAACAGACTATAAGAGGAGGCTTCATCGCTTTCCTCCTCCTCAGAGAACAGATCTTCTCATCATCATCCCTAGAAGAGAAGAAGCGATAGAGGAGAGGATGAAAAGATCAGAAGATTAATGCCCAAATTTATTAAAAAGTGGCACATCAGCTCTGAGGCTCCCTACTAGCACCTAGGAGAGCCATGGTTGTGCCGCATTTAACATACGCCCACATTTTTTATGTTATTGTGGCACTTTGCTCCACCAGTGTCAAAAATGTTGATGCAAGTTGTTAGACCTGACAGCCTTAGGGTAGTCACCCCTAACTTTTTGCCAGCCTCCCTCCACTTTTTGGACACTGTTTTTTCTGGTTTTTAGACTCTGCGCACTTTACCACTGCTAACCAGTGCTAAAGTGCATATGCTCTCTTCCTTAAAACATGGTAACCTGGAATCATACCTGATTGGACTATTAATTTACTTATAAGTCCCTAGTAAGGTGCACTCTCTGTGCATAGGGCTGGTAGATTAAATGCTACTAGTGGGCCTGCAGCACTGGTTGTGCCACCCACTTAAGTAGCCCCTTTTCCTTGTCTCAGGCCTGCCATTGCAAGGCCTGTGTGTGCAGTTTCATTGTCACCTCGACTTGACATTTAAAAGTACTTGCCAAGCCTAAACCTCCCCTTTCTCCACATATAAGTCACATCTAATGTGTGCCCTAGGTAACCCCTAGAGCAGGGTGCTGTGTGGGTGAAAGGCAGGACATGTACCTGTGTAGTTTACCTGTCCTGGTAGTGTAAAACTCCTAAATTCGTTTTTGCACTACTGTGAGGCCTGCTCCCTTCATAGGTTAACATTGGGGCTGCCCTCATACAGTATTGAAGTGGTAGCTGCTGATCTGAAAGGAGTAGGAAGGTCATATTTAGTATGGCCAGAATGGTAATATAAAATCCTGCTGACTGGTGAAGATGGATTTAATATTACTATTCTAGAAATGCCACTTTTAGAAAGTGAGCATTTCTTTGCACTTAAATCTTTCTGTGCCTTACAATCCACGTCTGGCTGGGCTTAGTTGACAGCTCCTTGTGCATCCACTCAGACACACCCCAAACACAGGGTACTCAGCCTCACTTGCATACATCTGCATTTTGAATGGGTCTTCCTGGGCTGGGAGGGTGGAGGGCCTGCTCTCACACAAAGGACTGCCACACCCCCTACTGGGACCCTGGCAGACAGGATTGAACTGAAAGGGGACCTGGTGCACTTCTTAGCCACTCTTTGAAGTCTCCCCCACTTCAAAGGCACATTTGGGTATAAAACAGGGCCTCTGCCCTATCTCATCAGACACTTGCTGGAGAAGAAACCTGAACCAGAAACTACATCCTGCCAAGAAGAACTGCCTGGCTGCTCAAAGGACTCACCTGTCTGCTTTCTACAAAGGACTGCTGCCTTGCTGTTGACCTGCTGCCTTGCT
Source organism: Pleurodeles waltl (assembly GCF_031143425.1). Lineage (NCBI taxonomy): Eukaryota > Metazoa > Chordata > Amphibia > Caudata > Salamandridae > Pleurodeles > Pleurodeles waltl. The sequence goes on from NC_090437.1 coordinate 206,433,129, forward strand.
GAACTCTTGTCTGGCTGTGAAAGTGCTCTCCAAGGGCTTGGATAGAGCTTGCCTCCTGTTCCCTGAAGTCTCAGGACCAAAAAGACTTCTCTTTTTCACTTGGACGCTCCGTGCGCTGAAAATTTCGACGCACAGCTTGTTCCGCGGCGAGAAAAACGCTGCACACCGACGCTGATCGACGCGACGCTCTTGGGACGACCGGAAATCCGACGCACGGCTTCACGAGGACAACGCCACCCGACCTCTAGAGGAGAAATCGACATGACGCCTGCTGTGAGATCGTAATTTCGATACGCAGCCCGCAGAACGACGCGCAGCCGGAAAACAAGCAGGAAAATCCACGCACAGACCCGGGACATCTGGTAATCCCCGTGATCCACAGAAAGAGACTGTCCGCGCGCCGGAAAACTACGCATGACTTTCCCGCATGGAAAATAACAACGCAAGTCCGTGTGTGCTGGGGAGAAATCGACGCACACACCCTTTTTCCACGCACCTCTTCCTTTGTGGCCCTCTGAGGAGATTTTTCCACTCCAAACCAGGTACTTGTGCTTGAAAGAGACTTTGTTTATATTCTAAAGATTTAAGACACTTTATATAACTTTTCAGTGATATCTCTACAATTTCCCATTGCAACTTTATTCTTTTGACCTACAATTATCCTGATAAATATTATATATTTTTCTAAACACTGTGTGGTGTATTTTTGTGGTGCTATATGGTGGTATTGTATGATTTATTGCACAAATACTTTACACATTGCCTTCTAAGTTAAGCCTGACTGCTCGTGCCAAGCTACCAGAGGGTGGGCACAGGATAATCTTGGATTGTGTGTGACTTACCCTGACTAGAGTGAGGGCTTTTGCTTGGACAGGCGGTAACCTGACTGCCAACCAAAAACCCCATTTCTAACACAAGTGTAACAAAGTGCAAGGAGGCCCACTGATTTAAATGGGTGCATCATCTTAACACCTGCTCTGAGCAGGTGTTAAAAATGACAGCGAAAATGGTGCAGTGAAATTCGTTAAATTTCACTTCACCATTTTTTTAGGCCTCCTTGCACCGGAATGCCCCCCTTGCATACATTATGCCTAGTGCAAACATAGTGTGGCACAATGGGTAACAAAGGGTGCAATGCATGCATTGGGCTACTTTGCAAATATAGGGCAGGGGAAATGCCACCTTAACGCCACATTTGCATAAAAAAATGACACAAATGTGGCACTAATTTTAAAGACTCTAGCTTTCATTAAACAGAACAAAGGATATGCTATAGATCTGGTTGAGGAAAGAAGCATGTACTCAGATGTTTTTCCTTCAGAATTTTCTGATGGTTCCTCTGCCTCACATCCAGATCAAAAAGTAAATACATTTCCAAAGATTGTTGCCTGAATGGTTAAATCACTAATATCCAGATGTACTAAGAACTGGATGCAAAATACTGATTGCATTTTGTTACGAGTATTTTTGTGACAAGTATGGTAATTTGTGAATGAACCTATGTACCGATAGGTCAGTTCTCAAATTACCAATTCCTAGTGGGTCACAATTTGAGCTAGCTTATGAATATTAATGATAGTAGACAATAGCAGACATCACAGTGATGGCATCAGCAGACCAACATTTCTGTGATTGCTCTTAAATAAAGCATGTCTTAATGCAACCCATTTTTCTCCAAGAAAAATAATTAAATGTGAAGGTTTCATTTTTTAGGCATAGGCTGTGGTCCATGGGACCACTGTCAACTCTTAAACAATAATTTGGTCAACATTCACAAAGGGAAAGGGGTCCCTGAAGGACCCCTTTCCATGTTCAAATTGCTTAATATCTCCCTTGCAGTTGTAAAACTTTAATACATACAAGTACGATTTGGAACTTTAGAAGGGATGACATAAACATGCTCCTTCCAAACGTTTAACATGATGCAAGAAGGTCAGCAATGCTCGAGTCCATTGGAAATCATGGAGAAACAAGTAGAATTTAATTCTGAAATGTCATTTAATGCTGTAATAGCATTTGCCTTGGTTTGTGGTGCGTTGATGGATGCACAACGTACTATTTTCCTAAAATACTGGAATGCTGACTCTGCTCAGGGATCAGTCACTATGACAATGACTTTCCAGGAACAGGTTGTTTGGTTCAGAGCTGGAGGGTAAATTACACAGAATGTTTAAGGAGAGAAAACATTATTTTTCTTTTCAAAAGCAATATTCAAAAGCCTCAACACCTTTTGGACACAAATCATCATTTAGAAAACCAAAGAAGTCAACATAATTCAGAAGGCAATTCAAGATTCCAATCAAAGTCATTTCCCCTGAAGTTTCAGAGGAAGCAGAAGCATTCCTACACCCTTAGTGGAGTGTCAAGAGTACTGAAATGCTGTGGAGGTAAGAGCCCGGCCACTTTGGCTGAAGAAGCGAATGGTTCCAGTACTGGAGAAATGGATGGGGTTGGGTGTATAGGAGGGTTTCAGATTGTCATAAAGTTGAAGGGTTTGAACAGAATTGTGAGGCAGATTCCTTTCAAAACAGAAACCCTCCAAAGAATAATTGCACTGATTCAAAAGGATTGCTTTCTGGCAACATTAGATTTGATGGAGGCATATCTTCATATTCCAATGTTCAAATCACATCAGAAAAAAATAAGATTTGTATCAGGGACAGTATCGGCATTTAAGTGTTTTACTTTTTGGACTATTCTCACTACAAATGTTTTTCAGAAAAAGTATACCTTCCCGACTGCTTTTCTTCATCTTCAAGTAATCTCAATTTTTCCATCCTTGACAATTGGTTGCCTTAGACACCATCAGTCCAAGTCCTGAATCATTATTTAGAAAAGACCATATCTTAAGCATGACTATATTTCAGCTGATCCATCAAAGGATCTTATCTTCATTGGAGCAATGGTCAACACCTGGCAGGTTAAAGTTTTTCTGAGGAAGGAAAGACTGAATTGTGTCTAGACTCTATTGAGAGCTCTCCTTTGCAGGAAGATCAGCTTAGAAGTGCACAAAGATGCAAGTTTACATGGTGGGGTGCGCATTTACCATTCAGTGTGCAAGGCTTCACCTCAGACCATTACTTAGGCATCTTTAGAAATATTGCTCACCAACTTCACAAGGCTTAAAGCAGATAATTTCAGTAGCACAATACTTTAGATGTATGGTTCAGATAACCTGTGCAGGGATATTCAATGCATCCAAAGCCGCCTCAATGGCGGCAAATGGATGCCAGTACTATTGGTTATGTGTGATATCTATCCGTCCGAACAAGATGTAGCCCATTTAAAGAATCAAAGTCTTCAATTTGTATGGGGTTAACAGCTATGTTGAGAACCCCTCCTTCATTTCAAATGATAATTTCTCCACTCAAATGTGTTGCTAGAATCTTATAATATTATGTCATTGACGTATATCAGTCATCAAGATAGCACACACTTGCAGTCCCTGAATGTGGTATTATGTTCCATCACCCTTTGGCTAGAGAAATATTTATTCTCAATATAAGAAGTGCACATCCACAGTCAGAGAAACGTGGAGGCAGATCACCGAAGCCAGGCATTTGAGTCTTATGAGAAGCTCATGATGTTGAGATCGGCATTCCACAAGATATGCAGGAGTTTTTGAATCCTTTTCAGCACCTCTTTTCTCCCAGAACAAATGCCGTTCTTCCGAGGTACAGCTCCAGTTTCTCAGTATAGGAAGTATGGAAAGAGGATGAACTGGTACTAAAATAGCCAAATAAACTAATGTTTGCTTGGAGAAATAGGAGTACTGGTTGTTGGGGTGAGCACCCACTTCAAATAATAACAACAATCCTTGTCAAGGCGAACCACAAAAGTCACTATATATACCTGTGCCTAACCCAGTGATAGTTAAAGTGAAAACAGTCAAGCTTAACTTAGAGGCAATGTGTAAAATATGTATATAGTACTCACAGTAATAAAGTGAAAATGCAAGACAAGAAAAATCCAGCAACAGTTTAGGAAAATATAGTAAATTGTAAAAAACAAAATTACACCAAAACAACAAAAATCCAATATGTAGAGTCAGAGAGTGATTTTTTAAAAAGTTTAAGATTAAAATAAAGATTAAAAGGACAAGGTGCCAACTACAGTTATCTGGTCACGCTAGATCGGGTCAAAGTCAAAAGTAGAGGCTGATCACATTGGAGTATGGGTTGATACAGGGACCATGTTCATCCCGGTGGAAAGTTTGCCTTCTAAACTAAAATATTTTTTTCAAAGAAAAAATTGTCATAGATGAGTCTTTGGCGGGGCAGGCTGAAAGTTGAATCTGAGGCAGGGCTCGACAATAGTGAACTGCTGAAGACCCTGGTGCTGGTTCGGTCGATGAAGGCATAGAGCTCCGAGAGGGCAAGGTCTGGCATCTGTGCCCAGGAAATTCCTGCCATCAAACAACTTTGGCCCGGTGTCGGCCTGAATGAAGCCTTCTATGTTTGGGCTTTCCTGGAAGTCAGATCTCCTTCAGTGGGCATCCCAGCACGTCGAAACCAAACAGAAATGTGATGTTGACTGTTTCAGCTTGACAGCAGTCCCAGATGGTTCTGTAGAGGAAAAGTGAGTAAAAACTTTCTAAGTCCCAGGTTTTGCAGTGTGTGGGCAGCATGATTCACTCAAACACCATCTAAAGGTCTTGGATCTAATGGGAGCCACTTGGGGGTTAGAACTCATTACAACAGAAGCCAGCAGCAGGATCCAGGGCAGATATAGTTGGGACTGGTCAGCAGGGCACTAGCAGAGAGAAAGAGGCATCTGGAAGCTTGTTGTGACCTAGAAGCTCAAAGAGGAGGGCAGCCCAGTGATATTTTGAGTCACTTGTATGGCTCTTGATTCACAGAAAGCTGGTCCACTCTTCCTTCAAGGTTTTCAGACAGCAGTCCAGTCCTTCTTCTGATCAACATAAGTCCAGGAGGGTTCTTAGGAGGGTACAAAGGCTTCCGCATTTCAATTTGGAGTGGGGTCATCCAGTTGTCCTTCACCAGGACTAAGTCAAAAGTTCGACCTCAATAGAGCACTAGTCAGATACAGGGAACAATTTTGTCTCAGTGAAAAGCTTTACCTTCATAATCAGAGGCTAATTTAGTTATCAGCAGATGGGTTTACTCTGTCATAACCTTGATAGATATCCTGCCCATCCCAATATAAGTGCCTTTTATCCAATAGCACATGCAATACAATGGCCAGGATATCCGTCATGTTTGTGACAGAGTAACCGGTCAGCTGAAGTCAAAATCAGGCCCATAGTCTCAAGCATGGAAGTCAAGAATCCTCAGCAGGTAAAGCAGCAGGCTGTGGCCAAAAAGTGCACCATGTCATCGGATAGTGGCAGTACAATGTCTCGTGAAGCCATTGACTTTTGGCAGGAAAGCTCTGTCAGGGAGAAATTTGAATGTTGTGCTCAGAGAAGGTCCTTCATCGGTTGGATACTTTTGACACCTCTCTTGAGTGAAGATTTCTACCTTCAGATTTAGTCACTTTTTTATTTCAGATTCTTTCAGTGGAGCAATGCTGCAGGCTATAGCTGTTGAGGGCTCCTTTAGGTAGATCTCTTTAAAGTTCTACTGGGTTAGAGTTGCTGCTGTGTAGAAGAACATAGCAGGAGCAACTTGAACCTTTTGCCCATCAGCAATGTATCTTCATTGGATCAGCTGGACAGGCTTGTCCCATTCCCCATTTAGTTCCCAGATGTAAAAGGTGGCAAAAAGTTTCTAAATCCAAGGTTTCAGGAAATTTAGGAGGAATACACTCTACTATCAGCCAGGGGAACCAGGACCTTTGGGACAGCACGTGGAGCCAAGACCACTCCATCAAATGTTAGCAACAGGCCCAGGGCAGGTCCAGTTGGAACTAGTCAGTAGAGCAGTTGCAGTGAAGGCTTTTTAATGCTTATGGTGTCCCTAGAGCTCCAAATAGAGGTCAGCCAACTGACACTTGGAGTCATTTTTGGGTACTAGGTTGAAGGCAATCCGATCCTTTCTTCCTTCTGGTGCCAGCCTCTGGATGGGGTAAACTCCTGGCCACTCCATAAGAAATCAGGTAAAAGTTCCCAGGAGTGAAGCTACCCACTTTTGCAGCACACTGGTCAAAGCTCCCTATGGCCACCCAGAGGTGTGGCCATGATAATGGGCAAACCCTTCTTTCTGGTCACTCCACACTAGCTCTGGGGCAGGTCCCCCTCCTTCTGTGTTTGGAGCCAAGCTAACTAGGCAGACAAAGGGAGGGAGGCTTAGGTGTGTGCTACATCTGCCAGTAGCAGAGTGGGTGTTAAAGCTCAGGAAGCGGCTTTGCAAAACCTGCCAGGGCATCTTACGCAAGGAAAAAAACACCTCACTAATCCCAAGACTTTTTTGATCACTGCTTGGGAGCAGTCCACATCTCACTACAAGGGAGCCATTCACCAGTCAGTTGACACTAGCCACTGGCAGAAACTCTATTTCGGGTGAGGAAAGAAAATGACAACTTTCTAAAAATGACATTTCAAAAATGGTAATATAAAATCCAACTTTACCATTAAGCTGGATTTTAGATTTGGAATAACATCATTTTTCTAATTGCTCCCAAACCAAAATAAGGTGTTTTTCGTTGTTATAATATAACCCAGTGTTTCCCTCTGGGAGATACAGCACAGCTACAGTGAAAAACGACAACACCATTGCATGCAAAACCTTAAGAAGACATTTCCTACTTTTTGACTACCATGCACCATGCCTTTAGGGCATTAAAGGCCTCACTTAGGGGTGACTTAAAATTACTGAAAGGGAGGTTTAAGCCTGACCAAATTTTTATTTTACCAGGTCAAAATGAAACTTAAAACTGCACACCTAGGCTGAAATGGCAGACCTGTAGACAGGTTTTACACTGATACCTTAGCAGTTGACATAATGAGTGTTGCAGCCCAATTGCTGCATTCAATTTACAGGCCCTTGGTACAAGTTGTTTTATTTACTAGAAACGTTCAAGAAAATTAAGGCCCTCATTACAACCCTGGCGGTCGGTGTTAAAGCAGCAGTAATACCGCCAACAGGCCGGCGGAAAAGAAAATGGAATCATGACCATGGCGGAAACTGACAACATAGACAGCCACTTTAACACTCCGACCGCCACAGCGGTAGAAACAAGCACCGCGGCGGTAACTGCAAACAGACAGGCGGTACACAAGGTTCCACCCACTGTATTACAACATGCCTATCCGCCACCTTTTCCGGGGCGGTACCAACGCCATCAAAAGCACCCCGGAAACAGGACTTGGAACGGAAACCACTCACCTTTCAACACCTTACGAACAACGAGGACGCCATGGAGACCGAACTACAGGTACTGCCCATGCTGGTCAACCTCCTCTTGTATCAGGAGCAGAAAAGACGCCGGCGATGACCACGGTGAGTACTGCACCTAGCACACCAGGGGGGGAGGGAAAAGAGAGTGACACACACATGCAACATGCAACACCCCCACCCCCACCCTCACCCACAACACCATACACACAAATACATAGAGCAACATTACATATACATCCCGCCACCCACTGGAAGAACGCAAGGACAAAAGGACAAGTGTAATCAATAAAAATCAGATAGGCCAAATTCAAAAATTAGTATATACAAATATGTACACCAACTACACAAGTCTGGATATTAATTAAATCATTGTCGATGGATCAGTGTCCCAAAATGCATGGGCGAAGCCCACAGAAGATACCTAACTCGAAACGGAGAGAACACTACAGGGGCATCAGATGGAAAATACACAGGCACCTCAGGGGTAGGTGGAGGAGGGGCACCTCAGCCAGATGAACGGGTTACGCCACTGCTCCACGAGGGGGCTCCATGCCCACTGATTGGTCCTGGGGGTGCAAAGCCACAGTCTCTCAAGTCTTTCCAGCGGGTGGTTTCCCCACTGCTTTATCCTGGGGAGTGCAAAGCCACAGTCTTTCAAGTCTCTCCAGTGGGTGGTTTGCCCACTGCTTCATACTGGGGAGTTCAAAGCCACAGTCTCTCAAGTCTTTCCAGTGGGTGGGTTGCCCACTGCTTCATCCTGGGGAGTGTAAAGCCACAGTCTCTCAAGTCTCTCCAGTGGGTGGTTTGCTCAATGCTTCGTCCTGGGGAGTGCAAAGCCACAGTCTCTCAAGTCTCTCCAGTGGGTGGTATGCCCACTGCTTCATCCTGGGGAGTGCAAAGCCACAGTCTCTCAAGTCTCTCCAGTGGGTGGTTTTCCACTACTTCATACTGGGGAGTGCAAAGCCACAGTCTCTCAAGTCTCTCCAGTGGGTGGGTTGCCCATTGCTTCAACCTGGGGAGTGCAAAGCCACAATCTCTCAAGTCTCTCCAGTGGGTGGTTTGCCCACTGCTTTATCCTGGGGAGTGCAAAGCCACAGTCTCGCAATTCGCTCAATTGGGTGGGTTGCCCACTGCTTTATGCTGGAGAGTGCAAAGGCACAGTCTCTCAAGTGGATAACAGTCTCTACTGGTTCTGGAGGGGGCTTGGTGCCCAGAGTGCTTCATCCTGCCAAGGACTGAGGTAGTGGATGTGAATCTCCACTGGTTCTGGAGGGGGCTTGGTGCCCAGAGTGCTTCATCCTGCCAAGGACTGGGGTAGTGGATGTGAATCTCCACTGGTTCTGGAGGGGGCTTGGTGCCCAGAGAGCTTCACATGCAGTGTGGCAGGTCCCATTCCCTAACCTGGGTGTGTGTGCCACGAGATTGCCTGGGAACAGGTAGCATGATACTCCATGGAGGCACAGACACACTCCACCCTGCTGCGACTTCGCCTGGCACCTGCTGGTACAAACAGTGCTGGGAGACATGCCTCATGTATGCTGGGCAGGGTCCAGGATGTCTCCTGCAGCCTCGGATGGCTGGCCACTGGGGATTATTGCCATGTCAGCTGTGGTGGCACTGTCTGAGCACGTTGCGTGGCTGTTGGCGGGGTTTTGCGGCCGTGTCTGTGGTAGAGGTGCTGGCGGTGGTGCATGTGTCTGCACCTGTTGAGGGACACAGCAGGACATCGCCTGCCCACTGGGGATGATGATGGGGACTGTTGCTGAGGCAGCAGACATGCAGGTGGCAGTGCTGGTGGCTGTGCTGGTGGTGGTGCAGGTGGCGGTGTCCACCGCCGTACTGGTTGATGTTGTGGCTGACAGAAGGGGTGACTCTGGTCCCTCAGCCGGAGCCTCTGTGCCCTGTCCTGACCTGCTCTTCAGCTTGTGTCCCTTCCCCACCTTTGATGTTGCTGCTGGTGCCTTGTCACTGTCCACTTTTGGTTTGGAGGAGCCCTTGCTTGCTGGTAGGTGCGGCTTCTCCCTGCGGCATGTGGGCACCTTCTTCACCTTGGCAGGTGGTGGAATGGCCTGCTCCTTGGCCTCGCTAGGTGGCACACTGGCAGCCCTGATGGGTGGCGCCCGCGATGTGACCGGACTTGCTGAGACCACTGTGCTGGAGGATTTGGTGGCTGAGGTGTTGGGCTAGGACCTGGACAGCCTGGCCCTGGGGGAAGGACGGGGGGAGGTGTAGGGAAGAGGTCAAAGTTTGCGAGGAAGAGTTTCATAGACACACTGGGACGGGAAGATGGAGGGAGTTTGGGAGTGGAGGAAGAGGTAGTGGTTGTAGGAGGTGTACGTTTGCTGAATTTGGGTGAAGGTGCATGAGCCAGAGGCTGTTGTGAGGTGGATGGCTGTTGGGTGGGTGTGTGCCTGCATTTGTGTAGTTTGGGAGGAGGGCTCACAGCTAACAGACACACTGGGAGAGGACACAGGGGATGTGTGAATGGTAGTGGGGGTGGTGAGTGCACGTGAGCGGTGTGTGGTGATGGGCGTGCTGGTGATGGAGGTAGTGGATGAAGATGTAGTGCATGCAGGTGTGAGTGGAGATGAGACATGGAGGGAGGAGGAGGACATGGAGGAGGGGGGCACAGTGGAGGCAGTGGATGTAGGTGTGTCTGCATGGGGATGGTGCTTGTGTGTGTGCTGGTGGGATGTGTGGTGCTTATGTTTGCCATGTCCACTCTTGTGGGTTGATGAGTGTGCATGCTGGTCTGATGGTGTGCTTGGGATAGGCTGAGGTACAGGGGATTGAGTCTGGGTGGAGGAAGTTGAAGGGGAGAGACTGGACACAGGGACAGTGGCTGCCATCAGTGCTGAAGCCAGAGCCTGAAATGCTCTCTGTTGGGCCACCTGGCCAGAATGAGTGCCATCGAGGAATGCATTTGTTTGCTGCAAATGCCTTCAACACCCTGGATGGCATTCAAAATGGTAGATTGCCCAACAGTGATCTCAGGAGGTCAATAGCCTCCTCACTGAGGGCAGCAGGGCTGACAGGGGCAGGGGCTGAGGTGCCTGGGGTGAAGGAGATGCCCACCCTCCTGGGTGAGTGGGCACGGGAAACTTGATGAGGGGCTGCTGGGAGTTTGGTGCTGGTGGGGGGTGGCGGCTGTACCTGTTGATGCTTTGGGCACAGAGGTGCCCGCCACCGCAAGGGAGCTCCCATCAGAGGAGGAGTCGCTGTCGCAGGTGTCTGCTCCTGTCCCCGTCGTGGAGCTCCCCTCACCCGCCATCCCACTGGAGCCTTCGGACTCCGTTACTTCACCCTCCAGGGCCATGTGGGATACAGCTCCCTCCTGCTCCGGTGCCACTGCTCCTCTGCCAGATGATGCTAATGAACGCAAGGACAAGGGTGACAAAACAAAAAGGGGGGGAAGACAGAAGAGACACATGGTCAATGCATCCAACACCACTACCGTTGGCGGACACAACACACAAGGAGCAGCCCGATGCACTAAGCCATGCACTGTCAGGGCAGGGGAAAAGCACATGCCCATAGGGGACTCTGTTGAGAACCATATTATGCACAGCTGGAAGCCATAGGAGCCTGATTAGGTGTAGAGGGCAAATACCACCTTTGGGGTTGGACAGGGAATGAGGCTGCAAATCAATGGATCTACCTTTGGGCGTCTGCCCTGGCCTACGGAACCCACAGCCCATCTCCCCCACCCAGACACCTCGTAATGCACGCAGAGTCAGCTGAATGAGAGTGTACTCACCCCCTTGTGGCTGCTGTGATGCCCTCAAGCGCCCATCCAACTCCAGATATGCCACCGCCAGGATCCGGTACATCAGGGGGGTCATGGTGTGACGGGCACCCCTTCCGCGTTGGGAGGTCATCCCCAGCTGGGCCTCCGCCGTCTTCTTGGTCCAGAGGCGCAGGTCCTCCGATCTTTTCCAGCAGTGGGTGCTCCGTCTATGGTAGACCCCCATCGTCCGCACTGCCTTGGCGATGGCACGCCAAATCCCCTTCTTCTGGTGGGCGCTGACCTAGAATAAAAGTGAAGTTATAATGGATGTTACTCTCCCGCACAGTTCTTCTCACACATTGCCCACAAACCTCCCACCCTTGCCCAGACATACATACACACACCATCCTCACATGCTGGCCTGTCCCCCCGTCTCTTCCATCCATGACACTCCATACAATCATGTGCCATCCACCATGCACACAGTTTACTCACCTGTTTATCTGGAGGACGGTACAGTTGCGTTTACTGGGGGAGGACCCCATTCACCAGTTTCTCCAACTCCTTCACTGTGAAGGCACAGGACCTTTCCCCAGACACATGAGCCATTGTCGCTTACAGACACAGGTCACAGCAGCACTTGCAGTGTAGGTCCTCTCCTGTTGAAGGTCAGGTATCAAGTGAGGGAACTGATAGAAAATGGCGGTCACGTCCGCGGTGGTGCGTACTGTCACCGCCGGCGTACATCGTCATTGGCTCCTGGAACCCATAGGGCCCAAAGATAACCAATGCTGAATTGCGCTGTGGTCTTCAACCGCCTACCGTGAAGGTGTACAACGCCAGCACAGTTACCTCATTTCCCCTTGCCCCACCTTACAGGTCAGACAGCCATCATTTCAGGGGTCCACATGGCAGGCCAAATAACTGTGTCACACCTATTTAGGACATGAATAGAGACAGACAAAGGCACACAAAGAATAGTTCACTATTGTGCTAAACAGCCTTGTGAAATCTATGTGTTGTGTGACCCTCTGCTCACCGTTCTCCTCCATAGGGCACGTACGCTGGGCCAGGTGATGAGATGGTGGCATCCTCCAGTGTACAGACCCCTGGTGGACCTGTCAACAATGGAAGACAGACTCATAATTATCACTTACAGACTTGATCATGCAACAATCCAGGAACTGTGTGCCCAGTTGGAGCCTGACCTGATGTCAGCTATCCGTCATCCCACAGGAATACCCTCTCTAGTGTAGGTCCTGTCGGTACTCCATTTCCTGGCCAGTGGGTCTTTTCGAACAACAGTAGCCGTGGCATCAGGGATGTCCCAGACAATGTTCTCTACCATGTTGTCCAGAGTGTTATCTGCCCTGCTGAAACACATGCGCAGCTACATCGTTTTCCCCCAGGTGGACGATTAGGCCACAGTGAAAGGTGACATCTATGCCCTGGGACATATCCCCAACATCATTGGTGCCATTGATGGTACACATGTGGCATTTGTCCCCCCCCCCGCAGGAATGAACAGGTGTACAGAAACCGGAAACGCTACCATTCTATGAATGTGCAGATGGTGGGTTTGGCAGACCAGTACATCTCCAATGTGAATGCCAAGTATCCTGGCTCAGTGCATGACGCCTACATTTTGAGGAATAGCAGCATCCCTTATGTGATGGGGCAACTCCAGAGGCACTGTGTGTGGCTAATAGGTGAGCCTAAAGTCCCCACACAGTTTCATTTGCTCTCTGGGTGTGGGAGATTCCCTAATGTTTGGAGGATGTCTAACAGTAATCCCTCGATACTTGCAGGTGACTCTGGTTACCCCAACCTGTCATGGCTACTGACCCCAGTGAGGAATCCCAGGACAAGGGCAGAGGAATGCTACAATGAGGCACATGGGCGAACTAGGAGGATAATAGAGCACACCTTTGGCCTCCTGAAGGGCAGATTCCGGTGCCTCTATCTGACAGGTGGATCACTATACTACTCATCGAAGAAGGTGTGCCAGATCATCGTGGCCTGCTGTATGTTGCACAACCTGGCTTTGCAACACCAGGTGCTTTTCTGCAGGAGGATGGGCCTGATGGTGGTCTTGTGGCATCTGTGGAGCCTGTGGACAGTGAAGAAGAGGAGGCAGAAGAAGAAGATGTAGACAACGGAAACAACATCATCATGCAATACTTCTAGTGAGACACAGGTAAAAGGATGGAACTGCTTCCCACATCTCCTACTATTGTAGGACCTAGAATAAATCTGCTTTTTTACCTCTGTGTATGGACCCTGATTTGTCACTTTGGCTTTCCATTTCACAGATCTGGGTCCCAATTTGTGACCTCTGCTATGTTTACTGCTGGCCTACAGCTGTGTAACATTGGTATGTGAACAAGTACTTTGACATTGCTATATTTCAGAGATGTTGCAATTCCACATTTTTGAAAGCACAAACTGACTCCAGATTGTTTTATGATTCAAGGGTGTTTATTTCTGTGCTAATAAGTGGAGGGGGGTGTGCAATGAGCTGGGGTGATGGTGGAGGAATGTCCATGGCAGAGTCCAGTCTCTTGGTCTCACAGGTGCATTGTCCAATGGGGCATAGGAAGAGGAGCAATGGCAGTTTAAGGTGGACAGGGTGACAAAGTGGGACAGAAGTGTGACATTCAGGACGGTCTGTTTTCCTGGTGGGGGTCTTGACAATGTTCTCTGTCTTGTTCCTGGATCACAGGGACCGTTTGCGGGGTGGTTCTCCATCTGCAGGGGGTGGGGTGCTGGTGGCCTGTTGGTCCTGTGGCGGTGCCTCCTGTCCATTAGCGCCAGCAGAGGTGGGGGCTGTTCATCGTCCAGGCTAGTGTCAGAGGCCCGTTTGTGTCCCACTGTGTCCCTCATGGTGTTGACAAGGTCTGCCAGCACCCCTTTAATGGTGACCAGGGTGTTGTTAATGGACTTCAAGTCCTCCCTGATCCCCAGGTAGTGTTCCTCCTGCTGCCGCTGGGTCTCCTGAAACTTGTCCAGTACTGTGCCCATGGTCTCCTGGGAATGGTGGTATGCTCCCATGATGTTGGAGAATGCCGTGTGGATTGTCGGTTCCCTGGGCTTGTCCTCCCCCTGTCGCACAGCACTCCTCCCACGTTCCCTGTTGTCCTGTGCCTCTGTCCCCTGAACCGTGTGCCCACTGCAACTGACCGCAGGTCCCTGATTTTCTTGGGTTGGTGGGTTTTCCTGGGTTCCCTGTAGTGGTGGACACACTGCTGATTGACGTGTCCTGCGGACAGAGGGATGGGCCCGCTGGGTGGGTGCTGTGGTGGTGTTCCTGAGGGGGGACGGTCTGTGGTGGCTTGTGACAGTGGCAGTGGAACCGACTGTCCAGAGGTCCCTGATGGGCCAGGCTGGTCATCTTGATCCAGGCGTGCAGAGCTGCTGTCATCACTGTGGGCCTCTTCTGTGGGAGGACTGGATACGTCTGGCACCTCCTGTCCGGTGACGTTGGGTATGGGTCCTGTTGGGGTGTAAGTGCATAGTTTTAGTATCTGTGTGTGCCATCTTGTGCATTGGGTGAGGTACCCTCTACTCCTGTGCTTGCATCATTGGGTTTGCCCTTTTGTGATAGTTGGTTTGGGGTCTGTGTGGGTATCTGTACTGGACATGCTTTTGGTGACGGTGGTCCATGCATAGGTGTTGCATGCAGGGCCTTGTTATTGAGATGTGTGGGTTGTGATAGTGGGACATATGTGAGATGATTGAGTGATGGGAGTGAGGGTAAGGGTGGGGGTATGTGATGGCATGCAGGTGGGGTTGGGGGATATGGTAATAAAGATATGACTTACCAGAGTCCAGTCCTCCTGCTACTCCTGCAAGGCCCTCAGGATGCAGTATTGCCAAGACTTGCTCCTCCCATGATGTTAGTTGTGGGGGAGGAGGTGGGGGGTCCACCACCAGTCCTCTGTACAGCAATCTGGTGTCTTGATACCACGGAACGCACCTTCCCCCGTAGGTCGTTCCACCTCTTCCTGATGTCATCCCATGTTCTTGGATGCTGTCCCACTGCGTTGACCCTGTAGACGATTCTCCGCCAAAGCTCCATCTTCCTTGCAATGAGGTGTGCTGCACCTGTGATCCGAAAAGTTGTGGCTCTACCTGGATGATTTCCTCCACCATGACCCTGAGCTCCTCCTCTGAAAACCTGGGGTGTCTTTGAGGTGCCATGATGTGGTGTGGGTGATGTGTGAGGTGCTCTCTGTTGTGGTGTGTGGGGGATGTGTTGGTGTGTGTTGTTTGAGGTGCGTGAATGTTGTATGGGTGATGGTGTTGTGTGTCTGTGGATGCTGGTGTTGTGTTTGCTAATCTATCTCTGTGGGCTTCTTCCAAAAAAGTTGTTGTAAGGGTTTGTGGGTAATGTGGGTGTGTGTTTTATAGTGTTGTGGGTGTGTGGGTGTGTGGGTGTGGTGTGTGTATGTGTAGCAGGTGTTTGTATTTGGAATTGTCCAATGTGGTTGTGTTTTATAAATGTGTGTGTATTTTTAGCGGGACAGTGTGTGCCGCCAATGGATTACTGCGGTTGAAAGACCGCCACGTTGATTCGTGGGTCATGATAGTGTGTACGTATTCTTGTTGGCGTGAAAGTGTAGGGTTTGGTATCGCCAGTTTATCACTGACCTTTGGTGTGGCAGATTTGTGTGGGTGTCTGTATTGTGGCGGATTCCGAGATGTGGTTCGTAATACCTTTAGCGGAATTCCGCCGCCGCAGCGGAAAGTGGGATTTACCGCCAGGGTTGTAATGAGGGCCTAAATGTGCCAATTAGGTGTATGCCAATTTTGTCATGTTTATAAGGGAGATCACAAGCACTTTACAACTGGTTAGCAGGGTTAAAGGGTGCAGAGTCCTATGTCTAATGGGTTCAGTTCCAAAAGGCAAAAATCTGGGGGAATACCACGCAAAGAATTGCAATTTCCAACAACTTCACAATCTAGTTTTGAAACAAAACAAATGGCTTTATTACCAGGCTGGCGGTCCCACCACTGCTGCGGTGGTGGTGCAACCGCCACATTACTAGTTAAGTGGGCAGACCCGCATAAACACCTTTCTACCTGTCATGATCCATGATCCCGACGGGGTGATGACGGTCTTGGTTGTAATCAGCCAGGGTATAGTTGAACTCTGCCCTGCTGATTTCACACTCGTTCTCTTCTAACATCATACCGATTACCAGAACTCCCCACATATTTGCAGCAATAAAGCTTTTAAAATAAATAAATAAAATAAAAACTGGCAAGATTAGAAATAGAAAAAAAATCACCCAAACAACTATATCAAACTATCTTGCTACAGACTTCTTTCCAAGGCGACAAAGAACTCCTACAACCCTTGCTCCAAATATGTAACCTCACTGGAAGCATAGCCAGTGGCAAACCCTTTTTGAACTCAAAATGAAAAATCCATCCTTATCCAATTAAGGGGTTTACCCACCTACTTGTTATTAAATATGCAAATTGTGCAAGTATTCTAAGGCTCTACTACAACACATGACTTTTCTTTCGGTCCAATTCTTGCTCGCTCTGCTCTCATTTTCTGCTCTCCGTCTGGAATTGCTGTTTGACAATGTGAGGAAGCACAACTCACACAAGGAAATTGTTTTCTTAATTTATTTGATTAGTTGAATCCCTCTATTGAGTTATATATAGCTTTATGGATAATTGAGTTTTTAAAGTAAACTAGCTTCTATTCTTATGAGTTATACAAACATCTGGTGAGATATTTGTAAGTCACTGGTGGTTGGAACCAGCTCAGAATGGCATGCATATCAAAATGGTGGCTGCATACTTGAGGTGCAGTGGCACAGAATGGTTCCCTGTTTCTAGGGATCACAAGCAATTGTAGTCCCTGGGTGCAGAGGGAGGACAACCCAGTTGGCCGCAGAATCGGTGGCGGGATGGATGAGGGGAGAGAGCTAGCATAACAATGCAGCATGTACTGTAAGCACTATCACACCCTGGGGGAGCATGGAGAGTCTTTGCATATTGATTTGCAAGTAACAACTAGAGGGGCCTCCAACCACTTTAGCTAACTTGCACCTGCACTAGGAGAGGTTCACTACACACAGGACAGTTTAACCATTTTACGATCAACATAATGTGTGGTCGAGTTCTTGGCAGCGCTGCTATGAATCTCAATCTGATCTAAGTTAATTTTTCGGGGGGCAATCACAAAGAGCTTCTATTGACTTTTTTTTTAAATTCATGGTGATGGTTGACATCTCAATATATTACCAAGGAATGTTTATCGCTACCTCAACCAAAAATGGGATGCAGTCCATGCTACATCTTTATGTAAGAGCTTGACTACAGTATGTGGGCATATGGGCATCACATACATTTTGGTTAGGTATTGCTGTGCCCATGCCATTGCCCAGTCTACGTTAAGGTTTTCGTATTTTAAGACCATCTTCTGGTATGTATGAACATGATGGGTAATACAGTGATGTGACATAAAAGTACCTTCACTTTTCTGTTGAATGTTTTGTTAATCTGAACTCTAGATAGACCAACCCAGCCACAATATCTTGTGCACCTGGGAAAGGGAGAGGTAGGAACTCCTTTGGCAAATAGAAGGAGGACAAAACAATACATGACTGTGCAAGAGTCTATGCATACCAGCATGACATCCCACCTTATTAAGGATACACATGTACTTGTGGATCTCCTCCCTAGGGCATATAAAACCTCATCATTTATACCATAACCCGTTACTCATTGTAGGGACGTAGGAGATTGCATATATGAGGTGAAACAGTCTGACCAGGCCCAAAAGGCAGTCTTACAACCTGTGAATAGGCTATGTCCCACAACTATTAATCAGCTTCCAACAGCAGTAACTCCTGCAGACATCAACTGGGCAGCACCTTGTACAAAAAAATACAAAGCCCTTGCCCAGGAACTTATGCAATGTACTTGTGACAAAAGTTAACTGGGTATGAAACTATATTGTATTAGCCATAAATATTGAAATACTGAAATATTGAAATGAGTAGGGTGGCACCTGGCTACTGCGTCAGCTACGTATGTAAGAGGAGATATTAGCGTTGCTCATACTTAAATGGGCAAGCAAGTTAGTTCCTGACAAAGAGTGAGAACACAAATAATACAGATCCTAAACCCATATTACTCCCAAATGGTCTATCTTCACCAACATCTACCACAAACACCTCAACACAGCAACGCTCCCTCACACGCCTCTGATCCACAGCACAAATTAGAGCCTTAAAACATGACCCACATTCTCCACCACCACCCCTAACCCGTACGCCTTCCACCCTAAGCAGATGCAAATGAAATAAAAAACGTACCACTCTTCATGTCCATGTCGATTACACAACAAGACTACTCCACAAAAACAACACAGCCCGCCAACTCGCTCTTGCCCACTATCTCCACCACCTGCACATGCAAACCCAACAAAATGACTTCTAAGCCTGCTGAATGAGGACTACACCATAGACAAACAACACTATTGCTGTCCTGATGCAGTAAACCCATTCCCCGCAATCCTTTGAACAGTTATCTAAATGTGAATTTATGGATCTTGTCAAGGCAAGTAGGTTAGCTGGCTGCCCTTCTGACCTTTGTCCACCACAAAACTTTATTTTGGCTACCTCTGCTGCTACAACAGTCAGAACAATCATCAATATTTTTTTAACAACAGGAGTCTTTACAGAAGACTTAAAAAGTCATACATATACCAATTATTTAAGTAAACAAACCTGGACCCACATGCCCCAAACAACTACAGACTAATAACAAATCGACCTTTCCTGGGCAAACTTATAGAAAGAGCAGCATTCACCAAAATGTCACAACACATTGAAGATGACTTTATACTTCCCAACTACCAAACAGGATTCAGTCAAGGAAGAACCACATAATCTGCCCTCATCACCATCTGGGATGAGCTTAAAAACACAGTAGAGCAGAAGAGCATTGCTGCATTACTTCTCTTGGAACTTTCAGCTGCCTTTGGCACAGTTCATCATGACACCCTATTCCGAAGACTCTAGGAACCAGCATAGAGGGGACTGCTCTCAACTGGATCACATTCTACCATTAAACAAAATAAACGCCATTTATACTAACCGTTTTTCATCCATGCCATATTTCACCAAAGCAGAGGTTTCTCAAGGTTCTATCTCATCACCCATGCTTTTCAACTTCTACATAAAGTCATTACTGCCATTGATTCATGAATTTCACCTCACATGAGATAAGTATGCACATGACACACATGGTTCTTAAACTGGAACTCTCCAGGGACACTGGAAACTCAAAAAACTTCAGTTGCTTCTGAGTCATGATCAGTGGATGGCATGGAGCTATCTCAAATTGAATATGTCCAAGACAAAATACTCACATGTGGCAATTGGAAAAAATATGACCTACTCTGTGCCTAGACTGATGATTTGGGACCACCTCCCAAAGTATCCAAGAAAGTAGGAAACCTTGAGATTATCATGAACTCCAAGCTATCAATGAATGCCTAAGTGGAAAAGTTAGCAAGATTGAACTTCATTGCTATGAACACTCTGCAACACATCTTCCCCCAAATAGGATTTCCACACAAGATCCAAGTTTCTATCTCTCTTGTACTCTCTAAACTTGATTACTCCAATGGACTCCAACACAAATCATCTATATCAACTATGAAAAGACTACAATAACTTGAGAACTCCGCCCCCAGGCTACTTCTAAGTGTAAAGCCACAAGCCGACATCCCCCTGCCTTGAGGGCCCTACATTGGTTACCGCCTGCAAGTAGATCCACCTTCAAACTGCTTTGTATCACCCACAAAGCAATACATGGAACAGGACCACTTTTCATCAGGAATAAAATCACAAAATAAAACAAAGGAACCTCCTCTCCAGATTGGAACCTCACTTTCAAAACCCCAGCATACAAGAAAATAATTCATAGGTTGTATATATGTCTCTGTTCAAGCAGTCAAGTTATGGAATTCACTGTTCCCAAACATAAGATCCATGGATAGCTATCTTATCTTCAGAAGACTACTCAATAGTTGGCTTTTTCCTACATGACCACCATACTCAAACACATATATCCATCATATGCCTGTGTATGTAAACATGTATAATTTTATTTTATATATATGTATTTAGATATGTGGATATCTTTGCACATATATATTTACTACTTATGGTTTAAAAAATGTATAGCTATAACTCTAACTATAACAGCTGACAACCTATAACCACCCAACCCCGTGTCACGGACACTCTACGACTGTTCGCCGTGGGAGTTGGCTGCTGGGCCTGGCCAGTGGCTAGAACCTGCTCCCAACCCCCTATAACTACTCAACCCTGTGCCACACGTCCTCCGTTCGTGTGCAGTGGATCTTGGCTGCAGGGGATGGTCACAGGCCAGGCCTTGCGAACAACTCCTACAAACCATCCAACCCTACTCTGTGCACCCTATTTGGCCATGCACAGCGGGGGAGTTGGACTCAGGGCATGGCCTGCAGCTCCCAACCCCCTATTTTCACTCAAGCCCATCTATGCACAGCCTTTGGCCTGCGTGACGGGGGATGGCTTTGAAGCCTGGCCTGTGGCCAGGTCCTGTGGCCAACCCACTACAACCACCCTAACCTGCATCACACCTTCAGTCATGGAAAACAGGAGGGATGCAGCAGGCTCTGCACTGCTGCCAGGCCCTGTGGCCAATCCCTATACCAACCCAACCCCTCTATTGAAGTTTATAGATAACTTTTCAGAGTAAAATTGCAGAGAAAAACATTTGCTTTGCCTTGACCATGCACAAGAAATTTGGATGATTAGTACTTTACAGACCTGGAACTTCAACTTGGGAAACTGCTTTGTATATATCCGTAAATGCTTCTCATTCAGGTTTAATTTCTGTGAAATGAGCATCATCATGAATCCTGCCCTGCATACTTATCCAAGAAGAGGCCAACATTTTGTGCAGAATACCTACCCAACTGGAGTACTTTTCTATTGGCTAATTAGTAGGTGCTATCCCATTGGGTAAATGCATAGTGCATCTTCTATACTACAACTGGATAAATGAAGTCAAGGGAATATCTCCAGTGACTTTGCGTGTATGTAACTTAGACAAAGTGATTGTTCATTGAGCATCTTCATCACATACCTTTACAGGGTGGAACTGCTAAGGAAACACCAAAATATGTTTTCTCTGTAGATGTCACAGCTCCCACCAAGCAGAAGTGAACAACTACCTCCCAAGGGCGGGCACCTTAGGAGGTAGCAGGAGCTGTCCCTAGGGGTTGGCGATCCCTAGGGCCATATATGGCTCCAGGAGGGGGGCCGCAAAGACATTTATTCTAGCCTCAGGGCCCAGGGGCAGTGTGTGTGCCCTCCTCCTGACATTTTCCTCATTAATAGCTCTGGGGAGAAGGTGGTCCCCATGGTCCATGCATTCAGCCCGCTGTATTTTTTGTAAATGTAGCCCTGGGGAGGTGGTGATCCTGGGGGACCATGAGGCCCCTCCATAAATTTTGTTAATGTAGCCCTGGGGAGGTGATGGTCCCTGGGGCCAGGAGTTGTCCGAGCAGCCTGCTGTATTCTTATCAAATCTTGCCCTGGCGAGGTCCTGCAAAGCTCCCTTATTAATTTCATTATTGTAGCCTGGGGAGGTGGTGGTCCCTGGGGCCCAGCGGAGTCCATGAGCCCCCAGGTATTCTTATTAGACGATGTCCTGGGAAGGTGGTAGTCCCGGAGGCTTTGGAAAGACCAAGAAGGGGGCCCTGTGTGCCCCCCTGCGTATTAATTATTAAAAGGATGCCCTCAGTACATATCCCACCCAAGGGCAATATAAATAAAAAGAGCAGGACACCACAGTTTAAAAAAAATAAATCATGATAAAAGTCATGAATATTTTCAAATTTCATTGTGATTTAAAAAAACATGTTTTTGCCAGGCAGAGTCCCAGGGGGACCCTTGCACCAGAGATAGGGGGTTAGGACAATCATACCCTGCCCCCTTTTCTTTTTTTTGCATTTTTTCTTGAGACTCGGATGAAGCTGAGTCTCAAAATGGCTGCCTGGTTGAAATATTGGCAGCCAATCAGATCAATGAACAAGATCAGGAGGATTTGCAAAGTGTTTGCATCTCTAGGTATATAAATTTGGTTTTCCGTTAATTTTTCTTAAACTACTGAACGGATTTAAACCAAATAACAAACAGCGTAATCTGCACACCAAAAGCTACCTTTGTGACAAATTTTGTGTAATTCCGTCTAGTGATTCGGGGGTATGCATGTCTAAAGAGTCAATGGGAATGAACATGGTAAACACACTTTTATTTTAATCCCTCTTTTCTCGGCCCCTGCCTGATGGATCACCATAAAACTTTCTATGAACAACAAGACCCTATAAGGCACTTTTAAAAAAAATTGTGAAGAGGTGTGAATCTTCCTGAAATTTTTCCAAATAAGTGTGCTTGCTGCACATGGGAAGTTCCTGGGCCATGTCTCATCCAGGGGCTGGGAAAAAGTGTGGGTAAAAAATGTGCATTTCCCATGTTAATTCCCATAGGCGTTTTGAACAAAACTACAGCCCCAACCACTGATTGGAATTACACCAAATTTGGCAAAAAGCTAGCGTTCCTTACGCAGATTGTGCTTTTGGTTATTTGGTGTAAATCCGTTCATTAGTTTTTGAGATATTAAAGGAATTCCAAATTTGTATATCTCTGGCCGCTATGACTTCACGAATAATGACAAGATTGTGAAGGGAAATGCAGAGTTCTGAATGGCTGCCAACACTTCAACCAGTGCTGGCAGCTATTTCGGGACTCAGCTTCAGACGAGTTCCACAAAAAAAGTAAAAAATAAGATAAGGGGCCAGGGTAGAACCCCTCACCTCCTAGCTCTGGTGCTGGGGTCCCAGAGAGACCTACCCAGAAATAAAAAACACTTTTTAAAAAACATTTTGCTGGGATTTCGAGATGATGACACAAATTGGCGGTAAAGAGTTTAAAAACAAACAAGCACAAGCTGCTGCACTAGTTTGTAAGAAGCCCCCGAGTGGGACAGGTTTTAGGGGCATTGACATTTTGAGTGTCAAGGGACTTCCCAGACCCCTGCAGCCCTGGGGACCACCACCTTCCTGGGGATAAACTCATGTGTGCTGGGGGCCACTTGGCCCGTCTGCAGCCCAGGGGACTGTCACCTCCCAGGGGCCAAACATATTCTGTGTGCCTAGGGCCCTGCTGCCCTCCCTGCAGCCCCAGGGACCACCACCTCCCTGAGGATTTAAACAAATACAATGCTGTAGGGCCATGCACTTTCCTTTGCAGTCTCAGGGACTGCCACCTCCCGGGGGCATCTAAATAAATGAATGCGAGGGAGCTGTCCAGCCCTCCCACAAACTCAGGAACCACCACCTTCCCGGGACTTTGAACAAATACACTACGGTGGCACGCGACCCCCTTGCAGCCTCGGGTACCGCCACCTCCCCAGGACTACAATAAAAGAGTGAAGGGGTCTGTTGCGAACCCCTGTGCCCCCGGGACCACCACCTCCCTGAGGCTAGAATACATTGGAGGGGAGGCTGCAGAGCACCCCCTCATAGAGCCAATAATGGCTCTGGGGACTGCCACACCCCCCAAGGGCCTGCTCCTGCTGTGTCCCAAGGTGTCCAGCCTTGGGACATAGCAGTTTACTCTCACTTTGTGGGAGCTTTGACAGTTCCCACCAAGTAAGAGCAAACACCTCACAATCTGCAAGTCACTTGCAGAAAGTGAAATTTTCATCTGTTCCACTGCACACAAGTATGCATCCAGTGAAACAAACAAAAACATTGCTCCAACAAGCAGGGAGCTGCTTTTTAAAGCAGCTCCTTGGTTGTGGGAGCAATGCCGGCTCTTGGTTCCCCCCAAGGTCCTGTCACTCTCTCTTTATCTCTTTCATTCCATAAAGGGATGGAAGAGAGAGAGAGAGATTGTCATTTCAATGGTCTCCCTTTACAAATACATCAAAGAGTAAGACTAGCAAGATGTTTGGTACAACTATTACAGTTACCTTTGGATACACAGCAAAACAGAGTCACTTCTGGCCTAATGGTTGAGGTCTTGTGCTGTCACTCAGTAGGCTAAAGGTTCAAATCCTAGTATTGCGTGTAAGTGTGATTGTTAATTTACTAGTGTTTTGACTGTTTAACCTTCCTAGCGAGGGAACGTTTATGTTTCTTTCCAATCACACATGCGTGGATTGAAAGTCATAGGTATGTCTGGGAGCATCTCAGTAAGGAGTCACCTTTGGCTTAAAGGTTAGGGACACAGACCCACACACTGAAAATTGAGGGTTCTACTCCAGGTTTACCTGTTTTCATTTTCCTTCATTAATTTATTTTAGACTTCAAACGTTTAGGGTTCATACTGAAAGGTTATTTCACTCTTTATAATTGACAAATACATTTTTCTTTTCAATTTGTCCAGAAATTTCTATTTCTAAGTATACCATTCATCAATGGTATCACTCTCTCTCAATTTCTTTCAATTGCTTTTTCCCACTCACAGACCCACTCAGACCCTTGTGCACCCCCTCACAGCCCCAATCAGACCCTCATGCACCCACTCACAGACCACTCAGACACTCACACACCCACTCACAGACCCAAGAAGACACTCTCACAGCCAATCTCACACCAAAATGCACCCTCTTACACCTAGTCTCAAACCCAGAGAGACAGGTTATGTGCGGTGCGGGGTTGGGTGGTTATAGGAGGTTGGCAGCTGGGCCTGGCCTTTAGCCGGGTGCGGCGGTGGTTGGGTTTAGGTATAGTAATTAAAATTACTTTATGTTAAAGAAAACATAGAAATTAACTGAAAAAAGACAAAGGTTACAGGGAAGTTATAGCTAGGAAATAGAATTTAAAAAGTATCGAAATTCACAAAAAAAATCAAAGATTACAGGGACGTTATAGTTAGGCTAACATTTCACATGTAGAGAAACCAGTAAAATTCAGCAGTTATAGTTACCTTAGCTAACTATAACTTGTACCTCTGTAATGCACTGTTTATGACCTCACATATTACATCACTCATGACATGGTCAATGACATGGTCAGTGACATCACTGATGGCATTACTGATGATATCTCAAACGACATCACTGATGACATCATCTATATACTCTGTCCAAGTAGGGACCTTCACTCTAGTCAGGGTAAGGGAGTCACATTCCTAAGATAACCGCTGGACACAGTATAAATCGACTGCCAACTAGCTACCCCACATCTAACATATTTCACTGTATATACATCTTCACTGTAAAAACCAAAGGGTAAAGTGTTAAAGTAATATTACAGTTAGGTGAAATGTTTAGTAACATAACATGTTAACCTCTAAAAACCACAGAAACTCATTAGTGATAGTTATAGTTACCTCAAATAACTACGCCTTAAGGTAACTATAACTCATGTCCATCCCCATGCAAACTTTTCTCAACAATAATTTAATTGCACATCTTGCAATGATGCTATCAATGATGTCACAGAGGATGTCATGAATGATGTAATATATTGGGTAATGAGCAGTGCATGATGAAAGCGTGAGTTAAAGTTACCTTTGAGAATAAGGCTTTGGCTGTGTGTGGATACAGGTTGGCCCAAGGACCTGGCCTGCAGCCAGGCGCCCTGGCTAACCCACTCAGAGGCAACCAAACCTATGCTGAACATAGCCTTTGCAGTGGTTCTTCTCTATAATATTTGATTATTAGTAGAAAACGCACAATATAATTGACAAATATACAGCAGAATGAACAGATGGAGGGGTTTCTTACTCACTGAATTGCACAGAATAATTTTATAATACACATATCCAAACATATTTACATACAAAAAAAAGGAGTCCCACAAGCTTGAACCTGTAACATATAGCGACAACCATATAACAACATAAAAAACAAAACAAAACAGGTTTCAGACAAATGGCCATAAACAACTCCACATAAAAAGCAATATGCAATATCCATTTTTGTCACAAAACACATGGCAATTCGAGTTTTTTGTAGCTTAGTCAATTGCATTTCGACCCTCTATATAATGTGGGGTCTCATCAGGACAAAGTGACTGATGAAAGGATGTGAAAACTGACATTCATCAGGTGCATTTTTACTAATAATCAAATATTATAGAGAAGAACCACTGTTTTGGATAAAGCTAATAGCCCAGGTTCTTTTATGTTATAGCAGCCTTTGAGGTATTTTTCTAGCACACAGCATTTGGCCATGCACAACGAGAGACTGGTTGCAAGGCCTGGCCTACAGCCAGGCCCTGTTGCCAAAGACAGCCAACCCCACGATGAGTACGACCATTGGCCGTGCACAGTGATAAGTTGGAAACATGGCCTGCTACCTACCAACCCAAAGGCAGCCAACCTCACCCTCTGGCATCCAACCCCATGTGCCATGTAGGGTTGGCCTTTGGGCCCCAGGGGCCCCATCCCCAGGGCCAAAACATGTATATTAAGGGGTAGGGATGTGCAGTTCCCTCCCCAAGCCTCAGGGACAATTTCCATTAAAAAGTGGAAGGGGCCATGTGGCCATGCTCCCCTAGCCTCATTAGGCCCGGAAACCCCATCTCCCAGGGCCTAATTCAACACAATGAGAAGGACACGCAGCCCACTCCCCAAGCATTCAAAGGCCCCAGGGACACATTCCCTGGGGCTAAATCCTAATATAAAAGGGGAGAGGAAATGCAGGGCTGGTGGCCCACCTCCCCAAGCCTTCATAGGCCCAAGGGACCCCATCCACAGGGGCTGTATTTTATTAATCAAAAGCATAGGGGGCCCCCTCCCCGGGCCATCTCAGGCCCCGGAGATGCCATCCCCTGGGGCCTTTCTTTATAAAAGATAGGTGATCTGGTACCAGCCAGGGCACCTATTAAGCATACAGAGGCTGTGGGAAAAGCCCTAAGGTCTCTGTGGTTCCCCCTGACTCACTGCAGGGTGTGGTAGCCGGCATTGCTCTTGCCCGGAGGGCGAAGGTATTTATGCTGCTTTTTCCAGGTGTGAGCAATTTATTGTGTGTTTTCCTGCCCGCATCAGCCTGTGGGAACATTTTCAAAGCTCCCGTCAGCTGCGAGCAGATTTGGTGTTTATTCTGGTTTGCCAAGAGATTTCCAGGTGGGAGCAAATAGGTTTCCATGCCTGTGCTAGTGCATCATCAAATGTATTCACAGCCTTCATAAGATGTGCTAACATATGTAGGGTGCCTTTTAGTGGGGGCCAAACCGATGTTTGTGAGGCCAAAGTGAAGATCGGTGCTTCCATCTAAATCGCAAGGAATAAGGCTTGCACTGTTGTTCTGAATCTAGCTTTTGGAGGGAAGGGTTTCACTTTCCTCAGCAGTGACAGCCATTTCCATGTTGTATTGGTTTCTTGGTAATCTCTTCTTTGAATTTGAGATCTGTCTTGAGACTGGATCTAAGATTATCTGTGTTGTGTCAGGTGATTGGTGAAGCTATCTAGGTTCATGGTAGAGATCAAGGCTTGAATGTCTGACTGTTTGTTTCTTGATGAACTACAGTAATTAATTCTTTGTTAGACTAAGTTTCGGGAAGATAAACGACATCCAGTTCTGGATGAGTTTGAAGCATGATTTAAGTTATGGAATGTCATTGCTTAAAGCAATCAAGTAGAGCTCTGTTGATGCATTTGTGAAGCTCAATGTTGTCGGTGACTATGGATCAGAAGGCCTCTATAAAAATATTAAGATGATGGAGAAGAGCTTGGAAACCCATGGCTTTCCAGAGGAGGTGTTCAGAATTGGGATCTTGTGATTCTTATCTGGATGAGTTGGTGGTGGTGGTTTGAGAAGATAATCTTTGATAGACTGTGCCAGAAATGCACATACATGTTTGCATGGTGTGCATCAGTGTTTGATGTCTGCGTCTCTGAAGGTCACCTCAGGTTCAAGATGCTACCTGAGGAGCCTGTGACTCAGCTATATTCCATTCCTTGTATCTTAGTACACATATTAAATGAAGTATTTAATTAATGGAAGTTTTCTCAATTTTGTTCCCACATCATAGTATGGAAGTCTGTGTACAAGCACTCATAGGATGATCGCTGGGATGTGATCACAGAAAATACTTTTTTTTTTTTTTTTACAAGATAAAGGAAGGGGAAGATGCCAAGAAGCAGTTTAGTATGTACGAGAATCCTGGTGTGTGACTGGAGTCACTTGAGGGGTGAAGGAGCATTGCTTGTCAAACAAGGCATCCTGATTGTATACCTTCAGAACTGACATTGCAGATGGACCTGTGAATTGTTTCACACAAATATTGAAGGGCACACTGGGGCCATGAGTTTGATTAGTCTTGTGCCTATTAGTGCAAGTCTATTTTATTGGTTCAATGTTAAATGTGCTTCAAGCAGCTGGTTACCTGAATATTTCTGCAGAAGTATAAAACTGGTGGTGCTGGATTGCCAGACTCACTGTTTAAACAATGAATGGCTGTTTTATCTGTTTTTTTTATCTTGATCCTAATTTAAGTGTAGAATGCTCATTTTAAAATGAAACAACATTGTTACAGAAGCAGAAAACAGTACCAACATATCCCAAAGTGTAGCTTCATTGTCAGGGAGAAGGCCTCAGTTTGTCATATCTCACATGTGCACAGGTCACCCAGGCCTATTTCTAGGTGTGGCTAAAGAGCTTAAGCTATTACCTCCATATCATACATGTACGTTTAAGGGGTTTCTGTTAGTGCATATTCACTGCCTGCGATAGAGTTGTTCTAGCTATTCCTTCTTGACTTTACATAGCCTTAATTGTTGCTGTTTGTAGCAACATTCTTAGCAGGTACTCCTCTTTCTTATTCATAGTCATTCATAGTCCTTAACATTGTGCTTGAGTCATCCCTACATCTCCCAAACTCCTTTTCTATACTGCTGCCCTTTTGCCCAGAGGACCTCTCAGTTCCTGACTGAAGATCTTTCATTTCTCAACTCTCTGGGCATCCATCTCTTGGTCTCCTTCTCTTTACAGCTCAAATTCATTATCTTCTCATCCACCTGCTATTCAATATCCCTCGCAGTCCTCACAGTGTGGTGGCAGAACATAATGGCCATAACATTATCTAAGATAAATACTGTGACCCAATTATTGTCTGCAGAAACATCACCCTATTGGAGGTAATAATAAAAAACTGGACTCAGTAGGATTATATTTTTGTACATCATATTTGAGGCACAATATTTATATCAGACAATGTTTCAGTATAATCTGACAGCCAGGCTGACATGCCAACCATCTCACAAAAGAGCACTATAGCTCCTGCTTTAGCAGGTTAGTGTTGCTGACTACTAGGATTATCACATGCAGAGGTAGTGAGGGGCTGAGTAAGTGCAGATATAGAACACCACAGTAGTGGACAAAGAGTCAACTGTAGGAGCAGGATGTCAGTCTCAGAGCTACAACTAAGGATAACCCACAGTGGAGCACCGACACAAACAACACATACAGATATTTACAAACACTCAAAGACTGAGAAGACAGACAGAGGCAGCACTCCATAAATCAAGGCAAGGTCAGTGTAAAATCACGCAGTCGGATGGGGTTTAGTGAAAGAGTAAGCATAGAGGTGAACCAGTATATATTTTATTTTCCTTTTATTATTGTCACTCAGGTCAATAGAGCAGCCCACTATCAAAAATGAATAGCCACTGGCTCCTGGCCTATCAATCTAATGATAAAAACTTAGCGTTGGGATTAGCTTTTCATTGTCCAATTTGGTTAACACACTTCCCACCCAATGAGAAGGTTTTCTGCGATGTTTGCGTATTTTGATTCTCATAACAAAACCTGCCAGTGGTCTAAAATCACTTCTAACACTCAATTTGTTTTAGTCTTTTCCTCAGGGCACCATTGGGATCATTGGCAGGAATCCATGATGTTAATGTATAATGACAGACAATCTCAACCTCTAAAAATGAGGTAAGTATATGTGAGAATGTGGGCGTGCCTTTTGGAGGGTTATTATTCTGTAACTTACAGGTCTAGGTGTTTGTTGACCCTTCTAGTGTTTTTTTTTCTTGTCTCCAAGCCTACCTTGTAATGGCCTGTTGTTTGACCATTCTTGAGAAAAAGGCTTATGGAGACTCGTTGCTTCATGATGCCCTCATATGTGTCCAAGCCTCTCATTCCGGTTGCATTCTCATCTAGCCCTTCTTGTCTAACCCTTCTTTATATTTCTTCTTGTGGTCTAATCCTTCTGTCATGGTCCCTGTTAGTCTGTCACCCTGATGATCTGGCCATTTTTACATGATGTTCTTATTATGGCTCCTAGTAATCCATCTTGCTTGTGGTTAGGACCCCTTCTAGATACATATTTTCGAATTAGGGCCTCCAGTTCTGTAAGCAAATGTCTATAATGATGCTTAGCTGTTGTGTTTGACTGCTCATGACATCTCTACAGGGATTCTGGCTCCACCTGGCTATGTTTGCCTTACTGGTTTTACCTAAGGCCTTTCACCTTCCGCAGGATGGGCTTTTCAGGACCATGACAGGCTGTTCTCCATTGTTTGTACTCCTCCAAGATGAGGATGCTTTTGCTTCCTCAAGGCTTGTGTTCTGGTGTCACGTCATCTTGCCCAGGATTCTTTTTTGCAGCAGTCCTCTTGCTTCCTCAGCAGCGACATCCCCTTTGGTCAGGATTGGGCTCTTTTATTACTGGTGAGGTCTTCTCTCTTCACCTGTGTGTGTATCCTTGGAAACATAGAGAAGACAGAAGCATCACTAGATGAATGACCAATTTAGTTTACTAACTTATTCCTTTAATTTCTTTCTTTTGTGTCAGTCACCACACCGTTTGGTCTATTTTTAATTCCTTTTTTGTTCCAGAGTGCAAGTATGATGTGTGTGACTTACAACAAGAGTAGATGGCCCTAATAATGAGCCTTCCTTTCTTGTAGTACTACAGAGTATGTGTGAGTTTTCCTTTCTTGGGACTAAGGCTTTTTCCAGATTTAGATACTTTTTTGTAGAATTGTTAGTTTTGTTTTTATTTTCCTTCCAGTGTAACTCCGTCTTTTTGCATCTGGCATTTCCAGTACTCATTTGACCCAGTGATTTCAGATGAGACCCACTGGCACTCATTTTTGGGGACTGGCAATTATTTTCCTCATCAGACTTTCACCAACAGAAAGAGAGAGAAAAATGCAAAAGGGGAGAAGGAAGAGGGTGAGAAAAACAGAAAAGCAATGACAATGGGAAAAAACAGGGGTGAAAAAGAGACTAAAAAAGTAATATAAACTTGCAAGGAGTGTTTGGTGCTGGATGAAAGAGGCATGAGGTGGAATTAAGACAATACAGCCATGGAACTCAGCATCTCTGCTATTCATAACACCTGCCAAAGGCTTTTACGAAAAATGTTGGGTCCCAGCACCCATTGTTTTACAAATTAAAAGCATTAGGTACAACCACTTTTGAGTAGGTAGTCCCCATTTTTTGCTACAGAAATATTATGCAGGTGTGATGGACTGTTACACCAGTAAAAAGCTAGGTGCTAATAGGTACTGATTTCCGGAGAGTGTTTTGTGAAAAAATCTTTCCTCTAGATGTGTGTGGCAGACACAGTATTCCACATTTTCAGAATAGGCTTTGTGAATAGGTTCTAAATTTTTTTAGCAAAGAATTAAATTATTTTTGTATGAGTGGTCAAGCGAGGATTACACCTAGTTATCCAGGATGCAGAATAAGCTAGTAGGCAGTTAGACCAAGTTTCTGTATCACCTAGCAGATTAATAATTTTTTTAATACAATATTTCATCCTATGTTTTCAGTCCCTGAGACACTTCCATGTTGTTTTCTGTTTCCTGTTGTTCTTGAAGAGTGTGAGTGAGGGATATAAATAAACTTCATAAATTATTTTTTTATTGGAGTTTTTAACATATAATTTCTGTGAATTTACAGTATCTTGTGATTTTATCGGTTAATTGGGTATAGCTTCACCAGTCTTTTTTGTTGTGATGTTTTATTATTAATAAATATGATAAACATTTATGCCAAACTTTTACCCACCAACAGCACCGCCACTTTCCCACCACCAATCACAGAAAATCCTCACCAGTGCCAACCCCAACTCCAATAAAACCAATACCAATACCAGTAACATGACTACCATTACCATCACCACCATAATCATCAATAATGCCACATTTGCCACTCAAATCACTAGCATCACCATCAGCATCACTGTCAGCACCACCGATACAAAACTACACAAACAATGCCACCACTAATAACATCACCCGATAGCTCACCATCATAAATACCAGCATTAATAACATCACAAAAAAGAAAACACCACTAAGATATCACCCCATCCCAACCATAGACCAGCAATCTCACCACTACTACCAATACCACACCAGCAATACCACCACTCATAACACTGAGGCCACCAAGAATATCACCACCATGAATACTACTTCCCATAAGTTTAATAATAATATCACCACCACAGGACCAATACCACCACTAAACCCACTTCCATCCACAATGCTACCACTCCCAAGACCACCTATACTAGCTACACCACATCACCAATACGCCTACATCCACTAACTTTCCCAGGCACTAGCAATGCCCATAGCTCTGCCATTTCTGTACTACCTCATTGAAACATCATTTCACCCTGCCTCGGTTTGTATGAATTATCACATTGAGCCAAGTACTGTTTTGAAACTTGCACTCACCACAGCCCATTGTTTTCTTTTGTGGCATTTTTCATTTTATAGCTATTACGCAATGTATTGATAAGTCGTATAGTCCTGGGTCTGAGGCATCCATGACCTCTCTCTCAACAGACAGCAGCAGCATATCAAGTGCTACCCTACCACTATCCCATTCCACATTAGGAGATGTAAATAAGATCATTCAGCTCCTGAAAATGAATGCTATTAAATTCACTGACTTGCTCTGGAAATAATACAGAAAGCAGGGAAGCACCACCATTTTAATTAAAATTATTCTCCCTATCAACAATAGTAGAAATGTCACCAAAATATCAAAATGCCTTCTGTCACCTGCAACACTGTTCATAGGCTGCCCTCATCATTCGATTTGCTCTTGTGGCATACTTAAATACTCAGACGTCAGAAGGTCTCAAGTCCCATATTCAGAGGATCTGTCACCTACAGCCCAGTGGCCACCAGCAAGTGCAAGGAGAACATACATGACCTGCAAAAAGTCCAGATCACACTGCAAACCTGTTCACCCACGCAAGAAGGACTAAGACACTCCAGGTATGGTCCTTAACTTATAGTAAATTGTCATCAACATGGAGGGAAGCTGAGGTGTTACTTTTACCTTCCCACCAACACTATACCTAGTCACATCTTGTAAATTCAAAACCTGCAGGCCAGTGACTTGATTGCCAACGCCAAAAGAATAAGTGATGGAGTCATCATTGTCTAGAACCCCTCTCTGAGTCTGATTAGTAATGACTGCCCATTTTCACTCTTGTCCTGTGCATCCTAACTGTGTTGGGCAAATTCCATCCAATAGAGATTGATAAGGAATTCATTACATTTAGCAAGTTATTCTGTGAGGTAATACAATAAAACTATTTGACCTATAATGATTCAAATTATTTTTGCCTGATCTTTTCCCAGAATGCTGTTATCAAGATTTAGCTTGGCTGCTGCACTATTTACTGAGTTTGAGTGCCAACTTTGCTGGATTGCTGCGATATCAGTTAAATGTTAGTTTACGAGGTAGGACTTACTAACTAATGTAGGTAGAGATCCAGTGCCAAAGGGTGATATACCTTGGTCATAGATGTGATTAAACAG
Organism: Pleurodeles waltl; assembly: GCF_031143425.1. NCBI lineage: Eukaryota > Metazoa > Chordata > Amphibia > Caudata > Salamandridae > Pleurodeles > Pleurodeles waltl. Next base: position 206,466,989 of record NC_090437.1, read on the forward strand.
GAGCTGTACATCAAATAAATTATGATCACAGATCTATTCTTAGTATTTCAGTCAGTAATGAGAGTTGGTGTGAGTTCTAAAGCTTTATTTATAAATCTTTTTAGTTGGTTAATCTTTATTGAATCAGCACAAGAAATCATCTTGTTAAATAGATGTTCAATAAATCATTGTATCATTCAATATCATAATAAATGCATTAAGTGTGTTCCATAAAGGGAAATTTGCTAATCAAAATCTCAGAATGGGATTTGGAAAGGTGGAAAAAAGTGTCAGTCAGAACTCTTAAAGAGCTTCAGATATAGAAGATAGAGTATAAAGTCTCAATAATCAAGGCAGAACTTCTTTAAATAAAAGTTCATGAAACTCAGTAGAGTCTCAGATCAGCAAAGATTTGGGAAGGAAAGTGAATGAGCAATGATACGGGAGTCTTATGCTGAGATGGTGTGAGAAAATGTTCTCTGTACTCTGGAAACATTCACTAATATAAAAACAATGCATAAAAACATTTGCAACATATATTGTCTTCTTCTTCATGTAAGCCAGTCAGGAAATTGTGCCTTTATGGGAACAAGGACATTTTGTGGTAATCTCACCGAGAATATATTAGTCCTCAGACAGCAATGTTTTAGTGAAGAATTTTTAATAACATTTTATACTCAAGGGTAAGAGTTCTCACCCTTTGACTCTTTTTGAAGAAAACTCCAGTTCATGTTTTACATTATTCTACGCAATTGCAAGCTACCTATAAATTTATTAACTATATCACTGTTTGCTTTGAAACTTCTTTTGCATTTAATCATCTCTTCACATCAAGTAAGCTTTGTTGAAAGTTTAACATTTTACATGCCTAAACTAGGTCAACTTTGCAAACTGCAGCCTCAGCTTTTCAAGTCTAAAACATGTGAATGTGCCATCCTAGTGTGTTTACTTGAATTAAAGGATATTGCATTTTCATCTAAGGCCTAAATATTAATTCTACACATTATTGCATTCATTTTCATTATTTTAAAATGCTCCTTCAATAACATAATAAAAATGTGGAAGTCTGTGACAGAACTTTCAACATCTCTCATATTACACAGAATTCTACAGGTAGGCCATCAAATCAGTGTCCCTTTTACCTTTTGCACAGCTCAAAATGGTAGATAATTCTACCCTTCTTTAAGGCCTACTCTTGTCGCTGTCCCATGATCGGAGCTCATCTCTTTTACTTTCTCGCTATTCATCCACCACAACAGAGCAAGACATATTGCATTGGCTACCTTTACCGAAAGGGATTTTTTTGAAATCCATAAACATCACATATAGGGCCTTTCGTGGTACCGTGAAACCTGTCTGTACAGCCTTTAATTTGTCCTCTCTAGGAATTTCTCAACCATCCCTTTCTGATTGCTCGAGGACACCTTTTGGACTTAATTGTTGTGGTTTACAAATTGCCTATAAATCTATCAATCAATCAATCCCTGGCCTTTGTAAACCTCAAATACTCCCACATACATTCAGATCGTACGAAGCCCTAAACTCCTCAATCCCTGACTGGTAACCTCTCAGCTAAGCTATGGATGCCTCTCGTTGTACGTAATTGGATCACATCATTCTTGCTAGTGTAACATACACGTATCCCACCTTCTAAATGTCTACTTACATGCAACAAGTTCCCACAGCAATCCTTCATTTATATGTTACGACTGATGACTCTTTTCACTCTGTACCTTTTTTATCACATTTGTTACACAACACTGCTGCATTTTGTTTGTATTACACCTGGAACACCACTCCTACAGTCACCCAAAAACCACACTTGCTTTTAATATAAGCCACTCCAACCATCATCTTCCCTTTCCACACACACTACACCAGCATGTCTCCCAGGCTAAAACAGCAGTTCCTTTCAGCCATAGTAATGGCAGAAATGTCCTGCATAAATAATAATGAGAAAACAGCAGCCTCATGAGAGTTACCACTAAGTAACAGGGGTAAAATATGAAAGTCTGTGCATTGCGCTGTGATAATTGTGAACTATGTACAACACTGGCAATATACACACTAGAACAACAGCTCAATGACAAGCATTTAGAGTAAGGGATAAAAGGTAGTACGATCAGCCCACAAATTATTAATTCCAGTCTTCTTCCAACAAGGGTTGCAAGGCACCACAGTATAGACATTGAAAACCAGCAAAAACACCACTGCAAATAAAGTAAAACATGTACCCTACCTCTAGAGCACAACCAAAATTTCCGATAATACAAACCCACACTAGCCCAGGCACAGCTACCAAATAAATGATTTCATTTTATAGACCGCTAGAAAGAAATGCAGCATCAGTTGTATTATTCTCTAGCCTACTTAGACAAGGCTTCTCTTCTTCATGCATCTGTCATTTTACCCCTAAAATAGATGTTGTTTAACTAAAACTACCCTGTTCTAGGCACCAGCTGATTTTTGCCCTTGTACAAGATGCTAGAAAGAAGGCATTGGAGATCCTCACACAGGAACATTACAGGAATCTCCCTTGTGCACAATATCTTAACTTACAACAAGAAGCCTCTGACACTTTTAGTATGTTTGTTATGGCAGGAAAGGATCCTATACAATTTTGTGTATAAATCATCAGGTTGCCAGCATATAGGGGGTTATTACAACATTGGTGGTAAAAGCCGCTTACTGCTGTGCAAAAGACCGCCAACACACCTCCACGGCCACGGAATACCGCCACTGCCATTGTGACCCACAGCTTGGAATCCGCCAAAATCTAGACACCCACACAAGTCTGCCACACCAAAGGTCAGTGATAAACTGGCGATAACAAAACCGACACCGTCATGCCAACAGGAATACGCCCACACTATCACGACCCACTAATCCACACGGCGGTCTTTCAATCGCAGTATTCCATTGGCAGTACACACCGCCGCACTCAAAATACACACACATCTACAAAACACAACCACACTGGACAATTCCAAATACACACACCTGATACACATACACACACCACACCCACACACCCAATACACTATAAAACACACACCTACATCATCCACAAACCCTTATGACAACAATTGCAACAGAAGGTCAGAGAGAGACACCACCAGAAAGAACAATAGCATCCACAGGCACTCAACACCATCACTCACACAACATCCACGCACCTCACACAACACACCTCTAAATATCACCCCACACATCACAACACACACCACCCCACACATCACCCACACCACCCCATGGCACCGCAAAGACACCCCAGGTTTTCTGAGGAGGAGCCCAGGGTCATGGTGGAGGAAATCATCTGGGTAGAGCCACAGCTATTCGGATCACAGGTGCAGCACACCACCATAGCTAGGAAGATGGAGCTATGGCGAAGAATCGTGGACAGGGTCAATGCAGTGGGACAGCAGCCAAGAACTAGGGATGACATCAGGAAGAAGTGGAACGACCTATGGGGGAAGATGCCTTCCGTGGTCTCAAGATACCAGATTGCGTTTCAGAGGACTGGCGGCAGACCCCCACCCCCTCCCCCAGAACTCACTACATGGGAGGAGCAGGTCTTGGCTATACTGCATCCTGAGGGCCTCGCAGGAGTAGCTGGAGGAATGGACTCTGGTAAGTCAAACCTTTAACTACTTCATCCCCCACCCACCTGCATGCTATCACATACCCCTACCCTCGCCCTCACCCCCATCACTCCAACTCCTCACATATGTCCCAATATCACAAACCACACATCCCAAACCAAAGCCCTGCATGTAACACCAAAGCATGGACACCCACCACCAAAGCATGTCCACTGCACATACCCATACACCCCCCTAAACCATTATCACCCAAGGTCCCACACGAGAATGGAAGCACTGGGCTACAGGGTCACCCACCCATTGCACACCATGGCACACACAGATGCAATAATCACGCTTTTACACCCCTGCAGGACCCCTACCCAACGTCACCGGACAGGAGGGTCCAGACATGTCCATTCCACCCACAGAAGAGGCCCACAGTGATGGCAGCAGCTCTATCCAACTGGATCTAGATGACCAGCCCGGCCCATCTGCGACCTCGGGACAGTTGGTTCCCCTCACACTGGCACAAGCCACAACAGAGCTTCCCCCCTCTGGAAACACCAGCACAGCACCCACCCAGCGGGCCCATACCCCTGTCCCCAGGACACGTCAAGCAACAGTGTGTCCACCACTACAGGGAACCCAGGCTAATCCACCACCCCAACAACACCAGGGACCTGGGGGCAGTGGTAGTGGGCAAACAGTTCAGGGGACAGAGGCCCAAGGAAACAGGGGAACTGGGAGGGCTGCTGTACGATGGGGGAGGACAGGCCCAGGGAACCCACTCTCCACGAGGCCCTCTCCAACATCATGGGAGCCTACCACCATTCCCAGGAGACGATGGCAACGGTACTGGCCAAATTTCCGGAGACCCAGCGGCTGCAGAGGAACAGTATTTGGGGTTCAGGGAGGAACTCAAATCCATCAATTCCACCCTGGGCACCATTGTAGGGGTGTTGAAGGAACTCGTCAACACCAGGAGAGACACTGTGGCACAACAAGGGGTCCCTGACACTAGCCTGGACGATGAACTGCCCACCACCTCCGCCGGTGCTAGTGGACAGGAGGCACCGCCACAGGACCACAACACCAGCACCCCACCCCCTACAGATGGAGAACCACCCCGCAAGCGGTCTCTAAGATCCAGGACAAAGACAGAGAACAATGCCAAGACTCCCGCCAAGAAATGAGACCACCCTGATTGTCATCCTTCTGTCCCACTTTGTCACCCTGTCCATCCATCAACTGCCCCAGCTCCACTTCCTATGCCCCTTTGGACAATGCACCTGTGAGACTAATAGACTGGACTCTGCCATGGACATTCCTCCACCATCCCCCCTGACAATTTTACAACCCCCTCCACTATTTTGCACTTAAATAAACACCCTCAAATCACAAAACAATCTGGAGTCAGTCTGTGCTTTTGAAAATGTGCATTAGCAATAACAGTGGCAAAATGCTATATCCAATGTAATGTCAACATACCTATGTCACACAGCTCTAGTCCATGCGGAAACAAAGCAGAGGTCACACAGTGGGACTCACATCTGTGAAATCGAAAGGGAAAGTGACAACTCAGTGTCCACACACTGGGTGAAAATGACAGACAGATGAGAGGTAGAAGAATTAAATCAGATGTAGCAGGCAGTGTTGTCTTCTTACCTGTGTCTCACTGGAAGTATTGCTGGATCACCGTGTTCCTGTTGTCTATGTCCTATTCTTCTGCTTCCTCGTCTTCACTGTCCACAGGCTCCACAGCTGCCACACCACCTCCATCTGGACCATCCTCCTACAGAAAAGGCACCTGTCGTCACAAAGCCAAGTTGTGAAGCATACAGCAGGCCACGATGATCTGGCACACCTTCTTTGGTGAGTAGAATAGGGAACCACCTGTCATATGGAGGCACCGGAACCTGGCCTTCAGGAGGCCGAAGGTCCTCTCTATAATCCTCCTAGTCCGGCCATGGGCCTCATTGTAGCGTTCCTCTGCCCTTGTCCTGGGATTTCTCACTGGGGTCAGTAGCCATGACAGGTTGGGGTAACCAGAGTCACCTGCAAATGTCGAGGGACAACTGTTAGACACACACTAACTCTTAGGGACATCCCCAGACCCAGACACCTAGTCACACTGTATTGGGTCCATGTCCTTACCTAATAGCCACACACGGTGCCTCTGGAGTTGCCCCACCACATAAGGGATGCTGCTATTCCGCAGAATGTAAGCATCATGCACTGAGCCAGGAAATTTGGCATTCACATGGGAGATGTACTGGTCTGCCAAACACACCATCTGCACATTCATAGAATGGTAACTCTTCCGGTTTCTGTACATCTGTTCACTCCTGCGGGGGGGTTCCAAGGCCACATGTGTCCCATCAATGGCACCTATGATGTTGGGGATATGTCCCAGGGCATAGAAGTCACCTTTCACTGTAGGCAAATCCTCCACCTGAGGGAAAACGATGTAGCTGCGCATGTGTTTCAGCAGGGCAGACAAAACTCTGGACAACACGTTGGAGAACATAGGCTGGGACATCCCTGATGCTATGGCCACAGTCGTCTGAAAAGACCCACTTGCCAGGAAATGGAGTACTGACAGCACCTGAACTAGAGGGGGGATTCCTGTGGGATGGCGGATAGCTGACATCAGGTCTGGCTCCAACTGGGCACACAGTTCCAGGATTGTGGTACGATCAAGTCTGTAGGTGATAATTACATGTCGCTCCTCCATTGTTGACAGGTCCACCAGCGGTCTGTACACCGGAGGATGCCGCCATCTCCTCACCTGCCCCAGCGGACGTACTCTATGGAGGAGAACAGCAAGCAGAGAGTCAACCAACACTGAGGTACGTAAACACAACTTAATCGGAAAATGTTTTAAAATCAACATATGGCAGTATTAGTGTTTAAGCAAGGCCTAGATATGTGTGACGCAGTCAAAAATAATGCATTGTGGCCCCCTGAAATGGCGGCTGCCTGACCTGTAATGTGGGACAAGGGGATATGAGGTAACTGCGCTGCCGTTGTACACCGTCGCGGTAGGCGGTCAAAGACCATGGCGCAATCCTGCATTGGTTAACATTGGACCCTATGGGTCCCAGGAGCCAATGACGATGTACGCCGGCGGTAACGGTACGCACCACCGGGGACATGACCGCCATTTTCTCTCTGTTCACTCACTTGATACCTGATCTTCGACAGGAGAGGACCTACACTGCAAGTGCTGCTGTGACCTCAGTCTGGAAGAGACAATGGCTCATGTGTCTGGAGAAAGGGCCCCTGCCTTCAGCACGGAGGAGTTGGAGAAACTAGTGGATGGGGTCCTCCCCCAGTACACACTACTCTACGGTCCTCCAGACAAATAGGTGACTACACTGTGAGCATGCTGTATGGGCAATGCCTGTTTGGAGTGGTGTGGATGAAAGATAGGGGGGGAGAATGAGCCTTGCATGAAACGACAGTGAGTGCATGTGCGTCATGGCAAGGATAGGGATGTGGGCCAATGACTGTGACGGTGCGAACGGTTATATCTTCTCCTTTTCCCCTGTACTATTCCTGTAGGTCAGCGCCCACCAGAAGAAGGATATTTGGTGTGCCATCGCCAAGGAAGTCCGGACCCTGAGGGTCTACCACAGGCGGAGCACCCACAAAAGATGGGAGGACATTTGCCGCTGGAGCAAGAAGATGGCGGAGGCCCAGCTGGAGATGGCCTCCCAACGTGGGAGGGGTTCCTGCCGCACCATGACCCCCCTGATGTTACGGATCCTGGCGGTGGCGTACCCGGAGTTGGATTGGACGCTTGAGGGCATCACAGCAGCCACAAGGGGGTGAGTACACTCTCATTCAGCTGATTCAGCGCGCATTGTAGGGGTCTGGGTGGGGGAGGCAGGCTGTGGGTTCCCCTAGGCCAGGGCGAATTTAGTAGGCAAGGACCCTCTTAAGGCAGGCCCTGTGGCACCCCACCGCACCTGTGTACAGAGCCAACTACACCTAGTCAGGCTTCTGTAACTTCCATGTGTGCAGCAATCGGGCATAGCCTTGTAACCCATGTCCCTGTGATTGATTAGGGAACTCCAAGTGCACGGCGTAGTGCAGGGGGCTTCTGTGTCTGTAGTGTCCACCAACGGTAGCGGTATTGGATGCACTCAACATGTCTTTCTTCTGTCTTCCATCCCTTTTTGTGGTCTCCCTGTGCTTGTGTGCATTAGCATCATCAGGCGGAAAAGCAGTGGCACCAGAGCAGGAGGGAGCTGCATCCCACATGGCCCTGGAGGGCAACACAACGGAGTCTGAAGCCACCAGTGGGACGGAGGGCAAGGGGAGCTCCACGGCAGGGACAGGAGCTGAGACCAGCGACACGGACTCCTCCTCTGATGGGAGCTCCCTTGTGGTGGCTGGCCCCTCTGTGCCCCCCGCATCTACAGGTACAGCCGCCACCCCCCTACCAGCATCGCCCTCCCAGCAGCCCCTCAGCGTTTGCCCCGTGGACGCTCACCCAGGAGGGTGGGCATCTCCTTCGCCCCAGTCACCTCAGGCCCTGCCCCAGTCAGCCCTGTTGCCCTCAGTGAGGAGGCCATTGACCTCCTCAGGTCCATCACTGTTGGGCAGTCTACCATTTTGAATGTCATCCAGGGTGTAGAGAGGCAGTTACAACAGACCAATGCATACCTGGAGGACATTCATTCTGGTCAGGCTGCCCATCAGCGAGCTTTTCAGACTCTGGCCTCAGCACTGATGGCAGCCATTGTCCCTGTCTCTAGCCTCCCCCCTCCAACTCCTCCACCCAGACCCAAACCCCTGTACCTCAGCCTATCCCAAGCACACCATCAGACCAGCATGCACACACGTCAACACACAAGGGAAGCTCAGGCAAACATAAGCACACACATCCCACAGGCACTCACTCAAGCATCATACATATGCAGACATACCAACAGCCACTGCCTCCACTGTGTCCCCCTCCTCCTCATCTCCCTCCTCCCTCCCTGTCTTGTCTCCACTCACACCTGCATGCACTACATCGTCAGCCACTACCTCCATCACCAGCACACCCAACACCACACCCCGCTCACGTGCAGTCACCACCCCCACTACCATTCACATCCCCTGTGTCCTCTCCCAGTGTGTCTGTGAGCCCACCTCCCAAGGTACACAAACACAGCCACACACCCACCCAACAGCCATCCACCTCACGACAGTCTCCAGCCCATGCACCTTCACCCAAAGTTACCAAACGTACACCTCCTACAACCACTACCTCTTCCTCCACTCCCAAACCCCCTCCATCTACCCGTCCCAGTGTGTCCCAAAAACTTTTCCTGTCCAACCTTGACCTCTTCCCCTCACCTCCCCCACCCCTTCAGTCTCCTAGGGCCCACCTCTCCAGGTCCCAACCCAGCACCTCAGCCACAACATCTGCAGGAACAGTGGTGCCAGTAGTAACTGGCTTCTGGAGTGCGCCAGGCAGCAGGGCAGCCAGTGTGCCAAGGAGCCAGAGCACGGACAGTCCCCCACCTCAACTCACAAAAAGTTTACCAGTGCCCAGCGGGAGAGAGGAAAAAAAAATCTTCCACCAAAGCCTCTCCCAGGGGTACAGTTGGGAGTGTGGAGACAGCTGCGCACCATCCAAGGTGGGGAAGGGGCACAGTAAAACAGGCAAGTCTGGGAAAACCTGCACGGTGGACAAGACTGCCACAAGCACCGATGCCAAGGACACCGCCGGCACAAGCACAAGCACCGCTGCCAAGGACACCGCCACCACAAGCACCGCTGCGAAGGACACCGCCGCCACCAGCACTGCAGGCCAATGAGCGCCAAAGATTCCGATGCTACTGAGGCCGCCACGAGCAGGATGAAGCACTCTGGGCACAAAGCCCCCTCCAGAACCAGTGGAGAAAGGCATCCACTACCTCAGTCCTTGGCAGGATGAAGCACTCTGGGCACAAAGCCCCCTCCAGAACCAGTGGAGAAAGGCATCCACTACCTCTGTCCTTGGCAGGATGAAGCACTCTGGGCACAAAGCCCCCTCCAGAACCAGTGGAGAAAGGCATCCACTACCTCAATCCTTGGCAGGATGAAGCACTCTGGGCACAAAGCCCCCTCCAGAAGCAGTGGAGATTCACATCAACTACCTCAGCCCTTGGCAGGATGAAGCACTCTGGGCACAAAGCCCCCTCCAGAACCAGTGGAGAAAGGCATCCACTACCTCATTCCTTGGCAGGATGAAGCACTCGGGGCACAAAGCACCCTCCAGAGCCAGTGGAGACTGTTATCCACTAATGAGACAGTGGCTTTGCACTCCCCAGGATGCAGCAGTGGGCAACCCACCCACTGGAGAAACTTGAGAGACTGTGGCTTTACACTCCCCAGGATACAGCAGTGGGCAAACCACCCACTGGAGAGACTTGAGAGACTGTGGCTTTGCACTACCCAGGATAAAGCAGTGGGCAAACCACCCACTGGAGAGACTTGAGAGACTGTGGCTTTGCACTCCCCAGGATAAAGCAGTGGGCAAACCACCCACTGGAAAGACTTGAGAGACTGTGGCTTTGCACTCCCCAGGATAAAGCAGTGGGCAAGCCACCGAGTGGAGAGACTTGAGAGACTGTGGCTTTGCACTCCCCAGGATACATCAATGGGCATGGAGCCCCCTCGTGGATCTGGCGTTGTGCACTCATCCGGCTGAGGTGCCCCCCCTTCCTCCTGAGGTGCCTGTTGTATTTTTACCTGATGCCCCAGCAGTGATCTCTCCGTTTTGATCGGGTATTGAGTGTGGGCCTCGCCCATGCATTTTGGGCCCAGTGGTCCACCGACTATGATGGTGGAATACCTTGGACTTGTATTCTTGGTGTATATATTTGTTTCTAGTGTAAATATATGTATATGAATGTATATATTTTTGATTACTGTTTTTGAATAGATTACAAACGTTCAAATCATTTCCTTTTGTCCTTGCATTCTTCCAGGGGGAGTTGGGGGTTGTTAATGTAATGTATCAACATGTACTTGTGTGTGTATTGTAGTGGGTGAGGGTGGGAGTGTTACATGTGTGTGTCACTCTTTTTTCCCTCCCCTGTGTCGTAGGTGCAGTACTCACTGTGGTCTTCGCCACCGTCTTTGTTGTTCCTGGTAGAGAAGCAGGAAGACAAAGCTTGACAGTATCTGGAGCTCGGGTTCCATGGCGTCCTGATTCCTCGTGGGGTGTGTAGAGGTAAGCGTTTTCCCTTCCAAGTACTGTTTCCGCCGTGTTTTTGTTTGCGGTGAATCCGCCCCGGAAAATGTGGTGGATTGGACTGTTGTAATACAGTGGGCGGAACCTTGTCTTCCGCCTGTCTGTTGGCGGTGACCGCTGCACTGTTTGTTTGTACCGGCGTGACGGTTGGAGTGTTAAAGTGGCTGTATATGTTGGCGGTTTCCGCCATGGTCGTGATTCCATTTTTTTTACCGCCGGCCTGTTGGCGGTTTTACCGCCGCTTTAACACCGACCGCCAGGGTTGTAATGAGGGCCATAATGCCATTTTTTTAACCCACTCATGATGTTCAAAAGGGATAACCTGTTGGTTACCCCCTCAATCTAATCGCTAAGGATTCAATATATAAGCTGAAGAGTAGTGGCGCTAAGGGCAACCCTTTCCGTGTTCCTCTCTGTATTTGAATTTGATTATTTAGGTTCCCATAAACTAATATCCTAGCCTTAATCGCCTCGAGGAATCTATCCCTCAAACCATATTGGGGTATGTTTCCTTCTACAGTCACAACTATAGCAGATACAAGGTCATTGGTCAGCTCATGCAATTGTCTGCTCCTCATAAAGCCCCTCTGACCCTCATGCACCAACCCTCCCATCACCTTCTCCAGTCTTCTAGCTATGACTTATGTATACATTTTATAGTCATTATTTAACAAAGATATAGGTCTGTATAATTCAAAAGCTTTGGGGGCTTTCTTGGGTTTTAAAAGTATCTTAATTGCCACTTTATCTCATGAACTTGGCTGTACACAACTGTCTGTGCATTTAGTATTGAACAACCTAGTCAGGACCTGCGTTAGCTCATTCTTTAATGTCCTATATAACTCGTTAGGTAAACAATCTGGTCCTGAAGCCTTCCTCTTTTCAGTCCCTTGATGACTCTACTCACTTCCTCTGATATTATCTCATGGTTTAAGGCGTGCTGCAAGCCCAATTGTAGGATGGAAAGTTCGACTTCCTTAAGCCCACTAATTATTTGCTCTTCTGTGGCTTTTACATCATCTGCATACAGAGTCTGAAAGAAGCTAGCAGATACTTGTTCTATGTTTCAATCCTCTGTGCACCATTCACAAGTCTCCTTGATTATAATGTCTGCAATCATGTTCTTTGATCTTTCTACCCTCGTCTTCCACACTAGCAGCTTCCCATAGCCCTCCCCATACTTGCAATAGGTAAGCTTGCTAACCTCCCATTTTTTCCTCAAGAGATCATCCAGATAATCTGCCAGTTCCTCTCTTGCCTCTCTATGTTTATTCTTGAGGTTGGACCACTCCCTATATTACCTTTGCTACATTCTAGATCCTTTGCCGCCCCTTTATCTTCATTTTGAGCTCCCGAGTTCTAGACTTGTGTGCTTTTCTTTTAAAAGCAGCATAACTGATTATCTTCCCGCGAATAGAAGCCTTGAAGGCCTCACACACAAAATTCACAGGAGCAGAGCCTTTATTCACCTGGGAAAACTCTAACCTGTCTTTCTTATGTTGACTAACAACTACGGGGTAATTTAACATTGTTCTATCCATGGTCCACCTGTATTGAGATGCACCTTTGTCCAGGATGATTTCAAGTTTCACTGCAAGAGTGATTGGAAAGGTGCTTCAGTTGATGTGCTATCTCTTTTATTTTTGGGGCCAACCTCCTGCTTATCAAAAAAAAAAATCTATCCATGAGAAGTGTCCATATTTTTTGTGGTAGTCTGAATAGCTCTTCTCTTGACCTGCTTTCTGCCTCCAAATATCCACTAACCCTAGGTCATCAAACAGTGAACACCCTCCCTCATCTTAGGAGAATTGATCGCTGGTCTTGACATAGATTGGTCTCGAGTGGGGTCTATTAACAAATTAAAATCTCCTCCTATCACTAAATATTGTCTGAGCTCTATCTCCACCAGCTGTCCATGCAACTCCAAGAGGGGAGACGAATCATAAATATTAGGGCCATAATATCCTACAAATGTGTACCCTCCCCCCATCTAAGTTAGCATATATTATCAACCATCTCACTCCTGGATCCGCCACACACTTTTCTACTTTGGCCTGCACTGAGTTCTTTAACAGGATGGCTATCTCCTTTACATTACACCGCTAATTTGCACATGCAAATTGGTTCATCCATTTCTGTCCTTCTAGGATTTTATACTATTCTTCTTGTAGCAAATGTGTTTCCTGCAGTATTATGACCTTGTAGAGTAACTGTTTGAAGTATTCTAAAATTCTTCTCCTTCTGCCCTACACCCTGAGCCCACTCACGTTCCATGGCAGGACAGTTAACCTTGTCTTGTTTATCATGTTAACTCTAGGCTACTAACATTTTTGTCTTTTGTCTCATATGAAGAAATCATTTTTCTTTTTGTCCCACATGCTCCCGACCCCATGAATCACCTATTGACCCTTCACCTGCTTGCGTGTCTCCCCAACCGTTTCCCACCTTCTCGCCCTCCCTGACGAACCATCCAAAACCACCTTATTGGGTATTTCTGGTACCCTTAGGCTCTGTCTCCCTGTGAACTACTGATGATTCTCTTGTATCTGCTGAATTAACCCCAAGAAATTAGCCAAAATAGAGTGATTTTTTTTAATTTTTAAAAAAAAAATGGGAAAAAGGGGCTGCAGAAGAAGGCTTGCGTTTTTTTCCCTGAAAATGGCATCAACAAAGAGTTTGCGGTGCTAAAATCACCAGCTTCCCAGCTCTCAGGAACAGGTAGACTTGAATCAGAAAACCCAATTTTTCAAAACAATTTTGGCATTTTACTGGGACATACCCATTTTTATGATTTTTTGTGCTTTCAGCCTCCTTCCAGTCAGTGACAGAAATGGGCAGGAAACCAATGCTGGATCCCAGAAACCGCAAAATTTCTGAAAAGTAGACAAAATTCTGAATTCAGCAAGGGGTAATTTGTGTAGATCCTACAAGGGTTTCCTACAGAAAATAACAACTGAAAAAATAAATATTGAAATTGAGGTGAAAAAATCTGCAATTTTTCTCTCCGTTTTACTCTGTAACTTTTTCCTGCAATGTCAGATTTTTGAAAGCAATATACCGTTACGTCTGCTGGACTCTTCTGGTTGCAGGGATATATAGGGCTTGTAGGTTCATCAAGAACTCTAGGTACCCAGAGCCAATAAATGACCTGCACCCTGCAGTGGGTTTTCATTCTATACCAGGTATACAGCAATTAATTTGCTGAAATATAAAGAGTAAAAAGTTGCTATCAAGAAAACCTTTCTATTTCCAAAATGGGCACAGGAGAAGGTGTTGAGGAGCAGTGGTTATTTGCACATCTCTGAATTCCGGGGTGCCCATACTAGCATGTGAATTACAGGGCATTTCTCAAATAGACGTCTTTTTTACACACTCTCTTATATTTAGAAGGAAAAAATGTAGAGAAAGACAAGGGGCAATAACACTTGTTTTGTTGTTCTATGTTCCTCCAAGTCTCCCGATAAAAATGATACCTCACTTGTGTGGGTAAGCCTAGCGCCCACGACAGGAAATGCCCCAAAACACAACGTGGACACATCCCATTTTTTGACAGAACTTTTGCAAAGTGCCTCCCTGTAGATTTTGGCCTCTAGCTCAGCCGGCACCTAGGGGACCCTACCAAACCTGTGCATTTTTGAAAAATAGAGACCTAGGGGAATCCAAAATGGGGTAACTTGTGGGGCTCTGAACAGGTTCTGTTACCCAGACCCCTTTGCAAACCTCAGAATTTGGCTAAAAAAACACATTTTCCTCACATTTCGGTGACAGAAAGTTCTGGAATCTGAGAGGAGCCACAAATTTCCTTCCACCCAGCGTTCCCCCAAGTCTCCCGATAAAAATGGTACCTCACTTGTGTGGGTAGGCCTAGCGCCCAAGAAAGGAAATGGCCTAAAACACAACATGGACACATCATATTTTTTCACAGAAAACAGTGCCTACCTGTGGATTTTGGCCTCTAGCTCAGCCGGCACCTGGGGTAACCTAGCAAACCAGCACATTTCTGAAAACTAGACACCTAGGGGAATCCAAGATGGGGTGACTTGTGGGGCTCTGACCAGGTTCTGTTTCCCAGAATCCTTTGCAAACCTCAAACTTTGGCCCAAAAAACACTTTTTCCTCTCATTTCGGTGACAGAAAGTTCTGGAATCTCAGAGGAGCCACAAATGTCCTTACACCCAGCGTTCCCCCAAGTCTCCTGATAAAAATGGTACCTCACTTGTGTGGGTGGGCCTAGCGCCCACAAAAGGAAAGGGCCCAAAACACAACGTGGACACATCACATTTTTTCACAGACAACAGAGGTGTTTTTTGCAAAGTGCCTACCTGTGGATTTTGGCCTCTAGCTCAGCTGGCCCCAGGGGGGGCAGAAATGGCCTAAAATAAATTCCCCCCCCCCCCCGGGAGCGACCCTTGCCTACAGGGTCGCTCCCCTTGCGTGAAGGCGCAAAAAAAAGATCCCCAGTGCCTAGTGGTTTCTGCCCCCCTTGGGGCAGATTCGCCTAAAATCGGCCGATTTGCCCCCAAGGGTGGCAGAAATGGTCTAAATACAATTTGCCCCTCCAGGGGAGCGACCCTTGCCTAAGGGGTTGCTCCACATCTCTAAAAAAACAAACAAACAAACAAAAAAACACAAACAAAAAATTAGTCATGGCGCCTAGAGGATTCTGCCCCCCGGAGCAGATCGCCTAATAACAATAGGCCGATCTGCCCCCAGGGAGGGCAGAAATGGCCTAAAATAAATTTGCCCCTCTCACCCCTCCGGGGAGCGACCCTTGCCTACGGGTCCCTTATGCCAATTTCCTTTGTAAAAAAGACATCCCTGGTGTCTAGTGGGCATTTTGACAGCCGGATTGCTTTCAATCCGGCTGCCAAAACGCTGAGAGAGACTTCAAAGGGAAGGAAATACATTTCCTTCCCTTTGAAGCCTCTCTCGGCCTCCCCCAGCGCGATCGGAAGAGAAATGCAAAGCATTTCTCTTCCGATCGCGCTGGAAGCTGAGCTTCCAGCGCAATGGGGGAGGCTCCGAGACAATCAGCGTGCGCTCGCACGCTGACGACACAGGGGGGGTGGGAGGGTCAGGGGTGGAAGGGGAAGGGCTTCCCCTTCCATCCCTGACTTGGGGGGGAACCCCACAGAGGGAGCGCTAGCGCTCCCTCTGGGCTGTGTGCCCAGGACGTAATTGTTACGTCCTGGGCACAGCAGCACTGTGGTACCTTAACTAGTGAAGGGTCTGGTATTAACTTAGAAAAAAATACAGTCACATTTGCTTTTTATACTGCTGGTAATTGCATAAAGGGAAATCTGCGTGAAAGTTATCTTCTGAGGTACCAAACTGCGTAGATTAGGTTAGATCAAAACAAAGTATTTGCAGGTTCGACTGTGCAAATGGGTTGCAGAAGCGAATGTAGATGTGGGAACCGTTTGTACACACTTTTCAGGAAAGGGGTCTAAGGATTAAAGGCAAGTAAACTTTGAGAGGTGTATGAAGTGGAGCTTTGGAAACTTTCTATATTTTGAAAGAGGCTTGGTGAAAAAGTTGGGACCCTGTATAGAGTGGGCCCGGTCGTAATTGAAAGGAACTTATGCACCTCTTGTCTCACATGAGGACAAAAAACAACCCTCTGACACGTTTCACAAGGCAAGACAATCCATGCAGCACTTATTTGTATGCAGAGAAGGTAATTTTGAATTGGGTACCATTAAGTGTAACTATTCCTGCCATGATGTTAGCAAGCCGAGAATGAACACCAATCAGAACTTCAAGGCAATTCTCTCTTCCATTTGTAAGCAGACTCATCAACAACGATCGTCATTTTGGAAGTGTATTCCCCTTCAAAGAAGGAGATAAAGCTCTCTTCAGCCAGTCAAAAAAATGACTGCATCAGTAACAGATATGCTGTCAATTTCTTAGCTCAATCCAGGACGATGATTGAGTAGGCACTGAGGCCCCCTTGATTGGATAGGAGGTAATCATTTACTGATTTACATAATTCTACATGATTTTAGTTTCCCACATCTCCCGTTATAAGTATTCTAATCAAGTCAAGTGTAAGTCTGCATGATCTCTCCAACAGTCACTTGTAAATGCTGTGGATGCTTCTATTTTCTGATTGTATCTGGCTCCTATTGTAAGCCGTGACCCCTCAGAGCAAGGTTTTGGCCCAAAAACCGTTCCATATAAATATGTATATTGTATTAATTTATTTATAAATAGATGAAAAGAAGTTTACATAGCAATACTATAACTTTCCTACAGTGGCTCCTAAATGGGAGGATTATAAAGCAATGTTTAAA
The DNA here is from genome assembly GCF_031143425.1 of Pleurodeles waltl. Lineage (NCBI taxonomy): Eukaryota > Metazoa > Chordata > Amphibia > Caudata > Salamandridae > Pleurodeles > Pleurodeles waltl. The sequence continues at coordinate 206,484,079 of NC_090437.1, forward strand.
ACATGTAACTTTTCTAATGCTATAATTCAATTAGTTTCATATTTTAATGACAAAGGCGCCAGTCAAGTGAGAAAAGCTGTTACTGCACATCCCGTGATTGAGGAATAATGACAGTATCAATAACAAATAAAGGGACAGGGAGAGTTGAAGGTCCAGTGTATATTCTCCCACAATGGAATAATGACAGTAGTCTGAGGGCTAAAGAACAGTTAAGAAGATGTGGATCCATTTTCATTTGAATGGCAGGTGTGCCCCAGCTTCTTTTTCTGCAGCGTGTTTTCAGCATATGGATGTACTCGAATTTACTAGCCTATAGATACTTCACAACTCTAGAACTAGTGGCCTTACTTCACTAGCCGTTCATGTTCCAGCCTCAGGATGGAGAGAATTGACCGGCAGACCAACCAGATTTGCCTCTATTTACAGCCACACACCTACAGCTGAAGTTCTCAGTAAAGTTATAAAACGGTGTCTTAACAAGGGTATGTTGTTTGTTTATCCTTCACACTCACAGAATCATTTCCCACTCCGCCTGGTCTCTCCCACTCACCAACTTCCCCCACAGCGTCCTTAAGGATTGTTTGGATCAATACAGTTAGCTTCTACTCCTGCCACATAAAGCAAGTCATTTACCTTTTTGCCTCAAGTGAATTTAAAGGAGTCTGGTAATATCAGAAGTGTTCCAGCCCCAATACTCTTTTGCGCTTCTAACCTCTTACTCAATAATTAGCTCTGGCATTAGCCAAGACCTTCTGATTTTACTAAAATTCAATGTACATTATACTTACTTAAATGGGCTTTCAGCCACCTCTCTTCATCCATTGTTTCTGTTGCTTTATGATTCACATTTTGCTTCCACCCACTACAGCATGGGGCTAACGGTCAGCCTACTTCAGCCAATGGTTAACTTCATTTTGAGTGAGGAGCACATCCTCACACAAGGTAACTCCTTTAAGTGCCAGTGTTTTCTTTGTTGATGTTGAAAGCACGTGTTCCATGCTTTATTGGTTTCTGACTCCTGCCAATGCTGTTATCAATTCCTTTTGACGTTTATTTTATTTTTATCTGACTGCTGGTGTTTCACCGCATCACAAATTGCATCCATTTGAAATTATTCTGTGTTAACTTATCCACTTTCTACTACCCATGCAGTATACAAAACAAAAGCTTCAATATTATACATGTGGATTCATAATCAAACATTCTGGACTCAGGTACACCAATGATTCTGCAACCAATGGTTCCAAGAAGAAAAACAGCCTTTGTTGTGTTTAATTTGTAGCACTTTTAACACTTTTTATTTCCTTCTTTCTTTCCTTGTGTTCATCTGTCCTTCTTCCTTTGCTCTTTCTGTCCTTCCTTTTGTTTCTTTCTTAGATATGCTTTTTTAGGTCTATATTAGTGAAGACCTTTTGATTTTACTAAAATGATGTGTATGACATAGATACTTTTAAAGAGGTTTATGGCCACACATCCATTTGTGTCTGTGTCATTCACATTTTCTCTAACCTAGTCAAGCATGCATCCAGGGTGTGAGAAAACAGGGCTGATTGCAGAGGCCCCATAACTTTTTGCCCCCATTTTCCACTTTTTGCTGGTGTTTTCGTGACTTTAAAGGTGCCCTGGGTACTGCTAACCAGTCCCAGGGCCTGTGCTCTGTGTAAAATGGATATGCAAATTAGGCTAATTATAATTGGCTAAGTTAACCTACCTATAAGTCCCTAGTATATGGTAGGGCATGTAGGTTTAGGGACCACAGCATAGGTGGTGCACACCTAGGTGCATTGCTGAGGTGCCCAGTGTCATTTTAAAAGCAAGCCTGCCTTGCTGGCTGCTTTTAAATTAAAGTTATATGCAAATTCGACTTTGGAATTAAAGGTACTTCCAAAGTCTTAAACTACCTTATTTTTACATATAAGTCACCCCTAAGGTGTGCCCTATGTGCCCCTAGGGCTGGGTGCCATGTAACTATAAGCAGGGACTTTATAAAAATAGATTTATAAGCCCTGGTGAGGTAAAAACAGCCAAATTCGTTTTTCCCTCATTGAAGTAAATGGCCTTCATAGGCTAGAATGGGCAGACTTTATTTTAAATTTTAAAGTCTTCTTAAAAGTTACATACCAAGAATTTGGTATCAAATTGATTGTTGTAATAAATCCCACAACTTCCAGTTGTTGGATTTAATATAACTTGTCCAGGTAAAAAGTTTAGACTTTACCTAAAAAGTTGCCAATTTCAGCTCTGCATTGTTTTAGCTGCTGTGCTCTGTTTTGCCAGCCTGCAGCAGCTTCTGCCAGGCTGCCTTGATGAGGTGTGAAGTGGCCAGACTTCACACAAAGGAATGTGCTTGGGGGAGAGAATCTCCCCTCAGCAGATGGTGAGGCAGGAAGGGGGAGGGCTGCCAAACTGGTCTTCAAAGGCAGAGAAGGACATTTGCAGCACCCAGCAACACCCCCACATCCTGCAACCCCAGACAGCTAGGTGCCCCCTTGATTAGATTAGGAGAGGGCAGGAGAGGGGTGTGTTTATGATTTTTAGCCACACCAGTGGGTGGGCTCAGCCAGATGTAACCTCCAAAAATCAGATTCATCCATGTTGGATTTTTAGAGACTGTTGCCTTCTGGGATGGATTTTTGCCACACTTCCCAGGAAGTGGTCATCACAGGGGGACGACCCTGTCCCTGATTGGAGAACCAGGGCCCCCCTGCTTTTCACCCAGGAGCAAGGATAAAACTGGCAGACCTGCACCCACACCTCAGATCCCCTCCAGAATTCAACAAGAAAGGAACTAAAGAAGAAGAAGGACTGCCCTGCTGGACCCCTGGCCTGCACCTGGAACCTGCACTCAGAAGGACTGCACCAGCTGCACACTTGGGCTTCACCACAAGAAGGACTTTGCCTGGCTTCAACTGGTTCAAGGAGGGACTCCCTGTTTGCTACAGGTGAACAATTGCTAACCAGAGTCCCCTGCACCAACTCCTGAAGAAAGCGACCAGCTGACCACTGTCCAGTGGCCAAAAAGGAGTTTGCGCCAGGTGCATTCTGGGAGTTGAAGTCCGCACCCCCCAAGGACCATCACAGAACTTCTGGACCCTTGGGGTGAGCTGTGGACCCCAAAAGAACCTTAAAAGAACATCTGGGTGAAGCCCCAGAAGTTTGGAAAAGATTTGAGAATTTTTGGAAAAAAGCTCCAGAGAGGGACCGACCCGCCGCGGAAATTCTAGCCGGCTTGCCTCAACCGCGACCCGGCCTGACTTCGTGGTTCGTCCCGGTAAAGAAAAACATCCAAAAAAGAGACTAAGTCCGAACGTAAAAAGTTGACCGGGACCTCCCAGCCATCGTATCCGAGAAGGGCTCCATGGACGTCGGATCAAGATCCAGGTTTAACCCGGTCGAAGGATTTTCATCTCGAAAAAACGACTAAGTCCGAAGGTAAAAGTCTCCACCGAGGAAACCCACATCGCGTATCCGGACAAGGGCTCCAGGAGGTCGGATTCAACTGGCAGGTTCGTCCCGGTGAAGAAAAACTTCAAAATAAAGACTAAGTCAGAAGGTAACTTTTTAACCGAGGCCTCCCGCGACCTGTAGCCGAGCAGGGCTCCATCGCGGTCGGCCTGAAAGTTTGACTTTGCCCCGGTCGAGGTGCAACCAGATGACCCGATTGGCGCTTTTTGTTTCTAAGCGCTAGAAAAGTAATAATTCCTTAAAAATTCATATCTCCGGTTCCCCTGAACCGATTTTAATCGTTTTTGTGTCATTTTAAAGATAAAAATATAAACTATTTTTATAAATTGGTTTTGGATTTTTAAACTGTTTCCTGTGTTTTATTTAATTACTGTTTTGTGATATTTGAATGCTTTACACTTTGTCTCCTAAGTTAAGCCTTGACGCTCGTTGCCAAGCTACCAAGGGTTGAGCTGGGATTAATTTACTGAGACCTAACTGTACCTATGTGGAGGTTAGTGGCTTGTTGCTAGGTGTAGGTACCTACCTGCCCTACCAATAACCCATTTTCCAACACAGGGGCAATTACTTTTTGATCAATTAAGAATGATCTCTCTTAAGTTACATTTTATATATATATATATTTATATATATATATATATATATATATATATATATATTGCGTCTTAAATGATTTGGAGAAACTGCTAAGAATATTTAGGGAACAACCTTGATAGAAAATGCTCCTTTTTGAATCATCACTTCCAACTTTACATTTGAATCTTGATTCTATTTTATAGACTCTGCACACTTCTGCACATTGGGGCACTGCTGTTTAGTGCTCACTGGATGTACTCAGCTCCATAAACATGTATAAACTGGCTAGTCTCTGTTTGGCTTATTGACATTTCCTACAAGGCCATAGTATATGGTGTAGAGAGTACACCTATGGCATGGAAACTTAAATGTCAACTTGGACTGCAGCACACATTGAGCAATAAACTAGTGTGACAAGGAAAACAAGGTTTCATGCCTACCAATGTAGCCTAACTGCTGCAGTTTAAACTGCAGTGCGACCTGTTAAAATATTTATGATCCAACGCACTATGGTGGTTTTAGGAACAATAGCGTTAACATTTTTGACACTATTGTGTCGCTTTGCTCCTCTAGCATCAAAAATTCTGACGCTAGTGGAGCAAAGTGCAAGGAGGCCTATTGATTCCTATGGGTGCGTCCTCAGGCACTAAAACGATGCCAAAAATGGTGCAATGAAACCTCAAAGAGCACTGCATGAAGCAATAAGACCAGAGAGCTGAGGGACTGCGTGTGGTGAGCGGCTGTGGTTGCAGGACTGTGGGGCACTGCAGTTCATGGGGCGAGGTGACCTGTCACAGGAGATGATGCCCCTGAAGTCTGGCCTCTGAGCATGGCTAGCCTGGCTGTGTCAGTGGCATGAAGCAGTGAGACCTTGTGTGGAGTGCAGACTTCTTCTAGGTGGTGCGGTACCTCTGCATTCGCCCAGGCCTTGGTGGCACCCTTTGAACACTGCTGCATGAGCACAGTGAGGCACTCAGCTGAGTACCTCCATTGCCCCACACTTGCCTGACACTCTAAAACATCCATCTTTATCCTTTGCCCCCCCACTTGGAAAGAGGTGAGCGAATATATGCAGGATAAATTTGGTGAGGGGTGCCCTCATGGAGGGGAGAACCTGCAATTTATTTGAATGGAGCAGCTTAGCAGGGCCATGCCAACTCTTAATATTTGGACTGGGTAATGCTTATTGGAGGCGCAAGGAGGGACAGGAGCCAGCATGCACCTATTATGGGAGAAGGAGTGCTCACTGCAACCTGGACCAATGAGGGGTGAAGACCAGTGTACAAGCCCGAAGCTCACCTGCATGACCAGTACTGATTATACTACCAGCCTCTCCTGCCTCCCAAGGTGATTGATTACTCTAGCCCTGAATAATATTGACTCACTCATCCATAGCAGATCTTATGGCACTGCATCCCACACAGCAGAGATTGCACTGCCAACTCCGACATTTCAGCGTGGGGAGTGAAGACCCTAACAGAGGTCTGCGCATAGTTCTACTTTGATGCCCTGTTGCGCCAGGAGCCCTCTAGCGGGGTATCACCAACGCTGTCTGTAATGATGGGCAAAACAGATAAGTCCAACCCAAACTACAGTTAGATGTCCAAATGACCCCTAGGGTTCGTTAGGTGGGTGCCGCTGTGCAGTGGTCCACATCAGAGGATCCCAAGGTTGGCGGGGCAAAGAACTGAAACAGATCCTGACAGCCATGCAGCACAGTCTCACAAAAATAAATGGCAAGATCGATGCCTTGACCTTCTGGATAGATCGGATGTCGCAGACGCTAAACAAACATGCTGAGTGCCCATACATGGTGGATAACCGGCAAAGAAAAAGCTGCAGGATATGTATATGGACTACAGTATGCTATACCTTACGAGGTTGCAAGTCATGGGGGATGGCTAAGCAACAATCTTTAATGACTCTAAGCAGTCGCAGCAGTTCCTCAAGCATAGGGAGGTGGCAAGTGCACAATGCCATTGCCACAAGGGGGATGAGGCGGTGTGGGGAACATGCAGGATATGGAAGACTAAGACTACTTCTGCCAAGCCAATCGCTTTGGTTTCTGTTCTTGTAAACTACTGTGGCAATCCTGCTTAGGGGATAGGCCCCAGTTTGAGACCTGTAGGGAGGTTTTGTGGGCCTGCCCAGTCTTTTGGTGTGGACTCTGGAGTGGCTGGACTAATACAATGGATTTGGGACAAACTCATGCAGGCTCTACGAATGACTGAGTGAGGTAACATTGTTCCTGCGGCTGCGCTATGTATGCACAAGAGACTCTGCCCTGGCTTCGCTGCCTGGCTCAAGAGGACCCGCAAAGTACAGGAGATCGCAGCTGGGACTATCATGTTAATGTTGTTATATTTCTACTGTTTCAAGTGCACTCTATGACTGGTATGCAGCCTAGTGCATCTGAGCTGTGTGGGGTACTAGGTTGGGCAACATCTGTTGCCATGTGTACACCACCTGGCTCAGTTCATTACCTGTTGAGGGGCAATAAGGGAGGGACAGGGTGGGAGAAAGCATCACTGTGTACATTGGTGGCTGATGGTGGATGACACGAGACAAGCAACTTCTTGACCTTCAGGCCACTTGCCGCTGTGGCTCATCACATGGAATGTCAGGGGACTGAATGACTGGGAGATATGCAAGATGGCGGTGTATCTCCAGAGGCACAGATTAGGCATTGCAATACTGCAAGCATTGTAATACTGCCCATTTAGGGACAGGAAGTGGAGCATCGATGCATTGCAGAATACAGGGGCTTTGCTATGCAGCAGGGTACACTACACACCAGGGGCGTCTTGATCTAGGCACGCAGGGGATCAGGCATCAAGTTGCAGGAGGTATGCATAGTCCCAGAAGGTGCATATGTGGTGGCACATTGTTACCTGAGGGACCTAATGGACCTATTGGTCAGAGTATATTGGCCCAACTATGACGATCCGCAGTTCCCTCAATGCTCGGATGGTACAGTGGTGCGACGTTCCACACATATGGGGCAGGAATTTAAATTGTGTGTTATGCTCGGATTGTGATCACGCTGAGGTTGACCTCTTGGGCCCAGCTCTCTGAGCCATTGCCACAAACATATTCTGCCGTCTCCACGATTCTGATGGAACTGGAGCTACACTCTCCTCCACCCCCTGCATTCTCACGCCTTTTCCCCCTCTACTCACTGCTAAACACCGTGTATTGAGAGGAACTAGCACAGGTGATCAACACATTTTTCCACCCTAAAATAGGCTCAGTGGCCAGGTTCACAAAGGTGGGGGAAACCTTCAAAGTCTACATCCGAGGCATTATGCTGTCCAAACATGCCAGGGTCCTTCGGTCCCTGCAGGGCCAACTTTCTAGACTGGAGATAGAGATTGCTGAGTTGGAGCTGCAGCACTGGGAGAAGGCGGAGTGGCACCTCCTATGTGACATTAGGCTAAAATAGATTAAGTTCACAAAACAGCTCAAACCAAGGTGAATCACTTAGGAAAGTACACAGATGCACATTCATATGGGGGTGAGCACCTCAGGACAACATTGGCAGCTCTGTTGTGCCCCCATTGAGAGGTCGACGTGATTCTAGATGAGCAGGTCAAGCAGGGGCAGCTTCTGTGCAATACAGAGCACAAATTGGACCAATTCCGCAGGTATTATGCTGATCTGAATAAGTCGCAAATTACATACGATGAAAACACTGCCACAGACTACCTAGCATACATTGCCATGAAACGGCTCAGTGTGGAATACAGGGCCGCCTCATGGCCCTGCTGCTCCCACAGGAGATATGCGCTGCACTCAAAGATATGCCATCCGGGAAGGCACCAGGCACCAATAAGTTAATGGTGGCCTTATAGAAGGCCTATCAGGACTTGCCCATCACCCACCTGTTCATCCTGTATGAAGAGATGGTAGAGGCAGGTAGTATGCCTGCTAAAATGCCTGAGGCTTTGCTGGCTTTGCTGATGACAAGCAAGCTGCCCGAACATTGTTCCTCTAACAGGCCACTGTCACTGCTAAACATCAATACTAAAATCTTCCCAAAGATCCTGCCCAATTGACCAGCCCTTTTGTTTATGGGGCTGTGGGCCCGCAATAGTCTGGCTTTGTCCTAGGGCACAGTGACATGGGCAGTGCGGGCCCCCCCTGACAGGGCACCATGCAGCTTTTCACTGTCTGCTATGCAGACAGTGAAAAGCGCGACGGGTGCAACTGCACCCGTCGCACGGCCGCGACACCGCCGGCTCCATTTGGAGCCGGCTCCTATGTTGCGGCCGAGATCCCCGCTGGGCTGGTGGGCGGAAACCAGGTTTCCGCCTGCCGGCCCAGCTGGGATCCCATAATGACCGCGGCGGGGGTGCAGCCGCATTGGCGGCCGCCCGGCGGTCAGATCTTGCCAAGGTCATAATGAGGGCCTAAGACCCCGTGTTGTTTGGTGGCTAGGGCATATGTGTTTGTGCAGGTAGCAAGGGGGTCTGGAGTTACCCTAGGGACAGACGTGAGTGGCAGAGGCACTTGGTAATAGTTATCAGTGACAAGTAGTGACAATGTTGCTGCTCGATAATGATGACCTTCCTACTGAACAGCAGACATAGGTGGTCATTCTGACCCGGTAGTCTTCTGACCGCCGGGGTAAAGTGGCGGTAGCACCGTCAACAGGCTTGTGGTGCATACTGCCACATTAAGACCGTGGCGGGTTTGCCGCTGGCAACCCGCCACCACACCACTCACACCACCACAGCGGTATGAATCGCCGGGCCAGAGATCTTCATCTCCAACCCGGCAGCCCCCAGAGTGCCACCTTACCTGGTGGTCGCGGTGGTCATCCGGGAGGGAACGGGGTCCATGGCGCTTGCTCCCCCGCCAGTGCCCCATCACCACAACACTGTCACACCTATTACTAATTTGTAATAGGTGTGGCGGTGTTGTGTTGACGTGGTGGTGCCAGTGGAGCAACCTCCACTGCACCAAGAAACGCCAGTATGGCTGCTGGTGGCTCTCCACCCAATTTATGGAGGAGAGCCACCAGCAGTCATAATATGGCGGTCTGTAGACTGCCATCACTGGCGTTCTTGTGGCTGGTGGAACTTCGGTGGTCTACGTTGTAGACTGCCGAAGTCATAATGACCACCATAGGGGTATATTTATGAGCCCCTAGAGCCACCTTGCGCCACATTTGCAGCATTTATTTCTGCAAAATTGTGGTGTTAAGGTTGCATTTCCCACACATCATATTTAAACTTTGTAAACCCTTGCGCCACATTATGCCTGCACCATAGCAGGCATTAAAAGTGGGCTTCCATTATTTTGAATGGGCCCCTATGTACTCTGCAGGTGTAACGCCAATATTTTGGCACTACTCCTAAAGAGTAGATCAGTAGCGTCACATAGAATGACGCTATTGCCACCTACCCTGTGCCATCGTGCGCTATGTTTTAAAAATGGAGCCCACATTAAGGCGGTAGGGAGGCACTAAGGGGAGCAGGGAAAGTGGCAGTGCACTCGGTGCAGCGCCACTTTCCATAAATCTGCCCATAGACTCTTGCACTTCAAGTATATCAATAGGGCATACTACATGCTGGCTCCCCTGTATAGATCTGTGTTGCACAATAGTGTGGGTTGCTTGTGTTGCAGTGAGGCAGAGGAGGGCTTTGTGCATCTTACTTGGTTCTGCCCCAGAGTGCAGGAATTCTGGCAAGCCATGTTTTGAAAGCTATAGACTACTACTTTTACCAGAACTACCACCCCAACTCATAGCTCCTGTTTCCCGGCAAAGTCCTGGTGAAGGCCATCAACCTTGTGCTCACCAAAGACCTGGAGAGAAACAACCTGCTAGACCTCCAAATCTGATTTCAGAGCCTGCCCTGCTTGTCACCACAGGTGACATCCACACCCTACTCAACAGAGGAGATTCAGCGGCCCTGATCTTTCTTGAACTCTCTGCAGCTTTTGACAATATCTACCACCACACGCTCATCAAGAGACAGGACCAGATCGGAAAAAAGAAGCACTCAGATGGATGGCATAATTCCTCCCAGGTCGCACACAGAGAATGCGTCTCCCCCTTTACCTTGCAACCCAAGAGCATCATCTGTGGCATCCCTTAAGGTTCATCCCTCAGCACCACCCTCTTCAACATCTTCCTGATGCCGCTGGCTGGCATTATCATATCCCATGACATCAACATCATATTGTATGCTGATGACAATCAGCTTGTCCTCTCACTCTCAGCAGACCCCACCACAACAAAAGCCAACTTTCACAACTGCATGAAGAATGTCACAGCCTCAATAAAGGATAACTGCCTGAAGCTTAACATGGACAAGACCAAAGTGTTGATCTTTTGTAACCATATCTCCCTCTGGAATAACACCAGTTTGCCTGTGAAACAAACCTACCCCTACACCCAAATACCACAACCGCAACCTCAGCATCATCCTGAAAAGCATACTCAGGTCAACACTGTGTCTTTGGCCTGCTTCCACACACTCCACATGCTCTGAAGAATCTTCAAATGGCTCCCCACAAGCACCAGGAAACCAGTCATGCTAGCTCCAATCACAAGCTGTCTGGACTCTGCACTGTATGCAGGTACCACCAGTGAATTCCTGAGAAGGCTCTAGATGACACAGAACACAGTGGCCAGACTGATCCTCAACCTGCCCAGAGGAACCCACATCACCCCGCACCTAAGAGACCTCCACTGGCTCCCTAGCCAGAAAAGATGCCAATTCAAACTACTGTCACACACCTACAACGCCCTTCATGACCAAGGACCAGCATACATGAACCACCACCTGAACTTCCACCAATTATCCAGAAACCTGCGATCTGCATCCCTTGCCGAGGCATAGATACCGCACATCTGCAGTAGCCACAGTAGTGGACGCTCCTTCTCCCACCTCACCGGAGGTCATGGAATGCCAACTCCAACTCTGATCATCTTCCTTGCTGGCAGATTTTATGGATCAAATCTGTTTATTATTATTTTCAATTATAAACATCACATATGCATTATATCAAATTGGTACAATTGCTGTAAATTGAGGCATGCTCCATGTACAGTGACACTAAACATGAACAAAACTTTAACATTGTTTCCCTGCTACTGGCACATCATACAGCCATCACTCAGTCCCAAACCTAGATTCCACTCAATCTTGATCCTGCGTAAAGTTCTCTAATGCTCACTCCCTCCCTTTCACTCAAGTCAGTTCTAGCACCCTCAGATAGGCCGGGCATGTCAATTCTGTGAATTCCGTGGAGAGTAGTTGTAAGAATGGTTGCCAACGTTCTTTAAACTCACCGCTGCATTGCTGTGAAGCTAAAGTGAGCTTTTCCATAGCAAGAATGAACCACAACTTGTGGAGCCATGAGGTTACTGTTGGGATCTTGTCAGTCCCCCACATGGCCAACAAGAGCTGCAGTGCCGCGTTCAAGGCCAAGGCCATCTGCCGCCCCCTCAGTGATCTCAGGGGGAAGGTAAGCAGGTTAGGCAAGCCCAGCAAAGTATAAGCCGGGAATCTGGGGATCTGTGTATCAAACGCCGAATCAATAGCATCTATAATATTCTCCCAGTACCGGTGAAGCTTAGGGCAATGCCATAGCAAGTGCACAAGCGTTCCTCCCCCCCCGCAACCCCTCCAACAAAGGCTAGACTTAGTGGGATCCCAGGCATGGATTCTTGCTGGGGTGTAGTACCAATAGGAGGCCACCTTATAGGCTGTCTCTGTGCCTGCCACACCGTAGGCTGTATGGTGAGTCCTGTAAAAAACACCCTCCCATTCCCCATCAGACAGCTCTCTCTCCAGTTCCCTTTCCCACCTCAGCTGACCCTTAGTCTTAGGTGAACGGGTGTCCCCCCTTAGGAGGCCGTAGAGCTCCGAGATCACCCGCTTATTGACTTTTTTTACTAAGATCCATTTTTCAAACGGTGTTAGCAGCTTGTCTATTAATGCCCTATTAATTGGCAACATGGCCCAGTGTCATATTTGGTAATACATTATCCTATCCGCCTCCGTTAAACCATAGACCTCTCACATCTGCTCGAAGGGGATCACCCCCTGCTCGTCAAAAAGGTAACCCACCCTTTTGCAGCCCCCCTTGTACCAGCGGCGTAGTGTCTCCCGTTGCAGGCCCGGGCCAAAATCAGGGTTCACACCTAAGGGAGTCATTGGAGACGGAAACTGTTGTCAAGTACAGTCTGCTAGCTACCACATCCAATACCCTCATCGACACCTCCCTGATCCGGGACACATACAACCCCACGCTCTGTGGCAGCGGCTGAGCCAGGGCTCTTTCCATATATGGGAGCCGGCCACCGCTTGGTCCATGAAACACCAATGTTTCTCGGAAGACGGGCAGCTCCATTCTAATAAAAAATGCAATTGTGCAGCCTGAAAGTATCGCAGAAGGCAGGAGACCGCCAGTCCCCCCTCCTGCTTAGGGCGATACAACACCCTTAGCGGCAACCGCGGCACCCAACCTTCCCAAATAAATGTTAGAATCGCTGTTTGGAGGGCTGCAACCGTCCGTGGCGGGGGCGGCAATGGAAGTGCCTGGAAGATGTAAAGAACACGCGGCAAGATGGTCTTCACCGCTGCCACTCTGCCTAGCCAAGACAGCCAAAGTCTCCCCAGGTCTCTAGGTCGCGCTGCACCTCCTGAGTCAGTTTTGTGCAATTCAGCGACGCCGTACGGGCAACCGTGGACCCTAAGTCAATCCCCAAGTACCGGATTTTTGAGGAAGACCATATAAAGTGGAATCGGGCCTTCAGATTCCTTTCATGTTCGACACTAATAAACCTGCTCATGGCCTGGGACTTTAACATGTTTATCCGGAAACCCGAGACCTGTCCAAATCCCTCTAGTATGTCCATTAATGCTGGCAATGAGTTTGCGGGCTCCGAGAGGGTAAGAATCACATCATCCGCGTACAATCAAATGATGTGCTCATCTCCCCCAAACTTCACTCCCTTGATCTGAGGGTTATCGCGAAGCCGCTGCGTCATCGGTTCCATAAAAAGCTCAAACAGGAGAGGCGAAAGCAGACACCCTTGCCGGGTCCCTCTTTGAATTGGGGACGGCAGCGAGCGCGTTCCGTTGACCCGGACCACCGCCCGGCGCGCCTGATAGATGCAACGAATCCGTGCCATGAAACCTGGGACCAATCCAAAATGCTCAAGGACTCTGAACAGATATGGCCAATGAACCCTATTGAACGCCTTTTTGACATCAATCGGTTTTACTTCTATTAAATGGAAAGTTGTCGATGTTGACTTAGGCCACCTATATGTAGCATTTGTAGATCTAAAATCGGCCTTTGATCTAGTACCCCGCCACAAACTGTGGGAAGTTCTGTCTAAAATAGGAGTCCCGTGTTCTATTTTAAATATTATCAGGGATCTTTACACTGGCAACTATGGTAGAATTAGATGGGGCCCACAAGGCGAATTAACAGAAAAATTCCTTACTGCCCGAGGTGTAAGACAAGGTTGTGTTCTTGCCCCTACCTTATTCCTTCTCTTCATAAACGCATGCATCCCTTATCTTATGGAGTGCTCTAACGACTCGCCTAAAATAGGAGGGCAGAAGATCCCCTGCCTTCTTTTTGCCGATGACACCCTGCTGGTTTCTCAAACAGCCACAGGCCTTTCAACCCTGCTTTCAAGATTCATTGACTATTGCAATGATTATGGGCTCGAAATCAACCGATTAAAAACCAAGTGCATGGTGTTTGGCGATAGGAAAGGCAGAATGAGACGACCTATCTATTTAGAGGGTGCCGCGCTGGAAAGAGTCAGCGATTTTGATTATTTAGGCCTGAAACTAGAAGACTCGCACAAGTGGCAGCGCCACATCCAGAAGGCAACTTTACGATTGCAACAGCGAGCGAGTGGCATTGCAAGATTTGCAGCTAGATCTCCTAGCTTTGCCATGACGCCCGCAGTAGAAATTTATAAACTACAAGCAAGAGGGGGAGCAGTCTATGGAGCTGAACTGTGGGGCCACTGTTGCCTGGATGATTTGATAAAAGTGGAGAACTCTTTCTTAAGGTCATTGCTAAGAGTTCCTTCCAGTACCCCAATGCTCCCAATACGCATGGACCTAAATCTCCCTTCTATCAGCCAGATTGTTGCACTCAAGCCCCTGTTGTACTGGATTCGCCTATGGTCATCAGATTCTCTTGTCCATTATAGATGTGCGCTAGCTAACTTGATGGCCAACAACACTAGCTCCAAAATCATGTGGTGTGCATATGTAGAAAGGACCCTCTCGCTTCTTGGTTTGGGGTCCTATTGGAAGGAACCATTATCTATCCCTAAGAACGCAACCCAGACTCTAAAGGATGCTTTCTGGCTCCACGTTCAACTTTCCCAACTGTCCGCTGTCTCGTCATCATCCATGACGGGAAACTTTTTATATTTTAAATGTCATTATGAATTTGCACAATATATGGATATAGTATCTTCCCCGTTTGCTCGTTCATTATACATTAGATTCAGGGTGGGCTCTCTTCCTTTGCGTTCCCTCACTTATAAATGGTCTAATTTTAGTTGTTCTTCTAAGATGTGTCCGATGGGCTGTGCCAGAGAAGAATCAGTAACTCATATTCTCTTCCAATGCCCCGCATACTCCAAACAAAGAGCCCGTTGGATTATTCCTCTGTGCAGAAGTAAGGGTTTTAAAAACTGCTTGCTAGCTTTGAGAATTTTTAAATCTGATTCATCGGTTTTAGTGGTTTGTTGTTTGTCAAAATATTTAGACTCAATCTGGCGTATCAGACTGAACACGCTTAAAAAAGCAGAGGGAAATTTAACAATGAATGTGGTAAACAACAATTGATGGATTTATCATTGCATGCACATATCACTTTTATTGCTTCAGATGCATTCCCTACCTGCTGTTTTTATTTTTCTTAGATTTTTTTTAATTGAAATGTCCTTTTTATCTGATATGGTTTGCCAGGCTTGTATCTTATTCTTTTACCTATAATGCGTTTTTACATAACTATAAGGTGCGATTTTCCATGAGGGAACTGCTTATGTGTAAATATTTCTCTTTTCTTTTTTTTTCTCCTTTTCAATCTTTTATGACTTAAATTGTTTATCATGTAGTTTGCCGTTCCTTTTTGTGTGATGCGCTTTTATGGTATTTATATTTACCGAAATAAAGCTAATGAATGAATATACAGTGATAGAGTGAAAGAGCGCCTCCGTGCGTGAGCGATCCGTTTTATCCAATAGGTGAAGCAGTCTCTTAGTGTTATCACTACACTGTCTGTGTGGTATAAATCCAGCTTGATCGGGATCTACAAGGCCCGGCATGTAATAATTGAGACGGTGTGCGAGAATACCAGTGAACAGTTTGGCATTGATATTCAAGAGGGAAATAGGCCTATAGGAGGCGCACTCCTCGGGATCCTTCCCCGGCTTCGGGATAACAACAATCGTGGCATCCAGCATGCTGGCTGTGAGAGCCCCAGTCTGCCGAAAGGAATTGAAAAGTCGCACTAATATCGGTACAAGTTCCACGCAAAAAGTCTTGTAAAAAAGTGTGGAAAAACCATCAGGGCCTGGTGACTTCCCAACCTGCAACCGTGAAATCGCTGATATGACCTCTTCCGCCCTTATGGGTTGATCTAATGAGGTCGCCTCTCTCTCGGTCAAAGAAGTAATTGCAATACCCTCTAGGAAGGCCTCCGGTGATGCATTGCCGGGGTCCTCAGCTCCATATAATCCCCGATAGAATTCCCCGAAGACCTCCGCGATTTGGTCGCTTGTGTGCGCTTCCGCTCCCAAAGGGGAGCGAACCATTTTTATCATTGGCGCCACATGCTGTGCTCGCAACCGATGCGCCAATAGCCTACCGCATCTGTTGCTCCCTAAGTAATACTTATGCTTAAGGTGCACCACCGCATACTCTGCCCTGTCCCAATCCAACCGCATCAGCTGTTTCCTCACTTTCTCAAGCTCTAGCCAGACTCTCGGAGCACCAGTATGCTTATGTGAGCGCACCAATGCTCTCACTCTCTGTTCTAAATCCTCCCGAAGCAATCTCCTTGCTTTATTATCCCTAGCTGACAGCGACATCACCTCACCTCTCAATACCACCTTCAGTGCCTCCCACAGCATTGCCATACAAGTGGCCCCATCATCGTTATGGCTAAGATAATCTATTATTGCACTACGAATCGCGTCCACTGTTGCAGCGTTCGGAAGCATCGAGTCCCTGAATCGCCACTCTGATACGCCCACGCGTCCAATATTCATGGCATGCTGAGAGATTTCAGGAAGAAGTTCTGGCTCTTTGACTAACCCAGCATCTCAGCACCTGGATATGGTCACAGGTGATAAACCACACTATATAAGTACCACTTGATTGATTGATTGACCGATTACAGATGAGACACTAGAACCTTCGCATTTGCTTGCAATGCTGGGTTATGACAACTAATGGCCATCGGCTTGCTGCTTGCAAGACATC
The DNA here is from genome assembly GCF_031143425.1 of Pleurodeles waltl. Taxonomy (NCBI): domain Eukaryota; kingdom Metazoa; phylum Chordata; class Amphibia; order Caudata; family Salamandridae; genus Pleurodeles; species Pleurodeles waltl. The sequence continues at coordinate 206,500,599 of NC_090437.1, forward strand.
AAGTGGCAATGCGTTGGTTCGGCAGTCCGCTTCCGACTTTGAGGGAGTGGCATGTGGATATGGCCCACCGTAATACGCAATCTGATACTTATAGATAGCTACTTCTCCCTCAATGCCATGCTAGAGATATTTGGAGACCATATCCGGTTTACCTAGCTAGCATTGTGGTAGAGGAGCCAGTGAGGGAGACTTCTGATGGAGTGTCGAATGAGTAATGGAAGTAGTATGCCTCTCTCTTCGAATGACACTACTGATGTAAATCTGCAGTGATGTTTATGAATCTAGTCTCACTGAACCTGACAGAGTGGGTCCTTACCATATGTTTTGGCCGCTGAGAATACCCAGGTGGGTGGGTTGCTACGTACAGTGTATAGTGACATCTACTTTTGTAAGAAATGCCTCTGCTACAGAAAGTTTGGTTCATTGACTGTGAATGTAGCAGTTTTTCTCTATGACAGTTCACACAGCCCATATAATTGCACTTGTAGCTTTGATAATGTCTCTATGCTATGATCAGCTGCATGTTTAGTGTAAAATGTAAAAATAAAGTTTCAAAAAAATGTTTCCTATTATATTAGTATGTGAAAATGTTTATGAACTTCCCTACTCCCAGACCATAGTGGGGCTAATCAGCTTGGTGTATCAATCTAGTGCTCCCTCAGGGTTGGCCTCAAATCGCGCCTAGGTTCTCACCTACCATGACCATTGACTACCATTGACGCTTTGCACTTTTCACATTTTTTTCATTTAAATCTTTATAAATCATATCTCCAGTTACCCACCTTGGATTTTTGGCATTTTGTTTATTAAATTATATTCTGCTTTAATAACTTGGACTGAGATGTTTATGTTGCTGTGATTGTGTTTTGTTTTGCTGTGCACAGCAGACAGTGAAAAGCTGCATGGGGCCCTGTCAGGGGGCCCCTGCACTGCCCATGCCAGTGGCATGGGCAGTGCAGGGGCCCCCAGGGGCCCCACGACTCCCCGTACCGCCAGTCTTTTCCTGGCGGTTCAGACCGCCAGTAAAAGGCTGGCGGTCGGGGACTTGTAATCCCCTGGGCAGCGCTGGAAGCAGCGCTGCCCTGGCGGATTACAACCACCGGGGCCATTGTGGCAGAAAACCGCCGGCCCCGGCGGTGCGACTGCGGCGCTACCGCCGCGGTCAAAATACACCGGGAGGCACCGCCAGCCTGTTGGCGGTGCTCCCTTCGTTTTGGCCCTGGCGTTGTAGTACCGCCAGGGTCATAATGACCACCTTAATGCTGTAATTTTTATGATTCATGATCTAGCAGTTAGGACAGTCTTGGAGAAGTGCAAAGCATTTGTTGTACTCACAGTATCAATCATGCAACTCACCCACTTGATGGAATAACTCAACACTAATTTATAAAATATACTTCAGATTTTTATATACATTTTAAGACCAAGATTATCAAACTTAGTTAAGTACTTTTGGAGATATGATTTTTTGAATTTCAAGAAAAATAGTCTTTCTGTGCATAATTACGCACCTTAGGAATCAATGGAAAATCACCTTTAAAAATACATATAAAATTGTTCAGTTGAGTTACCAAGTTCTCCTTTTGCAGGTTGGTCGAGGTCATCAGTGGGCACACTGTGCCAGGTGGAAATGTTTGAGTGGCTCCCGGTTCTAGGCTGAGCAGCTGGGAAAGTACCTGGAGTTGGTGCAGGGCCACCCCGGGGGACCACTTGGAAAACCACTGCACAGATAAGTTTAGAGGTGGTTCCTTGGGGTCCCCTTGGAAGGTTAAGTTCGCAAGGGGTGAGGGACCCTTAGGGCACAGCAGGTTCTTAGTTGCAGGGCACAGGGTGGTCGGGTGCAGAGCGAATTGGTGATCCAGGAGCTGTGCGCAAAGATGCCCTTTGGATCTGGAGGTAAGTCTCTTTAAGGGTCACTTGCAGGACAACGGGTAGCTCTGGTGGGAGGTCCAGAGTGTTCCTAAAGTTCCTCAACTGGGGCTTCCTCCTGGTTCTTCTTTAGCTCCCGGCGAGCTGATTTTCCTGGTGTCTGATGTCAGCTAACCAATACCCCGGATATTGTTACGGTCAGGCCACTGGAGAGCGCAGTGCAACCAAACTTGGCACACTTGTAGGAATTTTCATTGTGATTGTTGTTGTGTCATCAGGTCTGGCTGCAACTTCCGGTTTGGGAGGTAGCAGCTGGTCAGTTAAGTGACCCTCATTAGGTTTCTGGTTCTTTGGTTTTTGCAGAGGGGTACCTACACTCTGGAGAAAGTTCTTGCTCAATTTGTGAAGCCTGGGGTCCTCTGGGTTTCTTGAGATCAGTTCAGTTGTCCAGCAGCTCCTCACTGGAGATTGTTGGGTCCTGGTTGCAGCAGGCAGGGTTTGGCACTTTTTCTTTGTGCAGCAGGTCCACAGTTCTGTTGCCTTGGATCTTCTTTGTGTCCTTCAAATCTGATTTTGTGGTCTAGGGATGCTTGCTAAATTTTGAATTTATTAGGTGTTTTAGGGGGTACCTGGTAGTGTCTAATGGGGCACTTACCTTTGGGTAGAACTATTATAGTGACCACTTCCTGTGGGAAGGGTCACAAATCTAAACCTGACTGGCAATTTTACTTCCATCTAAGATGTAGGAAAATGAAATGGAGTCTCCACCTCACAGGCAACACCTTAGGGGTGGTGCATGTCAGGTGGGAACACTCCTCATATCCTTTGTGTGGTTTCCCACCTTTGCTCCTGCCAAGAGTGCATAGGGGCTGACCAACTGCTGCTAGCAGCAGGACTGGGGGTTGAGTTTCAAAGGCAGTGAGCCCTTTGCAGCTCAAAGCCAGGGCAGTGCACATTCCTGAGTGAGGGGGTGTTAGCTCCTCCACCCAGGAAGGGGATTATTTTACAAACCAGAGAAACAGGGCTCTCCCCCAATGTTTGTATATTGGCTGTCTGGATGTGGCAGGCTGAATAGAACTAGTCAGCAACCATGCCTGGGTAGTTAGCTTTTGTAGGGGACTCCTCTAAGGTGACCCCTGGTTACATTTAGGGAAACATCCACTACTGGTACCAGTTTGGATTTATCATTCTGAGTTGTTTTATACCAAACAACCCAGGGTTCAGAGTGGCCATCATGCAGCTAGGAAACTCGTGTTGAGCAGTGTCCAGCACCTGTATCTAAATGGCTGCTCTGTTTACTCTCTATGTCCCAGGTTTGGCAAGGACACGGGGGGCATATTGCTCATGCAGCCATGCTTTCACATATACAATGGAGCACCCTGCCTTAGTGCTGTAAGGCCTGCCAGAGGGGTGTCTTACCCATAGTAAGTGCAGTGTATGGTAGATAGGGAACATAGGAAGTGTGCCATGTTGAGTTTGTGTTTTAAGTTTGCACCAGGACACTCAGCCTGCAAGGGCAGTGCTGGGTGCATCTGGATGCAGGGCCCTAGAGGGTGGCACAATCAGTGCTGCTACCCTGAGGGGCCTACCCATAGCACCCCAAGCCCTGGGCACTAAGGTACCTATTTACTAGGGACGTATGGTGGTAGTTAACAGTGTTTCCAATTGTGCCAATGCATCACAACAGTCTTAGGGAAAGCGCTCTGGCCTAGGGAATCTGATTAGCAGGGGTCCTGGCAACTACAACTTCTAGGCTACATCAAACATCAGACAAAATGTAGGGGCTAACCATGTCGAAAAGAGGCCTTTTTTCACACTTTGCCCCCAAACAAAAGTGGATGAGACTACCCTTTTCCTAGTGTGTCTTCATTACCTAAGTGGAAGAACCTGTAAAGGCCATCTGCAATGGCATGGGAAGTCCTAGGTCTATGTTCCACTTGAAAGTCCATTCCCTCTAGGGAAATGGACCACCTAAGCAGTTTGGGGTTTGTCACCCTTCATTTGATGTAGCCATCTGAGAGGCCTGTGGTCAGTCTGAACCATGAAGTGGGAACCAAACAGGTATGGTCTCAGCTTCTTCAGGGCCCAAACCACAGCAAAGGATTCCCTCTCTATGGCACTACAATTTTGTTCCCTAAGGAGTTGCTTATAAAAGCAACTGGTTGGTCATGTCCATCATCATTTTTCTGGGAAAGGACCGCTCCTATTGAAATCTCAGAAGCATCAGTTGGCCTGGAGTAGTCTGGTGCTTGTAGGACTGGAGCATAGCACATAGCTTCCTTCAATGTCAAAAGCTTTTAGACAACTCACTGTTCAGTTAAACCTTTTGGGCATTTTCTTGGAGGGTAGTTCTGTGAGGGGGTAACTATAGTGCCATAATCCTTCACAAATTACCTATAGTACCCAGTAAAGCCAAGGAATCCCCTGACTTGTGTCTGGGTTGTGGGAGTTTCCCAAGCCAGAATATTCTGAATCTTGAGTTGGAAGGGTTGCACTTGGCCTCCACCAACCAGGTGGTCCAAGTAAACAACATTTCCTTGCCCTATGTGGCACTTACTGACCTTGATAGTGAGGTCTGCCTTTTGCAGACCCTCAATGACCTTTCCTAGGTGGATCCGGTAGAACTATAGACAGCTATGTAATCAAGATAAGCTGCACTAAAAGTTTCCAGTCCAGCAAGGCCTTGGTGCACCAACCTCTGGAAGGTGGCAGGTGCAGTCTTTAATCCAAAAGACATAAACTTGAACTGATAATGCCCACTAGGAGTAGAAAATGCAGGCCTCTATTTTGCTCCTGGGGTCAGGCTAATCTGCCAGTACCCAGATATTAAATCAAAATTACTCAGATATTTGGCTACCCTTAATCGGTCTGTGAACTCCACAGCTCTTGGAATTGGGTGTGCATCAGTTTTTGTCACAGAGTTGAGGCTCCTGTAATCCCCACAGATCCTCATTTCCTTTTTCTCTCCTTTAGAGTGAGACTTGGGGACTAAAACTACTGGGCTAGCCCAGGGACTCTCAGAGGGTTCAAAGACAGTCAAATCCAGCATCTTTTTAACTTCTGCCTGTAAACTCTCTCTGATATGGTCTGACTGTCTATAAATCTTTTTCTTGGCAAGCAAGCTGTTACCAGTCCACATCATGGGTACATCGGTTTGTCTTTTCAGGGGTCAGAGAGAACAGTCCAGCATACTGGTTGAGAACTTGCCTGCAATTAGTTTGCTGTTGTTCTGTGAGGGTGTCTGATGAGACCACTCCATCCATAGAACCATCTTGTGGGTTGCTGGAAAGGAGATCATGGAGAGGCTCATCTTCCTGTCCCTCATCTGTAACCATGAGTATGGTCACATCAGCTCTGTCATAAAAGGGTTTTAGGTGGTTGACATGGATTATTCTTTTTGGATTCATACAACTGCCCAGGCCAACTAAATAAGTGACTTCCCCTTTTGTCTCAGGTATTGGAGGGGTATCAGACCATTTGTCCTGGAGGGCCCTTGGAGCAACAGGCTCAATCACCCAAACTTTCTGCCCTGGTTGGAACTTCACCATAGGAGCTTTCTGGTCATACCAGAGCTTTTGAAGCTCCTGGCTGGCCTGAAGATTTGTGCTGGCTTTCTTCATGTATCCAGCTGTTTTTGAACATAGGCTAAGCACATAGCCCACAATATCTTGCTTGGGCTCTTTGAGAGGTTTCTCCTAGCCTTCCCTAACAAGACTTAGTTGTCCCCTAAAAGGGTGTCCAAACAAATGCTCAAATGGAGAAAACCCTACTCCCTTTTGTGGCACTTCCCTGTAGGCAAACAGCAGGCAAGAAAGCAGGCCATCCCATCTCCTCCTGAGATTTTCAGTGAGTCCTCCAATCATGCTTTTTAGGGCCTGGTTATATCTTTCAGCCAGTCCACTGGTTTGTGGATGGTATTGGGTGATGAACTTATAGGTCACCCCACATTCCTGCCCCATGTGTTTCAAATATGCAGACATTAAGTTGGAACCTCTGTCTCCTTATGGAACCCTACCCTGGTGAAGATTCCCAGGAAGGCTTTGGCAACTGCAGGTGCAGTAATGGACCTAAGGTGTTTAGGCATAGGATACCAAGTGACATGATCTAAGACCACTAGTATAGATCTGTGTCCTGGTGCTGTTTGAGGGTCAAGGGGGGCAACAATGTTGATCCCTAACTTTCCAAAGGGTACCCCAACAACTAGAAGTTGCATTAAGGGGGTCGGTAAGTGCCCACCTGCTGTGCCACTGGCCTGGCAGGTGGGGCAGGACTGACAAGGTCCCTCACTTTTTGGGACATTCCTTGCCAATAAGAGTGGTTAGCTCACCTACTCTTAGTCTTGTTTTGGCCCAGATGCCCTGCTTTTCGGATGTCTTGGGCTAGAGTGAGGAGGAACTCTCTGAACGTCTGGGGCACTACCACCCTCCTGGTTGCACCAGGCTTGAGGTCTCTGGCCTCAGTGTACAGGTGCCCCTCCTCCCAATAAACCCTTTGGGTACCATCATTTCCTAGCTCTTCCTGTGTAGCTTGTTGCCTCAGGCCTTCAAGAGTGGGGCAGGTCCTCAGCCCTTGGCACAGATCTTCCCTGGAGGCTCCAGATGGGCCCAAGAGCTCTAGCTGGTAAGGCCCAATCTCCTCAGGCTCAGTTCCCTTCCAGGTGGGTGACTCCTCCTCCTGAGAAGAGGGGTCCTGTTTTGGGATGTTTTGAAGCTGTTCCCCAAGTCTTCTTGCCTTTCTTTCTTGGGAGGCAGGTCCACTATTTCAGGATCCAGCTGTCCTTTTTCTTTCTGAAGTTTGCTTTGTGCTCTTGTCTTGACATATACCCACTCAGGGATCCCTAGCATTGTTGCATGGGTCTTCAGTTCTACTTAAGCCCAGGGGGAATGTTCCAGGTCATTTCCAAGCAGCCAATCTACAGGGATGGATGAGGACATACCCACTTCTTTTTGACCTACTATTCCCCCTAATCAAAGGTTACCATAGCCATGGGATGGAACTTTGAGTCATTATCAGCATTGGTGACAGGAGAGGACTTCCCTACCAGGTTTGAGTGGAAAAAAATGCTGAGTTACCATGGTAACACTAGCTCCTGTGTCCATCAATGGTTCTACTTTCTCCCCATTAATCAAAGGGTGCTGCCTGTATTTTTGCATATTACTTGGCCAGGCAGCACAGGATAATTCTACCCTACCCTGAATGACCAATGTTGCTTCTGTGGGGTCACTAACATGGTCAGGCCACACCTTTGACCCTAGCTGAAGATTGGCAACTGCATTTACTGCAGGTTGGCTGGAGGAATTCTTTTTGTTCTTACAGACAGAGGCCCTCATTACAACCCTGGCTGTCGGTGTTAAAGCGGAAGTAAGACCGCCAACAGGCCGGCGGTAAAAAAGTGGAATCATGACCATGGCGGAAACCGCCAACATAGACAGCTACTTTATCACTCCGACCACAACGAAGGAAAAAAACAAACACTGCATCTGTCACCGCCAACAGACAGGCGGAAGACAATGTACCGCCCACCCTATTACAACCCGGCAATCCGCCACCTTTTCCGAGGCGGAACCAACACAAATAAAAACACAGCGGTAACAGGACTTGGAAGGGAAAACACTCACCTTTCCACACCCCACAAGGAACCAGGACGCCATGGAGCCAGAACTCCAGATACTCCCTGCAATAGTCTTCCTGTTCCTCTATCAGGAGCACCAAAGACGGCGGCGACGACCACGGTGAGTACTGCACCTACAACACAGGGGAGGGGGGAGGAAAAAGAGAGTGACACACACAAGCAACATGCAACACCCCCACCCCCACCCTCACACACAACAATATACACACAAATACATGCAGCAACATTACATATACACCCCCTCACCCCCTGTAAGAACGCTAGGACAAAATGATTGTAACGATTGTAATCAATAAAAATCAGAAGGTGCAATTTCAAAAATCAATATATACAAATATGTACACCAACTACACAAGTCCTGATATTGCTAAAACATCGTCCGTGGATCAATGCCCCAAAAGTGGATGCCTTTCTCCACTGGTTCTGGAGGGGGCTTTGTGCCCAGAGTGCTTCATCCTGCCAAGGACTGAGGTAGTGGATGCCTTTCTCCACTGAAAGTGGTGCATCATGGAAGCTGCCCAGGCTCCTGGAACTGACCACCAGCCTCAGACAACTGACCACAGGGGATGGCAGCCATGTCTGCGGTGGTGCCACTGGCTCAGGATGTCGTGGGGCAGCTGGCGGTGCTTGCAGCGGGGTAAGTCGCTGCAGTACTTGCGGCGGCCTCTGTGGCAGCAGTGCTTGCGGTGGGCTCTGTGGCATCGGTGCCGGCGGCGGGCTCTGTGGTGGCGGTACTGGTGGTGGGCTCTGTGGGCTCTGTGCGGCGGTGCTGGTGGCGGGCTCAGTGACTGCGGTGCTGGTGGCGGGCTCTGTGGCAGCGGGGCTAGTGGCGGGCTCTGTGGCGGCAGTGCTGGTGGCGGGCTCAGTGACTGCGGTGCTGGTGGCCGGCTCTGTGGCGGCGGTGCTGGTGGCGGGCTCAGTGACTGCAATGCAGGTGGCGACCTCAATGACAGCAGTGTTGGTGGCGGTGCAGGTGGCGGTCCAGGTGGTGGTCTTCTCTGCCGTACAGGTTGGCGTCAATGTGGACAGAAGGTGTGAAACTGGTCCCATTGTCGGTTCCACCATGCCTTGTCCTGACCTGCCATTTATTTTCTGGCAATTCCCCACCTTGGATGGTGCTGCAGCTGTCTTGCGACCATCCCCTTTTGTGTTCCCTGAGCCCTTGGTGGCAAGTGTTTTCTGCTTCTCCCTCCGGGATGTGGGCAACTTTTTAACTTTTGCAGGTGGCAGAAAGTCCTTGCCCTCGCTCCGTGGCACACTGGCAGCCCTGCTGGTTGGCGCACTCCAATAGCCCGCAGTTGCTGGCACCACTGTGGCTGGTGATGTGGTGGCTGAGGTGCTGGGTTGGGACCTGGAAAGCCTGGCCCTAGGGACGGACGGGGAGGGAGGTGTAGGGAAGAGGTCAATATTAGCCAGGAAAAGTTTTTTAGACACACTTGGACGGGTAGATGGAGGGGGTTTGGGAGTGGAGGAAGAGATAGTGGTTTTAGGAGGTGTACATTTGCTGAATTTGGGTGAAGGTGCATGGGCTGGAGGCTGTTGTGAGGTGGATGGCTGTTGGGTGTGGGTGTGCCTGCATTTGTGTACTTTGGGAGGAGGGCTCACAGACACACTGGGAGAGGACACAGGGGATGTGTGAATGGTAGTGGGGGTGGTGAGTGCACGTGAGTGGTGTGTGGTGATGGGCGTGCTGGTGATGGAGGTAGTGGCTAAAGATGTAGTGCATACATGTGTGAGTGGAGATGAGACTGGGAGGGAGGAGGAGGACGTGGAGGAGGGGGACACAGTGGAGGCAGTGGATGTTGGTATGTCTGCAAGGGTATGATGCTTGTGTGAGTGCCTTTGGGATGTGTGGTGCTTATTTTTGCCTGAGCCACCCTTGTGTGTTGAGGTGTGTGCATGCTGGTCTGATGGTGTGCTTGGGATAGGCTGAGGTACAGGGGATTGGGTCTGGGTGGAGGAAGTTGGAGGGGGGAGGCTGGACACAGGGACAATGGCTGCCATCAGTGCTGAGGCCAGAGCCTGAAATGCTCTCTGTTGGGCTGCCTGGCCAGAATGAATGCCCTCCAGGTATGCATTTGTTTGTTGCAAATGCCTCTCGACAGCCTGGATGGCATTCACAATGGTAGATTGCCCAACAGTGAGGGATCTCAGGAGGTCAATAGCCTCCCCACTGAGGGCTGCAGGGCTGACTGAGGCAGGGCCTGAGGTGCCTGGGGCGAAGGAGATGCCCACTCTCCTGGGTGAGCGGCCACGGGACACACGCTGAGGGGCTGCTGGGAGGGCAGTGCTGGTAGGGGGGTGGCCGCTGTACATGTTGATGCGGGGGGCACAGAGGGGCCCACCACCATAAGGGAGCTCCCATCAGAGGAGGAGTCGCTGTCACTGCTGTCACCTCGTGTCCCTGCCGTGGAGCTCCCCTTGCCCTCCGTCCAAGTGGCTGCTTCAGACTCCGTTGTCTCGCCCTCCAGGGCCAAGTGGGATGCAGTTCCCTCCTGCTCTGGCGCCACTGCTCCTCTGCCTGATAATGCTATTGCACACAAGAACAGGGAGACCACAAAAAGGGGAGGGGGAGACAGAAGAAAGACATGTTCAGTGCATGCAATACCACTACCGTTGGCGGACACTACAGACACAGCCCTCTGCACTACGCCATGCACTTATAGTTCTGAGTTAATTCACAGGGCCATGGGGTACAAGGCCTATGCCCGATTGCTGCACACATGGAAGTCACAGGACCCTGACTAGGTGTAGATGGCTCTTACCACTGGTGGGGTTGGGGTGCCACATAGCCTGCCTCACAAAGGGACCTTGCCTACAAAGCTCGCCCTGGCCTAGGGTAACTCACTGTCCACCTCCCCCACCCAGACACCTCATAATGCGCGCAGAGTCAGATGGATGTGACTGTGCTCACACCCTTGTGGCTGCTGTGATGCCCTCAAGTGCCCATCCAACTCCGGTTACGCCACCGCCAGGATCCGAAACATCAGGGGGGTCATGGTGCGATGGGCACCCCTCTCACATTGAGAGGCCATCCCCAGTTGGGCCTCTACCGTCTTCTTGCTCCAGCGGAGAATGACCTCCCATCTTTACTGGCAGTGGGTGCTCTGTCTGTGGTGGACCCCCAGGGTCCGAACGTCCTTGGCGATGGCACACCAAATATCCTTCTTCTGGTGGGCGCTGACCTACAGGAATAGTACAGGGAAAAATGAAAATCTTTAACAGTCCGGGCCATCACAGTCATTGGCCCACGTTCCCACCCTTGCCCTGACCCACATACACTCACCATCCGCTCATGCAGAGCTCAGTCCCCCCATGTATCTCCCATCCACACCACTCCAAACAGGCATTGCCCATGCAGCATGCTCACAGTGTACTCACCTGTTTGTCTGGAAGACCATAGAATAGCGTGTACTGGGGGAGGACCCCATCCACTAACTTCTCCAACTCCTCCGAAGTGAAGGCAGGGGCCCTTTCCCCAGACACATGAGCCACTGTCGCTTCCAGACTGAGGTCACAGCAGCACTTGCAGTGTAAGTCCTCTCCTGTTGAAGGTCAGGTATCAAGTGAGTGTACAGATAGAAAATGGCGGTCACGTCCGTGGCGGTGCGTACCGTCACCGCCGGCGTACATCATCATTGGCTCTTGGGACCCATAGGATCCAATGTTAACCAGTGCAGGATTGCGCCACGGTCTTCGACCGCCTACTGCGATGGTGTAGAACGCCAGCGCAGTTACCTCATATCCCCTTGTCCCAACTTACAGGTCAGGCAGCCGCCATTTCAGGGGGCCACATGGCATTAATAATAACTGTGTCACACCTATCTAGGCCTTGCACACACACAGTAACAGGCACATTGCGGATTAATAAATCTGTGCAAATTACATTTTGTTATACCTGAGGGTTGACTGACTCTCTGATCGATGTTCTCCTCCATAGGGCACATCCGCTGGGGCAGGTGATGAGATGGCGGCATCCTCCGGTGTACAGACCGCTGGTGGACCTGTCGACAATGGAAGAGAGACACGTAATAGTCACCTACAGACTCGATCGTGCAACAATCCATGAACTGTGTGCCCAGTTGGAGCCAGACCTGATGTCAGCATTCCGCCATCCCACAGGGATACTCCCTCTAGTGCAGGTCCTGTCAGTACTCCATTTCCTGGCAAGTGGGTCTTTTCAAACTACATTGGCCAATGCATCAGGGATGTCCCAGCCAATGTTCTCAAATGTATTGTCCAGAGTGCTGTCTGCCCTGTTGAAACACATGCGCAGCTACATCGTTTTCCCTCAGGTGGAGGATTTGCCTACAGTGAAAGGTGACTTCTATGCCCTGGTACATATCCCCAACATCATAGGTTCCATTGATGGGACACATGTGGCCTTGGTACCCCCCGCAGGAGTGAACAGATGTACAGAAACCTGCAGAGCTAACATTCGATGAATGTGCAGATGGTGTGTTTGGCAGACCAGTACATCTCCCATGTGAATGCCAAGGTTCCTGGCTCAGTGCATGACACCTACATTCTGAGGAATGGGATGCTGGTGTCGGGGTCCTGTGGCAGAGCCTCCTGTCCACTAGCGCCGGCGGAGGTGGTGGCTGTTCATCATCCAGGCTAGTGTCAAGGGCCCCTTGTTGTGCCATAGTGTCCCTCCTGGTGTGGACAAGGTCCTTCAGCACACCTACAATGGTTACCAGGGTGGTGTTGATGGACTTGAGTTCCTCCCTGATCCCCAATAACTGTTCCTCCTGCAGCCGCTGGGTCTCCTGAAACTTGGCCAGTACCGTTGCCATCGTCTCCTGGGAATGATGGTACTCTCCCATGATGTTGGAGAGTACCTCGTGGAGAGTGGGTTTCCTGGGCCTGTCCTCCCCCTGTCGCACAGCTGTCCTCCCAGTTCCCCTGTTTTCCTGTGCCTCTGTCCCCTGAGCCGTGTGCCCACTGGCACTGCCCCAGGTCCCTGATTTTCTTGGGGTGGTGGGTTTGCCTGGGTTCCCTGTAGTGGTGGACACACCGCTGCTTGACGTGTCTTTGGGACAGAGGGAGGGGCCTGCTGGCTGGGTGCTGTGCTGGTGTTTCCTGAGGGGGCAGGCTCTGTGGTGGCATGTGCCAGTGTCAGGGAAACCGACTGTCCCGAGGTCCCAGATTGGCCGGGCTGGTCATCTTGATCCAGTTGGACAGAGCTTCTGTCATCACTGTGGGCCTCTTCTGTGGGGGGAGTAGACATGTCTGGAACCTCCTGTCCGGTCACGTTGGGTAGGGGTCCTGCAGGGGTGTAAAGGCATGATTATTGCATCTGTGTGTGCAATCGTGTGCAATGGCGGAGTGACCCTGTACTCCAGTGCTTGCATTCTTGTCTAGGACCTTGTGTGATAATTAGTTTGGGGTCTGTATGGGTATCTGTTGTGGACATGATTTGGTGATGGGTGTCTATGCTTTGGTGTTGCAGGCAGGGCTTGGTGTTGGGATGGGTGGGTTGTGATAATGGGACATTTGTGAGGTGTTGGAGTGATGGGGGTGGGGGTATGTGATAGCATGCAAGTAGGGTGGGGGATGTAATAGTTAAGAGTTGACTTACCATTACTCCTGCTACTCCTGCGAGACCCTCAGGATGCAGTATAGCCAAGTCAAGACTTGCTCCTTCCATGTTGTTAGTTGTGGAGGAGGAGGTGAGGGTCCGCCGCCAGTCCTCTGTACTGCAATCTGGTGTCTGGAGACCACGGAACGCACCTTCCCCCGTAGGTCATTCCACCTCTTCCTGATGTCATCCCGTGTTCTTGGATGCTGTCCCACTGCGTTGACCCTGTTGACGATTCTGCGCCATAGCTCCATCTTCCTAGCAATGGAGGTGTGCTGCACCTGTGATCCGAATAGCTGTGGGTCTACCCGGACGATTTCCTCAACTATGACCCTAGCTTCTCCTCAGAGAATCTTGGGTGTCGTTGAGGTGCCATGATGTGGTGTGGGTGATGTGTGAAGTGGTGTCGGTTGTGATGTGTGAGGGGATGTGTTTGTGTGTGTTGTCTGAGGTGTGTGGATGGTGTGTGAGTGATGGTGTTGTGTGCCTGTGGATGCTAATGTTTCTGGTGGTGTCTCTCTCTGGCCTTCTTTCTCAATTCTGGTAGTAAGGGTTTCTGGGTGATGTGGGTGTGTGTTTTATATTGGATTGGGTGTGTGGGAGTGGTGTGTGTATGTGTATCAGGTGTGTGTATTTTGATTTGTCCAATGTGGTTGTGTTTTGTAAATATATGTGTGTTTCGAGCGCGGCGGTGTGTACCGCCAATGGAATAACGCGGTTGAAAGACTACTGGGTGGATTTGTGGGTCGTGTTAGTGTGAGCGTATTCCTGTTGGCGTGCCGGTGGAGGTTTTGTTATCGCCAGTTTATCACTGACCTTTGGTGTGGCGGACATGTGTGGGTGTCTGAATTTTGGCGGATTCCGAGCTGTGGGTCAAAATAGCTGTAGCAGAATTCCGCCGCCGCAGCAGTGTGTTGGCGGTATTCTGCACGGCGGTACGGTGGATTTACCGCCAATGTTGTAATGAGGGCCAGAGTCTCTAGTTTGGTTACTTTTAGTTTTGCAGTCATGCCACCAAGCCGTGGTAGGGTAAAAGTGTCTCCCTTTGTACCCACCCCTGGACTGTGAGGTGTCTCTTGGCCCACTCTCCTGTGCAGGATTTTGGGGGCCTTGAGAAGACTCTTTTTTGTTTTTGTTTTTGCTCCCTTCTTTTCATTGGGGGGGGTTGCCCTCTTTCCTTTGGTCTTCCCCACTAGTGGTAGTTTTGGTCACCCTTGTTTTTACCTTATGGTCTGCCTTCCTCCCCAATTCTTGAGGGAAAAGTGGACCGAGCTCTACCAGATGCTGATATTAGCCTAGCATTGAAACAATTACTTAGCAGATGCTTTTCTATGAACAGCCCATCATAATCTTGTACCTTGTTTACAGCTAACGAACCACCCAGCATTTTTACTGAATAGTCCACAAAGTCTACCCAAGTCCGGCTCTGGGATTTTTTAGCCTCCCTGAACTTTATTATGTGCTCTTCAGTTGCAAATCCAAAGCCCTCAATCAGGGTACAATTCATGAGGTCATAGGATTTAAAAATGGACTCATTAAGGCCGTCATTATGAACACATCGGTAAACTCTGCCGACCGCTGTGACGGCTGTGAACAGAAGGCCGCCCTTGACGGTGAATAGAAACCCACCATATAATGAAATAAAATCCCAACCCCGCAAAATATCACCAGACCACCAGGCACCGCCATGACCTTGTCGGAGGAAATGCTGGTCCTCCCCACCCCACCACCGCCGAGCACACCCACATCCCGCCCTCCAAATAATGATGCACACGTCACCTTGGCCGACAGTGGAGGCCGAACGACCATTGGCGGTGCTGACCGCCACGGTCGGCAAGAGGACTTAACAGCAAGAAGTGCACACATTGGATAAGCTTGAAACCCACACACCTGACACACATCCATAACCCCATAAAACATTTATAGACACGTCCCACAATCCTTTGCAACAAAACCAGGCCAAAGAAGATGGAGAGCACCAGAAGTAGACACCAAACGCCCAAAAACACAAGACACACACGACCCACAGAAGAGGACCCTCACCGCGTACCCAGCCCAACACTATTCACCACACTCACCATGTCACCCCCCAAACATTCACGCTTCACAGAAAGGGAGCTAAGGAACATGGTGGAAGAGATCCTTAAGGTCGAGCCACAAATATTAGGGTCCCAGGTGCAGCACACACTCATCACAAGGAAGATGGAGCTATAGCAGACCATTGTCAACAGGGTCAATGCAGTGGGACACCATCAACACACCAGGGACGACAACCAGAAGAGATGGAACGACCTGTGGGGGAAGGTTAGGGGCATGGCATCAAGGCACCACATTGGAGTCCAAAAGACTGGGGTAGGACCGCCACCAACACCACCCAAATACACCGACTTGGAGGAAAAGGTACTGGCCATCTTGCAACCTGAGGGACTCAGTGGACTCACTGGAGGAATGGATTCTGGTAAGTTGTCTACATTTACCCCATATACACCATACCTGTAATGCATACATCACCCCACCCCACCCACACCCACCAGGACCAATACCCAACCCAGGCCATAGCCACTGAATCCACCCCCCCTGCATGACCACAAACCCACTAACAGGCCCACATCCCTCCCCCTGTGCACAGAAACCTACCCCTGCAAGGATTCAGAATGGAACTACACCTCCCCAATGCAACCCTATATTCTAAGCAAAATGCAGTGTAAACCTCACAAAGGCACCCTGGATGGCCACTAAAAGTTACACCAGCACAAAATAGCCCAGTCCTGTGTACCCCAACTGTTCATGCATTTGTAACACACATATCTATGTCCCCCAACAGGCATCACCACCCATATCACCCTCATGGACGGGACAAGGAGTGCCAGTGCCCCCCAGGGAGACAGAGGTACCTCACAGGACACTGGGGAAGTATCCCTGGACACTGATGAGCAGGCAGGCCCCTTACACAGTCCTGGACTGTCACCATGCAGCAGCCCCACCCAGGATACCACTGACACCCCTACCACCCAGTCAAGAACCACAGCAAAGGGCAAGCGTCCCCATACCCGTGTATCCAGGCCACAGACTGGGGGAACACAGGTACAGAGGCCACAGTCTCCCACTCCCAACATGCCAGAAGGTGAGGACCCCAATACAAGTGGTACTGCCAGACCTGTGCAGGGGACACAGGTACAGGGGGCTAGGGCACGTGCTAGGGCCTCAGTGGGCCAGGGGGGAGGCCACAGGATGGATGCAGCAGCCCAGGATGTGATATCTGAGGTATAGGGGGCCTACCAGCATACCCATGACAGGTTGGCACAGATAGTATCCACCCTGGAGCACAGTCAGAGTATGCAGCAAAAACACCACCAACAGGTCATGGAGCAGTGGACACAGCACAACGCCACAATGGCCAGCATAGCAGGGGCACTGCTGCAGCTGGTACAAGCCCAGTCTGAGACCCACACACGACAGGAGGCCCCAACTACAGCACCGGACACAGACCTGACAATTACACCATCATCAGAAACATCACAGGAACTACGCTCAGAGGAAACCCAAGGGCCAACCATGTCATCCCCTCAAGGTCAACAGCAGGTGCCCAAACGTACCCTCAGGCCAAGATTTGGCACTGGAACCCCAGCAAAGAACAAGGCCCCCTTCAAGAAGTAACTCAGCAACAATCTGCACAACAACCATCCCACTCAATCAACCACCACACAGTGCTAAGAAGCAATATGAACTAATGTAAGAATTGATCGACCAATCAATACTACCAACAAGGCTGTCACCATGTTGGCATTGAGGACAACCACCCATGACCACTTGCCATCACTTTAAATTGCACTATTCACTCCCTGCCACCAATAGAACACATCTCCCACCTGTAACACTGTGCCCTATCATAAATTGTGAACAATGTAAAGTATGGATGCAACTGGCTGATAACCACTTTATTGTCAATTCGTTGCATGAAAGGACTCCTGTGTGCCTAAATGTGGCCGCAAAGTAAATGCACTAAATTGTATTCTGTACCATGCAGACCTGTTCCCAGTTTCACATATAAGAATCAAACCCCCCTACATGACAAAGCACACTGACAGTATGTGTCACAAACCCCAATGTCAGCTCTTAGTCCCACATAGTTACTGGAAGTAGAGTTGTATCAGTTGGGTCCTTGAATTGACATATCCCCCTTCCTCATCATCACCATCACTCTCCTCACCTCTCTGAGGTAGCTGGTCAGGACATACAGCACCCTCCACCTCCAGAGGGGGATAGAATTTCTTACTGACACATTGTGCAGCATGCGTCAGGCCCCCACTATTCTACACACCTTTTCAGGCCCATAGGCCAGGGAACCCCCAGAGATATGTATGCAATTAAATCTAGCCTTCAGGAGACCTATTGTTCGCTCTATCACCCTGCTAATACGCCCGTGGGCCTCATTGTAATTCCTCTCTGCATCCTTCCCAGGATTCCTAACTGGTGTAAGGAGCCAACACAAGTTTGGATAGCCAGAATCACCTAGAAAGAGGTGCAACACAGAGTAGTCATTGTCAAGCCTCTTAGTCTGTCTGCTATGTGTCAGTTAGTGACAGAAACACTTACCTATGATCCACCCTCTGTCCTCTTGGAGTTGTTGCATCTTCTGTGGCACACTACTGTTCCTCAGCACAAAGGAATCATGGACTGAACCTGGGAACATGGCTTTCACATGTGAGATGTACTGGTCTGCAGTACATACCAATTGGATGTTCATGGAATGAAAGTTCTTTCTGTTTCTGTACACCTGTTCACTGACTCTTGGGGGATGATAGCTATGTGGGTGCCATCGATGGCACCTATCACATGGGGTATGTTGGCAAAGGCATAGAATTCCGACTTGATGGCAGGGAGGTCAGTACTTTGGGGAAATCTCACATAGGACTGCAGGTGTCGTATGAATGCATTTAGAAATCTTGTCAGTACCATGCTGAACATTGACTGTGAAATTCCAGCACCCATGCCCACTGTCACTTGAAATGAGCCCGTGGCCAGGAAATGGATTGCGGAGAGCACCTGCACTTCCGTAGGGATGGGAAGCTGATTATGAATTCCAGGAGTTAGTGCAGGATCCAGTAATGCACAAAGTTCCAGAATTGTTGCACGGGTGAGTCTGTAATTGATTATGATCTGACGCTCCACCACGGTCCTCATATCCACAAGTGGTCTGAACACCGATGGTGCCCTTCCTCGCCACAAGGGTCAGTACCTACGAGGGATATCAAATAAATGTGAGGAACACAAATACATAGGAACACATTGTCATCAATTGAGCACTGCATACTTCATTGTAGTAACTCAACAGTAACATGTTCTTGACAGATCTACATCTACACCTCAATGAGGGAACAGTGTTTTTCATGTGTGTTATTTTTTTTAATGGTCACATGCATAGGTGCTTCATGTAAAAGATAGGGCTTGCATTGTGCACAATTATTTATTACAGCTACGTAGTTAATGGCAAAATGTCTGCCCCCTGCAATCCAGGACTGTCGTTGTGGAAGTGACCTCATACCGCTAGCAGTTGACGTAACCGCGTAAGGTGATATATACAGCTGTTTGCACCGTCATTGGTTAACATGGATGCCAATGGGGAATTTTGGCGTATCATGATCGCCGCCGGCGGTGACGGTGCACACTGCCGCGGTACGTACGTGAATTCGTCATCTATCCTTCAATTGATTCCCTGATCTTGTGCGAAAAGGTACTCCACTGTGTGTACTGCTGTGTCCTGCCTCTGGTTGTGGATATGGCTTGTGTTGCAGGGTAAGGGGCCCCAGCCATCACCCAGGAGGAACTGGAGAGGCTAGTGGATGGGGTCCTGCCCCTGTACACCAATCTCTACGGACGTCCAGAGGTACAGGTGAGTCGGGGCTTGGGGTGCACTGTGTGGTTGTAATGGATGGTGTTGTAAGGACATGTGTGTGGACCTCTGAGCCTGCATGGGCCATGGTGCATGGCATGCTGCATGGGTATGTCCTGTAAGTCTGACAGTACTATCCATCCCATAGTGGATGAATATCCAGCTGTACCTATCTTGCAAGTGCCTGACCTCTGAGTTCCATTTCTGTCACCCGTTTAGGTCAGCGCCCACAAGAAGAGGGTACTTTGGCAGGCCATCGCCAAGGAGGTGCGGACCCTGGGGGTCTACGACCGGCAGAGCACCCACTACAGGAAGAGGTGGGAGGGCCTGTGGCACTGGGCGCGTAAAATCTGTGAGGCCCAGCTGGGGAAGTCCTCCCAACGTGGAAGGGGTGCCCGTCGGGCACTGACCCCCCTCATGCAACGTATCCGGCCGGTGGCGTATCCAGACCTGGATGTGTGCTTGAAGGCTGTACAGCAGTCATAAGGGGGTGAGCACTTATGTCACAATCTTAAGTCTGGATGGATGTCTGTGTGTGCATTAGGGATTCATGCTGCTTAGAGGCAGGGAATCTGACTGTTGTGCATCTACATGATGGTCCCCCTAGGGTGTAAGGGTGTCTTTGTCAGGTCTCCCACACGTCGGGTCCTTAGGTAATTCAGGGTATGGGTGTATAGCAGGGTTCTGGTCAGTAGTCAGGGGCATGGCCCTGGGCATAGTGAACGGTGCTGCCTATTGGAGGTATCTTCTGGGTGGGTGTATGTCTTGCCACTATGCACCTCCATTCAGCTATTAACAAGTGTTTCTCCTGTTTTGTCTCCCCATCCCTGTTCTCTTGTATTGTTTTTGTACATCAGCAACATCTGGTGAGGGCGCTGAGGCACTGGCAAGTGAGGAAGCAGCGGCCCACACATCCTCGGAGGCAGAGTCATCCGACACCAAGGGGACCAGTGGGTGGGAGGGCGAGGGGAGTACCACGGGGGAGGCAAATACCACTGGAGATAGTGACTCCGATACCTCCTCCGATGGGGGCTCCACGGTGGTGGCGGACCCTAGTGGCCACACCACTACAGTGACATCTTCCGCCACCCCCATTCCATCACCGCCCTCCCTTCTGCTCCCCACCAAGTTGCCTGAGCCTGCTCACCCAGAAAGGTGGGTGTCTCCTTTGCCCCAGGTACCTCCTCCCCTGCCCCAGTCAGCCCTGCTACCCTCACAGAGAAGGCTATTGACCTCCTGAGAACCATCTCTGTAGGACAGACAATCATCCTCAATGCCATCCAGGGGCTAGCATCAGAGGTACAGCAGACCAATGCCTATCTGGATGGCATTCACGGTGCCGTGTCTGCCCTCCAGAGATCTTTTCAGGCTCTGGCCTCCTCTTGGATGGCAGCCAGTTTCCCTGGCCATTCCGTTCCCCCCCTCCAACCTCCTCT
This sequence comes from Pleurodeles waltl, assembly GCF_031143425.1. Classification (NCBI taxonomy): domain Eukaryota; kingdom Metazoa; phylum Chordata; class Amphibia; order Caudata; family Salamandridae; genus Pleurodeles; species Pleurodeles waltl. The sequence goes on from NC_090437.1 coordinate 206,521,010, forward strand.
ACCCCTTCCAGCACCCCCATCCCCTAACCCGTCCAAAGCACACAATCTGACACGCAGTCAAGCACCTCAAAACACAAGAAGCATACTTCAAAACACAAGCACCACACTTCCCACCACAAGCATTCACACTGCCAACATACACATGCACACACAACAACATCTACTTCCCCAGTGTGCCCACCTCTTCCGCCTCCCTGTCTGTCCCCTCTACATGCACACCCTCATGCACTGCACCTTCAGTCACTGTTGCTGCTCCTCTTACTGCACTCACCACAGTAGCAGACATCCATACATGCACCCCAGATACCACACCTGCACTCACCTCAACTACTATAGTTTACACACATGCAGCACACTCACCAGACTTGCAGACACCCACACAACATACATCCACACTGGCAGCCTGTCTTCTCCCACTGTGCCCACCCCTCCTTCAAAAACACACAAATGCACCAAGACCCCCACCCATCACACATCCATCACACCTCAGCATACTGTCCAGTCACCTGCACCAACTGCATGCACCCCTACACCACATACGTCCACACCCTCTGCCTCCACGCCCACTCCCTCACCCAGTACCACCCCAATTGCTCCGAAGAAACTTTTCCTCTCCCGTTCTGACCTCTTCCAACCCACTGGCCCACCCCATCTTGTCCCTAAGCGTGCACACCTCATTGACCTTTCCACTCCTTCCACTTCACGGCCCACCCCTGTACTCCCCTCACATTCCCGTGCCCTTCCCCAGAGAAGAAAAAGCCTTGTGCAGAGTCAAGTCCATCTGGCTCCACCCACTCGAAACACCCCCCACCTTCAAAGGACAAACCCACACCCCCTCCACCTTCCGAGCGCCAGTCCAAGCCCCACCCCTGTTGCAAGTCCCCACCACCCCCTGCCCCCGTTCCGTGAGGTGCCTGGATACCCCTTTGTTGCCCCATTAGATGGAGTACCGTGCACTTTTGGGAGTCAGGTTGGGGCCGTTGGGGCCCACAGGACTTCTTGCGCTACGGGCTAGCCATTGGCCTTGTTGGAAATAGTTGGCTCTGTGAGCTGTAATAAATATTTCTGTGTGGCCTGTGTTTTGGCGGCACATTGTTGAACCCTGGTCTTTCGTTTCATTGTTTGTGGGTGGGGGGGCATTTGTATGTACTATGGTCAAGTTGGATTTGCCTTGTGTCGGGTAAGTACCTCTTGCTGTGGAGTATGTGGGTTGTGCTGCTGGGAAGGATTGAGGGGGCATTGCAGAGTGGGTGGAGCGGGTGGGTATGTAACTGTGCCCTTTCCTCCCTTGTGTCATAGGTTGCGGTACTTACCGTTGTCGTCTTCGTCGGCTGTCTCGGTCGTGGATGTATATGGCAAGGAGCAAGGCTGGCATGATCTGCAGCTCTCTATCCATGTCTGCTTTGGCGCGTTATGTGGGCCTCTGGTGAGAGTTTAATTGGATTTGGTTTCTTTCCGCCTGGACTTGCGTGGCGGTGGTTCTTGCCCTGGAACTGGTGGTGGACTAGTGGTTCATAATTTGATGGGCGGGTTGGGCCTTTCCGTCGCCCTGTGGGCATACTCTGCCGTTGTTGTCTGCACTCCTCTACTGGCGGTGGGTGGTTTTCTGGATGCCTATGTTTCGATTGGTTCATTATTTGGTGGTCCAGACCGCTCTTCGATTGGTGGTTTTTACCGCCACGGCTGGCGGTGCAGTAGGGACCGCCATGTTTATAATGAAGGCCTAAGTGTCAGAAGCCTATCCCTGCTCTTCCTGAGAATAAATCCCACAACAGTGTGCCCCAATGTTTCTTTTTGATTTTCCACCCAATGTAGGCTCTTTCAAAGGCAGAAAATAATTTTACGATATCATCCCCTTAAGTGAAGGGAGGGACAACTCCTTTTGGGAGTTTAATGTTAAACGATTTCTCCCTTAAATAATTGGGGGATAACCATGTCAGAAAGAGACCTTTTGTCACAGGGGTTTATTCATGAATGCACTTAAAAAAACACATGAAGTGGAGACTAACTTAAACCAAAACTAAACAAGATTAGGCTCCACAACAATAATCAAATCTAAAATTTGGTGACAAAGTAGAGAAGCTCCTTGAATGAAAACTCTTAAATGGAACAGAAGAAAAAGAGGCATAAATCAATATACAACAAATCAGGAACAGTGGGTGTACTATGAGGCCATTCTTAAAAAAAAAAAATAGTATTTGATTTAGCCAAGGCTTGAGGTCACATATCCTGGAAATAGATGTTTAATAATGACTGACAAAAATGAAAATATGTGTCAACATCATAAAAAATAAACTATTACTTTAGAATCCCTAATCCAAATATCACATTACATTTAAAGTATGGCTGCTCTGCCATGCCTCAATTAGAAAGTTTATCTTGCTAAGGCTCGCCATATTCCACCCTGCTATTCACATTATCAATAGACCATCTGCTTAAACTATATGGCGTCTTTCAGGCACCGAATATAATTGTGGTGGTTTTATATCAATTTAAGTCACGCTAAAATATATTCTGTTTTGGTTCAATGCCCAGACAGTTCTGTTTTGGGTCATCTAAATTAGCAGGCACTGGGAGCAAATTTAGCACCAGCGCAGGGGGAAACAAAGGGGTGCACCGTATTCTAGTAAATACAGTGCATCCCTGCATTTTGAAAATGACAGTGCATGACGCTGCCAAATTCGGCACAGCGCAATGAACTGACATTTTTTATTAAATGCCGCCGTTAGTCCTGCCTTCTCCTACAAATTCCAAAGACCAGAAAAAACAAACTCTCACTCAACCATTCTTCGGTCAAGCACCAAGACAATGGATCAACCTATTTGAAATCTTGAGACATAATTTCAACATGATGTACTTCACCAAAGATCTCAGTTCTCAAAGTTCTAATTAATTGCTCACCCCTATCCTTAATCCTCATGTAGCGTTACTTATTGCTCTTGATACATGTAAAGCACTACATGTAAAGCACTACTGCCCTAGGCATGTGACTGGGTCTGTGCTATACATAAGTGCCAGTAAAAGTACAAAAATCAGCATTATTATAAAAATGTATGCATAGGCCTTCAGAAATGGCACAAAATTTGAATGAAGGACATTGGAAAATAGATTGATTGAAATCTGTACAACTGGAAACAGTGTAAAGGTGTGAAAGATACTCTGCATCTTTCACAAAATAGTAACTATTGAAAGGATGCACAAATAAAACAAAACGTTTTCTCAAAACAAAGTGGAATTTGGATTTATTTTTGCCAGAGGTACATTATCTATCTAAATGACAAAAGAAATATGAAACAAAATAATATAACAAACTGGCAAATTGTGAAAATAAAATAAATAACTTTCTAATCTCTAATCCATTAAAAAGGGAATTCCACTGGAATGTGCATGCTGGGCCAATTTTGGTCTCATCAATTAGGCATGTCTATTAAAAAAAGGAAATATTGATTTCCATGTAATTCAATTTGTTTAGATTCAATGAATTCTGCTCAATCAGAATCCCTAATATTAATAACATCTACAACTCAAAAAACATTGGCCCTTTTTAAAGAAAACTTAGCGCTACATTTACACCATTTTTCTGTCGCAAAAGAGGCACAAACCTAGCGCCATATTTATCTTTTGTCGCTAGACCCATCGAGGGGCTAAATGTTAGAGTTAGCATAAGTTTTTGGGGAGCGCCACCCCACCTTGTGTCGTTTAGTGACAATGATATGCAAGGTAGGCATTCCCTTCCGAAAAATGATGCTAGCCCTCTAGCGTCATATTTACTGTCTGACGTTAAAATGACACACTTTAAGGAACTGGTCCAAAAAAAGATGCTAAGACCGATTAGCCTCAAAATGTAATGCCTGGTCAGACCAGGTATTAAAATGAGGCCCACACACTACTACAGAAGGAAAACACACAGAAGGAGCATTGGCAACCCCCTGGACAACATGGATCTGTTATTGCTCCAGCTCAGTACATGCCGCACACAACAGCAACGACAACATGTCCTACCAGAACCACCGCAGCAACCACAAACACCACCACAGCAGCCACAAAGGCAGCGCAGAAGGTGGGAGACGTTATTTCGGCAGCCATCCTTGGGCTCAGGGAACAAGATGTCATCAGACTCTATAATCTGAAGTGGGAGTCGATTTTACGCCTGCTGCACCACATTGCACCAGACATCACCACAAGGGTGGAAACTCAAAAACTATTCCACCCGGGACCAAACTCCTGGCTGTCCTCCATTTGCTGGTGTCAGGATCATTCCAGACAATTGGGGCATAATCAGTGGTATATCCCAGCCGTTCTTCTCGGCCTTCCTTCCAAAGGTTCTAGGCACAGTCATCCGCCTCACACCCCAACACATCCGGTTCCCCAACACCCAGCAACTGCAGCAGGAGACCAAGCAAGGTTTCTCCCAAATCGCTGGGTTCCCCCATGTGCTGGGTACAATGGACTGCACCCATCTGTCCAACTTGTGCCACCCGCTGCAACCCAACACATTTTATAAATATGCAGCCCATTGTGGACCACCATGGGCCCTTCACAGACATCCTAGCCAAATATCCTGGCAGCGTCCATGATGCCTACATATTCTGACACACCACTATCAATGAGCGGTTCCAGGATGGACAATGTCGCAATGGGCTACTCTTAGGTAAGCCACCATACCAAATTATTAACAGACAATACACCAAACTTGTAGGAAAAAACAATACATACACCACACTAAACACACATGGACAGGAGAGCACAAATGTACAGACAATAATACATGTACATAATACAGGCACAACCTGACTGACACACCACGTGAAAGACAGTTGGAGCTATGTCCCCTTTGCATACAGAAGCTGGGCCCAAACAACTACAAGTGTCCACAGGTTGACAAATAAATATAGATCCCTCATACATAACACCTAACAAGGTATATCTCAGCTATGTGAATGGCATTGGCCATGTCAAGGGAAAGAAGGTCACACATAGGCACAGCCCCACATTTGTCTCCAGCAGCACCAATATCAAATGCCATCCAGGTTTTGCTATAACCAACTACATATCACCATAACATACCAGACGTACCTGTTGTGTTCACCTTCACCTGTCTGGTGCATTGTGAATAGGAATACAACATCACCAGCCATGAAACACCTTGTGAATGGATGGACACCTCACAGAACATCTACAATCATACCTGGTAATTCCACAACTCCCTAACATGATTCCAGGGTACCAACAGGGGACTGTGGCAGCTGGACTTCTGACAATGTACTGGGAGAGGCCAGAGATGCATGTGAATGAGGAGACATGGGACTTAGCAGGACTGGTTATGCGATGCAGGGCATTGCAGAAAACAACATTATTCCCTCTCCAGTCACACAGGTGTCTGAAAACTCATGCACACATCACAAAACGTACGATGCAACTGTGCCACACTGTGCCCATGATCCACATGCATATACGTATACCAGCCAGCAATTGGCAACAACAACGCTTTGTGCAAGGGAGCTTTTCCAAGGGAAAAGGGGTGGAAGTCAAATGCTGCACACCGGGCACAACATCTGTGTTATGGCACAAAACACCCAAAATAGGTTCAAAGTCCCAGAACATCACTCTTCTGCAGATCTAAAGTGAAGGACAGAGGGCCACATGTCTGGAAAGTAGCACAGCATTACCAGCAACGCCACTGTAATTGTGTCCCTTTGCCGCACCCTCCTGCCACTATGTGGGCACCATATAAAATATGGCACACCATGGCACAGAGTAGGTACAATAGTGTGCAGAATAATCAATGCCATTGATGGACTCTGTAGGAATACTGACAACATACCTGACCATTTCATGCACAGTACACAGGGACCCATTCAAATAAATAGTCTGCCCCCTCCTAATGCCTGCTCTGTGCAGGTGTTGAAAGTATCTACAAAAAATATTGCATCTGAACCTTGGAGAATCTTCTGCACTAATTTTGCTAGTCCTCCTATTGTGTGAACCTGCCCCTCGTATACATGATGCCTAGCACAGGCATAATCTGCCACAAAGGGTCACTAAGCGTTGCACTGCATGCGTAGTGTCACATGAAAACATGGTGGCCTGAGTTTGGCCTTGTAGGGCTACAATAGTGGCAATTCAAATTACGTTATTGTGGTGCATGGAGGTGGTAGTTTCCACTAACATTAAGACCCTGCCTCATATATGGACAACACAACACATATTTGTCATGGTCCAACTGTCAGGCCAGAATAATTTGACAATCACCAGGTCTCTGAGGCACAATCCATGATAGTAACATCTACCACCATACACCAATGCGACCATTCAACCAAACAGGAACACACACATGATAGTATCACATGCAAGTCCGAGTCACCACTCCACCTAAAGCTAACATCTGCCATGGCACAGAGGAACCCACAAATATACATGACTGACACATGTTTACCCAATTGTTTGCAGTCGACCAAGATTATGGCATCTAGCAAAGCGTGATGACCCCTTTTGGCAATCCAACAATGGAGGAAGAGAGGGCATGCAATGAAGGCCACAGAAGGACATGAAATGTGGTGGAGAGAAGTCAAGGTTAAGGTCCATGGCTCAGATAGGAGGAAGCCTGTTGTATGTACCACTGCTTGTCTGCAAGATAATCCTTGCATGTGCAAACTTGCATAACATTTGTATTCGGACTACTGTCCCCTGGGATGAATTGGAAGATGTCCCCAATGCAGAGGAGGATGACAATTGTGCAGCACAGTTGGAGGTGGAACAACAAAACACTGCTGCAGGAGTTCGCAGGAGACCAAAGATTGTACTGACCTTCTCCACCTAGAAGGCACTGTACAATACAAATCACCCTGAAATCTCACCATTAAATCACTTTGCACCATATTGTCCATGGTGTACTCATAATTTGCTTCCAATACCAATGGTAACTTGCCCATACCACAGAAAGCAGGAAAAGACCACCACAGCTGCAAAGAATAGTGTAATATAGGTTGTGATTTAAGAGAGTCTAGCGCCTCCATGCCGCACATCAGTGTCACATTACTCACGCTCATGTTGCTCTCTAAGGTCTAGATTTAAGCACCAGAAATACCAAGTGGCATAATGTATGCATAGTGCAAATTCCAACCCCTTGCACCACATCATGCCTATGCCAGGCAAGACGTACGCAACAGTGGGTACGAACGGGAGGGTGTGTTTCTTAACGGTGTATTTGAAACTAAGGAACTAAGCTGTGTCATATCTCAAGCGTGTACTGTAACGCCAGCACTGAGCAGTTGTGACAAGGGGGAACACTATTGGTATCAATGGACCATTATGTACTCATTAGGGCTAGGTCCAAAAGTTTGGCCCTAAACCTGCACAGTATATCAATGGCGTTACTTACCGTGAGGGGTAATGGCCCCAACCCTGCCGCATGGTGTTCTGTTTCTCAAATATGGCACACACATGTTGGCGGTTGAGTGCGCTAAGGGCCGCAAGGCAACTTGAGCAGCAATGGGTGCTGCTTCACTCTCCACATATATCCCCCATAGCCAGGAATGATTAATAAAATAGGAGAATTCACCACCACATGAATATGTGGCTGGACTGTAGGCATAGTCTGTAGCACCTCTAATGTACATTCTCAGACAGATGTCACACAATTGTGTTCTCTTGACATATTCCTGCAGCTATCTGGAAATACATGTGAGGACTGCTGTACCGGTGTATGGCCTAGGCAGGAAAGGGTTATCAACTACCTACAGTGGTTGATTTGGGTCTGCAAAGTAACCTAGTAAAGTCTGTATAACACTATTACACAAGACATATACAAACACACCTCTCAATGACACTCACATGTCTGACCAAGAGAAAGTGACATACTGGAACCAAAACCCTAACCTGTCTAGGTCTCCCACAGCTAAGTCTGTTTGGGATGTTCATGTAAGTCTAGCAATGTCTAATGTCTAATATTAGATGTCTAATGTCTAATGTCTAATATTGTATGGGTAAAGAAGGAGACAGAAATATTTAATGTGGCATTTTACCTAACCATGGCTGAGATGAGTCCACACACTAACAAGATACGCTCATGGTAAAAGTGGCATAGATTGTGGAAATTAGATGTGAGTGCATGCCCATGTACATAAAAGGATGTGGAACAACAGCTGAGAGACTCCCTCAGACACTTAGAGATACCACATGGGGAGGACACTCTGACACTACACAAGTGCTGTGACTGGTCTACTCTTGTGTGTGTGTAGAAGTCATATAATCTAGCAAAGCCTGGGAATGCGAGGGATCCTATCACTTAGCCAGTAGAAAAAGATGTGTTCATAGACAAAGTACACAATTCTTACGTCCATTTATGACGGGACAATATTGCAGTAGAATATGTGAACCAAGAGTAAGCAGCCTAAAGAATGCCAGCAATGTAGGACCAAATCCATTCCAAACCAGATATGTTGTTAATGTTGGAGAAGGCATACACATAGACCAATGATGACTGTATAACACAACAATGTTACTACGTAATCACCAGACATATATTCACAGAGGATGTCTAGGTCAGTGCATAACCCATTCATGTTGGCAACAACAACTATGTACTTGCCCATCTCATACCATTGTGACAGAAGGAAGTGATAGATGACATTATCTGTCCCCTACGTCAGAAAACATAAGTAAGTTACACAAGAAATAAATGCCCTAACCAGGCGCCATATTGAAAAGCCAAACAATGCATAAATATTTGTGTCAAACCATGCCAAATGATTAAAATTGTCCTACACAAATGAGCAGCCAGTCCCCTGTACATGATAGGACAAGCCTGACCTCAAGTACCCCAGAAGAAACAAAACATGCTAGGTCATGGGATCACATTTGTGCAGGTGTCTGTCTGCAGGGGACTGTGCAATGCGCTGCTGAAGAGCAATCATGATGAAGGTAGATCCCCATCTTAATCCCCCTGACTCCCCTGCTGAGGCTACATTGACTCTTGACACAGCCAGGCTCCTGCTGTTAGTGCACATTTAATTGAGCTGACAGGAGCATCGCAACCTGCGTCAATACAGGCAACCATGGGTCAAAGTGCCAGAGGAGCAATGATGACTAGGGCGCCATCATTGCCTGACAGCAATCCTGTTGTATACCATTGCATGCAACAGTCAAAAAACATGTTTTGGTTGTTTGTAAGTACCAAGTGTGTGTCTTTCACACATATGCCTGAATTATCTGCACACAGGTACCACTTCAATGGCTCAGGTTTGGTATCATGTATTGAAGTATGCACAAAAGTCAACTTTCCACTAATGAAAATGTATAAGTACCACATGATCAAACATACACTTTTATGACCTTCAGATATGATCCCACATAGAGAAACATAGGTTGCACAGATATGAATACACAGCCATGAAACAATGGCCAAAATATGTCCATGTTGGAAGATAGATTTGGGAGGGGACATATCCCATGAAAACACCGCTTTGGCATTCATTACACATGTTACACGAAACATATCTTTCCACACACACATCACTTACCAACCATCTTTGACACGTCAGTACACCATCTCCTGCATCATATATGCATGGGGATCCATATGTTATACATGTAGCATAGCATCATGAACCCGGAACCACAGAACACACCACAGTGTAGGCACACATGCACTCACATTGCAATGGGTTACATTAAATCAACCAGCCGTAGTCCACAGCATCCATTGTGTACGATTTGTCAAGGGTATCACATGCCTAAACAAGTATTGGTGGTGATGTCAAATGTAGATTTGGAAATCAGACATGACAATGTTGTAGACTCACAATTATGTGTATCATCACATATGTACACTCGCAGGACACATGTGGACTATGTATGTTGAAAAAGTCTAGCAGCACATGCACATCTGCAAATGGTAGCATTCATCACATGCATCACACTCACACACAAACATATGGTAATACATTCCGATGTCACTGTTACATATATGAATGCACAGGCACACACACATAGCCATAACATACTGACTACATAGATGCATAGACCCTGTAACAAGGAATGCAAATCTGGGTGCATTGTCAGCCTTTCCTACGAAATCTACGCATTCCCATTATGGGTCAAAAATGTTGATGCAAACAGCAACTCTCCATACATCGCAGATCAAGAAAATGACGCTTGGCTCCTGGGCGCCAATCTCAAGTTGACAGCCCTTGTTAGCCTTCATGGAAAAAAACATACTTGACCGTAAAAAAAAAAACATTTCACAAAATGTGACGCATATGCCCAGGAAGTGATAAAACATGACTTCCTTGCTGCAAACATGGAACAGTGATTACACTTTCACTTTTACTTCACAGTCTTTTTGTTTGTGATTGTGAGATGTTGTGTGGAGCTGGTGCTGTTTTAGGAGTGGTGTTTTTTTCTGAGTTTTGTGCTGTGTTCTGTTGCTGCCTTTTCAATTTTGTACGTTTTGTGTAGGGTTTTTGTCCTGTCATATTATTTGTTTTTGTCAGGTGTTTGTCTTGGGGTAGCGTAGTCTGTTGGGGTATTTGGGGTTAGTTGGGGTAGTATTAAATTATTTTTGGGGGTAACATTTGCAGTGGAGGGAAACTGCAATATGTTGGGGAAGGGGAGAGCCAAACGCATGAGTGGCATTGAACTGGGAGGGTTCATTGCCCTTCCTGTACATAAACAATCTACAATGGTGATGTGCCACTTCTATGTGTGCTGCAGAATGCAGGCCACATAGTGCCAAAACATCTGTCATGTTAGTTTGTAAATGTGAAGGAAGGGATGCCTATCTGGCCTTAGGCAAACATTCATGGCATTTTACCTCTTCTGTGTGTGCCTTCAAATGAGGCACACATTAAAAGCAAGAAACATGGAGGTATTAAATCATTCCTCACCTCTTTGCCATGCTAACACCACCCCTGGGGTGTTGCTGCTCTTTTGGCGTGGACAGTAAGTTCAATGTCTTGTAAATCTGGAGCAGCGTCAAAAGCTATGGGTGTTACAATGGGACGGCCACTGCAACAACCATTGCATTCCCCTCTGACGCAAAATACTGTGTCATGCTTCCCCATATGCACATGGAGGCATTACGCCAGAAAAAAGTGGCATAACAGCTCCATCTACGTATGGTTCAGTGAAAAGCACCACCAAACATCAGGGAAAGTGAGGCTGTGGTGGCGACAGGGCCTCTTTAATGTAGCCCTTTTTCTTAGAGACAGAAATGTAATGGTTGGCAGTTGTTTATTCCTGACACAAAGCTGACTGGCTTACTCAGCTAAACACATTGAGGGGGTCATTCTGACCGCGGCTGTCGGCGGTCGCCGCCCACCAAGCGGTTCCCACCGAAAGACCGCTCCGCGTTCAAAAGACCGCGGCGGCCATTCCGCCTTTCCCGCTGGGCCGGCGGGTGACCGCCAGAAGACCGCCGGCCGGCCCAGCGGGAAAGCCCCTTCAACAATGAAGCCGGCTCGGAATGGAGCCGGCGGAGTTGCAGGGGTGCGACGGGTGCAGTGGCACCCGTCGCGATTTTCACTGTCTGCAAAGCAGTCAGTGAAAATCTTTGTGGGGCCCTGTTAGGGGGCCCCTGCACTGCCCATGCCAGTGGCATGGGCAGTGCAGGGGCCCCCAGGGGCCCCACGGCACCCGTTCCCGCCATCCTGGTTATGGCGGTGGACACCGCCAGAAACAGGCTGGCGGGAAGGCGGTCGGAATCCCCATGGCGGTGCTGCAAGCAGCGCCGCCATGGCGGATTCCCTGGGCCAGCGGGAAACCGCCGGCTTCCCTTTTCTGACCGCGGCTTTACCGCCGCGGTCAGAATCGCCCAGGAAGCACCGCCAGCCTGTTGGCGGTGCTTCCGCCGCCCTCCGCCATGGCGGTCATGGACCGCCAGGGTCAGAATGACCCCCTGAATGTGTAACAGTTGTCCATGCTCATAAATGTTCAAAAATCACAAAGCTATGTGTTCCTGTCATGTCTTGCAGGTGGACCTTCACTCTACACAATTGGAGAGGTGTCCCAGTTTGAAGAACCCGATGAAGCCAGTGTCACCTTGTGCGTCACATGTGTTATTCCAGAGTTTTGTGTGAGAGGGTATGATGTGTGAAATGCAATGTTAAAATGGCATGGGTGACCAATAAGATAACATCATCTGAATTTGGGTTTTGACATGTCTGATGCAATGTTGAGGATGTAGGTTAAGTTGATTGTTGCACAAGTGTCAATGTGTGCTGCTATGGAATTGTGGGTATTAGCAAAAGGAGATCATGCCCATAAACACCATGATGTCAGACCAGATATGTGTAAGAGGTGTTGTTTATCTGTTTAGCATGCCAGTTACTAACATTTGTCACAGCACATGTTACCGCACTGTGTGCCACACATTGCTTTAATTTTCTCAGGACATGGTACAAATGATGTAGATGTGTTGAGGTCTCTAGGGGGCTTATCAAGGAGAGACTTGCACCACTGGTGCCTCACTACTCTTCTATAATGAAGTGAGGCATTCCGTGCAAGGAGCCCCATTGTGCTGGGCAACAGTCATTTAAATACACATTGAGATTTCAGCTCTGCTCCAGATGGATGTGGGACATGTCTATGGACTGTAGCAAACAAGATATGTGCAGGTTAAGTTATATGATCTACCCATCATGGTAAGTGTAAGTGAGCTTCGTCACATCACATGTGTATAGAATGTGGATGGTGAGTGTTTACCTGGCAATTAGGAGATGTAAAACATGCATGTGCACAGGTAGTTCAATAATAAGGAGAACTGTTGCTGCACCCAGTGCCATGCCACTCTTCCTGTGCCCCTTAGGGCATCCCTACCACCACCATGCCTGCGCCGCATAAGACATTTTGCACACCATGCCACAGGTTAGGGGACTATAGGTACAAAATCTGTGGACAATATAGATGTACTGTTCAGGCTTAGGGCAAACGATAATGGCACTAACCCTGAACTGTACATTGGGGCCCATTGTAAGAAATGGTGGGCTCCCTTGTAACACCTGCTCTGAGCAGGTGCTAACCAAAGGATACATGAATGATGCACTGGAATCCTTAAGAATTCCTGGGGCCATTTTTCATGCCCCCCCTACCAGGTGAACCCCACCTTACATCCATGATGTCTGGCCAAGGCACAATGTAGCACAAGGGGTGTCAAAGTGGCGGAGTGTAACCATTGTGCCACTTTGTGACTGTGGCACAGGGATGTGGGACTTGTTGGGCCACTTGAGCCTCACAAGTATGAGGAAGCAAATGAGGCGTAAGGAGGCACTAGTCCAACTTACCTCTGGGCACTAATGGTCAACAATGGATAGCCGTTAACCCTGTGAACATGATACCATAGATGGCTGGTAGGAAGTTTAGTCTGAATTTGGTAATTTAGATTGTTGTGGAATGTCTGGTGGACAGCATGTGTCATCTGATGATGCTGTGTACATTGCATGGTTGTTCAACCTTTACCGAATGCCGTATTTGATGTCATGGCCTCCTCATGTTTTAGCTGCCAATATGACCCCTGCACAGAAGCGTTCTTTTGATAAGAGGGTCGAGTGTTTCTGCCACATCATGAAGATACAAGCAGGATAGGGAGAAGTCCAGGAGATATCGGCAGGAGAAGTCATCAGGTGTTTGGTTTGCCTTCCCACATGGAAGTCCTCCTAATCAGGCCGCAACAGGGCAGAGCACATCAAGCACCACACCAAGGGCCAGGGATGCCTCAGCTGGTCTAAATCCCTCCACGTCCATAGTACCAATGGCAACACAAGTATCGCAACAGCCACCTGCAGCAGCCACATTATCCAGCTTTGAGGCAGACATGAGGAGGGACATGGCAGCTTTTATGGACAGATTGGACAGACTGAAGCAGGACAATGCTTTTAATTCCAAACTCCTAAAGTACTGTCAAAAGAAGTTGAACAAGTTGTAATCCAGGATATGGACAGCCCCTCAATTCCTTTCCTTCTCCTGTTGTATTTTGTTTTAAGATTTAGTGGGTTTAAGGTGGGTAGTAATAGGTTAAATAGCATAGATTAGGTTAGTTGTAGGATAAATAAGTATAGTTGGGGTGTAGGTTTTAGTTTCATTTTTTGTTTTGGGGGTTGGGTGGAGGGTTATATATGGGGCTCTATGTTAAAAAAATACAATAAAAATAAAAAATCCATAAAACAATTTACAAAAAAATATATACTTGTTTAGGATATAGGTTAAGTTATTATATGTGTAGCGGTAGTTTATGTTGTCCTACTTGTATCTTGTCTCTTGAGGGGGTGAGGGGACAAGGTTTAGTGTGTGGCATTGTATGTATAAGATAAGTTTAGATTAGGGTGAATAGCTATAGAGGTAAGTTTAGATAAATTAGTATAGATTAGCTTAGTGTACGATATTGTTTAGATTAGCTTTTTATAAGGTATTGTTTTTAAGTACAAATAAATCCTGTCAGTTGTAGACAATTAGGTGCCCATGATGATTGAGGTGCTCAATATGAACTCGGCTGGAAATCCCGCCGAGTTCGGTGCTGGCGGTCTAAAAAAGACCGCCAGTGCATTGAAGACCCTGCCGGCGACATAAACAACATTCCGCTGGGCGAAAACAGTGTTTTCGCCAGCCGGCCCAGCGGAATGCAGGGCCTGTACATTGACGCCGGCTCCACATGGAGCAGGCGGCAATGTAGCAGTGCAGCAGGTGCAGCTGCACCCCGTTACATTTACGGGCAGTGACATGCGCGAAGGGACTGTGCACGGGGGCCCCTGCACTGCCCATTCCAAGTGCATGGGCAGTGAGGGGGCCCCAGGGGAGTGCCCCGGGTCACCCATTTTGCCAGCCTTTCCCTGGAGGGCTAACCCGGCAGGGAAAGGCTGGGGGAAAACAGGCACATTATCTGGCAGGCAGCGCCGCTTGCCCTGTCTGATAAGTAACTCCGCCATCACCAGGCTGCCTGGCGGCAGTAGCCTGGCGGTTGCGGAGTTCCACCTGTGGCAGTCTTGCCATTAACATAATATGGTGGTCCGGTACCGTCACCACAGGCATAGCGGACCGTCTGAGTGTCTGGATGTTCTCATGTGTGCACTGGACAAGTTAGAGGAATGCCTTAAGGTATGCTTTTTGTACTGATTTTCATGTATGACTATGTGTATCCCCTATGACCAAGGGGCTGTCTGATTGGCTGCAATATGACATGAGCTACTCAAAACATTTTTCATCCCCAGTTCCTGACAATCACTTTGTGTAAGTATACAAAATCTTTGACAGGTAAGAATGGAACATCAGCTGTCATCGCTGAGGTCTGTCACAATTATTCTTGTAAAGTGTAAAACATTTTACTTCACCTCATTTGGGGTATGTGTCCTGGCACACTGACAGCTGCCCGTCACTGATCAATTTTGCCTTTTCGGTTCCACACATATTTGCTGCACTAGTGCTATCATCAGGGAAAATTCCAGACACTTGAGTTGTGACCCATGTATGCATTATGTAAACTTGCATGGGTATCTGTTCAAAACATGCTTTTAAGGCTATGTAAGTTGGTTGTAGTCCACAACACTATCAGTCACCTTTTTCATTTTAAAGTCATAGTGTGTGGCTTTGTGTCTGACAGTAAGCCACACATGTAATTATGTTCTGTTCTCATTGACATAGCTTCACACAATGCATACATTTAGATGTGTTGATGGATCACAGCACAAGATGGCATGTTACATGTGAATATCTAAATTTATTTACATGTGGAAGTTAATTTTCCAATACAGTACAATGTACAGTTCACTGACCCCTTGAGAGATCCTGAGCCATTTGATGTACATTCAGTGTCCAAGGTTGAGGGACATGTTATGAGACATGTGTAGGAGAAGTGTGCGTTAGTGATGAGGTGTCCAAATTGACAATAGGTAGGAATTGAGACAATGACAGTCCAATAGCAGATAAGTCAACAGTGATTGAGTGAAGAGGGCACATTGCCAGCTGTCACAACACTGGCATGATCTTAAGCACAGAACTAAAGGGATATTGTCCATGTGGCATAGACTGGTGCCACCAGGTGTTTTTATGTGTGAATGTTGTTCCTTCCACATATTCATCCTCTGATGTGTGTGGTACCTCCTGTGCCAACGGTAGTGGTGATGTTGAAGGTGAGGGGGCCACACACACATCAGGGGATTGAGATGTGGAATCAAAGGTCCCGGCAGCTGCCATTTGTGGGAACACATAGGGCATCACTGCAGCCAGGAGGAACGGCTGATTTCTCAACACCACAGCTACATCACGGTGGTAGACAGCCATGTTTTCCCTGAATGGACTCCAGGGCATTTTGTATTGCCCTCAGCCTGTTATCTATTATGCTGCTGCCATTTTGGAAGGGCAATTGTTGAAGCCTCTGCCTCATGATAGGCAATATGTCAGCCAGGGACTGCTGGAGTCCACAAAGCATGGAGTGGGTGCCTCTGATGGCAGCTGAGTTGTCCTGATTTGGACTGAGGCACCTCTGCACTCCCTCTACGCTGCCTGCCATGGTCTCCATCCCCACCCACATCTGTTTGGCCAGCTCTCGCTGGACTCCTACCACTGTCCTCTGAAAGGTGATGTCTGGGGCCACAGAGTCCAGGGCTGTGGTAGGACTGGTTGGTGCCCTGTATTGGTAGTTGGGTGGTTCATGTGGAGACCCCACAACGCTGTGTGTCCACACTGTGACTGGAGGTGGTGTCTGGAAGGAATCTAGGACATCCTGGAGAGTCTCTTCATTGATGGTCGGCATCTGGTCATTCAGGTTATATGAAAAATCCAGGACAAGCAAGTCGGCAGGAGGTAAGGCATCATCCTCTGCAATGGGATAGTGAAATGGTAATCCATTTATGTAGTGGCTGTTGACATGGCTCTTGATATACTTGATACTGGAGGCTCAGTGACATGTTAGAGACCCCAGGTTGTGGTTGTTTTTTATGTGCTGCATTGTGCATCACACATGGGGCAACCTTTCAAAGTATTTTGTACATGGATCCCACACTACCATATTCCTTGCAGGCCCATTGCCCTAGCCACTGACACCATGGTAGCATGTAATTTACATTCCTATTCATCATGGTGGACATTCCCACAAAAGTGGAAATAGTGTTATCACTATTTTAGTGCTTTACTGCATTGGAACCATGAATAATGGCAGTAGTACATAGTAGCACAGGGAGGTTCATTGCTTACAATGTTTGTGTAACTTTATCATCTGCCTTTAGCAGGCCCCAAACACGTGGAATTGGATGGCACAGTGTAAGCTTTATGGATTGTCAGCCCCATTAGTTTGTCCCTCCCTATATTAGGGACATTTCCTTTCATACAGCATATCTGCCACAGGCATATGTTGGTATGAAGATGTACAATGTGGATCAATGCATGCATTTTGAGAGTTTGTTAATGTGGCACAAGGGGAATGGGCAACTTGGATCCACATTGGTAACTATTAGTAGGATAGTACAGTTGCTTTATGGGCTAGTGAGATGTGCTCGTAGTGCAACGTTGATGCCACTTGTGCCTGTTCTTACGCATGAAGGTGTCCTTTTATGCACAAAGCCAACCATTCCCACAACACAGGCAACCTTGTTACATGGTGAAATTGAAGCTACCTGTATCGCACACAAATCATGATCACAGACATGCCCCATATGTAGTATATGTTGACTTTTGTGTCCATTCCCAAATGGTACATGAAAGTGTGAGAGTTGTGTTTGGGCCACCCTTTGTGAGTTGCGTAGGACATGTTGCATACCGAGGCCTTGATTTTTTCTGAAGTGCCGCAGCTTCTTTTGCTGCTGCACCAAGCGGTGCCACTTTTGAAATGCAAGGATGCACCATATTTAAAGGAATAGTCTCTCTGTGCGGAATTAAGCTCCCCGCATCAATGTAGGAATCCTTGCACCATAGTGCAAGAGTGCCTGCGTTAAGGGGATAGATTGTTTATATGCAGGAAGTCATCCCTTCCTGGACATAAGCAATCTATTATGGCGATTTGGCATTTTTATGTTTGCTGCAGGATGCAGGACACATAAGAAAGGCAATGACATGAGGAGGATTAAAAGTATTTTGGCTTTTTGCACCATCCTAACACCACCCCTAGGGTTGTGTTGACTTTAGTCACCGCCTCAGGTTAACATGTAGTCTTGGATCTGGGACAACAACAATATGAAATGGGTGTTGTTGTGGCACAGCCACACTGATTACACGCCCCTTTTAGGCAAAGTGCTGTGTGTGTAGGAGCCATATTTTCAAGGAGGTGTAAGACCACATTGTATAAATGTCGAAGCACATAGCTCCACCAGAGCGTCACTAAAAGTGAGGCTCAGTTGGTGATGGGTCCTTTTGATTCTGGCCCTATGTGTCTGCATGCAACCCATTCGCATGCATTCAGTGTGCCCTATGTGGTCCCTTATTCTGCCATTTGTAAAATTGCAGCTAGACCCCCCTGCAACTTACCAAGCATTTGTGGTAGTTCTTGGTAGTCTGTGCTGACCTGTCCTGCGATTTAAGTGACCAGCTCCTCCAGGATGACTGCTGCCACCATCTCCTCCAGCTCATCCAGGTCCTCCTGGGGTGCAGGGATTCCACCTCCAGTCTGCAGTGCTGCCTTTCGGTTCATGGCTAGTTTCTCCTTAGTTTTGCACTTGTAATCGTGCCAGTGCTTCTTACAATCATTGACAGTCCTTTTCACCTCTGCCACACTGTTGACTTTATCTACTATAGCCTCTCTCCTATCTATTGGCAATTCAGGGGTGATGAAGAGCTGGTGTTGGTGCTCCATCACCTCTCTGAGCAAGATGTAATTCTCCTCCTCACTAAAGCAACACTTCTGCTTCATCTTCCCCTTCTCCTGGGACTTTGCTGGTCCCTTTTGGTTGGTACTGGGCTGATTGGGTTCTTCCTGGGGTCTCTCCTGGCCTGCAATCTCAATCTTGTCTCCCAATTTTTTTTTCTTGGTCACATGTTTTTTTTACGCTGATGCTGTTAAATATGGCTCTAACACGTTTAGCATAAAAAAATGTGCCGCTAATCGTGCTAAAACCACTTTGCAGCATTAGTGTCATTTTTCTTTCCGGCATGTCGCAAAGGTTAGTGTCATTTTATTTTTTTAGGCTAACCATTCCTTAGTGCCATTGTGTATCATTCAAAAAAGATGGCACACAGATGGCGCTAAGAAATGATGTTAGCTAGCTTTAATATTTTTGACGCACAACTGCGCTTGAGCAGTTGTGCATAATTTTTGTTAAATATGGGCCATAACTTTACTTCAATTCGAAGAAAGGCAAGATTATCCAACCATCAGAAAACCATTTCTCTACTTCAATCTAGAATAACTGAGAATTTTGCCAATGATTACTGAGTCCAAGGAGACAAATTCTGTCCAAGTTATGGTGTTAAAATATTTTGAATTCTTGAATTTAATCTGTTTTTGTTGCCACAAAAGTGACATAAAATTAATTTCAATCTGCCATAAATATGCTCAAGAGGCAAAGATAGCACACATTTTTAGGTATTTAGGTATTTTCCCAAGCTGCTGCTGAATTAGGCAGAGGTATAACACATTTTCACGGACACTCATTGTAGGAAATTAGGTTATTCATTGAGGGGGCTGAAAACCTAATCAAGCAGAAACCACAAATCCTGTCAGGGTGATGCCTCAAGCATCCCCAAATTAACCTGTGCTTAACCCTCTGGTAGTTTGGCACAAATAAGTCAGGCTTAATTTACAGGTAATGTGTATAGTTTTTCTGAAGCACACAAACAGTAATAACAAGAAAAAACAACATAAGAAAAATCCCATTCCAGTTTAGGAAAAGAGAATAATTTTAATAGATCATTTGTGATCAAAATGACAAAATATCCAATCAGTAGAATTGTAGATGTACCATTTTAAAGATTTAAGTGCAAATAGTGCCCAAAAGCACAAAGTGCCAAGTGGGGGTGTCTGGTTACACCAGACCGTGACAAGCTCACAGGCCTACCATGAGCCAGATACAGGGACCAAGTTAGGCCTGCTGAACAAAGAACCTTAAATCCTGGTTGTGGAGCATTACTAGGGGGTCTTACAAGTAAAATAAATGTGCCCATTGGATGTTAGAGAATTTTATCATGTTTAAAGGAGAAAGCACAAGCACTTAGCACTGGTTAGCGGTGGTAAAGTGAAAAAAGTCCTAAAAGCCAACATACATGGGTTCAGAAACAGGAGGAGTGAGGTTGAAAAGTTTGGGTGTGACCCTGTAGGGAGGGTCATGTCCAGCACACCCCAACAATGTGCCAGACAAAAAATATACACAAACCTATCCACCACTAAAAACCTGCTTTCACAATATATAGGTAAAAGGTGTTTCCACCAAGTCTTTAAATTACCACTAAATACAATAATTAGTGCCTGTTTAGAATGATCGGTGGTCTGGCATCTTTTGTTGAGTAGTGATAAATATCCATTACTGCATACTCCTTTGTATAAGAGCTCACTATCAGAGAAGAAAAGTAAGAACCAAATATCTTTACGCACTGGTAGGTGGCATCAATCATCTCCATGCTGGCATCATGCATGCCAGAAGTGATGTGCCCTGTTTCTATATAGGTTACACCCTAGTGTGCTGACATTAGTTCTGTTATGTCCACACCATCAGCACAAATACTAAGAGAGCTACCTCAGACCTTTTTTGGACTGCTTTTTTGAATTTGTGTAAAAACTATTTTTAAGTTAAGGTCCCAGTGTCCTTCAGGGATGTTCCCTAAAAGGTCTGTTGGGTTTAAATCATGTGCATCCTCTCACAAACAGATTTCTGTGACAGACCTCCATCTGGTTTGCCTTTGGTGCCTGGAGCTGGTCCACAAATCCAAGCCCTGCCCTGAACTTTGAGCGATGAACTCAAAGGTGGCTCGGGAGGGCTCCTTGAAGCTCCTGGTCAGCCAACGCCAGAGGAGTCCACACTACAGTATTCTAAACTCCTGATTGTGAGGAAGGTCCTGTCACGACTCACGGAGCTGTTCCCTTTGGTCACCGTCTCGTTCCAAGTCATCAACGAGTAAATCCCACAAAACATCCAAGCATTCGCCTTTTAGATGTAAGGCAGATTCTGTGCTTAAATGCTTTAAGGACAGCAGAGCTGACTTTTGGTTACAGAAAATCTCCACATCCCTGTGCCAGTCCCACTCTGCCTGCAACCCCTTCTGTGTATACGGTAGGGGATACTAACCATGTGTATTCCCACTCAGCCACCAGAGCCAGCAGACTCTCTCATCCTTTTGTGGCAACGGATGCAGTTCCCACGAGCTCTGTGGCACCCAAGGCCAGATACCCATTCAGTCCTCCACCCACCGGCAGCTGCAGCTTCCAAAACCCTGTAATATGCCCTTTCCAGTGGAGTTTCAGCTTCATCTAAACCTGTTGTAGCTGAGAGCAATTCACCTGGTATTGAAAGCCGCTCTTCCTTCCATCAAGGGAATACTGGTTCACATGTTAAGAACTAACACCACCGCCAACACCACCGCCATATGATATTGCAACAAGCAGGGCGGGGTGGGGTTGTGGACCCTTTGTCAAGGGGCCCTGCATCTCTGGACATGGTTAGAACATCAGGACATATTCCTTATTGAACAACATCTGGCGGGCTCTCAGAATGCTAGCATGGACAAACTCAGCCATCGATGCCTTGCAGATTACGAATAGCATATCCATCCACAGATTTTGCACAGTCTTTTCTATGACTGGGGAGAACCTTGGATATATCTATCCACCACTGACAAGAATGCGCTATATTAGCACTTCTGCATGCAGGATTTTCCAAGGCGGCACTCACTTGGAAAAGCATTTAATCTCAAGTGGAACTCGGGCATCCTGTATGCCTTCCCACCAATACCACTTCTGACACCAGTTCTCAAGAAGATAAGGATCAACTGGGCTTAAATCATTCTTGTGGCTCAAGATAGGACATAAAAGGAATGGTATCCCAAACTCCTTAGAATGAGCATTGATCCTCTGATTAGGTGCCCCTTCGGGAGTATATCTTGACGCTCCTCCTTCATGTGTGGAGATTAAGCAGCAGCAGTTGGCAGTCTTTGACATTCCTTAGCAAGTCTGTGAAGTTATTCTGGCAGCCTGGCATCCCTCAAATAAAAAACCTATATGTCTACTGTTGGCACAAGTTTGGGGCTTGGTGCACTGGCGAACATGTTGATTCTCTCTCTACAACTTTGTCTGAGGTGTTGTTTGTTTTATTGTTAGCCTGATAAGACTTTGATTTGAGCACATTTAACCCCTTCGCTACCAGGCCTTTTCCTCTCAGGTGCCAGGCCTTTTTCTGGCTATTTGGGGCAGTTTGCGCATAGGCCCTCATAACTTTTTGTCCACATAAGCTACCCATGCCAAATTATTGTGTCCTTGTTTTCCAACATCCTAGGGATTCTGGAGGTACCCAGACTTTGTCGGTTTCCCTGAAAGAGACAATGAAATTAGCCAAAACAGTGAACATTATGTTTTTTTTTTTTTTAAATGGGGAAGGGCTGCAGAAGAAGGCTTGTGGTTTTTTTTTTCCTTGAAAATGACATCAACAAAGGTTTTGCGGTGATAAAAACACGAGCTTCCCAGCTTTCAGGGACAGGCAGACTTGAATCAGAAAACTGCATTTTGAACACAATTTTGGCATTTTACTGGGACATACCCCATTTTTACTATTTTCTGTGCTTTCAGCCTCCTTCCAGTTAATGACAGAAATGGGTGTGAAACCAATGCTGGATCCTAGACAGCTAAACATTTCTGAAAACTAGACAACATTCTGAATTCAGCAAGGGGTAAGATACTTACAAGGATTTCCTACAAAAAATAACAGCTGAAATTAAAAAATATTGAAATTGAGGATAAATAAACAGTTATTTTTCACGACGTTTTACTCTGTAACTTTTTCCGGCAATGTCAGATTTTTTAAACCACTATACCGTTACGTCTGCTGGACTTTTCTGGTTGCGGGATTATATAGGGCTTGTAGGTTCATCAAGAACCGTAGGTACAGAGAGCCAATAAATGAGCTGCACCTTGCAATGGGTTTTCATTCTATACCTGGTATACAGCAAATCATTTGTTGAAGTATACAGAGTGAAAAATAGGTATCAAGAAAACCTTTGTATTTCTAAAATGGGCACAAGGTAAGGTGTTGAGAAGCAGTGGTTATATGCACATCTCTAAATTCTGGAGTGCCCATACTAGCATGCGCATTACAGGACATTTCTCAAATAGATGTCTTTTTTACAGACTGTCTTACATTTGGAAGGAAGCAATGTAGAGAAAGACAAGGGGAAATAACACTTGTTTTGCTATTCTGTGTTCCCCCAAGTCTCCAGATAGAAATGACACATCACTTGCCTGGTTAGGACTAATGCTCGCGACAGGAAACACAACATGGACACATCACATTTTTACATTGAAATCTGACGTGTTTTTACCAAAGTGCCTAGCTGTACATTTTGGCCTCTAGCTTAGCCGGAACCTAGGAAAAACTACCAAACCTGCACATTTTTGAAAAACTAGACACCTAGGGAAATCCAAGTTGGGGTGACATGTGGGGCTCTCCCCAGGTTCTGTTACAGAGAATCCTTTGCAAACCTCAAAATTTGGTCTAAACTTTTTTTTCCTCAAATTTCTGTGACAAAAAGTTCTGGAATCTGAGATGAACCACATACTTTCATCCACCCAGCGTTCCCCCAAGTCTCACAATCAAAATGGTACCTCACTTGTGTGGGTAGGCCGAGCGCCCGTGACAGGAAATGCCCCAAAACACGAGGTGGACACTTTACATTTTTTCAAAGAAAACAGAACTG
This sequence comes from Pleurodeles waltl, assembly GCF_031143425.1. Lineage (NCBI taxonomy): Eukaryota > Metazoa > Chordata > Amphibia > Caudata > Salamandridae > Pleurodeles > Pleurodeles waltl. The sequence goes on from NC_090437.1 coordinate 206,544,824, forward strand.
TTTTTTTAGAAAGTGCCTAGCTGTGGATTTTGGCCTCTAGCTCAGCCGGCACCTAAATAAACCTACCAAACTGTGCATTTATGAAAACTAGACACTTAGGGAATCCAAGAGGTGGGGCTTGTGGAGCTCTCAACAGGTTCTGTTACCCAGAATCCTTTGCAAACCTCAAAATTTTGCCAAAAAAACACTTTTTCCTCACATTTCAGTGACAGAAAGTTCTGGAATCTGACAGCAGCCACAAATGTCCTTCCACCCAGTGTTCCCCCAAGTCTCCCGATAAAAAATGGTACCCCACTTGTGTGGGTAGGCCTAGCACCCGCAAAAGGAAATGCCCCAAAACAAAATGTGGACACATTACATTCTCCCAAAGAAAACAGACCTGTTTTTTGCAAAGTGCCTAGCTATAGATTTTGGCCTAGCTCAGTTGGCACCTAGAGAAACCTACCAAACCTGCATATTTTTTAAAACTAGGCACCTAGGGGAATCCAATATGGGGTGACTTGTGGGGCTCCCACCAGGTTCTGTTACCCAGAATCCTTTGCAAACCTCAAAATTTGGCCAAAAAAACCCTTTTTCCTCATATTTTGGTGACAGAAGGTTCTGGAATCGGAGAGGAACCCCACATTTCCTTACACCCAGCATCCCCCCAAGTCTTCCGATTAAAATGGTACCTCACTTGTGTGGGTAGGCCCAGTGCCTGCAACAGGAAATGCCCCAAAAGACAACGTGGACACATCACATTCTACCAAAGAAAACAGACCTGTTTTTTGCAAAGTACCTAGCTGTGGATTTTGGCCTCTAGCTCAGCCGGCACCTAGGGAAACTTACCAAACCTGCACATTTTTTAAAACTATACACCTAGGGTAATCCAAGATGGGGTGACTTGTGGGGCTCTCACCAGGTTCTGTTACCCAGAATCCTTCGCAAACCTCAAAAATTGGTGAACAAAACACGTTTTATTCACATTTCGGTGACAGAAAGTTCTGGAATCTGAGAGAAGCCACAAATTTCCTTCCACCCAGCACTCCCCCAAGTCTTACAATAAAAATGGTACCTCACTTGTGTGGTTAGGCCTAGGGCCCGCAAAAGGAAATGCCCCAAAACACAATGTGGACACATTACATTCTCCCAAACAAAACAGACCTGTTTGTTGCAAAGTGCCTAGCTGTAGATTTTGGCCTAGCTCAGTTGGCACCTCGGGAAACCTACCAAACCTGCACATTTTTTAAAACTAGGCACCTAGGGGAATCCAAAATGGGGTGACTTGTGGGGCTCTCACCAGGTTCTGTTACCCAGAATCCTTTGCAAACCTCAAAATTTGGCCAAAAAAACACTTTTTCCTCACATTTCGGTGACAGAAGGTTCTGGAATCTGAGGGGAACTCCAAATTTCCGTACACCCAGCATTCCCCCAAGTCATCCGATTAAAATGGTACCTCACTTGTGTGGGTAGGCCTAGTGCCTGCAACAGGAAATGCCCCAAAACAAAACATGGACACATCACATTCTCCCAAATAAAACAGACCTGTTTTTTGCAAAGTACCTAGCTGTGGATTTTGGCCTCTAGCTCAGCTGGCACCTAGGAAAACTTACCAAACCTGCACATTTTTGAAAACTATAAACCTAGGGCAATCCAAGATGGGGTGACTTGCGGGGCTCTCACCAGGTTCTGTTACCCAGAATCCTTCGCAAACCTCAAAATTTGGTGAACAAAACACGTTTTCTTTACATTTCGGTGACAGAAAGTTCTAGAATCTGAGAAGAGCCACAAATTTCCTTCCACCCAGCACTCCCCCAAGTCTTCCGATAAAAATGGTACCTCACTTGTGTGGGTAGGCCTAGTGCCCGCAAAAGGAAATGCCCCAAAACAATATGTGGACACATCACATTTTCCCAAAGAAAACTGAGTTGTTTTTTTGCAAAGTGCCAAGCTGTGTGTGTTGGCCTCTATCTCAGCCGGCACCTAGGGAAACCTACCAAACCTGTGCAGACCTCGAACTTTGGGCAAAAAAAACACTTTTTCCTCACATTTCGGTGACAGAAAGTTCTGGAATCTATAAGTGCCACAAATTTCCTTCTACCCAGCGTTACCCCAAGACTCCCGATAAAAATTGTACCTCACTTGTGTTGGTAGGCCTGGTGCCCGCGAAAGGAAATTCCCCAAAGCACTAAATGGACACATCAAAATTATCGAATACAAAACTACCTGTTTTTGCTGGGGGGGGCACCTGCGTTTTTGGTCCTGGGATCAGCAGCCATCTAGGGAAACCTACCAAATCCAGACATTTCTGAACACTAGACACCCGAGATAGTCCAGAGAGTTGTGACTTGCGTGGATCCCCCAATGTTTTCTTACCCAGAATCCTTTGCAAACCTCAAATTTAGCTAAAAAATCACAGTTTCCCCACATTTCTGAGTGGGATCACCACACCAACACAAATTTCCTACCTCCAAACATTCCCCTCAGTCTCCCGGTAAAAATGATACCTCACTTGTGTAGGTGGGCCAAGTGCCTGTGACAGGGAAGAGCCAAAAACCTGTTGAAATTGAGGGGGAACCAACCAAAGCGGGTCCAAAAGGGCAGCAGAATTGTTATCGGTATAGATGAGACAAAGCTGGGTGGTAGGAATTTTGTGGATTCCTGCAGATTCTGGAAGGTACCTTCACAAAAATGTGGGGAAAATGTGTGATTTTCCAGCAAAATTGGAGGTTTGCGGGGCATTGTGGGTAAGAAAATGGTGCAGATGTTTAGTTTTCAGATTAGTTTTATAGATGCGTCTAGGTCTTGTGGATTGTTCTACTTGGCACCGTCCTAAAGTCCAAAAAGTGCAGCCCTCACCATTCCACGTGCGACAATTTTGAGAGTAAGCCAAGCTCTTATGGCTCAATGGTAAAACCAAAACCCAAAATAATCAAATGTCCTCTTGCTTGCCATGGGATAAGGTGTTTTAGTGTGTGGGAAAAGAGCTGAAAGACTGTTACCCCCTTCAGTTGGAGAGGGGGCATAACCAGGTCCATACTGGTTGGTAGCCACCACCCCACTATTGTTATTTTTTTTATTCCCTGGCAGCTAGTATGCTTTCTGTCCCCCCCCCCGGAGTGGAACTGGGGTAATTGCCCCCTCTTCCCACTGGTGGGCAGAACTACTTTGGTCCCATTTATTCAGGGTGGGGGTATGGCCATACCCCCACCCTCTTATTTTGAAAAAAAAAATCCCTGGTCTCCTGTTGGCTTTCTGCCCCCTTGGGGGCAGATGGGCTTTGAAAAAATAGGCCGCTCTACTCCCGGGGGGACAGAGATGGCCAACAGTAATGTGACCCTCAAGGGAGTGACCCTTGACCTAGGGGTTGCCTCCCCAAACAAAACACACACACCAATCCCTGGTGCCTAAGTGGTTTCTGCCCCCCAGGGAGAGCAGAAATTTCCTTAAATAAGTCCCCCCCCCCCGGGGAGCAACCCTTGCCTAAATGGTAGCTCCAATTGCATGAAATTGGTGGAAAAAAAAAAAAAATGGTGCCTAGTGGTTTCTGCCCCCCAAGGGGAAAGACAGTTGCCTAAGGGGTCGCTACCCTTGCGTGAAATTGATACAAAAAAATAAAAATCCCTGGTGTCTAGTGATTTCTGCCACCTTTGGGGGCAGATTGGCCTAACAAAAATAGGCGATCTGCCCCCAAGGGGTCAGAAATGGCCTAAAGACAGTTTGCGTCCAGGGGAGCGACCCTTGCCGAAGGGGTCGCTCACCACATATAAAAAAATAAAGTAAATGTAAGGAAATGCCTCCTTGGCATGGTTGCCCCCTGACTTTTTGCCTTTGCTGATGCTATGTTTACAATTGAAAGTGTGCTGAGGCCTGCTAACCAGGCCCCAGCACCAGTGTTCTTTCCCTAACCTGTACTTTTGTATCCACAATTGGCAGACCCTGGCATCCAGATAAGTCCCTTGTAACTGGTACTTCTAGTACCAAGGGCCCTGATGCCAAGGAAGGTCTCTAAGGGATGCAGCATGTCTTATGCCACCCTGGAGACCTCTCACTCAGCACAGACACACTGCTTGCCAGCTTGTGTGTGCTAGTGAGGACAAAACGAGTAAGTCGACATGGCACTCCCCTCAGGGTGCCATGCCAGCCTCTCACTGCCTATGCAGTATAGGTAAGACACCCCTCTAGCAGGCCTTACAGCCCTAAGGCAGGGTGCACTATACCATAGGTGAGGGTACCAGTGCATGAGCATGGTACCCCTACAGTGTCTAAACAAAACCTTAGACATTGTAAGTGCAGGGTAGCCATAAGAGTATATGGTCTGGGAGTCTGTCAAACACGAACTCCACAGCACCATAATGGCTACACTGAAAACTGGGAAGTTTGGTATCAAACTTCTCAGCACAATAAATGCACACTGATGCCAGTGTACATTTTATTGTAAAATACACCACAGAGGGCACCTTAGAGGTGCCCCCTGAAACTTAACCGACTGTCTGTGTAGGCTGACTAGTTCCAGCAGCCTGCCACACCAGAGACATGTTGCTGGCCCCATGGGGAGAGTGCCTTTGTCACTCTGAGGCCAGTAACAAAGCCTGCACTGGGTGGAGATGCTAACACCTCCCCCAGGCAGGAGCTGTGACACCTGGCGGTGAGCCTCAAAGGCTCACCCCTTTGTCACAGCCCAGCAGGGCACTCCAGCTTAGTGGAGCTGCCCGCCCCCTCCGGCCACGGCCCCCACTTTTGGCGGCAAGGCTGGAGGGAACAAAGAAAGCAACAAGGAGGAGTCACTGGCCAGTCAGGACAGCCCCTAAGGTGTCCTGAGCTGAGGTGACTCTGACTTTTAGAAATCCTCCATCTTGCAGATGGAGGATTCCCCCAATAGGGTTAGGATTGTGACCCCCTCCCCTTGGGAGGAGGCACAAAGAGGGTGTACCCACCCTCAGGGCTAGTAGCCATTGGCTACTAACCCCCCAGACCTAAACACGCCCTTAAATTTAGTATTTAAGGGCTACCCTGAACCCTAGAAAATGAGATTCCTGCAACTACAAGAAGAAGGACTGCCCAGCTGAAAACCCCTGCAGCGGAAGACCAGAAGACGACAACTGCCTTGGCTCCAGAAACTCACCGGCCTGTCTCCTGCCTTCCAAAGATCCTGCTCCAGCGACGCCTTCCAAAGGGACCAGCGACCTCGACATCCTCTGAGGACTGCCCCTGCTTCGAAAAGACAAGAAACTCCCGAGGACAGCGGACCTGCTCCAAGAAAAGCTGCAACTTTGTTTCCAGCAGCTTTAAAGAACCCTGCAAGCTCCCCGCAAGAAGCGTGAGACTTGCAACACTGCACCCGGCGACCCCGACTCGGCTGGTGGAGATCCGACACCTCAGGAGGGACCCCAGGACTACTCTGATACTGTGAGTACCAAAACCTGTCCCCCCTGAGCCCCCACAGCGCCGCCTGCAGAGGGAATCCCGAGGCTTCCCCTGACCGCGACTCTTTGAACCTAAAGTCCCGACGCCTGGGAGAGACCCTGCACCCGCAGCCCCCAGGACCTGAAGGACCGGACTTTCACTGGAGAAGTGACCCCCAGGAGTCCCTCTCCCTTGTCCAAGTGGAGGTTTCCCCGAGGAATCCCCCCCTTGCCTGCCTGCAGCGCTGAAGAGATCCCGAGATCTCTCATAGACTAACATTGCGAACCCGACACTCGTTTCTACACTGCACCCGGCCGCCCCCGCGCTGCTGAGGGTGAAATTTCTGCGTGGGCTTGTGTCCCCCCCGGTGCCCTACAAAACCCCCCTGGTCTGCCCTCCGAAGACGCGGGTACTTACCTGCAAGCAGACCGGAACCGGGGCACCCCCTTCTCTCCATTCTAGCCTATGTGTTTTGGGCACCACTTTGAACTCTGCACCTGACCGGCCCTGAGCTGCTGGTGTGGTGACTTTGGGGTTGCTCTGAACCCCCAACGGTGGGCTACCTTGGACCAAGAACTGAACCCTGTAAGTGTCTTACTTACCTGGTAAAACTAACAAATACTTACCTCCCCTAGGAACTGTGAAAATTGCACTAAGTGTCCACTTTTAAAACAGCTATTTGTGAATAACTTGAAAAGTATACATGCAATTTTGATGATTTGAAGTTCCTAAAGTACTTACCTGCAATACCTTTCGAATGAGCTATTACATGTAGAATTTGAACCTGTGGTTCTTAAAATAAACTAAGAAAAGATATTTTTCTATACAAAAACCTATTGGCTGGATTTGTCTCTGAGTGTGTGTACCTCATTTATTGTCTATGTGTATGTACAACAAATGCTTAACACTACTCCTTGGATAAGCCTACTGCTCGACCACACTACCACAAAATAGAGCATTAGTATTATCTATTTTTACCACTATTTTACCTCTAAGGGGAACCCTTGGACTCTGTGCATGCTATTCCTTACTTTGAAATAGCACATACAGAGCCAACTTCCTACAGTAAACAAACAAAAAAAATCTCTGGTGTCTAGGATTTTCTGCCCCCGGTGGCAGATCAGCCTAATTATAATAGGCTGATCGGCCCCCAATGGGGGCAAAAATGAGCTATAACAAATTTGTCACCCAGGGGAGTGACCCTAGCCTAAGGGGTTGCTCCCCTCATGTGAAACTGAAAAAAAAATACCCAGTGTCTAGTGGTTTCTGCCCCCTGTGAGAACAGATTGGCCTAATATAAATAGGCTGATCTGCCCCCAAGGGGGGCAGAAATGGCCTAAATACAATTTGCCCCCCAGGGGAGCGACCCTTGCCTAAGGGGTCACCCCCCATATCTAAAAACAAAGTAAACATAAAAAAATATATATCCCTGGTGTCAAGGGGTTTCTGCCGCCGGGAGGGAAGAAAAGGCCTAAAAATATTTTGTGGCCTTTGCCCAAGGTGCCACTCCCCTTATTTATAAACATAAATAAAAAACAAAACTCCCTGATGTCAAGTGGTTTCTGTCCCCGTTAGGGACAGATTGATCTAATACAAATAGGCCGAACTGCCCTCAAGGGGGGCAGAAATGGCCTAAAAGTAAATTTGCCCCAAGGGAGCGACCCATGCCTAAAGGGTCGCTTTCTACATACATGAAACCACAATAAAACAACCCAAAAAAATGATCCCTGGTGTCTAGCGGTGTCTGCCCCCCCCAGGGGCAGAAATGGCCTAAAAATAAATTGTCCCCCTGGGGAGCGGTCCTTGCCCAAGACGCCACTCCCCTTATTCAATAACGAACAAACAAAAAAAATCCCTGATGTCTAGTGCCATTTCTGCAGAAATACATAGAGAGACATGAAAGGAGAGGAAAGGCCTTTCCTCTCCTTTCATTCCTCTCTCGCCCCCTTCGTGATCAGAGGAGAAATGCTTTTGCATTTCTCCACCGATCCACGCTGGAAGCTGAGCTTTAAGCGCGGTGGGGGTGACCTCTAATGAGGTCAGCGTGCGATTGTGCGCTGATTTCATCAGACACCACGGGGTGGGGAGGGAGGTGTGGGGGAAGGGTAGCGATGCCCCTTCCATCCCTGTCCAGGGGAGGGGGGTGCCAGGCCCTCGGGGGTGCGCTAGCACTTCCCCAGTGGGCCCCGGTCTGGATGTAACTGTGACGTCCTGGGCACCCGAGCGGTGCTGCCCAGGACGTAACCGTTATGTCCGGGGCACCCGAGGGGCTCAAGGGTATCTTTCAGTCATATCAGTTTTTTAATGGTTACCAGGTAAGCCATCCCTGTTCAAGTAACCAGGTGTGACATATTTTCTTAAAGGACTTCAGCGCATGTTTTCTCCAAAGCCCTTCATTATGCCCCAGTCAGACCGTGAAATTGATTTTAACATTCTTGATATGCTTGTCATTTGAGCTTATGCATAGTTACCTTCTACATCTTTTGGCCATCAACAAAGTCTTCTAAGCGGCCATTACTTTAATGAGAAGGGTTAACGATCTTCAGGCACTCTCTGTGCATCTTCCATACACCAACTTCTTTCCAGGCAAACTGATTCTCCTCACCTCTGCTTTTTTCCTATCAAAAGTAGTGAGACCTTTCCACGTTGGCCAAAATATCACACTGCCAACTTTCCTTGCTCTTCCTAACCCTTCCAAAGAAAAGGTGAGAATTGATCACTTGGACCCAAAAAGTGCATTGTCGTTCTACATTGATTGCACCAAAGAACACCGGATAGACTATCAACTCTTCATTGGGTTTGCCAGAGCATAGAAAGTGAGTCATGAAGATATTGACCATTTTCAGATGGATTGTTCTCTATATTAAAATTTGCTATGTATGTGCTAAGAAGCAACCCCCTAAGGGTTTTGCAGCTCATACCATCAGAGCCAACTCTTTGACCACTGCTTTAGCTCATAAAGCCCCTGTCCTAAACATCTGTCAGCTTGCTAAATGGCATCTCTGCATGGCATCTCTGCACATGTTTACTAAACACTATTGCCTCAATAGTCAGGTCTGTCACAATGACCACTTTGCCCGATCTGTACTCCACAAATTCTTGCTCTGAATCTGTGCGCAGACAACACCTCCAAGGAGGCATTGAATGTGTATCCATTCCAAGATAAGGAATCGGCAGCTAGAAGTCTCTAACACATGGACCAGTTATTTACCTTTGGTAATGCCTTATCTGGTAGAGACTCTATCTAGCCTCAGATTCCTTACCAACCCATCCATCCTTCCAGGTTCTGCAAACAGATTTTTCCCTCTAGAAGGGCCTCTGTAGGACCTTAGTGTCTGCACACCAGTCCATCGTCTTACTAACATGGCTCTAAAAGAGACTGATGTCAGGTCGCTTAGCTAGTGCCCATATTGGTACCATGCCCATCACTTTCACTGCCAATGCTACTTGAGCGCAGAGGTGCAGTTCAAGTTTTTTAGTTCCTTTTCTGACACCTAGGAAATATTCAAAGGTAAAAAATCTGCAGCTATAAGTCTCTATCATGTAGCTTGTTCTGCACATAGAAACTTCCTGGAGGATAGTGTCAGATATGAAGATGCAAGAATATCTTTTGTAGAATGTTGTCTGACATATATTTATAGTTTACAAAAATATAATTGAAGTTAATAATAGAACATCTACACCCAATGGGTTGATGTGTTTGTAAGCAATATTTTTCTCTCAGGGGATAGTTTTTGAATGATATTCTGACAAACATCCTCCACCTTCTCTTGCTGAGATGTTATTGATAAATGGCACAGATTGTTGCCAACAATAAAAAGTGAAAGTTGGGAGGTGGGACAAGAATTCTTATGTTTTTAGTGGCTGAAATGCATGATGTTTGGACATATGGGATTACCTTATGCAGAAGAGTGAAAAGGGGGAATAGGGTGTCTGGATAGGCGTTGTCTTTGGTTTGGGGGTGATGGAGTTTTGGTTAGGAGAGTTTGATTTTGTGATGTGGAATTGGCAGCTGGCTAGGTTGGAGGCGCTTAGGGACTGGGGGATCAATGGTCTGCTGCTTGAGTGAATATTTGTTTTTTTCCACACCTTACCATTTAATTAAAACACATTTGGAAACAAAACTGACCAACTTCCACACATAGTACAACACATTTATAGCCATCTTATATAGGTTTCACAAGCATGTACTAGGATCCATTAGAACTGTTGATATAGTAAAGGTGTGTAGGATTATTCCAGAACAGATATGTACTACACCTCTCTCCCTGTCACCCACTCTAGTCTCCTCAGGCATCTTATTCAACCATTCTTAATCTCCATCTTCCCTAATTACTTTATTCCCAAAAGCAGGTACTTCCAATAAGTCATACAACAACACCACCACAATTGCAAACAATTCTAAGCAGGCTTACCTCACAGTCCGGCCATACATTTATTTCCTTATCCATCATGTCAACCTGCACCGCAGTAATGTTACCTTGTACACTACTACCAGTTTGCTGTAACTCTCATTGTTGATGCCCCTTTCACGTCTCAATGGTGGGCTGGTTGAGAGACAACCCCCCGCCCCCCCAAGTTTTTCCCCTCCACTCTTGTATCAAATTCTACTATTACCGAGATTGTTCATGGTTTCTAACACTGTGCCCCCTCCCATCATCTCCAAATTCAGTATGGGGGGAATTTTTCATGGAATTATTCCTGGAGTTTTGATTTCAACAATACATTTGAAAGGATTAAGCCAAGACCAAGTCACAGTGCCTCATTAGCATTCATGAAGTTAACAATGCACGACGTGTTTCACGCTAAAATATTAATTATAACGTTTGTTGGAATGCAACCTGACAGTATATTTTCTGGTACCTAGGCGTTTCTTACATGTTGATCACAATAGCATGTGTTACAATCAGAACAGACAGATATGCTTATGCATATGCAACCTAATGCTAACATTAAGGATGAGAAACAGTCCCCGTACCCGAAACTCAGATGCATTTTACACAAGATAGATAAACTGTGACTCAAGCTACATAAGATGAGTGTGATGTTCTCTTTAGGCAGTGCAGTAAGCCTCTCCTCTCCTTTCCAATTAAGTGAACAAGGAAGTCGTGACATGTTCCTTTATAGACATTACAACCAGTGGTGAATGAAATGTTTGAATTAATCACTGTGCTCAACAGTTAATTACTCTCAACAGGCTGGCGGTCCAAAAAATGGAATTCTGACCCTGGCGGGAACCGCCAAAGCAGCCCGCCACTTTAACACTCCGACCGCCACGTCGGGACAGACAAACAGCGCGCGGTCACCGCCAACAGGCAGGCGGCAGACAATGTACCGCCCACAGTATCACAACTCACCAATCCGCCACCTTTTCCGGGGCGGGAGCCCCGCCGATAAAAACACGGCAGAAACAGACTACGAACGGGAAAACGCTCACCTCTATACACTCCACGAGGACGGAGGACAGCATGGAACCCGATTTAAACATCCTACCAGCTCTTGTCTACCTGCTCATCTACCACGAGTACGAACTCCGGCGCAGGAGACGACGGTGAGTACTGCACCTACGACACAGGGGAAGGGGGAGGACGAAAGGTTACGGGCACACACATACGCCCCCCCCAACTATCAACATACCAATGCAGAGCAACAACTGAGTGACTCCCCGCAACCCCCCCTAAAAAATGCAAAGACATAATAAAAATTTTAATTAAATTTATGTAAAATTAGGTTCATTGAAGTCATGGAAAATTATCGTAATGAAATATCAAAGCAAAAATCATGAACAGTGCGAAAGCTATGTACAAAGTCAATAAGTCCTGCTCAGTGTGTCAAATTTCCACAGTCCGTGGGCCATTGTGTACCAAACACATGGGCAAAGCCCACACACGAGACCTGAGTCCGTTGGAGAGAACACTGCTGGGGTATCAGATGACACAACTACAGGCATCTCAGGGGGAAGGGAAGGGGGGGCACCTCAGCCACAGGGGTCCACGACGCCAGAACCACGAAGGGGCCACCATGCCCACTCTCCCATCCTGGGGAGTGCAATGCCACAGTCCATCAGGTGGATTACAGACTCCACTGGTCATGGAGGAGGCAGGGTGCCCCGAGTGCAGCGTGAACACTAGCTCGACACAGAACCGGCACTGTCAATGGGCCAGCGGTGCTTGACAGGAAGGGCCCAGCGGAGCGGTGCTTGAGACGGCGGGGCCCAGCGGAGCGGTGCTTGACAGGAAGGGCCCAGCGGAGCGGTGCTTGACAGGAAGGGCCCAGCGGAGCGGTGCTTGAGACGGCGGGGCCCAGCGGAGCGGTGCTTGACAGGAAGGGCCCAGCGGAGCGGTGCTTGACAGGAAGGGCCCAGTGGAGCGGTGCTTGAGACGGCGGGGCCCAGCGGAGCGGTGCTTGACAGGAAGGGCCCAGCGGAGCGGTGCTTGACAGGAAGGGCCCAGCGGAGCGGTGCTTGAGACGGCAGGGCCCAGCGGAGCGGTGCTTGACAGGAAGGGCCCAGCGGAGCGGTGCTTGAGACGGTGGGGCCCAGCGGAGCGGTGCTTGACAGGAAGGGCCCAGCGGAGCGGTGCTTGAGACGGCGGGGCCCAGCGGAGCGGTGCTTGACAGGAAGGGCCCAACGGAGCGGTGCTTGAGACGGCGGGCCCTGTTCAGCGGTGCCTGTCTTCACAGCGGGCCCTCTTCAGCAGTGCCTTTCTTCACGGCGGGGCCCTCTTCAGCGGTGCCTTTCTTCACGGCGGGGCACTGTTCAGCGGTGCCTGTCTTCACGGCGGGGCCCTCTTCAGCGGTGCCTTTCTTCACGGCGGGGCCCTCTTCAGCGGTGCCTTTCTTCACGGCGGGGCCCTGTTCAGCGGTGCCTGTCTTCACGGCGGGGCCCTCTTCAGAGGTGCCTTTCTTCACGGCGGGGCCCTCTTCAGCGGTGCCTTTCTTCACGGCGGGGCCCTCTTCAGCGGTGCCTGTCTTCACGGCGGGGCCCTCTTCAGCGGTGCCTTTCTTCACGGCAGGGCCCTCTTCAGCGGTGCCTTTATTCACGGCGGGGCCCTCTTCAGCGGTGCCTTTCTTCACAGCGGGGCCCTGTTCAGCGGTGCCTGTCTTCACGGCGGGGCCCTCTTCAGCGGTGCCTTTCTGCACGGCGGGGCCCTCTTCAGCGGTGCTTGTCCAGTCATTCAAGGGAGCCAGACCTGGCCAGGACTCCCTGCTTAGTCGCCCTCCGAACGTGCATTTGCTGGACCCTTCGCTGACGGAGTCCTGTGCCCGTGGGTGTCCTCCCTCACACCCGGGATGGGGCTTGTGGGGCCCTCCTTGTCCGCGCCCCTGCTGGCTGACTTCTCCGCCCTGCTGCCCTTGCCCTCCTTCGATGAGGCTCTCTGGCCCTTGCCTCCCCTGGATGTTGTGGCAGGTGACGGCCCAGGACTTTGCTCTTTGGGGGCAGCCGTGTCAGTCTTCTCGCGGCGGCCCTTGATTTTACGCGTCCTCTTTCCAGGGGGGGGGGGCTGGCTGTCCCCTTGCTGCTGACCGATGTATCAGTGCTGGGAAAGGGTGGACTCCAAAACCTGTGCACAATGGTGACACTTGAAGCAGGGCTGGTGGTGGCTGAGGTGCTCTTGGGACTCTTAGCAGATGGAGGGGGTGGGTCAGGTGGGGCAAAGAGGTTAAGTTTGGAGAGGTAAAGTTTTTTAGGACCAATGTAAAGGGTAGGTGTAGTGGGTATGGGAGTGGAGGAAGAGGATGTGGTTGTAGGAGAGTCAGGTGTGCTGTCTTTGGGTGCAGGTGCTTGTGACGTAGGCTGTCATGAGGTGGTTGGCTGTTGGGTGGGTGGCTGCCTGCGTTTGTGTGTCTTGGAAGAGGGGGTGACAGACACAGTGGGAGAGGACACAGGGGACGTGTAAATGGCAGTGGGGTGGTGACTGCACATGTGCGGACTGTACTGGAGGGTGTGCTGGTGATGGAAGTACTGGCTGATGGTGGTGTGCATGCAGGTGTGAGTGGAGACGTCACAGGGAGGGAGGAGGGAGACGAGGAGGAGGGGGACACAGAGGTGGTAGTGACTGTTGCCATGTCTGCATCTGGGTGTTGCTTGGGTGAATGCTTGTGTGATCTGTGGTGCTTATGTCTGGATGAGCTGCCCTTGGGTGTTGAGGTGTGTGCAGGCTGGTCTGATGGTGTGGATGGGATAGGCTGAGGAACAGGAGACAGAGACAGGGTGGAGGCAGTTAGAAGAGGGAGGCTGGAAACAGGGACAATGGCTGCCGTCAGTGCTGAGGCCAGAGCATTGAACGATCGTTGATGGGCAGCCTGACCCGAATGAATGCCCTCCAGGTATGCATTGCTCCGATGCACCTCCCTCTCTAACCCCTGGATGGCATTCAGAAGGGTAGACTGCCCAACAATGATGGTCTGTAGGAGGTCAATGACCTCCTCACTGAGAGCAGCAGGGGTAACAGGGGCAGGGCCTGAGGTGCCTGGGGCGAAGGAGATGCCCGCCTTCTTGGGCGAGCGGGCACGGAGCGACGGCTCAGGGGCTGCTGGGAGGGCGGAGCTGGTGCGCTGGGTGGCGGCTGTACCTGTAGAGGCGGGGGCCCGGATGTTGCCGCCACCGCTAGGGAGCTCCCTTCCGAGGACGTGTCGGTGTCGCTGGTGTCACCACGGGTCCCCGTTGTGGTGCTCCCCTCGCCCTCCGTATCACTGGTGACCTCGGTGTCTGTAGCATGGCCCACCGGGGCCTTGTGAGTTGCAGCTCCCTCGTGCTCCGATGCCAATTCTCCTCCGTCTGATGATGCTAATGCACACATGCACAAGAAGATAAAGAAAAAGGGTGGGGGGAGAAATAAAAACAGGTTGAGTGCATGCATTGTCAACACCGTTGGCGGAGAGGACAGACACAGGAGCCTCATGCACTACGCCGCGCAATTGGGGTACACTACTCAGTACTTGTGACTAGGCCAATAGGTCTATGGACAACAAATGCGCACATGGGTGATGCTGGACCATGGATTGCTGTACTTGGCACCCTACAGAGGTGGGGGGCGGGGGCACAGGGCCATGCCTAAAGGAGGGGACTACACTACAGAAAGCGCCCTGGCCTGATGTCACCCACAGCCCTCCTCCCCCACCCAGACGCCTCCACTGCATGTAAAGATAGCAGAATGTGCTGGTACTCACCCCCTTGTGTCTGCTGTGATGTCCTCACGCGCCCATCCAAAACGGGGTAGGCCACCGCCAGGATCCGGGACATCAGGGGGGTCAAGGTACGACTGGCACCCCTCCTACGTTGGGAGGCCATCCCCAGCAGTGACTCAGCGGTCTTCCTGGTCCCGCGGCGGATGTCCTCCCACCTCTTTCGGCAGTGGGTGCCCCGTCTGTTGTGGACCACCAGGGCCCGGACTTCCTTGGCGATGGCACGCCAAATGTCGACTTGCTGATGGGCGCTGACCTCTTTGACATGTACAGGGTGGGAAAGGAATTTTCATCATTTTTCTGCATGTTAGATGTGATTGCCCCCTCCTCCCCAACCCTGCCATGTGGCACATGCTCTCATCTGTCGTGCCTTGCACTCCTCATTCGCTCCCCACCCCACCATCTTACATCCACCATACACAACCCAGGCATAGCCCATTCAACGTGCACCCAGTGTACTTACCTGTTGGTCTGGAGGACCGTAGAGTAGCGCATACTGGGGCAGGACCCCATCCACAAGTTTCTCCAACTCTTCTGAAGTGAAGGCAGGGGCCCTTTCCCCAGTCGCAGCAGCCATTGTCTCTTCCAGACCGAGGTCACAGCAGCACTTGCAGTATAGGTCCTCTCCTGTGGATGGTCAGGTCTCGAGTGGTTAAGCAGATAGAAAATGGCGGTCAGGCCCGCAGCGGTGCGTACTGCCGCGGTGTGTACCGCGACCGCCGGCGCACCTCGTCATTGGCTCCTGAGACCCATAGGGTTCAATGTTAACCAATGCGCCTTCGCACTGCGGTCTTCGACCGCCTACCGCCACGGTGTGCCACGCCAGCGCGTTGACCTCATATCCCACTGTCACACTTCTCAGGTCAGGCAGCCGCCATTACAAGGGCCCACATGGCTTAATTGCTACTGCGTCACACAGGCCTAGGCCTTGCATTGCCACTCATACAAGCCTTTCAATGCATAGCGATTCGTGTACTGTGCAAGCTGGGTGAACGTACCTGTGGGTTGCTTGACTCTGTGCTCCATGTTGTCCTTCCTAGGCACCGTCCGCTGGGACTTGCGAGGAGAAGGATGAATCCTCCCGTGTACCGACCGCTGGTGGACCTGTCGACAACAGAAGAATGACGTATTATACTTCGATACCCACTTGACCGAGCCACTATACATGAACTGTGTGCCCAGCTGGAGCCTGACCTGATGTCCCCCATCCACCAACCCACAGGGATTCCCCCTCTGATGCAGGTTCTGTCAGTACTCCATTTTTTGGCAAGTGGGTCTTTTCAGACAACAGTGGCCATGTCATCAGGGATGTCTCAGCCTATGTTTTCTAAGGTTTTGTCCAGAGTGTTGTCTGCCCTGATGAAATACATGCCGAGATACATTGTTTTCCCTAAGGAGGGTGAATTGGCCACTGTGAAGGGTGATTTCTATGCCCTTGGACATATCCCCAACATCATTGGTGCCATTGATGGGACCCATGTGGCTTTAGTACCCCCAAAAGACGATGAGCAGGTGTACAGAAATAGAAAAAATTACCATTCGATGAATGTCCAGGTGGTCTGTTTGTCTGACCAGTACATCTCCCATCTAAATGCCAAGTTCCCTGGATCAGTGCATGACGCGTATGTCATGCGAAATAGCAGCATCCCTTATGTGATGGAACAGCTACAGAGACACCGTGTGTGGCTAATAGGTGACTCTGGTTACCCCAACCTGCCTTGGCTGTTGACCCCAGTGAGGAATCCCCGGACCAGGGCAGAGGAACGCTACAATGAGGCACATGGGCGAACTAGGAGGATTATAGAACGGACCTTCGGGGTCCTGAAGGCCAGGTTTAGGTGCCTGCATATTACAGGTGGATCCCTAATGTACTCACCAAAGAAGGTGTGTCATATCATCGTGGCCTGCTGTATGCTTCACAATCTTGCATTGCGACGCCAGGTGCCTTTCCTGCAGGAGGATGGTCCAGATGGTGGTGTTGTAGCAGCTGTGGAGCCTGTGCAGAGTGAAGAGGAGGAAGACGACGGGGACGACACGGACAACAGGAACACAGTTATACAACAGTATTTTCAGTAGCACACAGGTAAGAATCACCCACGCCTTTTTACATTTACTTCCGCCCTCCTGCATCTCTACTTTCTGTGTTTCCCCCCAGTTCCTTTTAACTGATTTTTGACTTTCCCTTCCCTTTTCAGAGCTGTATGACCCACAGCGTGACTGCTGCTTTGTTTGACCATGGACTAATGCTTATAGACATTGGTATGTTGTCATCACAATGTGACTGAACATTATTGCACCGTTATGTGTAATACATTTGTAAAGAATACAAGCAGACTCCTGATTTTTGAAGTGCAATTGTGATTTATTTTAAGTGCTGCATATGGGTCCATGATAGTAAAACGGTGATGGGTGGGGGTGGAGTAATGTCCATGGCAGAGTCCCATTCTCAGTCGCACAGGTGCATTGTCCATATGCCTGTGGAAGGATGGAGCAGGGGCAGTTCAAGGTTGGACAGGGTGACAATGTGGGACAGTGGGATGACATCAGGGGGTATCTTATGCTGGCGGGGGTCTTGGCATCCTACTCTGTCTTCTTGTGTGATCTCAGGTTCCGCTTGCGGGGTGGTTGATCTTCAGCAGGAGGTGGGGTTCTGGTGGCCTGTCGTTGTGTGGGGGCCTCCTGTCCACTAGCGCCGGCGGAGGTGGTAGGCTGTTCGTGGTCCGGGCTAGTGACAGGGGCCCTTTGGGGTGCCACATGGTCCCGCAATGTGGTGACTATCTGGGTGAGGGCCAGGACGATGGTCCCCATTGCGGAACCGATGTTCCTGAGTTCGTCTCGGAACCCCATGTACCGTTCCTCCTGCTGTGCCTGGATCTCCTGGAACCTGGCCAGTACCGTCGCCATCGTCTCCTGGGAGTGGTGGTATGCTCCCATGATGGTGGTGAGGGCCTCTTGGAGAGTGGGTTCCCTGGGCCGGTCCACCCCCTCTCACACAGCAGCCCTCCCAGTTCCCCTGTTTCCCCGGGCCTCTGTCCCCTGGACGGTGTGCCCACTACCACTGCCCCCAGGTCCCTGTTGTTGTTGGGGTGGTGGGTCAGCCTGGGTGCCCTGTAGTGGCGGACACATCGCTGATTGACGCGTCCTGGAGACAGAGGCATGGGCCCGCTGGGTGGGAGCTGTGCTGGTATTCCCAGAGGGGGTTGGGTCTGCTGTGGCCTGTGTCAGTGTGTGGGGAACCGACTGTCCAGAGGTCCCCGATGGTCCGGGCTGGTCATCAGGTTCTAGGTCGACAGAGCTGCTGTCATCACTGGGGGCCTGTTCTGGGGGCGGGATGGACAAATCTGGACCCTCCTGGCCGGTGTGTTGGCGTTCGGGCCCTGCAGGGGTAAAGGAGTATGGTTATTGCTTCTGTGTGTGCCATGGCGTGCGATTTGTGGGTGCCCTTGTCCCCCAGTGCTGGCATTCCCTTGTGGGAGGAGTTGTGAGGGTGGTTTGTGGGGGGGGGGGGTGGGTATTTGCAGTGGTCATGCTTAGGTGATGGGTGGCCATGGTTTGTGTTGGCATTCAGGGATTGGTGTTGTGTTGGGTGGGTTGTGCTGGTGAGACATTGGCAGGGAGGATGTGTGCTGGGGGGTTGGGGGTGAGGGTGGGGGTGTGGATTGGCATGCTGGTGGTTGGGGGGGTAAGGTAGTTGAGATTAGACTTACCAGAGTCCATTCCTCCGCCTACTCCAGCGAGGCCCTCAGGATGCAGGATGTTCAAGACCTCTTGCTCCCATGCTGTGAATTCGGGTGGAGTGGGTGGGGGTCCGCCGCCAGTCTTCTGCACAGCGATGTTGTGTCTTGACACCATCGACCGCACCTTCCCCGTAGGTCGTTCCAGCGCTTTCGGATGTCTTCCCGGTTTCTGGGATGCTGTCCCACAGCGTTGACCCTGTCGACGATCCTTTGCCTAGCTCCGCCTTCCTGGCAATGGTGGTGTGCTGCACCTGTGTGCCGAATAGCTGGGGCTCTACCCTAATTATTTCCTCCACCATGACCCTGAGTTCTTGGTCCGAGAACCTGGGGTGTCTTTGGGGTGCCATGGGGTGGTGTGGGGTGGTGTTTGTGGTGATGAGTGTGGTGTGTGTGGTGGTGTGTGGTGTTTTGTGCGTGGATGTAGTGTGGGTGATGATGTTGTGTTCCTGTGTGTGTTGGGGTTTTCGATAGCTGTGCTCTCTCTCTCTCTCTCTCTCTCGCCTTCTCTCCGAATTTCTAGTAGTGGGGGTTTGTGGGTGATGTGGGTGTGTGTTTTATAGTTGATTGGATGTGTGGGAGTGGTGTGTGTATGTGTATCAGGTGTGTGTATTTCAAATTGTCCAATGTGGCTGTGTTTTGGAGCTGGGTGTGTATTTTGACCGCAGCGGTGTGTACCGCCAATGGAATACTGCGGTTGAAAGACCGCCGCGTGGATTCGTGGGTCGTAATGGCATGAGCGTGTTTGTGTTGGCGTGACGGTGGAGGTTTGGTCATCTCCAGTTTATCGCTGACCGCTGATGAGGCGGCCTTCCGTGGATGTCGGGTTTTTGGCGGTTTGGCTGTTGTGGGTCAGAATGACTGTGGCGGTTTACCGTGGCCGCGGCGGTAGAATGGCGGTCTTCTGACCGGCGGTAAGAGCCTTTTCCCGCCGAGGTCAGAATGACCCCCATAGGGGGTCATTCTGACCCTGGCGGTCGGTGATAAAGCGGCAGCCAACCCGCCAACAGGCTGGCGGTCCAAAAAATTGAATTCTGACCCTGGCGGGAACCGCCAAAACAGCCCGCCACTTTAACACTCCGACCGCCACGGCGGGACAGACAAACAGCGCAGCGGTCACCACCAACAGACAGGCGGCAGACAATGTACCACCCACAGTATCACAACTCACCAATCCGCCACCTTTTCCGGGGCGGGAGCCCCGCCGATAAAAACACGGCGGAAACAGACTACGAACGGGAAAACGCTCACCTCTATACACTCCACGAGGACGGAGGACAGCATGGAACCTGAATTAAACATCCTACCAGCTCTTGTCTACCTGCTCATCTACCACGAGTACGAACTCCGGCGCAGAAGACGACGGTGAGTACTGCACCTACGACATAGGGGAGGGGGAGGACGAAAGGTTACGGGCACACACATACGCCCCCCCAACTATCAACATACCAATGCAGAGCAACAACTGAGTGACTCCCCCCAACCCCCCCTAAAAAATGCAAAGACATAATAACATTTTTAATTAAATTTATGTAAAATTAGGTTCATTGAAGTCATGGAAAATTATCGTAATGAAATATCAAAGCAAAAATCATGAACAGTGCGAAAGCTATGTACAAAGTCAATAAGTCCTGCTCAGTGTGTCAAATTTCCACAGTCCGTGGGCCAATGTGTACCAAACACATGGGCAAAGCCCACACAGGAGACCTGATTCCGTTGGAGAGAACACTGCTGGGGCATCAGATGACAAAACTACAGGCACCTCAGGGGGAAGAGAAGGGGGGGCACCTCAGCCACAGGGGTCCACGACGCCAGAACCACGAAGGGGCCACCATGCCCACTCTCCCATCCTGGGGAGTGCAAAGCCACAGTCCATCAGGTGGATTACAGACTCCACTGGTCATGGAGGAGGCAGGGTGCCCCGAGTGCAGCGTGAACACAAGCTCGACACAGAACCAGCACTGTCAATGGGCCAGCGGTGCATGACAGGAAGGGCCCAGCGGAGCGGTGCTTGAGACGGCGGGGCCCAGCGGAGCGGTGCTTGACAGAAAGGGCCCAGCGGAGCGGTGCTTGAGACGGCGGGGCCCAGCGGAGCGGTGCTTGACAGGAAGGGCCCAGCGGAGCGGTGCTTTACAGGAAGGGCCCAGCGGAGCGGTGCTTGAGACGGCGGGGCCCAGCGGAGCGGTGCTTGACAGGAAGGGCCCAGCGGTGCTTGACAGGAAGGGCCCAGCGGAGCTGTGCTTGAGACGGCAGGGCCCAGCGGAGCGGTGCTTGACAGGAAGGGCCCAGCGGAGCAGTGCTTGAGACGGCGGGGCCCAGCGGAGCGGTGCTTGACAGGAAGGGCCCAGCGGAGCGGTGCTTGAGACCGCGGGACCCAGCGGAGCGGTGCTTGACAGGAAGGGCCCAGCAGAGCGGTGCTTGACAGGAAGGGCCCAGCGGAGCGGTGCTTGAGACGGCGGGGCCCTGTTCAGCGGTGCCTGTCTTCACGGCGGGGCCCTCTTCAGAGGTGCCTTTCTTCACTGCGGGGCCCTCTTCAGCGGTGCCTTTCTTCACGGCGGGGCCCTCTTCAGCGGTGCCTTTCTTCACGGCGGGGCCCTGTTCAGCGGTGCCTGTCTTCACGGCGGGGCCCTCTTCAGCGGTGCCTTTCTTCACGGCGGGGCCCTCTTCAGCGGTGCCTTTCTTCACGGCGGGGCCCTCTTCAGCGGTGCTTGTCTTCACGGCGGGGCCCTCTTCAGCGGTGCCTTTCTTCACGGCGGGGCCCTCTTCAGCGGTGCCTTTATTCACAGCGGGGCCCTCTTCAGCGGTGCCTTTCTTCACGGCGGGGCCCTGTTCAGCGGTGCCTGTCTTCACGGCGGGGCCCTCTTCAGCAGTGCCTTTCTTCATTTCGGGGCCCTCTTCAGCAGTGCTTGTCCAGTCATTCAAGGGAGCTAGACCTGGCCAGGACTCCCTGCTTAGTCGCCCTCCGACCGTGCATTTGCTGGACCCTTCGCTGACGGAGTCCTGGGCCCGTGGGTGTCCTCCCTCACTCCCAGGATGGGGCTTGTG
Organism: Pleurodeles waltl; assembly: GCF_031143425.1. Lineage (NCBI taxonomy): Eukaryota > Metazoa > Chordata > Amphibia > Caudata > Salamandridae > Pleurodeles > Pleurodeles waltl. Next base: position 206,566,174 of record NC_090437.1, read on the forward strand.
GGGCCCTCCTTGTCCGCGCCCCTGTTGGCTGACTTCTCCGCCCTGCTGCCCTTGCCCTCCTTCAATGAGGCTCTCTGGCCCTTGCCTCCCCTGGATGTTGTGGCAGGTGACGGCCCAGGACTTTGCTCCTTGGGGGCAGCCGTGTCAGTCTTCTCGCGGCGGCCCTTGATTTTACGGGTCCTCTTTCCAGGGGGGGGGGGCTTGCTGTCCCCTTGCTGCTGGCCGATGTATCAGTGCTGGGAAAGGGTGGACTCCAAAACCCGTGCACAATGGTGACACTTGAAGCAGGGCTGGTGGTGGCTGAGGTGCTCTTGGGACTCTTAGCAGATGGAGGGGGTGGGTCAGGTGGGGCAAAGAGGTTAAGTTTGGAGAGGTAAAGTTTTTTAGGACCAATGTAAAGGGTAGGTGTAGTGGGTATGGGAGTGGAGGAAGAGGATGTGGTTGTAGGAGAGTCAGGTGTGCTGTCTTTGGGTGCAGGTGCTTGTGACGTAGGCTGTCGTGAGGTGGTTGGCTGTTGGGTGGGTGGCTGCCTGCGTTTGTGTGTCTTGGAAGAGGGGGTGACAGACACAGTGGGAGAGGACACAGGGGACGTGTAAATGGCAGTGGGGGTGGTGACTGCACGTGTGCGGACTGTACTGGAGGGTGTGCTGGTGATGGAAGTACTGGCTGATGGTGGTGTGCATGCAGGTGTGAGTGGAGACGACACAGGGAGGGAGGAGGGAGACGAGGAGGAGGGGGACACAGAGGTGGTAGTGACTGTTGCCATGTCTGCATCTGGGTGTTGCTTGGGTGAATGCTTGTGTGATCTGTGGTGCTTATGTCTGGATGAGCTGCCCTTGGGTGTTGAGGTGTGTGCAGGCTGGTCTGATGGTGTGGATAGGATAGGCTGAGGAACAGGAGACAGAGACAGGGTGGAGGCAGTTAGAAGAGGGAGGCTGGAAACAGGGACAATGGCTGCCGTCAGTGCTGAGGCCAGAGCATTGAACGATCGTTGATGGGCAGCATGACCCGAATGAATGCCCTCCAGGTATGCATTGCTCCGATGCACCTCCCTCTCTAACCCCTGGATGGCATTCAGAAGGGTAGACTGCCCAACAATGATGGTCTGTAGGAGGTCAATGACCTCCTCACTGAGGGCAGCAGGGGTAACAGGGGCAGGGCCTGAGGTGCCTGGGGCGAAGGAGATGCCCGCCTTCTTGGGCGAGCGGGCACGGAGCGAAGGCTGAGGGGCTGCTGGGAGGGCGGAGCTGGTGCGCTGGGTGGCGGCTGTACCTGTAGAGGCGGGGGGCCCGGATGTTGCTGCCACCGCTAGGGAGCTCCCTTCCGAGGACGTGTCGGTGTCGCTGGTGTCACCACGGGTCCCCGTTGTGGTGCTCCCCTCGCCCTCCGTATCACTGGTGACCTCGGTGTCTGTAGCATGGCCCACCGGGGCCTTGTGAGTTGCAGCTCCCTCGTGCTCCGATGCCAATTCTCCTCCGCCTGATGATGCTAATGCACACATGCACAAGAAGATAAAGAAAAAGGGTGGGGGAGAAATAAAAACAGGTTGAGTGCATGCATTGTCAACACCGTTGGCGGAGAGGACAGACACAGGAGCCTCATGCACTACGCCGCGCAATCGGTGTACACTACTCAATACTTGTGACTAGGCCAACAGGTCTATGGACAACAAATGCGCACATGGGTGATTCAGGACCATGGATTGCTGTACTTGGCACCCTACAGAGGTGGGGGGAGGGGGCACAGGGCCATGCCTAAAGGAGGGGACTACACTACAGAAAGCGCCCTGGCCTGATGTCACCCACAGCCCTCCTCCCCCACCAAGACGCCTCCGCTGCGTGTAAAGATAGCAGAATGTGCTGGTACTCACCCCCTTGTGTCTGCTGTGATGTCCTCACGCGCCCATCCAAATCGGGGTAGGCCACCGCCAGGATCCGGGATATCAGGGGGGTCAAGGTACGACTGGCACCCCTCCTACTTTGGGAGGCCATCCCCAGCAGTGACTCTGCGGTCTTCCTGGTCCCGCGGCAAATGTCCTCCCACCTCTTTCGGCAGTGGGTGCCCCGTCTGTTGTGGACCCCCAGGGCCCGGACTTCCTTGGCGATGGCACGCCAAATGTCGACTTTCTGATGGGCGCTGACCTATTTGACATGTACAGGGTGGGAAAGGAATTTTCATCATTTTTCTGCATGTTAGATGTGATTGCCCCCCCCTCCCCAACCCTGCCATGTGGCACATGCTCTCATCTGTCGTGCCTTGCACTCCTCATTCGCTCCCCACCCCACCATCTTACATCCACCATACACAACCCAGGCATAGCCCATTCAACGTGCACCCAGTGTACTTACCTGTTGGTCTGGAGGACCGTAGAGTAGCGCATACTGGGGCAGGACCCCATTCACAAGTTTCTCCAACTCTTCTGAAGTGAAGGCAGAGGCCCTTTCCCCAGTCGCAGCAGCCATTGTCTCTTCCAGACCGAGGTCACAGCAGCACTTGCAGTATAGGTCCTCTCCTGTGGATGGTCAGGTCTCGAGTGGTTAAGCAGATAGAAAATGGCGGTCACACCCGCGGCGGTGCGTACCGCCGCGGTGCGTACCGCGACCGCCGGCGCACCTCGTCATTGGCTCCTGAGACCCATAGGGTTCAATGTTTACCAATGCGCCTTCGCACTGCAGTCTTCGACCGCCTACCGCCACGGTGTGCCACGCCAGCGCGTTGACCTCATATCCCACTGTCACACTTCTCAGGTCAGGCAGCCGCCATTACAAGGGCCCACGTGGCTTAATTGCTACTGCGTCACACAGGCCTAGGCCTTGCATTGCCACTCATACAAGCCTTTCAATGCATAGCGATTCGTGTACTGTGCAAGCTGGGTGAACGTACCTGTGGGTTGCTTGACTCTGTGCTCCATGTTGTCCTTCCTAGGCACCGTCCGCTGGGACTTGCGAGGAGAAGGATGAATCCTCCCGTGTACCGACCGCTGGTGGACCTGTCGACAACAGAAGAATGACGTATTATACTTCGATACCCACTTGACCGAGCCACTATACATGAACTGTGTGCCCAGCTGGAGCCTGACCTGATGTCCCCCATCCACCAACCCACAGGGATTCCCCCTCTGATGCAGGTTCTGTCAGTACTCCATTTTTTGGCAAGTGGGTCTTTTCAGACAACAGTGGCCATGTCATCAGGGATGTCTCAGCCTATGTTTTCTAAGGTTTTGTCCAGAGTGTTGTCTGCCCTGATGAAATACATGCCGAGATACATTGTTTTCCCTAAGGAGGGTGAATTGGCCACTGTGAAGGGTGATTTCTATGCCCTTGGACATATCCCCAACATCATTGGTGCCATTGATGGGACCCATGTGGCTTTAGTACCCCCAAAAGACGATGAGCAGGTGTACAGAAATAGAAAAAATTACCATTCGATGAATGTCCAGGTGGTCTGTTTGTCTGACCAGTACATCTCCCATCTAAATGCCAAGTTCCCTGGATCAGTGCATGACGCGTATGTCATGCGAAATAGCAGCATCCCTTATGTGATGGAACAGCTACAGAGACACCGTGTGTGGCTAATAGGTGACTCTGGTTACCCCAACCTGCCTTGGCTGTTGACCCCAGTGAGGAATCCCCGGACCAGGGCAGAGGAACGCTACAATGAGGCACATGGGCGAACTAGGAGGATTATAGAACGGACCTTCGGGGTCCTGAAGGCCAGGTTTAGGTGCCTGCATATTACAGGTGGATCCCTAATGTACTCACCAAAGAAGGTGTGTCATATCATCGTGGCCTGCTGTATGCTTCACAATCTTGCATTGCGACGCCAGGTGCCTTTCCTGCAGGAGGATGGTCCAGATGGTGGTGTTGTAGCAGCTGTGGAGCCTGTGCAGAGTGAAGAGGAGGAAGACGACGGGGACGACACGGACAACAGGAACACAGTTATACAACAGTATTTTCAGTAGCACACAGGTAAGAATCACCCACGCCTTTTTACATTTACTTCCGCCCTCCTGCATCTCTACTTTCTGTGTTTCCCCCCAGTTCCTTTTAACTGATTTTTGACTTTCCCTTCCCTTTTCAGAGCTGTATGACCCACAGCGTGACTGCTGCTTTGTTTGACCATGGACTAATGCTTATAGACATTGGTATGTTGTCATCACAATGTGACTGAACATTATTGCACCGTTATGTGTAATACATTTGTAAAGAATACAAGCAGACTCCTGATTTTTGAAGTGCAATTGTGATTTATTTTAAGTGCTGCATATGGGTCCATGATAGTAAAACGGTGATGGGTGGGGGTGGAGTAATGTCCATGGCAGAGTCCCATTCTCAGTCGCACAGGTGCATTGTCCATATGCCTGTGGAAGGATGGAGCAGGGGCAGTTCAAGGTTGGACAGGGTGACAATGTGGGACAGTGGGATGACATCAGGGGGTATCTTATGCTGGCGGGGGTCTTGGCATCCTACTCTGTCTTCTTGTGTGATCTCAGGTTCCGCTTGCGGGGTGGTTGATCTTCAGCAGGAGGTGGGGTTCTGGTGGCCTGTCGTTGTGTGGGGGCCTCCTGTCCACTAGCGCCGGCGGAGGTGGTAGGCTGTTCGTGGTCCGGGCTAGTGACAGGGGCCCTTTGGGGTGCCACATGGTCCCGCAATGTGGTGACTATCTGGGTGAGGGCCAGGACGATGGTCCCCATTGCGGAACCGATGTTCCTGAGTTCGTCTCGGAACCCCATGTACCGTTCCTCCTGCTGTGCCTGGATCTCCTGGAACCTGGCCAGTACCGTCGCCATCGTCTCCTGGGAGTGGTGGTATGCTCCCATGATGGTGGTGAGGGCCTCTTGGAGAGTGGGTTCCCTGGGCCGGTCCACCCCCTCTCACACAGCAGCCCTCCCAGTTCCCCTGTTTCCCCGGGCCTCTGTCCCCTGGACGGTGTGCCCACTACCACTGCCCCCAGGTCCCTGTTGTTGTTGGGGTGGTGGGTCAGCCTGGGTGCCCTGTAGTGGCGGACACATCGCTGATTGACGCGTCCTGGAGACAGAGGCATGGGCCCGCTGGGTGGGAGCTGTGCTGGTATTCCCAGAGGGGGTTGGGTCTGCTGTGGCCTGTGTCAGTGTGTGGGGAACCGACTGTCCAGAGGTCCCCGATGGTCCGGGCTGGTCATCAGGTTCTAGGTCGACAGAGCTGCTGTCATCACTGGGGGCCTGTTCTGGGGGCGGGATGGACAAATCTGGACCCTCCTGGCCGGTGTGTTGGCGTTCGGGCCCTGCAGGGGTAAAAGAGTATGGTTATTGCTTCTGTGTGTGCCATGGCGTGTGATTTGTGGGTGCCCTTGTCCCCCAGTGCTGGCATTCCCTTGTGGGAGGAGTTGTGAGGGTGGTTTGTGGGGGGGGATGGGTATGTGCAGTTGTCATGCTTAGGTGATGGGTGGCCATGGTTTGAGTTGGCATTCAGGGATTGGTGTTGTGTTGGGTGGGTTGTGCTGGTGAGACATTGGCAGGAAGGATGTGTGCTGGGGGGTTGGAGGTGAGGGTGGGGGTGTGGGTTGGCATGCTGGTGGTTGGGGGGGGTAAGGTAGTTGAGATTAGACTTACCAGAGTCCATTCCTCCGCCTACTCCAGCGAGGCCCTCAGGATGCAGGATGTTCAAGACCTCTTGCTCCCATGCTGTGAATTCGGGTGGAGTGGGTGGGGGTCCGCCGCAAGTCTTCTGCACAGCGATGTTGTGTCTTGACACCATCGACCGCACCTTCCCCCGTAGGTCGTTCCAGCGCTTTCGGATGTCTTCCCGGTTTCTGGGATGCTGTCCCACAGCGTTGACCCTGTCGACGATCCTTTGCCATAGCTCCGCCTTCCTGGCAATGGTGGTGTGCTGCACCTGTGTGCCGAATAGCTGGGGCTCTACCCTAATTATTTCCTCCACCATGACCCTGAGTTCTTGGTCCGAGAACCTGGGGTGTCTTTGGGGTGCCATGGGGTGGTGTGGGGTGGTGTTTGTGGTGATGAGTGTGGTGTGTGTGGTGGTGTGTGGTGTTTTGAGCGTGGATGTAGTGTGGGTGATGATGTTGTGTTCCTGTGTGTGTTGGGGTTTTCGATAGCTGTGCTCTCTCTCTCTCTCTCTCTCGCCTTCTCTCCGAATTTCTAGTAGTGGGGGTTTGTGGGTGATGTGGGTGTGTGTTTTATAGTTGATTGGATGTGTGGGAGTGGTGTGTGTATGTGTATCAGGTGTGTGTATTTCAAATTGTCCAATGTGGCTGTGTTTTGGAGCTGGGTGTGTATTTTGACCGCAGCGGTGTGTACCGCCAATGGAATACCGCGGTTGAAAGACCGCCGCGTGGATTCGTCGGTCGTAATGGCATGGGCGTGTTTGTGTTGGCGTGACGGTGGAGGTTTGGTCATCTCCAGTTTATCGCTGACCGCTGATGAGGCGGCCTTCCGTGGATGTCGGGTTTTTGGCGGTTTGGCTGTTGTGGGTCAGAATGACCGTGGCGGTTTACCGCGGCCGCGGCGGTAGAATGGCGGTCTTCTGACCGGCGGTAAGAGCCTTTTCCCGCTGAGGTCAGAATGACCCCCTATGTCTTACTTGAATGAGAAGACATGTGACTATGACACACTTCGCCCTTGATAAGAGTCGTCGGCGAGGTGCTGCTTGATTTAGACGACGCAGGCAGCCCAGGATCCGGCCTTGGGCCTACCCCTTTCACTTAGAAGTATTTTGTTAGAAAACACACCAGGGGATGGGTGGAATGCATAAAGTAATCTCTCAATACGTAATTGCAGGTAGCGTTTCATTCCGCAGTTTTTATTCTATATGTGTAATCACAGACAGGGATAAACCATGAGTAAATCTGTCTTGACCCCACCCCGAAAGTGCAGTGTAACATAAACGGATAGACCATGTCATTTCGAAACGAGATTAGAAGCAGTCCAGACTTTTTTTTCTTTGCTTGTCTTCCTCTTTGTGGAGCAGATTGAGTTTGATGGCACAGAATGCTGGGAGTCTAGTTTTGGGCGTACCCCTTCTTCGCATTCAGATTTATTTCCGCAACACATAAAATTGATAGATGAAAATCTGAGGTAATGTCAGCCAGTGGTGATTATTTTGGACCTCAGTCCATTCCACTGTTGTCTAGCTCACATGAAAATAGGACCAATACCAAGGTGACCACCTCTGTTAAAGAGAGATGGACAGGCACATTTCTTCTGCTGGTGTTTAATTGTTGTCCTTGTCCCATAGCTGACCATTTCGTTTCCACTGAACATTGCAAAAAAGTCCCTAATTCAGTAAAATATCGTGGATGTGAGGTGTGACACAAATGGTGATCTCTGACACTTGCATTTCAATGGCCCATTCTAACCCATAAAAAGTTATAAGTGGTTGCTGAATTATTTGTAATTTATTATGGTGTGTACTGAACCCTGCCTAGTTTGGAGTACGTCCAGCAGCATGAATAGCTACTCATAGGAACTCCAATACACTCTCACAGAAGATAATAGAGGAAGATACTTAAAATAACACCCCTTAGGAAATATTGTAAAAAATAAATACATTACTTAGGGAAAAAAAAATATATAGAGAGAGAGAGAGGGGGAAAGAGAGAGAGAGAGAGAGAGAGACATTTAGACATATAGTTAAAAGTTACATTCAGTATAACATTATTTCTTTTAAATTAAATAAATAATTGTTATTTAATGTTTATACGTTAAATAAAAATAAATCATTAAAAAAATACATTTTAATTAAATGTGGTAAATAATACTTAAATATGGCTACGTTAGTGAGGGTGGGATGTAATAGTTATACATTTATGTAATGGATTATTTTAGTTTATTAAACATTTAATTTGAAAAGTTAATGTGTTATAACATTTAGCTTTTAGTTTTATGTTAATAATAACTATTTTAAAATAATCTATATTTCTATTTTACATGAAAATGTTTTCAGTATTTTTTAAGAATTATTACATTTAATTATTTTTGCCTTCACCTTGCCATAGGAACATATCTGCACTTGTGGCGGTGACCTTCACCTAGCAGGCTCCACAGCCAGTTTTGAGGAGGTGGAGACATGTCAGTCTACACGTAGGAGTATATTTATACATGAAAATGGTGAATAGGAAAACAGTTTAAAGTTACTACTAGGTGCAGTAGTGAGTTTACATATGAGTAAATGTCTGTATAAATTTATATTTGTGAATAGGGTCCATCGTTTGCGTAGGTGCAACCATATGTTGCACCTGCCTACCATTCGTTTATGGTTTAGAGCCCATGATTACTTTTTTTGTAAATTCCGCTTCCTTTCATTGAGTTTATGTAAATAACTTAGTCAAGTCAAGTTAAAGAAACTTTATTTTGGCTACAAGAGCCATAAAAGCGCATAGCAGCAATACATACAAATAAATACACAAGGTAATAAATATAACAATACATAAAATGATAAAAATGGAATAAAGATAAAATACACTCACACAGTGCGATGGGACAGTCTAGTTGGAATCATTAAACAGATAAGAATTTCCCGCTGACAAACCAGCTAGCTCCGAGGAACTTGGCAATGGCGATCACTAGCGTTGGCCTAGTGTCTGATCTGAGGATTCGCAGGGCTATTTCAGAGCTGCGGACGCCCAGCAGTCTACATGCCGGGGCCAGCCATTTCCTACGTGAGGCAGTGTACGGGGGGCAGACAAAAAGGACGTGAGGGAGATTCTCGACTGGGGCTTTGCAGGCTGGACAGGCGGTTGATTCATTGTGTGACCAGCGGCTGGTAAAAAGTCTTAATGGTAATGTTCCAATGCGGAACTGAAAGTACAGTTTCCTTTCCCTTGGGACTGTGATTATGTCCCAAAAAGCCTCATACTTGGATGTCTGTTTTAAGTTAACAAAGTCACAGGATAATGTAGTGTGAAGTGCAGCCCGTATATCTTCGTGATCTGCCATTTGCCAATATAGTTTCTTTAATTCGCTTTATGAGGGAAAGACGGAGGTGGTTGGTGAATTCCAGAGTTTACTGAGCCCGAGTGAGTAGAATGACCCCTTCATTTTTTTTTTTTAAATCTGTTTATTAAACTTGATACAAAACAAGGTACAAAAGTATCAGTACATTACATATGAATTGGTAAGAGAACATCCGACTTCTCTCCTTGTGTATTTTCTTAACATTTGTACATTACACTGCACAACATAACTGTATTTTAGTGTACTGGCTTTCCATAAACATTATATAACTAGTAACACATGACATGGAGATTGTTGTTCTAAAATATATATGTTGGCGTCGATTATTATAGTGGGAGCAGATAACTGTACAGGTTTTAAAGGCTACATTTCTGTATGTGTGCTTTGGTATAGGGGAATAACATTATCGTAGCGCGGCTGCTGGGTAGATATATTATGGGCTAGACTTGATGTTACAATGGCATGAAGCTGTTGACAGCAAACTCGATTGCTATGGTTAGCTTTAGTGTTAGCATATCCTAAGAATTTTGAAGGGACTGCCTCATGGTGGGTATTTGTCGTTTTTGGATTCAATTCCAACTACAAAGAGGTCCCAGCTTTCGATCCCGCCCTGTATCTGACCTCTGTGCTGTGATTGCCTCAAGGTTTGAGATTCCGCCAGTGTATAATCATGTAGGTCTCGTAGCCAGAGGGAGTGGGGGGGGGGCGTTTGGGGCCTTCCAATGTGTAGCTATCAGGCGTTTGTATGTCACGAATGCTAAATCTACAAAATTGTGAATATGTTTATCTCTTTTTGTGCGGTGTCGTATGTTAAGCAGGCAGGATTCTGGAGTAGGAGTTAGTAGCTGGCCTATCAAGTCTGGAGTTGTAGCAACTATTTGGTTCCAGCCAGTGTTGAACGCGTGACATTCCCAGACCATGTGGTAGAAAGTGGCTGTGGGGATAGCGCATCTTGGACATATGGAGTTAGCTCCTGGGTATATTTTATGAATACGAGCAGGGGAAAGATATGCGTGATGCACATAATTAAATTGCCTATATCTTAGTCTGAAGTTGCGAGATACGGATTTGATCGAAGTGAGGGCTGTGTCCCAGGATTTTTGTGCAATTGGTGCAGGAAGGACAGAGTCCCATCGATGCTTGGCTTGGGTTAGAGCTTTGCAGCTCCTTGTTAAGAGTATTTTGTATAGTTTAGTAACAACGCGTTTTGCCTCGCCCATAGAGAGTATTGTAGTAAGTAGTAGGGATGTGTTTGGTTCGTTGTAACCACAGCCCCATATGTTACGTAGGAGATTAGTTATGGCATTGAATGTCAGAAAGGCTTGTGGTTGCATTACTTCCGCAGTCACCAGGTCTGCAAATTTGATTGCTCTGGCGTCACTATATAGGTCTCCTATGTTCAGAGTGTTAACCGCCCGTACATCATGGTGAGAGGATAGTGCGTGGATGCCCGGCAGCTGTGTTATTGGGATTAGGGGAGAGTAGGGGAGGGGCTGCATTTTGCCATGTACATATCTCTTCCAGCAGTGTCTGGCCGAGTCAAGCAAGGGAGTATTATGTAGTAAATGAGGGAGACCTGTTAATAACCATTCAGTATCGTTGTTGGGGTTATATAAGCCATTATTGCTGTAGACTCTGCATTGGACGGCTCGTTGAGCCATTTAGTAACCCATTGAAGTTGGGCTGCTGCATAATATAGCTCAAGGTTTGGCATGCCTAGGCCACCCTCCTCTTGTGGGTATTGTGTGGTGGTTAGGGCTACTCTGCGTCTGTCTCTACCCTATAGCAGGTCAGTTAATAGGGAGTGCACTTTGTGGAAAAACGAGCGTGGTAAGGTCAACGGGAGTGCAGAGAAATAATATAAGAATCTCTGTAATATTAGCATTTTGACTATTGCTATCCGGCCCATAGGCGATAAGGGCAAAGAGCTCCAAAATGACAAGGAGCCGCGGGTGGAGCGGAGCAGCCTATCTAAGTTACCTTCTCTTATGTCTGACATAGAGTGATATACTTGAACACCCAAATATTTTAAGGTTTGGTGCGACCATGGTAGTTGATGCATGGGGAGAGATGCTCGTTGTTCAGGGGACAAACAAGTCAGAGGGAAGATGCAGGATTTAGCCCAATTCACATGTAAGCCAGACACAAGAGCAAACCTATTCAATATATGCATTATCTCAGGCAGGGAAACAGAGTGATTGCGCAAATATACCAGGGCGTCATCAGCGTACAAGGATATTATGTGATATGTGTCGAACTCCCTTATTCCCCATTTATGTGCACATCTCCTAAGCTTAATTGCAAGTGGTTCCATAGCTATTGCGAACAGCAATGGTGAGAGTGGGCAGCCCTGCCTAGTTCCCCTGTTCACCGGGAAGGCCTCCGACACCACTTGACCAGTTTTAACTCGGGCTATTGGTTTGGAATATAGTGAAGTAATCCAATTAATGAAGCCGCTCCGGAATCCAAACGCCTTGAGGGTGCTGAATAAATATTCCCAACCCAGCGTGTCAAACGCCTTCTCTATATCTAGTGATACGATCACACTATCTGGGTCAGTGGTATTGTGCATGATACGGATTAGGCGCCTTATATTAAAAAAGGTGTTTCTTTCTGGGATAAATCCCGACTGGTCAGAGTGTATTAAGTGTGGCAGATGGGGGAGCAATCTATTTGCTAGGATTTTCCCTAGAAGTTTGCAGTCAGTGTTCAGTAGAGAGAGTGGTCTATATGATCTGACATCCAGTGGATCACGCCCTGGTTTTGGCAGGACCACTATTAATGCTTCCCTCATAGAATCTGGCAATTGTTTTCTAATTGCGCGCTTCATTAAACACTTCTAACAGGGGCTGTAACAAGTGAGTGCTTTGTGAGTTGTAATATTCTGGTGGTAGACCATCTGTGCCAGGGGTCTTGCCACGTGCCATCTGAGAGAGGGCCAGGCGAAGCTCCTCAATAGTAATGGGGCCGTCTAGGATATCAGCATTGTTGACGATGCTCGAGTTTTGGGGAATCTGAACTAGGAATTCGGCCAGTTGTTGTTCTTTAGGGGGGGTAGAGAATTGGTATAGCGTGTGATAATACGTGTAGAAGGCCTTGTTGATGTCAGTTTGCGTGTTAACCTCTATTCCTGTTTGTAGTTTAATAGCTCCTATCGGCGATGATTGCAGTGATTGACGCACTAACCACGCCAGCAATTTGCCCGATCTATCCCCCTCGGCATGTTGTTTCATTTTAAAGTGTCTATAGTCGTGCCTGCTAAGACTGTCATCTGTTTCTCTGTATTTTGCTTTCAGTGATATTAGCGTTTCTGGTGGGGTATTATTTGTTGAGACTTCAATCTCCGCCCTGTGTATTTTGGTTTCCAATTTTAATAATTCTGTAGTCAGCATTTTCTTAATGCCCACCGATGCTGCCAAACAGTGTCCTCTGATTACTACTTTATGGGCATCCCACTCAGTGGCTCGGGTTGATGTTGTGTTTTTATTTAGAGAGACATAGGTCGACAGGCATGTGGCCAATTCAGTGTTAAAAGGGGGGTCGGTTAGAGCGTCTGGTTGCAGGCGCCATGTTGGAATACGGGCATGTATGTAGCCCCATAGCAATATGGAGTAGTGTGGGTTATGGTCTGATATAGTGCGGGCTAGGTAGCCAGATGTAGTTACCTTTGGGATTATGCTAGGTGTAGCGAAGAACAAATCCAACCTAGTGTAAAGTTTATGCACTGGTGAGTAGAACGAGTACTCGCGTAATGTGGGATGGAAAGTTCTCCAAATTTCGCTTAGCCCATTATTAAATGCCCAATCTACCAGGTCGAGCGATGCTCGTTTAGCCGGGGTGTGATCCAGTGGAGGGGTAGAGCTGTCTTTCAAGATATCTAGAACGCAGTTAAAGTCCCCGCCCCATATGGCATCTGTTGCGGGGTCACTGAGCATGCTACTGCCCAATGTCCCTAGAAAGTCGCATTGGTTTCTGTTAGGAGTGTATAATGTTATCAGGGCAAGGGGCTTCCGTCTAGAGTACCCTCCAGTATTACGTACCGCCCGTTTGGGTCGCATTGTGTGCGGGACGTAGTATATGGGATCCCGGGGGCTATCCAGATTATAGCTCCTCTGGCGTATGTCGAGAAGGTGGTCCCATATAATTGGCCTTTCCATTTTGTTTTGGTATATGCCAACGAGGACTCATCTAAGTGGGTCTCCTGCAACATTGCTATGTGTATCTGGTGTCTCCTGAGGTATGTATAAATCCGTTGCCTATTGCTTACAGATGCCATGCCCTTTACATTCCATGTGAGGATTTTGTAATGTGTAGTATAGCGCTTATTTTGGGATGCCATGGGATTTAAGTGAGATAATGTGGGGGGGTACCGCCTGTGGTTGCGCAAGCCCGATTGTCTTTGTTATTTGATACCTATACATATCATCTAGCCTCTTGGCTACTGAAGTGAGAGTCCAGCCTTTAAAGTTTACATTGTGATGTGACGCTCTACAAATAGTACATGTCAATACATATAACAATAAAACGTTCCATTTAACTACAGCAATAACATCCACTATATATAGCAACAGTAGTAGTTGTGGTAAAAACAAGGGGGTGACGAAACTTGTCATCTCGGGGTAACAGTCCATATGGATCGGGGGGTGTTCCATGGCTACGGGTGGTTGAGTGTCTTAGACCCGGCCTATTTTTGCGTATGTTGATGCCTTTGCCAAGCAGGAGCGGCAGCAAGTTGAGCACACGAGGTAAGGAAAGTGATTGTACAATCACAAACGATGAAAATATCTAGTCAGGGACAGCAGATGGGATGGTCTCCAGTGTTCAGGGACAGAGATTTAACAAATGTCATCCGTGATCGTGGAGTGAGGTTGGGGCCTCGGTCAGTTTCCGTTGAGTCGCAGTTTAACTCTAGGTCAGGATCTACTTCTGATTGCCCAGATAGAGATGTCGGTGATGCATTGGCAAAACGCAGCGTAGATTGTAGCAGTAGCGAACTTTCGACTCGTGATTGTTCAGGGGAAGGTTTGTTGTTTTGTTTGCTGCGAGGTCTACGTTTATTCCTCGGGGGTAGGCTTTTATCATTAGGGGGTAGTGGGTCAGCTAGACCTTTTGCATGGAGCCATGTCCATGCATCTTCAGGAGTAGTGAAAAATAGAGTACGAGTATTGTCTTGTACGCGGAGTTTAGCGGGGAACAGCAAGGAGTATTTAATATTGTGCTCTCTTAGATGCTCTTTGATCCGGTAGAATGAGTTTCGTTTTTTTTGTACTTCAGCTGTGAAATCTGGATAGGCGGTTATTTGCGTGCTCTCAAAGTGTATTGGGCCAATTTTCCGGAATAGTTGTAGTATAAGGTCTCTATCACGGTAGTTCAGTAGTTTTGCTATGAGGGGCCGTGGATAAGCACCCGGTGGTGGGGGTCTGCCCGGGACCCTGTGGGCGCGTTCTATTGAAAAAAACGCTGGAACATTATTTTTCAGCACCGATACAATCAGCCACTGTTCGATAAAGAGTTCTGTATTGGAGCCTTCGACGCGTTCCGAAAATCCCACGAACCAGATGTTATTTCGACGCGATCTGCCTTCGGTTTCTTCGGCCCTGCGTTTGAGTGTCTCAACTTCTGCGTTTATAGCGCTCAGTTGGGATTTAACCTCCAGCATAGATGGTGTGAGGTGCAACATGTCTTTTTCAAGCTCAGAGACCTTTTCAGCTAGCATCTGATGGTCCGCGCGAAGCAGGTTAACATCTTCTGTAATTGATCCCATCTTCGCCTCCAATGTTGTTTTAGTATCAAGGATGGCTTGCAGCACTTTTTCGAATTGTGTTGAGTGCGTTTGTAATGTCTCTTCCATTTTCTGAAGGGTTTGGTATGTGTCTATAGGTCCGGATGTTAGAGGCGGCTTAGTGGGGTCCATGGTTCCTGGGGGCACACGCAGGGTTTTTGGTTTTCCCATCAGGAGATTCCCGTACAATGTTTTTGCTGATCTCTGAGTTCAACGTTGTGTTGCTTGATTTTATCGCAGTGGATAAGTATTACGGCGTCGGCGGCGCGTCATATGTGGTGAATAGAGGTCTAACTGCGACTCAATGCCTGAGGATGTCAGGCGGCCTTCCTTTTCCCCTACTACGCACTCGCCAGTAGGCGCCGCCTAGGCCAGTTGCTTCTGCGATTTATTTACTCCTGCGTTCCTGTTAATTTTTGCGCTAATATGGCATCCACTCTTCATCAACCCTCAGACTAGGCTCTACGTTTCTTTGCTTGTCCCTGCTGTGAGGATACGGCGCACTTCCACGTGGTCGCAACCCGCTATGGCTGACTTGCGTTGTATTGGCCCCTCTAGGAACTATATTTTTAGTTTCTGGCAGCCTTTCAGTCATTATCTGATCAAGGGCCCACGTGTCCTCCAGTGATTCACAGGGGGTACTCGGAGCGTTCTATTTAGCCTGCCCGGCGTCTTCCGAACGTAGCCTCGTCAAAGCGGGGACCGCAAGGCTCAGTGTCCACAGGGGCAATCTGCCACTTACCGCCCGTAAGGAGCTCCGCCGTCCTACGCGATCGCGGCTCCAGTCGCCTCGGTTTTTCAGTGCCAGCTGCGCTCGGGCGTCTCCCAGCACGATCATGCATCGAGAAAGGGCGCCTCGAGCGTCCCACGGATCGGGCACGCGCCAGGTGTCACGGGCAGCTTTCTCGGCACGTCTCTCGCCGCCGCCTCCGTCCCGTTTGTTCCACGGTTGGGGGGGGAGGGTTCTCACCCCCGCTGCGGGTCAAGGCGTCTTTAACCAGGATCCTTGTTATAGGCCGGGTCGGAGCTGCGATTTATGCGTCCGACCCGGTCGCCATCTTGGACACGCCACCAGAATGACCCCTTCATGTATCGTAGTCAGGGGATTCTGTGAAGATGATCAGCTTTTAAAATGACCTGCAGGGCTTCAGTAAAGGTTTCAAGCTCTGGAGTAGTCCAGAGACGCCGCCAGTACAGCAGAGGGTGTAGGCGGGCTTTATGACTGATGCGTTTTATGCCAAGATCCTTAAAAAGGGGGAACAGTGGAGTGCTTGACGGAAGGGACACAAGGTTTCTCAGGAAGTTGTTCTCTGCGATGGTTATGTCTTGGATTTTAGCATAACCCCATAGTTCGCCCCCATAAAGAGCTGAGGTCACAGCCTGGGCTTTGTATATCTGTATTGCTGGGCGAATTGGTTTTGTGTGTGAGAGGTGAAAGATTTTTGATAGTACCCCTGTTGTTTGTTTTAGTTTTAAGGCTTGCTTTCCTATGTGTGATTTCCAAGACATGTTGTCAGTCAATGTTATACCCAGGTAGCTTAAAATGCCCACCATCTCAAGTGTGGTGCCCTCTAGTGTAAACTTCCCTCTAAAAGATCTATGGGGATTAAGGGTCATTAGTTTTGTTTTGGAGGCATTGATTTCAAGTCCCCGCGTTGAGCAGGGATTTTTTGTGTGTCAAGTGATGGTGCGTCAGCCTCCACTCTAAGCAGGGAAGGGACGATTTCATTGATGTACAGAGAGAAGAGGGTCGGGGTGAGGACACACCCTTGCCACACACCCCTTGATACATGGATTCTATCAGTTAGTTGACCCTTGTTGTCCCACCTAACTCGTGCGTAGTTGTCCTCGTGGAGCCGTATCAATATTCCTAGGATATGCTCCGGGATTCCCATTTGGGAGAAAGTGTCCCATAGCTTGTTGCGAGGTACTAGGTCAAAAGCAGACTTTAGATCCACAAAAGCTACATAAAGGCTCTCTTTGCCAATAAGCACTGTTTTCCAGTATAGAAATAGGAACCTGAGGGCTTGATCAGTGGTAGATATTTTCTTCCGGAAACCAGCTTGGAGGGGACTAAGGATATCATGTTCGGTCATCCAGTCTTCGATCTTTCCCAAGAGGCAGTGGCAGAAGACTTTTTGCACACAGTCAATTAGACTAATTGGTCTATAGTTGCAGGGAAGTGATCTGTCGCCCTTTTTAAAGATTGGGATAACAATAGCCTCTTTCCAGGACTCTGGGATAGGCGCCCCAGATGCTATAGCGTTCACTATGATGGTGAGGTATCTTGACCAGGATGCTATGTCAGTTGGGAACAGGTCTTCTGGGACACCATCCTAGCCAGGCACCTGCCGCATTTTATGGTGCCTAGGGAGTAAGTTATGTACTTTTGAGAGAACAACTGGGGTACTTCAGAGGTGGGTGCTAAAGAAGTATTTAGGCAGGGGTCCATGCGGACAGGAGAGTGGCTATCATGGTCATGGGAGTACAGCCTGCTACAATGATCTACCCAGTCCTTCGGGGCAATGTTGGTTGTAATGTCCAATCCACTGCTTTCTGGGCCTCGTGCGGCCAGGGACCAGAACAGACTACAGTTCCTCTTGCGGACAGCGTCACTAAGTGCTGTCCACCACTTGTCATCTTGGTCACACTTGGCTTTGTGTATGACTGACTTGTAGGACTTGCTAGCTAGGCGGATGGCAGTGGCATCCTTGGATTTAATATCTTGGATTAAGCGCTTATTTAGGGACCAACACATTTTATTGACCCAGCGGTGCCTACCAATGGGTCTCTTGCCATCATGGGCTGGGGATACTAAGAAGTGTGCTGTGATATCCCTGAAGCATGAGGTGTGGATTAAACGTATTTCCTTATAGGGGATTGCAGGACCCACCTCTAGGTTCATTAATGTAGTCTTTAGGGTGTTATTGGCTGCGTTGATGAGTGCGGGCCGAGTCACAATCTTGTCCCACTTTAGGTGTTGTTTGTCGTTAGCCAGGCTGAAACCCTCTGGTGCTGCTACTGAGGAGTTAATCATGGGCGTGAGGTCATCCAAAGCTAACGTGTGAACAGAGAGAGGATTATGATCACTTTCAGTTCTTTCAACAATCGTCATATCGATGACTAGGGGCCATAATCTTTTGTCGAATAGACAGTAGTCAATTCTACTTAGTCAATATGTTGCTTATGTTCCATGTATTATCATAGTGTGTTTTTAGCTCATATATTAATTTAATGTGTTGTGAATTAGCTTATGCCCAGTGGATGATTATAAGCAAGAATTCTCAGAAAATTCTTGTCATAACAAATCACAAATCTCAGGTTTACTTTCTCACAATAGTCCGTGAAGCAGTAGAAATACATGATCTCCCGCTTTCTTAGAGAAAGAGACACAATCCTGCAGCTGGAAAGCACACTTTCTGCCATCAAAGACATTAGCTGATTAAAAACTGAATTCTTTCCAGCAGGGCCCGACTGAGAATTTAATAAAGCAGCCCTGGCAAATTTTGTCAGAACCTCCTCCATAGTGTACATAGCGAGCGAGCCTGACCACTACCATGAGGCTTGTGGATGTTCTATCTCCCAGAAAAATTTGGAATAAAATGGCAAAAACAGTACATTCTACAACACATTTTTCATTATTTATTAAATTGTATTAATTTTTAAAGCATAGTAAATAACGATATAGCAGAGCACCAGGATACAACAATTTTTACAGGAGCTCTTCAATGATTTCCCTCACCATCACCCTCCCACAGTGCCTTAAATCTCTCCATAGTCCCTCTCTCACTTGTATTTAATTTGATGTATAGTACCAGGGTAGGGTCTGGGGGCCCTTTACATCACACACACATTCAGAGACAATGAAACATATATGTGTAAATCAGTGTATAGAAAATGTCATATGAAACAAAGAGGACCACAACATGTACGATTCACGTCAACCATACTGGTAAGCAATATGAAAAGTGCTTTGTTTGGAGAAACATAACTCATGACTCAGAACGGAACATATTGGTTAGGGTTGACTTTACTAATAATTTCTGCCCAAACAACCCGTTATAAGCAAAATTAGAATAGTCAAAGACTGGGAAAAAACATAACTTTCTGACCTGTACCATGCAGTTTGCATGCATTTCCTTGATGCAGTTCATAGCTCACTGTGCTAGATTAAAATTAGAATTTATGAACTAAACAGTAACAAAGGGACCTCTATCACAAAGGCAGGATCGCACTGAGCTATGCACACAAAATACTGTTCTGTAACTTGCATAGTACACCTTCTTTGCACCAGGCATATTAGCCCTCTGTGCTACCTTAGATGAGTCAAAACTGCAACTAGATACAACTCCAATCCTTCTCCAGCAGGTATGTTACTCACCAGAGTTATTTTGGCACTTCTATTGTTGCCTAAAAACTATTTGAAATACGAGGAACTCTACGGTGCTTTTAAAACTACTGCACTGCTGCAAAAGCAGCCAACCTGTAACAAAAGTGCCCCCCCAACCCTTCCAGCCTTTTAGAGAAACTCCTGTTGCCCGGAATGGCCAGTCCAGACTTCCTTGCCAGACCCCGTTCTGAGAGGAGGAAAGCAGAAGGAAAGCTGGGGCTTCAGAACTGGAAAGTGCTCATACCTATTATCATAGGCTTTTATTAAAAGAACTAAATAATACATTATTAAAGAAAGGTCTAAATGTAACAAAAACAATTTACTTATTCAAAGAGGATTGTAAAATCACATAACACTCTCGGATGAAGTTTTAGCACATTGTAAAGTATGTCCTTAAAACGTTCAAAGTGGTAGTTAGTAACGAGGGTCAAGTGGGTGCTATCCACTGTTGAAAAGAAAAGTTAAATGTATGATTAACCCATTGGTAGTTTTTACACAATCAGTAAAATATGCAATCTTGTTTATAGAATAGCAAGAAGAGGAAACATGTTGACGTTTCAGACTTTGTAGTGGTTAGTAAACGAGGTCATTTTCAGGTCAATGCTAAGAAAATCAATGAAAAACCGAGAAGATAAATAAAAAAAAACATGCATCATTTTTATGTAAAAATATGGGCTCAATTATTACCTACCATAGAAACCCATACTTCAATTTGTTCCCTCTTCTTGCTATTCAGTGAACAAGATCACACCTTTTACTGACTGTTCAATAACCACCAAAGGACTAATTATACATTACCGACTTTTCTTCGCAAGACTGGAACAGCACTCATTACTAACACTGACCATTTTTGGGTCCAACTAGTGTCGTGAACTAGAACATATGACCTTCTACCAAACAGTGTACTAAAACATGATACCAGAGTCTTAGATGATGTTACATTTCTCATTGCAGAAGAAAAATATTTTCGTACATGTGCGCCTCTCTTGAATATTTGTTTCTTTCTTTTCTTTTTTTAATAACAGCCTATGATAAAAGATATAAGCAATGTTGAGTTACTTACAGTGTTTAATTCAATTTAAAACAAGTATGGTCTATAAACATCGTTTGCTGAATGATCCTTTGTGTACGCCTTCCAGTCATCAGGCAGCCCGCCTACGGTGAACAGATGCGCGATGGTGTACTCCACTCCTCCTCTGTGGCATACTTCAGATCAAATCCAATCAAATCAATCTTTATTTGGTTTCATTTAAAACCATAGCAACACCACGCTACAAACAGCATTCCATAATTCTTAAAATACAATAAAAAAAAGCATAACTACTATGAAAAGTTCCACTTCATGCCTCAATCTCATAGCAGATGTTAAAAAACAAGCAACACAAAAAAACAAAAAACATCGTCGGACAATAATTTTGAGAACAGAGGAGCGGATGTGAGTGAATTTCATAGCCTTCAACAGGGGAACAGTAAACGCTTTCCTAGGTTCAACGTAAAACTTACAAAACATTATAAAGTGTATTGTGTATTGTGGAGTCTTGTGGAGACACCTGGTCACAAATGCAAGGTTCCAAAGAAGGTAAATCACGCCATCCTCTAGGAGTCGCAAACAATAAATGTAACAAGCTGAAACAAATTCATATAAGCAGAAAACGATCTGTACTATTTGCCACTTGTGTGAGCTGAGGTTCCATCAGTTCGGTCGTTTTCAACAAGACACACCCACAAACTGTTGGTTTTTATATGTTATTTCACCCATTTAAGGTCAACCTTTACCACATCTCATGGTTTGGTAGATAACTCAGCCTTCCTAATGCTCTGAAACGAAAACTTTGATATATTTTAGTCATGGGTTATTAAGTGTGTAGTCCTTCAAGATTTCTTTGTTCAGCTTAGTTTCTGCTCCTTTCCATGTACTAACCCAACAAAGAAAGGGACGAAGGGCCATCACGTTGGTGAGATAATTGACACCCAATATTTTGTGCACACTGATGGACTAGGTGCTTTGGGGAACACCTAAAAGGCAGCTAAAATGTATTTTCAGTAATGTGGAGCTGTTTCTGTTCAACATACCCCCAGATATCGCTGCCGTAAGAGGCCTTAGAAACACAGTTGGCCTGATAAACTTGTACCAATGCTGTAATCGGTCTTTTCCCCAATCAAGAGTCATACTTTTTGGAGTTGGGTTGCATTAGCTAAGGCTCAGTAGGTAATGGAATTATATAGAGTAACATTTATTTTTATTTTCGTTATTGTCTGTTACTTTTCCATCTCTACAATTCTTGTGATAATTGCAGCTATGCAAATATTCTGCACTAGCTTGGCTTTCAATAAAATAGTAGCTAAGGGGAATCCAATAAACTACCTATGTCTCAGACAAATAATGCCCCTTCCTAACATGGATGAACTGGTAAGTTTCGGAGCGATTCATTGGATGCCACATATCTGTTTCCCCTGTTTCAGATGCTAAGTTGGAATACCCGTTCCTCCTGGATGCGAAGTGAAATCTAGCTGGTGTTGCCAGGACTGACCTGGCACATGGTAGTATATAGAGGAATGTGTCCAACATGAACCTACCTAGGAAGAATTAAAGTCCTGACAAAGAGCAAGCATTTAGAGGCACTTTAGTTATGATTTTTTAAAGATTAAACTGTAAAATAGTGCTTAGAAGCAAGAAGCACCAGTCAAGGAAATCTGGTGACATGGGACCAGGACAAGGTCAATAGTTCAGGCCGGCCACAATTGAGCTCCAGTCATATCCAGGGATCCAGTGAGGCCTGCTGAACAAAATGGCATTAATTCTGATTGTGTCCATATTGAAAATGCAGGTTCCAGTAAAAGCGACAATGGCCAATCAGGGCAGTGGAGGAGATGCATTGATTTTCCCCATGCAGTAGATGAGATTTGCTCCATGTAGCACCGGCAATGCTTCAGTTCTGAGATGCGCCGGGTCCGGGGTCATTGCGCTGGTTCTGTTTCTTCAGCAATGGCAATGTGTCGGAGTCGAGCTATGTAGCAGAGATGATGCACCATTTCCAATCCACTCAACAGGAGCGATGCACTAAGGTGCCTTTGCCATGCACAGTTTTCTTCTCAATAATGTTATTGCAAACATTGCAGTGATATCAAAGGTGCCATACAAGATCTGATGACACAGAAAAAGAAGGACCAACATATATTCATATATCATGTAACAAAATCGTATAAGGTAGTGTGATTTTAGCAAAGAAAAATAATGTACGTGGGAAATTGTGCCACGGAGTAGTTCGCCATTATTATAAACGAGCTTAATAAGTCATGAAGAATTGAAAAATTTAGTAATCCGTCATAATTGCAAATGTATTCTATGATTTTCTTGATTGAAACTGTTATATGCTTAGCTTAATTTTAGTAGAGGCTTTGGCCTGGTCACCTGGTCTCAAATTTAACAGCGTGGCTTTCACTTTTACTAACGAAGACATTATTCTGTATTTTTCCAGTAGAGATGACTAATACACTTATCTCCAAGGTTTCGTGCTAGGCCGGTTTCATCCCCTTTGATACAAGGTCAGCTCCTGCAGGTGCGGACAATAAAGGCTTTAAGATAAAATTAATTGGCAAACTTTGTTGCAACTTGTGTTCCAAGGCTCCAAGGACAATGTATGCATAAATGAGTACTAGGAGGAGGACACTATTCATGGGTCAAATTGAAGCCACCCTATGAACCCTCCAATGGAAGACCCTGAAGAATCTGGAATGTTTCTTACTTAAACCCACCGGACAGAGAGAAGTCAGCCATTTTCCTTGATGCCATTTTTGAAGCCAAATGCCAGACGCCATCTTAGACGACATCTTGATGCCCTTTTCTCTATTCCAGAGAAAGAGACTTTAAGAATTCTCACCCTAGAGACTTTAACTTTAATTTGCCCCGTCTTGCCCATGCAGTAACTTTGCCCCATTCTCCTTGCTGCCGCAAGGAAACTTGCCCTTAACTCTGCCCCTTTGAAATCTGCCCCATGCTGATCGAACCGGTACCTGAAGAACGAAGACTTTCTTGAATGCTGATTGTATTTGGTAATTATGAAAGGATAATTGTATTATGCATTTTGTTTTTCCTTTTAGGTACCAACTGCTTTTTTGATAGGGCCCAAGCTAGAAGTTTTCCAAATTTGTGTTGACTAAATTCGTTTTGCATGAAGCCCCACATGCCAATGCTAATTAGAGGATAGTCGAGGTATTCACTTGACACACCATGTTGAATTGAAATCTTGTTATGCTGACCGATGTATGCAATTAGTCAAATTCAGTTACTCATATTAGTGATTTGCATTGCTATAACCGAGTGAATTATAATTCAGATTTTGCGTAGATTGCGTTTCTTCCACCATTATGGACAGCTAGTAATGTTCGTATACATATATCATTTGATTTTGAGACTCAAATATATTGTGTTAGCTTTGTTAATATAGGGAAATAGACTCATTAACTTTTAATAAACTGGTGTGGTTATTCATGACTGAAAGGTCATGTTGCGTCAAAATACCGACTGTTGTTGATTCCTAATGTGTTATTTTGATCTAGTAATAGAGTATTGGGTATCAATTACAATAGTTATTGATTATTGGTTTAAGTGATCCGACTATTCTAGGATGAGGAGAGCCCAACTCGGCTAAAAGGTTCACCGACCTCCAGCGTGTCCAGGTACAAGTAATTTATAAGGGCTGGACGCGTTATCAGTAGATGGTAGCAGAGATTGATGGTTTCGCCCTTTGGGACCCCATCCGAACAATAGACGGAGTCAAGTTAGAATTTTCTTCGATAAAACATGTTGGAGAGATGATGATGCCCTAAATCCCCAATGACTTTCCCGGAATCTCGGAGCTTGCGAATGGAGTAAATGGAGGTGTGAGAATGTTTCCGGCGTTTCTAGTGACGGTTTGAGAGAAGTTAGGGTTTTGCGCTTGCACAGCCTAATGCCACAGATTAATTGAGAAGTTTGTGAGGATTTTAGGGGGTTACGAACTCCAATTAAAAGATTTTAGAGGAGTGTTACTCCAAAGTGTGAGAGTAGGGAAGTCGTCGAACTTCACATGTGTGGAGCGCTTTGTGCAGGAAAAATTGTCCATGTGGTTGTTGATGTTGATACGGGCCCTGCGAGGTCAAGAGACTCCGGAGTATGTTGAAAAGTGTATGAGACACTTGATTGATGTTGTAATCTGTTCGGTTTAATAGGTTGATCGGGCGTGGTCAACGAGTCAGTATGAATATTGAGGAATGAAAGGAAATTTTCGACTTTGAGATTTGACGAATTCTAAGGTGCACTAGAATAGTTCATTGATCAGTTGAGAGTAAAGTTTGCGGGTCAAATTTTGCTTGCGAGAGCGGGAAACCGAGAAAGATGGAATAACTGCCGAGGCTAGTGAAAAATCCCTAAGGTTTCTGAAGCGATTGTATTACCCTTCCTGTAGTAAACCGACAGATTTGTTTTCTTCTTTTTGGTTAGTGCTTGCGATATATTGCGGAAATTAGTTTTGAGTGAAGCTGAATGAAGGAGGACAAGCCGCAGGACTTTGTCAGCCGCAGTGTGTGAGTGTAACGTCACTAGGAGCCGCGCTGGTATAGGTTGGTTGGTGAGAAGGGTCGCGCACGGATAGAACGCAGTCCGTGAAGCGCAATTGGTGGGGAAAGGCAAGCGAAGAGTATTCTGGGAATTAAAGTCACTTATTGATTACATATTTTAGAAAAATAAAAGATGGAAAGATGACATTTTTCAAAGCATTTAAGAGTGATTTGAGGGGAGATGTATATATTAAAGCAAATGTAGGAGAAGAAACACCACCTGAGGGTACACCAGCTTACATCGTGATTGAAGAAAAGGGTGTCGCACCATGTCTTTGACTAAAGCAATGGTGCAAATTAACAGAAAAACATGGAAGTGTAGCCTTCCCTATCCATGGATAGTTTAATCTAAGAGTTTTGGAGAATTTAAGATTCGCGCTATACAACATGAAAGTACCTCCAAGACCAGCACAGTTTGAGGCATTAGCAATTTGGGAGCTAATAGCTAGAAACCAACAACAAAAGAAATTTGAGACAAGAGTGAGAAAAGTAGAAAAGACACTAGCGGATGCTAGATGGGTTAGCACACAAAAGGTTTGGAGATCAGACGTATTGCAGGGAATTAAATTGTTTCCAACAATTACTGACGAAGCAGAGACGGAAGGAAGAAAAGCTACCTATAAAACAAACAGGAGTCAGTCCAGAGATAGAGAAAACAACAGAAATTCCAAAAGATCAGACGAGTCAGATGATGAGGAGTTCATTATGCAATTGCTAAACGATAGTCCCCCACCATATGTGGAAAGCGAAAATGGCTCAAGCACTAGTACTGCCCCTCCAGAACCAATACAAGGTAATGTGACACCGAATTTGAGAATATCACAGAGGCAGAGCAGTTCCGATATGCCCTTTGCACCACAAATACCACAAATTCAGAGGATATATCCTGACGTGCCTAAATTGAATCCTGTCGATAATTATCAACCGCAGGTTCAATGGCGCTGCTGAGATGAGCATAATCTGGGAATGACTTCTGATTTAATGGCGCAGGGAGGACAGAATTATCAAAGACCGACATTGATTCAAGCCGAATCAACACAAATTTTGATGCCTCAAAAACAGGTACAAGAAGTGCTGAGGTACACTCGAGTAACAGAGAGCCAGTTAGGTATGCCAGCAATGATGAACCATAACGTGGGGATTAACAGGCCACAGAATTTGGGGAATAGACAGAATCCAGATGCAATATCTCTGCCTATCATTGTAGGTCCGCCAGTACCATTGTATATACAGGCAAACCCAAACGTATGCGATCAAGGGGTAATGACACAAATTGAGACAGGGAGAAGAAGCATAGAAAACACTCCAGAAACGACTCCGGTAGGAACACTGCCAAATGAATCTGGGTCTTTGTCGGAATTTAGTCCAATTCCATTTTGTGCTCCGTCAACTGTGGGAAGGTCAAATCCACCACTAATAGTACTGCTAACTTCAAAAACTGAAGTGTTACAGCAACCATCAGTAGAAGTTGGTGTAAGTGCTACATTGATGGGACTGAATGCACAACAGCTAGCACAATGGTTCAACAGTCTGAACTCCCCACAGAGTACACCCTGCTGGAAGGGAGAAGAATACCTGAATAAAATAAGATTGGGCATGGAAGCAGATGAACTAGTAGAGAGAACAATGGGTCTGAACAGGTTAGAATCATACACAGAAGAAGAGCTGAGATACATGTGCCCTAGGATTACAAGAGAAGTAAGCAGGGTACATAAGAAGTTACAAGAAATTGCAGATAGAAACGAGATCGATATAGGTAAGACTAACTACTTGAGCAGGAGTTACAGGCTAGACTTTGAGACAAAAGACTTTGAACACATGAGATCTGCAGGGATGAAAACACACCTTAAGGAGATACTGCAGAGCGCGCAGGTCTGGAGATGTTTAGACAAGTGGGAAAGTAGATGGGTTAAGAAAAAGGACAAAAAGAAAGAAAGTACCCCAGATCGGAATGAAAAAGCACAACAGAATGACGACCTGATTACCATGTTGCCAATGAGAGAAACAGCAGGGGGAAAACTTGTACATGTACTGTGGCACAGGTGTGATATTCAATCTTTTACGGATGATTTCCCTAAATTAAGAGAGAAACCGATTGAATGGTATCAACAAACAGATAGATTTGTGAAACTCGCAAAATGTCTTTGGGAAGACCTGAACACCTTCTTCGAAATTGTGGTTCTGGCAGATTTGTGGGAAGATTGTAAGGGGGGTGTAGGTTGGCCGACAAGTGAACCAGAAAGAGATAGGGACACAGGTGCACCATCACCTACGGTAATGAGTTTATACCATAAGGTGATTGAGCACTTGAAAACAAAGGTTGCGTCGAAAAATGTGGATTGGCAGAGGATTGACAGAACAGCACAAGAAGTTAAAGAGTCGATACATGCATACTATGAGAGATTGTTGAAAGCGTTTAAAAATTACAGTGACACGGAAACGATTGAGGCAAAGGACATGCTCCATTTTGTGTTCAGATTTGTGGAAGTGTTGAGACCCGAGATCAGTCAGATGATTAAAATGCATTTGATTTGTTGGCAGTCAAAATCGATCAACGAAGTGTTGAACTATGCAAAGTACTGCAGTGATGAGATTGAGACAAAGCAGAAAAGGTTGAAAGAAAAAGTGATGGTGATGCAGCTTAGAGCAGCTCAGACAGGTTTGCAAGGTTTACAAGGTTTTCAACAACAGTTGCCGCAGCACCAACAGCAGGGAAATGCTATGTTTCAGCCACAAATGAGAGGCAGAGGCCGAGGAGGTTTTGTGAATAATGGTCCTGATTTAAATACTGTTATGATTCCAAATGGTATACATGCAATGAAGAAGGAGATGCCATGTCACATGTGCGGAATCGTCGGGCATTGGAAACTGGAGTGCCCAATGATGGTGCAGGAAGGTGTAGGTCAGCAAAACAATGATGTCAATGCATTTCAGAATATGAGAGGGCCGAAACTGAGAGGTCCAAATCCAAATTTTCAAAATTATGTAAATCAGATGCAGGGTTTACAACCCATACAACTGCAGCAGGTGCAAATGCCCCGTGCACAAATTGCACAGTTGCAGCCAATGCAACAGCAGTTTCCTATGGTACCTAATCAGCAAATGCAAATACCCTTAGCACCAATGAATCAGCAACAAGTAATGCTTCCTCAACAGGTCGCGGGTCAAGGGATGAACCAAAATGACACAGTACACCAATTCCCGTTACACAGTGAGAATGGAACTAAAGATGCGTGGGAGAGTGAAAGTTCAGATGAGGAGGGAAATTGTATGCTTTCAGCATCCTTGGAAGTTGATCAAAAGGGTCCGTATGTGGAAGGAAGAGTTATGGGTCACCGTGTTTCGTTCTTGGTTGACACCAGAGCTACACGTTCTGCAGTTAGAAGCATCGAAGTACCAAATTTGCCACTTTCAGGGAGAACAGTTCAAGTAGTGGGAGTAGCAAATAGGTACCTGACAAACCCAATCACAGATCCAGTGCAAGTCAGAATTGGTAACTATCAAGGGTCACATAAATTTGTGGTGTGTGACTCAAGCCCAATATCACTATTAGGGAGAGATTTATTGTGTAAATTGGGATGCTCAATTATGTGTTCAAATGATGGAATTTAAATTCAGACAAACAGTGATGAGGAAGAAGAGGACAGTTTAGGAGGGGACGAAGTGGAAACTGTTGATGAAGAGTATCCCCTGATTACTCTTTATCCAATGCTCAGTGAAGCAGATATTCCTGCTGAGTTACAGGAAACAGTTGAAAAGAAAGTGTGGGATATGACAGGGAAAGAAGTAGGATTGGTCAAAGGAGCAGAACCAGTGAAAGTGACCGTAAAACCCAATGTAAATTTTCCCCAGACACCACAATACCATATGCCGCAAGACACCCTCATGAAAGTCGCCCAACTCATTGATTAGTTTGTGAAACAGGGAGTACTGAAAGAAGTGCTAAGTAGTCCATGTAATTCACCAATCATGGGACTAATAAAACCGAGTGGAAAGGACCGGATTGTTCAGGATTTGAGGAAAATAAATGACATAATAGTCAAATATTGTACTGTAGTATCAAATCCAGCTGTCATAATGTTTCAAATTCCCTGTGATGCTGAGTGGTTCTCAGTCATCGACTTGACACAAGCCTTCTTTTCTGTGCCTCTCCAGGAGGACAGCCAATGTCTCTTTTGTTTCAAATTCTTGGACAGACTCTGCAGTTGGTGTCGAATTCCTCAAGGGTTTTCGGAGTCACCATCGATTTTTAATCAGATTCTAAAGAAAGATTTGGAATCATTGGAATTACCATTTGAATCAACCTTGGTACAGTATATTGACGATTTGCTGATCGCATCCAAGACAGAAAATGACTGTATAGCTGACACCATTGCCCTATTGAACCATTTGGGAAGGAATGGACACAAAGTGTCCCCTTCAAAACTACAGTTCTGCCAGAAGAAAGTGAAATATTTGGGTCACCAAATAGACAAAGGGTCAAGAAGAATTATGAAAGAGAGAATAAAAAGCGTACTTCAAATGAGTCCACCAAAGACGAGAAGAGAGGTGAGAAAGTTTTTGGGAATGGTGAGCTACTGTCGCCAATGGATTCCCAATTTCTCAACTCTAGCAAAACCTTTACTGAAACTGACCCAGAAAGATGCGCTGGATGAAATAGTGCTGAAAAGAGATGAGATGGATGCTTTTATTGAATTAAAGGAATGCATGTGCAGGGCTCCAGCTTTAGGTATGCCTGATTACACAAAGCCTTTTACATTGTTTTGTCATGAACGTGATGAATGTTCCTTGTCTGTCTTGACTCAAGCCCATGGTGGCGTAAACAGACCAGTAGCATATTTTTCAGCTACTTTGGATCCGGTCGCAGCAGCACTGCCAGGGTGCTTGCGTGCCGTAGCAGCAGTTGGTATCAGCCTAAATCAGAGTGAAGGAATAGTGATGGGACATACTTTAACAGTCATGGTCCCTCACTCAGTTGAGATACTTTTGACATGTTCCCGAACACAGCACATGACCGGTGCTAGGCTTACAAGGTACGAGACAATCATTTTGGGTTCACCTAATGTGCAGCTGAAAAGGTGCACTACGTTGAATCCAGCAACCTTGTTTCCCAGTGAAAATGTCAAAATTGAGAACGCTGAAGACATCGAGCACGACTGTCTTCAGGTGACTGAATTTTGTACAAAACCAAGACCTGACATCAAAGATACCCGATTGGAAGAAAACAATCAAGTTATTTTTGTTGATGGTTAACGTTTAAGAGATGCACTAGGAATATTGAAAGCAAGATATGCTGTATGTACAATAACAGGTGTTCTGGAAGCATCTTGGCTTTGAGGAGTTTATTCTGCACAAGTAGCGGAACTGGTAGCACTTACTAGAGCTTGCCAACTTTCCGCATTAATGAAAGTCACCATTTACACTGACAGTCAGTACGGATTTGGAATAGTGCATGACTTTGGACAGTTGTGGTCACAAAGAGGCTTCATGACCTCTTCAGGATCACCGGTGAAAAATGGTGAAAGAATAGGAGAATTGTTACATGCCATCCAATTACCATGAGAAGTAGCAGTGGTAAAATGCAGTGCACACTCGAAATCACAAGACTTTGTTTCTTTGGGAAACGGATATGCAGATCAAGTCGCAAGGTTTTGCGCATTGAACTGTATATTGCTCAGAGACGAATGGAACTTGATAAATGAGCCAGAATTTGAACCAAGTGAAGCCTTTGCTCTAAAGGTTGTAGATACAATCGAAGAATTGAAATCCCTACAGAACGATGTTAGTGAAGATGAGAACTCTCATGGAGCAAATTACAATGCGTAAAGGAACCAGATGATTTGTGGGTTTCAAGTGAAGGGAGATTGGTTCTGCCAAACAGTATTTCACACAGTTAGCCAGACTGTATCATGGACAAGCCCATCTTGGAAGGGAAGCCATGATTAGACTATTTAAAATTGATTGGTTTAATCCCAAATTCCGTCAAGTTGCTGAAGCAGTTTGCCATTGTTGCGTCATTTGCCAACAAATGAACGCAGGGAAGGGAACAGTAGTAAATTTGAGCCACATTGGAAGAGCAGGTGGTCCATTCAGCAGGATGCAAATGGATTTTATTGAGATGCCTGTGCATGGAGGTTTGAAATATGTGTTGGTGATTGTGTGTATTTTTAGTCACTGGATTGAAGCATACCCCACACGTAGAAATGACAGCCTTACAGTTGCAAAACTACTCTTGAGAGAACTAATAGCACGTTTCGGATTCCCGATCTCCTCAGAATCAGATAGGGGAAGTCACTTCAATAACGAAGTAATAAAATTACTGTGTGCAGCGCTGAACAGTGAGCAAAAATTGCATTGTAGCTACCGCCCTGAAGCATCAGGACTAGTGGAGCAAATGAATGGCACATTGAAATCGAGGATGGCGAAAATATGTGCATCAACAAATTTGAAATGGCCTGACGCATTGCCCTTGGTGTTAATGTCAATGAGAAACACCCCTGATAGAAAGACTGGACTGTCACCGCATGAGATCCTCATGGGCAGAGCCATGAGGCTTCCAGCAGTTCCTGCAAATGCTCTTTTGAATATTACAGATGATATGGTGTTGGACTACTGCAAAGGTCTAGCTGATGTGGTGTGCTCTTTTTCTCACCAGGTGGAGGCAACCACCTTGCCACCGATCCAAGGCCCAGGACACGCCCTGAAAGCAGGTGACTGGGTCGTGATAAAGAAGCACGTGAGGAAGTTGTGTCTGGAACCCCGTTGGAAAGGACCTTTCCAAGTGATTCTGACAACTACCACTGCTGTGAAGTGTGCAGGAGTTCCCAAATGGATTCAGGCCAGTCACACGAAAAGGGTGAGGTGCTCCACAGAAGAGGAAGTTGAAGCGCTGAAATCACCAATAACTGACAAGAGAGCACCAGGCACCGAGACATGTCAAAGAGAACCAGGAGGAGAACAAGCAGAAATAGAAGAAAGGGAGATATTTTCTGAGGAAGAAACAACAGATTCATTTGAGGAGGACCAAGGAGAAACCTCAGGAAGTGACAAAGATCCTGAAGGTGACAAAGAGCCTGAGACAGGTGAAGGAGCAGGAGAGTCTGATCAGAGGAGGGCTTTCCCAGAAGCAGACGAAACAGGAAAAGAAAAGGAAACCTGATTGACATCCTAGGGGGAGAAGACAAGACAGGACAGGGTGAAACTGTTCAAGCTCTTCCAGAACCAGTTGCAGGTCCATCAGGTGAAAAAGCATATCGCCAGTGAAATTAAGGACTAGAGAAATATTAAACGAAAATGAAGGGCCAAAGTTGAAAGAGAAAAGAAAAGAAGCGTCTGTCGCAATAACAACACCAAGTGAAGAGAAAGACCCAGCCAAGGAACAAGACACCAGCGAGAGAGAATCAAAAGGAGATGCAAAATTGAAAAGGAAAAGAATACAGAGCAGAAGATATTCTGGTCCCGAGTGGGCATACATAGCCACTAACGATTGGTCAGACTAATTCCTATCTCTCAGTCTTGAGAACGAAGAAGCAGAACGACACCTTGGTACCTGAAAAGTGAAATCCCATGAACATTACAGAATAAGACATTGATAACCTGATTGACTTTTGAACCGGATGAGACATTGCTTAGCTAATTGACTTTGAAACCGATCTTGAGACAAAGCTGCTAAACCGATAAGAGACTAAGCTGCTAAAGAGAATCGTGTGAACATTGAACTCGTTCAGCTTTATATATATATATATCTGCAAATCTGATTTGATAAAGTGTCTTCAACTTTCTGATTCTATATAGATCATGACAGGCTACACTACACAGGGAAATAAGATGAAGTGTTGTAAATACATGTGTATAGGTATAATAACTGCATGTGTACTAACAGTTATGGCAATAATTCTTGGAATGCATGTAGGGAATGAAAGAGACGTGAATGATGCTTCTACTTCTAAACCTACTACTGAACTAACTCCTTTGAAGAAACTCGAACAAGACGAAAGACATTTGCATGATAAGAAAGAACTTTTGTCCAACGTTTTCTATCGCTTGTTGAATGAGTATGTTGAGACAATGGATGCGAAAGATTGTTATGTGTGCACACAAATACCTACCTCAGTAATGGAAGGAGTGACATATCATAGCATGCCTCTTACGTATGGGATTTCATGTAGTTTAATAATGTCCAGATTGTATGGCCAAGAGTATATTCACTACTTTTATTCCAATCAGGATGTTGTATTTGTATATATCCCCATAATAGAGTACCTGAGTAAAGTAGCAAGAGATTATTATATAAAGTTAATGAGGGGTTTCTTTGAGCCATTGTCACCTTTTCACACAGCTTACGCTCACAGAGAAAACCTTACATGCTTGCTTTCACCGATGGAGAAAAGTTTTTTAGATCACACTGACGATAGGAGGAAAGCGGGGAAGGAGAAATTAGAAAGGGAATTACACAAAAGGACATCTGTAGATAACTATGCTTTTGCCGCGATAAAGACACAAGGGAAACTAGCTTTAGATGCATTACACGTAGGGAGGCTCTGTGTGCATAGACCTAAATCATATTATGACACAATCTTTGTGGGAACGAGTGAATGTAAACATACGTTTTTGTTTCAAGCTAAATGGACGTTCATGCTGAATGGACAAGACCCAGTTATTCCAGGGGTATATTATATTTGTGGACTTTACGCCTATTATCGTCTTCCAAAAGGATGGTATGGGAGATGTTATTTGGGAATAGTATTTCCAAAGATTTATCAACTGGACGACTTAAATAATTTTCCAAAGCTGTCTGAATCACATCATGTTCAGAAAAGGGAGACAGCTTCTAGTGTGGTAGGAGATATATTTGGAGCGATGATTCCTTAAGTAGGAGTCATATTGAATTCAATTAAGATACGAAAGTTGTCTACTATTGTGGATAACATGTTGACAAAATTCTCAGAGCTATAATCCTGATGGATGCTGAACTTGCTGCAGAAAGGGCTATGACTCTTCAAAATCGGCTTGCTTTAGACATTCTTTTAGCAAAGGATGGCGGCGTTTGCTAAATGCTTGGTGCACGTCACTGTTGTTCTTATATTCCACACAACAGTGGGCAAATTAGAAAAATGCTTACAAATTTAACTGACGAAAGTACAGATTTGAAAGAATTGAAAGAACGAGGAGTATGGGAGAAGGTTGGAAAAGGATTTGCTTCCGTGGGAAATTGGCTCAGCAGCATTTGGAATGGATTGTTACTGAAAATAGTAAAAGGAATATTAATAGTGTTAATTTGTTTATTAGGTATTTGGGGAATATGGAAAGCTATTAAAATATTGAAAACAAGAAACAAAAGGAGAAGAGAAGAGAAAATAAAAAACAAAATAGTAGAAATATGCAGAGAAAAATCAAAGGGAACCAAAAGAAAGAGGGAATTGACTGAAGTGTCAAATTACTACAACAGAATTTTAATGAAATAAAATTTGTGGTGGAAGATTTGATGTGATGACATAATTAGTCATCAGAGGAGGGATTGATGACGCAGAAAAAGAAGGACCAACATATATTCATATATCATGTAACAAAATCGTATAAGGTAGTGTGATTTTAGCAAAGAAAAATAATGTACGTGGGAAATTGTGCCCACGGAATAGTTCACCATTATTATAAATGAGCTTAATTAATCATGAAGAATTGAAAAATGTAGTAATCCGTCATAATTGCAAATGTATTCTATGATTTTCTTGATTGAAACTGTTATATGCTTAGCTTACATTTAGTAGAGGCTTTGGCCTGGTCACCTGGTCTCAAATTTAACTGTGTGGTTTTCACTTTTACTGACAAAGACATTATTCTGTATTTTTCCAGTAGAGATGACTAATACACTTATCTCCAAGGTTTCGTGCTAGGCCGGTTTCATCCCCTTTGATACAAGGTCAGCTCCTGCAGGTGCGGACAATAAAGGCTTTAAGATAAAATTAATTGGCAAACTTTGTTGCAACTTGTTTTCCAAGGCTCCAAGGACAATGTATGCATAAATGAGTACTAGGAGAAGGACACTATTCATTGGTCAAATTGAAGCCACCCTATGAACCCTCCAATGGAAGACCCTGAAGAATTTGGAATGTTTCTTACTTAAACCCACCGGACAAAGAGAAGTCAGCCATTTTCCTTGTTGCCATTTTTTAAGCCAAATGCCAGATGCCATCTTAGATGACATCTTGATGCCCTTTTCTCTATTCCAGAGAAAGAGACTTTAAGAATTCTCACCCTAGAGACTTTAACTTTAATTTGCCCCGTCTTGCCCATGCAGTAACTTTGCCCCATTCTCCTTGCTGCCGCAAGGAAACTTGCCCTAACTCTGCCCCTTTGAAATCTGCCCCATGCTGATCGAACCAGTACCTGAAGAACGAAGACTTTCTTAAATGCTGATTGTATTTGGTAATTATGAAAGGATAATTGTATTATGTATTGTGTTTTTCCTTTTAGGTACAACTGCTTTTTTGATAGGGCCCAAGCTAGAAGTTTTCCAAATTTGTGTTGACTAAATTCATTTTGCATGAAGCCCCACATGCCAATGCTAATTAGAGGATAGTCGAGGTATTCACTTGACACACCATGTTGAATTGAAATCTTGTTATGCTGACAATGTATGCAATTAGTCAAATTCAGTTACTCATATTAGTGATTTGCATTGCTATAACCGAGTGTATTATAATTCAGATTTTGCGTAGATTGCGTTTCTTCCGCCGTTATGGACAGCTAGTAATGTTCGTATACATATATCATTTGATTTTGAGAATAATATATATTGTGTTAGCTTTGTTAATATAGGGAAATAGACTCATTAACTTTTCATAAACTGGTGTGGTTATTCATGACTGAAAGGTCATGTTGCGTCAAAATACCGACTGTTGTTGATTCCTAATGTGTTATTTTGATCTAGTAATAGAGTATTGTGTATCGATTACAATAGTTATTGATTATTGGTTTAAGTGATGTGACTATTCTAGGATGAGGAGAGCCCAACTCGGCTAAAAGGTTCACCGACCCCCAGCGTGTCCAGGTACAATTAATTTAAGGGCTGGACACGTTATCAGATCTCATCAATGACATAATATGGGGAGTAACTAGCTGTGAATGGCGAAGGTGTGAGTCATAGTTACCTTAGGGAGCAAGTTATTTTTACTTGAAAGAAGTCTAACTATATCTGCTGAATTTCTATGGGTTTGTACAAGTAAATTCAGAACTTAACTATAACCGCCCTGTAACCTTTTTTTTTTTCCGTGAATTTCTATGTTTTTTTAACATAAAGTAATTTTAATTACTACGCGTTATTTCAACCTCCGCCGCACACAGCCTTCAGCTATGCTTGGCGGGGATTGGTTGCAAGTCCTGGCCTTGCAGCTAGGTCTTGCTGCCAAGCCCTTATAGCCACCCAACCCCGTGCCATGCATGGCCTTTGGCCATGTGCAGCGCAGGTTGGCCATAGGTCCTGTCTCTGTCAGTGGATGTGTGAGTGGGTGCATGAGTGTCTGAAAGTGGGTCTCTGAGTGGGTCTGAATGGGTGTGAGTGGTTGCATAAGTGTCTGAGTGGGTTTGTGATTGGTCTCCTATGCCTCTCAGTGCACGAATGAGTGAATTAATTAGTGTTTGAATGCGTCTGTTGTTTTTCTTTCAAATTCTTTCATAATCGCAACTGTTTAGTGAATAATTTGTGAAAATTTGCAAATTTTCATGAATATTGCATGCTGTGACCCAAATTTATATTAAACCTATAGTTTGCCCATCAAACATACCATTATCACACCTCTGGGTCGGGGTACCTTAATCCTGACCTATAATGCCACTTTCAAGTTGAATTTTCAACCCCGGGGACTGAGTCCCGTTAAATAAAATGGCAGTCACAACTTTCTAGTGAGGTTGCGGTCAGCCAATTTCAACACTTCTTTTTGCATGCGTAGTCGTGAAAATTCTCGAATTTCACAAATTATTTCCGGTCATTGATATAGAAATGTATTTGCCCTACAATATCTCCTACACTACTGAATCAATTTACACCAAATAACAAAAAGAAGAATTTGCATACCAGCAGCTAGCTTTCTGCCAAATTATGTGTAATTCCGTCCAATGGTTCGGGCTGTAAATGTGTTGACAGGTCCTATGGGAATTAACATGGTAAGCGCAATGTTTTTTGAACCCCCTTTTTCTTGGACCCTGCTCGACAGATCACCACGAAACCTCCTATGTGCAACAAGAATCACCTGGACACTTTAAAAAAAAAAAATTCATGAAGATTTGTCCAATGGTGGCAAAAATGTAGGCATGTCAAAATATGTTTTTTCTATGGAAACATTGTCCTAACTATAACTACCTACTGGTATCCGGCATATATACGCCCAAAAGGACCATTAGACCTGATACTATTAATTTTATTGCACCTTTCATCTTTTTTAACCACACATGCTCAAAATAAAGGACTGGGTCCTGAACATCATGTAAAACATTAAAGAATGATAATAATACACTTAGGGGCAAATGTACAAAGCATTTTATTAGTCGCAAATGGGTGATTTGCAAAATTGGCCCTTTTGCGACTAGAAAAATGCTTTTTGGGAGGTACAAAGCCCAAACTGCAATTCAGTAACTTGTTACCAAATCGCAATTTGGGGTTTGTGATTCGGTATTAGGAAGGGGCAGGCTCAGGGTGTCCCTTCCTAATACAGTATCTAAATGGTATGTATGATTGTTTTGTGACCGTGAATGTGGTTGCAAAACAATCACAGTTAGCACCAATTTGAAATTGGTGCTAACCCATTCGCAAAGAGGAAGGGGTCCTCAAGGGACCCTTTCCCCTTTATGAATGCATGCAAAAACGTTTTTTAAGAGCAAGCAGTCATCCTACGAACCACTGCCTACTCTTCAAAAATGAAACTGAAACGTTAAATTTTTTGTTGTTTTTAAACGCAGCCTGTTTTCCTTTAAGGAAAACGGGACGCATTTATAAAAAAAGATTGCTTCATTTAAAAGCATTCACAGACATGGTGGTCTGCTGACACCATCAGGCCAACATCCCTGTGATTTTTGCGATTCCCAGTGGGTCGCAAATGTGACCTACCTCATCAATATTAATGAGGCAGGTCTATTTGCGATCCACCGGGAATCACAAAAGAAACTCAATGGAGTTTCTTACATTTGACTTTGCGATTTCCTAATTGTGATTCGCATAGAATCCCTAGTAGGAAATCGCAATTCCTAATATTCAAACTTGCGGCCCATAGACCCCTGTACTTTGCAGTGTAAACATTTGCAAGGGGGGGTACATC
This sequence comes from Pleurodeles waltl, assembly GCF_031143425.1. Taxonomy (NCBI): domain Eukaryota; kingdom Metazoa; phylum Chordata; class Amphibia; order Caudata; family Salamandridae; genus Pleurodeles; species Pleurodeles waltl. The sequence goes on from NC_090437.1 coordinate 206,604,204, forward strand.
ACTGTAAGCAACTGCCTCTTTTTGCATAATCACCCTCAAAGTTTTGGCCTGATGCTGCTGTTTTTTTTAATTTGAGAGTGTCCAAGGCCTGCTAACCACATCTCAGTACCAGTGCTATGAGCCTTACAAAGTATATGTCTGATTGGTTCACCCATAATTGGCAGAAATTAGCTTACTTATAAGTCCCTAGAATGTAGTACCAGGGGTACCTATGGCCTGTAAGTTAAAGGGTCCCTTATGGACTACAGAACTTATTGCGCCACCACAAGTGTGACAAGGAAAAGCAGGACTCCCAACTTGCCACTGCTGGCTGGCAGAGCAGTTTTCTAAATGCTAACTCTACTTTAAACTATGTCCAGAGCTTCCCTTTTGAATATATATAAATCACCCCTACGGTAGGCCTATGGAGGAGGACATGCATGTTTACTTGTCCTGACAGGAAAATCCCAAAATTGTTGTTTTTGCAGTGGAAACTCTAGTAGCTCCACTGGCTAGGGTTACACTCTGACAACTAAGCTGTGCTTACTTGTGAATGGGATTACTAAAGCTGGTATGTCAAGGCATCAAAAGAGTCCTTACATTAAACCCAACTTGAAGCTCATGTTGGATTTCATGTTACTTTTTAAGAAGATGCCAACTTTAGAAGTTGCCACTCTGTTGCCCAAGTTTTCCACTGACCATTTACGGTTACTGGCCACGAGACAACCTTCTGCCCACCTTGTGAGATGTGTGAATGATTCTCAGGAAGGAACACAAAAGGGGGTTGCCATTGGAAGCAATGTTACCCCTCTTTGTCAGGAAGGCAAAACAGGGTGTGAACCCAAAAGGCAAGTGAAGCCACCTTTCAGTGCAAATAGAGGACACACATGAGAAGGGCTGCTCTTTTTTTACTAGTAGGCAGGCTGGCGAGAGGGACAGAGAGGGGAAAACTGTTGCCGAATCAGTTTTCCATGGACGTGTGGTCCTCAGGGAATCACAGCTCTAGGGAGGGCTACCAAGCTACATGCACTGAGAGAGGGGTCTGCCATCTTGGGAGTGGGCAGAATATTGCACTCTGGCATAGCAAGATGTCACACTTTGCAGGAAGTCGACATCAAGCAGGACGTGACATGGTAGCCCATTGGCTAGTAGTCACTGCATCCCCTGAGGGCAAGTTATGGTAATAAAGTGATGAAAGTGGTACCCCTAGCACCAAGTCCTCAGATCATGTCTGCACTGGAGAGAGGACCGAAGAAGGACCGCCATGCTGTTCCCTGGACCGTGCTAAGAGAGGCTGCACCAAAGACTGGAATGCACCTGCTGATTCTTGGGCTAGCACAGCGAGAACTGTGATTTTAGCACCCGGCTAGAGGAAATGCCATCCATGAGCCCCAGGTAGAAGAGGTGGACTCCAAAATTCAGTAGGCTGACTTCATGCTGGCCACTAAAGCTGAACAAGAATACTTTGATGAGTTGGTATTGAAAATCGCTTCATCACCACTGACTGCTAGTTGGGAGACTGAGTCTCAGCAATCAAAAGTTGCATCTGAGTCTGCTAGACCATGGAGAGTCATCAGAGTGTGCACACTAGTCTCAGTTAAAGGGAATCACTGGTTTTGCTGTAACCTGAGACCAGTAGACCAGTGACAACAGTTTTTTGGCTGGAGTTCAACCAAAGCAGGCCAGAGTAACCAAACACAGCTTTTAAAAAGTGTCCACAATAACTGCTAACTGCAATAATTGCTAATGCATGTTTGCAATTTGAATGAAAAGCAGTGATTTATAATCTGCCTAATAATCTATATCTTCCAAACCCTCCCACGGATTCTGTTGATTTTGTGGTCAAACAATTATAAAACTAAAAACTATTTTTATAAATTGGTGTTTGTTATAAATGGGGTCTTTGGTTGGCAGTCAGATTACCCCCTGTCCAGGCAAGGACTCTCACTCTAGACAGGGTAAGTCACACACAATCCAAATTAACCTGTCCCCACCCTCTGGTAGCTTGGCACTGAGCAGTCAGGCTTAACTTAGAAGGCAATGTGTAAAGTATTTGTGCAATAGATCATACATTAATACCATATCAATCAATCAATAGTTTATTCGGTCCAAATTTGGACCATAAGAAAAGTAAAAAGTAATATATATAAAAAGGACATTGACAATTAATACAGGAAAAAAGTTCATAAAATTACATAAAAGGTTTCAAAAATAGTTAAGACAAGACTCACAAAATAGTCTCTGGATCCTACCCTATGCAAGACGCTAAATGCTAAAATGATACTGATCAGTTGTTAAAAGCATAAAAAGCATTTTAAAACGGGTTTATGCAATAAAAATAAGACCTAAAAACTACATACAATAGCTCCTGTTAGCAAAAGTTAAAAAATCAACCAGTGGAAAATGATGCCCTAAGTTAATCAGTTCTATTGAATGAGTTGATCAAGTAGATTGCATCTTACCATTTGTAAACAGGGTGCTAGTTCGCTAACTTCTAGACTGTACTTCAACCGGTGGATTAAGATCTGTAGTGATCCTACTGCGGATTTTCCATGCTGCTGCCAAATATTTAGAAACAGAACTCACTATCAGCATGGAAGTATCATATTTACATATTCTATATGCACTGTTACGATTTTGTATTGACAGTGTTTTACACAGAGGGGTAATCCACTTCCCTCGGGGACATTTGTACAAAGGACAGAAAAATAGGACATGCTCAGAAGTTTCCTTGCATAGATGGCAGTTTGTGCATTTGTCAGATAAGGAACTATTGGTCGACCAGCAGGCTGTGAAGCTGTTGACTGCCAATGTTCCATATCTGAACTGAAGTAATAGAGAACGAGCACGGGCTGGTATAGGGAGATCCAGGAAGCTTTCAGGCAGAGGTTCGTGCTTAACCAGCAGGAACTCTGCTGTCAGCCGACCTAACCCATTTGAGCCGAGAGATTCCTCATGGATCTTTTCCCAATAACGGTCTTTGATCAAGCGTTTAGCGTTACCAGGAATCATCTCGGGATTCTCCCAATAATGGGATAGATTCAGTTTAACCCAAGCTGCTTTCATCTCCCTTAGCCATCATACTTTTTCCCATCCATAGCAAGGTGGCAATAATTCTTTAACTGCTAACCTGAAAGGTTCGAGTTCATCCGTTTTCCATAGTCTGACCCAGTACAGAAGTGGTCTTAAGTATGCTGTGTCTTTAATACTATTTAGACCCAGGTCCAGTCTTAGGGGGAGCATCGGCGTACCCTTCCCTAGTCTAGATATGTGTCTAAGGAAATTATTTTCTTTAACTTGAAGAGTATCCATTTGTCTGTGAGATCCCCAAAAATCCGCTCCATATAGGGCCGCGGCGCGGATTTGGACTTTGTATATTTCAGAGATGAGGGTCAGAGGGGGACTTGTTGCAGTGCTAGCTTTGCGTCCTATCACTCCACATCTTTGGCTGATTGTTAGAGCCCCTTTCCTTATAGCTGCATCCAAGCTGCCCTTATCGGATAGTCTGATGCCCAAATATTCGTATTCAATTACCCTCTCCAGAGGAATTGAATTTATCTTTATATTTGCTCTGAGCTTCTTCTTCGGGGGACTATATATCATGAGTTTAGTTTTCTTGAGATTTATGTCTAACCCGTAATCTCTGCAGAATACACCGAACTGATTAACCAGATTCTGGATTCCCATGGATGATTTGGACAGGAGGATAGTGTCATCTGCATAAAGTAAGCATGGGACTTTGGTCCCGGCCAGCTTTGGGGAATCATTAGTGCAATTTGCTAAATACTTAATACAATTATTAATATATAGAAGGAAAAGAGTTGGGGCCAAAACGCACCCCTGTCTGACTCCCCTCTCAATAGCGACTGGTCACCATTCTTGCTGCTCCTAATTTGAGCATAAGTATTCTCATGTAGTCGGGTGATGAGTTTCAAAAGGCCATGTGGGACACCCATATTGGCTAGTGTCAGCCATAGCTGGTTTCTTGGGACCAAGTCAAACGCAGCTCTAAGATCAATAAAAACTACAAAAAAATTGCCACCTCCTACTTCCACAGTCTTCCATTTTATTGTTAGGAATCTTAGCACCTGATCTATGGTACTAACTGCTGACCTAAACCCTGCTTGCAAATCAGAAATAGCATTGGTTTCCAGTATACATTCTTCTAGACGGGACAAAATTTGCTTTGCAAAAAGTTTTTGGAAGTTGTCGATTAAGGAGATTGGGCGGTAGTTAACAGGGTTAGAGGGGTTACCTTTCTTAAAGATGGGAACTATCTCTGCTCCCATCCAGGGGCTCGGGACAGGTGCTCCTGCATTTACCGCATTGAAAATAAGGTTCAGATATGGGGCCCATATATCTGGGTTTGTCTTGTATAAGTCACCAGGTATTTTATCAAGGCCGGGGGCCTTCCCCCATTTCAATGAAGCAATCGCAGCTTTAGTTTCTGCCAACGTAAATTCTATTTTGGGGGTCTCAGTAATCATGATATGGGTTAATTCCCTAGGAGTAACACCAGTGATCCCAGAATATAATCGGGAAAAATGATCTGTCCACTCTGCAGGGAGTATTGAGGTACCAGGCGAACGATTAGGTTCTTTGTTGGCATCAGCCACCAATTTCCAAAATTTCGAGGTGTCATTTGTTTTAGCAGACTCCAGGAGGGAAACCCATCTAGATTCATACCATGTCCTGCGGGCTCTGCCTTGTTCCTGTTTATAATCTTTCCTGGCTTCCCTTATATGATCTGACTGGCCTCCTCTTAAAGCTCTCAGCAGTTTGTGCTGTGCTTCCCTGCATGCGGCGTTAAACCACCTTGCATTGCACTTCTCTTTAACTTCTTTTACAGACTCTTTGGTAAAAAGGTTTTTTAGAGAATTAAAGAAACGTGTGTGGGCTGCTATAAGCCCACCACTATCTTCTAGAGGCTGAGATATACAATCCATGTGATCAGCCAGCTGCCTGTACGCAGATGCCAAGGTGGCTGTATCGGTGTTCAGGGATTCCCATCTAACATTTAGTCTATTATTGGTCAGTGCGAGCTGTTGTTCGTGGGTCTTGGAACAGGAAACTTCAAGTAGGGGTAATAGGTCCCTAAGAGATAAAATCAATGGTTCATGGTCACTTTCCTCATGTTCTACAATATTCACGTCAGCCATATAGCCCCACAGATGGACATCAAGCAAAATATAGTCTATCTGGCTCTTCTGTGCCCCGCGTCTAAATGTGTGGTGAAGATTAGGGTCCGAGCGGGAGCGACCATTGCAAGCCCGCAGTCCATGTGCCAATGTAATGTCCACAACCTGGTGTGTTAATCTATTTATTTTTGGTCTTTTGCTTGATACCAATTGAGGTATACCCCAGTAAGCATCTTCATCTTTGTATAATTCCTGGGCCAGCAAGTAGGGTTCAAAAGTGGTATTGAAATCTCCAGCAATAAGAATAAAGTGGGAAGGTGATTTACAAGAAAGAAAGCTGTCCAAAATAGTCAGTGTGTCGGACTCGTATTTGCTACCCAGGGTCCTATTATAATTATAATATTGATTATTAAGAGTGGTTTCTTGCTAAGGGATGGTATTGATAAGCCCATTAAATCAGGGCAGCCCAAGTCAATTTTTTCAATCCGACATTTAAAGGAGCAGCTGAGCCATATAAGCAGGCCACCTGAGGGTCTCCCTGAATTCACCTTAGTTGCTGGGACCCAATAACTTTTATAACCAATTCTGTATTTGGGCTCCAATGCCCATGTTTCTTGGAAAAGACATATTTTGTGTTCGTCTATGAATTTGCCCCATTCAGGGTTGTTCATTTTATTCTCCAACCCTGCAATATTCCAACTAAGGAAGGTATCTAGGCCATCTATTTTGTCATGGGGAGCTTCGGCCACAGGGTTCTCTCTTGCCAATGGGGTACCTTGGAGAAGTTTTATACCCTTTTCAATCGTAACTATGCCAGTCAGGTTTGGGTTTCCCACTACTGTATTGCCCAATGTATTTCTTGCCCCGTCTAGATCGGGGGTGGCGTGAGCAGTTCGAGTGTCTGAAATGTTGGTGGATATCCAAGTTTGCTGAGATCTGATAAATCTGTGGCTAAATTGGTCTCAATCACCTTGCACTTCTTGTTTGCACCCCCAATACAGTTTTCAAAACACTTAGAAAGATCTGGCTGAGCAGGTACGAAAATTGGCGTAGGGTCTCTGCCGTCTACAGTAGGGGTTTCTTGGACCTCAGGGTTGCCTTGCCCTATTTCGTGAGTTTCATTATTTCCAACTATACGGTGCTTTTTATCCCAAGTGTTTGAACCTTGAGGCTGAAGTGAGCTGTACTCAGTGCTGTTTTTTAGTCAATCATTTTCAGAGAGCAAGAGCGAAAAAGGGCTACATCTCGGCTGAGAGTCGGATTGCATCTGTGCCCTAGTGGGACCTCTGAGTGACATTGTTGCCCCCTTAGTAGTTGGTACAGCTATATGAGGGTAAAAAGCCTGGAGCCTACAAAGTGAGGTTGCTCCCCCTAGAGGGTTGGAGTGACACACATTCAAGGAAAGCTGTTGGACAAGGAAAGGCGCATTGAAGTTAATAACAATACAGTCCCCTGTACCGGGGTTTTTGAGTGGACCCACCCAACCCACCCGCCTCACCATTAATATTGAGGGTATCATATGGAAAGGAAATCTAGCATATTTGTGTAGCCAGTGAATGGCCTTATTTTTCAGTTCTGTAAATGATTCGGGGATATTAGGCTTAAGTCTAGGAACATTCGTGATAACAAGCACATAAGGACAAGCTTCCGGTGGTAGGTGTAAGGTTCTCATATTGGATCCTAGATCCCTATGCATCCGGTCTGCTGGAGGGTTGGTATAGTCCTTGCACAGTTTTGTGTCCGTGTTTATGGAATAAGCAATTTCATCAGTCCGCCTTGGGAAGAGAGGGTCACTCTTTGAGTGCCAAGTTTTAGGGGAGTTGGCCAGTCTATCAGTAGAAGTCTTCACTGGTTGATGCGAAGAATCAGGGCAAAGTGATTGAGGGTTGTGAACCGTGCTTGGTGGTAGAAGAGGGCTGCTGGCACTGTTGGCCGGAGGGCATGGGGGAAGATGTTGTTGCGAATATTGTAAATCCGATGAGGTAGCGGTGGTTGGCTGATTGAGTTTGATGAGAACGTCGAGTTTCTCCTCAATATCTGATAGGCGAGTTGTTATAGGGTTTAATTTTTTGGAGAGCTCGTCTTTTATAAAATCTATTATGAATGATGGCGTTATTTGTAGCTTGGGCAGGTGTGCAGTCCTTGGTCCGAGTAGGCACGGCATGATTGGGGGAGTTCAAAACACGGGCCCGTTTATTCTTTAGGTTCACCTCCCCACGTTTCCTTTTGCCCTTTGAACTGTGCTTTGGGGAGGGTGCAGGCCTATCTGGCATAGGCTGTGAAGTTTCTGAAGAATGTATGGCTTTGTCCAGGGGCTCTGCGAGGGGCATTTGGGTAATTTGGGTAATTGGTGGTGGGGTTGCCAGTGTAGGCTGGAAAACTGGTGGGTAAAAATGTTGTGGTGGGGTTTTCGATGAAGCATTCGTTGGTGGGGGAGCAGTCAATCGGCGCTCCACCAATTCAATTTCTTTTTCTAATGCCCCTACCGCTTTTTGGAGGAAGCCATCTAGAGTCTTGTTGTTACCGGCTTTTTCCAAAGGCATCCCCCCTTTCCGTCTGCCCATCTTGTTTTGGTAAGACTCTAAGGTCCAGCCCCAGAGTTTGACAGTCTGTTTCCGTGGGTGTTGTTCTTCTCCTTTTCCCACCCTAATTTTGCTCTATTAGGGCTTTTATAAAAAAAAAAGCTGAGATGCCAGAAGGGCCTGAAGTACTGCTCACCTGTATTAGGAAGGTGACGGGTAGGTAAGGTATGTTCATCTGCTGGTCACCCACCTCAGGAGTCGGGATAAAAATGGTGTGGCCCAGCCCGCCCTCCTCCGGTTGCTGACGGGCGCAGGACGGGCCCGCCCTTGGCCCGGGCTTCGCCCGGGCGCCGCCCGCACGCGTCCCGCGCTGCGGGAGCACAAAGAAAGTGTAAAGGGCTCCTGCCCTTAAGGCTCCTCCTCCCGGCAGGCACACAGCGCTTCCCGCGACGGCGGGAGCGCAAAGAAAGTTTAAAGGGCTCCTGCCCTTAAGGCTCCTCCTCCCGGCAGGCACACAGCGCTTCCCGCGACGGCGGGAGCGCAAAGAAAGTTTAAAGGGCTCCTGCCCTTAAGGCTCCTCCTCCCGGCAGGCACACAGTGCTTCCCGCGATGGCGGGAGCGGTAAGAAAGTTAAAGGGCTCCTGCCCTTAAGGCTCCTCCTCCCGGCAGGCACACAGCGCTTCCCGTGACGGCGGGAGCGCGAAGAAAGTTTAAAGGGCTCCTGCCCTTAAGGCTCCTCCTCCCGGCAGGCACACAGTGCTCCCCGCGACAGCGGGAGCGCGAAGAAAGTTAAAGGGCTCCTGCCCTTAAGGCTCCTCCTCCCGGCAGGCACACAGCGCTTCCCATATAGCACCACAACAATACACCACACAGTGTTTTAAAAAATATATAATGTTTATCTGGATAAATGCAGGTCAAAACGATCAAGGATGCAATCAATAAATGTTGAGATATCACTGAAAAGTGATATAAAGTGTCTTAAGTCTTTTAAAAGCAAACAAAGGGGGTGATTCTAACCTCGGCGGTAAAATGCCCTTACCACCGGTCAGAAGACCGCCATAACACCGCCGCGGCCGCGGTCAACCGCCACGGTCATTCTGACCCATAACGGCCAAACCTCCAAAAATCCGTCCTCCACTGCAGCCCGCCACATCGGCGGGCAGCGATAAACTGGAGATGACCAAACCTCCACCGTCACACCAACAGAAATACGCCCATGCCATTACGACCCACGAATCCACACGGCGGTCATTCAAACGCGGTATTCCATTGGCGGTACACACCGCCGCGGTCAGAATACACACACTTCACCAAAACACAGCCACATTGGACAATTTGAAAAACACACACCTGATACACATACACACACCACTCCCACACAATCAACCAACTATAAAACACACACCCACATCACCCACAAACCCCTGCGACCCCAAATACTGAGAGAAGGAGAGAGAGACACAGCAGACAATCCAAAGCAAGACACACTGAGGCACACTACACCATCACACACACCACATAGTAGCACAAAGCACCACTCACCAACACACTCCTCATCACATACACCACCCCACACCTCACCCACACCACCCCATGGCACCCCAAAGGCATCCACGCTTTTCGGACCAAGAACTCCGGGTCATGGTGGAGGAAATCCTAAGAGTGGAACCCCAGCTCTTCGGCTCGCAGGTGCAGCACACCAGTATAGCCAGGAAGGCGGAGCTATGGCAGCGGATCGTGGACAGGGTCAACGCGGTGGGACAGCATCCCAGGAATAGGGAGGACATCCGCAAAAGATGGAACGACCTACGGGGGAAGGTCCGGTCGATGGTCTCGAGGCACAACATCGCGGTCCAGAAGACTGGCGGCGGACCCCCACCCACCCCTCCCGAATTTACATCGTGGGAACAAGAGGTCTTGACCATCCTGCATCCTCAGGGCCTCGCAGGAGTAGCCGGAGGAATGGACTCTGGTAAGTCCCATCTCAACTACTATATCCCCCACACCCCACCAGCATGCCAACCCACACCCCCACCCTCACCCCCAACCCCCCAGCACACATCCTTCCTGACAATGTCTCACCAGCACAACCCACCCATCCCAACACCAACTCCTGCATGCCAACACAAACCATGGGCACCCATCACCTAAGCATGACCACTGCACTAACCCCTCCCCCCCACTAAATACCCTCACAACACCTCCCTCCAGGGAATGCTTGCACTGGGGGACAAGGGCACCCACAACACGCATGCTATTGCACACACAGAAACAATAACCAAACTCTCTTACCCCATGCAGGACCCGAACGACAACACACCAGCCAGGAGGGTCCAGAAGTGTCCATCCCACCACCGGAACAGGCCCACACTGAGGATAGCAGCTCTGTCGACAGTGAACCTGATGACCAGCCCGGACCATCGGGGACCTCTGGGCAGTCGGTTCCCCTCACCCAGACACAGGCCACACCAGACCCGACCCCCTCTGCCGACACCAGCACATCTCCCACCCAGCGGGCCCATGCCTCTGTCTCTAGGACAGCTCAATCAGCGGTGTGTCTGCCACTACAGGGCACCCAGGCTAACCCGACACCCCAACAACAACAGGGACCTGGGGGCAGTGGGAGCGGGCACACCGGCCAGGGGACAGAGGCCGGGGGAAACCGGGCAGCTCGGAGGGCTGCTGTGCGACAGGGGGGGAGGAGAGGCCCAGGGAACCCACTCTCCAAGAGGCCCTCACCACCCTCATGGGGGCCTACCACCACTCCCAAGAAACGATGGCGACGGTACTGGCCAGGTTCACTGAGATCCAGGCACAGCAGGAGGAACGCTACATGGGCTTCAGGGAGGAGCTGAGAATCATCGGGACCGCAATGGGGACCATCGTCCTGGCCCTCCACAGGATAGAGGACGCGTTGCGGGACCATGGTGCACCACACAGGGCCCCTGTCACTAGGCCGGACCAGGAACAGCCTACCACCTCCGCCGGCGCTAGTGGACAGGAGGTCCCAACACCTCGACAGCCCCCCAGAACCCCACCTCCTGCTGAAGAACAACCACCCCGTAAGAGGAGCCTGAGACCAAAGAAAAAGACAGAGTAGGATGTCAAGACCCCCGCCAGCAGGACATACCCCCTCAAGTCTTCCCACTGTCCCACATTGCCACCCTGTCCAACCATGAACTGCCTATGCTCCATCCTTCCACAGGCAAAAGAACAATGCACCTGTGAGACTGAGAACTGGACTCTGCCATGGATATTCCTCCACCCCCACCCATCACCCTTAGAATCACATGTACCGGTATCTAGCACTGTAAATAAATCACATTTTGCACACAAACCTGTTTTGAGTCATGCTGTATTATTAACAAAGGGATAACATATTACTGTTCAATTTCTGTTCTGTCAATTAGTCATGACAACATACCAATGTCAATACGCTGTATTTCATGGGCGAACCAAGCAGAAGTCAGGTACTGAGTCAGACAGCACTGAGAAGGGAAGGGAAAGGCATAAATTAATAAAAAACATCTGTGGGGAACTACAGAAAGTATAGATGCAGGAGGCTAGAAGCAATTGTGAAATGGCGTGGGTGATTCTTACCTGGGTGTTACTGGAAATACTGTTGTATCACTCTGTCCCTATTGTCTGTGTCGTCCTCAGAGTCTTCCTCCTCTTCACTCTCCACAGGCTCCACGGCTTCTACAACACCACCATCTGGACCATCCTCCTGCAGGAAAGGCACCTGGCGTCGCAAAGCCAGGTTGTGAAGCATACAGCACGCCACGATGATATGGCACACCTTCTTTGGTGAGTACATTAGGGATCCACCAGTCATATGCAGGCACCTAAACCTGGCCTTCAGGAGGCCAAAGGTTCGCTCAATCACCCTCCTTGTACGCCCATGGGCCTCATTGTAGCGTTCCTCTGCCCTTGTCCGGGGATTCCTTACTGGGGTCAATAGCCACGGCAGGTTGGGGTAACCAGAGTCACCTATTAGCCACACACGTTGTCTCTGTAGCTGCTCCATCACATAGGGGATGCTGCTATTTCGCATCACATACGCGTCATGCACTGACCCTGGGAACTTGGCATTTACATGGGAGATGTACTGGTCAGCCAAACAGACCACCTGGACATTCATCGAATGATAATTCTTTCTGTTTCGGTACACCTGCTCATCGTCTTTTGGGGGTACCAAAGCCACTTGGGTCCCATCAATGGCACCAATGATGTTGGGGATATGTCCAAGGGCATAGAAATCACCCTTCACTGTGGGCAAGTCACCCTCCTCGGGGAAAATGATGTAGCTCCGCATGAGTTTCATCAGGGCAGACAACACTCTGCTCAAAATCTTAGAAAACATAGGCTGAGACATTCCAGATGACATGGCCACTGTGGTCTGGAATGACCCACTGGCCAAAAAATGGAGGACTGACAAAACCTGCACCAGAGGGGGAATCCCTGTGGGTTGGCGGATGGGGGACATCAGGGCTGGCTCCAGCTGGGCACACAGTTCATGGATAGTGGCACGGTCAAGTCGGTATCGAAGGATTATATGGCGTTCTTCCATTGTCAACAGGTCCACCAGCGGTCGGTACACGCGAGGATTCCTCCTTCTCATCCCAAGTCCCAGCGGACGGTGCCTAGGAAGGACAACATGGAGCACAGAGTCAGCCAAACCACAGGTACGTACAGACAGCTTGCACAGTTAAAGAATGGCAATGGGTTGAAAGGCGTGTATGTGTGGCAATGCAAGGCCTAGGCCTGTGTGTCGCAGTCAAAATTAAGCCATGTGGGCCCTTGAAATGGCGGCTGCCTGACCTGTGAAGTGGGACAATGGGATGTGAGGTCACTGCGCTGGCGGGGCACACCGTGGCGGTAGGCGGTCGAAGACCGCGGCGCAAAGCCGCATTGGTTAACATTGAAGCCTATGGGTTTCAGGAGCCAATAACGAAGTGCGCCGGCGGTCGCAGTACGCACCGCCGCGGAAAGCACCGCCGCGGACGTGACCGCCATTTTCTATCTGCTTAATCACTCGAGACCTGATCATCCACAGGAGAGGACCTATACTGCAAGTGCTGCTGTGACCTCGGTCTGGAAGATACAATGGCTGCTGTGACTGGGGAAAGGGCCCCTGCCTTCACGTCTGAAGAATTGGACAAGCTCGTGGATGGGGTCCTCCCCCAGTATGCGCTACTCTACGGTCCTCCAGACCAACAAGTGAGGACCCCGGGTGCTAATGGAATGGGCTATGCCTGTGTGGATTGGGGTGGATGTAAGTTGGTGGGGTGGGGGGCGAATGAGGAGTGCAACGCCCGACAGATGAGAGCATGTGCCATATGGCAAAGTGGGGGGGGGGGGGGCAATTACATCTAACATGCAGGCCATTGATGATTTCCTCCTTTCCACCCTGTACATGTCTAATAGGTCAGCGCCCATCAGAAGATCGATATTTGGCGTGCCATCGCCAAGGAAGTCCGGACCTTGGGGGTCCACAACAGACGGGGCACCCACTGCCGCAAGAGGTGGGAGGACATCCGCCGCGGAACAAGGAAGACCGCAGAAACACTGCTGGGGATGGCCTCCCAACCTAGGAGGGGTGCCAGTCGCACCATGACCCCCCTGATGTCCCGGATCCTGGCGGTGGCCTACCCTGAATTGGATGGGCGCTTTAAGACATCACAGCAGACACAAGGGGGTGAGTATCAGCACATTCTCCTATCTTTCTGCGCAGTGGAGGCGTCTGGGTGGGGGAGGAGGGCTGTGGGTGACATTAGGCCAGGGCGCTTTCTGTAGTGTAGTCCTCTCCCTTAGGCATGGCCCTGTGCCCCCGGCCCCCACCTCTGTAGGGTGACAAGTACAGCCATTGAAGGTCCAGCATCTCCCATGTGCGCGTTTGACGTCTCTTGGCCTGTTGTCTTAGTCAGTAGTACTGAGTAGTGTACCCCGAATGCGCGGCTTAGTGCATTAGGCACCTGTGTCTGTCCTCTCCGCCAACGGTGTTGACATTGCATGCACTCAACCTGGTCTTCTTTTTTCTCCCCACACCCTTTCTCTTCATCTTCTTGTGCATGTGTGCATTAGCATCATCAGGCGGAGGAGATATGGCATCGGAGCACGAGGGAGCTGCAGGACACAAGGCCCCGGTGGGCCCAGGAACAGACACCAAGGGCACCAGTGATCCGGAGGGCGAGGGGAGCACCACGACGGGGACCACTGGTGAGAGCAGCGAAAGCGACACGTCCTCGGATGGGAGCTCCCTAGGGGTGGCGGCAACATCCGTGCCCCCCGCCTCTACAGGTACAGCCGCCACCCAGCGCACCAGCCCCGCCCTCCCAGCAGCCCCTCAGTCTTCGCTCCGTGCCGCTTCGCCCAGGAAGGCGCGCGTCTCCTTCGCCCCAGGCACCTCAGCCCCTGCCCCTGTTGCCCCTGCTGCCCTCAGTGCGGAGCTCATTGACCTGGTAAGGACGCTCATTGTTGGGCAGACGACCCTTCTGAATGCCATCCAGGGTGTGCAAAGGGAGGTGCAACAGAGCAATGCGTACCTGGAGGGCATTCATTCGGGTCAGGCTGCCCATCAACGAGCGTTCACTGCTCTGGCCTCAGCACTGACGGCAGCAATTGTCCCTGTTTCCAGCCTCCCTCTTCTGACTGCCTCCAGCCTGTCTCTGTCTCCTGTTCCTCAGCCTATCCCATCCACACCATCAGACCAGCCTGCACACACCTCAACACCCAAGAGCAGCTCATCCAAACACAAGCACCACAGATCCCGCAAACACTCACCCGAGCAACACCCAGATGCAGACATGCCAACAGCCACTGCCACCCCTGTGTCCCCCTCCTCCTCGTCTCCCTCCTCCCTCCCTGTGACGTCTACACTCACACCTGCATGCACCCCAACATCAGCCAGTGCTTCCATCACCACCTCACCCTCCAGTACAGTCCACACTCGTGCAGTCACCACCCCCACTGCCATGTACACGTCCCCTGTGTCCTCTCCCACTGTGTCTGTCACCCCCTCTTCCAAGACACACAAACGCAGGCAGCCACCCACCCAACAGCCATCCACCTCACGACAGCCTACAGCACCAGCACCTTGACCCAATGACAGCACACCTGACTCTCCTACAACCACCTCCTCTACCTCCACTTCCATCTCCACTACTCCTACCCTTTACCTTGGCCCTAAAAAACTTTTCCTGGCTAACCTTAACCTCTTTCCCCCCGATGACCTCCCCCATCCATCTTCAAAGAGTCCCAAGAGCACCGCAGCCACCACCAGCCCAGCTTCGGGTGTCACTGTTGTGCCTGGGTTCTGGAGCCCACCCTTTGCCAGCAGTGACACATCGAGCTGCAGCAAGGACACGTCCAGCCCCCCCCCCCGGCAAGAGGACCCGCAAAACCAAGGACCGCCGTGCGAGGACCGACAGGGCTGCCCCCAAGGAGCAATGTGCGGCCACTTCACCACCCACACCATCTGGGGGAGGCAAGGGCCCGAGAGCCCCATCAAAGGAGCGGAAGGGCAGCAGGAGCGCGGAGAAGGTGGACCCCACATGCCACATCCCAGCTGGGAAGGAGGACACTAAGGAGGCCAGGAGTCTGTCCCCGAAGGGTCCAGATACGTCACTGTCCGAGGGCGACTGAACAGGGAGTCCAGGCCAGGTCTGGCTCCCTTGACCTGCTGGATGGGCACCGCTGAACAGGGCCCGCGGTGCAGAAGAGCACCGCTGAACAGGGCCCCGCCGTGGAGATAGGCACCGCTGAACAGGGCCCCGCCGTGGAGATAGGCACCGCTGAACAGGGCCCGCGGTGTAGAAGAGCACCGCTGAACAGGGCCCCGCCGTGGAGATAGGCACCGCTGAACAGGGCCCCGCCGTCTCAAGCACCGCTCCGCTGGGCCCCGCCGTCTCAAGCACCGCTCCGCTGGGCCCTTCCTCTCAAGCACCGCTCCGCTGGGCCCTTCCTGTCAAGCACCGCTCCGCTGGGCCCTTCCTGTCAAGCACCGCTCCGCTGGGCCCTTCCTCTCAAGCACCGCTCCGCTGGGCCCCGCCGTCTCAAGCACCGCTCCGCTGGGCCCCGCCGTCTCAATCACCGCTCCGCTGGGCCCTTCCTCTCAAGCACCGCTCCGCTGGGCCCCGCCGTCTCAAGCACCGCTCCGCTGGGCCCTTCCTCTCAAGCACCGCTCCGCTGGGCCCTTCCTGTCAAGCACCGCTCCGCTGGGCCCTTCCTCTCAAGCACCGCTCCGCTGGGCCCTTCCTCTCAAGCACCGCTCCGCTGGGCCCCGCCGTCTCAAGCACCGCTCCGCTGGGCCCCGCCGTCTCAAGCACCGCTCCGCTGGGCCCTTCCTCTCAAGCACCGCTCCGCTGGGCCCCGCCGTCTCAAGCACCGCTCCGCTGGGCCCCGCCGTCTCAAGCACCGCTCCGCTGGGCCCTTCCTGTCAAGCACCGCTCCGCTGGGCCCTTCCTCTCAAGCACCGCTCCGCTGGGCCCCGCCGTCTCAAGCACCGCTCCGCTGGGCCCCGCCGTCTCAAGCACCGCTCCGCTGGGCCCTTCCTCTCAAGCACCGCTCTGCTGGGCCCCGCCGTCTCAAGCACCGCTCCGCTGGGCCCCGCTGTCTCAAGCACCGCTCCGCTGGGCCCCGCCGTCTCAAGCACCGCTCCGCTGGGCCCTTCCTGTCAAGCACCGCTCCGCTGGGCCCTTCCTCTCAAGCACCGCTCCGCTGGGCCCCGCCGTCTCAAGCACCGCTCCGCTGGGCCCCGCCGTCTCAAGCACCGCTCCGCTGGGCCCTTCCTCTCAAGCACCGCTCCGCTGGGCCCCGCCGTCTCAAGCACCGCTCCGCTGGGCCCCGTCGTCTCAAGCACTGCTCCGCTGGGCCCTTCCTCTCAAGCACCCCTCCGCTGGGTCCTTCCTCTCAAGCACCGCTCCGCTGGGCCCCGCCGTCTCAAGCACCGCTCCGCTGGGCCCTTCCTGTCAAGCACCGCTCCGCTGGGCCCTTCCTCTCAAGCACCGCTCCGCTGGGCCCCGCCGTCTCAAGCACCGCTCCGCTGGGCCCCGCCGTCTCAAGCACCGCTCCGCTGGGCCCTTCCTCTCAAGCACCGCTCCGCTGGGCCCCGCCGTCTCAAGCACCGCTCCGCTGGGCCCTTCCTGTCAAGCACCGCTCCGCTGGGCCCTTCCTCTCAAGCACCGCTCCGCTGGGCCCCGCCGTCTCAAGCACCGCTCCGCTGGGCCCCGCCGTCTCAAGCACCGCTCCGCTGGGCCCTTCCTCTCAAGCACCGCTCTGCTGGGCCCCGCCGTCTCAAGCACCGCTCCGCTGGGCCCCGCTGTCTCAAGCACCGCTCCGCTGGGCCCCGCCGTCTCAAGCACCGCTCCGCTGGGCCCTTCCTGTCAAGCACCGCTCCGCTGGGCCCTTCCTCTCAAGCACCGCTCCGCTGGGCCCCGCCGTCTCAAGCACCGCTCCGCTGGGCCCCGCCGTCTCAAGCACCGCTCCGCTGGGCCCTTCCTCTCAAGCACCGCTCCGCTGGGCCCCGCCGTCTCAAGCACCGCTCCGCTGGGCCCCGTCGTCTCAAGCACTGCTCCGCTGGGCCCTTCCTCTCAAGCACCCCTCCGCTGGGTCCTTCCTCTCAAGCACCGCTCCGCTGGGCCCCGCCGTCTCAAGCACCGCTCCGCTGGGCCCTTCCTGTCAAGCACCGCTCCGCTGGGCCCTTCCTCTCAAGCACCGCTCCGCTGGGCCCCGCCGTCTCAAGCACCGCTCCGCTGGGCCCCGCCGTCTCAAGCACCGCTCCGCTGGGCCCTTCCTCTCAAGCACCGCTCCGCTGGGCCCCGCCGTCTCAAGCACCGCTCCGCTGGGCCCCGCCGTCTCAAGCACCGCTCCGCTGGGCCCCGCCGTCTCAAGCACCGCTCCGCTGGGCCCTTCCTCTCAAGCACCGCTCCGCTGGGCCCCGCCGTCTCAAGCACCGCTCCGCTGGGCCCCGCCGTCTCAAGCACCGCTCCGCTGGGCCCTTCCTCTCAAGCACCGCTCCGCTGGGCCCTTCCTCTCAAGCACCGCTCCGCTGGGCCCCGCCGTCTCAAGCACCGCTCCGCTGGGCCCCGCCGTCTCAAGCACCGCTCCGCTGGGCCCTTCCTCTCAAGCACCGCTCCGCTGGGCCCCGCCGTCTCAAGCACCGCTGAACAGGGCCCCGCCGTCTCAAGCACCGGTCCGCTGGGCCCTTCCTCTCAAGCACCGCTCCGCTGGGCCCCGCCGTCTCAAGCACCGCTGAACAGGGCACCGCCGTCTCAAGCACCGTTGATGGTTCATTGTGCCCACCATGCCTCCTCCTTGACCAGTGGAGACTGTCATCCACATGATGGACTGTGGCTTTGCACTCCCCAGGATGGTCCAGTGGGCAATCCACCCACTGCAGAGACATTGAGAGACTGTGGCTTTGCACTCCCCAGGTTGGTCCAGTGGGCAATCCACCCACTGCAGAGACATTGAGAGACTGTGGCTTTGCACTCCCCAGGTTGGTCCAGTGGGCAGCCCACCCACTGTAGAGACATTGAGAGACTGTGGCTTTGCACTCCCCAGGTTGGTCCAGTGGGCAGCCCACCCACTGTAGAGACATTGAGAGACTGTGGCTTTGCACTCCCCAGGATTGAACAGTGGGCAGCCCACCCACTGTAGAGACATTGAGAGACTGTGGCTTTGCACTCCCCAGGTTGGTCCAGTGGGCAGCCCACCCACTGTAGAGACATTGAGAGACTGTGGCTTTGCACTCCCCAGGATGGTCCCGTGGGCATGGTGGCTCCTTGTGGATCTGGCGTCGTGGACTCATGTGGCTGTGGTGCCCCCCCCTTCCCTTCCCCCTGAGGTGCCTGTAGTTTTTACATCTGATGCCCCTGCAGTGTTCTCTCCAAAGGACTCAGGTCTCCTGTGTGGGCTTTGCCCTTGTTTCTCAAGACTTTGGCCCACGGACATGCTGAATTCGTAGGATGTGCAGGACTTGGTACTTCAGTTATACACTGATGTGTATGTCATTTGTTTTGTTGTGGATATCTTTCATGGTTGTACGCTAATTTTCTGGAGCTTTTTGGTACATAAATATTTATTCCAAATATGATTATGTCCTAGCATTTTTCAGGGGTGTTTGGGTGGTGTCACTGTGACTTGGTGCTCTGCATTGGTGAGTACATGATTGGGGGGGGGGGCGCATATGTGTGTGCCCGTAACCTTTCGTCCTCCCCCTCCCGTGTGTCGTAGGTGCAGTACTCACCGTTGTCGTCTGCGCCGGACTTCGTACTCGTGGTAGATGAGAAGGTAGACGAGAGCAGGTATGATGTTCAATTCGGGTTCCATGCTGTCCTCCGTCCTCGTGGAGTGCGTAGAGGTGAGCGTTTTCCCGTTCGTAGTCTGTTTCCGCCGTGTTTTTATCGGCGGTGCTCCCGCCCCGGAAAAGGTGGCGGATTGGTGAGTTATGATAGTGTGGGCGGTACATTGTCTGCCGCCTGCCTGTTGGCGGTGACCGCCGCGCTGTTTGTCTGTACCGCCGCGGCGGTCGGAGTGTTAAGTTGGCGGGCTGTGTTGGCGGTTCCCGCCAGGGTCAGAATTCCATTTTTTGGACCGCCAGCCTGTTGGCGGGTTGGCCGCCACTTTAACACCGACCGCCAGGGTTAGAATCACCCCCAAAGTCTCTTTCAAGCACAAAGTACCTGGTTCATGTGAAAAATCTCCGCAAAGAACCACAGAGGAAGAGATGTGTGGAAACAAAGGGGTGTGCTTCGATTTCTTGGGCCGCACAAGGCGATGCATCATTTAGTTTTTCACACACGGATGGCTGTCCGTCAATTTCCGGCGCTCGGTCGTGGATCCTCTTCAGGTTGTGGGGTTTTCAGACGCCCTGGGGACGGAGCTTGGATTTCCTGCGCTGGCAGGACAAAGTCACAGGAGCTGCGTCGATCTGGTGGGCTTTGCGTCAAATTTTCTACGGCACGGCAGGCGCTCCCTCGATTCCTCTCTGGAAGTCAGGCTGCGTTGTTCCGGGTCAGCTGTGCGTCGATCCAGTGGGCCGTGCGTCAAATTTCCTGTTGCTACGCTGGTGCTGCATCGATCTTCTCGTTGCGAAGTCGGGCTGCGTCGTTCCTGTTCGGGGCGCAGTGACATTTTCACCACAAGGCAGGCTGTGCATCGTTTCTGGCAGGCTGTGCATTTAATTTTGCTGCACAAGAAGTCCTTCATGAAGAGATGAAGTCTTTTTGGCCCTGAGACTTCAGGGAACAGGAGACAAGCTCTACCCAAGCCCTTGGTGAGCACTTCTTCACCACAGCCAGAGAGCAGCAAAGCAGCAGGGCAACAGCAAGGCAAGGCAGCAGTCCTTCACAGAAAGCAGTCAGGTGAGTCCTTTGGACAGCCAGGCAGTTCTTCTTGAAAGGATGCAGGTTCTGGTTGCAGGTTTCTTCTCCAGCAAGTGTCTGAGCTAATAGGGGCAGAGGCCCTGCTTCTATACCCAAATGTGCCTTTGAAGTTGGGGAGACTTCAAAGAGTGGCTTAGAAGTGCACAAGGTCCCCTTTCATTTCAATCCTGTCTGCCAGGGTCCCAGTAGGGGATGTGGCAGTCCTTTATGTGAAGGCAGGCCCTCCCAGCCCAGGAAGACCCATTCAAAATGCAGATGTATGCAAGTGAGGCTGAGTATCCTGTGTTTGGGGTGTGTCTGAGTGAATGCACCAGGAGCTGTAAACTAAACCCAGCCAGACATGGATTGTAAGGCACAGAAAGATTTAAGTGCAGAGAAATGCTCACTTTCTAAAAGTGGCATTTCTAAAATAGTAATATTAAATCCAGCTTCACCAGTCAGTAGGATTTTATATCACCATTCTGGCCATACTAAATATGACCTTCCTACTCCTTTCAGATCAGCAGCTACCACTCAAACAATGTATGAGGGCAGCCCCAATGCTAGCCTATGAAGGGAGCAGGTCTCACAGCAGTGTAAAAATGAATTTAGGAGTTGTACACTACCAGGACACGTAAACTACACAGGTACATGTCCTGCCTTCTGCCTAAACAGCACCCTGCCCTATGGGTTACCTAGGGCACAACTTAGGGGTGTCTTATATGTAGAAAAAGGGGAGATTTAGGCTTGGCAAATCTGAGATGGCAGGCCTGAGACAAGGTCAAGGGGCTACTTAAGTGGGTGGCACAATCAGTGCTGCGGGCCCACTAGTAGCATTTTTTTTACAGGCCCTAGGCACATATAGGGCCATATTTATACTTTTTGACGCAAAACTGCGCTAACGCAGTTTTGCGTCAAAAAAATTAGCGCCGGCTAACGCCATTCTGAAGCGCCATGCGGGCGCCGTATTTAATCAATGACGTTAGCCGGCGTTAGCCGCCGGCGCTGCCTGGTGTGCGTGGAAAAAAACGACGTACACCAGGCAGCGCCGGCGTAGGGGGATATGGGGCTTGGGCGTCAAAAAATGGGGCAAGTCAGGTTGAGGCAAATTTTTCGCCTCAACCCGATTGGCGCCATTTTTTTCACTCCCAACCCCCATAGAAATGACTCCTGTCTTAGCAAAGACAGGAGTCATGCCTCCTTGCCCAATGGCCATGCCCAGGGGACTTATGTCCCCTGGGCATGGTCATTGGGCATAGTGGCATGTAGGGGGGCACAAATCAGGCCCCCCTATGCCACAAAAAAAAAAAAAAAAACACTTACCTGAACTTACCTTAATGTCCCTGGGATGGGTCCCTCCAGCCTTGGGTGTCCTCCTGGGGTGGGCAAGGGTGACAGGGGGTGTCCCTGGGGGCATGGGAGGGCACCTCTGGGCTCCTTCAGAGCCCACAGGTCCCTTAACGCCTGCCTTTTGCAGGCGCTAAAAAATGGCGCAAAAGCGGCCGTACGTCATTTTTTTTTACCCGCCCACTCCCGGGCGTGAATTTTGCCCGGGAGTGTAAATACGGCGCACATGCCTCAGAGTCAATTTTTTAGACGTGAACGCCTACCTTGCATCTCATTAACGCAAAGTAGGTGTCCACGCTAAAAAATGACGCAAACTCCATGGACTTTGGCGCTAGACGCGTCTAACGCCAAAGTATAAATATGGAGTTAGTTTTGCGTCGGAATTGCGTCAAAAAAAAACACGCAATTCCGGCGCAAACGGAGTATAAATATGCCCCATAGTGCACTCTACAAGGGACTTATAAGTAAATTAAATAGTCCAATTGGGTATGATCCAATGTTACCATGTTTAAAGGGAGAGAGCATATGCACTTTAGCACTAGTTAGCAGTGGTAAAGTGTGCAGAGTCTTTAAACCAGCAAAAACAGTGTCTAAAAAGTGGAGGGAGGCACACACAAAGTTAGGGGTGACCACCCTAAGGCTGTCAGGTGTAACAGTGTTGCATTTTCATTGTTCTGTGTTTCTCTTATTCAAATTTCTTGAAACATGTAAACACTTTGAAAAGCCTGACTGCTTAAAGCCACAGCTGCCCATGGTTGAGCTAAAGTCTTGTAAACAAACCTTACTGGAGTTAAGATGAATTTGTGAGTATAATAAATACACTATGAAGTCACACAACTGTACCATATAATAAACCACTTTCATCACAATCCACTTCCATTAAGAATGGCTGGATGCGATAATAATCACAATTAAATCCTTAATCAAATTTAAATTGCCCTTCATGATAGCTAGGACATTTTGAAGTCTATGCCAGGGCCAAAGGCAAGATTATGCTTGTGCAGTGCTGATAACAAATGAGGCCACCTGCTTCTTGAAGTACAAATTCCTAAAAGTGAATATTGTGGATCAGTCTGCAGCACTAATAATATTCTCCAAGTAATAACTCAACATGAATGCCTTTGACACCATGGCACTGCTTGCTGAAGGGACTCTAAAATTTTAAACATCCAGTCAAGCCTCTTGTGCGAGGCAATGAAACCTATTTGGCAATGGCTGGCAGAGAAACCATCATGAAAATAAGTTGTTGAACCCCTCTGGACAGAAGTCACTTGTGATCTCTTCATATGTCCCCAGGCAGTTTACCAGGCAGGTTCTAGGGAACATGGAGAAATCTGGGTATGTTTATGTGATTGTTTGGTATAGGCCTCCTCACAATGGTGAAAGTCACCCTGTTGTGGTTGAACAGCATGCTTTACTGGTTTAGTAGTCACACATCCTATACACTCTTGTAGGACAACAGATATAGGAGCATGGCTAACTTCAGGAATATATATTTTAACTTTTGTCTGCTTTTCTTCTTTTTCAGGATTTTGTTTAAAAAAAAACATCCAAAAGCAGACCTGCTCTCATGTGCCCACAGCAGGTGAGTAGACTTTTCCATGGTGCCTGCACCTTACCTTTCAAACTTGCTTTCTCACCCTGTTACTTGGCAATCTTGTTCTCGTTTCTTGTATTTTCTTCAGTCTGTCAGAGAAATGGAATTCAGTGCATTCACTGCAAATATCCCAGAAGAGTTGCTTTCACATTCTGTAAAGTCTAGATCATAAGCAAGGTGGCTGAGTTTGTGCATGGTTTAAATACCACAGTCATGCCCATAAGGAATCTTTCTCAACCAAATGGACCATGGAGGGCTGAAGGAGGGAGCAGGGGCATGCACAAGTACAGCGAAGGGCATGGGTGAGCAAGCCCATGGCAGAAAGCTATCCACACAGGGCAGGTCGGAGGGGCAGTGCACTATTTTCATATATACATATATTTTTTTTACATTAATTTATATTTATTTATATTTTTAACTATTTAAAAAAGTCCACCAAAAAGTGTAAGTTAATCCAAAAGTGCAGTATTTTGATACCAAAAAGTAGTAAACTTGCTTAAAACAGTAGGCTTTCTCAAAAATGCAATTTGTAAATCAGGCCCATAGTCATTAGCCATGGGAAGCAAGAGTTGATTACAGTGAATAACCTATAACAAGGCCACTCACCCTATGTGTGCCTATGATTCTGTAGACAGAGCATGTTCTCAGACTAACACTGGCATCCAAATACCACTGCATATGAGCCGGTGTGAGTGGCAGGGTTGCGTTCCATGAGAACCCTACCCTCTGTGACATTCCCACTATCTACAGATAAGCAGCCCCCAAACCCCAATGTGCACAGCAGTGGGGCTGGCAGCAGAGCGTGGCCTCCAACCATGCCCTGTGCCCAAACTACCACACAAGGTCAAAACCCACTGTACACAGCATTGGCTCTATGCAGCCGAAATGGTTCTTGGACTATCCTCGAACTAAACCCTGCACTCAACCTGCTGTGGGAGCCTAAACCACACAGCAAGCATCCATGTGGAGAAGTAGCCATCAATAACATTTGTTTGTATTTTTGCAGAGGGTAGAGTTGTGATGGTGAGCTTTTTGTATGTTTCTTATTTAATTGTTCATGCCTGGTTTGCATCTTCGGTGTTTCATACACCGCGGTGGGCATGTGCGTAGGGAGGCTCCCAGCTGTCCTCACACCAGCCCATGGGAAAAGCGCTTCAGGGATGGCAGAAGAAGCACTTCTGCTGCCACCCCATCCTGCAAGGATGGCAGAAGAAGTCCCTTTGCTGCCACTCAGGTCCCCCCAGGTGAGCAAACAGCGGGTACTGACATCATCAAAACCCACAGGGACTAAGCTGGAACCAAATGGCTTTGGTGGAAAGGTGAGTTTTTTCCTCCTCTGGGGAGGATTTGGGGCAGCCAAAGAAACATTGGTTGAAAGGAAAGGGTTTTCCTTATCCCTGATGTCTCTTTGGACTACATTCATGTAGCACAATTGGGCATGAGGCTGTGATTTTGCAGCCGGAATGCCCACTAGACACCAGGGAGTTTGTTTTGGAACATGTTCTTGTTGTGGGGAACCACATGATATATATGTGCCCTAACATAATCACTTCTGTAAAAGGGTGCACAAGGGTTGCACCCCTTTTGGGAGTGATTATTTTAGGCATTTATGTCCCTCTTGGGGGTACATCAGTCATATGTTTTTAGGCCCACCTGCCCCCAAGGGGAGCGGATGCCACTGGACACCAGGGATTTTGTTTTGGTAGATGTTGTTGTGGATAGTGGCACTTTGCACAAGGTTCACTTCATTTTTGTGGGTGAATATCTTGGTCATTTCTGCCACCCCTGGGGGCAGATCAGACATATATTTTTAGGTCCATCTGCCCCACGGAGGGTGTAGAAGCCACTACACACCAGGGATTTTGTTTTGGTAGATGTTGTTGTGGGGAGTGGCCCATAGGGCAAGGGTCGCTCTTCTTTTGGTGGTCATTATTTTGGACATTTCTGCCCCCCCTTTGGGATATATTGGCCATAAGTTTTAGGCCCATCTGAAAAGCCACTAGACATCAGGGATTTTGTTTTGGAAGTTGTTGTGGGATGTGGCCCCTTGGGCAAGGGTTGCTCTCCTTTTGAGGGTAATTATTTTGGCTGTTTCTGTCCCCCTTGGGGGCAGATCAGCCATATGTTTTAGGCCCATCTGCCCCAATGGGGCAGAAGTCATGAGACACCAGAGATTTTTACAAAAAGCATTAGTTGTTGTTTGGCGAGAGGCCCATTGGGGAAGGGCCACTCCCCTTTCATGGTGTAGGTTTTGGCCATTTCTGCTCCCCTTGGGGGAGATAGGCCATATTTGTTGCCCCACATGCCCCCACCCAGGGAATGTTTCTGTGTGTGTGACCTGGAGTTTGGCTGACAGTCTTCATGTACTGGCATTTAGCTGGCTATGTGTACTGGCATTTGCCTGGTGATGTGTGTCGACTAGAGCTTGGCTGGTGGTGTATATGGACTTGTTTTTGGCTGACATTGTGTGTTGACTGGCTTCTAGCTGGCAGTGTGTGGCTGGCATTTGGCACTGGTTATCATGTTAACTGTTTTATTTCTTCTCATGATTTGCATTTTGGATCATAATGTTTTATTTCTCCTTTTCATTCCTCTCCAAATATTTTGATTTCCTTTATTGTGACTCCTGCTTGCAGTTTCAACACTGGTAGATCTGCAGTTTGTGTAATTGCACGTGTATGGTAAGGCAAACTATTTTGTACTATTTACTGCAAATGAGTATCATCCCCGTGTGTGAATGAGTTTTATGTAAATTGTATAATAATAGCAGCATATTTAGCTTTTGTTATTTGTGTGTGAAACTTTCCTTGGATTTGTGTACGATGTGTAATGCCTTTTCTTCTGTTTTTCCTTTCTAGTGGGATATTGTTTGTGCTTGCTGTGTCTGTAGGTGCAGGTGATCCTGAGTCTAGCTGTCTCTGGCAAGTGATTGATATCGTATTCAAGCAAATAGGTTTTTGTGTGCTTTGTATTAATTGACTTTTTCTTCCAAGTTACTATGTGCCAGTAGTTTTACTTTCTGTTTGATAAAGCCACACTTTGTTTATTACTTATATTACACAGTATTGCTCATTGTTGACTTATTTGTCAAGTTACTTTTATTAGTAAGGATTATGGCTAGCCACAGGATTACTGCTCAGTTGGTTGTTGGTATGCTTTTTGAATCTTTCTCTACCCATGATTATGAGAATGACTCTGCATCTGAGGCAGCAGAGGAATTCCAAGAATGTGGCAGTCAGTTTTCTGTCTGAGAGAAATCATTTGATGATGAAGCCACTTTCAGTGTGGAAGAAGTGCCTATTTTAGAGAAGGCAATGATGTGCTAATAGGGCAGCAAGAGGCATCTGGATTGCAGCCTGGGGCTGTAAGGCTTCCCAGTGGAAGTGCTGAACTCTAGGTTGCCCCAAACATGGTGCAGCCAGCGTTGCCTGCCTTTACTGGTGTTGCAGGATGTAGAGTGAATACTGAAACCTTTTTGCCTAGATATTTCTAACAATTGTTCATGGACAATGTATTTCTGGATGATAATGTTGACCAGACTAATTTGTGTGCTAAACAGTATTTGAGGGACAACAGTGCCAAACATAAGCCCTGCTCTAGAGCTACTCAGTAGGCTCTCACAAATGTAGATAAGTTGAAAAGATTCTTGGGTTTAACTTTATTTATGGGCTTGGTAAGGGAACCATTGCTGTCTTCATATTTGTCTACCACTTCCTTGATGGCAATGACTACATTTCCTGCAACCATGAGTTGTGATCAGTATTTGCTTCTGCTTCGGATTCTACATTTTGTTGATAATGCTTCAGTGTTGCCACAGCATCACCCTGATTGTGACCATCTTTTTAAGTGCCCTTGACAACATTGTAAATCAATTTTTAGAGATCTATGTTCCAGGGAAAGAAATAGCTGTGTATGAGTCTTTGGTCCTGTTCAAGGGCCATTTGGTTTTAAGCAGTACATTCCTAGCAAGAGTGCATGTTATGGAATTAAGATGTATATGCTGTATGAGAGTAGTACTGGATATGTCTATAATTTCAGGAAGTCCACTGTAGGGATTTTACTATTGATGCCCCTGGTTGTCAGTCTACTTTCGGAGTTAGTGAGAAAATTGTGTAGGAACTTGGTAAAGGACTTTGTAACGAAGGTCACCATTTTTTCTTAGATAACTTCTACACTGGTGTGCAATTGGTCAGGAAATTGATCAAAGTGGGCACCATTGCTTGTGGCACAATCTGTTCTAACCGAAAAGGTTACTCAAAAGAGCTTGTTCGTAAAACACTTGAGAGGAGGCAATTTCTAGCTGTGAAATTTTCACACAGGAGAGATGTCTACATGCTGACTACCATCCATGATAAAAGTACTTCACCTGTGATTGTTTGAAGTCAGGTTGCTGAACTGTGCAAGCCTTTGTGCATTTAGACTACAATAAGCACATGGGTGGTGTAGATGGAGTAGA
Source organism: Pleurodeles waltl (assembly GCF_031143425.1). Taxonomy (NCBI): domain Eukaryota; kingdom Metazoa; phylum Chordata; class Amphibia; order Caudata; family Salamandridae; genus Pleurodeles; species Pleurodeles waltl. Next base: position 206,631,608 of record NC_090437.1, read on the forward strand.
TCAGAGGTCGGAACCTTATACTGTCGTTCATAATACTTGCATTTGGCATAAGATGTTGGCTGTCCATTTGTTCTATTTAGCAATTGTCAATGCTTTTGTTACATTCAAGGATTGCACTCCAGATGCAAAGATTACATTTGTTCACTTTCAGCAGTGTGTGATAGGCAGCCTTGTTGCAGTGGAACATGCAAGTGTTCCTAAAGTTGGAGCGGTAGAGGATGTGGCTAGATTGAACACTACTTTCCAGATGACATTTCTCTCATGCCTCAAAAGAAACAATCCCTGTAGGAGATGTAGAGTCTGTGTCAGAAGAGGCATGCAGAAAGAGAGTTGCATGTACTGCCTCGAGTGTCCTTCTAATCCAGAGCTATGTGTGCCCCCTTGTTTTAAATTGGATCATACGCAACAGAGTTATTGGAAGCAAAAGTGAGCTTAAAAGTGAACTGACTGGTCTGTATAATTTTATATTTTTGGCCATAATTCATGGTTGGCTTTAGAGTTCTGTATTTAGGTAGAGCTGTTGTGTTTGAAGTTATAGTTTTGTATCTACTTCCAGTTGGTTTTTGTTTTCTTTTTTGTTAAAAAAATGTGATGGTGGTGTGCTTGGACTGGTGTTTGGCTGGTGGTGTGCGTGGAAGGGCACTTGGCTGGCGGTGTGTGTGTGTGTTGACTGGAGCTTGACTGGCAGTGTGCTTGGATCAGTGCATGGTTGGTGGCATGCGTGAATCAGAATTTGGCTTACTGTGTATGACTAGAGACTTGCTGCTGGTCACTACACACACACTGCTGGTCAAATGCCAGTCCAGTCCAAGCTGTCAGCTGATGTGATTACTGTGTCAGTCATGTGGGCGTATGAAAGTGATGGGCTCTTGAATGGTGATGTCTGTTGATTTGACTGTTGCAATCTGCTGGTCCCGTGGCTTGCGGTGTGAATGGTCTTGTGTGTGTCACAAATGAAAGGTGTGTGAATGGCCTGTAAAACAGTTTTTGCCGTGACATGGCTTTACAGCTCACGAGCTGTGAGTCATTGGTTACGGTTTTTGACCTTTCAATTATGTACAGTGTATTTCATTTTTGTGAATTTTCTTATTAGTAAAATTAACATTTTGAACCTTTTACTCACCCTTGTGTCAAATCCAACCAATATGTGTGTGTACTTGAGGAAGGCGTGGCAATATTTTTCTGTTCACAGAAATGTGAGGAAAATTTGTTTTTTAGTCAAGGTTTGAGGTTTGCAGGGTATTCTTGGTAACAGAACGTGGCAAGAGCTACACAAGCCAGCATACCCTGGTTACTTCTAGGTGTCTGGTTTTTAAAAATGTACAAGTTGGCTATGTTTCCCTAGGTGCCAGCTGAGTTAGGGTTCAAAATCTAGAGCTACTCACATTGGAAAAAGAGGTTCAGTTTTGGGTGGGAAAATGCACCCATGTTGCATTTTGGGCTGTTTCCTGTTGCAGGAACTAGGTATGCCCACACAAGTGAGATGCCATTTTTATCGGGAGACTTGGAGAAGTGCCAGATCAAAGAAAGTTTGTGGCTACCTGTGGATTCTAGAACTTTCCATCATAGAAATATGGGAAACATTTGTTTTTAGTGAAAGTTTGAGGTTTGCATGGGATTCTGGGTAGCAAAAGGTGGTTAAAGCCACTCAAGCCAGCCCAACCTGGATACCTCTATGTGTATAGTTTTCAAAAGTGTGCAGGTTAGCTACATTTCCCTAGGTGCAAAGTGAGCTAGGTTCCAAAACTAGTGCTATCCTCATTGGAAAAAGAAGGTCAGTTTTAAGTGAAAAAGTGTGCTGCATCCATGTTGTATTTTGGGCTATTTCCTGTTGCGAGCACTAGGTCTATCCAGAAACCTGTGGTACAGTTTTTTTTAGTAGACTTGGGAGAATGCCAGGTGGAAGAACATTTGTGACTCCCTGTAGCTTCTAGAGCTTTCCATCACATAAATGTGAGGAAAAACAATTTTTTTAGTTAAAGTTTGAGGTTTGCAAGGGATTCTGGTTAACAAAACCTGGCGAGATCCATGCATGTCAGTCCACTCTGAATACCGCTAAACATCTAGTTGTCAAAAAAAGGTTCCAGTTGGCTGGGTTCCCCTTGTGCCAGCTGAGCTACAGTCTAAAATCTAGACACATTGGAAAAAAGGGTCAGTTTCGGGTAGGAAAATGCTCTGCGTCCATTTTGTGTTTTGGCCCAATTCCTAAAAAGGGCATGAGGTTTAACCACACAAGTGAGGTTCCATTTTTATCAAGAGACTTAGGGAAATGCTGAGTGGAAGGAGGTTTGTGGCTTCCCATGAATTCTAGAACTTCCCATCACAGAAAAATGAGGAAATATGTTTTCTTTCTCAAAGTTTGAGGTTTGCAAGGGATTCTATTCAACAAATTGTGGTGATGGTCATGCAATTCAACCCATCCTGGATACCCCTAGGTGTCTAGTTTTCAAAAACGTGCAGGTTACCTACATTTCCATAGGTGCCAGCTGAGCTAGGGTCCAAAACCTACAGCTACCCACATTAGAAAAAGAGGGTCCGTTTTGAGTAAATAAATGTCCATGTTCCATTTTGGGCTGTTTCTTGACGCAGGCACTAGGTCTATCCACAAAAGTGAGGTACCATTTTTATTGTGAGACTTTTGCGAGCAGGAAATAGTAGAACATTAGTTACTATCTATTGGAGTTTGCTGCATTTGTGCCTTTCAAATGTAAACCAGTGCATGAGAAATATGAAATTTTGAAATGCATCCTCTTAATCATACACTTGTACTGGTACCCACCAATTCCAAAATGTAGAAATAACCAATACTTCTAACCTCTATTTCCTGTGCCTATTTCAGAAATGCATACATTTTCTTGATACCCACTTTTCATTCTGCCAATTTCTCTATAAGAATTGTTCTAGACTCGGGACTCAATGAAATTCCATTGTACGGTGCAGATCAGTTGTTTGCTCTTGAGGCCTTCGGATGATTCTCGGAGAACCTACAAACACTAAGGGCCTCATTATGACCCTGGCGGGCGGCGGAGGCCGCCCGCCAGGATGCCGCCCTCCAAAATACCGCGCCGCGGTCAAAAGACCGCGGCGGGTATTACAAGTTTTCCCCTGGGCTGGCGGGCGGTTGCTGAAAAACCGCCCGCCAGCCCAGGGGAAAACGACCTTCCCACGAGGATGCCGGCTCGTAATCGAGCCGGCGGAGTGGGAAGGTGCGACGGGTGCAGTGGCACCCGTCGCGTATTTCAGTGTCTGCAAGGCAGACACTGAAATACTTTGCGGGGCCCTCTTACGGGGGCCCCTGCCATGCCCATGCCATTGGCATGGGCACGGCAGGGGCCCCCAGGGGCCCCGCGACCCCCCCTACCGCCATCCTGTTCATGGCGGCTTTCCCGCCATGAACAGGATGGCGGTAGGGGGTGTCAGAATCCTCATGGCTGCGGAGCGCGCTCCGCAGCCATGGAGGATTCACACGAGCAGCGGAAAGTCAGCGGGAGACCGCTGACTTTCCGCTTCTGACTGCGGCTGAACCGCCGCGGTCAGAATGCTCGTTGGAGCACCGCCAGCCTGTTGGCGGTGCTCCCGTGGTCGGTGGCCCTGGCGGCCACCGGCCGCCAGGGTCAGAATGACCCTCTATGTATCCCCACAACCACAGGGGTCTAGTGGATGTAATGGGATATTGCTTTTGTCAATATGCCATTGTGACAAAAATTTACAGATTGAAATGTTGTCTCAAATGCCCATTTTTGTCCTACTTATTTCAACATTTCTTTATTTCAACAGTTATATTCCTTGGGAAAACCTTGAGGGATTTACACATATGACCCCTTGCTGTATTTGGAATTGTGTCTAATTTTCAGAAATGTGTAGCTTTTCTGACTCATCGATGGTTTTACACTGATTTCCACCACAAACTAAATGTAGGTTGAGAGCACAAAAAATAGGGAAAACAGGCTACCTCTTAGAAAAATGGCAAAACTGTTGTACACATTTAGATATTTTGATTCAGCTCTGCATGTTCCTGGAAGCTTGGGAGATGGTGATTTTAGTACAGTAAATCGTTTGTGAATGTCATTTTTAGAGAAAAAAATTACGCTTTAATCTGGAGTGTTTTTCCCTATTTATTTTTTTAACTCAAAATGTTGCTATTTTGTGTCTATTTTTATGATCCCCTTCAGGGGAATCCATAAACCCTTGGTATCCTTGGACTCCCCATGATACCTTACCTAGAAAAATTGTTATGGAGCCCTAAGCACAAATTACCTCAAATAGCCAAAAGAAATGTGTGGGGGGGACCTAGCAGCAAAGGGGTTAAGGTACTTTTTTGCATGGTAGTCCCTCACAGTAGAGATGGTCCTTTGATTTTGTTCACCTAGTCAAATGCCTTTTTTGCAGATGATGTAGTATGTTGCAAACATCTGCAGTTGCTAATCAGACTTGCCTTCATTTTGCTGAGCAGTGTCGGAGGCAACATTTTTCTCATCCTTTTGCTGTTCCTGCCTCCTCCTTAGGGCTGTGACAATAACCTTTATCTTAACCTCCCCAAGTTTCTGATCAATCGATTTCAAGTTGTCAGAATGCATTAGCACAAATGAGTGTAAAGCTCCCCTAACATTCACCATTGTCAGCTCATCTAAAACAGCTTCATTGGTCAGTGCACACATGTGCGCGCTATAGGAAACATCTAATTGATTCATTTGACTTCATTACTCTACAGTCAAATATATATATATTTTTTTAAATATTGATATACTCATTGCTATAGGAGACATTCAAAGCAATAGAGGCTAACTGGTAGTACAAAACCTTTCCCAACTTAATCTATGGCTTCTGAGCATGATGACCAGCATAAGGGAATTCCAGAGAAAACAGCATAGAGTAGCACTGAAGATAAAGCTAAAGACTCCAGGTCTCCTGCCAAGTCTTTTGGTGTGGCATTTCTTCAGTATCCATTGCAGAGAAGAAACTATCATAAAAATGCCATATGTTCATTATGTGACAGGAAACTGAGCTGGGGAAGTTGTGGGAAATATTCAGTTGAAAAATCCCCAATGCACAAGCTTCCTAATGGTTTGCATGAAAGGCAATTCATGAAGTCGAACAGAAGAAAAACTCAGAAGAGCCGGCATCTTCATCTGCTGGAGCATTGCTGCATGCCTTCCGCCCTGACAGTGCATTACCAGAGGACAACCTGCACCCAGAGAAACATGAAAAGGAAGGTTGCTTCACCACTATTGGCTCGCACTGCCTTGTTTGTGGAATTGTGATCTTTGATGGAGAGCAGAGTGTGCCAGACCAAAGAAATCTGGGACTAGATGTACAAAGTTTTTTTACATTCAGAAACTGGCCAATTCCCAGAATCAGTCCATTTGCAAACATGAAAATGCATCTCTGTATGTACCAAGCCCGAATTGCAATTTGGTGACCTGTTACTAAATCGCAAAATGCTTCTTACATTTGGTTTTAGAAAGGGGTGTGTTTTGGGTGTCCCTTCCTAATACTGAATTGCAGTGCTGTACATGAATGTTTTGCCTCAGAAATGCTGTCGCAAAACATTTGCATTTTACCAGCAACTTCAAGTATTGAAAAGCAATCACAGTCATGATGGTCTGCTAACCCCAGCATGCCACAATCCTTGTGATTTTTCCAATTCCAAGACCTACCTCATTAATATTCATGAGGTAGGTCAGTTTGTGACCCACTGGGAATCATACAATGTGTAAAACACACATTTGTACATTGGTGTTTCCAATTACCAAATAGAGATTCTCAAAAATTCACTATTTGGTAATTGCAAACAAATGTTAGCGCATGTGGCCCTTAGTCCTTTTACATCAGCAAATATGCAAAAAATGTGTTTTTCTTTTTTTTAAGGCAAGTTCCTCTTCTACTTTTCCAGCTCTATTTTTGTTTCTTTTATTACCAAAAAAGTAAAAACACAAAAAAATAAAAAGCTTTGAATTTAAAATGGTGGATTCTGGAACTCACTTTATTGTTTTAAAAATAGATTAAAACGTATGTTTCCGATTTTAATGATCGTTAGAACTGGTGATATACATGAGGAGACATGGGTGGGTGAAACTGTATGTCAGGCAGTCAGCAACAAATTGCTTGAAAATAAGGGGCATATTTACAAGTACCTAGTGCCTCCTTTCGCTGCCCTAGCAACATTTGTTTTTGCTACCTCAGTGCCAAGGAGGCTTTTTCCCCGCACTAGATTTAAAAAGTGACACAATGCAAGCATTGTGCCACTTTGTAATCCTTTGTACCACATTATGTCCGTGCTAGGCATAATGTATGCAAGGGTACTTTCCACTTTTACGAGGCTCAGAAAAAGGTGCAGTGAAATTTACGAGATTTCACTGCACCTTTTTTCCCATCACTTTTACAGTGATGTTTTGCCTGCAGAACTTGTCTTTGTCCAAACCCTGCATCCAACCCACCACAGGTGGACAATCCATGATGTTTATGGCCCATGGCCTTACGCATTGGCTGATGCTTGATTGAGCCCTCTATTCCACTCACAGACACCTGATCCCTGCTGTACATGGCCTTCTTCCATGCACAATGAGAGTGAGCCTAGGGTCATGGCATGTGGTGAAGCCCTTCCTCTGGAAGTGTCCAGTCATTCACACTAAGGGGCATATTTATACTCTGTTTGCGCCGGAATTGCGTCGCTTTTTTTGACGCAATTCCGACGCGAAACTAACTCCATATTTATACTTTGGCGTTAGACGCGTCTATCGCCAAAGTCCATGGAGTTTGCGTCATTTTTTAGCGTGGACACCTACTTTCCGTTAATGATATGCAAGGTAGGCGTTCCCGTCTAAAAAATTGACTCCGAGGCATGTGTGCCGTATTTACACTCCCGGGCAAAATTCACGCCCGGGAGTGGGCGGGTCAAAAAAAATGACGTCCAGCCGCTTTTGCGCTGTTTTTTAGGGCCTGGTCAGGGCAGGCGTTAAGGGACCTGTGGACTCGGAAGGAGCCCAGAGGTGCCCTCCCATGCCCCCAGGGACACCCCCTGTCACCCTTGCGGACGCCCAAGGCTGGAGGGACCCATCCCAGGGACATTAAGGTAAGTTCAGGGAAGTATTTTATTTTTTATTTTTTTGTGGCATAGGGGGGCCTGATTTGTGCCCCCCTACATGCCACTATGCCCAATGACCATGCCCAGGGGACATAAGTCCCCTGGGCATGGCCATTGGGCAAGGGGGCAAGACTCCTGTCTTTGCTAAGACAGGAGTCATTTCAATGGGGGTTGGGAGTCGAAAAAAATGGCGCAAATCGGGTTGAGGCGAAAAATTTGCCTCAGCCTGACTTGCCCCTTTTTTTGGCGCCCAATCTCCATATTCCCCTACGCCGGCGCTGTCTGGTGTACGTCATTTTTTTCACGCACACCAGTCATTGAATAAATACGGCACCCGCATGGCGCTTCAGAATGGCGTTAGCCGGCGCTAATTTTTTTGACGCAAAACTGCATTAGCGCAGTTTTGCGTCAAAAAGTATAAATATGGCCCTAAGTGTGGGTGCAAGGTCTGGACTCTGGTCAAGTAGGAATCAGACTCTAATATCTGATTAGAGGTATGGCATTGGCTGAATGCTGCATAACCATAACAACTTTACTTAATAATAAACTCCCTTTCTTTGTTCACTAATTTTCAAGGATATCAGATCAGAGCATGTTCCCAGTTTCGAGTGTGTTCAAAAAATCACTATACAACAATAGCTTGTTCTTCTGGAGACTCCAACTTTAAACTAATTGGTAGTGCTTGGTATCACCTTACGTGTTTATACCAATCACTGCAAAAAACATGCTTTGCAGTGTATTGTATCCACTTGCAAAGACGAAAATATGAAACTCTTATTTTCTGCAAGGCATATCTCCAATATATTGGTTATCTCTCAGTTTATGTTACATGGACCCACATTGTGTTTTACGTCAGAGACAATGTAATTACCATAAAGTGAATATTTCTTTTTCTATACAATCACTGTTTCTTGGGGAGGATGTCTCATTCCCTTTTTCTAAGGTTCACAAGGACTCTATCATCATGAAGCAGACACCTGACCACTCCCTTTTCTGCTTGGCACATGAGTACTAAGATCTTGTGGTGTTGACAAAAATATGGTTTGAAAAATGTAAATATTATTTGTATTGGCATTTGTGAAATGAAATATCATGTTTCTGCCTTTGGTGGAAAAAAATTCAGCATGTGAGCAAACTGAGGTAATGATTGTGCTTTCTGGAGAGAATAATGTGGGTACAGTTACTGGTGTTGCTTCATCATTCAAAATGAAAGTTAGCATGACTTGCTTTTGACAGGGATGTTTAATTTTTTTCTATTCAGCTGCTATTCTACGAAAGTGTTGTTGTTAGTTCCATTCCACAACATTTCACACTGTGCCTCTGCTCAAGGCTGTGCTTTATCTAGAGACTTGTGCAAATGAGAGAAAAGGGCAAGACTTCCCTGAGGAGTCAGAGTGTCATATTTTCCAGGCTGCCACAAATCACCTTTACTTCCTTGGTTTGGGTGTGGTGCTACTAGATAGTCAAAGTGGTTAGGCCGACAGTCTCCAACCAGTGAGGGAACGTCTCAGTCATCCACACATGATGGTGATGCCACCCAAAAACCAGCAGTCTTAATCTTGGTAAGAATCCTACAACACTCTTATTGCTGAATTATTGAAATAGAATGCATGCATGCAATAAGATCTAAGAACTTTCATAACATAACATTCTTCTGCAAAACCAAAGAGCAATACATTCAATTACGTAGCATGACCAAGGATACAACACAGGATCAGCAGCTATCCTGACTTTAGAATACCTGCAGAGGAACTGGAAATCATTGATGGGTAGGGAAGTTGAGGTAAGTCAGAGCAGTAGAAGGGAGGCCAGAAGAACTCTGAAGTTGGGCATCCTTTCCTCAAACAGTAGCAATATTTGCAGCCTGTTGCCAACACAGGCCCCATGGCACTATGACACGAGTATGCCTGCATTGGGACTAGCTAGGTAAAAGTGTAATGAAATGTGGCTTTGCAAAGAATAAACTTTGTTACAAGAGAGGGTATCCTGGTTCTGAGTAGGTCCATGCTCTGCAAGTAGGATCAGTTGAAGATCCAGGTGTACAGTTTTTTGCCAAAATCCATAAGTGATACGGCTCTCCTGATACAAGTGATGCAGAGCGGAGAATCCCAGTTAGTTGACGGAAATTGAGATAGTGGGTGAGATAGGTTGGATCCTGGTAGTATAGTGCGTGAGTGAGCATCTTGAACTGTCAGAGTTGCTGAATGCGGAGGCAGTGTATTTTTTCTGAGGAGAGGTGTGATGTGTGTGCGGCAAGGAAGGTTGAGTACTAGTCTGGCAGCTGTGTTTTGGACAGTTTGCATTTTGTGTGGCAGGTGTGCAGAGATGCTGTAGTAGGGGGTTTTGCTATAGGCCACTCTCCATGTGATGAGGGCCTGGGTGACAGCCTTTCATGTGTCAGGAGGGAGCCATTTGATAACATATTTGAGCATGCAAAATATGCAAAAGCAGGCAATGATTTGATTTCTCATGGTGAGGTTGTTCTCCAGAATGATGGACAGGTTTCTGGGGGGGATTGGAGTGTGAGGGGTTGGGCCTAGTTATGTAGGTCACAATGTGGAGTCCTAGGGTGAGTTACTGTTGCAGAATATCATCACTTCTGTCTTGTCACATTGAATGTGAATTAGTTATCTTGCATCGAGTTAGCTATGTTGGTCATAAACATATTTAATTTACATTTGGTGGTGTTGGTGTCTTCTGAGAGGGCTAGGATCATCTGGGTGTCATTGGCGTAAATGATGATGTTGAATCTGTGGGTCTGAATGATACTTGCTAGAAGAGTCATGTACAAGTTGAAAAGAGTGGGGCTGAAAGAACCTTGCCAAACTTTGCAGTTGAGGTCTTTGGGTCCTGAGGTAAATGGAGAGAACTTGACCAGTTGTACATTTTTCGTCATGAAAGAGGGTATTTACTTGAGAGCTGATCCTTAGATTCTTGCATTGTAGAGTCTGGAGATGACTATGTGTGTGCTAGGAAACTACAGGATTTCCCTGTAAAATGTGAAATATGGCACACATGTGCCCTTCTTCTTTCATACAGTGAATCAAGGTGGCTTGATGTGCAGTGTTGTGTGCATGTTTGTAAAATAGGACCCATAGGGGATTTAATGCACTAATGTCATGCAAGAAAGTACAGAAAGGCAGCTTGGTATGTTGTGCTGCATGAAAGGTAGAGTACAGGAATGTGTGAGGTTAAACCTTATATGGGGCATTACATCTCTCAGCTAGTGCTAGGGCACAAACTGAAGCCTTGCGCAAATGCTTGGGTATCTGCAGTGGTGCTAGTCAGCACATTTTGCATCAGTACAGGCAGAGAACCAGAATGCACTGTATAATGTCAAATGTGGTCCCTTCCTTTCCTCTCCCTTTCAGGCAGGGCTGCGCATCAAGCTGCCTAACTGTCTTGTGTCATGTGAAAATAACAGGAAAATGCCCCCTAGTGAATAATGAGGGAGTGCTATCAGTATATATGTTCTGCCATGTGACAAGTAACAATAGTACAACATGGGCATATTCACTTGTAGAAACATGTGGTCTACAAATCCATGTATACTTGAAAGTGAAGGAAAACACTGGCCAAATGTAACAAAAGCTACTTATGTTGTTGTCCAATCATGAAATCTTTGTAACTCATCCCTATTTCTTTCCAGCGGGACAAACAAGATCACCTAGAGATTAGCCTGTCTGTGATGTTGAACCTGTTGATGACACCATTCTACCAACCGTGGATGAAGACACCTTCCAACAACTCCTGGACACATTTGAAGCAATTCCTTCGGTTTGCCAATGGAAGACAATATTGTTGGGTCTCCAGATGAACCAACCCAGATTGGACATGAAACCTCAGCATATCATAAAACAACTGAGGACCCATAGGTTCCATTCCAATGGTGAGTGGTAGGACTTCAGCAGCGAATGGTTGATGAAGTCAAGTTGGGGATGAATACTATAGCGGGCACACTTGAAGGTGTCCATAGGTGTCTTGACCCCAGTTAGGGGTTGTCAAAGGGAATTACAGAGGCCTACTTTTGGCTTCATGGGATTGATGACTCCCTAGCTGACATTGCTGGTGCCATGATGCAGAAGGAAAAACAACACCATCCTTCATTATCTGACACCAGTTATGCTGTGCTGTTAGGCAGCTGGGAACCATCCATTTATTGGTCAGTCCTTGGAAACATGACTACAGTTCTTAGATCATACTTTGGAGGTCAAGATGGATTTCTTAGTGGCATCAATGAGAGCCTTCAATAGCAACGTCATTGCTGTGCTGTCCAACTACCAAGCCCTTGCCAGGCACTACCATTGTGCCTTACTGGTATTCCTAATGCAATTGGGAACACATTGTTTTCCTCTGATGTTTGTGTTTCAGAGGCAAGTACCATTATTCATCTGCCTCCCATTCCAACACCACAAATTCCAGGGAAAGCAGAACACTCATCAGAGGAGGAAGATGTACAGTTCGCCCAAACCAGAACTTACCAATAAGCATTTGTGAATACCCTTTGGCCAGTTTTATGATCTGTCCTCTGTAGAACATCATGCCACTTTCTTTGGAACCCACTACAGTACTCTATGTTTGTGCAGTATTTAATCTTGTCCACCTGCTCTCATTAAATATCATGTATATATGTTAACGGCAATTTATTCATCCAGACATTTCTCATGTAACACATGTAAATGTGAAGTCCCATTTTTAGCTACATGTATTTGGAACCTCTAAACATTGGTATGTGGCACTATTTGATAATTGTGAAAAAGCATACTTCTTACATGATGTGATGTGAGAATCTGAACCTTGTTAATAATAAAACATGTAAAAACCGAATACAAGATTTGTACGGTCTAAGCTTGAAGGTCTTCTTTCTTATTGTAAAAAAAAATAAAAATAAAATCTTATACCTAAAGAAGAGGTACCTAAAGTAAAAAGTGCACACTGTCTTTGAATGTGCAACTGCAACAATTACATACATTCCAATGGTAGAATGAGCAATGTGTAGTGCCTCTATGTAATGTCAAAGTGATTCACCAAGCAACATCATCTTGATAGGCACACAATGAGGTGATTGCGAAGTACACAAATATTACCTTAATAAGGGATGTGTGAGGTTTGTGACCCCCAAACCTCCGTTACACACATCCCTATAAAGGCTGCTATGAAAATATCCCATCATCATGGCATAATTTACATAACTCACTAGTCACACAAAAGTTTATCATCAATACATTTCTCTGGATGGCTGTACCAACACTAGCCAGGTACTCATGCCCATATTCCTCATGGATTTGCACTGTACATGTGCCAAACAAGGATGCACAAGGGCAATGTAATACCTTGAATGAGAGTTACCAAGCCATTCAAGGTCACCTTGCATGGTCCTGTGTGTCATGGTAAAAGTGGAGTAATGCAACACAGGCTAAAAAGATAGCCTTTCATTACTCTGCCCCAGAATGGCAATACATGTGTTAAATATGAGTGCATCCACACATCCACATTTAAAAATATTAGCACACACACATCTTGCATAAGTGGCAGAGTACAGAATCTGTAACAATGCTACACCCCCCCAGGGGAGGGTAAATGAGGTATATAGTTAAAACGTCTTGTTGTGTCCTTTTTCAAAGTGAGCTGCATTATGTGGTACACTCATCAAGAAGTAAATGCCTATGAGGATATATTTTGTCTGGGCAGGTGTCACTTTGTGCACAACAATAATCCAGGCAACAATACCGGCCCCCTTGCACTATGGTGCCAGGGTGTCTGTGTTGGCGCTAGGCTGTAGTTTGTGTGCTAGCGGAGAAAGAGAGCTGCAATTTGTTGTATGATGTCAAATCCAACACTTACTTGCCCGTTCCCTTTCATGCAGTGAAGAGATTACCTGTGTTGTGCTGTGTTTCAAATCAAATACTGAGACCCACTTCCAGTGTCTAAAGGATGGATATGGGTAGATACATTACACTAATGTGAGGAAGACCTATAGTTGTCAAGAGGAGTCTTGGTACTATATACTCCAGACTATTTGAACATCATGTGCTCACATAACACAACAGAAGGAGCTTAAAACAAAGAAATACTATTAACGTAAAGAAGAATTTATTTACATGGAAAATATATCATCTAAAACAACTAACAAATCCTATCTAACCTACACTATCATTAAAACCATCCTATCCTACCTAATCTACCACATAACCTATATTAACATCTATTAACACATGAGAAGATACATTTCAGCTACCCACCCCCTTAATACACCCATGTCAGTACAATACAAACATAAGTTACCTCCTAAACATATACTAACTAAACATATAAGCCTTAACAAATCTATATTTTTGTATTTTTGTATTTTTATATTTTTGTGTTTTTAAACACAAAACATTCACCCTAAACTCTAAAAAGCTTAACATTATAAAAACGTACACAAAAATCCTAACTAAAAACATCTTACTTAACTATATCTAACCTACACTATTCCTAAAACTGCACTAAACACTAACTATGAACACTTAAAATGCTAATTAAAATGATAAAAAGGGTGGGGATGTTCAGAGGGAGAGTCATGGCTCATATCTGGGTTGAAATGTTCATCAGTGCTGCCTGGCACTTCAACAAGGTCTTACTTTTTATTTTTTGCTCTTTGACTGTCTTGGCCATTCACCTTTCTATTCTATCCATTCTTTAGATAGATTTTAAGTACATGTGGTGATATGTAGCACCTACCTTTTGTCTTTGAACTGTCATTGTTGGCTGCTGTACACCTGATGGTCCAGGGGAGGGCTGTGACATGCTTGCCACCTGAGTAGACTCCTGAGTTCCCAGGTGTGTCCTTTTACTCAGTGACCTGGTTGAGGCAGCCTATATACCTGCTGTCTTTCCTTTCTCATGGGTACGTCCCATCTTCCGGAGGGCATGGGCTATTTCCTGAAGCGGCCTATCAAGACCTTTGCAAGACTATGTTTTTTGTCATATTTGCTGACATATGAGCTAGGGAGAAAACCGCACGTCATTGTATGCCATGTTCTGTATGTACATCTCTTATTAGCATAGCAAATTCACATTGTCATGACAGTCCATACTCACAGATGATATTGATGTAGGTAAATGTTCAATATACCTTAATTACAATGAAATTTCCAATTACAATATGTTCATCAATCAAGATAAAGGTCAGTGTGAGTTGACCAAATTGTCTTTAGTCACAATATACAACCACACATTTTACTTGTACCACTGATCCCTACTCATACTGATATTTGAATAGAAAAATAAAAAGCATGAGCTAGATGTATAAAGATTTTGAGCTGGCCTTACTCCTTGTAAGGGGCAGCCAGGTCAAGACAAACCTAAGTGAGATGTGTGAAGGTAAGCAAGGACAGCTTTTGTGAATATCTTTAGCTATCTGCATACATTGCTGACTTGCCTTACTATGTGTCGGGGAGGCATTGGTGCTAGACCTAGAAATATGTCAAAATGCACAAAGTCCACAGGTGAGTCTAAACCAGGAGAAAGGTTATAATTTCACATTATCTGTACTTCATTCTCGGGGGGCGTGGCCGGCAGCCGATGAGGCTGCAAGCTTAGCGCGGAGCTCCGGGGCTGCTATCGGGTCCCGGCCTTCACTAACACCGTGCAAAGTTCACCGGACCATCAGCTACCCGCTGAAATCAACTCCGGTGGGCGGCTGGCATCTGGGGAAACCGCTTCCAAGGAGATTCCGCCCCCGTAAACGCGGCAGCAAGCGAACTCCCCGGAAGGCCAGGAAAAGACAAAATGGCAACCGCACCCATCAAAACAGCCTACTGAGGAGAAGGGAGAGAAGCGGAGGTCTGGAGCTCCCGCGATGACCAGAGGCTAACCACCGCGGCCTGGGGAGCCCGTTGGGAACATTTGGACCCCCGGGATGAACAAGGAAATCCAGTGAGTGTAGAAGCGCACGGGCAGGGGGAGCTGAAAATCCACATCTGGGCCCAGAGAAAGGGTTGGAGCTTGGCTGCCCGGAGGACGGGGTGAGCAAAATGACTGGCCCGGAATACCTCCGGCCAAACGAGCTCCCAGATAAAAGAAAAAGCACAGCAGGGGGGTACCACGGTGGGGAATGAGGAGCAGGACCTCCTTGCATCAAGAGCACTAAACAGTGCAGGGCCTCGGTGACACCCCCGGTCCGGGCCCCCCCCTCTGACTCGGACCAGGTGACTCCCCCGGCAACCCCAGAACTGTAAACAAGGGGGAAAGAACAAGAAGAGGGATCCCTTGCTTGCTTATTCTTGGGCACAAAGCATTACCAACGTAAGAAGAGGAACAAACAACATCCCCTACACCTGCAATTGGTCGTCCTTAATTAGTGCCGGAACCCACCCGTTGCGGGGGGACCACCTGCCGGGGCAAAGGCGAGCCAGCAAACGGGGAATACCTGCCGAAAAACCTTGGATGCCCCCGGGAAGGCCTAGTACCCAACTACATCGCCTAAAGGACCGAGGTTAGTCCACCTACGTGCCTTAAAACACACACGATCTTGGGCTTAAAAGCGCACAAACTGAGTGGAGTCGCATCCAGAAAACGACATTGCAACCCCCATACAGTACTGGCCCAGAAGGGAATGGGTCATTGAACACACTTCGCATTTCGTCCACCCCTCTCTCCCCTGGGTTTGAGAGGATCCTACCAACGTTGCCCGCAAACGGGGGAATCAAAGCGGAAAGGTAGGGGAGTTCCACCTCCCCCTTGATCGGAATCTGGGAGAAGAGGAGGAAGCCTAGGGAGTACAAAAAGGATCAGCCGGGCGGAATCCATTGACTCAGACCCCCTCCAGCATTTTGGGCGTACAACTCATCCCTCCCATTCACAGTACTGTATTAAACATGGGGAAACCTAAAAAACTTGAAGACCAAAACCAAACGGAGTCCACAAATGTGAAACACCCTAATCAACCCACCAACCCAGCCAGCACAGACAATTTGACATCTCAAGAAACAACGCTGGACACAGTCCTCCTAGCCATTAAAGAATCCCGTGAAGCACTTGAGCAAAAAATTGACAATCTGTCGTCGGACCTCTCACTGTTACGAGATGACCACTATAATCTGAAAGAGAGAGTTGGGACGAACGAAAAATCTCTATCTGCAGAATCCCTAGCACAACAAGCAGCATCTAAGGAAATAGCACATTTCACCGCCCGAATGAAAACATTAGAAACCAGAGCAGAAGATGCAGAAAACCAAGCACGCAGGAACAACCTCAGACTTATTGGGGTGTCGGAAGGCTCGGAATCCTCAGCAGACAGCACAGAATCCTTTTTGGAAAATGGGATTAGGAACACAGTGGCCTCTTTGGGCCTTTCGGCCTACTTTGCAATAGAAAGAGCCCATAGGATACCCAGCAGGGCACCACCACCAGGAGCTAGACCACGCCCAATCATAGCAAAACTGCTGCATTACAAAGATAGAGACTATATACTCTCACAATCATGGCTACTTGGCAAATCTTTATGTAACAATCAGCGGGTTATGATCTTCCCGGACTTCACGAAAGAAACCCAGGCGCAAAGGGCCTCTTTCCACGAACATAAACGTACTCTGCGAGAAAATGGGATAAAGTATGCGATGCTCTTCCCCTCCAAGCTCAGAATAGAACATGAAGGAAAAGCGCATTTCTTCTTATCGCCTCATCTGGTGGGGGAGTGGCTGGAATCCCTGAACATGACCGCCTCGGACCCACCCCCAGATCCCCCCGCAAGCCAGGGAAGAAATGCAGCAGATCCTCTAGGCGGGTTACGGAGGCAGCCACCCCAAAACATCAATCCCTCCGGGAGATGTGAGATGCCGTGGACGCAGCCGCTGCCCTGAGCGGGGGGACCTGCCATAGACCTTGGACCTCTGGCAGCCTCTCGGACCTTGATTCTAGCTGCAGGGGCTCTTTGATATCCTCGCGGTACACTACTACCAGCTTCCCCAAAATAACACCAGGAACCTCAGAAGAAATAATATGATCCTACTGTGTGCAGACCGTTCTGTCCATGAGTACCTAAGCAAACTTAATTAACTTTGACTGTGGTCCCAGTACAACTCTCGCCCCAGCAAATTGTAAAAAATTGTGACAAAAGCGGATACTATAAAGAATTGACCATGATGCGGCCGGGCACCGAGAACGGCTTGGGACACATGCTCTCGGCCCCTGTCACGCCACCCACCTATAGGATATTATAATAGGAATGTTAACGGTTTGAACAGGAAGAGTTTTCGTTGCCAGTCCTGGGGAGTGGGAGTTGGGGTATACGTTCGTTCAATTAGTTTTAGGGGGACATCGTGAAATGAGTCCAATAGCGATAAATAATTCTCAAACTAGACACCAGACAGGTAATTGTAACAGCGAAATGCCCTTGAGGTCTTCCCTTAATAGCAGCCAACAACCATTAAATCAAGGCTATGACCTCAAAATACAAATGAATAACCTGGAACGTCAGGGGGTTAAATAATATGTTGAAGCAGTATAAAGTATATAACTACCTCAAACGCAGAGGGGCACACATAGCTATATTGCAAGAAACTCATTTACTTGAGCAGGAGGTTATGGCACTTAGGAAAAGATGGACAGGCCAAATATTCGCAACTAACTATTCGGCGTTTGCAAGGGGAGTTCTGGTTTGGGTGTGCCCCGGCGTTCCATTACAGGCTCTACACACAATCTTAGATAAAGATGGGAGGTATGTTGTGATCACAGGAAGACTAGTACATGACCTACACGTAAGGCTAGACACAGTACTAATATACCCGATACTACAAACCACTGTGGTATCAGCCGAGTATTTGGGTCGCACAATATCAGATCATAATCCCCTACTGGTTTCACTGGCGTGGAATAGAGAATGTCCGGTGATCCCTTCTTGGCGACTTGGGACGTAGGCACTAGAAGACAAGGCTTTCAAACACTTCCTTCACAATAGTATCAGGGACTATTTCAAACTAAACACAGGAACAGCATCCTCTAGATCAATAGAGTGGGAATTAACATAGTAACCAGAGGCAACTGTATTGGGGAGAGCGTAGGAGTTTGTAGATCTATTGAATCTGAGCTTAAAAAACTCAAAGACTCCCTAAGAGACACCAAGCATAAGCACCCCAGACACCCTGAGCTGACCCCCCTTTTGAATGAAACTAAAACGAAAATAGCTGAAGAAAACATTAGGCTCTCTCGCTTTGATTATAACCAGTACTTAAGTAGACAACACGCCGAAGGAGACAAGGCAAGCGCCTTTCTGACATGGCTAGCCAAACCCTCTAAACAACAAACTACCATACTCAAAATTGAGAAATGCCCAGGTGACAGAGTACTTGGCCAAAAGGAAATAAACACCTGCTTCTTCGAATACTACGCCTCCCTATATGCATCCCCTACCAACTCAATCAGTATCACCAAGATTATGGAGTTGGAAGCACTTGCTCTCCCCAAACTAGGAGTCGAAGAAAGCGCGACCTTAGCTGCCCCTATAACAATAGCAGAAATCAAAACAGCAATACAGGGCATGGCAAAGGGTAAAGTACCGGGAGCAGATGGACTCCCTGCAGAGTTTTACCAACTATATCAGGTCACACTAGCTCCTAGACTCTGCACACTATACACAGAAGCGTGGCATAATAACAGATTACCCCAATCTACTAACGAGGCCATAATGATCCCCTTACTAAAACCAGAAAAACCACCTACTGATGTTCGTTCCTACCGAGCACTATCTATGCTGAACCTAGATTACAAAATATTAAGTCGGATATTAGCCAATAGACTCTTACCCTTCATGACCTTATTGATTCACCAGGACCAGTCGGGATTCATCCCACTACGCAGCACAGCACAAAACATTGGACGCTTAGGGCCAGATGTAGCAAGACATGCTTTTGCGAGTCTGAAATTGCGAGTCGGTGCGACTCCCAATTTCAGACTCGCAAAAGCATATGCAGAATGGTGTCTCAGACACTTTCTGTGACTCGCTATGGGGTCGCAAAGACCCACCTCATTAATATAAATGAGGTTGGTCGCTTTTTGCAACCCCATAGCGAGTCCCTGCACTCACAGGGATGGTGGCCTGCTGAAGTCAGCAGACTTCTATGTATGTGACTGCTTTTTAAATAAAGCAGTTTTTTTTTCTTCATTTTGCAGCCCGTTTTCCTTAAAGGAAAACGAGTTGCAAAATGAAAAAAATACCGAAACCATTTGGTTTCGTTTTTTCAGAGTAGGCAGTGGTCCATAGGACCACTGCCTGCTCGGAAAAAATATTTTTGTCGACATTCACAAAGGGGAACGTGTCCCATGGGGACCCCTTCCCTTTTGCAAATGAGTTACCACCAGTGTGACACTGGTGGTAACTGCGAGTTGCTTTGCGACCACATTCGCGGTCACAAAGCAATTCTGAATTGCGATGCGAGTCGCAAATAGGAAGGGAACACCCCTTCCTATTTGCGAGTCGCATTCCCAAATTGCGAGTCGGTACCGACTCGCAATTTGGGAATGAGCATCGCGTGAGGCCGTTTGAATGGCGCAAACTGCAATTTTCGCAGTTTGCGACATGCAAACGGCTTGCTACATCTGGCCCTTAATCTCAGTACTTCACTCTGTGCCTTCTACCATACCTCATGCAGCAGTAATCTCAATAGACATAGAAAAAGCCTTTGATAGCTTAAGGTGGGACTACCTTCAGCAAGTTATGTTCAAACTGGGACTAGGAGAAGGTTTCACTCGCTAAATGAAAATATTATACACAAACCCCACAGCAAGAGTACGCACAGGCAGCACTTTCTCCGAGCCTTTCAAAGTGGGAAGAGGGACCAGGCAAGGCTGCCCACTCTCCCCTCTTTTATTTGCTATAGCTGTTGAACCTCTTGCTCAAACAGCAAGATCCAAAAAGTATTTCGAGGGCATCCCAATTAATAACTGGACACATCACATCGCCCTCTACGCAGATGACATGCTACTTTTTCTCAAGAACCTAGTTATGGACCTACCAGGGGCGATAGATATCCTAGAAAACTTCGGAATAGCCTCTGGACTCCGGATTAATTTGAGAAAATCCTCCATTTTCCCATTGTTCAAAGGCACCCGGAGAACCTCTGACACTAGGGGTTTACCCTGGTCACCGAATACATTCAAATATCTAGGAGTCAACATTTATCACTCAGTAGAAGACTTGCTGGAGGGGAATATACAGGGAGCAATTAGGTGAATTAAAGATAGCATGCACTTCTGGAGCACCCTGCCACTAACGATCTCTGGGAGAGTAGATCTGCTTAAAATGATTGTATTACCCAGACTTCTATATTATTTCTCCACGCTTCCACTCATAATCCCGAAGTCTGTATTCAAGAACATAGATTCTATAATTGCAAGCTTTGTTTGGGGACCTTGCAGACACAGAATAGCACTCCACACTCTTCAAAGACCTACCATGGAGGGAGGCTTAGGCGCCCCAGACATAGAAATCTACTATTGGGTGGGACAAGTACAATGGTTGGCAAAATTGATTAATAAACCCCCACTCGCAAAAGATTTACAGATACCATTAAATTGTCCACTAGAAAAAATCTTACATATTGTATTGAACCCCTGAAAACAAAAAGAGCCACTCCCGCTGGAGTGGGAAGCGACGAGACACTGCTGGGATCTCTACTTAAAACACTCTCATACAAAGACCCCCTATGCAACTGAAATCCCTCTGAGGTCATTGAATTGACTCCCAGGAAATCAAATCACCAAACATGTCAACAAATTAGTCCCATATAATATAACGAAACTGGGTGACTTATTTCACAACGGAAAACTTTGCTCTTATGTTGAGCTACAAGATCGATTTGCCCTCCCACCCAGATTGTTCCTCACTCACAACGCTCTCATTAGAACCATTCAACTGTGGAGCGCAGAGTAGATTTGTGGAGGCAGAAGCATGGAGATGCGAGAGAGGGTACGTGTGTGAATTACGTTCACGATAGCTGGTCCCGTATTGATCGCTGGTTGGGCACAAGAGACGTGGAGGCCTGGACGAGATCGGTAGATCATCTTCCTCGCACTCTATCTGACCACTCGCCGGTTAGATTGGTGTTGGAGATACCCAGCGAGTTGAGCCAGTCGTTCATGTGGCGTTTGCCCTGCGGGGCACTCCGTGATGCGGCCTTTCAGGCGGAGGTGCGCGAGGCTATTGTGTTGTTTTTCGCTGAGAATCGGGGTTCAGTGAGGTCGGCCGGTACATTATGGGAGGCATTTAAGGTAGTCATTAGGGGAATATGCCTTTCGAAACAACATGGAACATTGAAGGCCCTGAGGCGGGAGATGGCTGCCATAGAGGGGAGACTTGTGGAGTTGGAGCGGCGTCTGACTGAGAGTTGGTCGGGCGAGGTGCTAGCAGAGATCCGACGAGAGGTGTCCTTCTATGAGGAGGCCTCCCTCAGAGAAGTTTGTTTTACGGGGAGGCATGCGCGGGTTCGCCGCTATGGAGAGGGAGAGAGAGCTGGGCGCACGCTCGCTGATATGCTGCGCAGGCCTTGGGCCAGTAGCTATGTCACTGAGGTTATTGGCACTGAGGATGAGAAGGTGACTGGGACGAATGGTGTAATGCAAGTTTTTACAGAGTATTTTGCGCAGCTGTATGCTGCCCCGGAGGGCCTGGACGTGGCAGCTGCGCAGACGTATTTTGCGGATATTGCGCTTGTGTGGTTTGATGAGGCACACAGGTCGTACCTGGATGTTCCGTTTTCTGTGGAGGAGGTGGCGGTCCGCGGCCTGCCTGGCGATAAGTCTCCTGGTACTGATGGCCTGACCCCAGCGTTTTATAAGGAATATGCGGATATTCTCGCCCCGTGCCTTCTGGAGGTATACGCGGAGTCCGTGCAGACTGGGTCCCTTCCTGCTTCGCTCCGGGAGGCTTTTTATAGTAACGATTCTTAAACCTGGGAAGGATCCGGCTCGATGCGACTCGTATCGCCCACTCTCTATGATCAATATTGACAACAAAATCCTGGCAAAAATGATTGCGGCACGTTTGCAGCCGCTCCTTCCCAAACTGGTGCTCCCGGATCAGTCGGGTTTTGTCCCCGGGAGGTCCACATGTCACAACTTGCGTACTTGTGTACATTTTTTGCGGTGGCGGGCTCGCTGGGGGCGAAGGACAAGGCAGCGGGGTTGTTTCTTGATGCCACCAAAGCTTTTGACTCTCTGGCATGGGAGTATATGTTTACGCTTCTGGCCCGGGTAGGTCTCAGCGCGCCGTTTGTGCAGTTGATTAGATTATTGTACACCCTGCCCACCGCTCGGTTGCGTCTCAACGGGTGTGTGTTGGCCCCATTTCCTGTTGCTCGCGGTACGCGTCAGGGCTGTCCGCTGTCCCCGATACTTTTTGCGGCGGCGATGGAACCTCTGGCTGCTGGGCTGCGACAGAAGTATAATGATAGGGGTTTGCAGTTCCGACAGAGGCCTATCTTGGTATCTATGTATGCTGATGACATTGTGTTGTATGTGCGGAATCCCGATCGAAACTTGGACATTTTATTGGACGAGATCGTGCGCTTCGGCGCCTTTTCTGGCATCACGATCAACTGGTCGAAGTCGGTGGTCTTGCCTTTGACTCCGAGTGTGGTGAAGTTCGATTCGCGGTATCCCATGGCTTGGGCGGAGGGCCCGGTGCGCTATCTGGGAGTTCAGCTCTAAGCTGTGATGTTGATACACTTTGGCTGGCTAATTACGGTGCTGCAATGTCGTGGCTAGAGGAGAAGATTGAGACTTGGCGTGCCCTCCCATTATCGTTAATTGGACGTATCGCCATTACGAAGATGGTGGTTCTTCATAAATTCCCGTATCTATTCATTAACCTCCCACTTCCGCTCACGCTGGGTTTCCTGTGATGCCTGCGCTCTGCGCTGATTCGCTTGGTATGGGCAGGACGCCGGCCCCGCATCTCTTCGGAGAGGCTGACGCTGCCGTTCGAGTTGGGTGGGCTTGCTGCTCCGGATCTGGAGTTACACTATAACTGTGTGCAAGCGCACTTTGCATACTACTGATTGCGTCCGATTCGATACTTGCCGCATCTGGCGCCCGAGAGCGATGCGGTGTGGCCGGATGGGTTGCTGCGTGCTTGGGGGCCGGGCTCGGTCTCGACCTAAGGGTGTTGATACGGTGGCATGTACAGCGAGAGCGTGGGGGATGCTGATGCAGCGTTCTGGGGTTAATGCACCGTTTGCTCCTTCGTTGCCTGTTATGGCGGTCGCCGATGCTCAGATGTTCCGGGACGGTGGTGTGCGTGGTTTTCTTCGGGATGCGGGCTTGACGGGGCTGGGGGACTGGTTTGTGGATAGTCGCCTGATTAACCTTTCGTAGGTACTAGATGACAGTGGCGGGACGGCGTTGCAGCGAATGTATGCTCTCAGGGTTAGTGCTTTGCTGCGGGCTTGATTTCCAGGCTTGCCGGAGGCACCCACGGAGTTCCGTGCTCTGGAGGTGCTGTGCTGCGCACGGTCGCTGAGTAAGCTAGTTACCAAACTGTATAGCTGCATACAGGAGCAGAGAGGCGGCTCTGGGGAGTCTTCTAGGGTCAGGTGGGAGAGAGACGTGGGGGAACCTATCACAGAGGCAATGTGGCGAGGCTGCTGTACCCACATGAGAGTGCTGTCCCCGAATTATAGGCTACGGCTGCAGCATTTTAAGTTTTTGCATAGTTTATATTATACTCCCAGCGGGCTCCACTCCATGGGCCTGAGCATGGATGCATGCTGTGAGCACTGTCATGCACCGGACGTGGGTTTTCTGCACCTGGCGTGGGAATGTGCGGAGGTTCACGCTTTCTGGGTCGAGGTTTTGCATTCAATTGCTGTGGTAACTGGCTCTGAGATACCCATTTCCCCTAGGGTTGCGCTGCTTGGGTGTGTGAATGAGATTAAGGGGCCGCATAGGCGGCTGGTGGGCTTACTTTTGCTATTGGCCAAGCGCAGAGTTGCCATGTGCTGAGGCAGGGGGCGGGCGCCGCGTAGGTTCGAATGGCTGCGGGATGCTGCCTTTTGTCAAGATCAGCTGATGGTCTTTTGGGAGCTTATGCCTGAAGGTTCCCGGCCGAGGGATATTTGGGCTCCGCTGCGTGAGTACCTGACGTCCAGGAATGAGCAGGCAGAATGATGTGTGTTTGCCCGCGTTTGATGCTTTCCCTTACCCTCCCTTTCTGGGTTAAAGATTGTGTTTAGTTGAGGTCGGCTGGTGTAGCCTGGTTTGTGCGCCCTACCTGCCTTTCTTGTTGTTCTTTTTGTTGCTTCACCCCTCTTTTGTTGGTATATCAACTTCGATGTTTGATACGACAATCAC
This sequence comes from Pleurodeles waltl, assembly GCF_031143425.1. NCBI lineage: Eukaryota > Metazoa > Chordata > Amphibia > Caudata > Salamandridae > Pleurodeles > Pleurodeles waltl. The sequence goes on from NC_090437.1 coordinate 206,656,020, forward strand.
TCCTGGACTAAATATGCGGACTGTGTCGACTGGAAGCCCGGCGGGTTGGACCGGAGATGTGGCTCCCGATCTTGATGCACAATGCGAGAAACCCTTGGAGTTTTGCTGACCGGGATAATCCTGAAGTTGAGGAGGGTTGTAGTATGTATAGTCTGTTGCTATAATGGGGGGGAACCGTTTCCGTTGTTGCCTGTTCTGTATCATGCAAAACTCAATAAAAATATAATAAAAATAAAAAAACTGTGGAGTGCAGGACCCTGCGAACCCCCCATCCATGGGGGTTGCAGCCTCCTCTGCTCTTTAGGAGACCAGAGGGGGATCATTTCAGGGGTATGTAAATCTATCCAGAACAGCACTTGCACTCCGCTAAATAAACTCAAGGCTAAATGGCAGATAGATCTTGACACCACATTAGAAGATACCCGATGGGCTAGAATCACATCCTAAGTCTATGCAGTATCCAGGAAAGCAAGATTCAAACTGATAAACTTGTATATTTATCATAGAGCATATTTAACCCCCAAATGATAACCAAAATATATAACACAAATAACTCCTGTTGCCCTCGATGCGCTGAACTAGCAGCAGACCTAATGCACATGCTATGGAACTGCCCTCAAATTAACTCGCACTGGATAGAAGTATTCAGGAAAATAGCCATCTGCACTGAAAGACCGCGCCAACCCCAATAGTAGCAATTTTGGGGTATTTCCCTCGCCCGTCGACGCATAAAATCTCAAACAAATTCACAGGCTTGGCACTGATTTTAGCGAAGAGATAGATAACCTCACATTGGAAAGACCCAGGTGGTCCGCTGGTAAATAGATGGCAGGGTGCATTGGAAAAATGGGCTGAAACAGAGGGCTTAGTGTTACTGAAAGAAGCATTACGGGGCCAAAGACCGAGAGAAAATGCCACACAATGGGACTCATTGCTGGAAAACTTAAAGACTATAGATGCCCTATCCACGGAGGAAGACAATTCAACATCGGACTCGGACCCTGAAAAGATAGCTACAACTACTTCATAAAATTTCTTGGAACAACGCTCTACCTCATGACTTAAGAGATCTGTCGTAATAAGATCCTTATTTGATGTACTAAGTGCACGATGGGGGGAGGGAGGGGTTGTGTAGCTGGGGAATATCTTAGAAATGTTTATGATTCATGTTATCACCTTTATAAAAGCAAAAATAAGAAATATTAAAAAAGAATCTGTACTTCATTCTCCCTGTGCTGCATTCTTTCAGCCCACAAAGAAAGAGGAAAAAAGCCTCTCTGCAATGTGTTTGTGCAGGTAAGCATGCATACCTGCCCAAAAACTATTTTGCCTACACTGCAGCCCCCCTTGCACCATGATGAAAGGATCCCTGCATTGGTGCTAGGCAAGCAAAAGGACACCACTACTAGGAAAGGGCAGGAATGCACAGTATCATGGAATCAATTTGCATTCCTGCCCCTTCAGGCTGTGATGCAAAGTCTGGCACCGCTTTTGAAGCTGCTGTCCATGGGGAATGCGTGGCTCTGCACCGAGAATGCTTCACATATTGGCGATTCCAATGGGGCTGTAGAGGAGATGCGAGTCTTTGTGACATATCCAATCCTTTCATGAAACAGCCTTCTCGGGATTGCACCGTGCAGTAGAGGATATGCATCAGTTCTGCTGGATCCACCGATGCTGGCAGAGCACCTTAAGTGTCCAGGACGGGGGTCACTCCACTTGGCAGAGTCAACTCACAGATATCAGAGTCCCAGATGCAGGTGTCAGGATGTTGGAGCCTGTTGCATCCCTGATACTTCAGATCAGGAAGCTAGGCAACTACACTTGGAGTCAATCTGGGTTCTGGGTATAAGAGAAGCAGATCCAGTCCTTCTCACCGAGGCAAGAGAGCAGAAACCAACAGGTCAGCACTGCAAGGCATCAGTCCTTCAGAGCATCAGACCAACAGAAAGGCAGTCCTTTCAGCATCACAGCATCCCTTCATCCTCACAGAGTATTCAAAGATTCAAAAGTGAGCTGAAAAGTTGGTGTTTGAGGTCCAGTATTTAAACCTAACTGTACCTTTGGAATGGGGGAAGCTTCTAGAGGCATGCCTTTGGAGAGCACAGGTGCCCTGCCTTCCTGTCCCTGGCTCCAGAAAAACTACAAGGAGTATGCAGCCTTTTGTGTGGAGGCAGTGCAAAGCCTATTCAAGTGTAAGTGGGGCTGTGCCTAGCTCCTCCCTTCCATCCTGCCAATGATGGCCCATCCAATCACCCCTAAGCTACTCATTGCATGTGGCTTGGCTGTCTAGGAGGACAAATCCCTAATGTGAACTGCATCCAGTTATGTGACCCAGATACAGGCTGCAGACAATTAGGGCCTGATTTAGATTTCAGTGGACAGGTTACTTCGTCACAGCAGTCACAGGTATCCCATCTGCCTAAATATAAATACCATTATATTTTATGGGTTTTATATTTTGGCGGACTCCATCACCATTGTGATGGAATACACCAACTGCTGAAATCTAACTCAAGCCCTTAATGTCTAAAGCAGATTTTAAGATGGCTCTTCTACATATATGTGCCGACTTGGTATATTTATCTTCAATGTACATAGATGTAGATTTAAAAATAGAAAATCTAATCTTATCTAATTCACTTGCACATACCTTTGAATATTTGGCTCTTAATATTCTTTCTTCAATATTTTTGAGTCGATATTCGGCAGTACAAAGTTGGTTGTGCGTAAAAGACCATGGTGGGCAGAGGTTAAGTGTACAAAAAATATTGTTATTCTGGAATGTCAACCCTTGCAGGCACTATACCCAATCTGATTGATGAATGTGCACATTTGTCATTTTAATAGCACGGTGATACCAATGTGGAATGGGAAACTGTTGATTTGAAAGAGCCTGAGAATGCTGCCAAGATAATTTCAGGTGCATTTCAGTGCCTGTTTGACCTCCTGATCTTTGCCTAGCTGTTGTTGGTGTGTGATTTTTGCATTTATTGGTATATGTATTGTGCTCTTCAAATATTGATTATCAATGGCCAAGGAGATGATTGATGATAATTTTACTGTTTTATCCATCATGCTGAGGCCATAACTGACACAGACCTTTACATGGTGGTTGTCCAGCATACTTTAGTTTTCCTCAGCATGTAATTACACAATGCCGGCCTAAGGCCTGGAAATGTGATTCCTGCATGACTTTTTTGAGTTTTTTTTACCATTATGTCTTGTCAAGCAGTGCCTTCAGTTTAACTTTCAAGTAGAGAATTTTTTATGTTGTGTTTCATAAATGTGTGGTAATGCAGCTCGTGTGTTTCAACAGATGTGCCATAATGTGCAGCTTACAAATATAAAGTTTGTTTTTCAAAAGTTATGTATATCCTTGGGATGGAATTGTAAGGCTTTGTTGAATAAAATGATTATCAGGTTCTTATTATAAGTAAATAACACACTTTTGTGTGGACAATATCCCCATACAATTAGTATGTTTTGCTGAAGTATTTTTTTGTCTCTTGCTCGTGAATTGAAGACGGTGATTAAATATAAATTTAAGTTATATCTGGTGGTGTGCAAATTATACATTTAAGTTGTTACTATAATTTTAGAATTTCTAATGTTTGTATACTTTAAGTTGCATTTGTATAGTTAGAATGAATACAGTTTTCATAAATATATTATATCCTTAACCTTCGTTTTTTTAATTGAATTTCAATGTTTTTTTACATTTTTAATCAAATGTGCTTTAAATCATACAGTCTCGTCAAGTGAAGTGTCATTAGGTGGAGTGTCACACAGTACAATGGAGGAGATTGTTGTACAGTGGAGTGCCACAGACTGTAGGGTCGTACAGTGGAGTACAGTGGAGTGGAGTACAGGGAAGTGCTATTGAGTGGACGATTGTGTGATAAAGTGGAGGGGTGTGGAGTGTTGATGATTTGAGTTCAGAGCCATAGAGTGGAGTGGTATGTAGTGGATTTAGGTAGATTGGAGTGGCGTACAGTGTAATAGTGTAGAGTGGAGTGGCTTAAAGTGGAGTGACATAGAGTTCAGTTTCACACAGTGGAGTGGCATACAGTGGAACAACAGAGTTGAGGGGACTACAGTGGAATGGTGTGTCATAGACTGTTAGAAAGTGTCATAGAGTGGAGTACAGTTGACTGGCATAGAGTCGAGTTGAATTTTGTAGAGTGGAGTGGCGTATAGTACAGTATAGTGGTATAGAGTGTTGTAAAGTGCAACAGCACACAGTGAAGTCACGTACAGTGGAGTGAAATAGTGCAGAGTGGAATAGCTTACAAATGAGTGGTAATGAGTGTGTTGTAGAATGGAGTGATGTACAGTGGAATGGGGTAGAGTGGAAAAGCATGGACTGGAGTAGCACAGAGTAGAGTTGCTTACAGTGGAATAGCATGGAGTGGATTGGCATACAGTGAAGCAGTGTAGGGTTGAGTGGTGAAGAGTGGAGTAGCATAGAGTGCAATGACATAGAGTGGAGTGTATAGTGGAATAGCATGGAGTGGAGTGGTGTAGAATGAAGTGGTGTACAGTGTAGTGTGTAAAACAGAGTAGCATACAATTGAGAGGCATACAGTGCAATAGTATAGATTGGAGTTTCATAGAGTGGAGTGGCATTCTGTGGAATAGCATAGAATAGAACTTTGTACAGTGGAATAGCATAGAGTGGAGTAGCATAGAGTGTAGTGGTGTACACTGGAGTGGTGTAGACTGGAATGTCAAACAGTGAAGTGGGGTAGAGTGGAATAGCATACAATGGAGTTGCATAGAGTGAAATAGCATAGAGTGGAGTAGGTAGAGTGCAGTGATGTAGAGTGCAGTGGTGTAGATTGTAGTGGCATAAAGTGGATTGGCATACAGTGAAATAGCATATGTTGGAGTGACATACAGAGGATTGGCAAAGAGTGGAGTGATATAGAGTGAAATAGTGTATAATGGAGTGGCATAGAGTAGAATTGCATAGAGTGGAGTAGTGCATAGTGGAGTGTAGTACAGTGGAGTGGCATTGAGCAGTCTGGAGTATAGTGGAATGACGTAGAGTGGAGTGGTGCAGAGTGGAATTGCATACAGAAGAGTAGTGTAGAGTGGAAAGACATAGAGTGGAGCTGTGTACAAGAGAATAACGTAGAGGGCAGTGGTGTAGGGTTAAGTGGCATAGAGTGAAGTCCTGTAGAGTGTAATAGTGTAAAGTAGATTGTCATAGAGTGGAGTGGTGTGGAGTGTAGTGGCGTACAGTGGAATACTGTGCAATGGAATATCATAGAGTGCAGTGGTGTAGAGTGGACTGGCGTAGACTGGAGTCGCATACAGTGAAATAGCTTACAGAGAAGTGGTGTACACTGAAGTGGCATGCACTGAAATGGCATAAAGTTGAATTCACTAGAATGTAGTGTTGCAGAGTGTCGTTGTGTGCAGTGGAATAGCATAGATTGGAGTAGTGTACAGCGGAGTGGTGCACAATGGAGTGGTATAAACTGGAATGTTATAGAATGGAGTATAGTGTAGTGACATAGAGTGGAGTGGCATAATGTGTAATAAAGTTGAGTGGAATGGTTGAGAGTGGCGTGGCATAGAGTAGAGTGGCATAGAGTGGAGTGTGGTACTTTAAGCAGATATAGCATGATCGTGGGTGAACGGATGTAGATGTAATGTGCCAAGAATATAGATTATGAGGTGTAATTTATCATTTATAGTAGTAGGAGTAATTGTGTAAGTAATGTTAAATTTATAGGAGTTAAAACACTTAGGGGCTTATTTTGAGTTTGGTGAATGGGGTTACTCCATCACACACATGGTGGAAATCTTGTCCACCGTATTACGAGTCCATTATATCCAATGGATATCGTAATATAGTGGACGGGATATCCGACACATTTGTGATTCAATAACTCATCTGCCAAACTCTAAATCAGGCCCTTAGTAATGTATTGTGCCACGGAATACCACGGTTATAAGCTGGCAGTATCTGATTGTCAAATGGCTGTCTTTAGAAAATATAAAAGGCAGCCATGTAGTTTACAGCACACTTTCACTGTATTCTGACTTGGGGCCTTACATATAAGTAAGCGTTAGGTTTTACAGTTGTTACCTACTTATTGCCACTTTATAAACTTGATAATATTTAGAGAAATTTACTTCAAGCAGCCATTTAGGGAGATCTGCACTTTAAAAAAAAAAATAAGTAGCAAGATAATGTTTATATATTACTGCAGCTCTTAGTTAGCTTTTTTGGTGAAGACTTCAATCTGTTAAAACGTGTAAATACAGTGTGTATTTTATTTTTGTAAAATATAGTGTAATGTAATTTAAATTTTTTACATATTTTTATTTTTGTAAATTACGTACCACGGTTCTTCTGGGGCAATACTATGGTACTCTGTAGATTTTTAAATGCATATAGTAACGTATAAATATTTTCCCTACCTATTACCACTTTAATAAAGCTGCAGCCACTCTGTAGTTATAGTTAGGATTGTCAGAAATAGGAATTTCTCAGATTTTTGATGGTTGACGACTTTGTACTGATTTGAAGAATCTCCAGGAAACTTTGCAGACCTATTACTTGTTCTATATTGGCAGATGATGTACTTTCAAAGAGAGTGGTCAAGAGGGAACAGAGATAAGATGGAGTCCCAAAACAAATTTTGGCACCAAGGCATTTTTCACTGACTTTGTACTCATACGTAGCAGTCAAACGCTCAGTCAGATTTCCATTAAATTTTGCAGAATCACATAATATGGTGTGCAGATGATTTCTTTGGATACTACTGGTAACTAGGGTAAGTATTTTTTGAGTTATAAGCCATTTTAACTTAGTAAAATCTGTTGTTGCTCTATTTTCGTGAAATTTCACTGTATTTTATGTTATTTTGCAACAGTACCATGGTGCATAGCTATGGCAATGCATTACTTGAACAGCTGGACTCTGCCTAAGAAAAACAAATATTACAAGGACATAATAGCTGGGGGTTAGATTTTACACACACAAAACCATAGAAGTTCAGCAGCTATGGTTATACTTATCTCAATAAACTGTAACTCGCTATAACACGTGCCCCTGCCATGCACAGTTTTCTCATCAATATTTTTATTGTAAACGTTGCAGTGCCATTATTAATTATTTGGTAGGAGAAGTCATCAATAATGTAATGTGTGTGATAATTAGAAGTGCATGGCGAGGGCACGAGTTATATTTATGTTAGGGCACAAGTTATAGTTTCTTGAGATAAGTAGGTGCATTTAAAATCTCAACCTAACTAAAACCTCCCTGCAACCTTTGGCTTTTTCAGAGAATTTCTAAGTTTTAAAACAAATTTTATTTCCTAGCACCTAAACCCATGCCATGTGCAGTCTTTGGTCATGCAAAGTGGGGGGTCAGCCACAGGCACCCAACCCTGCGCCATGCACAGCCTTCAGCTGTGCACAGCGGGGGGTCGGCTGCAGGGCCTAGCTTGTGGCCAGGCCCTTGGCTTACTCCCTCAGGCACCCAGCCCTGTGCAGTGCAACAACCTTCAGTCATGCATAGTTTGGTGTTAGCTGCAGGGCCTGGCCATAGTTAATGGTGGGTGTTCCGGCCCCAACAAGGGCATCCATTACCTCATCGTTGGAGGCTGCAGGGGTGTGTACCAATACCACAGTGGCCTCAGCTGAGTCCCTGCTTCCAGAGGGAGTCGTCATTGCTCCAGCATGCAGGGAGCAGCAAAAAAATCAGTTCCCTGCATACAAGAGCAATTTAAAACCTGTTTTCCTGCCTGCCTCACAGCGGGTAGGTAAACAGATGAAAAGTTGTCTAGCAGTGGGTGGGAGCAGTTTAAATGTTTTCTGTTACTTGGCAGGAGCTTTCAAATTGCTCCAGCGAAGGGAAATTAAACAGTTATATACCAAGGATAAGCACCTCAGAACATAGGGAGCTGGCTCTGAAGGGTGGCAGCTCCCAGGTCCATTAATTCCTCCAGGAGGGAGGCCACACAGCCCCCTCCTTTCAAAGTATATAGCTGTGCCACGGGTAGTTGGTGGTCCTTGCGGCCAAAACCAGCACTAGCAGTAGCGGCACATGGCCCACCTCTCCCTTCAAAGTAATGACCTGGTCCCGGGGTGGTGATGTTCCCTTGGGGCAAAAATGCCTCGATGGGGGTCACATGCCTCCCTCCCCATTTTGGTTGTCAGCCAAGCACTGGGGATGAGGTCCCCAGGGACTTAGTCAGACCGGGAAGGGGGTTCCCTTACCTAATCACATAAATGTATATATCCCCCGAGACCTGGCCCACCTTGGAGGCAAACGAAAAAAGGAGACCATGCTTGTTTTTTATTTTTGCATGGATTTACACCAAATCACAAAAAGGGCTCTTTTGGACCAAGATCTACCTTTCTGGCAAATTTGATGTAATTGTGTCTGAAATCCAATTTGCATGGTGAAAACACATACTGTATATATGTGCTTATAAGGAGCCTAAAAACTGAAACCACTTAAGAAAGATGGAAAGTTGAAACGTGTTGTGGAGTCTGTAATGCTGCTCTGTGAATAGATGGAATTTGCCAAATTAAAGCCTCGGGGAGTCCAGCACCATTTGTTTGGAATAATATGTGAGGGTTGTGGTCTTAACCCTATGCTGGCACCAGCAGTCAGAGTGCTCCACTTTCTAGACCATTTTGCTGGGAGATATATATATATATATATATATATATATATATATATATATATATATATATATATATATATATATATATATATATATGCATGTTTCCATAGGAAAAGCATTTTTTGACTAGCCTATATCTTCTGCACTGTTTAACTAATCTTCAGAAAATGGTTTAAAAAAAGTGTGCTGGTGATTCTTATGGCTGCATGGGAAGTTTCGGGGGTGATCCATCAAGCGGGGGCTAAAAAAAAGGTGTGTCAAATATGTGCATTTCCCATGTTTTGAACATGACTATAGCCCGAACTGCAAAACGAAATTACACTAAATTTAGCAGAAAGGTAGGTCTTGGTTCACAGATTATGCTTTTGCATATTTAGTGTAAATCCGTTCAGTAGTTTTTGAGAAATTAAAGCGGAAATAAATTTGTATATCTAGGGCTGTGTATCTGTTGCAAAGTTTTTCCGGCTATCGCTGCTTATTTGTGAATGCTCGGGCCAACATGAATGTTGTGATTGGCTGGCCCCAAGCAGACCAAAAAGTTGCCATTTTAGGTAACCGGACAAGGCCGCCGGGGCTGAAAAATAAAATTAAAAGTGGCATAAGAAGTCAAGGTGGAGGTACCCTGACCCCAGAGCTGTGATATAGGGGTCTGTGAGGGTGAAATGATGTCCTTACATTTTGTTTTATTCACGCTGCGCAATATTCCAAAATATGTTGCGACGCCGTAACATCAAAGTTGCCAATACCAGGGACAACAAAAAAACATTCCCAGAGTAATTCATACACTAATTCAATCACTCATTTTTTTTTTTTGCTTTAATCTTTTTATTTTTAAAATGTTGTCAACATTAACAAAGTATTACATTGCATTCATGTTGTTCATAATGCCACATCAGCACACTGTTCAGATGCCTTATATGTCTCTTGAAATTTGCTTTTAACAGTATAGAAAAAATTGTCTAAATTAAAAGACAATAATATTGGCTAGTGAAATTTGCGAACTCCATATCATAACTGGTAGTGTCTGAGTGGGCCTCAGTATTGGGAACAGAAACGTTGAGTGGCTGTCTACTTGGGTGTACGCAGCATGGCTATGGATTCTTTGTAAATGTGGATTCTAGAGGAATAATACACAAAACAATGAAATACAAGAAAGAGGTTACGCAACTGAACATGGGGCCAAATCAACCGCCCCCAAACCCCCAAAGGTAAGGATCTCCCCAGTATAAATACACATTTGACTACACGTGCAAGATTTAACTTGTGTCTAAATATAAATTGCCACCGACAAATTGACCCAAATCAGTGTATAGAAGTGTAGGAGCTAGCTAGATTACCAATGAAACTCTCAACATGCTAAGAGCCTATTCCTGCGGTGTTGTTGTAATTGATTGATTTGTTATATTAGAGTCTGTATCTGCTTCTGGACCACGCAAAGGTGCCAGCATCGCTTCCCAGCCTAATTCAATCACTCATAGTAGAACTCTCACACCTGCTCACAGACACACTCAGGCACTGACACACCTACTCACGGAACCACTCAGACACTGAGGCACTGACTCACAGACCCACTCAGGCACTGACACACTTACTTATAAACCGACTCAGACCCTCACACACCCACTCACAGGCCCATTCAGGCACTCATACACCCACTCACAGACCCACTCAGACCCTCATGCACCCACTTAGAGACCCACTCAGACACTGATGCACCCAATTATAGACCCACTCAGACAGAGACACACCCACTCACAGACCCATTCAGACATCACACATCCACCAACAGAACGACTCAGACCCTCATCACCCACTCTCACACCCAGATAGACACTCTCACACGCAGAGACACCCTCTCACACCTATTCTCACACCCAGGGAGACAGACTATTCAGATGTGTGCATGGTGTGGGGTTGGGTAGTTATGAGGGTTGGCTTCAGGGCAGTGCGCAGCAGTGGTTGGATTAACATATAGTAATTAAAATTACTTTACATTAAAAAAAAAACATAGAAATTCACTGAAAAAAAAGGTTGCAGGGACATTATAGTTATATTCAGAATGTACTCATACAAAACCATATAAATTCAGCAGTTATAGTAAGAGTTATTTCAAGTAACTATAACTCGCGCCCTACGGTAACTATAAATCGCACCCTTGCCATGCACTGCTAATAACCCGAGATATTACAGCACTTATGACAGTTTCAACGTCTGTAATATCAGTAAAAATATAAATGAAACATTAGCAGTCAGAATATTGAAGAAAAAACTGTGCATGGTGGGGTTATAAGTTATAGTTACTTTTGGGCGCGAGTTATAGTTACTTGAAATAACTCTAGCTATAACTGCTGAATTTCTATGGTTTTGTACAAGTAAATTTAGAAACTAACTATAATGTCCCTGTAGCTTTTGTTTTTTTATCAGTAATAGATAGATAGATAGATAGATAGATAGATAGATAGATAGATAGATAGATAGATAGATAGATAGATTCATAACTGCTTTGCACAGATTTACCAAAATCGCAAATTGTAATATGTTGTATCGTTGCAGAATTGGTTGTATGAGTTTCCTATTACAAAAGTGCGAGAACAACAATCGTTTTTCTGTTATACATAATCCAAGCCCATATGTGTCTCTGTGCTACTAGTTTTGCTTAAACTTAACTTACTTGCACAGCTATTCCAAGTAAAACACACACCCGTAGGAGTTGCTCTCCTCTATCCCTTGTAACAGTGAATAGCGCCAAGGAGTGCAGAGAACATTTCCTAATGCTAATTGCGTTGTAAGCGTATGTAACTCATTTCCTTAATGTCGAGGGTGGCGGAATTCCAACAATGGAACAATCTAGCAATCAATAGCAGAATCAGAAGTGAATCCAGTGGTTAGACAAAACAGGTATTTCTGCGGCAGCCATGTACCTCTAATGAGGTTTTTATACTACTCGAGCTACAGAAAGTTTTCTATAGTTTTTTTGTGTTACAAAACGAGACCCTAATGTATCTTAATTTGCCACACTAGCAGGCGAGCACAGTAAATGGGGCACATTATCAGTGTTCCGGTGGGTGATGACAGTATTGTGAGTGATGGGATGGCAAGATGGCATGACACTGGTATAATCCTATGACATGCCAATAGGACATTGCATGAACCAAACTGATAGAGCAAACAGAATGTACATCCAGTTACATACATTCAACAGTATTACTGTCTGGAATGGCTGCGCATGGGGCATTTGAGGAGTTGTGCGGGATACCATGCAAACGACAAAATATATGATCCACTAGAATATCATTTATAACGAGTTTCAGGATTCCAAACAGTTAGGAGAAAATACGGTGAAAGTGTAGTCTTGGCAAAACAATAGTGTTCTACTACTGCATTCTCCATCTTAACCTTCGTTCACATGCCGTAAAAATTGAAATGCTTTGTTTTTTTGTGACCTGTAGCCCTGGCACCAGAACGAGCTGTGTGTTGATTCCAGTCATGCCCTAACATTGCTGGGTATTGGTTGCGACTTTCACAGTAACCCTTTGCCAACTGACCTTTCCTTAGAGGCCATTCTGCACTCCTGCAGTCACACTAGCAAGGCACGGGAGGGGGGAGGGGGGGCATGATATATTTTCACTAAACCTGTCATTAAATGATGACTTTTTATGTCAGAATATATATTTATACCCTTTTTGGGTGTGCCATGGTCCCTTTGACGCGAGGGGACTTCTGGGAATTGGAAGAGATGGTTTACAATAATAGATTTGCTGATGGGACGAAATATGTCTTGTCCTGTAAAATGTGAGTTAAGGATGCATTTCTGTTGAATAAACAGCTGTCAACGTGGATTCTGAAGAATACATTTTGCTGTAAATCAAAAACAAAATCAGAATCACACAAAACCACAAAGAATGCCCTGACTACCTTTCGTCGTGTTTTGAAAAATCTCTGCTAAACTAATTTGAATCAGGTACATATAGGGTGAGACTCAACCAACACATTTGAGCTGATTTAGCAAGATCGGTCTTGCATGGGTGTCGCACTTTCTTTCCAAAAGTGGGTCCAAAACGCAATGGGTATTCCTCTCAGCAGCGAATGTGGAACTGAATCTGTGAGCCAAATAACTGTGTCTCCTGTACTACAGAAGTAGCATGGAATTTCAACTTTTCACGTAAGTAATAAATGCACAGCAACGCTTGTTTAATATTACAGTTGGCCCAAATGTTTGACAGGGTCACAACTATGTTTACTAGAATCGTTTACATAGTATCTGCACTGGTGCCTTGTTAAGCAGAGGAATCAGGCCTAACAAGTCATCCATTCCTATTCTCATCTATGGTAATAAATAAAACATTCATTTTCAGTGGATATACATTCATGGTTTATGGAATGTTGCTTTTTCATGAGTAGAACTTACAAACAAGTGAATTATTCAGCTTAAGAAAATAAACTGCATCTTCATGTAAGCTTAATAAATAGGCATTGTGAGTACTCTGTCAGAATTCTCTTTGTGGAAAAATGTAAGCTTGCCTTAGATTACGTGTACTAAAATATCAACGTAGAATTAGCCCTCGCCTTTTAATCATATACACGTGAAAGCTACAGCGTTAATGTTCTTGATATAAGTAGCATGTTTATGTCGGTCTCGGTTTTCACTGGCAAGGGATAAATACATGTTTATTGTTATTATTTTTTAAATGAAGTCGCAAATACTAGAAAGGTAACAATTCACATTCATTATATTTATGCCACCACAGCAGAAAACAGTATATCATCATTAATCCAACCCATATAAAACACAGAAAGAACAGGAGGTTGACGCGACAAAATACTGCAGAGCACCAATCAACAAAAACGAATCTGCCACAAGATAAAATTGTGACTTGGATTAAACACTTCTATAAAAGAGTGAAACAACCTCGACTAAGGGCTTCTGTTTTGTTTTTTGCTTAAGACCATAAAACTGCAAACACCAGTTTCATCTGGAGGGGCTGTCGTTTTAACTGACATCGTATTTCTTGAAGGTCCCATCAAAAGTGTATACAGCAATGTTTCCTCAATGATGTGAACAGGGCCTGGTCATTCAGCATTAGTTAATTTTGTCCTCTTAGCCCCTATAGCCCCCCTAGATTTTCCAATATTCCAATATTTCTGTGGGCATCATCACAACCCATAGGTGATTGTTCCCACCCACATTGATTTTGATGTGTCTTGCTATGCTCTTACTAGCTGACATTTTAGAGGTGAGGTCAGAGCTTTCTAAAATTGCTAGCTGTAGCCTTCTGAGAAACATTCTGGAGGTGATAGTTGTTGTAAGCTGCTAGTGGGTGCAGTGCAATAAAGCACACATGTTTCTACTTACCTGAATCACCATGCTGTTTATTTGGGAGATGAACGAAGGGTTATAGAGAACTGAGTTTTGCACCTCAACACAATGCACTATTATATTAAGATTTACAAGAAGGATAAGTTATGTGGTGGCTGGTGAGATGTTTATTGATATTCAAGAAGCTGTTTTGTCTTTCTAGGTCTGGTACCAGCACGCTGTTTACAGTACTGCTTACAGGTTTGCGGTATCAGTTTGTGCAAACCTGTCAATTGACTTTTCCAGTGGGATGATTGTTGTGCAATGAGCACCAAAGTAGAGCAACCATAGATAGAGGACATCAAGAAAAACGTGTTGAGTGGCTTGCATATAGTTTCCATTTTAGATTCAGCTCCTTAAGTTGGCATCTCCTTTCTGTAGTAACCTTTGCCACACTTTAGTGTGTGAATGTGCTGTACGTGCATTTCTGCTAGGCACCGATGGCCTGCAGCATGTACAGCTAGTTCCAGGGTTGCACATTTTAGAACACAATGTTGTTTGTCTTGCATCTTAGGTCCTGATTTATACATTTTGGTGCAAAACTGCACTAACGCAGTTTTGCACCCAAAAGTTTAGCACTGCCTTGCACCATTTCTGTGCCCTAGTCTGGCACCATATTTATTGAATGGTGCAAGCTGGTGCAAAGGGTAGGCTATTGTAAAAAAAAAAGACTTTAGTCAGGTGGGGCTTGGCGGTATGGAAGGGGTTTTTGCACCAAAAATTGACATTAGTCAAGTTAGAGTAACAAAAAAAATTGACTTTAACCTGCCCAGAGTCATTTGCTGATGCAAAACCACCCATAACACATGACTCCTGTTTTAGAAGCAGCAGGAGTCATGCCCACCACCACAATGGCCATCACAGGGGATCAGGGTCCCCTGAGCATGGCCAGTGCACCCTCTATCCCCTGTACCCCATGTATGGGGGCCCATTTCAGGGCCCCTATGGCACTTTAAAAAAATAATAATACACTTACCTGTACTTTTCGGGGATGGATCCCCCATCCACCGCTATCCCTCTCATGTGGGTGGGGGTGTCCCTGGGGCCGGGGGACGGCACCTGTGGATTTATTCCATGGTGTTCCACCATGGAAATAGGCCCACAGGTCCCTTAACACCTGCTCTGACCCAGGCGTCAAAAAATGGGGCAAAGCTAACTTTGCCCCATTTTTTGACGCCTCCTCCCTCCTGTGCACCATTTTTGCATGGGATTATAAATATGGCGTTAAGACCGTAGAGTAAATTCTTGCACGGGAACACCTCCCTTGCATCTCATTAAGGCAAGGTAGGTTTTCACTTCCAAAAAATGACTTTAACTCCATAAATTTGGCACTAGACAGGTGTAGGGCCAAAGTACAAATATAGAGTTCGTTTTGCACTGAATTAGAGTAAACAAAAAAATGACTCTAATTCGGTGCAAACGGAGTACAAATATGCCCCTTAGTGTGCTCGTTAGGAGACACTTTAGTTTAACTAGACAAAATGAATGAGCTGCTCTGCATCTCTCTCGCAGTGTGTAAAGAGTGGTATATTATTATATAAACATCTTCCAGGCTATAATTCAGTGAGAGAGCACTTCTATGCTGAGACTATCACTGACACCCATCCTGCCAAGGAAGCTAACCTACACTGGCTTCCAGAAACCTAACACCAAGGAATGAGGTTTAGACTATCCCAACTGATCTGGCAGAGGGTACTCCTGCTACGCTCTCTTTAGTGCAATATTAGATACAGATAGGAATATACAAACATTAGCAACAATTGCCATGGTTGAATTGCTGATTACCATAGTATATCTCATCTTTCTAATAATCACAACACATGCTTTTTCTACAAGTATACAATTGTTTCAATAAATGCTTTGAAAATGCTTCTCATATCTTTCTTCTGTTTACCTTGGGTGTACAAGTGTAACTAAAGAAAGGGTTAGATCAGTTTCCACTGATTCATGGGAATCAATGTTTCATGTTCTAGTTTGCCAACAACATCTTTTACTGGTGGGGGTTGGGTGGGGTGTTGTGAAATAGCCGAAATACAACAACACTTGGTATATGTAGACTGAGTCTCCATACTGTGAAGTTTGTGTTGGTCTAATACATGCTCCTGCTATATTTGCAGGAACCATAAAACACATGCAACACACACATTGTGTTCCAAGAGTGAATACTAACCAGAGCTGTCAACAACAACAGAGGACAAACCTGCATTAGCAGTCCTTTGTGATGTAAGGACAACATGCAAAACATAGTGTTCCAAGGGAGCACGATGAAAGACACACTCTTGTCAACAGTAGAGGGTGAATTTACATTTGCAGGCATTGTGGCAGGACATGTATGCACGCCTCAGAATGCAAGGTTGATGGGCCGGCCTACAGTGATTGAGTGGCTACATATGAGGTAAATTGTTGTCAAGGAGAGTGGATTAATCTTGGTGTCCTCTTATCTCACCACTAAGGTAGTCGTTAGAGCAGAAGAAGGGGCATACAAACAAGTAAGAGTGAATGCAACATGGTGTCATAATCTTATTCAGTGCTTCACACAGTTTTAATGTCATGGGTATTTCAATTTGGAACTGTCAGTGGCTACACCTATGCTGATGACGGATCTTACCTACTAGAACATAGCACACCACCTACACAGATATTTCTCTCAAGTGTTAAGTGAGTATACTCAGTCAAAGTGACATACATGACTTTTAATAGGTTTAGTGTACACATGTGAAAGTGGAGGCCATACATGTTTTTGATTATTTAGGAGGCAATTCTATTCTTGGCAGTAAGGATACTCCATCGCAATGCCAAGAAGCAAATTCAATTTGAAAAGCTTGATGTGGCTCTTCATGGTGGCAAGTGGTATAAAAGCAGAAAACAAGGTCAGAAAGCATGGTCTTCCCACTAAAAGTTCTACTGCACTCTATGTAAATTTGCAGAACGTATATAATTCAAAAGCAGATAGATGGTACGACTTAAATAGGTCCTTGAATTAATTATTACACTACACAGAATGTGGGAACGAGAGTTGTTCCCATTGCTCTACCGAAACAGGCACCTGATTCATATACCCTCCTATAAGAAATTGCCGTATCTGAATTGGGAATAGTTGTGGCTTGTGGAGGAAGAACCTTTTGGGTAAAGTAATATCTGTATAAAACAGTGGAACACATGATTACTTATGTGGAAAAACTGAGAAGAGTAGATGGGAAAAGAGCAGATGTTACTCTGGTGGGAAAGATAGAAATAGAGGAAAATGTACGCTAGGAAAAAAGTTATGGGGCAAATATTTTTGTTGTGGTCTCATTGGCCAAATGGCAGACAATAAGGAGTGTCCAACTCTCATGGTGATAGTTAACAAATATGGGAGAAAAGGACTATTTGTCAAGAGTTGTCAAACACAAGAGGAAAGGGAAGGAGAGGTTAAAGGATTATGGCCCTCATTACAACCCTGGTCGTTGGTGTTAAAGTGGCGGTAGTACCGCCAACAGGCTGGCGGTAACTACTGCCAAATTATGACCATGGCGTAAAGATCTCCGAAAGACAGCCAATGTACTACACTGACCGCCAGGGCGGAAACAACAGCTACCAGGGCGGTAGCCACCTACGTACAGCCAGGCGGAAGTCAATGTTCTGCCCACCATGTTATGACCCAGGAAACCTCCACCTTTTCCGGGATGGTACCAACAACATCAAAAGCCTGGCGGAAACAGAACACAAAAGTCAAAGGACTCACCATTGGAGACACAGGGAACAACCACGCCGACATGGAGCCTGAACAGGATGTCTTCCCCATGATCTTCTAAGTTCTTCTCCACCAAGAATACCAGCGCCGGTGAAGACGACAACAGTGAGTACAGCCACCTAGCACACAAGAGAGGGAGGTAGGAAGATGAGAGTGACACCCACACGCACAACACGCTCCCCCCCAACACCATACACACAATCAGCTGCATTACAAAATTATTTTTACCCCATAACTCGGATGAAAAATGCAAGGACAAAACAAATTTGTAAAAGTGAATGTAATGAGATCAACACAGCATGAAAAATAAGTTAGGCAAGAAAATAGATATATCCATATGTGCAGAAAAAGGGACACAGCTCAGTCCACTATTTGCGTAGTCCACATGGCACAGGCCAAAGTCCAAGGCCACACATGTCACCTGCTTCAACATGGAGAGAACACTGAAGAGGCATCAGCTGGTAAATAGGCAGGCACTTCAGAGGGACAGAGGACGTGGGGGCACCTCAGCTGGGAGTGCAAGGTCAAAGTCTTTCATGTGGGTGTCTCACCCACTGGTTCTGGAGGAGGCAACATGCCCTGTGCTCTTGGTCCTGGGGAGTGATGGACCACAGTCTCTCGAGTGGGTGTCTTGCCCACTGGTTCTGAAGGGGGCATAGTGCCCTATGCTCTTGATCCTGGCGAGTGATGGGCATGTGAGTGCCTTGCCCACTGGTTCTGGAGGGGGCATTGTGCCTTGTGCTCTTGATCCTAGGGAGTGTTGGGCATGTGGGTGTCTTGCCCACTGGTTCTGAAGGGTGCATAGTGCCCTATGCTCTTGATCCTGGCGAGTGATGGGCATGTGAGTGCCTTGCCCACTGGTTCTGGAGGGGGCATTGTGCCCTGTGCTCTTGATCCTGGGGAGTGTTGGGCATGTGGGTGTCTTGCCCACTGGTTTTGGAGGGGGCATTGTGCCCTGTGCTCTTGATCCTGGGGAGTGCAAGGTCACAGTCTCTCAGGTGGGTGTCATAACCACTGGATTTGCAGGGGGCAGGCTGCACAGCAGCACATGGAGGCAGGAATACATACCGTCTGCCGGCAGTGCCGGCTGCTCAGTGGTGGTGCTGCTGCTGGTAGGGGGAGGCTCCTGCCCATCCCCTGCAACCTTAGACGGCTGCTCAGTGGTGGTGCTGCTGCTGGTGGGGAGAGGCTCCTGCCCATCCCCTGCAACCTTGGACAGCTGCTCAGTGGTTGTGCTGCTGCTGTGGGGGAGGCTCCTGCCCATCCTTTGCAACCTCAGATGGCTGCACAACCATGGTTGGTGGTGGGGGCTCTGTCACAGTTCCTGGCCCAGGCCCCTTGGTCTTCCTGCCTGCTGGTGCAGGCTCCTTGCTCTTCCTGGCAACTGGGGCAGGCTCCTTTCCCTTCTTGCCTGCTGGTGCAGACTCCTTTGTTTTCCTGGCAGCTGAGGCAGGCACCTTTCCCTTCTTGCCGGCTGGTGCAGGCTCCTTAGTCTTTCTGGCAGCTGGGGCAGGCTCCTTTCCCTTAAGGCTGCCTGGTGCAGGCTTGTTAACCTTCAGGACATGTTGCCTGGATCCTTTTCCACCATGAGCAGGTGTGGTGACGACTGGGCCCGTGGTCTGTGTGGCCTATGTGCTTGGCTGGGTTCTTCTTACCCTGCCCAAACAGGAGGGGGTAGGGAAGAAGTCAGTGGTGGATAGGAACAGTTTTTTATGGACATTGGGACAGGAAGAGGGAGAAGGAATGGGGTGGAGGATGAGGGAGTGGTTGTTGGAGGTGCCTGCCTGCTGCTTTTAGGTGCAGGTGCATGGGCTGTATGCTGTTGTGAGGTGACTGAGTGCTTTGAGTGATTGATTGAGTGAGTGATTGAGATGGCTGTTGGGTGTCTGAGTGCGTGCGTTTGTGTACCTTAGGAGGTGGGGACAGACTCAGTGGGAGAGGACATAGGGAACGTGTGCATGGCTGTTGTGGAGGTGTCTGCCAGTGAGGTGTGTGTTCTGCTTGGTGTGGTGATGGTGCTGGTAGTGGATGATGATGTAGTGCATGCAGGTGTGAGTGTAGACGGAACTTGGAGGGAGGTGGAGGAGGAGGAGGGGGAGGCAGCAGAAATAGTGGATGTTGGTGTGTCTGCATCTGGATGGTGTTTGTGTGAGTGCCTGTGGGATGAAGTGTGTTGTTTGTGTTTGCCTGTACCACTCTTGTGTGTTGTGTTGTCTTGTGTGCATGCTTGTCGGGCTGTGTGCTTGGGATTGGTTGGGGTTGAGGAGAATGGGACTGGGCATTGGAAGTAAGAGGGGGGAGGGTAGAAATAAGGACAATGGCTGCCATCAGAGAGGGGGCCAGAGCCTAGATCGATCTCTGTTGGGCCGCCAATCCAGTATGAATGCCCTCCAGGAATGCATTAGTTTGTTGCATCTGGGCTCCCAGCACCTGGGTAGCATTCACAATGGTTGATTGCCCTACAGAGATGGATCTCAGGAGGTCAATAGGCTCCTCACTCAGGGCAGCAGGGCTAACTGGGGCAGGGCCTGAGGTGACTGGGGTGAAGGAGATGCCCACCCTCCCTGGTGAGCAAGCATGGGAAACTCAATGAGGGGCTGCTGGGAGGGCGGTGCTGGTACAGGGGTGGTGAATGTACCTGCAGCTGGCATGGTCACAGAAGTGTCTGCCACGGCCAAGGCATGGGGAGGGGCACACACCGTCAAATGCAGCACACCTGGGACCCATACAGCCCTGACCAGTTGTGGATGCCTACAAGCTAGGTTGCAAGATTTTCCCTTCTGAACCCTAGCCACCAGGGGACCTACAATGCAATGTCAGGCTGGCTTAGGGACACCCCCTGATACACATCCCCCACCCGGATACCACCCGAACATGCGTAAGTTGGAATGATGGGCACCGTACTCACCCCCTTGTGGCTGCTCTGATGCCCTCAAGCGCCCATCCAGCTCAGGATAGGCCACCACCAGTATGTGGGCCATCAGGGGGGTCAGAACTCGATGGACACCCCTTCCTCGTTGGGAGGCCATCCCCAGCTGGGTCTCTGCCGTCTTCCGTGCCCAGCTTCTCAGGTCCTCCCACCGTTTGCCACAGTGGGTGCTCCGCCTGCCATAGAGTCCCGGGGTCTGCATCTCCTTGGCGATGGCACACCATATACCCTTCTTTTGATGGGCGCTGACTTGCAGAGGCAATGCACACAGGAAAAAAGAATTAGACAAACAGTCCTGCCTGTTACACTTAAGGCCCACCATACCCATTCACATCACCATTTACACACACATGGCCCAGCACACAACCTATACGCCACCCAGAGGACTTCCACACACCCTCCTTACATGAGGCCTTCACACACACCACTGCATACATTCCTGCCACATGATTCGTGCCCACAGTGTACTCACCTGTTGGTCTGGAGGCCCACACAGCAGTCCGTACTGGGGTAGGACCCTATCCACCAGTCTCTCCAACTCCTCTGAAGTGAAGGTTGGGGCCCTTTTTCCAGTCACACTGGCCGTGGTAGGTTCCAGACACAGGTCACAGCAGCACATGCAGTGTAGGTCCTCTCCTGTGGAAGATCAGGTAGCAAGTGAGGGATCAAATAGAAAATGGTGGTCACGTTCGCGGCGGTGCATACCGTCACCACCGGCATAGATCACCACTGGCCACTGTAACCCGTAGGGCCCAATGTTAACCAATGGGGAGGTGCACGGCGGTTCCCGACAGCCTCCCGCAACAGCACGCAATGTCAGCGGAATTACCTCACTTTCACCTGTCCCTCCACACGGGACAGACGGACACCATTTCAGGGGGGAGGCAGGCCCTGGAAAATTGCTGCATCACTGGTTTAGGAGCTACTGGACATATTACACTGACCCATTACAAGTTCACAGCATGCAAAGTTATTTTGTAGGTCCATTGTTCAGTTTGTGACTGGCTCCTCACTCTTTTGCCCCATAGTTTCCTACCTCTGCGGATGAATAGGAGATGGAGACATACCCCTGTGTACAGGCCCCTGGTGGACTTGGCAACACTGGCGGTCAGGCACATAATACTCACCTATAGACTTGACAGGGCCACAATCACTGAGCTGTGTGCCCAATTGGAGCCTGACCTGATATCTGGTATTCGTCACCCCAGTGGGATCCCCCCTCTTTTGCAAGTTCTATCAGTGCTCCATTTCCAGGCAACTGGTTCTTTCCCAGTGACAAGAGTGTTGTCTGCCCTGATTAAACACATGTGCAGCAACATTGTTTTTCCCCAGGTAGAAGATTTGGCCACAGTGAAGGCCGAGTTCTATGCAACGGGACATATCCCCAGCATAATTGGGGTGATTGATGGAACACATATTGCATTTGTCCCCATCCCGTCAGAATGAACAGGTGTTCAGAAATCGCAAGAGTTTCCACTTGATGAATGTACAGATGGTGTGCTTAGCGGACCAGTACATCTCCCATGCCAATGCTAAGTATTCTGGGTCGGTGCATGATGCCTTTGTCGTGAGGAATAGCAGCATCCCAAATGTAATGGGCCAACTTCAGAGGCACAGGGTCTGGCTAATAGGTGAGCCCTGGTTCCCACCAAGTATATGTTGGTGTATGGGTATGGTGTGGGTCATATGGGATAGTGTGTGGCTAAATGTTGTCCCTCAATATTAGCAGGTGACTCTGGTTACCCAAACCTATCATGTCTGCTGACCCCTGTGAGGAATGCTAGGACTAGGGCAGAAGAACGTTATTATGAGGCACATGGTCAAACCAGAAGGATAACTGCAAGGACCTTTGGCCTCCTGAAGGCCAGGTTCTGGTGCCTCCATCTGACAGGTGGATCCCTGTGCTACTCACCCAAGAAGGTCTGCCAGATAGTGATGGCATGCTGCATGTTGCATAACCTGGCCCTCAGTTGCCATGTCCCATTCCTACAGGAGAAGGAGGATGGAGATGTCCGTGTGCCAGCAGTGGACCCTGTGGACAATGAGGATGAGGAGTCAGAGGATGAGGATGAGGACAACAGAACATCAGTGATCAGACAATACTTCCAATGACACACAGGGAGGGCAGTGTCACTTCACATTTCAATTAAATTTGTTTGAATTTCTGCGGCACTGGCATGCTGATATTTCCCACCTCTATGGCCACTTATTGTTCCCTCTGGCAATTCATTTGCAGATGTTGGTGACCTCACCTATACTCCTGGTGTGATCACTGCAGCCAGCTGCAAGTCCTTAATCTATGCTAATTTTCTGTACAGTTGAATTGCAATGTTTGAACCTATTTCAATGAATACATAATTGATAAACATTACATACTCCAAACTTTTTTTTTTCAAGGGTGTTTTTTGAAGTCTTAAAATATAGAGGAACAAGTGCAATGGGATGGGGTGATGATGGGGGAAAGTCCAAGGTATTGGTCCAGTCTGTTTGTAGCACTGGTGCATTGTCCAAGGGGCCATTGGAAGGGGAGCAATAATAGTTCAAGGTGGACAGGGTGACAGAGTGGGACACAAGGGTGACAATCAGGAGAGTCTCATTTCTTGACGGGGGTCTTAGCAAGTCTGTCTTCTGACTGGATCGCAGGGAACCTTTGTGGGTGGTTCTCCTTCTGCAGGGGGAGGGGTGCCGGTGGCCTGTGAGTCCTGTGGTGGGCCTGCTGACCACTAGCAGTAGTGGAGGTGGGAGCCTGTTCAGATGTCTGGCTAGTGGCAGGGGCGCGCTGGTGTGAGACTGCCTTCCTCATAATCTTGGCCATGTCTGCCAGCACCCCTGCTATGGAGATCAGGGTGTTGTTGATGGCCTGCAAGTCCTCCCTGATCCCCTGGTACTGTCCCTCCTGTAGCCGCCTGTTCTCCTGCACATTGTCCAGGATCTGGCCCATCATGTCCTGGGAATGTTGATAGGATCCCAGGATCTCTGCAAGTGCCTCCTGCAGAGTCGGTTCCCTGGGCCTGTCCTCCCTCTGGGGCACAGCACTCCTCCTAGTTTCCCTGTTAGCCTGTGCCTCCGTCCCCTGAACCCTGTGCCCATTGCCACTGACCCCATGTCCCTGATTGTCTTTGGTATGAGGTGTGGCCTGGGGTCCCTGTAGAGGTGGACACACTGCTGATTGACGTGTCCTGGGGACAGAGGTGTGGGTACACTGGGTGGGTGGGTGCTGTGGTGGTGTTTCCTGATGGGGAAGGCTCCGTGGTGGTGTGTGACTGGGCCTGGATAACCGGCTGTCCAGAGAAGGAATTGGATAGACTGTGTGCAACAGATGTAATTCTTCCCCCAAACCACCAAGTGGTTGGCCGAGTAGTAGTGGCATGCAAGGCACGTGGTGTTATTCGTCTATGGATCTTAAAGCATTACACAAGGTGAATTTGGTTAAATGTCTACTATTTGAAATCCCACAAATGTTGTCAATTTTAACAGGGGGTAAGCACATTACTACTTTGGATTTAGGTTCAACATATCATCAGTTTAAATTTCAGAGGGACTCTCAGAAATGAGCGGCCTTCGTAACTACTATGAGTGAATATCAAGTTCAGAGAAAGCCTTTTGGATTCATTTCTGCCTCGTCAACTAGTGGAAGCAATCTACAATGTGAAGGCACTCAAGGATAGAGATGAATTATTATCTTTTTCAGGGATGGTGTAATTCTATAGATGGTTTATTCATGATTTATCTGCCAGGTCTGGTGCCATAAAAAAAGTTGTGTAGAAAGGTGTTGACTTTATTTGTGACAGTGAGTGTTACAGTTTGTATAAATAAAAGACTAGCCGATCAAGGCATCTGATTTATAAGCATTTGTTCCTGGTAAAAATATGATCGTAGTCACTTATGCTCGCAGCAAAAGCCTACATGTTGTGTTGAAGCATGTAAAGGACGGTGTAGAACAAATAGGAGCATGACCACCCAGGTATTTAAGAGGGACTAAACTATACTAATCTGTATTGAAAAAGGAAATGCTAGTGGTTAGTTGGCCTATCAATAAATTTAGGCCCAGACTTTCAAAGGCTTAGCATCTGGTTAGAGTTACTCTTGTAACGCTAAAGCAATGCTAAACTTTTTTTGGCATTCACAAACTAGTATTTGCGTTGGTTTGTGTGGCAAAGTTTAGTGCCAAAAGTATGCGCATTTGAAAAACAGGCATTAAATCAAGAAATGTTTTTATTTCTCCCTGCTTTTCTGACTTTCCATGTGTGCTGCACTGTACAGCACACATGCAAAGTAGGAAAAGTATTTCCACTTGTCTAGGAATAGTAGTTTGTACAGGAAGAATGAACTTCCTGTACAAAACCTATGCTAGACTCATGCACACACCCCAGCACTATGGCGCTAAAGTGTGTGCATGGTGCACAGAAGCTGACATCATAGCTGTCGCTAGAGAGAGGAGAGTGCCATTTCTATGTAAATATGGCACGCTCCTGCTCTCTCTGTGCCACACAGTGCAGCACAGCATTTTTGGCTGCTGCACTGTGCTTCATGACACCATTCAGAATCTGTGCCACAGACATTTTTGTGGGGTAATGTACTAAGATGGACCATAATCCTTTGCAGGTCATTTGGACTAATAAAGTATGGATTCAGTTTCTTCAAGTATTAGAGGAAGGTTGTTGGAGTTGAATGAGGACACATTGCCTATACAATCAATTTCTGGGGTAAAAAAAGAATGCAGCAGGTTGTTGAGACGGGTGATGTCTGCAGCTACTGCAGGAGAAGAGACTGAGGAGCAGAGGGATGTGTTTGTTTCATTATCCATTGGGCAGTTATAGAGGACAAATGGAAATGGGAATGAATGAAAGTATGTCTCAATGTATGACGTGTAAAACAAGATACATTGAGAAAAATCAGACAGAAGTTGAAACCTTTTTAGGCAGTAAAGGACGAATTGCTGGAAAGAGATTTTGGTTCATTGGAGCTAACCTTATCAAACCTTTGGGCACACAAAAGAAAATTATTGAACTGGCACATGATGGCTAATTAGGGGTAATGAAAAGAAAGGAGAGGATGAAGGAAGATTTCTGGTGGCCAGGACAGGACCTAAAGGGGAGAGGTATACCAAAAATTTAGTGATGTTGTCAGTGATTGACAAATTGTGAAAAACAAGCATTGTACCCATGATATGTAAACTTTACCAAGGGAAACATGGGAAGAAGTGAATACCACATTATTGGATCACTTAGTGAACACATTGTACTTATTTGTGACCATAGATTACAGCACCAATAGTGGAAACATCTTGGTCTAACTTCAGAGAATCCTGTAAGGTTGTGAAGATGTTAATAATGTGATGAAGACTGATGTTGGGAGCATTTGGAGTATTATGATAAGTTTGTGTGCAAATGGGATTTGGAGAACTTTGTGGTGGAAAATGCTGGAAGTTGAGAAGATGACAGCTATATGGTTAACCAGGGTGTGAAGTGTAAGAGTCGTACTATTACTGAGATTGACAATCCTTGGTCTATGAAAATAAAAGAGAAACATGTCCTAGTTATCTAGAGGATTCTGTTTCTATGTGCAATACTTTTTTCTGTAGCAGTTATTGCTTTTTTGTGTTTCCCCATGAGTTGTGGTTCTTTTTGAGGGCTGTCTATTTTTTTTTTTTGGAGGCAAAAAAACTGAACACATGGCTTGTTTTGTTTGTTTAGTGAGGCTGATCAGTGGCTTCATGCGCAAAAAATGTACTTGCCAATATTGTACAAATTATGTCAGAGCATCCTCAAACTGCTAGGTGGAACCCTCTGGAGCACATTATGGATTTAAAGTCAATTTTAACCCAATATGTGGTTGAAATGCGATAAAGGATACCTGCTCATAACCACCTGAATCTGTGTACAATTTTACACATTTATGATTACATTAACCGTGCTGAATGAAATGCTCATCGCAACCTTCAACAGATGAATGTTACTTAATAAGCAGCAAACGTGGTGCAATGTTTGCCAGAAAAATAAATGGCTGCAATGTATATGGAGTGAGACACCTAATGTAGAAAGGAATTCAAAAACCTCATCACATGTAGAAGTCTAGCTCTCATTTATGAAACAACAGAAGTACTTACAAGACCTACACCTGGAAAACTTTACTTCTTCTATGAAGTACAAAATAATGACTAAGACTAGCCCGTAGACCCACTATAATGATACATGTGCTAAGGGAACATTGACAATTGATTGTCCTCTACCACCACCTCATTTTTAAGAACTTCCATAATTTGTTCCATATGCTGATCTCTTCCTTCAAATTATTTTTAAAAAAAACTAAAGCTACATTTCATGTAAACACCCTTCAGCCTGCATGTAATGTTACATTATTAAACACCAACATACAATAAGAGGATGACCAAATGTCATCAACTGAACCTGTCAAAAATGATCCATTAGAAGGTCATCAAAGAAGTTCTTACCAGCTTTCGAGTAGGATTTGTGGTCACCCCTTGTTATTAAATTTGCTTTCGTTTAAAGATGGATGGTATGAAGCATGCAGGGGTGGCTCCTCTCGTAGGATGGAGGAACATCACCCCCGCTAGCAGAAGGAGCTGCAAAACATTTATAGCTTTAACATAATAAAGAGCACTCCCCTTTAATGTGCATGTATGTGTGGCCGGCTGTCTCGGGCCGACCAAACATACATGCGCAGTAGGGTCTCTCCAAACCGGCACTGCGTTGCCGGGTTAGAGAGACCAGACAGAGGTTCCTAGTCTGCCTGGGAGTGCCCTGGCTGGGCACTCCCAGACAATCCTGATGCTGCTTTGAGCAGTGTCAGGATTGGCCGCTGGGCAGGCTGGGAGTTTGTGCCTGCAACGATGGAGGAGAGCAGAGTGGATGGAGCGGCACGGCATGGCGTGGAAAAAGGTAAGTTTTACTTTTATTAATTTATTTATAGTTTTTGGTCCCGCCAACCCTCCCTGCCACGAGCCGCCCTACCCTTTTCCCTTCAACGAGCTGCACCTGGAAGCACGTTCAGTGGCCATCGAGGAATGATTTTTCAGAAAGCAAATAAAACGTGTTCGAAGTTGGCTGCTATGCATGTAAAAGCATCTACAGCAGCCATCTAGAAATGCATTATTTTTGCCTTACAGTCCTCACAAGATGGAGCCGCAGATGTATGAGAACACATGGCCATTTGCTTTCTGAAAAACACTTTTAGATGGCAACCTCAGTTAATGTAAAATGTCTATCTCTGTGGAATAATAATCACTGGCAAAGCTCATGGGTGTCATGGAAGAGATCTATTAACTTTTCAAATGCTTGTTGACTGAGCATTTCACGGTGCAACAGCCGTACCCTTGAATTCTATAAATGCACTTATAGCACACTTCTTCTCTTTTAAGATCACACCACTAAACTTACATAAACTGAAAAAAGAAAAGCCTCAGTTCCAGCTAACTAAACAAACATGTAATATAAAAAATACATTGTAGATAAGAGTCGTCTTGATGTAGGCTTGAGAACCTCTGGTCCTAGATTACAACAGCTCGGTACCGAGCTCTAGTACAGCCCTCTCTGATTTTCTTGTAGAGATGTATAACCTACTTCGCATCTCGCTTCCAGGTTTATTAGGTGACCAGGACCCCTTCTTGACATTATTGGATCATAAAACACAGTTTTCTACAGACTTGTTATTACGTTTTTCACTCAATTAATCTTCATTATAACCGATTAAATGTGAAACTCCAAAGAGCCAGAGAATCCAATGCATGCACTCTCTGACCCCAAGGTTATTCCGCATCACTGAAGAGGTTAGGTAAATCTTTTTTTAGTGGCGCAGAAAATAGTTGAGGCCTCGCCGGGCCTTCTGCTAATGATGTAATGTTCCTTTTGCAATAGAGGAGAAACTGTCCTTAACACACTCCATTGGTAACAGGTTATACTGGTTACTGCCCAAGCCATAAGGGCAAATGAAGAATTGATCTTTAAGCAAGAAACTTCTACATGCCTCTGAGCTATCTGTTCTGCCTCACTCTTACAGTAATCGCATCACTGCATTTAGCGTTCAGATTCGAACACTCCATTTTTGTGGATAAAAAAAACATACTTCGTGATTCTTTGGGCAAAGATTTGAATACGTTTTTGGAAGTGAGAGAGCGTAGTTTAAATATCATATATTATAGACGTGAAATGCTTACATTTGACAAAGCAATATTAATAATTAATAATTAAAATGTATTAATAAACGTAAAGATTTATTCATTTATGAACACTACTGTAATGCTGAATTAATAATAATCTTTCAATTATACGCATTATTACGATCAAAACTGTATTCATTAGAACTCGTATGTCTTAAGTTAGCATGAGTCACGAACTAGCTGTGTAACTCTCATTTAAAAGGTATATTTTTCTGCTTCTTCTGTGTGCGGACTTGCAAATGACCATGACCCAGCTATTGTTCTTTCTGTACTAGTTCGAAACATGAAGGAATTTTCTCATTCGTATGCTAGTAGCTTCTAGCTCAAAATTAAGTGATTAGAAACAAACATGGACACTTCCAAGGACAATGAGACGAGGGGAAGAGAACTTTTGACCTAAGACGTGTGCCAAGATGGTGAAGTAACCCCGGACGTACCACCTACGAAAATGCTGATTATGAAGACCAATTGGAAGACGAGTTAATATCGAGAAATTGAAAAAATGCATTACTTAATGTATAATTTGATTGGTTATCAATAATGGGGTGTAGTTATTAACCAATAAAATTGTGGGGGAATGTATTACGAAAAGGGGATAAAAACTCATGACACGAGAGACGACAGGCATTAGGTAGGGAATGATATCGATTACATCCAGAAACTCTGTCACTCTATTTGGTGATTTGAGACTTAGACAAAAATCATCCTAGCCCATAGACTGCCCTATTACACTTTCCTCCTTATGAGGAGAGTGTCCCTTGCTTCTAATTTAGATAGATTGACGGTGAACTAACTGATGTCCTGAAGGCGAAAACTGATCCTGTATGCTGACCTATCTTGAGGAGGGTAATTATTAATGCTAATGGAATCTATATGCCTTTCTTTCTAGGTACCAACTGCTGTATGTTTAATTAGGTATCTTAGTTAGATGTTTTCCAAATCGATGTTCTAAATTGTTTTGCATGAAGCCCAACATGCTAATGCTAATTTGAGGTTAGATGAGGTATTCATTTGACGGACGGAACTGACGTGACTGACATGTAGCTATGCTGAACTGATATTTGATGGTTTAATATGCACTATGATCTATTCTTTGCTAACGTATCTATTCTATGATTCTGATCATCGCATTGTTGAAAGTTTATCGTAGTTGTCACTTTGTGATTATGCTCTTATGCTTCTTGGTTTTGAGATTAATACGTTTATTATTAGATTGTAATCAATAGGGAATAAATTCACAAAATTTTCCTTTAAGGTGTGGTTATTTGAGTCTGAGAACTAATAAATGCGCCGAAGGTTCATTAATGGTTATTGTGAAATATATTTTGATGCTTGGTAATCTCGTTTTACGGAGACTCACCACTGGGTCCAAAGGTTCATCGACCTAAAACGAGTCCTGATGTGTATAAATTGACATAGACGGACGCGTTAACAGTTCTGGTAGCAGAGCGACGGTTTGGCCCTTGGGGGCCCTAGGACGGAGTTTTCATTTTTAATTTTGTTTTCTGTGATAATGAAATTTGGCAAAACGATGAGTGGCTAGGTTCGCCATGGGCTTTCCCGGGATCTCAGAGCCTGCCTAGATGAGTTGGGAATGTTCTCGGCGCCATAGTATATGTGGTTAGGGTTTTGCGCTTGCTCAAAGCTTATGCATCTTGCAGGAGATTGTGAAGATTTGTGTGTATTTAGGCCAAAATAAGTGTCATTTAGCAGGAGTGGGCGTACTCCACAGTATGAGAGTAGGGAAGTCGGCGCACTTCATGTGAATGCAGCGCTTATTGTTCAAAATTATCCACGTGGTTGGTTGTTGTATACGGGCCTATTGAGATCTAAGACTCCGGAGTATGATGTTAAATTGGTTTATGTTGTAATCTGTGCGGTTCAATAGGTCAATCGGGCGTGGTTGACAAGTCAAGTTTGAGTCACAACGTATGTATGAAACCTTCGATGGAGATTTGACAAGCTCAAAAGTGCACTAGAGGGAGTCATTGACAAGTCGAGAGTAGGATTTGCGGGTCGAATTCTGCTTGCACATGTGGGATCTGAGAAGGAGAGAGTAGCGGCCGAGGCTTCAAGTGAAATCTCCGTAAAGTTCTGAAGCGAATGTGTTACCCTTCCTGTAGTAAATCAGCAGATTTGTATTGTCATTTTAAAGTGTCTGCAATAAATCGCATTAGTTTGTATGAACTGTATGAGTTAGTGAGGCGTGGACAAGCCGCAAGACTTTGTCAGCTGCAGAGTGTGTGAGTGTGACGTCAGTGGTGCCGCGCTGGGATAGGTCAGATGTCGAGAGGGGTCGTGCACGGATTGGCTGCCGTTCGTGAGAGGCAATAGGTTGAGCAAAGGGCAGGTGAAGAGTGTCCTGGGAACTAAACAGTTTCCTGATTAAATATCAAATAAAATGAATTTTGTTAAGGCATTCAAAAGCGCTTTGAGGGGAGATGTGTACATTGTCGCAACCGACGGGAACCTACACCATCCGAGGGTACTCCAGCCTATACAGTTATGGAGGAAAAGGGTGTTGCACCTTGTTTATGGATAAAACAATGGCGCAAGTTGACAGAGAAAGAGGGGTGTCTAGCGTTTCCGGAACATGGAACATTTAATCAAAAGGTGTTAGAAAATCTGAGGTGGATGTTAAGTACGCAGAAACCACCTCCCAGACCGGCACAATATGAGGCTTTGGCAATTTGGGACCTGATGGCTCTTAAACATAGACAAGAAAGGTTTCACAGAAGATTGACAAGGGCAGAAAAATCCTATGCAGAGGCTAGGTGGGATAATGAAAACAAAATGTGGAGACGAGGAATAGTGGATGGGTTAAAGCTGTTTCCAGCGATAACACAGGGAGAAGAGACACAGGGAAAGAAAGCTTCTTGCAAAACTAACAAAGACTCAGGCAAAGTTAAAGAACAAAAAAGGTCCTGGGAAGAAGAGGATGATTCAGAGGATGAGGAGTTTATGGATAGATTGTTACATGACCGTCCGCCACCGTACGCGGTGAACGACAGTGCTCCAAGTACTAGCTTGGATCCTGGGAACCAGACGAAGGAGAAGGGTGTTACTGATACAGTGCAGACTAGCGATACAGCTTTGATACAGAATGGTGTCAGTGTACCCACTGCACCAGACTCGCCGATACAGTTACAACCTCCACCACAGATAAAAAGAATTTACCCCGATGTTCCAGTACTCAAGACTACTACGAACTTGGTGGTACCGCCAGACCCGATATATACAAAGCCAAGGTTAATACAGATTGAGTCAACCCCACAGTTAGTGTCACAACCGCCACAACTGATACCGGGGTATAACCCAGTAGCGGGTCCTTTGAAAGAACCTGCACCAGGATTATTAGAACAGACCTATGGTGTTGAAGCTCCAAGAAGCTTGGGATCAGGTCAGACACCTGCCGCTATATCACTACCTATTACTGTTGGTCCCCCGGTACCATTATATGCACAGGAGAAAACAGGGACATGCGAACAGGGAGTTATGACTAATGAAATGATAAGAGGAGGGCCTATTAGAACTCCCCAAATAATGGCCCAGGGAGGACAGGTTTGCGAACAATCAAGACCCTTAATGGACCTCAGTCCAATAGGGGCACCTCTTGAGGCAATGCGACAAGCAGGGTTGGGAGTCCTGACTCCCCAAACTATGAGTACGAATACCTCACATACTCCAATGATACATGCAGGGAACATTTCACTGCAGGGTTTTACAGTACAACACTTAAATGAGTGGTTAGAGAAAACTTGCATATCACAAAAGACTACAGCGACTACAGTCGAACCAGAAAAGGAAAAACAAGATGAATACCTGAATCTAGTACGACTAGGAGCAGAAGCTGCTGAATTGGTGGATGGAACAATGGGAGTAAATAGGTTGGAGTCTTACACTGAGGCAGAATTAAGATACTTATGCCCTAAGATTACCAAAGAAGTAGGGAAAATACATCAGAGATTAGCAAACTTGGCAGACAGATACAATATTGATATTGGTAACACGAAGCATTTGAAAAGAAGCTACAGATTAGACTTCGACACTAAAGATTTTGATCACATGAGATCCGCAGGCATGAAGACACACCTGAAAGAATTGCTGCAGAGTGCGCAAATCCAGGGAGCATTAGAAAAATGGGAAAACCGATGGTCAAAGAAAAGAGACAAAGGGAAGAGGGATAGCCCAGAGTCTATTGAAACAGCGACCACACCCAATCTGGATTCAGTAAAAATCCTGCCCATGAGAGAAACAGCTGGTGGTGTTTTAGTCCATGTGCCTTGGTCCAGGGGAGATATTTTGTCCTTTACGAATGATTACCCAAGGTTGAGAGAAAAACCGATCGAGTGGTATCAACAGACAGATAGATTTGTGAAGCTTGCAAAATGTCTTTGGGAAGACTTAAATACATTGTTTGAGATTATTGTTCCACCGGATTTGTGGCTTGAGTGCAAAAGAGGGGTAGATTGGCCCACGAAGGAACCAGCGAGGGATAAAGTGACTGGAGCACCTTCTGAAGAGGTGATGAAATATTATCATAAAGTTATTGAATTTTTTAAACAAAAAGTGTCACCGAAGGTGACAGACTGGCAGAAAATCGACCGGACTTCGCAAGAGGTTAAGGAATCAATACATGCCTATTATGAGAGATTGTTAAAAGCATTTAAACATTACAGTGGTACTGAAACGATTGAGCCGAAAGACATGAATCATCTTGTGTTCAGATTTGTTGAAGGGTTGAGACCAGAGGTTGGTCAGATGATTAAGAACCATTTGATTTGTTGGCAAGCTAAACCGATTGATGAGGTGTTGCAGTATGCGAAATACTGTAGTGATGAAATTGAGTTAAAACAGAAAAAGCTGAAAGAAAAAGTGATGGTGATGCAGATAAGAGCTGCACAAGCTGGAATTCAGGGAAATGGTGTTCAGCAGATGATGCACCAGCAACCGCAAATGAACGGTGGGTTTCAGGTACAGCCGAGAGGTAGAGGCCGAGGTTTTGTGAATCGTAGTTTAGACATGAATAATGTTGTCGTTCAAAATGACGGGCAAGTAGTGAAGAGGATGTCACCATGCCATGCATGCGGGGGCATGGGACATTGGAAGCGGGATTGTCCAAATATGGTGCATGATGGTACAGTTCAGCAGGGCATGAGTGTCTGTGCACAGCAGAATCCGCGAGGTCCAAGAATGAGACAACAGAACCGGAACTTACAGAATAATTTGATACAAATGCCAGGGGTACAACCAATGCAACAAATGTTACTGCCGCGTTTTCAAAACGTGCCCATGCAATCGATGCAACAGCAGATTCCTATGGTGCCTAGACAGCAAATGCAGTTACCCCTAGCCCCGATGGGTCAGCAACAGGTGACGCTTCCTCAGCAGGTCACAGGTCAGGTGACGAGTCAAAACAATACTGTACAACAATTCCCATTACGAGGTGAAAATGAGACAAATGAAGAATGGTCAGATGACAGTTCAGACAGTGAAGAGTGCAGGCTTGCAGCCTCATTACAAGTAGATCAGAGAGGCCCATATGTAGAGGGAAAAGTAATGGGCTATAAAGTCTCATTTTTGGTTGACACTGGAGCTACACGCTCTACAGTCCGCAGTGTGGAAGTACCGAGATTACCCTTATCGGGACGCACTATACGAGTGGTTGGTGTGGCTAATCAGTATTTGACAAATCCAATTACTGACCCAGTACAGGTTGAAATTGGAAATTTCCAAGGCCTGCATAGGTTTGTCATATGCGACTCAAGTCCAGTATCTCTACTGGGAAGGGACTTACTATGTAAAACTAAATATTCAATTACCTGTTCCAACGATGGAATAGAAGTTCAGACAAACAGTGATGATGAAGGAGATGAGGGCCAGCTCATAGAAGGAGGGGAGACGAGCAAAGATTACCCTCTAATTACTTTATTCCCAGTGTTCACTCTAATCGACTTACCTGCTGACCTACAAGGGTCCGTAACAGAGAGAGTGTGGGACTTGACAGGAAAAGAGGTTGGATTAATTAAAGGAGTCAAACCAGTCAAGGTGCAGATAAGACCAAATGCAGTATTCCCACAAGTACCACAATATCACATGACTCAAGACGTACTCATTGAAGTGACACAGATAATTGCAGATTTTCTCAGGCAAGGAGTGTTGAAAGAAGTTTTGAGCAGTCCGTGTAACTCACCCATTATGGGTTTGAGAAAGCCCTGTGGGAAAGTTCGAATTGTGCAGGATTTGAGAAAAATAAATGAA
This sequence comes from Pleurodeles waltl, assembly GCF_031143425.1. Taxonomy (NCBI): domain Eukaryota; kingdom Metazoa; phylum Chordata; class Amphibia; order Caudata; family Salamandridae; genus Pleurodeles; species Pleurodeles waltl. Next base: position 206,691,129 of record NC_090437.1, read on the forward strand.
ATTGTGATAAAATGCTGCCCTGTGGTTCCTAACCCAGCGGTAATAATGTTCCAAGTTCCTTGCGATGCTGAATGGTTTACCGTAGTAGACCTATCACAGGCATTTTTCTCAATACCGCTGCATAAGGACAGCCAATTTTTGTTCAGTTTCAAATTCCTGGATAAGGTGTACAGTTGGTGCAGAATCCCCCAAGGATTTTCTGAGTCACCATCCATCTTTAATCAGATATTAAAGAAGGATTTGGAACCTCTTGTGCTGCCTTTTAATTCAACTCTTGTGCAGTACATTGATGACTTGTTGATTGCATCCAAAACCAGAGACAGTTGTAAATATGATACTATTGCATTGTTGAACCATTTGGGAAAGAACGGGCATAAGGTGTCACCTAAGAAACTGCAATACTGTCAGAAAGAAGTAAAATATTTGGGGCATCTAATTGAGAAAGGATCCCGAAGGATATCAAAGGAGAGAATAACAGCTGTCATACAAATGAATCCCCCAACAACAAAAAGAGATGTCAGGATGTTTTTGGGAATGGTGGGTTATTGCCGTCAATGGATACCCAATTTCTCAATCATTGCAAAGCCCCTAATAAAACTGACAGGGAAAGATGTCAAAGATGAACTATACACAATCACTTTGACAAAAGAAGAACTTGAGTCATTCTTGGAGCTGAAGGAATGCATGTGCAGGGCCCCAGCATTAGGAATGCCTGATTATGAGAAACCTTTTCTGTTGTTTTGTCATGAACGTGATGCTTGTTCTTTGTCTGTTTTAACACAGGTCCACGGAGATGCAAATCGCCCTGTAGCATATTTTTGCAGCTACTTTGGACCCTGTCGCAGCAGCCCTACCGGGTTGTTTGCGAGCAGTTGCAGCAGTTGGTCAAAGCCTTTCACAATGCGAGGGCATAGTCATGGGATACCCTTTGACAGTTTTGGTTCCACATTCTGTTGAAATTCTGCTGACACGAACTAAGACACAACATATGACAAATGCACGACTTACCAAATATGAAACAATTATTTTGGGATCACCAAATGTTACACTGAAAAGATGCACAGTACTGAACCCGGCAACTCTTCTTCCCAATGAGAATACAGAAATCAAAGAGGGGGAAGAATTTGAGCATGATTGTCTTGAGGTGACTGACCTCTATACCAAACCTCGCCCAGACATACAGGACATCCAATTAAAAGAAAACGATTGCTTTATGTTCGTGGATGGGTCCTGTTTAAGAGATTCAACAGGGACATATGCAGTATGTACAATATCTGGCATAGTTGAGGCCTCTTGGCTTGAAAAGGTATTTTCTGCACAAGTGCAGAATCAATAGCTCTTACAAAGGCCTGCCATGCTGCTGTGAATTTGAAAGTTACAATCTATACTGACAGCAGGTACGGATTTGGAATTGTACATGATTTTGGTCAGATCTGGTCACAAAGGGGTTTTATGACTTCCTCCGGATCACCAGTGAAAAATGGAGAACAAATAAGAGATTTGTTACATGCAATTCAGTTACCTCTTGAAATCGCTGTGGTAAAGTGCAGTGCTCACACCAGATCACAAGACGTTTTGTCAATGGGGAATGGTTATGCAGATCAGGTTGCAAGATTTTGTGCATTGAATTGAATATCATTCAAAGAGCAGTGGGAATTGCTACCTCAACCTGAAAATGATACAACTTTGAATCTAGCATTACAAGTGGTTGATACCTTAGATGAGTTAAAGACACTACAAAACCGTGCTAACAAAGAAGAAAAACGTTCCTGGCAGAAAATGCAATGTGTACAAAGAGCAGATGATATATGGGTCTCAGATGATGGGAAGTTGGTCTTACCTAATAGTCTTCTGTCACAATTTGCCCGATTATATCATGGGCAAGCACATTTAGGAAGAGACGCCATGATGAGATCTTTTAAAGTTGATTGGTTTAATCCACAATTCAGACATGCCGCAGAAATTACTTGTCACAGGTGCATCATCTGTCAACAGATGAATGCTGGAAAAGGAACAGTGGTAAATTTGAGCCACATTGGAAGAGCTGGAGGTCCATTTAATAGAATACAAATGGATTTCATTGAAATGCCTGTTTGTGGAGGATTGAGGTACGTGTTGGTGATTGTGTGTGTTTTCAGTCATTGGATTGAGGCATACCCTACACGTAGAAATGACAGTCTCACAGTTGCAAAACTATTACTGAGGTAATTAATACCACGATTCGGGTTCCCGGTTTCTATAGAATCAGATAGGGGAAGACACTTCGACAATGAGGTGATCAAGCTTCTATGTGCAGCACTCAACATCGAGCAGAAGTTACACTGTAGCTATCGCCCTGAAGCATCAGGACTAGTTGAACAGATGAATGGTACCTTAAAATCAAGAATAGCGAAAATGTGTGCAGCAACAAACATGAAGTGGCCAGATGCATTACCGCTAGTATTGATGTCCATGAGAAACACACCAGATAAGAAAACAGGACTGTCCCCCCATGAAATCCTCATGGGTAGAGCAATGAGATTACCAGCGGTACCTGCAAATGCCCTAGTCAATATTACAGATGATATGGTGTTGGATTACTGCAAAAGTTTAGCTGACGTGATACGCTCTTTCTCTCACCAGGTGGAAGCTAACACGTTACCACCAATCGGCGAACCAGGACACTCTCTGCAAGCTGGAGATTGGGTGGTTGTCAAGAAGCACGTAAGAAAATCGTGTCTTGAGCCACGTTGGAAAGGGCCATATCAAGTGATATTGACGACCACTACTGCTGTGAAGTGTGCCGGGGTTCCCAACTGGATACATGCCAGCCATACAAAAAAGGTAACATGTCCTGTTGAAGAGGAACTTGAAAATTCCGGTACAGCAACTTCAAGAGGAGAAGTCTCAGAGTCAGAGATCAGCCAAGAAAGATCTGAGTCTACAGGAGAGCCCGCTGAGAACAGCCGCGTCCCTCACACTATCAGAGAGTTCGAGAGAGGTGACGGAGTGCCAATCTCAGTAGAGGCAGCAGGAGAACAAAGGCAAGGAGAGGTTCTCCCAGAAGCAGACGAATACAATTCAGAGCCTGAATACAGTATCGAACAGGAAGGAGAGAGAGACGGAGAAGTGGTAAATTTAAATCAGAACGAATCAGAATCTTCTGATCAAGTTCCAAGCTTATCAGGAGAAAACACCATATCACAAGAGGAGGGTGCTGTCCAGCGTCCTGAAGGAAAATGCCGAAACAAGACACATAGAGGTGATACATGGCCGGAAAAGTCACCTTTTAGAATAAGAGAATTAACAAACGAGACAATAATAGAAGAAAGCGATACCTCACAGGCGGATGATCTGAGTGAAGGAGAACAGCAAGGTGAACGAAGATTAAAAAGAAAGAGAATAGCGAACCGAAGGTACACAGGTCCTGAATGGGCATATGCTACAACCTCTGAATGGCAACAAGAATTCTTGGCATTTTGTTTTGATCGAGAAGTGCCAGGCCAATATTACGGTACCTGAAGGAAAACAACAAAAGAAAACCTTGGGAAAAAATATATTAAAAGGAAAGAGACTTTATAAACCTACCAGAAAGAGACAACTAAACCTGGATTTGACATCAAGAAATCGAATTACGACAAGCTGCTAATCTGAACTGACGAAAAAGGGTCCTGGAGTGAGAGAAGACGCTGTAAATACGCAGAAAGAGTTTGCTATCTTAAGTTGATTGTCGATCTACTATTCTGATTCTATACAAACATGGCTTATAGTAACAAAGGAAGTAAGGTGTGTGGTTGGTTAGGACTTATGATAGGTGTTGTATGCGCAATAATGATTGTGGGAGTGATTGTGGGAATGCCATGGAGAGAGAGTGAAACTATAAATGCAACTTCAAAACCAGAAACTATCACTACAACTAATAAACTATCACCATGGGAGAAATTTGAGCAAGACGCAAGACATCTGCATGAGGGAACTAATACAAAAGGGGAACTTTCTACTAATGTTTTCTATCGCTTACTAAATGAGTATGTGGAAACTATGGATGCGAAAGACTGTTATGTATGTACTAAAATTCCTTCATCTGTGCTGGAGGGAGTTACTTATCATAGCCTCCCTCTTACGTATGGGATCAGCTGTAGCTTGCTACTAACAAGATTTTATGATCAAGAGTATGTGCAATATTTTTATTCAAATTTAGATGTTGTGTTTTCTTTTGTGCCTGTTATTGAATTCTTAAATAAGCTAGCTAAAGAACATGATATTAAACTAGTTAGAGGATTCTTTGAGCCAACACTAACATTTGGAACTGCTTATGCACACCGCAACAATTTAACATGCTTACTGTCTCCTGTGGAGAAAAGCTTTCTAGATCATACAGATGATAGACGCAAAGCATTAAAAGAAAGATTAGAAAAAGGTTTAGAAAAACACACTTATGCAAATGATTACGCTTATACGGCAATTAAAACAAAAGGCAAGTTAGCTATAGATGCATTACACGTAGGTAGACTCTGTATATAAAGACCGAAATCTGATCAAGACAATTTGTTTGTGGGTACGAGTGAATGTAGGCATGTGTTTCTGTTTCAGAGCAAATGGACCTTCATGTTAAATGGACAAGACCCAGCGATTCCTGGAATCTATTACATCTGTGGGTTAAATGCATATTACCGTCTCCCAAAGGGATGGTATGGGACATGTTATTTGGGAATAGTTTTCCCAAAGATATACCAGATTGATGACTTGAAACAAATACCTAAAACGTCTGAATTACAACATGCCAGACAAAAACGAGAATCAGTGGCGGCTGTCATTGGTGACATACAGTATTTGGAGCTATAATCCCTTCAGTGGGGGTTATCCTAAATTCTATGAAAATTCAAAAGTTGTCTACTATTGTGGATAACATGCTGACAAATTTTACAGGGGCCATACTTCTGATGGACACTGAACTTGCTGCAGAAAGAGCTATGACTCTTCAAAATCGGCTTGCTTTAGACATTCTTTTAGCAAAGAATGGAGGTGTATGCAAAATGCTTAATGAAAGTCACTGCTGTTCATATATACCTGATAACAGTAAGAAAATTAGAAACATGCTTACTAACCTGACTAGAGATAGTACAGATTTGAAGGATCTAAAAGAACCAGGTGTTTGGGAAAAATTTGGAAAAGGAATTGCCCGGGTAGGAAACTGGTTTACCAACATTTGGAATGGGGTACTTGCTAAAATTATGATGGGATTATTAATTGTTCTGATTTGTTTATTGGGATTTTGGGGAATATGCAAAATTAATAATAAGGTGAAAAGAAATTGGACTAAAAGAACCAAAAGAAACGAAGAAAATGAAAGAGAGAAAATGTTCAATGAAATATGGGAAAGTTCACATAAAGGGCAAGATGTTGAAATGCGCATTATGCGCAAGGTGAAAAATGGAAGATCAAGAATTGTGTGATGACGAGCGTCATGAGAGGAGGGACTGAGAGAGCGTAGTTTAAATATCATATATTATAGACGTGAAATGCTTACATTTGACAAAGCAATATTAATAATTAATAATTAAAATGTATTAATAAACGTAAAGATTTATTCATTTATGAACACTAATGCTGAATTAATAATAATCTTTCAATTATACGCATTATTACGATCAAAACTGTATTCATTAGAACTCGTATGTCTTAAGTTAGCATGAGTCGCGAACTAGCTGTGTAACTCTCACTTAAAAGGCATATTTTTCTGCTTCTTCTGTGTGCGGACTTGCAAATGACCATGACCCAGCTATTGTTCTTTCTGTACTAGTTCGAAACATGAAGGAATTTTCTCATTCGTATGCTAGTAGCTTCTAGCTCAAAATTATGTGATTAGAAACAAACATGGACACTTCCAAGGACAATGAGACGAGGGGAAGAGAACTTTTGACCTAAGACGTGTGCCAAGATGGTGAAGTAACCCCGGACGTACCACCTACGAAAATGCTGATTATGAAGACCAATTGGAAGACGAGTTAATATCGAGAAATGGAAAAAATGCATTACTTAATGTATAATTTGATTGGTTATCAATAATGGGGTGTAGTTATTAACCAATAGAATTTTGGGGGAATGTATTACGAAAAGGGGATAAAAACTCATGACACGAGAGACGACAGGCATTAGGTAGGGAATGATATCGATTGCATCCAGAAACTCTGTCACTCTATTTGGTGATTTGAGACTTAGACAAAAATCATCCTAGCCCATAGACTGCCCTATTACACTTTCCTCCTTATGAGTAGAGTGTCCCTTGCTTCTAATTTAGATAGATTGACGGTGAACTAACTGATGTCCTGAAGACGAAGACTGATCCTGTATGCTGACCTATCTCGAGGAGGGTAATTATTAATGCTAACGGAATCTATATGCCTTTCTTTCTAGGTACCAACTGCTGTATGTTTAATTAGGTATCTTAGTTAGATGTTTTCCAAATCGATGTTCTAAATTGTTTTGCATGAAGCCCAACATGCTAATGCTAATTTGAGGTTAGATGAGGTATTCATTTGACGGATGGAACTGACGTGACTGACATGTAGCTATGCTGAACTGATATTCGATGGTTTAATATGCACTATGATCTATTCTTTGCTAACGTATCTGTTCTATGATTCTGATCATCGCATTGTTGAAAGTTTATCGTAGTTGTCACTTTGTGATTATGCTCTTATGCTTCTTGGTTTTGAGATTAATACGTTTATTATTAGATTGTAATCAATAGGGAATAAATTCACAAAATTTTCCTTTAAGGTGTGGTTATTTGAGTCTGAGAACTAATAAATGCGCCGAAGGTTCATTAATGGTTATTGTGAAATATATTTTGATGCTTGGTAATCTCGTTTTACGGAGACTCACCACTGGGTCCAAAGGTTCATCGACCTAAAACGAGTCCTGATGTGTATAAATTGACATAGACGGACGCGTTAACAGAAGCATTATAGGAGTTTGACAGTATCTCAATTTATTTGATTTCTTAGCAGATAATGACTCACTAACTGTAAAAGAATTAGAATCCTTCACAAAAACCAAAGCAAAACGTTAAGAAATCATTGCTCTAAATTCATTTAGGGACTGATTTATGATAAGTTAGCGCCTCCTTTACGTCATTATTTGACGCAAAAGCTGCACAAACTTACAAAATATAATTATAATTTGTAAGTTGCGCCGTTTTCCGTCAAAAAATGACGTAAAGACGGTGCTAACTTTTCATAAATCAGGCCCTTAATTTTTAACAGTAGTAAAAAGTAAAACAAAAAACATCAAAATGAGGTGAAGGAGGCAAGCTGTTTGAAAAAAACATCACACATGTCAAAATATGTTGCAAGAGAATGATTTCAATAAGATCAGCATACCCAACCCCGATTGCATTGGGCCGCAAATCACAGGTGCCAAAGATGCACCCAATGATTTCTATCACAGCAGTGTTTGGTAATTAGTGGGTGTGCAATTTGCATCTTGCATTTCCAAAAATAGAGAATTTTGCACAGTTTGCATCGGTCACTACCAGCAGCTAATCATCCAGAAAAGTGTATTCTGACTGTACTCAGGGCCTCAGACTTCTATTGATATCAAGTACATTTTTCAAAATAAGGTACATTTATTCTAAATTATTTAAATAAATATCTTGTTAGCAATAGAATCTTTCTTTCTGTGGCTGTAATTTTTTAAACCCCATGCACCAAACCTGTTTCCCTGCAGCATCTCTATTAGACCTGGCAACCTTAGGATGATATTCCCCCAAAATGGTGGCCTTCTACCTCCTATTTTGCTGGATTCATTTTTGTTGGCCTTAGGACTCTGTGCTCTTTACCACTGCTAACCAGTGCTAACGTGCATGTGTTCTCTCCCAAAAACATGGTAAAATTGACTTACATCTAATTGGGTTATTTAATTTACTTATAAGTTCCTGGTAAATGATATGCCATACACACAAGGTTTGTCAATTAAATGCCACTAGCAGCCCTCTTGCACTTATTGTGCCACCAACTTAAGAAGGCCCTTAAGACATTTAGCAGGTCTGCCATTGCAGCCTATGTGCAGTTTTAAATCGCCACTTCAATTAGACTAAATAACACCCTTGCCAAGCCTTATACCCACCTTATATTGCACAAAAGTCATCCTTAAGGTAGGCTCTAGGCAGCCCACAAAGCAGGGCACCTTGTAATTAAATGGTAGGACATGCACTTTTCTGTTTTACATGCCCTGGTAGTGGGAAAACTTCTAAATTTGTTTTTCACTTCTGTGAGGCCTACCTCTCCCTTCGGATAACATTGGGTGCCGTATTACATTTAATACATGCTAGCTTTTGATTGGGTGGAAGTGGGACTTTCATGTTTAATGTCTGACACTTTGCAAATTGTAAATACCTCTTTAATGGTTAAGTTGGGTGGATTCTAAGCCATAATGCAAACAATTCCACATTTAGAAAGTTAGCATTTCCCTGCCCTAACTATTTGATGATGGCACCCTGTTCCTCCTTCTCATGGCTGGGTGTAGTTGCCAGTTGGATGTTGTTTATTCTTCCCAGAAAGCCACACAATAGAGGGATTTGGTGTTCCTGGATGAGCCATCACTGCCAGAATGGAGGCGTGAGGGTGGAGCTGGGAACAGCCCCACTTGAAATTCAATAGACTGTACCCTGCATTTCCACAAAGGACTTGACACAGTTAATTGTGCCTGCAGCCAGGCTCGAGCTAGGGCAGAGGAGGCAGGGAACTCCAAGCAGTTCAAGAGAATTCTCTAGAAGTCTCTACTTCAAAGAATGCACCAGGTGTAAAAATAGTACCCACTCTTCAGTTCACTTTCTGGACCTGTGAAAGGTCTCTCAGAAGACTGACTGCTGCTGAGGGCTGCGGTGTACTTGAGAAGGCTGATTTGCTACACCTGGAAGGTCTGTCCTGCTACTTAAAGCCTGCCTTGAGCTCTCAGAGGCCTGCCTTGCTGTTTGAGTCTTGTTCCATCTCTTGAACCCAGGACTACCAGAGTGAGTCCTAGGGATAGTTGGCCGGCTTCCTGATAGAGCCTCGGGGACAGAGAAAGCTTCAACCATCTTGAACCCACACATTAACCCAGCCCAAGTGCGCCCCAACCTTCGAAGTAATGCCTTCCAGTCCTTTACCCTTGGTGGTGGTGCTAAAGTTGCCCAGATAGCCAAAATCCAAAACTTAGGAAGATTTTTGGCTAAAATTTCTCTGAGAACCAAGGGATGACCGGGACCAACCAGCTAATCTATCCACCCAAGGTGTATCATCAGTCAGCTCAAGTATTTTACATAAAGGCACAATACTAGATTTGTTAGACCTGGCTTTCTTGGCGTGATCTCCACTGTATTTGTTGCCTCTGCTTCCCATGTTTTGAATGTGTGCTGGACTCTGTTTTTGCTGTTTTTGGTACTCTGGGAACTTTACAACTGCTGACCAGTGTCTAAGTGCAAGTGCTCCTTTGTAAATGATATGTGTGACTGGAACTGGCTTGTCCATGATTGACATATTTGGTTTACTAGTATGTCCCTAGTAGAGTGCACTAGGGGTGCCCAGGGCCTGTAAACCAAATGCTAATATTGGGCCTGCAGCAATGGTTGTGCCACCCATATTAGTAGCCCTGTAAACATGGCTCAGATCTGTTACTGCAGTGTCTGTGTGTGCAGTTTTAAACTGCCAATTTGCTGTGGCAAAGTGTACCCACTTGCCAGGCCAAAGCCTTCCATTTTCATGCATGTAAGACACCCCTAAGGTAGGCCCTAGGTACCCCCATGGGCAGGGTGCAGTGTATGCTCTAGGGGGGACATATACTGATGTGTGTTACATGTCATTACAGTGAAATACTGCTAAATACAGTTTTCACTGTTGCAAGGCCTATCTCTCCCATAGGTTAACATGGGGGCTGCCTTTAAATATACTTAAAGTGCAGTTTCCCTTTGAGAGCAGATAGAAATGTGGAGTTTTATAGTCTCTGAACTCACAATTTAAATATATGTCTGTTTTTAGATTGTTAGTTTGAAAATGCCACTTTTAGAAAGTAGGCATTTTCTTGCTTTAACCATTCTGTGACTCTGCTTGTTTGTAGATTCCCTGTCTGGGTCAAACTGACAGTTGGGCTGTTTGGGAATCTCCTCCTGAAAGTGACACAAAGGGAGATGGGTGTAGCCTGCATATCCTGATGAGCCATCTGGGCTAGAGTGGAAGGGAGGAGTGGTCACTTACACTTGAATGGGCTGTGCCTGCCCTCACACAAAGTAGTCTCCAACCCCCTGGTGTGTGTCTGGAGCCTGGCCTGGGTAAGGCAGGATCCTATAAACAACAGAGACTCCCCCTTGAAGTTTGCCTACTTCAAACACAGAAAGGGGTATAAGTATTGGCCCAAAACCACAGACTTTAGATCACTTTGTGAACGAAGAGGAACCTCTGCCAAGGAGAAGAGCTGAAGAGCTGAGGAGAAGTGCTGTCCCTGCATGTGAATGTGCTTTGTTGGGCTATCCTGCATTTGCTTCTTCCGCCTGTGAAAGGGGACAAAGACTGGAATTTGTTGTGCATTCCTGCTTCAGAAGAATCTCCAAGGGCTTTGATTGAGCTTGCCTCCTGTTTTGAAGTCTCAGGACCATCACAGACTTCCTCTGACAGCACCTGTACTCTTTGCTGAGACTCCTCCCTTTCCAACTGGTGCTCTATTTAGTCCCTGGGCCCTTGAAAGGTGAAGTTGGCACCCGTCGCACCCTTCCCACTACGCCGGCTCCATTCGTGGGAAGGGGTTTCCCGCTGGGCTGGCGGGCGGCCTTCTGGCGGTCGCCCGCCAGCCCAGCGGGAAACACAGAATGGCCGCCGCGGTCTGAATGACCCCCATAGTGCCTTAAGGCATCAGTCTGAGTCTTCAGAGCAACAAGGTCCACTCAGCACCCTCGGCAGTCAGCGCCCAATTTGACATCCACTGGCTGATACCAAGGGTGCGCATCACAGGTCTGCAGAATTCATTATTTTGGTGGCTGGGACTGCACAGCACATAGTTGTAGACAGACGGCGCGTGTCAATGGGAAAATATCAATCCCCGTGGTATTTATCATGATTTCACTGTGTTACATATTATGACATAGTGTAATGCAATTATAGAAAAGCCTCAGATTGCTGCACATCAGCAATGCAGGCGTAGGAAATAACACAGTGGCTGTAGTATAAAATTCACACCATCAATTCACTTTGGCAAGCTCAACTACACTGTGGAGGTCATCATTTTGCAATTGGGAGTAGGTAGGGGACAACCACACAAACAGCAAATAAGAAATGATCCTGTTTTCCATCAACACATATCCCTCATTGATCTCAGGGAGGTGAAGGTCATACAGTTTTAAAGACTGTACAGGTAGTCTATCATGGAATTGTTGGAGAAGATAGTGCCAAGTCTCCATTTAGCAACAGCAAGGACCAATGCCATTACAGCACATGTAAACTTGACGTCTATGCTACACATGTTGTCCTCAGGATCCTTCCAAATCACATCAGCAAGATCAACTGGCAGTTCTCAGGCAGCATTTTAAAGCCTTTCTCCCATCTCTGTTGGATGCCATCATAAAAATCCCACCACAGAAGCTCCTCTTCCAAAAAACTACCCACAACAATTAGATACCAAGCAAGACTTCAACAAAACTATTGGATTCCCTAATGTGCTTCATGCCAATGATTGACCACATGCAATTTGTGCACACTGTATCCACTTAGCACCTCTACATCAACTCCAAGCACAATTAATCATTGTCCAGGCAATAGTGAATAATAATGGACTGTTCATCATTGTCCTTGCCAAATATCCAGGAAGTGCCCAAGAGGCATACATATTTAGCCACAGTACCATGAATGGCTGAGAATGGCAGATATGGGAATGGCCTACCCATTAGTAAGGAAAGCAGATTTTTCCCATATATAACTAAGGGCCTGCTTTAGATCTTGGTGAAGGGGAATACTCTGTCACAAACTTGACGGATACCCAGTCCACTGTATTATGATCCCATTATATCCTGTGGAGATTGTAATACTGCGGATGGGATATCCATCACCTTTGTGACAGAATATTCCATCCACAGAGATCTAAATCAGTCCCTAAATTGTAATGTATGGCATAATAATCATCTCTGTGTTTGAGTTTTTATCTTGGGTAATGTGCCCATAGTGGTAGTATGTAACTGAAATATATAGTCAATGGTGTTCCATCATCTGCAGTGGCATAGAAATCAAATAACAAATCATGTGGTCGACAATCTAAGAACAAAGAATACATCTTAGAAATGTTGGGAATGTGTGTATGTGCAATGGTGTGGCAAGTCAAGAATAGTAAAAAAATTCTATCTAAGGTAAATGTATCAAACAAAGCTTGAAATCCTAAGCATATATGTCCCACAAGGCAGTATAACTGTAGGCTTATCAAAGTATTAGGAGCACAAATGTCAAAATAACATCAAAATTCAGAGCCTGTCATGCACTAAAAGTGTAATATCAAATCATGAAATACATCTGTACTCTAGGTACATATGTGATCTAAAAGAGCAAAGTGCAACTAATGCCTAGATATTAAAACATTCAAAGTCAAAATATGCACATAGATAATAAGTCACATTGATATACTTCATCAATGGTATAGATGATGAATTGTTTGCATAAAGTTGCCTACATTTGCTGTTTCTCAGTTGACCAAATTAATAGTGACACAATGAATAAATAGGTTTACAAAAATGTTATACACTAGGCAAAAAAAACTAGGTGAAAATGTAACCAAGGTAAAATATCACAGGGCACTTACAACAAAAATGGAAGCTTCTCATGCTAAAGAACTGATGTAAGAATCAAGGCATATAAGTACAGATTAACAAACATGGAAAAAGCACATACATACATGTTTATATATAACGTGTTGTGTACATGTCAGTAGGACAATGCAACTTTTTTCAACATCATTTGGTCTCATCCAAAAAAGGGCTCCACTGCAGTAACTATGTTTCATTCTAAGTTCATCAAGACAACTTTGCACACAAAATGCGTTGGCTGAAGTATAGAGAATCATAATTTAAATTTCCAAGTTACATGTTGAATAATGGTTACATTTGCTAACCAACTATATATGCAAACTTATGTCAACTAATCTAAGGTTATGAAACTGTTCTGCAGAAAAGCAAGGACATCAAAGATGAAAATAGAATAAATATATTTGTGAATCTCAAAGTTGCTATCACTGCCCCTACCTATACAGCTCATAATGTATGTAGGATAATATGATATCCTAAGTTGAACACATTGCATACATATTGAGTACTATTCTCATATAGCTGATACAAATATTCCAACTCATTTATCATACCAATCTGCTTGCTAAACATCATAATTAACATGTTGATGTGTTGTATGTGTTACACAATATGTGCAGTGTCCCATATATGTTGAACACCCATGTGTAAAGCAATAGTCTACAATAACTAAGACATATCAGATTAAAACTATAAGAAATAAGTATGATTTTGCCTGTACACATAATGCATATAGTTGGCTATGTAGAAGTAACACCATACAATTCATTGAATGGTGTTTTTTCTCACTTCAGGCGGCCAAGGATATGCTTTGAAGGCATGGATCATGACCCCATATCAAGGTCTCCAGATAGATGGAGAGAAAATTTATGATTCAGCTCTGAGCAAAACTAGTGCACAACAAACGTTGTGGAGCAAATGTTTGGGGTCCTAAAGTCCTGTTCTAGATGCTTTGAAAAATCAGGTTGTAGACTTTTATACCCACCTCCCATGGTTTTCAAGATCATTTTAATCTGTGCAAAATTGCACAACATCTGTCTGGAGACAAATGTGTAATGGGGCTATGAGTGTGCCATCCCACCTAAACATGAAGAGGATGGTGAATCTGAAGCAGATATCGAGCATACAATGGCAGGTCATGTGAGACATGACCAAATAGTTGCACATTTTTTTCATATCATTTGTCAAAACATTTGCAACTCATCAATGATTTGTGAGGAGTAAAAATATATAAATTTTCACATATAAAAATACATTCACATTTGTATCTTTTGATTTTGTTAAAAATAATGTTGACCTAATCATTGTGACAGTCATCAAAATGATGTGAAGACTTATCAGACAGAAATTTTACATACCAAGTTATTTTGTACAGACAATATTTGGAAGTTCTGAATTAGGTATGTGTGACATCAGATCCACTATCAACAAAAAATTGTCAAATATATGAAGCAAAATAAATACATGACCACCAATATATAATTTTTCAAAAATTCATATTCCCATCACATCACATCACCATGACTGTTCAGCTGTCAACGGTTTCACATACATGTCCCATTTGCAACATTTAACTTCACAATGCAAAATGACTGTGTAATGCCTTAAACTTTGTCAAAGGATGACATGTCCATAATAAGTTGTCATGTGAATTATCAAATATATGACACATAGAAAATCACGTATCACTCAGATTTTGATATGCAACAATCAGCTGTGTACTGCAGTGATTGTCATGTAGATGAGAAGGTCTTTCACCCAAAGAGTAATGTAGAAGATTGTTATACTAGATGAGAAGATCTTTCACCCAATGAGTAATGTAGCAGAGTGTGAATTCATCTGTGCATATACATCTTGAAGGTGATCATGTATGGAATCCCACACTAAGGTATGAGGGCAATGTGTAGTGCAAATTCTACACTAGTGGTGGAGTATTCGTCACAATTACTTAGGAAGCCTAACAGCTGTAACTTTTGGAAACAGTAATAATCAGTGATTTTCGTGCAAAGTAATTTTGTGCATACAAACTGACTCACAATCAATGCCAATCAAATAGTGCTAATCACACCTGAATTTAAATGTTGAGTCACAAGTACTTATATGACATATAATGTGAGTGATGGGAAAGCTTAGGAGCTCAGACAATCAAACCAAAAAACATTTTAGTATTTGGTCTGGCAACAAGTCACGTTTAGAGAACTTACATATACCATCATAGAGGTATATTATCAGCAGTATGACCTCAAAGCACTATCAGTCCAGAATTATGTGTGAGTGCAAATGAGTCTAATGTCTAATGGATTAAGCTATCTAAGTCAATTATGACAATCTTCACATATCCTAATCTTATTCTAGGGCTCATAAAAGTTCACATCAATCTCTATTTTGTCAGGCCATTTGTCTCAGTATCAACAATATCCATTGAGACATGTCACTGTCACACGCCTTATCATGTTCAGTTGCAAATAACAACTGGACACTGCATGTAAGCCAAGGGACAATTTTGTGTCCTCAACATAGAAAGCCTGGCCTAAGTGAATGTTGAGAGATCAACTTATGCTACATGAGGTGATGTAGGCTGATGCCAACCTTACAGTGATCAAGAAGCATAAACAAAATACAACTGTGTGAGTGTGTAAGGGTAGTAAAAACTGAACACCCACATATGGCAATATCTTTAAAACCTTTGTTACAAAGCTCTTCCAAAGTGGTAGCCGTGTGGGATTTGTGAGATATTACACACATGCACATATTGTCAGAATAGCATTTGTATCACCGGAAACACTTGTAAACCATGTAGTGGTCAGTACATGCATACCTGTTAATGATAAATACACTTGTGAACACAGAATGGCACAGTTTGGGTCATATTCATTAAGTGTTGAGTCACATTTGCTCAAAGCAAAGGGGCACAAGGGCAATCACAAAACTAAGGGCCTGATTTAGAACTCAGCGCTTGAATTATTCCATCACAACGGTGATGGATTTTCTGTCCACCGAAATAAAAATCCAATGGAACATAATGGGATTTAGATTTCAGTGGACGGGATATCCATCACCGTTGTGAAGTAGAAACCCATCCACTGAGTTCTAAATCAGGCCCTAAATGAGAATTTGCAATCCATGTCAAGGTACCTTAGGGCATTTTTACAATATTTTGGTGCAGGGCAGCACTGCAATACTTCTTGCTATGCTGCTTCAAAAGAAAAGGGCAGTAATGCACGGTATCTATAAGATATGACAAATCCCTGTCCTCTTCCACTGTGCTGGTGCACAATTGGCTGCCATGCGTCAATGCAAGGAACCTTTGTACCATGGTGGAAGGGTTTAAGCATTTTGCTAGCCCTCCATCTTCAACAGAAAGCTGAAGGGTGACCAATTTTGTATGTGGTTTCTTACCTTGCCAAATAAATGTTGGTATCATTTGGTCAATTTCGGAAAAAACAACATTTATTTGGCAGTGATCATAATATTTGAAAAAATAAAAGTAAATAGAGGCAGGATAAATATTTTAATAATTGCAACCCGTCCTACTATTGATAATCATAGATGATGACATAATGGAAGACGCCTTTTTCCAAAGTTCAATTTCTAAAGCTCCGCAAAGTCACATCATTTTCTAACACTGGAAATCTAACTGAATTAAGAAATGCATTAACCAGGTTGGCTGCCGGAGAGTCACTATGGGAGCACAAATCGGCATAGTGCTCTAAAAATGCTCTACCTTTTTGCTCACTGTCAGTTATTGCCATCCTGAATTTAGGATCAAATATAGTCTAATATACCTTGTTTGTGCTGTTTTGTAATTGACCACACTAAAAGACAACCAGTATGTTTATTTTCCTCAAATACTCTCTGGAAACAGCTCTTTTGACTAATAATCTCACTTAGAACAAAATAATATTTTGATTCTTGACTGGCTCTTATTAGTCTAGTATTAGATTGGGCTGTTTTTAAACTGGCATACACCCTCCTGGCCTGATCTAGCTAGCGGTGTAGTGCCAGGATGTATGTGCAATACTCTTGCCTCGTATGAAGGCCTTACTGGATTTAATAACTTGAGGCTTAACCTTGGTTTATTTGTAAAAAGTCTGTTACTGCCACCCGCATATTAGCTACCCACCCTTCTTGAGTCAGCAAAAACCTATCACGGACCAATAGTATCACCCCCTTCACTGGGGTACTGACTTTTAGGTCTACATGTGGGGCAGAATGGTCAGAAAAAGGATTTGACAGAATACTAGATCCTTTTCTTCTCCAGCTGTATGATGTTAAAAAGTAGTCGATGTGGGATGCGGTGTGAAAACGTTCAGAAAAACATGTAAATTCCTGCACTGTGGGGGAATCTGTTCTCCAAGGACCTATCAAATCAAGATCCTGTTTGATCTGTGCCAAAGCCCTTGCTGATTTTGGTTTGTTCTGTACTTTTTTGCGCTCCCAGGAACAATCACGAGCGGTCTCTTGTACTAGATTAAAGTCCTCACTAATTAAGATAAAATCAGTCAGAGGGAATAAATGATCATAAAGTTCCTGAAGTGATGACACCTCACCTTCTATGGGACCATGGAAACTAACAAAGTATGGAGGTGTGGTGGAGAAAAGGGGAGATACCTCAGTTGACACCACAGGAATCAAAGATGGTAGAGGGCAGTGACTTTTTAGTAGTAAGTATGCTCCTTTTTCAGCCACTCCCCCAACCCTTCCCATATTTACTGCCTAGAACTATACTTACATGGATGACGATTACCCCATAGAAATAAGAGATGGAGCTGTAAATTTTATGAATCTATTTTGTAGTAAGTAAGTAGTAGTACTACTTACAAACTAGAAAATGCAATTTGTAAATCAGACCCTAAGTTTCTTGCTAGCACAGGTCCTGGATCGTGTACCTGCCTGGCATTCATAGATGCCAGCTGCCAGACAACATTCAGAAAGTTGTTGCGTGGCCTGCTGTTTTCAAGAAGGACAAAATGTACTGCTTGGATTTTGAAAAGTACAAATGCCTTGCACCTGATTAACAGTATGCTGCTTCTCAATTGCCATGGGTTGGAAATATAAGCTCTAAAAGCCCTGCAGCTAAGGAAACACCTATAATGATCGAACCCTGGTGAACTTAGTTTTGATGTGACTGGAATATGGAGAGTCATGCTGCTCATTTGTGTAAAGCTAGGCTGAAAACTGCTGCCTTTCTGAAGCCCAGCTGGCCTTCTCAACTTCTTCTACTGAACTTGCATGAGCAGAAGCCCTAAGTCAGCCCAAGGAGTTGACTGACATCTGCCAAGAGTCACCAAGAAGCACTCTCTACACCTTTCCAGAGAACATTCAATAGTCACCGTAGAAGCTACAATCAACAGGCATCAATGTGGTAACTGGTGAGCTTACTTTTCTCTTTGCTACCTTTTCTTGTTTTCCTTACCCATGACCTTGACATGTTGTGCACAGGTCAATCACCCAGTTGGCTTGCAAGCTAGCCATAATGAGAAACTGATTGATGAACATGAGTGGGCTAAATTTCAGAGCTTTGGTCTGTGCACTTACCTTGCCTACTTCTGTTGTTGTAGGTCAGAAAGCCACCTCCCCCCTCCAGTACCGAGACTGCAAATGAAATTACTAGGATCTACATGTGGTGTTCAATCCAGGTTTAAAGACATCTGCAAAGCCTAATGCTAAGCAGGGAGATAGGCATATGCTTCCAGCCCTGTAGTTCCAAACTCAGAACATTGAAATATGTAGTTTGAATCAGGCTTGCAAGTTGTAATTGTGTGTTTCTTGATCTTGCCACTTTCCCTCCATTCAAGATGCATTCTTAAACATTGTCTATGAGGTCACAAGGTCTTAGGCAGGTTAACTGCAGTTTTTTTGCTTCATGGACTCATCAATGACAGTGTTTGCACCTATAGGTGTATTACAAATACCACTTTATCATTATTAATATACTCTGACCCTTATTCTGATTGGGCTGCTAATCCCGATTCAGACAAAGGCAGGGGTTTGTGCTCAAATTGCAATTACAATGTATGCAACATTACTCCACAGTTGCTTTTCTGATAATATCTCTGCTTTCTAACTGTGGAACTTGTATTGATAATATTGCACCAAGGAAAGATTCAAATCCACTGTCTTGGTAATTTCCTGTGTGGTGTGGCTGCATCAGTTTAGCAGGACACTCAAAATAAGCATTAATGGTGTACTGTTAACAGTGGCTAGATGTGTAGCTACAGTTTGCTTACTTGCAAACTCTTTGGAATAGCTGGTGAATGCAGTCTTTTAGGATTACATGTGCAAACCTTTTTGCCAGTAACAAATGGGCCGATACGCAGAGTCAGCCTGTTTGCAAACACAAAAAGGCATTTTGGGAAGTAGGAAGCCCTACTTGCGATTTGGTAAACAAATACCGAATCGCAAATTGGGTTTGTGAGTCAGTATTAGGTAGGGGCGTGTTTAGGGCACCATTTCCTAATACCAAATAATAGTGGTATGTGTGAATCATTCGCAATATGCCACCAATTTAAATTTGGTACTAACACATTTTCAAATGTGAAGAGGACCCCTTCCCCTTTGTGAATGTTTGTAAAAGCAGTTATTAAGAGTAGGCAGTGGTCCCAGGGATCACTGCCTATTCTTAAAAAGTGAAAAGAAAACTTTTCACTCTTCTTTTGAAACACATCCCATGTTCTTTTATGGAAAATGGGCTGCATTTAAAAAAAAAATATATTGTTTTATTTAAAAGCAATCACAAGCACAGTTGTCTGCTGAACCCACCAGGGCACCATCCCTGCAATTTTAGCAATCCCCAATGGGTCACAAATCGAGACCTCCCTCATTTGGGGCTAGATGTACAACGCAATTTACCAGTCACAACTGGTTCATCAGACCGTTTGCGATCAATTAAATGCATTTTCCTATGTAACAACCCTATTTTGTGAGTTTAACCTATTACTGACTCGCAAAATAAGCTATTAGTAAGGGGCATGAAAAGGATGTCCCTTCCTAATAGAGTGTTACACTGGTATGTATGAATGTTTTGAGATTGGGAATGCAGTCGCAAAACATTCATACTTTACTGACTGCGTGAAGGAGGTGGTAACCCATTCGCAAGTGGCCTACCGACCATTGCCCACTCTAAAAAAATAAAGAAAACATTTAACTTTTATTTTTGAAATGTATCCAGCTTTCCTTTAAGAAAAACAGGCTGCAATTTAAAAAAAATAGCTTTTTTTAAAAAGCAGTCACAGACATGGTGGTCTGCTGATCCCAGCAGGCCACCCACAATGTGAGTGCTGGTCATTCCCCATGAGTAGCGAATTGCGACTTGGTTCATGAATATTAATGAGGCAAGTCATTTGCAACCTATTGGGGAATCACAAAGAGTGACTCAGACACTGTTGTACATCAATGTTTACGACTCACAATTTGAAAGCCCCTAAAAATAGCAAATTGTGAGCCACAAACACTGATGGTTGAACATCTGGCCCTTATATTCATGAGGGATGTCTATTTGCACCCCACTGGATTTGCAAAATGTATCAAAGACACATTTGTACATTAGTGTTCTGATTACCAAATTTTGAATCACTAAGATTCACTATTTGGTAATCACATCAACTATTACCTTAATATATGTGGCCCTGAGTCATACCATATTATGTGCAGTTCAAGTGTCTTGATTTACCACTGAGGTGGTCATTTAGAGGCTGGCAGACTTTAGACCACCAGCGTCGTGGCGGCAGTTTCCCCGCTGCAGACCCAGTGGTGAAGACCACCACATTATGAGATAGGTGGCTTGGCTGCTGCCAAACCGCCACAATGCCACCAGTACCACCAGGGCAGTCAGACCTCAGGGCCGGAGGTGAGCACCTCCGGCCTGGCAGCAGCCATGAGACCACCAGCAGTATTAGGACCTGGCAGACCACCAGGCTTTCCGTGGCTGTCACACTGCCATGAAAAACCCTGGCAGTAATGCAACCAGTGACAGGAATCTCAATTCCTGTCACCAGCACCCTCCCGCCCATATCCACACACATGCACGCAGCCTCACCCATTTCCATGCACATGAAAACACCCTACCCACTTCCACGCACGTGCATGCACCCGCCCTCCACTTTCGCGCACATGCCCGCACTCTCCCCCTCTTACATGCACATGCACGCACCCTCCACACCGAACCACACATAACCATACACACACCCCCACTCGCACTCACACATATGCACCCCCTTCTGGAATTATGCACACCTCCATCCCCTGCTGCATCCATTCACGCACTGCTCACTCCACATTCATGCACACACCCAGACACTACATCCATTCACGCACTCCCTCCCCCAACATTTATGCACACACTCAGGCACCACATTCATTCACACACTCCCTCTCTCTGCATTCATGCACACGCACTCCCCCCTCCACATTCATGCACACAGCCAGACACTGCGTCCATTCTCGTACCCAGACACCCCCATTTGCACACATACACACACCCAGATTCCCCCATTCGCACACGTACACGCACCCAGACCACACACATGCACCAAACACCCCCCACCCCAACCCCTTTCGGTAGGGGATGGGTCCTGGAGTTTTCCATGGCCAGCACTGCACTGCCGTCAGAACTCCGCCACGTCATATTACGTATCATAATACGGCAGGTGGAGTCTTGTTTGTGTGTCAGTGCTGGTGGTGGAACCGCCTCTCTTCCTCCGTCGGCGAGGCCGACGGGATTGGATTTTCACTGTAAACGGACAGAAAACCTACCTATATTAAAGTATGGTGGTCTTCGGACTGCCAGCGCTGGCAGTCTGTTGGCTGCAGCAGCTTCGGCGGTCTTGGAAAAAGACCGCTGAGGTCGTAAAGACCACCTATATGTTTAATTGTGTTCTATTCATTTTTTTGTTTTGCTGTTTAACTGCTAGTTTTTGTGAGTGTACACTCAACAACCTTTAAGCTAAGCTATCATTTAAGCCTGATTGTTCCATCAAGTTAAGAGGCTTAGGAGGACAAATTTCTGTCATGAAACTAGTAATGAGCATACTGGTTAGTGGTCAACACCTGAAATCTAACCATGAATATTGTAAGTTTGTCCCAGTGACTGTATGTGAAAAGCCAAGCATAAACTTATCTGCATTCAACTTGTACAGAGAAGATGTAACTGTTGCATAAACTATTGCTTAGTGTATCCAATACAATAGATATTGTGGAACCTCCCCTGAGAATCTTTTCGCCATGCCAGCTCTACGTATACAGTATTAAAACTGTTTTAATCACATTGGGGACATATTTGTTTTTAATTTACATTTGTTTATTGAGGTATTTCTCATACATGGCAATTGCACTTTGACACATCCTGAGTACATTAATAGTTTGCCCAGCATAAAGATGCTCCAAACCCTGTCTTGAAGCAGTTGATTAGAACACATCACATGATATTGTAAGAGTGAAAGCACAGATCCACTATCCTAGGCTTGGTGCTGGAAGATCAAAGGGGTAGATTTATGAAAAGTGCTGCTGCACCTAGTGCAGCATCACTTGTCTTGCTCCCCTTAGTGCCCCTCTGACGCCACCATGTGTGCACCATATTTAAAATACAGCACACCATGGCGGTAGTCAGCGGTGCTAGCATCATAATTTTTCATGCTAGTGTGGAGATTGCAGGATTAACATCAAAACTTTTGATACTAATCCTGCAAAGCACCCAAAGTCCCATTGAAAACAATGGGAGCCTCCCCTTAATGGCTGCTCTTAGCAGGTGTTAAAAATGCAGATACAAAGGACACTGAGAAATCTTTTAGATTTCTTTGTGCCATTTTTTCAGCCCCGCACAGCGCCAGAACACCCCTCTTGCATACAATATGCCATACAATACAAGCATTGTGCCACATTTTAAACATGGTGCATCATTTTTGGCCTTCCAATACCACATTAAAATTAAAAAAAATTACACTAATGTGGTGTTGGAGTGGTGCTGGGCCCTGTTAAATCTGGGCCACTGTATCGTAAGGATCAGTTTTCTTTCAGATGTATGCATCTGGAGTATCTCTGTAACCTCAACAATAGTTTGCTTTCAGAGGTCTGATCCTTTAAGATATCTGCAACGTCTGAGCTGCTTCACAGACAGACTACCTTAAGTTTTTAAGGAATATCAACACAGTGCAAAGCCAGAACTGTCAACCGGTCAGTGTGCCTTGCAGCAGCTGAGTCCACTGTGGAACCTCCAAATTTTCCTACTCACCAAGACTGAGCTTCATTGTTACATTGATGATGGCAGTATCTCTTCTGAAGCACCTCTTTGAATGAGAATAAAATGCCATAGGGCTCACTGGGCAAAGCTTATACATACACAACAAGATCATGGTCTGTTGTGCACTCAAGCCCTTCAAGCACACATCTCGGTGTATTGTAATCCTTGGTAATGGAAGGCTGTTAAGTAGCAAGCGATCCAGTCCTGAAACCAAGCCAATAGCTGGTGGTGTTAGTGTGTCACTTAACATTTTTAGTGATATCGGCATATTCTGTCTCTTTAGCTGGGTACCTTGGTCAAGTACAAGTAAAGGCTCTTCTTGCATTTTTATCAGCCTATTATTGGAGAAAATGTGGAGAGGTTTTGCTGGACCAGTCCAAGTTGTGAGAATTCTGGTAAGTCATAAAGGCAAATGACCGCTCTCCAGTATCATTACCAGGGTTTGGGGTCGCATTTAAGGGGTTGGAATGGATCTTTATGGTAATTTTGATCCTCCTATCACTGCAGTCAACAAGCATGTACTTCTTGTTGAAGGGCATGTGAGAAAGTGTACCTAAGGGCTATATGTGCTTCTATCCTATCCGTGCCCTGCTTGTAAGCTTTAGCCACTGGATTTCCCAATAGAAGTCAAATCAGTCCCATGCACACATATGTAAAAAACATTTTTTCTCTAGAATCGATTCAGTTTTTAGACCAAGCACAATTACTACTCAAATATTGCAATGCGAGGAATAGGCCAAACTCTTTCCAAGGCGTGAGGGCAAAGGTTTCTTTTGCTTCATGATAATCTGCAGAAATGTAGAACCAACTGTGCTTTTCGTAACACAGCTTGAAAAAAGAAATTGGCTAGTAATCGTGCCTTACAAACTGTGCTAAAGGGGAAATTAGGAATAATCCAGTACATTAGAATAAACTGAAGTGTTAATTACATACATGAGCAAATATTGTGTGCCCCTTTCAGAAAAGTGTGCACCTAGTTACTAGGCCCTAGTGACCTACTGGGCCATCAGAACTTCATTTTTTTGATACTCTGATGGTGCAGTGTGCCAACCCATATTGTAAGTATAAACCCCTTTCACGCATAACACTGCGTAAAAAGAGGGTTCCATGGCTGTTGATTGGGGTGTTCCTACGCAGTACTCATGCAACTAAAGGATTCTGACTCATTCCCAGATTTACAACTCTGGGAACGA
Source organism: Pleurodeles waltl (assembly GCF_031143425.1). Taxonomy (NCBI): domain Eukaryota; kingdom Metazoa; phylum Chordata; class Amphibia; order Caudata; family Salamandridae; genus Pleurodeles; species Pleurodeles waltl. The sequence goes on from NC_090437.1 coordinate 206,715,355, forward strand.
GTCAGATTCCTACCCACCTCAGGTGTGGTGTAAAAATGACAAAACAGGGAGAAATATCTTTATTCCCCTCCATTTTTCCCTCTTTCTATGTGAGCTGCATTCTGAAGCACACATAGAAAGAAGAAAAAACCTCTTGTGATTGTTTTTGTGCAGGAAGGTTCCCCTTCCTGTAATGCGGGCATCCTTAAACCATGGGGCAAGGGTACGTGCATTGGTGCTAGGCAGCAATTTGTGCACCAGCGCAGACACTTGCTGTGTTGCCCTGCACCACGGGACACGTAAATAAGGCCCTTGATGCAAAAAACTCAAATTTGTGCCCAGGAAAGACAGAGCTGAGTAGTATGTGTTTTTTATTGTTCCCTTACAAGTTATTAGGTCATGAAAATTAATGTGCATTAAAACAAAATGATATCAAAGTTTTATTATTTTCTAATACAAAACACATCAATCAATTCTTCTGCCATTTCTAAGCACAGCAAATACTAGATATTATTGTTACTCGCCTCGCCTCTGAGACGACAAAGTGTTTTTGACACCTTCTTTACTTGAATATGCTGTAACAGTGAACAGGACCATGCTGAAGCAGGAGGTTAATAGAAATATTAATGAATATTAATGTATTCTGAGTTATGGATTTGCTAGAAAATGTAATAATATACAGAAAAATAATGCACGCATTTGAAAACGTGATCACGATGAGTGACTGTCAATGTACACATAGTATACTTATTAATGGCTTATTAATATGAAACATGGAGCTTATGTTTGATTAATGTAGTAATATATCATATTAAGGGTTGTGCATATTATATTACCTTTATTGATTATAAGTCCTAACTTAGTGGAGGTCTTGGCCTAGTTGCACAGCCTCATGTCAAGCTGTATTTCTAAACCGATTAATAAAACGTTTGCTTAGAGAATTAAATTGTAATTTTCCACTGGTTGACCAAATGTGCTTGTAGTTAAAAGGTTTTCTCATGAGAACCGATTGCTAGAAGATGCTGTTCTTGCTAAATGTAACAATATGAGTGTAATGTGCGTAAGACTGACTTTCTCAGGAGACACTGACTGCAGTATAAGATGCAACAATATTGTTACCTGACGAGCCGGATGATGATGACATTACAAGAGAAGCCAATCAGCAACGTGTGAACCGTTTACTAGTAGAAACTATAGATTTGGGCCCTCATTACAACATTATCGGTGAAAGCCGCTTACCGCCGTGCAGAAGACCGCCAACACACCGCTGCGGCTGTGGAATTCCGCAACGGCCATTATGACCCACAGCTCGGAATCCTCCAAAATTAAGACACCCACACAAGTCCGCCACACCAAAGGTCAGTGATAAAATGGTGAAAAAAAAACCTCCACCGTTATGGCAACAGAAAAACGCCCACACTATTACGACCCACGAATCCACGTGGCGGTCTTTCAACCGCGGTATTCCATTGGCAGTATGCATCGCCGCGCTCAAAATACACACACTCTTAGAAACCACTACCACATTGGACAATTCCAAATACACATACCTGATACACATACACACACCACCCCACACATCACCCACACCACCCCATGGCACGGCAAAGACACCCCAGGTTCTCTAAGGAGGAGCTCAGGGTCATGGTGGAGGAAATCATCCGGGTAGAGCCACAGCAATTGGGATCACAGGTGCAGCACACCTCCATAGCTAGGAAGATGGAGTTATGGCGCAGAATAGTGGACAGGGTCAACGCAGTGGGACAGCACCCAAGAAATAGGGATGACATCAGGAAGAGGTGGAACGACCTATGGGGGAAGGTGCGTTCCGTGGTCTCCAGACACCAACTTGCAGTTCAGAGGACTGGCGGTGGACCCCCACCTCCTCCCCCACAACTAACAACATGGGAGGAGCAAGTCTTGGCGATTCTGCATACTGAGGGCCTTGAAGGAGTAGCTGGAGGAATGGACTCTGGTAAGTCAAATGTAAACTACTATATCCCCCACCCTACCTGCATGTCATCACATACCCCCACCCTTGCCATCACCCCCATCACTCCTACTCCTCACAAATGTCCCATATCACAAACCACACATCCCAACACGAAGCCCTGCATGCAACAACAAAGCATGGACACCCATCACCAATGCATGGCCACGGCACATACTCATACATCCCCCTAAACCATCATCACACAAGGTCCCACACAGGAATGCAAGCACTGGGGTACATGGTCACCCACCCATTACACACCATGGTACACCCAGATGCAATAATCATGCTTTTACACCCCTGCAGGACCCCTACCCAACATCACCGCACAGGAGGGTCCACACATGTCCACACGACCAACAGAAGAGGCCCACAGTGATGACAGCAGCTCTGTCCAACTGGATCTAGACGACCAGCCCGGCCCATCTGGGACCTCGGGACAGTCGGTTCCCCTGACACAGTCACAGGCCACCACAGAGCTTCGCCCCTTTGGAAACACCAGCGCAGCACCCACCCAGCGGGCCCATACCTCTGTCCCAAGGACACGTCAAGCAGCAGTGTGTCCACCACTACAGGGAACCCAGGCTATCCCACCACCCCAACAACAACAGGGACATGGGGACAGTGGCTGTGGGCACACCGTTCAGGGGACAGAGGCCCAGGGAAACAGGGGAACTGGGAGGGATGCTGTGCGACAGGGGGAGGACAGGCCCTGGGAACTCACTCTCCACAAGGCCCTCTCCAACATCATGGGAGCATACTATCATTCCCAGGAGACGATGGCAACGGTACAGGCCAAGTTTCAGGAGACCCAGCGGCTGCAGGAGGAACAGTATTTGGGCTTCAGGGAGGAACTCAGATCCATCAATTCCACCCTGGGCACCATCGTAGGGGTGCTGAAGGAAGTCCTCAACACCAGGAGGGACACTGTGGCACAACAAGGGGCCCCTGACACTAGCCTGGACGATGAACTGCCCACCACCTCCGCTGGCGCTAGTAAACTGGAGGCACAGCCACACGACCACCACACCAGCACCCCACCCCCTGCAGATGGAGAACCACCCCGCCAACGGTCCCTGAGATCCAGGACAAAGACAGAGAACGATGCCAAGACCCCCGCCAAGAAATGAGACCACCCTGATTGTCATCCTTCTGTCCCACTTTGTCACGCTGTCCATCCTCAAACTGCCCCAGCTCCACTTCCTATGCCCTTTTGGACAATGCACCTGTGAGACTACAGTAATAGACTGGACTCTGCCATGGACATTCCTCCACCATCACCCCTCACCATTTTACAGCACCCTCCAATATTGAGCACTAAAATAAACACCCTTAAAGCACAAATCAATCTGGAGTCTGTCTGTAATTTTGAAATAGTGTATTAGCAATTACAGTGACAAAATGCTCTTTCAATTGTAATGTCAACATACCTATGTCACACAGCTTTAGTCCATGAGGAAACAAAGCAGATGTCACACAGTGGGACCCACATCTGTGAAATCGTAAGGGAAAGTGACAACTCAGTGACCATACACTGGGTGAAAAGGACAAACAGTAGAGAAGTAGTAGTGTTAAAGTACATGTAGTAGGCTGTTTTGTCTTCTTACCTGTGTCTCACTGGAAGTATTGCAGGATCACCGAGTTCCTGTTGTCAATGTCCTCTTCTTCTGCTTCCTCGTCTTCACTGTCCACAGGCTCCACAGCTGCCACAACACCTCCATCTGGACCATCCTCCTGTAGAAAAGGCACCTGTCGTTGCAAAGCTAAGTTGTGAAGCATACAGCAGGCCATAATAATCTGGCACACCTTCTTTGGTGAGAAGAATAGGGATCCACCTGTCATATGGAGGCACCTGAACCTGGTCTTCAGGAGGACGAAGGACTGCTCTATAACCCTCCTAGTTCACCCATGGGCCTCACTGTAGCGTTCCTCTGCCCTTTTCCTGGGATTCCTTACTGCGGTCAGTAGCCATGAGAGGTTGGGGGAACCAGAGTCACCTGAAAATGGCGAGGGACAACTGTTAGACACACACTAACCTGTAGGGATATCCCCAGACCCAGACAACTATTCCCACTGACTTGCTTCCAGGTGCTCACCTAATAGCCACACAAGGTGCCTCTGGAGTTGCCCCATCACATAAGGGATGCTGCTATTCTGCAGAATGTAAGCGTCATGCACTGAGCCAGGGAATTTGGCATTAACATGGGAGATGTACTGTTCTGCCAAACACACCATCTGCACATTCATCGAATGATAACTCTTCCGGTTTCTGTACACCTGTTCACTCCTGCGTGGGGGGACCAAGGCCACATGTGTCCCATCAATGGCACCTATGATGTTGGGGATATGTCCCAGGGCATAGAAGTCACCTTTCACTGTAGGCAAATCCTCCACCTGAGGGAAAACGATGTAGCTCCAGATGTGTTTCAGCAGGGCAGACAACACTCTGGACAACACGTTGGAAAACATAGGCTGGGACATCCCTGAAGCTATGGCCACTGTTGTTTGAAAAGACCCACTTGCTAGGAAATGGAGTACTGACAACACCTGCACTTGAGGGGGGATTCGTGTGGGATGGCAGATAGCTGACATCAGGTCTGGCTCCAACTGGGCACACAGTTCCAGGATTGTGGTACGATCAAGCCTGTAGGTGATGATCACATGACTTTCCTCCATTGTCGACAGGTCCACCAGCGGTCTGTACACCGGAGGATGCCGCATCTCCTCACATGTCCCAGCGGACAGTGCCTATGAAGGACAACAGCGAACACAGAGTCAACCAACTAAGAGGTACGTAAACACAGTTTACTCAGAAAACCATTCATAACCCGAATTTGGCCTGTATGAGTGTTGAGGCAAGGCCTAGGTATGTGTGACACAGTTAAAATAAAGCCATGTGGGCCCCTGAAGTGGCGGATGCCTGACCTGTAACGTGGGACAATGGGATGTGAGGTAACTGCGCTGGCATTGTACACCGTCGCGGTAGGAGGTCGAAGACCGCTGTGCAATTCTGCATTGGTTAACATTGGGCCCTATGGGTCCCAGGAGCCAATGACGATGTGCGCCGGCAGTGACGGTACGCACCGCCGCGGATGTGACCGCCATTTTCTATCTGTTCAATCACTCGATACCTGATCTTCGACAGGAGAGGACCTACTCTGCAAGTGCTGCTGTGACCTCAGTCTGGAAGAGACAATGGCTCGTGCATCTGGGGAAAGGGCCCCTGCCTTCAGCACGGAGGAGTTGGAGAAACTCGTGGATGGGGTCCTCCCCCAGTACACGCTACTCTACGGTCCTCCAGACAAACAGGTAAGTTGCTGTATGGGCAATGCCTGTGTGGAGTGGTGCGGATGAAAGATAGGGGTGGGGAGAATGATGCGTGCATGAAACAACGGAGAGTGCATGTGCCACATGGCAAGGATAGGGATGCGGGCCAATGACTGTGAGGGTGCAGATGGTAATAAGTTCTCTTTTTCCCCTGTACAATTCATGTAGGTCAGCGCCCACCAGAAGAAGGATATTTGTCGTGCCATCGCCAAGGACGTCCGGACCCTGGGGGTCTATCACAGACGGAGCACCCACTGCTGTAAGAGATGGAGGACATTCGCCGCTGGAGCTAGAAGACGGCGGAGGCCCAGCTGGGGATGGCCTCCCAACGTGAGAGGGGTGCCCGTCGCACCATGACCCCCCTGATGTTCAGGATCCTGGCGTTGGCGTACCCGGAGTTGGATGGGCGCTTGAGGGCATCACAGTAGCAACAAGGGGGTGAGTACACACTCATTCTACTGATTCAGCATGCAGTGGAGGTGTCTGGGTGGGGGAGGTGGGCTGTGTGTTTCCCTAGGCCAGGGCGAGTGTGCTAGTTAAGTCCCCATTTTCAGGCAGACCCTGTGGCATCCCACACGACCTGGGTACAGTGACAACTATACCTAGTCAGGCTCCTGTGACAACCATGTATGCAGATATCGGCCATAGCCTTGAAGGCCATGTCCCAGGGATTGTATAGTCGATCCCAAGTGTGCGGCGTAGTGCAGGGGGCTTCTGTGTCTGTCGTTTCCACCAACGGTAGCGGTAATGCATGCACTGAACATGTCTTTCTTCTGTTCCCCCCCCCTTTTTGTGGTCTCCCTGTACATGTGTGCATTAGCATCATCAGGCGGAGGAGCAGTGGCACCGGAGCAGGAGGGACTTGCATCCCACATGGCCCTGGAGGGTGAGACAACGGAGTCTGAAGCCACCAGTGGGACGAAGGGCAAGGGGAAATCCACGGCTGGGACAGGAGCTGACACCAGTGATATGGACTCATCCTCTGATGGGAGCTCCCTTGTGGTGGCGGCCCCATCTGTGCCCCCGCATCTACAGGTACAGCTGACACCCCCCTCCAGCACCGCCCTCCCAGCAGCCCCTCAGCCTTTGCCCCGTGCCCGCTCACCCAGGAGGGTGGGCATCTCCGCCGCCCCAGGCCCCTCAGGCCCTGCCCCTGTCACCCCTGCTGCCCTCAGTGACCAACCATTCTTTTCCAACATTAGAATGTGGCGTCGCTACATAGACGACATACTAGTGATTTGGAAGGGCAATATAGACCAAGCTAAAGCCTTTGCACAATGGGTTAAGACTTTGGATACCCATTTGCGTTTCACCTCCACCATCTCCGACAGTGAGGTATCCTTCCTTGATTTACGAATTACACTTAAGGGTGGGCGTCTACATTCTTCTGTGTTCCATAAACCCACAGATAGAAATAGCCTTTTACTTTACAACAGCCATCACCCGAAGGCCTTGCGAGACAATTTACCCGTCGGTCAGTTTCTTAGGATACGACGCAACTGCTCTGACACTAGTGACTTTCATACCCAAGCCAATATGTTGTGTCATAAACTTTCTGAGCGCAACTATCCGGCTAGGAATATTAGACAAGCGAAGAAAAGAGCCAGCAACATCCCCAGGGAGTCGCTGCTGATTGACAACATCCGCACACCACAATCTAGACTCACCTGTGTGACTACTTTCACTCCTCTGAGCAACCGGATTAAGAATGTTGTCCGTAAATTCTGGCCAATCCTCACAAGTGCAGGCGAGACTTTAGAATATTCTCTTTTTGCATTTAAAAGAACTCATAACATCAAAGATTTGGTAGTTCACACGAGACCTATGACGTATCGCCACCCGGGCAACACAGGCCCTAGCCAATGGTTGAAAGTTAAGGGACACCACCCTTGTGGTGGTTGTAATGTCTGCCACTTGACCAGCAATATACAAGAGGTGGATTTAGGTGAATCAAAGATCTGGCAATTGAGAACTCATACCAATTGCCGTACAAAAAACTGTATCTATATGATCACATGTCCTTGTGACCTTAGGTATATAGGTATGACAACCAGAATGGTGAAAATCCGCATCAATGAGCATTGCAGCACTATCAGATGTAAGAGGTCCTCTACGAAACTGACTAATCACTATATTGATAAACAACACACTCCTGATGACATTAAATGGATTGTTCTTGAGACCATTAAAGACAACAGAGATTGTACCACAAGACTTTTTGAGAAGGAACAGCGGTGGGTGTTCAGGCTTAAGACACATATCACTGGACTCAATGATGACATTCAATGGACTAGTTTCATCCACTGATTATTATATACATTGGTTGTTCCTATCTCTCTTTTTTTCCCATTGCTTACTACCTTGGGGTCCTAATTTAAAAAAAACAGGTCTCTTTTTCGAGTTTTTCATTTACGATACCTGAACTGGGTTCTTATCTGTATTCTGGAAGCCCTCTGAGTCATTTATTACAGCCCCACCCCATATTATCCTTTGTTTTGACTCTCTGTTTAATAATGGCCGACATGATTCTGTCCGCCTCTTTACATTTTTCACTTGAGTCCTTCTTCTCTTTTAGTGACTTTCTTCTCTCTTTATAATCTTTACTAAACACACTCTCCCTAGTTCCGGGGAACTTCGATTAAAGTCGGTCACCCGACTAGGTTGGCTCCACTGACAAGTAAGTGCTTCTTTTGGGGGCTTTTTGCGTGCCTCATGGTTCTTTGGCCTTGGGGCAGGTAGTATTACATTTTGAACCGCGCTATCGAGCGCGTCTTTTCTTTACTCCGGCCGGTATTTTAATTGCCTCTGTAATTGCCTTAGTTTTGAGGCAATCAGTGATAAGACCGAAACCGCGCTATTTAGCGCAGTACACCTCAGCTCCGGCCTCCTTTTCGTTGCGGACCGGAGCTGAGTTGAGACGAGGTTTACCTTCATGCTCCTTGCACTCGAACGCGGGTCAGAGCTGGGGTAGGACTAGCTGAACGACCTGCCTCTAAGCAGATATTAGACGCGTGTTCTGACGCGTCCATCCTTTTCTAATTAATTATTTTTGTCGATATTCTTTGATAGCTTTTTGTTCCTTAACCAAGGGTGACAATTTACCCTTTAGTATAGCGTTTTTTTAATCTAATAACATACAATGGTTTAAGGAATCAACTATCTATATATTTCCTGACCAAGTATTCATTAAGTACCTCTGTCAAATAGACTTTCTACTGACCACGATTGATATATTCCACCATTACAAGAAATGTTCACATTGAACTAGATTGGATATTGATTTTGGTTTTACCTATTGCACACATGTATAGACATAGTGTAATACCAGTGAACATCTTACTCCGCTAGTGCTATTTTATTATTTTATTATTTTTTCCTGATTCGAGTTGCATAGCTTTACATGACTATGATATGATTAAGGATTGCTTCAAGGATAGGATTAAGGGTTTATTGTACTTTACTTGTCATCATTTATACATATTTCATTGATGAACACCTTGACTACGAACTATACGAATACGTGATGTAAGGTCTGTTTACATTTATTTTTATTCTCATATGTATACCTAGATCAAAGTGGATTGCTTCAATTAGATGCTCTCCCCGATGAGGCCCTACATTTAATTTTTTGTGGGTAAGCATTGTGATATACAGGCATAGGAATTCTGTATCATTTCACTGTTGGATGTTAAGCACATGGCACCTTTGGGATTTCTCACGAGTGTATGGGACACTGAGCACATGCTACTTCTGACAACAATTATTTCTCTTGACACGTGTTTCTTTTACTCCTATAGGCTTTGTTCTCCCTAATATGGGATGCCCAAGTATTTAAAGGATTAGGTACGTCTTTAAGGTCCTGACGAATCGCTTAAGATCATTTATTGACAATAAATTAGCGAGAAACATGTTGACCTATGATGTAGAGTAATACAGGGGGTCCTGTGTGTACTTGTTTCATTTTTACTACTCCCAAATGTGAGAGTTAGTAGCTATAATAGGAAATTCTCTTTTCTTATGGGGAGTGTAGACATTATTTTACTATATCCCTATTTATTGTTTTTAATCTTGCCAGAGGTACTAACATTGAATTAAATTTATGATCATATCCTACCTCTAGGCATTTTTAACCATTATTATACCAATCCTCGAATTCTTTTGACCGGTTGTGCATTTTCCTCCTAAAGATCTCCGGCAAAGAGCCCCCACGTGGGGCCCGTCAGGCATTGCAGCGCCAGCCTGACGAGGAGCACAGCCCTATGATGAAGCATGTCACCGGTAGGTGAGTGAGGGCTCGTGCTTCAAAAGAAAAATCTTTTCCTTGGTATGCAGAACCTATCAGTCTAAAAGGAACTCTCTCTTTTTGGAATCGTGTGTGCAATTTTTGATTTATATTGTATAGTGGACCCCAAGTGTGCGGCGTAGTGCAGGGGGCTTCTGTGTCTGTCGTTTTCACCAACGGTAGCGGTAATGCATGCACTGAACATTTCTTTCTTCTGTTCCCCCCCCCTTTTGTGGTCTCCCTGTACATGTGTGCATTAGCATCATCAGGCGGAGGAGCAGTGGCACCGGAGCAGGAGGGACTTGCATCCCACATGGCCCTGGAGGGCGAGACAACGGAGTCTGAAGCCACCAGTGGGACGGAGGGCAAGGGGAAATCCACGGCTGGGACAGGAGCTGACACCAGTGATATGGACTCATCCTCTGATGGGAGCTCCCTTGTGGTGGCGGCCCCATCTGTGCCCCCCGCATCTACAGGTACAGCTGACACCCCCCTCCAGCACCGCCCTCCCAGCAGCCCCTCAGCCTTTGCCCCGTGCCCGCTCACCCAGGAGGGTGGGCATCTCCGCCGCCCCAGGCCCCTCAGGCCCTGCCCCTGTTACCCCTGCAGCCCTCAGTGAGGAGGCCATTGACCTCCTCAGGTCCCTCACTGTTGGGCAGTCTACCATTTTGAATGCCATCCAGGATGTAGAGAGGCAGTTGCAACTAACTAATGCATTCCTGGAGGGCATTCATTCTGGTCAGGCAGCCCTTCAGTGAGCTTTTCAGACTCTGGCCTCAGCATTGATGGCAGCCATTGTCCCTGTCTCTAGCCTCCCCCAACCAACTTCCTCCACCCAGACCCAATCCCATGTACCTCAGCCTACCCCAAGTACAACATCATACCAGCATGCACACACCTCAACACACAAAGGAAGTTCAGGAAAACATAAGCACCACACATCCCACAGGCACTCACTCAAGCATCACACACATGCAGACATAGCAACATCCACTACCTCCACTGTGTCCCCCTCCACCTCATCTCCCTCCTCCATTCCAGTCTTGTCTCCACTCACACCTGCATGCACCACACTCTAGCCACTACTTCCATCACCAGCACACCCACCACCACACCCCACTCACGTGTACTCACCACCCCCACTACCATTCACACATCCCCTGTGTCCTCTCCCAGTGTATCTGTGACGCCACCTCCCAAGGTACACAAACGCAGCCACACACCCATCCAACAGCCATCCTCCTCACAACAGCCTCCAGCGCATGCACCTTCACCCAAAGTCACCAAACGGACACCTCCTACAACCACAACCTCTTCCTCCACTCCCAAGCCCCCTCCAGCTACCCATCCCAGTGTTTCTAAGAAACTTTTCCTGTCCATCCTTGACCTCTTTCCCTCACCTCCCCCACCCCGTCAGTCTCCTAGGGCTCGACTGTCCAGGTCCCGACCTAGCAGCTCAGCCACAACAGTGGCGGGACCAGTGGTGCCAGTAATCACCAGATTCTGGAGTGCACCAGGCAGCAGGTCAGCCAGTGTGGCAAGGAGCCACAACACAGACAGTCCCCCACCTGTCAAGCATCAAAAGTTGGCCACTGCCTGGTGGGAGAGGGGGAAGACAACAGTCACCAAAGCCGCTCCCAGGGGTACAGGTGGGAGTGTGGAGTCAGCTGCAACACCTTCCAAGGTGGGGAAGGGGCACAAGAAACCCGGCAAGTCTGAGAAGATCAGAACGGCGGAGAAGACCGCCATCAGCCCCGCTGCCCAGGATCCGGCCAGCAGCAGCCCCGCAGGCCCAGACAGGACCGCCAGCAGCAACCCTGCAGGCCAGGAGGTGACCGCAGCACCAGCCCCGCTGGCCCAGACAGGACCGCCAGCACCAGCCCCGCTGGCCCAGACAGAACCGCCAGCAGCAGCCGGATGGCCAGGAGGCGACCACCAGCCCCACAGGCCCATACAGGACCACCAGCAGCAGTCCCGCAGTCCCAAAAAGGACCGCCAGCAGCAGCCCTGCTTCATCCTGCCAAGGACAGAGGTAGTGGATGTAAATCTCCACTGGTTCTGGAGGGAGCTTTGTGCCCAGAGTGCTTTATCCTGCCAAGGACAGAGGTAGTGGATGTAAATCTCCACTGGTTCTGGAAGGGGGCTGGTGCCCAGAGTGCTTCATGCTGCCAAGGATAGAGGTACTGGATGTAAATCTCCACTGGTTCTAGAGGGGGCCTGGTGCCCAGAGTGCTTCATCCTGCTTGTGGCGGATTCAGTAGCGTCAGTGCCCTTGGCGCTCATGGGCCAGCTGTGCTGGTGGCGGCGGTGTCCTTGGCAGTGGTGCTTGTGGCGGCGGTGTCCTGTTCAGCTGTGCTGCTGGCGGCGGTGTCCTTGGCAGCGGTGCTTGTGGTGGCGGTGTCCTTGGCAGCGGTGCTGGTGGCGGCGGTGTCCTTGGCAGCGACTCAGCTGCTGGCAGTCCTGTCTGGGCCTGTGGGGCTGCTGCTGGCGGTCCTGTCTGGGCCAGCGGGGCTGCTGCTGGCGGTCCTGTCTTGGCCTGCGGGGCAGCTGCTGGCAGTCCTGTCTGTGCCTGTGGGGCTGGTGCTGACGGTCGCCTCCTGGCCAGCGGGGCTGCTGCTGGCGGTCCTGTCTGGGCCACCGGGGCTGGTGCCGGCGGTCCTATATGGGCCAGCAGGGCTGGTGCTGACGGTCACCTCCTGGCCAGCGGGGCTGCTGCTGGCGGTCCTGTCTGGGCCTGCGGGGCTGATGGCAGTCTTCTCCGCTGTGCTGCTCTTCCCAGACTTGCTGGTTTTTTTGTGCCCCTTCCCCACCTTGGAAGGTGTCGCAGCTGACTCCACACTACAACCTGTACCCCTGGGAGCGGCTTTGGTGGCTGTTGTCTTCCCCCTCTCCCACCGGGCACTGGCCAACTTTTGATGCTTGACAGGTGGGGGACTGTCCTTGCTGTGGCTCCTTGCCACACTGGCTTCCCTGCTGCCTAGTGCACTCCAGACTCCGGTGACTACTGGCACCACTGGTCCCACCGCTGTTGTGGCTGAGGTGCTAGGTTGGGACATGGAGAGTCGGGCCCTAGGAGACTGACGGGGTGGGGAAGGTGAGGGAAAAAGGTCAAGGGTGGACAGGAAAAGTTTCTTAGGAACACTGGGACGAGTAGCTGGAGGGGGTTTGGGAGTGGAGGAAGAGGTTGTGGTTGTAGGAGGTGTCCGTTTGGAGACTTTGGGTGAAGGTGCATGTGCTGGAGGCTGTTGTGAGGTGGATGGCTGTTGGGTGGGTGTGTGGCTGCGTTTGTGTACCTTGGGAGGTGGGCTCACAGACACACTGGGAGAGGACACAGGGGGTGTGTGATTGGTAGTGGGGGTGGTGAGTGCACATGAGCGGGGTGTGGTGGTGGGTGTGCTGGTGATGGAAGTAGTGGCTGTAGATATAGTGCATGCAGGTGTGAGTGGAGACAAGACTGGGAGGGAGGAGGGAGACGAGGAGGAGGGGGACACAGTGGAGGCAGTGGATGTTGCGATGTCTGCATGTGTGTGATGCTTGCGTGAGTGCCTGTGGAATGTGTGGTGCTTATGTTTGCCTGAGCTTCCTTTGTGTGTTGAGTTGTGTGCATGCTGGTCTGATGATGTGCTTGGGGTAGGCTGAGGTACAGGGGATTGGGTCTGGGTGGAGGAAGTTGGAGGGGGCAGACTAGAGACAGGGACAATGGCTGCCATCAATGCTGAGGCCAGAGTCTTAAAAGCTCACTGAAGGGCTGCCTGACCAGAATGAATGCCCTCCAGGAATGCATTGGTTAGTTGCAACTGCCTCTCTACACCCTGGATGGCATTCAAAATAGTAGACTGCCCAACAGTGAGGGACCTGAGGAGGTCAATGGCCTCCTCACTGAGAGCAGCAGCGGTGAGTGGGGCAGGGCCTGAGGTGCCTGGTGTGAAGGAGATGCCCACCCTCCTGGATGAGCGGGCACGGGGAAAAGGCTGAGGGGCTGCTGGGAGGGCGGTGCGGGGGGGTGGCGGCTGTACCTGTAGATGCGGGGGGCACAGATGGAGCTGCCACCAAAAGGGAGCTCCCATCAAAGGACGAGTCCGTATCACTGGTGTCAGCACCTCTCCCCGCCGTGGAGCTTCCCTCGCCCTCCCTCCTACTGGTGGCTTCAGACTACGTTGTCTCGCTCTCCAGGGCCATGTGGGATGCAGCTCCCTCCTGCTCCGGTGCCACTGCTCCTCTGCCTGATGATGCTAATGCACACATGTACAGGGAGACCACAAAAAGTGGGGGAATACAGAAGAAAGACATGTTCAGTGCATACATTACCGTTGCAGTTGGCGGACACGACAGACACAGAAGCCCCCTGCACTATGCCACGCACTTGGGGTCCACTATACAATCCCTGGGACATGGCCTACAAGGCTATGGCCGATATCTGCACTGCACACATGGATGTCACAGGAGCCTGACTAGGTGTAGTTGGCACTGTAACCAGGTGGGGTGGGGTGCCACAGGGTCTGCCTGAAACAGGGGACTTAACTAGCACACTCGTCCTGTCCTAGGGTAACACACAGCCCACCTCCCCCACCCAGACACCTCCACTGCGCGCTGAATCAGCAGAATGAGTGTGTACTCACCCCCTTGTTGCTGCTGTGATGCCCTCAAGCGCCCATCCAACTCCGGGTACGCCACCGCCAGGATCCTGAACATCAGGGGGGTCATGCTGCGACGGGCACCCCTCTCACGTTGGGAGGCCATCCCCAGCTGGGCCTCCACCGTCTTCTTGCTCCAGCGGCGAATGTCCTCCCATCTCTTACGGCAGTGGGTGCTCCGTCTGTGATAGACCCCCAGGGTCCGGACGTCCTTGGCGATGGCACACCAAATATCCTTCTTCTGGTGGGCGCTGACCTACATGAATTGTACAGGGGAAAAAGAGAAGTTATTACCAACTGCACCGTCACAGTCATTGGCCCGCATCCCTATCCTTGCCATGTGGAACATGCACTCTCCGTCGTTTCATGCACACATCATTCTCCCCACCCCTATCTTTCATCCGCACCACTCCACACAGGCATTGCCCATACAGCATGCTCCCAGTGTACTTACCTGTTTGTCTGGAGGACCGTAAAGAAGCGTGTACTGGGGGAGGACCTCATCCACGAGTTTCTCCAACTCCTCCGTGCTGAAGGCAGGGGCCCTTTCCACAGACGCACAAGCCATTGTCTCTTCCAGACTGAGGTCACAGCAGCACTTACAGTGTAGGTCCTCTCCTGTCAAAAATCAGGTATTGAGTGATTGAGGCCATGCATTGGTGATGGGTGTCCATGCTTTGTTGTTGCATGCAGGGCTTGGTTTTGGGATGTGTGGTTTGTGATATTGGGACATTTGTGAGGAGTAGGAGTGATGGGGGTGAGGGCGAGGGTGGGGGTATGTGATGGCATGCCGGTAGGTTGGGGGATATAGTAGTTATGGTTTGACTTACCAGAGTCCATTCCTCCAGCTACTCCTTCGAGGCCCTCAGGATGCAGAATTGCCAAGACTTGCTCCTCCCATGTTGTTAGTTGTGGGGGAGGAGGTGGGGACCGCCGCCAGTCCTCTGAACCGTAAGGTGGTGTCTGGAGACCACGGAACGCACCTTCCCCCGTAGGTTGTTCCACCTCTTCCTGATGTCATCCCTATTTCTTGGGTGCTGTCCCACTGCGTTGACCCACACCACTATTCTGTGCCATAGCTCCATCTTCCTAGCTATGGAGGTGTGCACCTGTGATCCGAATAGCTGTGGCTCTACCTGGATGATTTCCTCCACCATGACCCTGAGCTCCTCCTCAGAGAACCTGGGTTGTCTTTGCTGTGCCATGGGGTGGTGTGGGGGATGTGTGGGGTGGTGTGTGTTTTGACATGTGGGGTGATATTTAGTGGTGTGTTGTGTGGGGTGCTTGGATGTTATGTGGGTGATGGTGTTGTGTGCCTGTAGATGCTTGGTTGTAGATTCTAGTGTCTCTCTCTGGCCTTCTGTCGCAATTGTGGTCCTAGGGGTTTGTGGGTGATGTGGGTTTGTGTTTTATATTGTATTGGGTGGGTGGGAATGGTGTGTGTATGTGTATCAAGTGTGTGTATTTGGAACTGTCCAATGTGGTAGTGTTTTTGTTAGAGTGTGTGTATTTTCAGTGCAGCGGTGCGTACCGCCAATGGAATACCGCAGTTGAAAGACCGCCGCGTGGATTCATGGGTTGTGATAGTGTGGGCGTATTTCTGTTGGCGTGACGGTGGAGTTTTTTTTTTTTCCAGTTTATCACTGACCTTTGGTGTGGTGGACTTGTGTGTGTGTATCAATTTTGGTGGATTCCGAGCTGTGGGACATAATGGCCGTGGCGGAGTTCTGCAGCCGCGGCGATGTGTAGGCGGTCTTCTGCATGGCGGTAAGCGGCTTTTACCACCAATGTTGTAATGAGGGCCTTTGTGTTTTCTGAACTTCGATGCTGAATCCTGATGCCTTGCTGACCGAACTGATGTCTTGATGACAAAGACTATCTTAGCTTGCCGATCCGCTTGAGGAGAGGTATATTACTACTGATGTGTTTCTTAACCCCTTCGCTGCCTGGCCTTTTCCCCTCCTGTGGCAAGCTTTTTTTTGGCTATTTGGGGCAGTTCGCGCTTAGGCCCTCATAACTTTTTGTTCACATAAGCTACCCAAGCCAAATTTGCGTCCTTTTTTCCAACATCCTAGGGATTCTAGAGGTACCCAGACTTTGTGGGTTCCCCTGAAGAAGACCAAGAAGTTAGCCAAAATACAGTGAAAAGTTTTTTTTTTTTTAATGGGAAAAAAAGGGCTGCAGAAGGCGGCTCGTCTTTTTTTCCCTGAAAATGGCATCAACAAAGGGTTTGTGGTGGCAAGTTCACCATCTTCCCAGCTTTCAGGAACAGGCAGACTTGAATTAGAAAACCCAATTTTTCAATACAATTTTGACATTTTACTGGGACATACCCCATTTTTACTATTTTTTGTGCTTTCAGCCTCCTTCCAGTTAGTTACCGAAATGGGTGAGAAACCAATGCTGAATCCCAGAAAGCTAAACATTTCTGAAAAGTAGACATAAATCTGGATTCAGCAAGGGGTCATTTCTGTAGATCCTACAAGTGTTTCCTACAGAAAATAACAGCTGAAATAAAAAAATATTGTCTTACATTTGGAAGGAAAAATTGTAGAGAAAGACAAGGGGCAATAACACCTGTTTTGCTATTCTGTGTTCCCCCCTGTCTCCCGATAAAAATGGTACCTCACTTGTGTGGATAGGCCTAGCACCCGCGACAGGAAATGCCCAAAAACACAACGTGGACACATCACATTTTCACAAAGAAAACAGAGCTGTTTAAAGCTGGTAAATACCGCCAGGAACAGGATGGCGGGAACGGGTGTCGTGGGGCCCCTGGGGGCCCCTGCACTGCCCATGCCACAGGCATGGGCAGTGCAGGGGCCCCCTAACAGGGCCCCATAAAGATTTTCAGTGTCTCCTGTGCAGACACTGAAAATCGCGACGGGTGCCACTGCACCCGTCGCACCCCTTCAACTCCGCCGGCTCCATTCGGAGCCGGCTTCATTGTTGAAGGGGCTTTCCCGCTGGGCCGGCGGGCGGCCTTCTGGCGGTCGCCCGCCGGCCCAGCGGGAAAGTCAGAATGACCGCCGCAGTCATTTGACCGCGGTACGGTCTTTTGGCGGTTCCCGCCAGGTGGGCGGCTTCCGCCGCCCGCCGGGGTCGGAATGACCCCCTTAGTCTCTCTGGTCTCCTTGTTGACCTTGCAGGCCTGAAACCCACCTTCTTTGCTGCATCAACATCAATATGAGACCCACCATCAATTGCATTCCGAAATACTTGCCTCCGGAGTGACAGATTCACTAATCTCTTCCGATCTACTGATACCACATTTTGCCACTCTGTTTAAGTTCCATATCCTATGATCATTCGTCTTTATTGCATTTTTAAAGAGTTTCAAAACCTTAAATGGACCTGGTATGTGTTTTCCCTCCTCTAGGAGATTTGATCTTTATCCAATCCCACACACTTATTCTGGCTTCTTTTACACTCTTGTGTGCATCATACCATTTTTTCCTTTGATTCTTTTTCTCTTGTTCTTTATTCCTCCATCCATTCACGTCCCTGCAGAGAGGATCAACACACAAACGTTTCTCTTGTACCCATCCAGGACCTACCTCATGACAAGGTAACCTTCCCTTAAATAAGCGGAAGGGTTTCATCCCTGTGGATGAATGTGGAGTCAAACGATATTCCCGCATTTTTTTTTATTTCACTCTCCCACTTATTACCTTGTCTTTGTGCCAGTTGTATACTTTCTTTGAGTACCTTGATAAAGCGTTCTACTACCCCATTGGATTCGGGATGATATAAAGCTGCCCTTTTATGTCTAATCCCTCTATCTTTTAAAAAGGATTCCGTAGCCTTTGATGTAAATTGGACACCATTGTCTGTAAGGACAGAAGACGGAAACCCTTCCCTCTCAAAAGGTTCCACTGAACTAACTATCTTTATCTCTGGCCATCTTGAATATATATCGATAGAAACTAGTACATACCTGTCTACTGAACCCAGCCTCACTGGTCCCAAAATATCTAATGCTATATCCATCCAAGGTCCTAAGGCGTCCTCCCTTATCACCATGGGTTGTGCTCTGCATTTTAAGACTTTATCTGATTGAACACACAAGTGACATTCCCTTACCTCTCTCTCCACCATGGTATCCATTGCAGGCCACCAATAAGTGCACCTAATTCTTTGTTTGGTTTTGGAAATACCCGTAAGGCTAGAGTGAGCATGTGCCACTAATTTTCCCCTCACCGAAAGAGGAGGAATCAACTTACTACCTCTGACTAAAAGATCATCCACAATCGCTAATTCATCCTTTACTTGCCAGAAAGGCAGCAAGTTTTCTCCATAACTTCCCTTAACACCCCATCCGTTTCTAGTACATTCCATTACTTTTTGTAAGGTGATATCTTTCCGTAGTTCTTCTCTCCATTCTTATTCTTGGATAACAGCATTTGTTACCAAAGACACTCTTATATCCTGATCAAAATCATCACTCGCCAAGCATCCATCATCAGCACTATCATGCTCACTGTCTGTTTCTTCAGAAGAATAGGGCTTACATAGTCTAGAGAGACAATCAGCTTGTATATTGAGTGCTCCTGGTATATAAACTACTGTATAGTCAAACTCTTGTAAGGCCACTACCCATTTGCGAATGCGGTGTGAAACTAAGTCAATTCCTTTGTTCTTGAATACTTCCTTTAGAGGCTTGTGACCCGTGATGACTTCAAAGTTACAGCCCCACAACATTTTTCTCAATTTTCTTATTGCCCTATAAACACTCAGTGCTTCTTTTTCAATAACAGAATAATTGTGTTCTGCTCCTTTCAAACTTCTAGAAAAAAATAAAATTGTCCTATTGACACCTTTAGCTCTTTGCATTAACACCACACTGATGCCCTTAGAGCTGGCATCACACATCAATTTGATTTCATCATTTGGATCATAGCTCCCTAAATCACCTTCACTGTGTAGGAAACCTTTAATATCATGAAACTCATTTGAACATTGATTATTCCAGGAGAATTCACTACCCTTCTTCAATAGACTTCTCATGTTCCTTGTTCTCTCAGCAAATTTTGGTACGAATTTATTATCAAATTCAGCCATTCCAAGAAACTTTACTAGTTCCTCATTGTTTTCTGGAGTTGGCATATTTATGATCGTGTTAACTAAAGCCGATTTGGGGCGAATCCCTTTTCCCGAGATCTCATGTCCCAAATATTCAATAGTAGAGGTGTTAAACTTGCATTTTTCAAATTTCAGAGTTAGACCTGAGCTTTCCAATTGATTTAAAACTGTTTCCAAACTCTTGTTGTGTTTAGTTAAGTCATCGCCATATACCAAAATATCCTGATAGATCTTAACACCTTCCACCCCTCTTAATACTTTTTCAAGTGCTCTTTGAAATACAGAAGCTGCTGAGATTAAGCCAAAAGGCATCCTGAGATACTTGAAGGTACCAAAAGGGGTAATAAAAGTTGTGAGATCTTGAGAAGAAGGTTGTAATTCTATCTGATGATATGCAGAGGAAAGATCAAGAGTAGAAAAGTGCTTAGCGCCATTAAGAGAGCACAGCATTTCACTAATGTTGGGAAGAGGATGATGGTCCTCTATCACAGCTTTGTTTAATTCTCTGAGATCCACACAAAGTCTTACCTCTCCATTAGCTTTTTTCGTCATGACTACCGTGGCCACCCATTCAGAAGCCTCTACTTCTTGAATTATTCCACTAGAGAGTAACCTATCTATCTCTTCTTTCATTTTATGTCTAACACTGAAAGGAACTGACCTTAATTTTGCTATTTTGGGTTGAATACCAGGTTTCAAACTAATCACAAGTTGATAATTATTTAGACAGCCACTTGGTTTTTTAAAACCACCGGGAATTTGTCTATCCATGTTTTCCCTTGTTCTTCGACTTAGTCTACAGTGGGAGAATCTTTAAGAAGTACTGATGGATCCTCATTCGGGTCAAGATAGACCCGCAAATCACGTTGATGAAACCAGCTTATCAAGGAATCTCCTTTCAATGATACATACACTTTTGCTGGTATTACACGTCCTTTAAACTCAAATGTACCCCAAAAGTACCCAAGTAATTTGATTGGCACACCACCATAACCTTTGGGAGAAATATCAGGTTTCTGT
Source organism: Pleurodeles waltl (assembly GCF_031143425.1). Classification (NCBI taxonomy): domain Eukaryota; kingdom Metazoa; phylum Chordata; class Amphibia; order Caudata; family Salamandridae; genus Pleurodeles; species Pleurodeles waltl. Next base: position 206,735,672 of record NC_090437.1, read on the forward strand.
AAACTTAGGGGGTCATTCTGACCTCGGCGGTAAAAGGCGCTTACCGCCGGTCAGAAGACCGCCATAACACCGCCGCAGCCGCGGGAAACCGCCACGGTCATTCTGACCCGCAACAGGCAAACCGCCAAAAACCCGACATCCACAAAAGTCTGCCACACCAACGGCCAGCGAAAATCTGGCGATGACCAAACCTCCACCGTCACGCCAACAGAAATACGCCCATTCCATTCCGACCCATGAATCCACGGGGCGGTCTTTCAACCGCGGCAATCCATTGGCGGTACACACCGCCGCGGTCAAAATACACACGCAGCTCCAAAACACTGCCACATTGGACATTTTGAAATACACGCACCTGATACACATACAAACACCACTCCCACACACCCAACCAAATATAAAACACACCCACATCACCCACAAACCCCTTCAACAACCATTTATTGACTAAGGCCAGAGAGAGACACCACCAGCTAGTACAGAGCATTCACAGGCACATTACACCATCACTCACACAACATCCACGCACAAAACACCACACACCACCACACTCACCACACTCATCACCACAAACACCACCCCACACCTCATCCACACCACCCCATGGCATCCCAAAGACACCCCAGGTTTTCAGACGCTGAACTCAGGGTCATGGTGGAGGAAATAGTTCGGGTAGAGCCCCAGCTCTTCGGGACACAGGTGCAGCACACCACCATTGCCAGGAAGATAGAGCTATGGCAAAGAATAGTGGACAGGGTCAACGCTGTGGGTCAGCATCCACGAAATCGGGACGACATCAGGAAGCGGTGGAACGACCTACGGGGAAAGGTGCGTTCCATGGTATCCAGACACAACATCGCGGTGCAGAAGACTGGCGGCGGACCCCCACCTCAACCCCCAGAATTTACAACATGGGAGGAACAGGTCTTGGTGATCCTGCATCCTGAGGGCCTCGCAGGAGTAGGCGGAGGAATGGACTCTGGTAAGTCTAATCTCAACTACTTCATCCCCCCCCACCCACCGGCATGCCAAATCATACCCCCACCGTCCACCCACCCCCATCACACATCCTCCTTGCTAATGTCTCACCATCACAACCCACCCAACCCAACACCAAGCCCTGCATGCGACCACAAACCATGGACACCCATCACCTAAGCATGCCCACTGCACATACCCATCCCTCCCCAAACCACCGTCACAACAGCCCCCACAAGGGAATGCCAGCACTGGGGTACACGGTCAGCCACCCATTGCACGCTATGGCACACACAGAAGCAATAACCATACTCTTATACCCCTGCAGGACCCGAACAGCACGACACCGCCCAGGAGGGTCCAGAAATGTCCATTCCACCCCCAGAAGAGGCCCAGAGTGATGACAGCAGCTCTGTCTCCCTGGACCCAGATGACCAGCCCGGCCCATCGGGGACCTCGGGACAGTCGGTTCCTCTCAGACAGCCACAGCAGACTTACCCCCCTCTGGGAGCACCAGCACAGCACCCACCCAGCGGGCCCATGCCTCTGTCTCCAGGACACGTCAATCAGCGGTGTGTCCACCACTACAGGGCACCCAGGTTAACCCACCACCCCAACAACAACAGGGACCTGGGGGCAGTGGTAGTGTGCACACGGTCCAGGGGACAGAGGCCCAGGGAAACAGGGGAACTGGGAGGGTACTGTGCGACAGGGGGGGGACAGGCCAAGGGAACCCACTCTCCACGAGGCCCTATCCTCCATCATGGGAGCATACCACCACTCCCAGGAGACGATTGCGACGGTCCTGGCCAGGTTCCAGGAGATCCAGGTACTGCAGGAGGAACAGTTTATGGGGTTCAGGGAAGAACTCAGAAACATCAGTTCCGCAATGGGCACCATCGTTGTGGCTCTCAATCAGATTGTCAGCACATTGCGGGACCATGTGGCACCACAAAGGGCCCCTGTCACTAGCATGGACCAAGAACAGGCTACCACCTCTGCCGGCGCTAGTGGACAGGAGGCCCCGACACAAGAACAACAGGCCACCAGAACCCCACCCCCTGCAGAAGGAGAACCACCCCGCAAGCAGTGCCTGAGATCTAGGAAGAAGACAGAGTAGGATGCCAAGACCCCCGCCAGGAAAGGATACCCCCTGATTGTCATCCCACTGTCCCACATTGTCACCCTGTCCAACCTTAAACTGCCCCTGCTCCACCTTCCACAGGCATATGGACACTGCACCTGTGAGACTGAAAATCTGGACTCTGCCATGGACATTCCTCCACCATCACCCATCACCGAATTGCAACCATTACTCAAAATTGAGCACTTTAATAAACACACTTATTGCACCAAAATAATCTGGAGTCTGCCTGTATTTTTGAACAAATGTATTACACAGAACCGTGCCAAAATGTCCAGTTACATTGTGATGACAACATACCACTGTCACACAGCTGTAGTCCATGGGGAAACAAAGCAGAGGTCACGAAGTGGGGCCCACATCTCTGAAATTGGAAGGGAAAGTCACAACTCAGTTAACATACACTGGGGGGAAACTCAGACAGTAGAGAGGCAGGAGACTTTAAGAAAATGTAAAATGCCGGTGTTGATTCTTACCTGCATGTCATTGAAAATACTGCTGTATTACTGTGTCCCTGTTGTCTGTGTCGTCCTCTTCGTCTTCCTCCTCTTCACTCTCCGCAGGCTCCACAGCTGCCACAACACCACCATCTGGACCATCCTCCTGCAGGAAATGCACCTGGCATCGCAAAGCCAGGTTGTGAAGCATACAGCAGGCCACGATGATATGGCACACCTTCTTTGGTGAGTACATTAGGGATCCACCTGTCATATGGAGGCACCTAAACCTGGCCTTCAGGAGCCTGAAGGTCCGCTCGATCACCCTCCTAGTACGCCCATGGGCCTCATTGTACCGTTCCTCTGTCCTTGTCCTGGGATTCCTCACTGGGGTCAGTAGCCATGACAGGTTGGGGTAACCAGAGTCACCAATTAGCCACACACGGTGTCTCTGAAGTAGTTCCATCACATAAGGGATGCTGCTATTTCGCATGATGTACGCGTCATGCATTGACCCAGGGAACTTGGCATTTACATGGGAGATGTACTGGTCAGCCAAACAGACCACCTGGACATTCATGGAATGATAACTTTTTCTGTTCCTGTACACCTGTTCACTCGTGCTGGGGGGGACCAAAGCAACATGTGTCCCATCAATTGCACCAATGATGTTGGGAATATGTCCAAGCGCATAGAAATCACCCTTCACTGTAGCCAAATCGCCCACCTCAGGGAAAACAATGCAGCTCCGCATGTATTTCAGCAGGGCAGACAACACTCTGGACAACACCTTGAAAAACATAGGCTGAGACATCCCTGATGAAATGGCCACTGTTGTTTGAAATGACCCACTTGCCAAAAAATGGAGTACTAACAGAACCTGCACTAGAGGGGGGATCCCTGTGGGTTGGCGGATGGGTGACATCAGGTCTGGCTCCAGCTGGGCACACAGTTCCTGTATAGTGGCTCTGTCAAGCCTGTATGTCAGTATGACATGTCTTTCTTCCATTGTCGACAGGTCCACCAGCGGTCTGTACACGGGAAGATTCCTCCATCTCCTCGCAAGTCCCAGCGGACGGTGCCTAGGAAGGACAACATGGAGCACAGAGTCAATCAACCCACAGGTACGTTCCCACAGCTTGCACAGTACACGATTCTCAATGCATTGAATGGCTTGTATGAGTGTTGATGCAAGGCCTAGGCATGTGTGACGCAGTAGAAATTAAGATATGGGGGCCCTTGAAATGGCGGTTGCCTGTCCTGTGAAGTGCGACAGTGGGATGTGAGGTCAATGCGCTGGCGTGGCACACCGTGGCGGTAGGCGGTCGAAGACCGCGGCGCAAAGCCGCATTGGTTAACATTGAACCCTATGGGTTTCAGGAGCCAATGACGATGTGCGCCGGTGGTCGCGGTACGCCCCGCCGCGGTACGCACCGCCGCGGGCGTTACCGCCATTTTCTATCTGCTTAATCACTCGATACCTGATCATCCACAGGAGAGGACCTATACACAAGTGCTGCTGTGACCTCGGTCTGGAAGAGACAATGGCTGCTGCGACTGGGGAAAGGGCCCCTGCCTTCACTTCTGAAGAATTGGAGAAACTCGTGGATGGGGTCCTCCCCCAGTATGCGCTACTCTACCGTCCTCCAGACCAACAGGTAAGTACACTGGGACCATGCTTTGTGGCCAATGCCTGGGTTGAGTGGGGTGAATGAAAGATGGTGGGGAGGGGAGCGAATGAGGCATGCATCAAACGACAGATGAGAGCATGTGCCACATGGCAAGGGTGGGGATGGGGGGCTACTCACATCGAGCATGCAGAAGGTGATGATTTTTTATTTTCTCCCCCTGTACATGTCACATAGGTCAGCGCCCATCAGAAAATCGACATTTGGCGTGCCATCGCCAAGGACGTCTGGACCCTGGGGGTCCACAACAGACGGGGCACCCACTGCCGGAAGAGGTGGGAGGACATCCGCCGCGGGAGCAGGAAGACCGCGGAGGCTCTGCTGGGGATGGCCTCCCAACGAAGGAGGGGTGCCAGTCGTACCTTGACCCCCCTGATGTCCCGGATCCTGGCGGTGGCCTACCCCGATTTGGATGGGCGCGTGAGGACATCACAGCAGACACAGGGGGGTACAAGCACATTCTGCTGATTTTGCGCACATTGGAGGTGTCTGGGTGGGGGAGGAGGGCTGTGGGTATCCCTAGGCCAGGGCGATTTCTGTAGGATAGGCCCCTCCGTTAGGCATGGCCCTGTGCTCCCGCCCCCCACCTCTGTAGGTTGCCTAGTACAGCTATTCATGGCCCTGTGTCACCTATGTGTGGAGTTGTCGTCCATAGGCTTGTAGGCCATGTCCCACGGATTGAGTAGTGTACCCCAAGTGCGCAGCGTAGTGCAGGGGGCTTCTGTGTCTGTCCTCTCCGCCAACGGTGTCGCCAATGCATGCACTCAACATGTCTTTGTTTCTCCCCCCCCCTTTTTTGATGGTCTTCCTGTTCATGTGTGCATTAGCATCATCAGGCGGAGGAGAAGTGGCATCGGAGCACGAGGGAGCTGCATCTCACATGGCCATGGAGGACCATGCAACTGACTCGGATTTCACCAGTGAGACGGAGGGCGAGGGGAGCTCCACAGCGGGGACACGTGGTGACACCAGCGACACAGACACGTCCTCGGAAGAGAGCTCCCTTGTGGTGGCGGCAACATCCGTGCCCACCGCAACAACAGGTGCAGCCACCACCCAACGCACCAGCTCCACCCTCCCAGCAGCCCCTCAGCCTTCGCCCCGTGCCCGCTCACCCAGGAAGGTGGGCATCTCCTTCGCCCCAGGCAACTCAGACCCTGCCCCAGTTACCCCTGCTGCCCTCAGTGAGAAGGTCATAGACCTCCTGAGGACGCTCATGGTTGGGCAGTCTACCCTTTTGAATGCCATCCAGGGTGTAGAAAGGGAGGTGCACCGGAGTAATGCATACCTGGAGGGCATTCATTCGGGTCAGGCTGCCCATCAGCGATCGTTCAACGCTCTGGCCTCAGCACGGACGGCAGCCATTGTCCCTGTCTCCTGCCTCCCTCCTCCAACTTCCTCAACCCAGTCCCACTCCCCTGTACCTCTGCCTATCCCAGACACACCTACAGACCTGCCTGCACACACCTCAACACCCAAGGGAAGCTCATCCAGACATAAGCACCACACATCACACAAGCATTCACCCAAGCAACATCCACATGCAGACATGCCAACAGCCACTGCCTCCTCTGTGTCCCCCTCCTCCTCGTCTCCCTCCTCCCTCCCTGTGACGTCTCCACTCACACTTGCATGCACGACATCTTCAGCCACTACGTCCATCACCAGCACACCCACCAGAACACTCCGCACATGTGCAGTCACCACCCCCACTACCATTTACACGTCCCCTGTGTCCTCTCCCAGTGTGTCTGTCACCCCCTCTTCCAAACCACACAAACGCAGTCAGCCACCCACCCAACAGCCATCCACCTCACGACAGCCTCCAGCACAAGCACCTGCACCCAAAGACACCAGACTTCACTCTCCTACAACCACATCCTCTTCCTCCACTCCCATACCCACTACAACTACCCGTCCCTGTCTTTCTAAATTGATTTTCCTTTCCAACCTTGACCTCTTTCCAACAACTGACCCACCCCCTCCATCTCTTAAGACTCCAATCAGCACCTCAGCCACCACAAAACCTGGACCTACAAAGACAATAGTCCAAGGATTTTGGAGTCCACCACCTTCAAGGCCAGCTACTTCTGCCAGGAGTAAAGAGACGGCCAGCCCACCCCCTGAGAAAAAAGCCAAGGAAGCCAGTGCCCGGCGCGACTGGCCAAAGACAGCAGGCTCCAAAAGCACTACCCTGTCACCGTCAGGGAGTGGGGTGCCACCTGGCACACCGCCAAAGGGAGGAAAGGGCCACAGACGAGCAGGGAAGGGTGGCAAGGGCAGCACGCCCGACAAGTCCGGCAGCAGGCGAGCTGCCCAGGAGGGCCCCACCAGCCCCATTCCAGGTGTGCAGGAGGACACCCACGGGCCCGGGACAGCAGCACAGGAGGGCCCCGAAAGCGAGAAGACAGATGTGCACGAAGGGCCCGGCAGCCACATGTCAGGTGGCGAGTGGACTCCATGTAATGGCCGGATCTGGTGACCTGGACAGACATGTCAAGCACCGCTGAACAGGGACCTTCAAGTCAAGAACCGCTGAACAGGGCACGGCCGTCTAAAGCACCGCTGAACAGGGCCCTTCAAGTCAAGCACCGCTGAACAGGGCCCTTCAAGTCAAGCACCGCTGAACAGGGCCCTTCAAGTCAAGCACCACTGAATAGGGCACCGCCGTCTCAAGAACCGCTGAACAGGGCCCTTCAAGTCAAGCACCGCTGAACAGGGTACCGCCGTCACAAGAACCGCTGAACAGGGCCCTTCAAGTCAAGAACCGCTGAACAGGGCACCGCCGTCTCAAGCACCGCTGAACAGGGCCCTTCAAGTCAAGCACCGCTGAACAGGGCCCTTCAAGTCAAGAACCGCTGAACAGTGCCCTTCAAGTCAAGAACCGCTGAACAGGGCACCGCCGTCTCAAGCACCGCTGAACAGGGCCCTTCAAGTCAAGAACCGCTGAACAGGTCCCTTCAAGTCAAGAACCGCTCCGCTGGGCCCTTCATGTCAAGCACCGCTCCGCTGGGCATTGCCGTCTCTGCACCGCTCCGCTGGGCCCCGCCATCTCTGCACCGCTCCGCTGGGCCCTTCATCTCAAGCACCGCTCCGCTGGGCCCTTCATCTCAAGCACCGCTCCGCTGGGCCCCGCCGTCTCTGCACCGCTCCGCTGGGCCCTTTGTCTCACGCACCGCTCCGCTGGGCCCCGCCGTCTCTGCACCGCTCCGCTGGGCCCTTCATGTCAAGCACCGCTCCACTGGGCACCGCCGTCTCTGCACCGCTCCGCTGGGCCCTTCGTCTCAAGCACCGCTCCGCTGGGCCCCGCCGTCTCTGCACCGCTCCGCTGGGCCCTTCATGACAAGCACCGCTCCGCTGGGCACCGCCGTCTCTGCACAGCTCCGCTGGGCCCTTCATCTCAAGCACCGCTCCGCTGGGCCCTTCATGTCAAGTACCGCTCCGCTGGGCACCGCCGTCTCTGCACCGCTCCGCTGGGCCCTTCATCTCAAGCACCGCTCCGCTGGCCACCGCCGTCTCTGCACCGCTCCGCTGGGCCCTTCATCTCAAGCACCGCTCCGCTGGGACCTTCATCTCAAGCACCGCTCCGCTGGGCACCGCCGTCTCTGCACCGCTCCGCTGGGCACCGCCGTCTCTGCACCGCTCCGCTGGGCCCTTCATCTCAAGCACCGTTCCGCTGGGCCCTTCAACTCAAGCACCGCTCCGCTGGGCACCACCGTCTCTGCACCGCTCCGCTGGGCACCGCCGTCTCTGCACCGCTCCGCTGGGCACCGCCGTCTCAAGCACCGCTGGCCCATTGGCAGAAGGGGCAGGCCCGCATCTGTGTCGGGCAGGGCTGCACGAAGCACTCTGGGCACCATGCCTCCTCCAGAACCAGTGGAGTCTGTAATCCACTTGTGAGACTGTGGCTTTGCACTCCCCAGGATGGCACAGTGGGCAACCCACCCACTGTAGAGACTAGTGAGACTGTGGCTTTGCACTCCCCAGGATGGCACAGTGGGCAATCCACCCACTGTAGAGACTTGTGAGACTGTGGCTTTGCACTCCCCAGGATGGCACAGTGGGCAATCCACCCACTGTAGAGACTTGTGAGACTGTGGCTTTGCACTCCCCAGGATTGAACAGTGGCCATGGAGGCCCCTCGTGGATCTGGCCTCGTGGACTCATCTGGCTGAGGTGCCCCCCCTTCCCTTCCCCCTGAGGTGCCTGTAGTTTTGCTATCTGATGCCCCTGCAGTGTTCTCTCCATTGGAGTCGGGTATCCTGTGTGGGCTTTGCCCATGTGTTTCGGCCCATTGGCCCACGAACAATGGCTGATACCCAATTTGGACAGGACAATTTACATATGTATATATAGTTATAGATGTTTGATATATTTTTTTACTTAGCTGTACAATATACTTCAAATTTCATGATCATTTTATTTTGTCTTTGCATTCTTCCGGGGGGTTTGGGGGTGTCACTCTGAGTTGTTGCTCTGCATTGATGTGTATGTAGTTGTGGGTGAGGGTGAGGGTGGGTGTGTCGCGTATGTGTGTCCCCGTAATTTTTTGCCTCCCACCTCCCCTGTGTCGTAGGTGCAGTACTCACCGTTGTCTTCTGCGCCGGCGTTCATGCTCCTGGTAGAGGAGCAGGAAGACAATAGCTGGTAGGATGTGTAGTTCGGGTTCCATGCTGTCCAGATTCCCCGTGGAGTGTGTAGAGGTGAGCGTTTCCCGTTCGTAATGGCTGTTTCCGCCGTGTTTTTATCGGCGGGGCTACCGCCCTGGAAAAGGTGGCGGATTGGTGGGTTGTGATAGGGTGGGCGGTACATTGTCTCCCGCCTGTCTTTTGGCGGTGACCGCCGCGCTGTTTGTTTGTCCCGCCGTGGCGGTCGGAGTGTTAAAGTGGCGGGCTCTGTTGGCGGTTTCCGCCAGGGTCAGAATTCCATTTTTTTTACCGCCTGCCTGTTGGCGGGTTGGCCGCCGCTTTAACACCGACCGCCAGGGTTAGAATGACCCCCTTAGTTTGTTTTTTAAGTGTTGGTCATAAAAGCTCTTAGGAACTAGAGTTATTTTAGCACCAGAATCAAACAAAGCTTTTACTCTTTCATCATTCACTAAAATTGTTTCTAGGGGACCATTCAAGGATCTACACACCTTCTGCAAGATATCTACTTCATTCACCAAATCTATTTAATCACTTGTATCTTCATAATCCACTTCACTAACTTTCTTAATACCCATCTTTGACTTGCAACACTTTGTTAAGTGTCCTCTCTTACCACATTTTTTGCACAATACTCTCCAGGCAGGACATTGCTTGTTATTGGCCATATGACCTACATTGTCACACCTAAAACATTTTCCCGTAAATGCTTTTATCCCTTTTACATCATTCTTCTCTCTAACATGTTTGAACTCTGTTTTACAATCATATACAGTTTTAACTGACCCCCCTTCTTCAACATCGCAATTAAAAGTAGTTGTATTCTGATTCTTCAAAATTTGGACACAGTTCTTAGAATGTTCACAGGCTTTAGCCATAGTGAGCACTTCATCCAAGGATGGATTATCTTTCTGCCACATGTTTTCTCTGGCCTTTTCTAAAGAGCAACCCAACATGAATTGATCTCTTAGGCGCTCTTCATAGGAAGGACCAAAAGAACAGTTGGTGGCCAGACCACGTAGAGCTGTGATGTATTGTTCAACTGTTTCATCTTGTCGTTGTAATCTCTTTCCAAATTGGTAACGTTCTAAAACTGTGCAGATTTTGGGTAAATAATGTAAATCGAGTTTTTTTATACAAATTTCATATTCATTGAGACCAGAGGAGTCACTGTCTGATAACTCAGGCAGGTTTTCAAATATTTCTTGTCCCTCTGTGCCTAGACAATGCATTAGCAAGGAAGTCTTCCTCTTCGCACTAAGAGACGTGCCACAGACTTTAGCGTAGTTCATAAACACCTTTTTCCACTTCTGCCATTTGATAGGAGGCTCCCCAGGAGATGTCAAGAAGAAGGGTGCTGCTGGTACATTTTGCATGTTGAGGTTATACTGGTATGCTGGAGTTGATTTTTAAGTAGTAGTTAAATATTCCAGTACCAGTATTCAATTAATAAAAACAGTATCAGAATTAAAGCACCAATGTCAATTAATTGTTTTCGTTGCATCCATTATTTAAACACAGGTGAAGTTTTTGAGCAACAAAGTCTAAGCTCAACACGTATGGACACTGTGTGGGTGCAGGTCTCTATAGCGTCTACACGTCCTCCTTTGTTATCCTTGAGACGCATAGAGACGCTGAACACTGTGCGCGTGCAGTTCTCTGCAGAGTCTACACGCTCTCCTTTGTTGTCCTGGAGACGCGTAGAGATGCTGTGCGCACGCAGCTCTCCGTTGTCCTGGAGACGCGTCTACGCCTCGCGATTTGTGCGCGAGCATGACCTCCAGTATCTGAGTCTCACGTCTCGTATCGGGCGCGGTACCAAAAGAGTAATTCTACTATCCCGGCCCGAAACTCACCGTCAATTCAGAGGTGAGCTTGTCTTTGTGAGCCTCTTGTGTTAAGCTGGATCAGGAGTGGCTCATAGAAATAAAACAGGTAAAAAGGCAGCGTCCAGTTGAGGCTTCAGGTCCGTGGGTCTTCATAAGCCTTAGTCGCCAAAATGAGGTAACCAAGGATACCGTTTCTTCAAAGTTTAATCCATTTTATTAAGTATATGTCCAGTATACAGAAGCCTCATCCTGTTAGCAAGACCTTCACCTCCAACTGCCCCACTCAGGAACCTTGTTAGATTCCAAGTATTCCATGTTCCATATTCTTAGAACTGTCTTACTCACAGGAATCAGAGTTTCCAATACAAACAAGTATATGCACAGTGCTTAGCAACAAGTAACTTAGTACAACAATTCAGAATACAATACCACAGGAAACCTAGCAAACCAGTGCATTTTTGAAAACTAGAGACATCTAGGGGAATCCAAGATGGGGTGACATGTGGGTCTCTGCCCAGGTTCTGTTACCCAGAATCCTTTGCAAACCTCAAAATTTGGCCAAAAAAACACTTTCTCCTCTCATTTCTGTGACAGAAAGTTCTGGAATCTGAGAAGAGCTACAAATTTCCTTCCACCCAGCGTTCCCCTAAGTCTGCCGATAAAAATGGTACCTCACTTGTGTGGGTAGGCCTAGCGCCCACGAAAGGAAATGGCCCAAAACACAGCGTGGACACATCACATTTTTTCACAGAAAACAGAGGTGTTTTTTTTACAAATTGCCTACCTGTAGATTGTGGCCTCTAGCTCAGCCGGCACCTGGGGAAACCTAGCAAACCAGCGCATTTTTGAAAACGAGACACCTAGGGGAATCCAAGATGGGGTGACTTGAGGGGCTCTGACCAGGTTCGGTTACCCAGAATCCTTTTCAAACCTCATAATTTGGCCAAAAAAACCCTTTTTCCTCTCATTTCAGTGACAGAAAGTTCTGGAATCTGATAGGAGCCACAAATGTCCTTCCGCCGATAAAAATGGTACCTCACTTGTGTGGGTAGGCCTAGCGCCCATGAAAGGAAATGGCCAAAACACAACGTGGACACATCACATTTTTTCACAGAAAACAGAGGTATTTTTTACAAAGTGACTACCTGTGGATTGTGGCCTCTAGCTCAGCCTGCACCTGTGGAAACCTAGCAAACCAGTGCATTTTTGAAAACTAGACACCTAGGGGAATCCAAAATGGGGTGACTTGTGGGGCTCTGACTAGGTTCTGTTACCCAGAATCCTTTGCAAACCTCAAAATTTGGCCCAAAAAAACACTTTTTCCTCGCATTTCGGTGACATAAAGTTCTGGAATCAGAGAGGAGCCACAAATTTACTTCCACCCAGCGTTCCCCCAATTCTCCCGATAAAAATGGTACCTCACTTTTGTGGGTGGGCCTACTGCCCGCAAAAGGAAATGCCCCAAAACACTATCTGGACCCATCAAAATTATCAAATACAAAACTACCCGTTTTGCTGGGGGCACCTGGGCTCAGCAGCCTTCTAGGGAAACCTACCAAACCCAGAGATTTCTGAAAACTAGACAACCGAGGAAGTCCAGTGAGGTGTGACTTGTATGGATCCCCCAATGTTTTCTTACCCAGAATCCACAGCAAACCTCAAATTTAGCTAAAAAAAACACTTTTTTCCCACATTTCTGTGTGGGATCACTGCACTGGGACACATTTCATACCACCCAATGTTCCCCTCAGTCTCCCGGTAAAAATGATACCTCATTTGTGTAGGTGGGCCAAGTGCTTGTGTATGGGAAGAGCCAAAAACATGTCGATATTGAGGGGGAACCAAAGGGGGTCCAGAAGGGCAGTTTGCAAAAAAACATTTTTAGGCTGACGAGTGCAGCAAAATTTTTATCGGAATAGATGAGACAATGCTGGGTGGTAGGAATTTTGTGGATTCCTACAGATTCCGGAAGGTTCCATCACAAAAACGTGGGAAAAATGTGTGATTTCCAGGAAAGTTGGAGGTTTGCAGGGGATTGTGGGTATAAAAATGGTGCGGGGTGCATGTGAAACACACCACCCTGGAATCACCCAGATGTTTAGTTTTCAGATGTGTCTAGGTCTTGTGGATTTTTCTACATGGCAGCGTCCCAAAGTCCATAAAGTGCAGCCCTCACCATTCCAAGTGGGACGATTTTGAGAGTAAGCCAAGCTCTTGTGGCCCAAATGTGAAACTAAAACCCAAAATAATCAAATGTCTTCTTGCTTGCTGTGGGATAAGATGTTTTAGAGTGCGGGGGAGCTGAAAGACTGTTACCCCCTTCAGTTGAGGTGGGGGCATAACTAGGCCCATACTGGTTGATAGCCACCCCCCCAATATATATATATTTTTTAATTCCCTGGCATCTAGCAGACTTTTTGCCCCACCCGGGGTGTGGATCAGGGGTAATTGCCCCATCTGCCCACTGGTGGGCAGAACAACTTTGGCCCCATTTATTTGGGGTAGGGGTATGGCCATACCCCCACCCTCTTATTTTCGAAAACAAAACTTCCCTGGCCTCTGGTGGGCTTTCTGCCCCCCCTTGGGGGCAGATGGGCCTTCCAAAAATAGGCCCATCTGCCCCTAATGGGGGGCAGATATGGCCAACAGTAATGTGCCCCCATGGGGAGCGACCCTTACCCACGGGGCTGCCCCCCTAAAGAAAACACATGCATACACACACACCAATCCCTGGTGCCTAAGTGGTTTCTGCCCTCATGGAGGCAGATAGGTCTAAATACAATTTGCTCCTCAGGGGAGCGACCCTTGACTAAGGGGTCGCTCCCCACCTGTAAAAAACAAAAAAAAACAAAAAAAAATTTTTTTTATCCCTGGCGCCTAGAGGTTTCTGCTACACCTGGGGGCAGATCGGCCTAATAACAATAGGCCAATTTGCCCCAGTGGGGGCAGAAAAGGCCTAAAATAAATTTGCTTCCCCCTTCCCCGGGGAGCGACCCTTGCCTAAGGGGTCGCTCCCCACCTCTAAAAAACAAAACAAAAACAAAACATTTTTTTTTATTCATCCCTGGCACCTAGAGGCTTCTGCCCCCCCCCCCCCGGGAGCAGATCGGCCTAATAGCAATAGGCAGATCTGCCCCCAGGGGGGGCAGACAGGGACTAAAATAAATTCCCCCCCCCCCAGGTAGTGACCCTTGCCTAAGGGGTCGCTCCCCACCTCTAAAAAACAAAACAAAACAAAAAAGAAAATCCAATTTTTTTTTTATCCCTTGCGCCTAGAGGCTTCTGCCCACCCTGGGGGCAGATCCGCCTAATAAAAATAGGCCGATCTGCCCTAGGGGAGCAGAAATGGCCTAAAATATATTTGCCCCCCTGCCCCCACCTCCCCCACCCCCCCCAGGGAGCGACCCTTGCCTAAGGGGTCGCTTCCCTTGCGTGACATTGGCGCAAAAAAAAAGATCCCCGGTGCCTAGTGGTTTCTGCCCCCCTTGGGGGAAGATGAAACTAACAAAAATCGGCCAAATGGTCTAACTACAATTTGTCCCCCAGGGGAGCGACCCTTGCTTAAAGGGTCGCTCCCAATCTCTAAAAAATAAAAATAAATTTGTCCTGGCGCCTAGAGGTTTCTTCCTCCCCGGGGGCAGATCGGCCTAATAACAATAGGCCGATCTGCCCTGGGGGGGCAGAAAGGGCCTAAAATAAATTTGCCCCCCCACCCCCTGGGGAGCGACCCTGCCTACAGGGTCGCTCCCCTTGCGTGACATTGGCGCAACAAAAAATATCCCCGGTGCCTAGTGGATTCTACCCCTCTTGGGGGCAGATTGACCTAAAATCGTCCGATCTGCCCCCAAGGGGGGCAGAAATGGTTTAAATACAATTTTCTCCCCAGGGGAGCGACCCTTGCCTAAAGGGTCGCTCCCCATCTCTAAAAATACAAACAAACAAAAAAAAACACACATTTTTTTTAGCCCTGGCGCCTAGAGGTTTCTACCCCCACGGGGGGCAGATCGGCCTAATAACAATAGGCCGATCTGCCTCCGGGGGGCAGAAATGGCCTAAAATAAATTTGCCCCCCTCACCCCCCAGGAAGCGACCCTTGCCTACGGGTTCGCTCCCCTTGCGTGACATTGGTGCAAAAAAAAAGATCCCCGGTGCCTAGTAGTTTCTGCCCCTCTAGGGGGCAGATTAGAAATTGCCTAAGTACAATTTGCCCCTCCAGGGGAGCGACCCTTGTCTAAGGGGTCGCTCCCAATCTGTAAAACAACAACCACAACAAAAATCCCCAGTGCCTAGTGGTTTATGCCCCACTTGGGGGCATATAGACCTAATTAAAATAGGCTGATCTGCCCCCCAGGGGGGAAGAAATGGCCTAAAATAAATTTGCTCCCCTTGCGTGAAATTCACGAAAAAAACAAAACTCCCTGGTGTCTAGTGGTTTCTGTCCCCCTTGGGGGCAGATTGGCCTCATAAAAATAGGCCAATCTGCCCCCAAGGGGGGCAGAAATGGTCTAAATATAATTTGCCCCCTAGGGGAGCGACCCTTAACTAAGGGGTCACTCCCCACCTCTAAAACAAAACAAAAACTAAAAAAAATGATGCCTTGTGCCTGGAGGTTTCTGCCCCACCGGAGGCAGAAAAGGCCTTCAAACTAATTGCCCCTTATGCCAATTTCAACTGAAAAATAAATCTGTGGTGTCTAGTGGGCCTTTTAGCAATGCTCAGAGAGACTTCAAAGGGAAGGAAATTACTTTCCTTCCCTTTGAAGCCTCTCAGCCCTCCTCCACGTGATCGGAAGAGAAATGCTGAGCATTTCTCTTCCAATCGCCCTCTGTGATGGTCAGCGCGCAATCCCCCCCCCCCCGGGGGGCTGGGGGGATCAGGGGGCTGTCAGGGGTGGAAGGGGAAGGGCTTCCCCTTCCATCCCTGCCTTTGGGGGGTGGGAGGGAAGAACACAGAGGGAGCGCTAGCGCTCCCTCTGGGCTCTGTGCCCAGGACGTAATGGTTGCATCCTGGGCACACGAGCATTGTGCCGCAGGACTTAACCATTACGTCCTTGGCACAGAAGTGGTTAAGACTGTTTTGCTTTTTCTTTCTAGGTACCAACCACACTATTTTGATAGAGCCATAGTTAGATATTTTCCAAATTTGTGTTGACTATATAGTTTTGCATGAAGCCCAATTTGCTGATAGTAATCTGGTGTTAGTTAAGGATTCCTTACTAATGAACATCTGCTGTAGGGAGTAATGTTTGATGTCTTCTTTGCTGAATCTAAATGTATGTGATATAGGTTACGCAATTATTCTTTTGCACTGTAACTTTAGAATGTGTAGTGGCTCAAGCTTTGAGAAGATTGTGTTCCTTTCATCGCTTTGGACAGCCAGTGTTGTTTCTGTATGTTTATCATTTAATTTTGAGATTATTTTACGTGACATTAGCATTGTTAATTTAGGGAAATAAATATTCTAACTTTTACTAAAAGGTGTGGTTATTCATGACTGAAAAGTCATGGTGTGTGACAATCACTGACTCCAAGTGATTACGAATGTTATTGATTGTCATTGACTATTGATATTTTTGATTGGTTATTAATTATTGATCTGAATATACTGGAGTTGTGGTGGGAACAGCTTAATTGTGAGTCAAAAGGTTCATCAACCTATTCACGTCCCCTTGTAAGTCTACTTTATAAGGTCAGACACACTATCACAGATGGTAGCAGAGACGGATGGTTTGTCTCCTTAAGAGCCCATCACAGGCGTCTGGTACAGAGTAACAGGGATCGACAGAGATGATAGTAGTGCTTGAAGGTTAGCCTCCTTAAGAGCCCATCGTAGAAGTTTGGTATATGGTACTGAGAAATAACAGGTATTTACAGAGAGAGTAACAGCTTGATGGTTTGTTTCCTGAAGAACTCACCATAGATGCCCAGATGGAGGTAGCAGAATAATTGGTCTCAGAGATTCTAAACAAGAAATGACAGGTGTCCCCAGAGATGGTAGTAGCTTGATGATCTTGCCTTTTGAGAGTTCGTTATTACTGAGATTTTGATTTATTTTTCAATGATATAAATTGGAGAGAAAATGTTTACCTGAGTCCTGAAATGACTTTCCCGGAATCTTGGAGCCTGCCAATGGTTGTTTGAGGCTGTTCTCAGCTTCTAGTGACAGTGTGAATGAAGTAGGTTTTGCACTTGCACAGCTTATGCAAATCGCAGGTGAATTGTGATGTTTGTGAGGGTTTAGGGAGTTTGCATACTCCAAATGAAGTTGTAGAAGGAGTGTGAGTACTACGCAGTGTGAGAGTAGGAAAGTCGTAAAACTTCACATGTGTGTAGCGCTTTGTGCTCAAAAATTGTCCACGTGGTTGTTGATGTACGTACCCTGCGTAGTCTAAGACTCCAGAGTATATTGAAAAGTGTATGAGACACTTGGTTTTATGTTGTAATTTGTCTGATTTAGTAGGTCGATCGGGCGTGGTTGACAAGTCAGAGTGTGAGTCAAAGTGAGTGGGAAAGAATTTCGACTGAGATCTGGTGAGTCCTGTGTGCACCAGGACTGACCCACTGATCAGTTGAGAGTAATCTTTGTGGGCTGAATTTTGCTTTTGAATCTGGGAAGCTGAGAAAGAAGGAGTAGCTGTGAGAGCGGAAAGAGTCATCATTGAAAAATCGGTAAAGTTTCTGAAGCGATTGTATTACCTTTCCTGTAGCAAACCAGCAGATTTGGTTTTGGATTTTGGGTTTAGTGCTCACAATTGTTGCATTAGTTTGTGTAAATCAGAGTTGGGAGGACAAGCCGCAAGACTTTGTGAGCTGCAGTACGTGTGAGTGTGATATCACTGGAGTCGTGCTGGGATAGGTTGGTTAGTAAGAAGGGTTGCGTACGGATTGGCAGCCATCCGTGAGAGGCAATTGTTTGAGAAAGTGGGTGGAGAGAATTCTGGGATTAAAAGTCACTTCCTGATTTGGTTTTGAATAACAAAAAGGTTGAAAATATGACATTTTTTAAGGCTTTAAAGAGTGCTTTAAGGGGAGATACGTACATTACAATCCACTGCCAGAAGGCACACCAGCTCACAAAGATTGGAACTTAGCATTTCCTACAAATGGGACATTTAATTTGAGGGTTTTAGAGCTTTTAACAATGGTGCTATATGAATCTAAGCCCCTTCCGAAACCAGCACAGTTTGAGGCAATAGCGATCTGGAAGCTAGTAGCCAGACAACAACAGCAACAGAGATTCGAGAGGAGAATGAGAAAGGCAGAAAAGACATTTACAGAGGCTAGGTGGGACAGTGTTCAGAGAATTTGGAGAAATTAGACTTTGCACATAATTAAATTGTTTCCAGCGATTACACAGGACAATGAGAAGGAAAGAAGGAAGGAAAGCTACTATAAAGTCTAACAGGAGCCCTTCGAAGAGGAGAGAGGCTATAAAATCCTCGACAGGGGAGGAAGAGTCAGACGATGATGAGTTTCATAAACAGTTATTGAGAAATCCTCCACCATCATATGTAGCACATGAGAGTGGACCGAGCACCAGTGCGGAGTCTTCCGCTCGGACACAGGTTAATGAGACAGTGTGTAACGTGGCAGGTTAATCCAAACCTGACAGAGAGTCAGATGGAGAGTAGTCTAAACATGCCTCCTACTCCAGTACTACAAAATCAGGTGTAACCCCTACAGGTACAGAGAATTTACCCTGATGTACCGATTATGGAAACGGCTACAAACTTAATGGTGCCTACCGATTTTCGCAGTTTGCACCATGCAAAATGCTTGCTACATCTGGCCCTAAGTGTTTCGGAGAAAGTTGGTAAAGGTTTTGCTTCAGTGGGAAATTGGCTCAGCAACATTGGGAAAGGCATCTTATTGAAAATTTTACAGGGGATATTAATTATCATAGTTTGCCTAGTTGGTATATGGGGAATATGTGAATTGTGTAAAAGAATACATTTGAAAAGGTCAAAGAATAGTCAGAGGAGGCAAGAAAAGGAAAGGCAAAACATTTTTAGGGAAAATTCAAAAAGAGAACAAAAGTATGAAGGTTTTGAAACAATGGAATTTTAGCCGATGCAAACATTTGTGGGTGATAGTCTAGTGAGATAACATATTTAGTCATCAGAGGAGGGAATGCTGAAGCAGGTGTTTAATAGAAATAGTAATGAATATTAATGTAGTCTGAATAATGGATTTGTGTAGAAAATTTAATAATACAGAGAAAAATAATGAATGTCTTTGAAAATGTGACCACGATGAGTGGCTGCCAAGGTTCACAAAGTCCACTTATTAATGGCTTATTAATATGAAACATGGAGCTTATATTTGATTAATGTAGTAATATATCATATTAATGGTTATGCATATTATATTAGCTTTATTGATTGAAGGCCTTAACTTAGTGGAGGTCTTGGCTAGTTGCACAACTCATGTCAAGCTGTTTTTCGAAACCGATTAATAAAACGTTTAGTTAGAGAATTAAATTGTAATATTCCACTGGTTGACCAAATGTGCTCGTAGCTGAAAGTGTTTCTCATGAGAACTGATTGCTAGAAGATGCTGTTCTTGCTAAATGTAACAAAATTAGTGTAATGTGGGTAAGACTGAATTTATCAGGAGAAGAACAATACAGACACTGACTGGAGTATAAGCTACAACAATATTGTTCCCTGACGAGCCGAATGATGATGATGATGAAGCCAATCAGTGATGTGTGATCTGTGTACTAGAAGAAAGTACAGATTTAGGTGGTCATTACAACCCTGGCGGTCGGTGTTAAAACAGGCCAGCGGTAAAAAATGTGCAATTACAACCGTGGCGGAAACCGCCAACAAAGACAGCCACTTTAACACTCCGACCGCCACAGCGGTACAAACAAACAGCGCGGCGGTCACCGCCAACAGACAGGCGGGAGACAATGTACTGCCCACACTATTATGACAGGCCAATCCACCACTTTTTTAGGGGGGATTCACCGCGGATAAAAACAGGGCGGAAACAGGAATTTTGAAGGAAAAACGCTCACCTCTACACACCCCACGAGTAACGAGGATGCTATGGATCCGGAACTCCAAATTCTACCTGCAATAGTCTTCCTGCTCCTCTACCAGGAGCACGAACCCCGGCGGCGAAGACCACGGTGAGTACTGCATCTATGACACGGGGGAGGAAAAAAACAGGGACATGCAACACCCCCACCCTCATCCACCACAACACACACACTAATGCATATCAATACATCACAGTTACACCCCCCAAACCCTCTGGAAGAATGCAAAGACAATAGAAAATGAGTGTAACCATTGTAATATATTAAAAGCAAGTAGGCAGAAACATATATATACACCATGTACAAAACATACACCAAGCATAGTAGTCAAGGTAGTGCTCTAATAAAGTCTGTGGAACACTGGGACCACATGGTATGGGCGAGGCCCACACAAGATCCCCGACCATGACGGAGAGAACACTGCAGGGGCATCAGAGAGCAACTAAACAGGCACCTCTGGGGTAGGGAAAGGGGAGGGAAAGAGGGGCCACCTCAGCTGCTTGAGTGCACAATGCCAAATCCACGAGGGGGCCACATGCCCACTGTTCTATCCTGGGGAGTGCAATGCCACAGTCTCACAAGTCCCTCCAGTGGGTGGTTTGCCCACTGTTCAATCTCACAAGTCTCTACAGTGGGTGGGGTGCCCACTGTTCAATCCTGGGGAGTGCAAAGCCACAGTCTCACAAGTCTCTACAGTTGGTGGGTTGCCCACTGTTCAATCCTGGGGAGTGCAAAGCCACAGTCTCACAAGTCTCTACAGTGGGTGGTTTGCCCACTGTTCAATCCTGGGGAGTGCAAAGCCACAGTCTCACAAGTCTCTACAGTGGGTGGGTTTCCCACTGTTCAATCCTGGGGAGTGCAAAGCCACAGTCTCACAAGTCTCTACAGTGGGTGGGTTGCCCACTGTTCAATCCTGGGGAGTGCAAAGCCACAGTCTCTCAAGTGGATGACAGTCTCCACTGGTTCTGGAGGGGGCCTTGTGCCCAGAGTGCTTCATCCTGCCAAGGACAGAGGTAGTGGATGTGATACTCCGCTGGTTCTGGAGGGGGCTTTGTGCCCAGAGTGTTTTATCCTGCTAAGGACAGAGGTAGTGGATGACAGTCTCCACTGGTTCTGGAGGGGGCTTTGTGCCCAGAGTGCTTCATCCTGCCAAGGACTGAGGTAGTGGATGTGATACTCCACTGGTTCTGGAGGGGGCTTTGTGCCCAGAGTGCTTCATCCTGCCAAGGACTGAGGTAGTGGATGTGATACTCCACTGGTTCTGGAGGGGGCCTTGTGCCCAGAGTGCTTCATCCTGCCAAGGACAGAGGTATTGGATGTGATACTCCACTGGTTCTGGAGGGGGCTTTGTGCCCAGAGTGCTTCATCCTGCTAAGGACAGAGGTAGTGGATGACAGTCTCCACTGGTTCTGGAGGGGGCTTTGTGCCCAGAGTGCTTCATCCTGACAAGGACTGAGGTAGTGGATGTGATACTCCACTGGTTCTGGAGTGGGCTTTGTGCCCAGAGTGCTTCATCGTGCCAAGGACAGAGGTAGTGGATGTGATATTCCACTGGTTCTTGAGGGGGCATTGTGCCTAGAGTGCTTCATCCTGACAAGGACTGAGGTAGTGGATGTGATACTCCACTGGTTCTGGAGGGGGCCTTGTGCCCAGAGTGCTTCATCCTTCCAAGGACAGAGGTAGTGGATGTGATATTCCACTGGTTCTTGAGGGGGCTTTGTGCCCAGAGTGCTTCATCCTGCTATGCAACAGAGGTAGTGGATGACAGTCTCCACTGGTTCTGGAGGGGGCATGGTGCCCAGAGTGCTTCATCCTGCTAAGGACAGAGGTAGTGGATGACAGTCTCCACTGGTTCTGGAGGGGGCATGGTGCCCAGAGTGCATCATTCACCCTGTGACGGACTCAGTTGCGTCAGTGCCCTTGCCGCTCATGGGCCAGTGGTGCTTGAGACGGCGGTGCCCTGTGCAGCGATGCTTGAGATGGCGGTGCCCTGTTCAGCGGTGCTTGAGACGGCGGTGCCCTGTTCAGCGGTGCTTGAGACGGCGGTGCCCTGTTCAGCGGTGCTTGAGATGGCGGTGCCCTGTTCAGTGGTGCTTGGGATGGCGATGCCCTGTGCAGTGGTGCTTGAGGTGGCGGTTTCCATTGCAGGGACTCAGCTGCTGGCGGTCCTTCATGACCCAGCGATGATCTGGCACACCTTCTTTGGTGAGGAGAATAGGGATCCACCTGTCATATGGAGGCACCGGAACCTGGCCTTCAGGAGGCCGAAGGTCTTGATCACCCTCCTAGTTCGCCCATGGGTCTCATTGTAGCGTTCCTCTGCCCTTGTCCTGGGATTCCTCACTGGGGTCAGTAGCCATGACAGGTTGGGGTAACCAGAGTCACCTGCAAATGGTAAGGGACAACTGTTAGACACGCACTAACCTGTAGGGATAGCCCCAGACCCAGACAACCATTCCCAGTGTCTTGCTCCCAGGTGTTCACCTAATAGCCACACACGGTGCCTCTGGAGTTACCCCATCACATAAGGGATGCTGCTATTCCGCAGGATGTAGGTGTCATGCACTGAACCAGGGAACATGGCATTCACATGGGAGATGTACTGTTCGGCCAAACACACCATCTACACATTCATCAAATGGTAACTCTTCCGGTTTCTGTACATCTGTTCACTTCTGCAGGGGGACCAAGGCCACATGTGTCCCATCAATGGCACCTATGATGTTGGGGATATGTCCCAGGGCACAGAAGTCACCTTTCACTGTTGGCAAATCCTCCACCTGAGGGAAAACGATGTAGCTCCGCATGTGTTTCAGCAGGGCAGACAACACTCTGGACAACACGTTGGAAAACATAGGCTGGGACATCCCGGAAGCTATGGCCACTGTTGTTTGAAAAGACCCACTTGCTAGGAAATGGAGTACTGACAGCACCTGCACTTGAGGGGGGATTCCTGTGGGATGGCAGATAGCTGACATCAGGTCTGGCTCCAACTGGGCACACAGTTCCAGGACTGTGGTACGATCAAGTCTGTAGGTGATGATTACATGTTGCTCCTCCATTGTCGACAGGTCCACCAGCGGTCTGTACACCGGAGGAGGCCGGCATCTCCTAACCTGCCCCAGCGGACGAGCTCTATGGAAGAGAACAACGATCAGAGAGTCAACCAACTCTGAGATACGTAAACACAACCTAATCATAAAATGTTTTCAAATCGACATATGGCTGCATTAGTGTTTAAGCAAGGCCTAGATATGTGTGACGCAGTCAAAATTAATGCCATGTGGCCCCCTGAAATGGCGTCTGCCTGACCTGTAATGTGGACAAGGGGATATGAGGTAACTGCACTGGCGTTGTACACCGTCGCGGTAGGTGGCGAAGAGCGCAGCGCAATCCTGCATTGGTTAACATTGGACCCTATGGGTCTGAGGAGCTAATGACGATGTACGCTGGTGGTGACAGTACGCACCGCTGCAGACGTCACTGTCATTTTCTCTCTGTTCACTCACTTGATACCTGATCTTCGACAGGAGAGGACCTACACTGCAAATGTTGCTGTGACCTCAGTCTGGAAGAGTCAATGGCTCATGTGTCTGGGAAAAGGGCCCCTGCCTTCAGCACAGAGGAGTTGGAGAAACTAGTGGATGGGGTCCTCCCCCAGTACACGCTACTCTACGGTCCTCCAGACAAACAGGTGAGTACACTTTGAGCATGCTGTATGGGCAATGGCTGCTTGGAGTGGTTTGGATGACAGATGGGGGGGAGAATGAGGCGTGCATGAAACGACGGTGAGTGCACGTGCGTCATGGCAAGGGTAGGGATGCGGGCCAATGACTGTGATGGTGCGGACGGTTATATCTTCTTCTTTTCCCTTGTACTATTCCTGTAGGTCAGCGCCCACCAGAAGAAGGATATTTGGCGTGCCATCGCGAAGGAAGTCCTGACCATGGGGGTCTACCACAGACGGAGCACCCACTGCCAGAAAAGATGGGAGGACATTCGCCGCTGGAGCAAGAAGACGGCGGAGGCACAGCTGGGGATGGCCTCCCAACGTGGGAGGGGTGCCCGTCGCACCATGACCCCCCTGATGTTCCGGATCCTGGCGGGGACGTACTCGGAATTGGATGGGTGCTTGAGGGCATCACAGCAGTCACAAGGGGGTGAGTACATTCTCATTCAGCTGATTCACCGCACATTGTAGGTGTCTGGGTGGGGGAGGTGGGCTGTGGGTTCCCCTAGGCCAGGGCGAGTTTAGTAGGCAGGCTCCTGTGACATCCATGTGTGCAGCAAATCGAGCAAAGCCTTGTAACCCATGTCCCTGTGATTGATTAGGGAACTCCAAGTGCACGGCGTAGTGCAGGGGGCTTCTGTGGCTTTAGTGTCCCCCAATGGTAGCAGTATTGCATGCACTCAACATGTCTTTCTTCTGTCTTCCCCCCCTTTTTGTGGTCTCCCTGTGCTTGTGTGCATTAGCATCATCAGGCAGAGGAGCAGTGGCACCGGAGCAGGAGGGAGCTGCATCCCATATGGCCCTGCAGGGCGACACAATGGAGTCAGAAGCCACCAGTGGGACGTAGGGCGAGGGGAGCACCACGGCGGGAACAGGAGCAGACACCAGCGACACAGACTCCTCCTCTGATGGGAGCTCCCTTGCGGTGGTGGGCCCCTCTGTGCCCCCCGCATCTACAGGTACAGCCGCCACCCCCCCACCAGCACAGCCCTCCCAGCAGCCCCTCAGTGTTTGCCCTGTGGCCACTCACCCAGGAGGGTGGGTATCTCCTTTGCCCCAGGCACCTCAGCCCCTGCCCCCATCACCCCTGCTGCCCTCATTGAGGAGGCCATTGACCTCCTCAGGTCCCTCACTGTTGGGCAGTCTACCATTTTGAATGCCATCCAGGATGTAGAGAGGCAGTTGCAACAGACCAATGCATACCTTGAGGGCATTCATTCTGGTCAGGCAGCCCATCAGCAAGCTTTTCAGACTCTGGCCTCAGCACTGATGGCAGCCATTGTCCCTGTCTCTAGCCTCCCCCTCCAACTTCCTCCACCCAGACCCAAACCCCTGTACCTCAGCCTATCCCAAGCACACCATCAGACCAGCATGAACAGACGTCAACACACAAGGGAAGCTCAGGCAAACATAAGCACCACACATCCCACAGGCACTCATGCAAGCACCATACACATGCAGACATACCAACAGCCACTGCCTCGACTGTGACCACCTCCTCCTCGCCTCCCTCCTCCCTCCCAGTCTCCACTCACAGCTGCATGCACTACATCATCAGCCACTACCTCCATGACCAACACACCGACCACCACACCCCGCTCACATGCAGTCACCACCCCCACTACCATTCACACATCCCCTGTGTCCTCTCCCAGCGTGTCTGTGAGCCCACCTCCCAAGGTACACAAACGCAGCCACTCACCCACCCAACAGCCATCCACCTCACAACAGCCTCCAGCCCATGCACCTTCACCCAAAGTCAGCAAACGTAAACCTCCTACAACCACTACCTCTTCCTCCACTCCCAAACCCCGTCCATCTACCCGTCCCAGTGTGTCCAAAAAACTTTTCCTGTCCAACGTCGACCTCTTTCCCTCACCTCCCCCACCCCTTCAGTCTTCTAGGGTCCACCTCTCCAGGTCCCAACCCAGCACCTCAGCCACAACATCTGCGGGAACAGTGGTGGCAGTAGTAACCGGCTTCAGGAGTGTGCCAGGCAGCAGGGCAGCCAGTGTGCCAAGGAGCCAGAGCACGGACAGTCCACCACCTCAAAAGCACAAAAAGTTGGCCAGCGCCCGGCGGGAGAAAGGAAAAACAACTTCCACCAAAGCTGCTCCCAGGGGTACAGTTGGGAGTGTGGAGCCCGCTGCGCCACCATCCAAGTGGGGAAGGGGCACAGTAAAACAGGCAAGTCTGTGAAAACCTGCACGGTGGACAAGACCGCAACAAACACCGCTGCAAAGGACACCGCCGCCACCAGCACCGCTGAACAGGACACTGCCGCCACCAGCACCGCTGAACAGGACACCGCCGCACAAGCACCGCTGCCAAGGACACCGTTGCCACAAGCACCGCTGCCAAGGACACCGCCGCCACCAGCACCGCTGAACAGGACACCGCCGCCACCAGCACCGCTGAACAGGACACCGCCGCAACAAGCACAGCTGAACAGGACACCGCCGCAACAAGCACCACAGGCCAGTGAGCGCCAAAGATTCTGACGCTACTGAGGCCGCCACAAGCAGGATGAAGCACTCTGGGCACCAAGCCCCCTCCAGAACCAGTGAAGAGATACATCCACTACCTCTGTCCTTGGCAGGATGAAGCACTCTGGGCACCAAGCCCCCTCCAGAACCAATGGAGATACACATCCACTACCTCTGTCCTTTGCAGGATGAAGCTCTCTGGGCACCAAGCCCCCTCCAGAACCAGTGGAGAGATACATCCACTACCTCTGTCCTTGGCAGGATGAAGCACTCTGGGCACCAAGCCCCCTCCAGAATCAGTGGATATTCACATCCACTACCTCTGTCCTTGGCAGGATGAAGCACTCTGGGCACAAAGCCACCTCCAGAACCAGTGAAGATTCACATCCACTACCTCTGTCCTTGGCAGGATGAAGCACTCTGGGCACAAAGCCCCCTCCAGAACCAGTGGAGGGATACATCCACTACCTCTGCCCTTGGCAGGATGAAGCACTCTAGGCACCAAGCCCCCTCCAGAACCAGTGGAGAGATACATCCACTACCTCTGCCCTTGGCAGGATGAAGCACTCTGGGCACCAAGCCCCCTCCAGAACCAGTGGAGATTCACATCCACTACCTCTGTCCTTGGCAGGATGAAGTACTCTCGGCACCAAGCTCCCTCCAGAACCAGTGGAGATTCACATCCACTACCTCTGTCCTTGGCAGGATGAAGCACTCTGGGCACCAAGCCCCCTCCAGAACCAGTGGAGAGATACATCCACTACCTCTGTCCTTGGCAGGATGAAGCACTCTGAGCACCAAGCCCCCTCCAGAAGCAGTGGAGATTCACATCCACTACCTCTGTCCTTGGCAGGATGAAGCACTCTGGGCACCAAGCCCCCTCCAGAACCAGTGGAGAGATACATCCACTACCTCTGTCCTTGGCAGGATGAATCACTCTGGGCACCAAGCCACCTCCAGAACCAGTGGAGATTCACACGCACTACCTCTGTCCTTGGCAGGATGAAGCACTCTGGGCACAAAGCCCCCTCCAGAACCAGTGGAGAGATACATCCACTACCTCTGTCCTTGGCAGGATGAAGCACTCTGGGCACAAAGCCCCCTCCAGAACCAGTGGAGTATCACATCCACTACCTCAGTCCTGGGCAGGATGAAGCACTCTGGGCACCAAGCACCCTCCAGAACCAGTGGAGAAAGGCATCCACTACCTCAGTCCTTGGCAGGATGAAGCACTCTGGGTACCAAGCCCCCTCCAGAACCAGTGGAGAGCTACATCCACTACCTCTGTCCTTGGCAGGATGAAGCACTCTGAGTACCAAGCCCCCTCCAGAACCAGTGGAGATTCACATCCACTACCTCTGTTTTTCGTAGGATGAAGCACTCTGGGCACCAAGCCCCCTCCAGAACCAGTGGAGAGATACATCCACTACCTCTGTCCTTGGCAGGATGAAGCACTCTGGGCACAAAGCCCCCTCCAAAACTAGTGGAGTATCACATCCACTACCTCAGTCCTTGGCAGGATGAAGCACTCTGGGCACAAAGCCACCTCCAGAACCAGTGAAGATTCACATCCACTACCTCTGTCCTTGGCAGGATGAAGCACTCTGGCACAACGCCCCCTCCAGAACCAGTGGAGGGATACATCCACTACCTCTGACCTTGGCAGGATGAAGCACTCTGGGCACCAAGCCCCCTCCAGAACCAGTGGAGAGATACATCCACTATCTCTGCCCTTGGCAGGATGAAGCACTCTGGGCACCAAGCCCCCTCCAGAACCAGTGGAGTATCACATCCACTACCTCTGTCCTTGGCAGGATGAAGTACTCTCGGCACCAAGCTCCCTCCAGAACCAGTGGAGATTCACATTCACTATCTCTGTCCTTGGCAGGATGAAGCACTCTGGGCACCAAGCCCCCTCCAGAACCAGTGGAGAGATACATCCACTACCTCTGTCCTTGGCAGGATGAAGCACTCTGAGCACCAAGCCCCCTCCAGAACCAGTGGAGATTCACATCCACTACCTCTGTCCTTGGCAGGATGAAGCACTCTCGGCACCAAGCCCCCTCCAGAACCAGTGGAGAGATACATCCACTACCTCTGTCCTTGGCAGGATGAATCACTCTGGGAACCAAGCCCCCTCCAGAACCAGTGGAGATTCACACCCACTACCTCTGTCCTTGGCAGGATGAAGCACTCTGGGCACAAAGCCCCCTCCAGAACCAGTGGAGTATCACATCCACTACCTCAGTCCTTGGCAGGATGAAGCAGTCTGGGCACCAAGCACCCTCCAGAACCAGTGGAGAAAGGCATCCACTACCTCAGTCCTTGGCAGGATGAAGCACTCTGGGTACCAAGGCCCCTCCAGAACCAGTGGAGAGCTACATCCACTACCTCTGTCCTTGGCAGGATGAAGCACTCTGAGCACCAAGCCCCCTCCAGAACCAGTGGAGATTCACATCCACTACCTCTGTTTTTCGAAGGATGAAGCACTCTTGGCACCAAGCCCCCTCCAGAACCAGTGGAGAGATACATCCACTACCTCTGTACTTGGCAGGATGAATCACTCTGGGCACCAAGCCCCCTCCAGAACCAGTGGAGATTCACACCCACTACCTCTGTCTTTGGCAGGATGAAGCACACTGGGCACAAAGCCCCCTCCAGAACCAGTGGAGAGATACATCCACTACCTCTGTCCTTGGCAGGATGAAGCACTCTGGGCATAAAGCCCCCTCCAGAACCAGTGGAGTATCACATCCACTACCTCAGTACTTGGCAGGATGAAGCACTCTGAGCACCAAGCACCCTCCAGAACCAGTGGAGAAAGGCATCCACTACCTCAGTCCTTGGCAGGATGAAGCACTCTGGGCACCAAGCCCCCTCCAGAACCAGTGGAGAGATACATCCACTACCTCTGTCCTTGGCAGGATGAAGCACTCTGGTCACAAAGCCCCCTCCAGAACCAGTGGATATTCACATCCACTACCTCTGTTTTTGGTAGGATGAAGCACTCTGGGCACCAAGCCCCCTCCAGAACCAGTGGAGAGATACATCCACTACCTCTGTCCTTGGCAGGATGAAGCACTCTGGGCACAAAGCCCCCTCCAAAACTAGTGGAGTATCACATCCACTACCTCAGTCCTTGGCAGGATGAAGCACTCTGGGCACAAAGCCACCTCCAGAACCAGTGAAGATTCACATCCACTACCTCTGTCCTTGGCAGGATGAAGCACTCTGGCACAAAGCCCCCTCCAGAACCAGTGGAGGGATACATCCACTACCTCTGCCCTTGGCAGGATGAAGCACTCTGGGCACCAAGCCCCCTCCAGAACCAGTGGAGAGATACATCCACTATCTCTGCCCTTGGCAGGATGAAGCACTCTGGGCACCAAGCCCCCTCCAGAACCAGTGGAGTATCACATCCACTACCTCTGTCCTTGGCAGGATGAAGTACTCTCGGCACCAACCTCCCTCCAGAACCAGTGGAGATTCACATTCACTATCTCTGTCCTTGGCAGGATGAAGCACTCTGGGCACCAAGCCCCCTCCAGAACCAGTGGAGAGATACATCCACTACCTCTGTCCTTGGCAGGATGAAGCACTCTGAGCACCAAGCCCCCTCCAGAACCAGTGGAGATTCACATCCACTACCTCTGTCCTTGGCAGGATGAAGCACTCTGGGCACCAAGCCCCCTCCAGAACCAGTGGAGAGATACATCCACTACCTCTGTCCTTGGCAGGATGAATCACTCTGGGCACCAAGCCCCCTCCAGAACCAGTGGAGATTCACACCCACTACCTCTGTCCTTGGCAGGATGAAGCACTCTGGGCACAAAGCCCCCTCCAGAACCAGTGGAGTATCACATCCACTACCTCAGTCCTTGGCAGGATGAAGCAGTCTGGGCACCAAGCACCCTCCATAACCAGTGGAGAAAGGCATCCACTACCTCTGTCCTTGGCAGGATGAAGCACTCTGGGCACAAAGCCCCCTCCAAAACTAGTGGAGTATCACATCCACTACCTCAGTCCTTGGCAGGATGAAGCACTCTGGGCACAAAGCCACCTCCAGAACCAGTGAAGATTCACATCCACTACCTCTGTCCTTGGCAGGATGAATCACTCTGGGCACCAAGCCCCCTCCAGAACCAGTGGAGATTCACACCCACTACCTCTGTCCTTGGCAGGATGAAGCACTCTGGTCACAAAGCCCCCTCCAGAACCAGTGGAGATTCACATCCACTACCTCTGTTTTTGGTAGGATGAAGCACTCTGGGCACCAAGCCCCCTCCAGAACCAGTGGAGAGATACATCCACTACCTCTGTCCTTGGCAGGATGAAGCACTCTGGGCACAAAGCCCCCTCCAAAACTAGTGGAGTATCACATCCACTACCTCAGTCCTTGGCAGGATGAAGCACTCTGGGCACAAAGCCACCTCCAGAACCAGTGAAGATTCACATCCACTACCTCTGTCCTTGGCAGGATGAAGCACTCTGGCACAAAGCCCCCTCCAGAACCAGTGGAGGGATACATCCACTACATCTGCCCTTGGCAGGATGAAGCACTCTGGGCACCAAGCCCCCTCCAGAACCAGTGGAGAGATACATCCACTATCTCTGCCCTTGGCAGGATGAAGCACTCTGGGCACCAAGCCCCCTCCAGAACCAGTGGAGTATCACATCCACTACCTCTGTCCTTGGCAGGATGAAGTACTCTCGGCACCAACCTCCCTCCAGAACCAGTGGAGATTCACATTCACTATCTCTGTCCTTGGCAGGATGAAGCACTCTGGGCACCAAGCCCCCTCCAGAACCAGTGGAGAGATACATCCACTACCTCTGTCCTTGGCAGGATGAAGCACTCTGAGCACCAAGCCCCCTCCAGAACCAGTGGAGATTCACATCCACTACCTCTGTCCTTGGCAGGATGAAGCACTCTGGGCACCAAGCCCCCTCCAGAACCAGTGGAGAGATACATCCACTACCTCTGTCCTTGGCAGGATGAATCACTCTGGGCACCAAGCCCCCTCCAGAACCAGTGGAGATTCACACCCACTACCTCTGTCCTTGGCAGGATGAAGCACTCTGGGCACAAAGCCCCCTCCAGAACCAGTGGAGTATCACATCCACTACCTCAGTCCTTGGCAGGATGAAGCAGTCTGGGCACCAAGCACCCTCCATAACCAGTGGAGAAAGGCATCCACTACCTCAGTCCTTGGCAGGATGAAGCACTCTGGGTACCAAGCCCCCTCCAGAACCAGTGGAGAGCTACATCCACTACCTCTGTCCTTGGCAGGATGAAGCACTCTGAGCACCAAGCCCCCTCCAGAACCAGTGGAGATTCACATCCACTACCTCTGTTTTTCGTAGGATGAAGCACTCTTGGCACCAAGCCCCCTCCAGAACCAGTGGAGAGATACATCCACTACCTCTGTACTTGGCAGGATGAATCACTCTGGGCACCAAGCCCCCTCCAGAACCAGTGGAGATTCACACCCACTACCTCTGTCTTTGGCAGGATGAAGCACTCTGGGCACAAAGCCCCCTCCAGAACCAGTGGAGAGATACATCCACTACCTCTGTCCTTGGCAGGATGAAGCACTCTGGGCATAAAGCCCCCTCCAGAACCAGTGGAGTATCACATCCACTACCTCAGTACTTGGCAGGATGAAGCACTCTGAGCACCAAGCACCCTCCAGAACCAGTGGAGAAAGGCATCCACTACCTCAGTCCTTGGCAGGATGAAGCACTCTGGGTACCAAGCCCCCTCCAGAACCAGTGGAGAGATACATCCACTACCTCTGTCCTTGGCAGGATGAAGCACTCTGGTCACCAAGCCCCCTCCAGAACCAGTGGAGATTCACATCCACTACCTCTGTTTTTGGTAGGATGAAGCACTCTGGGCACCAAGCCCCCTCCAGAACCAGTGGAGAGATACATCCACTACCTCTGCCCTTGGCAGGATGAAGCACTCTGGGCACCAAGCCCCCTCCAGAACCAGTGGAGATTCACATCCACTACTTCTATCCTTGGCAGGATGAAGCACTCTGGGCAATAAACCCCCTCCAGAACCAGTGGAGAGATACATCCACTACCTCTGTCCTTGTCAGGATGAAGCACTCTGGGCACCAAGCCCCCTCCAGAACCAGTGGATATTCACATCCACTACCTCTGTCCTTGGCAGGATGAAGCCTTGTGGACACAAAGCCCCCTCCTGAACCAGTGGAGATTCACATCCACTACCTCTGTCCTTGGCAGGATGAATTACTCTGGGCACCAAGCACCCTCCAGAACCAGTGGAGATTCACACCCACTACCTCTCTCCTTGGCAGGATGAAGCACTCTGGGCACAAAGCCCCCTCCAGAACCAGTAGAGAGATACATCCACTACCTCTGTCCTTGGCAGGATGAAGCACTCTGGGCACCATCCCCCTCCAGAACCAGTGGAGAGATACATCCACTACCTCTGCCCTTGGCAGGATGAAGCACTCTGGGCACAAAGCCCCCTCCAGAACCAGTGGAGATTCACATCCACTACTTCTGTCCTTGGCAGGCAGGATGAAGCACTCTGGGCACTAAGCCCCCTCCAGAACCAGTGGAGAGATACATCCACTATCTCTCTCCTTGTCAGGATGAAGCACTCTGGGCACCAAGCCCCCTCCAGAACCAGTTGAGATTCACATCCACTACCTCTGTCCTTGGCAGGATGAAGCCCTGTGGACACAAATCCCCCTCCTGAACCAGTGGAGATTCACATCCACTACCTCTGTCGTTGGCAGGATGAAGCCCTCAGGGCACAAAGCCCCCTCTAGAACCAGTGGAGAGATACATCCACTACCTCTGTCCTTGGCAGGATGAAGCACTCTGGGCACAAAGCCCCCTCCAGAACCAGTGCAGTATCACATCCACTACCTCAGTCCTTGGCAGGATGAAGCACTCTGGGCACAAAGCCCCCTCCAGAACCAGTGCAGTATCACATCCACTACCTCAGTCCTTGGCAGGATGAAGCACTCTGGGCACCAAGCACCCTCCAGAACCTGTGGAGAAAGGCATCCACTACCTCAGTCCTTGGCAGGATGAAGCACTCTGGGCACAAAGCCCCCTACAGAACCAGTGGAGACTGTTACCCACTTGAGAGACTGTGGCTTTGCACTCCCCAGGATAAAGCAGTGGGCAAACCACCCACTGGAGAAACCTGAGATACTGTGGCTTTGCACTCCCCAGGATAAAGCAGTTGGCAAACCACCCACTGGAGAGACTTGAGAGACTGTGGCTTTGCACTCCCCAGGATAAAGCAGTGGGCAAACCACCCACTGGAGAGACTTGAGAGACTGTGGCTTTGCACTCCCCAGGATGCAGCAGTGGGCAACCCACCCACTGGAGAAACTTGAGAGACTGTGGCTTTGCACTCCCCAGGATACATCAATGTGCATGGAGCCCCCTCGTGGATCTAGGGTTGTGCACTCATCCGGCTGAGGTGCCCCCCCTTCCCTTCCCCCTGAGGTGCCTGTTTTATTTCTATCTGATGCCCCAGCAGTGTTTTCTCCGTCTTGTTCGGGTATTGAGTGTGGGCCTCGCCCATGCATTTTGGGCCCAGTGGTCCACGGACTATGATGGTGGAATAACTTGGACTCGTATTCTTGGTGGATATATTTGTTTAGAGTGTGAATATCTTTATATATGTATATATTTTTGATTTATGTATTTGAATATATTACAATCGTTCAACTCATTTCCTTTTGTCCTCGCATTCCAGGGGGGTTGAGGGTTCTTAATGTAATGTATCAACATGTACTTGTGTGGGTGTTGTAGTGGGTGGGGGTGGGAGTGTTGCGTGTGTGTGTCACTCTTTTTTCCCTCCCCCCTCCCCTGTGTCGTAGGTGCAGTACTTACCGTGGTCTTCCCGGTCGTCTTTGTTGTTCCTGGTAGAGGATCAGGAAGATAAAGGCTGGAAGAATCAGGAGCTCCGCTTCCATCGTGTCCTGATTCCTCCTATGGTGTGCAGAGGTGAGCGTTTTCCCTTCCAAGTCCTGTTTCCGACTTGTTTTTGTTTGTGGTGAATCCGCCCCGAAAAAGGTGGCGGCTTGGTGCCTTGTAATAATGTTGGCGGTACATTGTCTTCTGCCTGTCTGTTGGCGGTTACCGCCGCGGTGTTTGTTTCTACCGCCTTGGTGATCGGAGCGTTAAAGTGGCTGTCTATGTTGGCGGTTTACGCCACGGTCGTGATTCCATTTTTTTTACCGCCGGCCTGTTGGCGGTTTTACCGCCGTTTTAACACCAACCGCCAGGGTTGTAATGACCTCCTGAGTGTTTTAGATTGTCTAAGGCAATCTGCTTCCTTGCTACTGTAATCTTTAACATATACCTAAATAGTTTAGGAGGTTGACTCTGATTGTACCCTTTTTTGCATATTTCCACCCTTGGTATCAACATGATAGAACAGAATAGAGTAACATGGCATTTTACATGATGCCTAAAAGAATCAACAGTGTGCTTGCTTTACTGTTATTGTTCACCACTTAACTTATAAAGTTACATAATTTCAGTATAGTGAATAAATAATGCAAACCATATATCACCGACCTTGTTCACCCTTCATCTTCTGCAATTGTACTACTGAATATCAACATCAACAATGTTGAGATAGAAGAATACCAAGGGCACAATTCCAAGGGACAAAATATCAAAAGGGAAGTATACATCGGAAAGTATAGACAGACTGCTACTTACACAGCCATGTATTTAGACGATATATGTACTACACAGGTGAATATAGTAGAGTTAGATGTAGAATCTTACTTCCCTGTCATCATTGTATTTCCACTATTCTGTCCTCAATATAATGTTCCATCAATATTGTGATTTTGAAATTCAGGTGCACACCATCTTCTCCATTTCCATAAATCATTCCTTCTACACATCTATCGTCTTGGGGAAGTAGGCTATAAATTAAAAACAGTGTGAATGGTTCCTAATAGTTGCAGATTTCCAGTGATTTCCAGCTTATGTTTCAGGAATTGCTTCCTGATCTAAGAGTCTTCCATCATTTCTAGTCCAACTGCAAGATTCAGTATGTAGTAGGAAGCGTCTGTGCCATGATAAGACTCTTCCACTGCTTCATAGACTGTGGTAGGCTAGAGTTTTGTAGAAAGTAGAGTAGTGCCTACAGGTAGATTGGTTATTTAGTATCCCAGAATCATTTCAGTGTCAAAAATAAATGAGTTTAGAAAGTGGTAAACAGTGTGTAGCAAACTGTTTCCACTTTTCTCAAGTGAAGAGCAACGCAGAGAGTAAAGCAATGGATATTATAACAACCTTTCAATCAGCTTACATAAGGTGTTCCTTATTAGCAGTAAGAGTGGGAAAAGTATCCTGGCAGTTACCTGGGCATTGGCTGCATACGATATTATTGCTGATGTTCTCACAAAACACGAACCCAATCCCTGTTTGTTCACATGGAGATCACTCTTTTTGAGATGGCAACTCCCAGTCCCTCCAGTGTGAGAGAAGCTGTGAGAGGATTCAATTGTACAGTGGTGGAAAATACCCGTAATATTGTTTTCAGAGATCTAGCCTAAGTTGAGAAAGTTTTGGGGACAATTGCCATCTTTTTACATATTTATGGTATATTGTTTCTATAAAACCTTTCGGTTTAACACATATTCTTGTTTACTCCCAAGTAAGCAGTAATGAATCATCATTAGTAATATGCAAATGCTGTTGTATCCCCTTTTTCCTTCTAATTCATCTCCATCCCAAACTGGCATTCAGTTACAGATGCTCTGATTTGCATGTGTAATCCCAGGCAATAACCACCTAAGTGAAGAACCTCTGTACTGTGTAACCTTCTCTTGCTATGTCTTCAGAATACACCAGTTTCTTTGTATTGTCTCCACAAACTTCTCCATATAAAAACCTGGAATAATCTGGTTCGGTTAGTGATGCAATATACAGGGAGTGCAGAATTATTAGGCAAGTTGTAT
The DNA here is from genome assembly GCF_031143425.1 of Pleurodeles waltl. Lineage (NCBI taxonomy): Eukaryota > Metazoa > Chordata > Amphibia > Caudata > Salamandridae > Pleurodeles > Pleurodeles waltl. Next base: position 206,771,632 of record NC_090437.1, read on the forward strand.
TTTTGAGGATTAATTTTATTATTGAACAACAACCATGTTCTCAATGAACCCAAAAAACTCATAAATATCAAAGCTGAATATTTTTGGAAGTAGTTTTTAGTTTGTTTTTAGTTTTAGCTATGTTAGGGGGATATCTGTGTGTGCAGGTGACTATTACTGTGCATAATTATTAGGCAACTTAACAAAAAACAAATATATACCCATTTCAATTATTTATTATTACCAGTGAAACCAATATAACATCTCAACATTCACAAATATACATTTCTGACATTCAAAAACAAAACAAAAATAAATCAGTGACCAATATAGCCACCTTTCTTTGCAAGGACACTCAAAAGCCTGCCATCCATGGATTCTGTCAGTGTTTTGATCTGTTCACCATCAACATTGCGTGCAGCAGCAACCACAGCCTCCCAGACACTGTTCAGAGAGGTGTACTGTTTTCCCTCCTTGTAAATCTCACATTTGATGATGGACCACAGGTTCTCAATGGGGTTCAGATCAGGTGAACAAGGAGGCCATGTCATTAGATTTCCTTCTTTTATACCCTTTCTTGCCAGCCACGCTGTGGAGTACTTGGACGCGTGTGATGGAGCATTGTCCTGCATGAGAATCATGTTTTTCTTGAAGGATGCAGACTTCTTCCTGTACCACTGCTTGAAGAAGGTGTCTTCCAGGAACTGGCAGTAGGACTGGGAGTTGAGCTTGACTCCATCCTCAACCCGAAAAGGCCCCACAAGCTCATCTTTGATGATACCAGCCCAAACCAGTACTCCACCTCCACCTTGCTGGCGTCTGAGTCGGACTGGAGCTCTCTGCCCTTTACCAATCCAGCCACGGGCCCATCCATCTGGCCCATCAAGACTCACTCTCATTTCATCAGTCCATAAAACCTTAGAAAAATCAGTCTTGAGATATTTCTTGGCCCAGTTTTGACGTTTCAGCTTGTGTGTCTTGTTCAGTGGTGGTCGTCTTTCAGCCTTTCTTACCTTGGCCATGTCTCTGAGTATTGCACACCTTGTGCTTTTGGGCACTCCAGTGATGTTGCAGCTCTGAAATATGGCCAAACTGGTGGCAAGTGGCATCGTGGCAGCTGCACGCTTGACTTTTCTCAGTTCATGGGCAGTTATTTTGCGCCTTGGTTTTTCCACACGCTTCTTGCGACCCTGTTGACTATTTTGAATGAAACGCTTGATTGTTCGATGATCACGCTTCAGAAGCTTTGCAATTTTAAGAGTGCTGCATCCCTCTGCAAGATATCTCTCTATTTTGGACTTTTCTGAGCCTGTCAAGTCCTTCTTTTGACCCATTTTGCCAAAGGAAAGGAAGTTGCCTAATAATTATGCACACCTGATATAGGGTGTTGATGTCATTAGACCACACCCCTTCTCATTACAGAGATGCACATCACCTAATATGCTTAATTGGTAGTAGGCTTTCGAGCCTATACAGCTTGGAGTAAGACAACATGCATGAAGAGGATGATGTGGTCAAAATACTCATTTGCCTAATAATTCTGCACTCCCTGTAGTCCTCAGCCATCTCGGGCAGTAATCCTGAGAACAGTTTAAGGTCCATGTTTATTGGTGAAATTGGCCACAGCGATTTATCTGTATAAGGGTTTGGAATGACAAACATTTTCTCTTGTACCATCAACATCATGACCCCCATGGAGCCAGAGAAATAGTTGAAGAAACAGGTTAACACTGGGCTAGTTCCCTACAAACGGTTTTATAAACACTTTTAAAATATCAGGATCCAGGATTTTGTAAGTTTAAGTCTAAGGTTTCCAGCATTACCTCATTGATCAGGATAGCTTCCTCCAGGTCCAGACTTTGTACTTCAGTAAGAACCATTGTCCACAAATGAGTCGATCTAATTGTGTGGTAAAGTACCAGGTAATCATTATGTGTGGTAGAGCATGCAGAAAGTATTAGTTATGTATGCATTTTGTTGGAGGCCTATCTGGTTGCATCTTGATCTGATACTACTTGCTTAGAGGTTGTCTTAACATGTGGTTTGCATACCAGTAGTTTTCCAGACATTTTTCCATCTTCAAAGTATTTTTGTTTAGTAATTAATATATGGGCTTTATTAGTGTCCAGCGTCTGTCTAGGGCTCGAGCAACAAATGGCCATCACCATATCTTCACTGATACTGTAAGTTGGTGGATACCCAGAGAATGTTCATCCATAATTCTACATCCTTCTTTTCTCCTAGGATTTTTATTAATCATCATGGCTGTGTTGGAGGCAGCACCTCGTCAGTCCCTAGAGGGCATAACATAGTTTAATGTCTCCTACCTCTCCCCTAATATTCTCTTCTAGGTACTGTGTTATGCACTTCTGGGTTTTCACTACTTCCACCTTATTCTGAATGAAACCATCTCACAATCACCAACCCTCCTCATGATACCTCTCTCCAGCACTTGTATCATTAATTGGATAGGTGCAGGGTCTGAGAGTGAGATGTGATCTATTTCTGAAGAAGGAACTTTCACAGCTTCTGTTTCTACCAGAAAAAAAGACAACCTGATTGTGAAGGTTGCTGCTGAAAAATGTGGTAGTCTACACCTACTGGGTGTTTTATGCTTTATTTATCCTCTAGTCCAATTCTTCCAAACCAGTCTCTCCCTTCCCCTAACCCTGAGCCTTTGTGACCTGACCTTAGTAGTAAACAATCCCTTGTGCTATCTATAACACTATTAGGGTAAACCTTCAATCAATCAATCAATCAAACACATTTATAGAGCGCGCTACTCAACGGTGAGGGACTCAAGGCGCTAGTGGGGGGGTGAGGGGGGCTACTGTTCGAACAGCCATGTCTTCAAGTTTTTTCTGAAGAGTAGGAGGTCTTTGGTTTTGCGGAGGTTGGTGGGGAGGGAGTTCCAGGTTGTGGGGGCGAGGTAGGAGAAGGCCCTGCCTCCTGTGGTGGTTCGATTGATGCGGGGGACTGTAGCTAGTGGGAGGTCGGCTGATCGGAGGTTGCGGGTGGGAGTGTGGAAGTTCATTCTTTCATTGAGGTAGGTCGGGCCGGTGTTGTGGAGGGATTTGTGTGCGTGGATGAGGATCTTGAAAGTGATTCTTTTGTCTATGGGGAGCCAGTGAAGAGATTTGAGGTGTGGTGAGATTCGTTTGTGGACGGGGAGGCCAAGGACGAGGCGTGTGGCTGTGTTCTGGATTCTCTGGAGTTTGCGTTTGAGTTTGAGTGTGGTGCCGGCGTAGAGGGAGTTGCCGTAGTCAAGTCTGCTGCTAATGAGTGCATGGGTGACTGTCTTCCTGGTCTCTGGGGGAATCCATTTGAAGGATTTTTTTAGAGTGCGGAGTGTGTGGAAGCAGGAGGAGGTTAGTGCATTGATTTGTTGTGTCATGGAGAGGGAGGGGTCCAGGATTATGCTGAGGTTGCGTACGTGGTTTGCGGGGGTGGGTGCAGGCCTAGTGCAGTGGGCCACCAGGAGTCATCCCATATGGTTTTGTTGGGGCCGAAGATGATGATCTCGGTTTTGTTGGAATTAAGCTTGAGGTGGTTAGTTGTCATCCAGTTGGCGGTGTCGAGGAGAGCAGCGTGTAGGTTGGTTTTGGCAGTGGTGGGGTTGTGGGTGAGGGAGAGGGTGAGTTGGGTGTCATCTGCGTAGGAGAGGATAGTGATTCCGTGTGGTCGGAGGATGTTTGCTTGGGGGATCATGTAAGTGTTGAAGAGTGTGGGGCTGAGGGAGGACCCTTGTGGGACTCCGCAGATGATCTTGGTAGCGGTGGTGTGGAAAGGTGGAAGGCGGACTCTCTGGGTCCGGTCGGTGAGGAAGGAGGTGAGCCAGTCTAAGGCTTTGTGGCAAATTCCTCTGTTGTGGAGGCGTGTGCGGAGTGTGTAGTGGCAGACAGTGTCAAAGGCTGCGGAGAGGTCTAGGAGGATGAGTGCTACGGTCTCACCTTTGTCGACTTTGGTCCTGATGTCATCAGTGCATGCGATGAGGGCGGTTTCCGTGCTGTGGTTCTTGCGGAACCCGGATTGTGAGGGGTCAAGAGTGTTATTTTCTTCGAGGAAGTGGGATAGGCGGGCGGGCGGGACCTTGATATTGATGTCCACCAGAAACCTGTCAAGAATGTAAATGATGTTGTTTCTTCAAAACTGATAATTTCTGGTGTTGGGGAGCATAGGTGGAGGCTACTGTGAATCATATATGTCCAGTTTTCAACACTACTGCCAGCTCTCTTCTTAAGTGCCATGCCAGAATTTAAGTAACTCCCCCTGGAGGCAATATGAGCATTTAACTCGGTATAATAACAAGCAAGAGAACCTTATAGGGTGAGCCACAGAGGCCAAAAACACCATTCTTCTCCCTTATGAATGCAGCACCTTGCCCAAACCATGTATCTTAAAGTACCAACTGTGACCCTCCCAGTAACTGTCAGAAGCTATTCCTGCATCTAAGGATTGAAGTATGAAGCCTTCTATATCTTTCATTTCCCACCATATTCTAATGACACCAGAGTCCATAGGTACTCCAGAGTCTCCTGGGGCTGGCCTGAGGGAGCTCTCTAGCATTCAGAGAAGGGAAATGCTCTCTCTCCCTGGGCAAATCTGCCTCTGAAAGCCTCAATTTTGTTTTCCTCAGGACCCTTTAAGCCATTGTCTTCATGAGATTGTAGGTGTACTTTGCATCCATTTGGGGTCCTGCTGCTTCCTTCTCTTCCATTCCCAGCCCAATGTGTAAGACATCTTACTTATTTCAGTGAGACAGTCATGTACTGTTTCCAAGTGAAAATCAAAACCAAAGGTTGTCAATCTGTATACCATTGTGTCTTCTCTGCTGTAATTTGCCACCAGGTGGAAGGCTCTCCTCTTTTGCATATTTACTGTTGTTGCTCAAATGTGAATTTACCGTGAAAAAACAAAAGAGAAGAGGTGTTTGGCAAAAAGGAGCAGTTGGTTTAATTAAACACTACGGCTGGAAGAACAGTTACAGAAATGGGATCTGAGCACTGTCTTAAAGTACAATTAATCTGTGCAGTGTTTTATACATTTCTCTGGGCACCATAAAAAAAATTCTGCCTTCTTTTTTAGGTGAAGAATGCAAGCAGTTGTTTTGGAGTCCTAAGTAAGATCCCTGATAACAAATGCAGGTGGGCCTCAACCTTGTGTGGACACAATAAGGGGCAGTTGGTAACATGTCCAGATATCGGGCATGAGGGGTGCATGATCGCGGCATTTTACTGTGCGTGCTGTGTTCTGACTGGCTGAGTGTTCCTAACTTCATGAGGCATCTGACCTTATGATGTTTTGGTAATGCACGCACCCCTCTGGCCATGTGTGGTTTGTTGGGGCCAATCTCCTGGGACCACTGTGCTGTCCCTTGGGCTATCTGTAGGATTGACCTGAGTTTCCTGTTTGTGCATTTGTCTGCCGGCTATGTGCCGCCCCACCTGTGACCTGTCAATCAGTAACCTCAGGCCTAGGTCTCAGAGCCTGACTGACCACGTATTTCTGATTCAGAGTTGATGGAGAGTTCGTGATGAGTAAATTCCATAGTAGTGATGCGATTAACTATTTATACATGAACATGTCATTGTGGGCATCAACATCAACATTTTCAATATTAACATTCCCCTCTCCAGTTGAATTTTCAACTACACTGTCTAACTGATACTTCATGTCAGTCACATTATTGGTGCCTTGTTGTGCTTCACTCCATACTGTAACTACTTCCCTAGTTACTTACATTCTACCCAATTTGAGGACTTTGTTTTTGACAGCAGGAAACCCCAATTGCAGGAAACCACACAAAAACAATAATAGCATGAAAACGGGCAACAAGATGTGCACAGACTGGTCAGCCACCAGGGAAGCCAGGAGAACCAGTATGTGAACCACTCCTGCTCAGGGGCACCTCCATTCTCATGAATGTTTATTTGTGAACGATGCAATGCTTGGATGGCAAGAGTCAGAGTCCCATTGTCCATGCCATTGCCTGGTATAAGTGTGCAGCAGGATGCACCGATCTTGGTACACACTCCTCCCCAATTGCGGTCATTAAGTCCAACAGGTATCGATGTTGCATCACAATGACAGGGATAGCTTTCAGTTCTTCCTTGATGAAATTAAGGCTGAGCTCAGTGCAGTTCATTAAATTGGACATTTTCCACTGATTTATTTGTAACCAGTGGCCTTTCACTTTCATCTACAGGGTAAAGAGGGTTATGGAACCTCCTGCTGATATTTGTGCTTCAGAGAACAGTCTGAATTTTTCTGGAATGTCTTTGTAATGAGCCCAGCCAAAATAATCAGCAGTTCTTTTTTCTAGAGCCCGATGCAACAGAGTAGTTTTCTTCTTTAGCAGGTGTTGGTACAACTATGACAGATCTTCTCTGGGACTGACCAGGGTTGGGTGTGTATGGTAACAAGGGAGCAGCTGCCAGGGATGCTGGGGATGAGCTGAGTGTAGGCAAACTCACTGCATTGCCAGTAAGTATCCATCAGTATGGAGGTGCCCCATTGCATGTCCGGAATGTGCAGAATTGTGCCACAGTTTTCATTTGTTCCCAGCAGAATTGTTCCTTTATCTCTGAAATACAAGGGATAGAGTGTACGTTTCAGTATAATCAGGGGTTGCTCCTTCCCTCCTATCCACATAAAACTATCCACCTCAGTATCCCAGATTCCCTGACATAGGGTATCTATACTGGTATTGAACCCTCCCATACAGTACTCATTTCCCTTTGTATCATTGGGGTGGATGGCTCTACACTGGAATTTCATATCTGGGGTCCATTTGTTATTGAAGAAGACAGCCTCAGATATGCTAAAGGTTAACCTGGGATCACAGATGTAAGCAGGAGTGGTTGTGCTTGTGCATTGGTTTGGTGGTTTTGCTACCTCTAATATTCTCGTTTCTGAAACGTCTTGCACCAAACAGTATCCTCCTCTATGGTGCCACTCCTGTGCATCCAATCTGGCTTGGTGAAAAGGTAAAGTTCTGTGGGCTTGGCCTTGTATGAGGTCTGATTCACTACTACTCTATGAGGCTCTGTCTGTTGGGTTTTAATTTGGCCCAAATCCTACAAAGGTATAGGTGAAGACAGCATTTTGCTTTTTCTGGGGCTACCTCTTGGCATAAGTAAAGCCTGTATGCTCCTGCTGCATGTGGTATCAATGAGCAGACGTAGCATGACCTGGCTGATGTCTTGAAACCTATGGCAATCATGTGCTGATATCATGTGTTATGTAAGAGCGTGCTGTGTAGCGCATGCGGAATGCTAGTGTTGGGTGCAGTTCTTATGCAAGCACTGTGACAATTTCTGGATGGACTCAATTTGACTAGGTACAGTGCTTTGGGATTGGTCTCGTATCTGGTCAGATTCACTACTACTCAATGGGTTCTACTCTGTTGGGTTATATTTTGGCCAAAATCCTACATAGGTATAGATAGAGAGGGCATTTTGTTTTTTTCTGGGGCTACCTCTTGGGACAAGAAAAGCCTGTCTGGACCTTTTGCATGCAGTGTCATCAAACTGGTGTAGCATGACCTGCCTGATGTCTTGGAACCTACTTCAGTCATGTGCTGATACCATGTGTTGCGTAAGAGGGTGCTGTGTAGTAGCGCATGTGGAATGCTAGTGTTGGGCGCAATGTAATTATAGGTGACATGGGAGAGGTCCTTACGCAAGCACTGTGACAATTTCTGGATGGACTCCATTTGACTAGCAGTTCTTTGGAAATTAATGGATGTGTCAGCACCCTTAGTAATTACAGGGTTAATAAATGTGCAGCAGTACATAACTTTGTGAAAATTTGCAGGTCCTAGGATAAATCCAGGGAAGATGTCTGTAGTCCTCTGGTGATGGGGGTTTCTTAGTTTTGACAGTTCATAGATAAAGTTAACGGTGTAGTTCACAGTTCTTGATCCTGTGGGGAGTATTGATGTGGCTGCTGAAAAAAGTGATAGTCCGCTGTAAAGGTGGCGCACTTGGATGCTTAATTGCAGACCTGTTGGATAAGAGCAAGGATTGGAAAACATTGTGACATGGGGCATATTTACAAACCCCTAGCGCCTCCTTGCCTTACATTAGTGTCATTTTTTTAAATGCTATTGTGGCCTTAATAAAGCATTTTGCCTCACCAGATTAACCAAGTGGTGCATTTCAAGAATTGCACCACTTTGCACTCCCTTGCACCACATTAGACCTGCACCAGGTATACTTTATACAAAGGGGGTGTTCCAGGGCAAAATGGCACACTGAAATCTACAACATTTCACTGCATCATTTTTTCTGTCATTTTTAATGCCTGCTTAGAGCAGGTGTTAAAATGACACACCTATTGAGATTGCACTTTGCTGCACTAGCATAAAGGTTTTTGACACTAGTGCAGCAAAGCGCCACAATAGCATAAATAATTTTGACGCAATTGTCCTAATGACTGCCATGGTGCACTGCATTGTAAATATGGTGCACCCATGTATCCTGATTTATGGCAGTGTCAATGCAAGAAAGCTGGCAAATCAGTGCTGATGCTCCAGTCTCTTATCAATCTGCCCCATTAAACCCTTGCATGTGCTACACCAATGATTTCTTAGGGGTTCTGGTGCTTCTCTTTGGGGGTGTGTTTGTTCCACACTTCATTCGCACAACTTTAGTGAGGCAACACAGGGATATTTGCTTTGAAAAAGTGGGTTATTTTTATGGGAGACTTAATTTTTATGATTTGTTGGGCCTCCCCATCCCCCATCACTATGCCTGACTAGGTATACGATGGTAAAGTATTTTATTTTTTACGCAGTGTCCTCATCTGCAGGTGGGTGACTTCAAATGTTAACTAGCACTTTATGGATGTCTCCAGTATCCTACCCCTCCTGTGCATGGGGGTGTCATCGGTGCAGTGGGTGTCCTTTGAGCTACGCACTTGTGGGCAATGTATAAAGGGGGGGCGTGTAGCAACCAAATATTGTTTTGGGATCGTAAAGTGCCCTCAGGCCATGTGTATACCCCTCTAGTCCTGGCATGTGGCAAGCAACGTGACCCTCCCTAGTGTTGCCAGGTGTCTTGACTACAACCTTTTTCTAGAGACATCTTTTGGGCTAACTCTGGGGTTCCTTTTATTGCTCTTAGTGTGCTTCCCTATATCTCTTACATCTATAGCTGTTACCTTCAACTGGCTTAAAACAGAGGGGGTTGTAAAGTTGGTCCGTGGCCTTCATGTGCCTCTGATATTGCGGTGTCTGCCATTGGGACTTTTGCTTTCTCTAGATGGTGTGGATAAGTCTGAACACTAGGCCTGATAAAGGGATATTTCAATCTTCTATTCTGCTTGGAGCTGTGATGGATCTTTTCAGACACCCTTTTCCCTGACACCCCCCTCTCCCTCCGACCACATCTTTCCCAGGATGTTTGGATCTGTGGTCACTGGCTGTGGCTGGGGACTTCTAACCGCAGCATGCTTCTTTTGCTAATTCGAAGGGGCATGACCAGGCAAGCAGGCTTACGTTACTTGGAAAATTTAAAGGGAAAGGAGAAGGCAAAATTTCACTACATGGAGAGTCCGGTGCAAGGCCAAGAACTCATTGAAATTTGCCCAAATGGTGTAAATGGACTGGGATGGCTGGTTGTTCTGGTGAACCCCCTCTACTGACTCGGCATCATGAAGTGTTTTGCAATCTGTCAGATTTTGTGCATGTGCTGTGGAGTTATGGCATCTTCACTATCCCAGGCAGACAGGAAACCAGGCTCCCGACACTGGAGGATAGTTTCATTTTAAAAACAAAAGGGAGGCCTCCATTTGACTGGAGGCTGCTAGCTTTCTAGGTGCCCTGTTGGGACCACACGCCATAATGGAATTTTAGTCCCCAGCCAGGTGCCTGAGAATGGGACTTTTCTACCCAGTGATAGGAGCCTGCCTCAATTGACTTGTAGGTGCAGGGACCTGGGTGCCTGTTTTAAGCACTGGTCGGTGAGCCACCCTTCGCCCCTTCATCAGACGGCCCTCCCCCGGGAAGCGGCCAGCCAACCCCACCCTGAGGGATCAGCAGCAGAACGGGTCTGTGTTCTTGCAAGCAGCTTAAATGGCAGACTCTAGTGAGAATACCCAATTGACAAAACATGTACAGCAGCCCTGAGCTTCCTGAATGCAACTAAAGGCTTGAATCCCTAATGTTGTCTCATTAGTCTTTCTTTTGAGTTTTGGTACAGCAAATTTTGAGGTGTGTGTGAAATGGATGCTTTGCATTGGGGGTTTAACTTACTGGGCATTAGAATTCTGTGTTTATGTGAAGGCATTGCTTCCCCAACCACTTACCCCTCCCTGCTGTGGTTGTGGTCCCAGACCTTGTTGAGGTGGGTTCCCTGTCTGGGGATGCTGTTGCCACGTGTTTGTCCAATTACCTGACCCCTGTTGCGGCGGTGGACAGACTTCCCTGCAGCTGAGTGCAAGGTGCATTCGGGATTTCCTGAGCTCGGTTTTGTCAAAGGAGATTTTGCAGGGACTGGACCAGGCTCATCGACCTCTGTTCATGATATGCTTTTAGCCAGCATCAGTCATTCATGTGGCCCATTCTGTGGCAATAGTGACATTCTCTAAGATCTGGATGCTGCCAACTTACCTTGTTTCTGCCATTATAGCTAGTTTGAAACCCTCTGGAGTTTTGCGGTGGAGTTCCCTTCAGAAATGATGCCACTTTGCACGCTCGGGGCCAACGAAACCCCCTCGAGGTCAATCTTTTTCAATTTGTGTTGGACCAACATAGCAGTGTCCCTCTGGACCTGCTCCTGTTTTTTCCCAGTCTTTTTCTTATTTCTTTTTGTGGTAATATAATATGTGAGCTTGTATCTCTGGCCAATGGTTTAGTGTCTAGCTCCACTGCACTGCCCAATTCACTTTATATATCGGGCAGACCCTTTTGAGGACATTGTAAAATAATATGACCAAAGGCCATTTTGGTCTAAGGCAGTGCTGTCTCTTGTCTACCTCGTTCCCTCATCCTATCCAGAACATCGGTTATGGCATCCCTAGGTTTCAGAGTTTCTGCCATTATCCCTCTTACATTTGGGCAGTCAGGAAACATTTCCCTGAGGGCCATCCATATTTGGTGCCTGTACAAACTGAAAGTGGCCTGTCATGCTCGGTGTTTGTTGGCATGATTGCTAGGATGCAAACTCGGGTAAACATCGTGGTATTGTGCTCTATGTTAAGATACTTTGCTAGCTTTTGACATTACCTATTGCTAGTTTTATTCCTGATGCGTTCTCCTCAAAACATGAAATCCACTTCCCTGGCCCATCCAACAATGGTGGCAATTTGGACCTTAGCCTTTCTTTATCCATCTGAACCCATGGCACATCAATGCTTTCTGACATATCTTTCTGCAGCAGTAGGTACATTTTGGCTTTGGGTAGCTCCACTGGTTTCAGCCAAACATAGCTTTCCCATCTTCTTAGACAATCCTGCATGTAGGGTAAGTTCCACTTGGGATCGTCCCCTCTGTTCTGGATGCAGTCTTTCACATGGCCATGTCCTCTGACTCAAAGGATCACTTTACTGGCCAGGGTCTATCATACTGGTCTCTTTTCTCAGTCCAGAGAGCGCTAGTAGGTGACATAATGACTGTGCCTACATCTTACTTTCCATCTGGGGACACAATCTTTCATGGGGTTAGTTTGTCTGACCTGCACATTCAGGAGGAGCAGCAGACACCTTCATCGTGCTCTCCTCATGTGCATGCAAAGATGCCATCTCGGTTCTTCTACATCTAAGTTGAGTTTGCACTAGGCTACCTTGGTCTCTTATTACCTTCTCAGCCCCTCTTCTACGTTGAGGATATGGTGAGGTTATGATCCTAGTCAAAAGCTTCTCTTCTAATTATGCTATGGACTCTTCCCGGAGCGGTGCTCTGTACCTACCCCTGCTTTCCTCAGGTGGAGGGCATGCGACTCTACTTTCTTGTTGTACTTCCCAGGGGCAATCTCTTTCTCTCTCTCTCTCCCTCTCTTTCTCTCTCTCTCCCAAATTTGCGCCTTTCCTCCAAATCCTACCTAGGTTGCCTCCTTCGTTCTTAGCTATGTGCTGTACTTTTTGGTCAGGAATTGCCCTCAAGGTCACTTTCTCTTGTTTCTTCAGCTACCTGAGCAACTCCTGTGACTCCCCCCTTGTCATCGTATCCCAGAAGACTGGGTCCCTTTTCCTCACACTTGTTAGTTTTGTCACTATCCAGAAACACTATGAATCTCCTTGGCACTGAAGTGTGCTCCCTGAGACCAATGGGAGTGCATGTTCTCTGTAGCACTGAGGTTCAATGGGCTTAATGTGATGGATAAGGGTTTGAACTTCAGGAAGCTCTGGCGCTGGACTTGGGTAGTGCTTGGATGTCTGGGCCTGATGACCTGTTAGAATGTCATGCCTGGACCTCAGTTTCTTGTTTAGTAGGGGATCTTACAAATCCCTCAAATGGACGATTGGTGTAACCTAATGGGGGGACAGCAGGCATCTGGGAGAGCACCACCTGCACATGGTGGGGGAGATGCAGATGCCTTGCTTGTGGATTGTGGGTTAGGTTTATCAGACTGGGCCTCATCGAAGACTGCCCATCGTTCTAATAGTGCTTGTCTCCGGTCCTTCTTTTGCCCTATGTACTTGGTGTGTATGTGTGCCCTCATGCGTTTGATTATGTTAGTGTCAAAGGTTCCCTCCTTCGGCCAGAGAAGCATGTGTGCCTTAGTGTGTGCAAGCCATTCATAGCAAACTTCTTAAGTTTTCTAGCCTGTGTGGAGAAGCTGGTTTGCATGTCTTTTAGCTGTGACTCCATGACAAGTTGGGCAGTTTTTAGGGGACAGATACACCTTTAGCTTTTCTTAAGTTCTACTTTGGTCTTGAGTAAACATCTACATGGAGATTGCTAGTTCTAACTACTTTTCTATGAGCTCAGCGTTATTTAGAGATGCATCAACATGAACATTTCACAAACATAAATATTAATGCATATGATGGGTCACCACCTAGAACAAAGTGCAATTGTTAGTTCAAACGCCATGGAATTTGGCATCAAATAGCAAACTTTACTTTTGTTTTAAATAACAATTGTGAGTCATCAACAAAACACAATACTGAAGACAAAATGCAGTTGCATCAATTTACGGGCATAAAAACATCAAAGATACATCAATTTTCAACTAGAATAAAGAAATAGTGACTTTGTCAAAAGTACCTTAGCTTGCTCCTAGTGCATGCTATCATATCACCAAGGGAAGCTCTGCACAGTACATAGGACTAAGTAAACCATGATAGTTTGTCAATACCAGTTCTGGGACAAAGATAATAATCTATTCTGAGAAAAGGGATAACTCGACAACCGTAGGCCTATCTTGGCCAAACACAAGCTACTCCCTGATCCAAATCTTTTTCCCTAAAGTCTGACTCACACCCTGTATCATATCCAGGGGTCAGGCGTACCATCTATCTCACGCCCAGCAGTCCAAGCGAACAACACCTCTCATTTCTTTCAAATACTAACAGTGTTAAGAAATCAGTGGCACTGAGAAAGGCCTTCTACACTTTAAAAAACAATAGTGGGGTGCTGGCCCTATATCTCACACAGGGCCCTTGTCTATCATCTGTGTCACACCCAGCAGTCTAACTGGTGAGACCTCAACCCTATATCACATCCAGGGAACAATCGTATCATCTGTGTCATGCCCAGCGGTCCAAGCAAATAACACCTCTCACTTATTGAGGTGCTGGCCCTATATCACACCCAGGGCTAAAGTGTACCATTTGTGTCACGCTCAGCATTCCAAGTGACAAACAATAATCACCTTTCCTACTGCCCTATAAAAAAAAGGTGACCTCCATGGGAACAACTCCAAGGCCGCCCGACGACTACTCAGTTCGGACACATAAAATAGGTACCATTCCAGATTTCTGTCAGTGGCAGGGTGTTGAGGTAAAATTTTGTACGCTTCTTCTTAGTTTGCCAAATGCTGGGACTAAGACTCTGATGTAGTCCCTTATCCTCTGATGGAAGCTTCAGGACAAACCTCAACCCTGCTGATTTAACAGAACTTCCAATCAATTGCGGCATCTGCTTAACTTTCTTGTTGCACAAGTGTGAATGCGTCCAGACAGGGACCCTTCCTTCTGCTGCAGTTGGGTCCTAGGTACCAATCAGCTCCTGGCTGGCTCACCAAAATGTTGCTCACATGTGAATTTACCTTGAAAAATCAAAAGACAAGAGGCATTTGGCAAAACGGAAAGAGTTGGTTTAATTAAACACTACGGCTGGGAGAACAGTTACAGAAAAGGGGTCTGAGAACTTCCTCAAAGTGCAATTGATATGAGCAGAGTTTCATATATTTTCTCTGGGCACCATAAAACAATTTCAGCATTCTTTTTCAGTTGAAGAATGTGAGCGGTTGTCTTGAAGTCGTAAATAAGGTCCCATGGGTAATGTGTCCAGATGTCCGATATGAGAGGCATGTGATTATGGCATGTTACTATGGGTGCATTGTTCTGAGTGGCTTAGTGTTTCTAACTTCATGTGGTGTTTTGGGAATGCACGCACCCCTCCGGCCATGTGCACTTTATTGGAGCCAGTCTCCTGGGACCATTGTGGTGTCGCTTCACCTATCTGAGTTTCCTGTTTGCACATTTGTCTGCCATCTACGTGCCGCACCACCTGTGACTTACCAATCAGTAACCTCAGGCCTAGGCTTTAGAACCTGCCTGACCACAGTATTTCTGAGTCGGGGTTGATGGAGAGTTCATGATGGGTGAATTCAATATTACTGGTGCAATTTTGTTTTTATACATGTACGTGCCATTATGCACCTCAACGTCTACTTTTTCAATATTAACACTGTTGAGTGGTCATGCTACAGAGCCACAGTTTGTCCATTGTAGGATATATCCCCTTTCTTCCTTACCTTATTCTCATTCAATGATTCTTTCCCTGACCTGGAATTGAATAACTTCCATTGATACGTTTGGCGAAAGTTATTTCTCACTGTACCAGGGTCGTAGACTCTCTGTCCTATCTAGTTCAATTGGTCTCACTGAGCCAAATGTCAAGCTTTCTTCTGGTAAGTCCAGGACATTGCCCTGTCTGTCTGCTCCCTAAGGCAACCTACTTATTCTAATACTGTCACTTTTGTAGCAGTTTTCTCCAGCTCCTCCAGCTTGCTTTAGAGGTCTGTTGTGTGCTGTTGTGTCTTAATGATTTCTTAGCTTAGGAGGCCCTGCTCGTTCAATCTGTTGTAACTCACTTTCTTCACAAAGAACACATTTTTCCTCATGGGGTCCAAGTCTTACTTTGGATCCTGCATCTTGTTTTAGTTACTGATGTGAAGGAAGCCAAGCACCCTCAGGCCCTAGACCAGGCACTCCAAGAACTGCCTCTTGAAAGACATTTCCACGTTTGTCCAGATAAGGTGGGCATATCATAGTTCAGTCAACTGACTTGCCCTTCCTGCCATATCCAATTTAGGAGCCTGTGCTCTGTGAGTGTGTTCCCCCTCTAATGTATCATTAATAAATTCTATGATTGTGGGTTATCAGTGTGAATTGAGTAGAAGACTAAAACAACATGGGATGGTTCAAACAATTTCTGTTGTATTCTTGCACATTGAGATTGTACAATGATCCTGTACAACATTTTATATATGTTTAATCCTAAATTTGATATTGAAATTAGCCTTTTCCGTAGAAGAGAGTAAGGATAGGGAACTCCCTCTCTTGAAGGCTATTCCTGACTTATGCTTCAAAGGTATTAGGTGAGAAAACTGGCATGTCAACACATCTTTCTGGGGACATGTCCTTTACATCAAAACAAGAAACAATACAAAAGGTTACTCGGTGGATTCCTTTAATCACATTTCCCCATGATCTCACATCATTCTCAGTTAGTTTCAGTCATGCTATGTTATCATATATGCCTGAGGAGATAGCTAGATTTATCACTTGCTCTGAACTGAATTTGTCAGTAGACCCCACATATTTTTATTTCTATATGTTCAATAGTGGTATCAGAACTCTTATCTTGATGGCTAATTTAGTAGTATAGCTGCAAATCTGGTAATGCCAGTCTCCTGTTCTAGTTGAGAGTGCCTGTTTCTTCCACAACATTTTTACTGCTTTCCTCATTGAAACACAAATTTCTAAATTCCATTGTACAAGAAATATGTATCCTTTTTAATATGCAATCTCAAAAAAGGATGTGTGAAAGCAAGATCATTTTCTCTAGATTTCTTTTCTTCTCAGAAATATGCATGCTAATTTTGTCTAGGTATCCAGTAATTATTCCTTTAGATGGGTATTGTTTACTTTACAATTTCGATTTTCATAAGAAATACAACAAGATGAAGTATTTGTTTCATAGCATGCTGTGTATGATTTCTGGGGCATTAAGTCCATTTTGTCTTTGTTATTATTATAAATGGAATTTTCTCTTTATATATTTGTAATTTTTTCTAAGGATAAAAGAATATTTGTATTATCGGAAGAGAATGTTGTTGATGTCATCGGCATGCAGTGGTAACTATGCTGTCCAGTTATTGTGACCAAAGGCATTACTTTCTTTAGAGTCCCTTATTTACCCTCCAGTGTGTTAGTAAAGGCCCTTCATTGAATCTTTGATTGCTATGCTTTCACACTGGTTATTGTCTTTATATGCTTGCATCTAGTAAGCATCTTGTCATTAACTGTAAGATATCTTGAGTGATACCTTGAAGTATGGCCAGGGTTTTAGTCTAGTTTTATTTAATCATAACTATTGCTTGGCCATGTGACTGAAGTTTTTTGTTGGTGAAGATAATGTTCCTATTTTAATGTCTGCAGGAAAGGCTAAGACAAGTGTTTTGACAGTACATTATCAGCATCATATAATTAGACATTTGCAAACATTTTACCCCTTACCTGCTGGGCCTCCCTCCCCCCGTTCTAAGTCCTTTTTTGGCTATTTGAGGTAGTTTGCCCTTAGGCCCTCCTTTTTGTTCACATAAGCTATCCATGCCAAATTTACATCATTTTTTTCCAACGTCCTAGGGATTCTAAAGGTACCCATAGATTGTGGCTAGCCCTGGAGGAGACCAAGAAATTAGCCAAAATACAGCTAAAATTGTGTTTGTTTTTTCAGAAAAATTGGAAAATATGGTTGCAGAAGAAAGCCTGAAAATAGCATCAACAAAGGCTTTGTGGTGCTAAAATCATAATCTTCCCAGCTTCCAGGAACAGGCAGATTTGAATCTGAAAACCACATTTTTTAACACAATTTTGGTATTTTACGGGGACAGAACCCATTTTTACTATTTTTTGTGCTTTGAGCCTCCTTCCAGTTTGTGACAGAAATGGGTATGAAACCAAAGCTGGATTCCAAATAGCTAAACATTTCTGAACAGTAGACACAAATCTATATTCAGCAAGGTGCCACTTGTGTAGATCGTTCAAGGTTTTCCTACAGAAAATAACAGCTGAAATTAAAAAACAAAATCGAAATTGAGGTGAAATAAAGCCATTTCTGTTCACATGTTCTTCTGTAGCTATGGCAGAGTTTTAAAGCAAAGTATTGTTTCATCTGCTGGACTCTTCTGGTTGTGGGGATATACAGGGCTTGTAGGTTCATCAAAAACTTTAGGTAGCCAGAGCCAATAAATGAGCTGCACGTTGCAATGGGTTTTCATTGTATACCGGGTATAACTAATTCATTTGGTGAAATTTAAAGAGTCAAAAATAGGTATCAAGGAAACATTTGTATTTTCAAAATGAGCACAAGATAAGATGTTGAGAAGCAGTGGTTATTTTCATATCTCTGAATTCTGGGGTCCCCATACTAGCATGTGAATTACAGGGCATTTCTCAAACAGGCTTCTTTTTTACACACTGTCTTATATTTGGAAGGAAAAAATGTAGAGAAAGACAAGGGGCAATAACACTTGTTCCTCTATTCTGTGTTCTGCAAGTCTCCCAATAAAAATCGTACCTAACTTGTGTGGGTAGGCCTAGTGGCCACGACAGGAAATGCAACACGGACACATCACATTTTTAGATTGAAGTCTGACGTGTTTTTTGGAAAGTTCCTAGCTGTGGATTTTGGCCTCTAGCTCAGCCGGCACAAAAGGAAACCTACCAAACTTGTGCATTTTTGAAAGCTAGACACCAAGGGAAATCCAGGATGGGGTGCCTTGCGGGGCTCTCATCAGGTTCTGTTACCCAGAATCCTTTGCAAACCTCAACATTTGGCAAAAGAAACACTTTTCCCTCAGATTTCCGTGCTGCAAAGTTCTGGAATCTGAGAGGAGCCACGAACTTCCTTCCACCCAGCATTCCCGCAAGTCTCATGATAAAAATGGTACCTCACTTGCGTAGGTAGGCCTAGTGCCCGTGACAGGAAATGCCCCAAAACACAAAATAGACACATCACATTTTCCCAAAGAAAACTGACCTGTATTTTGCAAAGTGCATGTGGATTTTGGCCTCTAGCTCAGCCGGCACATAGGAAAACTTAGTGAACCTGGACATTTCTGAAAACTAGACACCTAGGGGAATTCATAATGGAGTGACTTGTGGGGCTCTCACCAGGTTCTGTTACCCAGAATCCTTTGCAAACAACAACATTTGGCAAAAAAAAAAACACTTTTCCCTCACATTTCAGTTTTCAGAAAGTTCTGGAATCTGAGAGGAGGCCCAAATTTCCTTCTGATGTAGGAAGAATAGGAATACATCACATACAAACAAACCTAAGTTCCCAAATCCCAATACAAACATTTTAGGCTAGATAGTTGTAAACCAATGTAAGTAGTGAAAGGTTTAATACATGACATGTTAAAAAAGACAGTGTGTGGGATCAATAGAAAAGGCAGGTCATATTTAGGACAAACAAACATTTTTTACTTAGGAAACATATACACATGCTGCATTGTTAAGTTAGCTGTGCTGAAACACATAAGAGGCCCAAGCCACATTAGAATGAGAGTTTTTCTTTAAAGCTGCACCAACTGTTGCTTTCAAAATGTTCACGGGTGAACAGGGTGGAACAGAAGGGTGTATCCTTCCTTAGCACAGGGGTCTTAAAAACCACTAGTCATTCATATTGTGTTAAGGGGAACTGTGTAAAGGGTCAGATAAGTATTTGCAAGGGAGGGCTACCATGAGCAGCACGCAACATATGGGGGGTCATTCTGACCCTGGCGGCCGGTGGCCGCCAGGGCCACCGACCACGGGAGCACCGCCAACAGGCTGGCGGTGCTCCAACGAGCATTCTGGCCGCGGCGGTTCAGCCGCGGTCAGAAGCGGAAAGTCAGCGGTCTCCCGCTGACTTTCCGCTGCTCGTTTGAATCCTCCATGGCTGCGGAGCGCGCTCCGCAGCCATGAGGATTCTGACCCCCCCTACCGCCATCCTGTTCATGGCGGGAAAGCCGCCATGAACAGGATGGCGGTAGGGGGGGTCGCGGGTCCCCTGGGGGCCCCTGCCGTGCCCATGCCAATGGCATGGGCACAGCAGGGGCCCCCGTAAGAGGGCCCTGCAAAGTATTTCAGTGTCTGCCTTGCAGACACTGAAATACGCGACGGGTGCCACTGCACCCGTCGCACCTTCCCACTCCGCCGGCTCGATTACGAGCCGGCATCCTCGTGGGAAGGGAGTTTTTCCCTGGGCTGGCGGGCGGTCTTTTGGAGACCGCCCGCCAGCCCAGGGAAAAACTCATAATACCCTCCGCGGTCTTCTGACCGCGGAGCGGTATAATGGGGGCGGAATTCTGGCGGGCGGCCTCCGCCGCCCGCCAGAATCAGAATCACCCCCATAATCTCTTGTTGTGCAGAAAGATAGATATGGTGAATGACGTCACTGTAACTTGCCCACCCATGAGGCCAACAAGTGCAAGTGCTTCTTTCCAGAGGCACCTCATTACCTTATCTGTACTGCTTGTAGTTGCTTACGTAAATGCTGGACTCTTGACCACAGTTTTTTGTGTTTTTTACAGTATAAATGCTACTGGTGTTTGAACCAGAACTTTGAACTTCAGTCATGGCCTCTATGTGAGACTGCCTGTTGTTCCCAGCTGAAAATCGATAAAACTTATATTATTGTGTCAAAATGATTTGTTTTATTTTATTAACAGATTTCCCTCTAACACTTCCACCCAGCATTTTTCCAAGTCTCCTGATAAAAATGGTACCTCACTTGTGTGGGTAGGCCTAGTGCCCGTGTCAGGAATGGATCACACAATGGTCACTGTTAGTCCTTACCTAAGGGCAACTGTTGACCCTGGGGTGATCCATTCCTAAAGCAGGCACTAGGTATCAGGACAGGTACCTGGGTGGTAGCAATTTTGTGGATCCCAGCATATTCCTGTAGTTTTTGTGACAGAAATGCAAGAAAAAATAGAGTTTTTATTCAACATTTCACCTTTGCAGGGTATTCTGGGTAAGAAAAATTTGGGGATCCACACAAGTCATACATCTGTGGACTCCCCCAGGTGTCTAGTTTCCAGAAATGTCTGGGTTTAGTAGGTTTCCCTATATGGCCGCCAAGCCTGGGACCAAAAACACAGGTGCCTGCCTTTCAAAAACAGGTTGTTTTGTGATAGATAATTTTGATGTCGCCACAATATGATTTGGATGGTGGAATTTGGGGCTGAACTAAATTGGGGAGCTCCCAAGGTGGCACTCTCTCTGTGCTTGCCGCCACTTGCACATGCTCTCTGGGTTGGGCTAACCCGTTATTTATCCCGCTGCACAGACTGTGCTTGCAAAGGGTCAGCAGGACTGTCGTCATCACCTCCCTCAGAATCACTGGAAGAGGAGTTGTCGGAAAAATCACTCCCAGAGTCTGCGCCATTGTCCTATCCCTCAGATGCTATCTCAGTATCTGCTGTCTCAGTCTCTGATCCAACGTCAGAGCTGTCCTCTATAACCCGAGTTAGGGCCTGAGCAGCAGTCATCCAACGAGACGCCATCTCTGCTACTGGCTAAACTGTCACTCTAAAACACTAGTCTACTTAGACAGTCACAAAATAGATGTGCTATAGGTCTGCAATATAGAAATCATAGGATAAGTAACTTGTAGGCTCACAAATAAATCAGACATGTGTAGATTGGACTGTAATGTTTGTGGCCTTTATAAATACAAGCCAAGTATATCTGTATTATGTGTCGGAGTATACCTTAGAGAGGTGTCTGGTGTATGTATGTATCCCAGATAAAAGCAAATCTGATAACGGAGAGGGGGAGAGAAGGAGGGGAGAAACAGGAGGGGGGCACAGTGAGAGCTGTGATAGGCAAGAGATAGGAAGGCTGCATGTAAATTATGAGTAATCTTCAGGAGTCATCAGGTTGAATCTACTCCATTTCATTCTATGAGTAGCTCTAGTCATCATCATAATTTGTTAGATATCTTAGCAGTGAGTGGGTTCGTATGATTGAAGGTGTGTGCTTCTCTGAGATAAGAGACCCACGACCACCATGTATGGTATGAGGTATGGTTGAAGGACTTCCATTCGGAAAGAATAACCTTAACAGCATTGTTGAGAGGAGATCTAACAGCTTCGTGTCAATTTAGGAGAGATTCAACGTGCTTGGTGTGGACCATGGGCAAGTGTTATCAGAGGGCAATATTTAGTGATGGAAAATCCCAAAAATAGATGATAGTTGTTTCTGAATAGTCGTCCAGCATAAATCCCTGTTGGAACTGTGAATTGTCCCCAAGTTCTTATGAACACATGACATATGATTGTCTTCTTCTAGACTCATTCTGGGCCTCAATTCAGAAAAAAAAAACATAAAAAAGATTTGAAGATAGAATGCAGCATGTGAACAAGGGAGAATAAACAGGAAGCAATGAACTGTGCATAATTGGTTTATAGTGCAATGGGGGAAAAGGGGCTATCAATTTGAAAAATGGCCTACTTTTATAAAGACCATATAATCTTTCCAGGAAGTGCCTAGAATTTGGGGGGAAAAACTGCTGGTGAATCAGGATCTAGTGAGGTGTAATAAATTGGCTCAAACTCAGACATATGTGGGAACAAGTCTTTCAATTTATGTAATAGGAATTAATTCTGATCAAAGTAACTAAAAAGGAGATGCTGGATCTGTAAAAATGACTTCAATGTTTTAATCCTCCCTGATAGTTTAGCATTAATGGCAGGGACATATTAACGATTTGTGGGGTCCTAGGCAAGATAGATTTAGGGGCCTCCTGTTTGGAGCAACATTGAATTCATCACCCCATTTTGGCTCATTCAAGCCCTTGTGATACAATATCAGTTTGATACTTCCATTGTACAAATAACACACTAGGATGACCTGTTAGATATTTAGGGCCATATTTATACTTTTTGACGCAAAACTGCGCTAACACAGTTTTGCGTCAAAAAAATTTGCGCCGGCTAACCCCATTCTGAAGTGCCATGCGGGCGCCGTATTTAATCAATGACGTTAGTTGGCGTTAGCCGCCGGCGCTGCCTGGTGTGCGTGGAAAAAAACGACGTACACCAGGCAGCGCCGGCGTAGGGGGATATGGAGCTTGGGCGTCAAAA
This sequence comes from Pleurodeles waltl, assembly GCF_031143425.1. Lineage (NCBI taxonomy): Eukaryota > Metazoa > Chordata > Amphibia > Caudata > Salamandridae > Pleurodeles > Pleurodeles waltl. Next base: position 206,794,140 of record NC_090437.1, read on the forward strand.
AATGGGGCAAGTCAGGTTGAGGCAAATTTTTCGCCTCAACCCGATTTGCGCCATTTATTTCGACTCCCAACCCCCATAGAAATGACTCCTGTCTTAGCAAAGACAGGAGTCATGCCCCCTTGCCCAATGGCCATGCCCAGGGGACTTCTGTCCCCTGGGCATGGTCATTGGGCATAGTGGCATGTAGGGGGGCACAAATCAGGCCCCCCTATGCCACAAAAAAAAAAATAAACCACTTACCTGAACTTACCTTAATGTCCCTGGGATGGGTCCCTCCAGCCTTGGGTGTCCTCCTGGGGTGGGCAAGGGTGACGGGGGTGTCCCTGGGGGCATGGGAGGGCACCTCTGGGCTACTTCAGAGCCCACAGGTCCCTTAACGCCTGCCTTTTCCAGGCGCTAAAAAACAGCACAAAAGCGGCCGTACGTAATTTTTTTTGACCCGCCCACTCCCGGGCGTGAATTTTGCCCGGGAGTGTAAATACGGCGCACATGCCTCGGAGTCAATTTGTTAGACGTGAACGCCTACCTTGCATATCATTAACGCAAAGTAGGTGTCCACGCTAAAAAATGACGCAAACTCCATGGACTTTGGCGCTAGACGCGTCTAACGCCAAAGTATAAATATGGAGTTAGTTTTGCGTCTGAATTGCGTAAAAAAAAATGACGCAATTCCGGCGCAAACAGAGTATAAATATGCCCCTGAGTGTTTTTCACGGTTTGTTATTTTTCTCCTATGTCTACACCTGCTTTCATTAGAGCCCTCCATAGGACTTTCATGTCTGAGAGTGGAATACCTTCTTTTGCCATTAGGTAAGCATTGTTAAACAAGATAGTTTCTTTCTTTCGTTCTCCTTCAGTTTCTGCAGTGCTTACATGATGAGGGGATGCTCTGTAGGGTCACTGGAGTTTGAGGTACTTACTGTACCAATCTGTAATAGTCTGAGAACTCAAGGCCATTTCTTTCATTTCCTGGTGATGCCATGAAACACATGTCATATGTGCCTTACTAGTTTCATGAGCTCTGACTGTTTCAATGTGCAGCTATTCACATCTCTTTAAGAATACATTTCACCCTGAGCCAAAATGGCTGACTGCAACAATACGATAATTTTGATCCTTCTCCCTCCTGACCTTCCTCATGCCTAGCCATGGCCAGGATTCAACCCAGTAATGCTGACAAACTGGATTTCTTTTTAAGGCATCATTCTATATGTTATTGGTTATGTTAGGATTATGTTGGGTGGTACACATGCCACGCTCAAGAGCTCAACTTATTTTTTTCTGGTTTTCATCTCTTAGCTCTTCTTCATCAGTGTGTTTACTTTTTTGCATCCAAAGCTGAAATGACCGTGCTGAGACATGTTCGCTGTTCAAAAGGACAATGTGGTCAAGTCTCAAGTGAATACTTGATTTAGTTTTAAACTCACTGTCTAGAAATGTTGAGCTATTTATGTCAACAAGCTTTTCACTTAGGAGACTCCACTAATCTTGGTACAGTATTCCAAATCCTTGCAAAACAATGGATGAGGCAATCTGCTGTAATGGACTTCTCTGCTGCGACTACAGATTGTAGTGATTCTGTTTCATGCCAAGTTGTGAACACACTGAAGTCTGGTGCTGCACTAGCTGCATTCTAGACTTAAACATCAAGAAAAGATTTACACTAAAAACAAAGGTATAAGCTCGGGAAAAATACAAGCATACATAATGGAGATTCAAATCTACCCTCTATGTTTCCATAAAAAATCAAAAACAGAACTTCTGTGTAATTAACTGCTTAACACAATATATATATATGTATATATATATATATATATATATATATATATATATATATATATATACATATATATTTTTTGTGGAAGGATCAGCATACATCTCAAAAATGGAATACATGTTGTTATATAAAATAATATAACATTGCAGATTAATTTAAGTCTAAAAGTCTAAACAAAAGAAAAAAATGCATTTACATAACCAAAAGAATAGAAAGAAAACAACAGCCTACAATTCTCTGAAGCCACCACCCAGAACAGCCAATATAAATGAACTAGTCACATTGAAATATCTGTCTCTAGGTGTTAAGCAGGCTTAGGTATCCCCGATTTCCTTTCATTCTCAATGCAGCAGACCGAGTTCTTAATAGTACTGCATTGTTACTAACCAGGTTTCAAAAGTGGGCAGAAGCTTAATTCTCCAATTATATGCTAATAAATACTAGCAATAATGATAAAAAAGAGCCTGCATACTGTTCCTAAATGTTTTCAATTTACAGAAAGCGTAAAAGTCAAACATCAAATTCCACCTGAATTCCACATTTATAAGAAAGCCATTGGTAAATTTCCATCCAATTGATTCGAATTTGAGGGCAGCTTGCAAACATATGGACAATATTTTCAGTAAGCTGCCCACAACTGGGGCCACTAGTACACCCCACCTGTGTCCACGCTCACTATGCTAGTCACTCAGTTTTATAATAAAGTAATGCATTAGTCTTTTATTGCTATAGCTTACGCCTAGCAAATATTAAATATTAGCAGACACCGTAAAAGCCTGAACAATCATAGGGGCATCTACTACTTGCCCCAGCAAGCTGGACCATTTTGTAGTCAATATTTCCAAATCATGCTTCCTGAGCTGATTGAAACAGGTATAAGCTCCTGATATTAATTGGATCTACCACTTATTAAATTAAATATGAATTGTAAAAAATTGTTGGAAAAGCATTGTTTCTATTTACCGATTTGTATAAGTGAATTTGACCACAGTTACATTTTTTGCCACAATCTTCCCAAATGAACCAGGCATCCTGTGTCACCTTAAATCGAACCCTCCTGAAGTAGTTGGGATCAAATATAGATAAACAAGGGTAAGCATCAGTCCCTAAGCTGATTTCCTACTTGTATCTGGTGTTAAGAACGCCATCCACCCTCTTCCTGTGAAGTTTTCAGCCATTTAATAGCACCTCTGGCTCGTTGATATTCCCAGATAAAGCTACTATTAGCAGAGGCAAATCATTTAAAGAAAGAATTAGAAATGTAGAGTGGTGTAGCAAGGAACAAATATAGGAACTTTGGCAGTACATTTGTTTTGATAATATTGCTCCTCCCGATGATAGAAACATGTAACCGATGCCAAAGTCTTGATGAGGATTTTTTTTTGCGAGGATAGCCTTGTAATGAGGTTTAAGAACGTCTCGCACATTAGCTGACATTTCAGTGCTAAGATGGGTTGCAGATGAGGTGATGTGAAAATGATTAGTGATATTAGGATAATTCAGTATAATTTGTGTCTTGTTCATGTTATAGCTAGACACTTTACCAAATTCAAATGCCTCTTCCTCAGGTACGGAGACATCCAGAATTACATTAACTGAATATACAGCCATGTCATTCGCATGCAACATGCAATTTGAAACAATTAATGACTAGGACTGACAGCCACTCATGGTTGAGAATACGTGATACAAACGGCTCCAAATAGAATATATAAAACAACGGTGAGAAAGGGCAAACCTGCTGGGTGCTTCGCTGAACCTGGAGAGCCTCAGATATTTCTCAGTAAACAATTGCCCTTGCATACTGTTAGACGTGACAGCCTTAGGGTATTCACCCCTAACTTTTTGCCTGCCTGCCGCCACTTTTTAGACACTGTGGCCCATATTTATACTTTTTTAGCGCCACATTTGCACCGCTTTTTGATGCAAAAGCGGCGCAAACTTACTAAATACAATTGTATTTTGTAAGCTTGCACCGCTTTTGCATCAAAAAGCGGCGCAAATGCAGTGCTAAAAAAGTATAAATATGGGCCTGTTTTTGTTGGTTTTAGGACTCTGCGCACTTTACCACTCCTATCTAGTGCAAAAGTGCATAGGCTCTCTCCCTTAAAACATGGTGACATTGGTTCATACCCAGTTGTCTTATTTATTCTACTTGTAAGACCCCATAAAAGTGTACTACATGTGCCCATGGCCTGAAGATTAAATGCTACCAGTGGGTCTGCAGCACTGACTGTGCCACCCACATAAGTAGCCCCTTAACCATGCCTCAGGCATGCTATTGCAAGGCCTGTTTGTGCAGTTTCACTGCCACTTCGACTTGACATTTAAAAGTAATGGCCAAGCCTTAAACTCCCATTTTTCAACATATAAGTCACCCCTAAGGTAGGCCCTAGGTAACCCATAGGGCATGGTGCTATGTAGATAAAAGGCTAGACATGTACCTGTGCAGTTTATATGTCCTGGTAGTGTAAAACTCCTAGATTTGTTTTTACACTGGTGCGAGGCCTGCTCCTTTCATAGGCTAACATTAGGGCTACCCTCATATACTGTTTGAGTGGTAGATTCTGATCCAAAAGGAGTAACAAGGTCATATTTAGTATGGCCGAAATGGAAATACAAAATCCTGCTTAATGGTAAAGTTGGATTTAATATTACTATTTTAGAAATGCCACTTTTAAAAAGTTAGTATTTCTCTGCACTTAAATCCTTCTGTGCCTTGCAATCCATGTCTGGCTGTGTTAGCTGACAGCTCCCTTGTGCATTCCACCCAGACAAACCCCAAACACAGGATGCTCAGTCACACTTGCACACATCTGCATATTGAATGGGTCTTCCTGGCCTGGGAGGGTGGAGGGCCTGACCCTTAAATGTCAAAGGACAGTATCCTGGCCTCACACAAAGGACTGAAAGGGGACCTTGTGCACTTCTAAGCCACTCTTTGAAGTCTCCCCCACTTCAAAGGCACATTTGGGTATTTAAGCAGTGTCTCTGACCCTACCAACTCAGACACTTCCTGGGGAAGAAACCCTGAATCAGAACCTGCAACCTGCCAAGAAGAACTGCCTGGCTTCCCAAAGGACTCACCTGGACTGCTTTGCTGAGAAGGACTGATGCACCTCTGTTGCCCTGCTGCCTTGCTTCTCTCTGGCTGTGTTGAGAAGTGCTCTCCAAGGGCTTGGATAAAGCTTGCCTCCAGGTTCCCTGAAGTCTCACAACCAAAAAGACATCATTCCTGCAAAAGAACTCATTGTGCGGCGAAAATCGACGCACAGCCTGCAAGAAACGATGCGCAGCCTGCATTGTGGTGAGAAAATCACTGCACGTCGAACTGGATCGACGCAGACTGACCTTGCAAGGAGAAGATTGACGCAGCACCAGTGTAGTGACCGAAAATTCAATACATGGCCCACTGGATCGACGCAAAGCCGAGCCGGAACGACACAGCCAACTTCCTGAGAGGAATTGATGCAGCGCCTGCTGTGCAGCAGACATTTCCACATATCACCCACCGGATCGACATGGCCCCTGTGACTTCATCCTGCATGCCCAGGATTTCAACGCATCGTCCCAGGGGGGTTAAAAATCCCGCAACCCAAAGAGGATCCCAGTCTTTGTGCCGGAAATCAACGCAAAGCCTGCCCTGTGTGAAAACTCAACGACACATCGCGTGTGTGCTTGCAAGAGACACTTGTTGATTTTTAAAAGACTAAAGATACTTTATATCATTTTTACAGTGATATGTCAACGTATACTTACTGAATCTTGATCGTTTGTGACCTGCATCTTACCAGATAAATGTTTTATATGTTTCTAAACACTGTGTGGTGTATTTTTGTGGTGTTCTACTGTGCTATTGCATGATATTGTGCACAAATACTTTACACATTACCTTCTAAGTTAAGCCTGACTGCTCAGTGCCAAGCTACCAGAGGGTGCGCACAGGATAATTTGGACTGTGTGTGACTTATCGTGACTAGACTGAGGGTCCACATACCATTTCTGATACAAACTGCAGACACGGAGCAAGAATTGTATGCCAAACCCAACTCTTATCATTACTACCAAAAGCTAAGGCCAGGATACCATATCAGACACGTTGTCAGTGTCGAAGAGGATCATAAGCGGTAGGGATGAAGTTGAGTGAGGTATTTTGTCTATAGAGAGGGAGGTGAATTTGACAAAGGTGAGGTAGATATAGCTGAGTTAGGGAGAAAGGATGAAAGTACATAGAGAGGTGGAGATAGAGAGAAAGAGGTTAAGAGACAGGTTTAAGGTAGATGAAATGAGGTGAAGTAAAGACAAAGAAATGACACTGAAAGCCTGAAAAAAGGCATCAATTTCCTGTGAGTTGGCTGGGCAGGTGAGGCATGCACAAACAGTGGTAGGTTTATTTCTCAGTGCGAAGCAGGACAGCAACAAACGTTTCTGCACAAGGGGGCAAAAGCAGTGCAGAGCCTTATCATTAAAAATAGCCTGCTGCTCACTTTTCCTACACTAATTCACCTTTGCACCATGGTGTAATTGTGTGTGTGTGAGCTGTTTTGCAAAGCATTTGTACTGAAAGCATACCCTTTAAGTACAACATCCTACACCAAGACACATTCTTAAACATGCTACTTATTGTAAATGTGCTGTACAGTGCAGTGCACCTGCATTGTCAATGTGTGGAATCTTTGCAGAAACAAAAATAATTCTCTATGTTAGCACCTGCTTCTTGGAGGTGTTATTTTTTGGTGCAATGCCTGGTCCGGCTACCTTTAGTTGATCATGATTAACGTCAAAATAAAAAAACTAGGGGCCAGACTTACAAGGCACTAGCGACTCCTTGTGCCGCATTAGCATAATTTTTTTATAATGTAGCTCAAGGAGGCAATTTTTGCTGTGCCATATTTACAAAGTGGTGCAATGCATGCATTGTGTCACTTTGCGACCCCTTGTGCCACATTATGCCTGCGGCAGGCATAATATATGCAAGGCAGGCGTTCAGTCGTTAGGAGGCCCGCAAAAATGGACCAGTGAAGTCTACAAGGCTTCACTGCACCATTTTTTTCGTTATTTTTAACACCTGCTCAGAGCAGGCGTTAAAATGATGCACCCCTTGAAATTAATGGGCCTCCTTTCACTTTGCTGCACTATTGTCAACATTTTTGACGCTCGTGTACCAAAACTCCACAATACCATCAAAAATGTTGCCGCTATTGTTCAAACAACAGCCATGGTGTGGTGTATTATAAATACTGCACACACATGGTGTTAATAATTGGGGCAAGGGTGACGATCGAAAAATGGTGCATCAGTACTGATGTGCCACTTTCTTGTAAATCTGGCCCTATGAGTGCATGCCCTAATCCACCCACGTAGTGCTTCCTTGATGTAAAGTAGCACACAGTGTTGTTTGAACTAATGAAAGCCCACTTTTGTGGTGGAATGTAAACCCCCTTGCAAGAGTTTGAGCTGCCTTGCGTCACTTTGTGTGACGTTTCCCTAGTGCAAATTGTTTTCTAAATGTGGCCCTAAGGCCCATATTTATGGAAAATGATTCAAAACTGCACTAGCGCACTTGTGCAGCAAAAAATGTCACACAAGCTCCCATAATTCCTTAGCGCTATATTTAAAAAATGACACACAATGGCACTAAGGAATGGTAAGCGTCAGAGAAATGATGCTAATCTGTGATGTATAAAGTTAGTAATAGTGGCACTACTGGGCCAAAAATGTTGCTAGTCTGATTAGTGGCAAAACATCTGCCGCTAGTCAGCCTACCATCAATTTTTGGTTGCACAAACAGCCCAAAAATTACGCCTGTCTGAGAATTGACAAGAGACATCACCACAACTACATTGTCCACCACAGGGGACCAGCGTCCCTAGGACAACTCCAACAGAACCAGTGCCAGCCAGGGGGCCCCATGTGAGTGCCCCCCCAGTGGCAAACAACAGTTAAGTATGTATATGTATGTGGGATGGGCTCCCTCCACTTGTAGTGTTCCTGTGGTGTGGGTGGTGGTGATGCTGGGGGTGAGGTGGGCCTCCATGTGCCCAAAACAGTGACACCATGGTGGACTCCATGGTGTTTCCCATAGAAATGTGGCTAACATGACTTTAATGCCTGGTCTGACCAGGGGTTAAAGTTTGGAGCTAATCGGGCTTAGTGCCATTTTTTGGGGTCCGCCTTCTTAGTGTGCATCGTTTTAGCGTAAGGAGATAAATAGGGCGCTTGAGGGCTAGCATCATTTTTTGGAAGAGAACTCCTGCCTTGCATTTCATTGTCGCAATACGACACAAGGTGGGTTGGAGCTTCCAAAAAATGCTAACTTAGATATTTTGACGGTAGATGGGTCTAGCATCAAAATATATATATGGAGTTAAGTTAGCGCCACTTTAGCATCTTAAAAAGGACGCTAAGGTGGAACAAACTTTAAGTATAAGTATGGGTCTAAGTTTCGGTTAAGCACGCTCGGATGTGAAATCAAAAAAGAAAACTGTTTTTGAGAGCAATAGTAATATGGTGGGAATTTCGACTGTCACCTCCTATTTCAAGGGCCCCCTTGGAAGGTGGGGATCCAGCTATTGCCCACTTTGCCTATGTCTTAAAACATCTCATTATAATAATAAAGACAACATATGATCTGGAGCAATTCACACATCAATTTAAGCACAAACAAATCATTGCTCACTTTTAACAGCTTTCTAAATTGAAAATAAAGTTGGATACTGAACGCACCCACCATAAAAGTGAACTTTCAAGAGTAGTTAAAAAAAAGTGAAAGCGGAACTCTTGTAAAAGTCCAGAGCTTTTTACAAAAGTGCACCCCAAAATTGTCATCCTTAAAAAACTGAGGCTGGTCCTACTTTTATTGGATCTGCACTGTGCTGAGCTAATAAAAAGAGGTTAAACACAGCCTTCCTAGTGTCAGAGTTTTTAAACTCCTCTGTCACCTGACTTTAAAAAGCACACAGCATTTCTCTGCACAACAGGCCTTCATCCTTCCCCTTGTTTCTTAAGACCTGTTGCTTGACTCTATTTTTCTGCACCTTTATTACAACGCTTTATATGAACTTCAGTTTCATTACCGAAGATAAAAAATTTTAGGTACTGTTGATGTTACATGATTTGCCCAGAATAACTGGATGCTGAGCTGATGCTGCGACTCAAACTTGGTGCCCCAGATTCAAAGTCAGTAGCTGGGGGCACAAAATCACATCACCTCCTCTACACTGTCTTCCCTATCTGTGTCTCCTTTCTCTCATGGCAAACACAACTCCCCCAACAACCTCAGAAGATTCATCGCATCCCTCTCCTCACTCACATTGCCCTCCCACTCCAGAGTGTCCTTTGTACCCGCCACTATAATTGGCCTGTGCTGCCCTGTGCACCCTTGGAATAGTGATTGTCTGATTTCAGAGAGAGAAGAGTTTATAAATTTAGATATGAACTCTATGGGGGGCATAGTATAGCCTCACCCAAGATGGCCAGTTACAGGCAACAAGGTGCTCTGGTTTGATTTAAGCTGCACCAGGTCGATGACAGCAGTAGGTTCCATGGGGGGAAGGTGTTGAGCATTTCAGAAGCTTAAAAGTGCAGTGCAGATCACTTTCTTACTACCAATTCTACACTGGCTGATCAACATTTAAGGACGTTGACCTACAATGCCTGAAGCAATCTGGATATAGACACAGGTAATTGACTCATGGCCTCCCAGCACTTCACTCGTCATTAGCTGATCATACCGCGCCTGTGACCCCACTTCCAAAGCAATAGCTTGGTGCTGATTGATAATGGCATTGCGGTGCCATAAAGCTAACAAGTCCAGAGATACTTGTTGAGCAGGGGGCACCTCCTGGGTCACCACCAGCGTTCCCTATGGCATCCTTGGGTCTTGCTTCACCACCGTATATTGACCCCTTGCCAAAAATACCTGATACCTCTATGAGGCTGGTCCTACTGTGCAATACCGTTACCTGCCCTACCCCGAGTACAAGTCAGACCCTCTGTGAGGGTGTTTTTGGACCTGGCTACGACCCCCAGCACTGATGGCCACATGTCCATTCAAGATCCCTTAGGGCAACCTGTTTCCATGGACCAACATCTTCTAATCACAGGTTATTCACTGCTCACTGTCAGCTTTTGGCTCTATCCTTCTCTTTACCAGCCATTGCACAAGAGCTCTTAGAGACTTACTGGATACTGACGCCTTATATCATGCACCCCATGGACTCAAGGGAGTGCCCATGTGATAACAATTAGCAACTCAGTCTGGAGACACAGCAATTCTCTATCTCTAGGGCGGATGCCAATGGGACTCTTTCCTATTGGCTGCCTTTCAGTTGAGTGATAGCTTGTTGCAGTATATTCCCATCCTTCGGCTGGCAGAAGCAACAGCCAACAGCACTCACGTTGAAACTCTTGCTGTGATTCTTGTCGTTCTTGATGTAAAGACCAAGGCGGCTTGTAAACTTCTTTTTACGAAGGTGGTGTCAGGCACATTGAAACAGACCAAAGTAGCAATGGCTGAAGTAACGCTGGAAATTCTCCTGAAGGAACTTAGGGACAGATGTACAAAAATTAGGATTCCCTAGTTTAAAATTGCGATTCTCACCAAATTGCAGTTAGGAAATTCCAATTTCTAATCTAAGAAACCTTAGAACTTTTAATTAGCGATTCTTAGTGGGTTGCAAATTGATCTACCTTATGAATAATAATTAGATACAACAAAAGTTTCGACCCACTGGGAATGATAGCCAGTACAGAAATGGTGGCCTGCTGGAGCCAGCAGTCCATCATGTCTGTAAATTGCTTCTTAATAAAGCAATTTTTCTTAATAAAACATTTTTTAAATGCAGTCCGTTTTCCTTAAAGAAAATGGATTGAGTTTCAAAAACAAAAAATTAAATGTTTAAGTTTCATTTTTCAAGAGTAGGCAGTTAAACATTCTCAAAGCGAAAGGGTTCCCTCTGGGACCTCTGCCCATTTGGGAACGGTTTCTATAGCATTTCGGTAGGGACAAAATAATATTTTGCAACCACAATTCAGCCTAAAAAATTGTTACCTACAACTACAAGTCCACATTTGGTAGGGGCATGTATAGAGTGTCCCTACCAAATGCAGAATTGAAAAAACAAATTGTGATTCGATAACATGTTACTGAATCACAACTTGGCTTCTGTACATTTAAAAAAAAAGAATTCAGCCGCAAACCACCTGATTCTGAAAATTGGGCCATTTCTGACCAACAAAAAAGATTTGTACATTTAGCCATTCTTGGTGGCAGATTTATACTTTTTGACGCAAAACTAAGCAAACGCAGTTTTGCGTCAAAAAGCTTAGCGCTGGCTAGCACCATTTTTTAGCACCATCTGGCATCAAATTTATACCATGATGCAAGACGGCTCTAAAAACTGGTTAGAGTAAAAAAAAATTACATTAGCCATTGTGCCTTATCGCAAAGCAAAATGACGTTAACGCTGCAAAAATGACTCTAACCTGTGTTAACCCCATTAGCGTCAACTTCAGATGCTCATGGAGAAAACAGTACAAAGGAGAAGCAAAATGGACCCTGAAAGCCAGGAGAGACCCTGGGGTGACCCCATTCAACCAGGAACCAGCCAAGAGGATACACACAAGTCCCAGGGGAGGGAGAAGAAAAAGAGAAAGTGTTGTTTTAGTGTGGAGGAGCATGAAATACTTGTGAGAGAGGTGATGGAGCACCAATATCAACTCTTCGTCACCTCCAAATTGCCAGCTGGCAGGAGAGAGGCAATCTGGCAGCAGATAGTTAACAAAATCAACTGTGGGGCAGAGGTGAGGAGAACTGTAACTGAGTGCAGAAAACGCTGGCATGATTGCAAGCAAAGGACAAAAGAGAAAATGGCAAGGAACAGGAAGGCAGCACTGAAAACTGGAGGTGGAAGTCCAACACCAGAAGAGGACCTGGACGAGATGGAGGAGAGGGTTGCAGCGGTCATCCCAGAGAAACTGGTTACTGAAATCGCAGGACAGGACAGCGCAGACTACCAGGAGACACCACAAATGCAGGGCAAGTTGCATGGGGGAAATTAATGCAAAATTGTCAAGTGCAAGAGAGGGAGGCACATAGGACACACTCAATGCATGTCAAAGTAGGGCAGAGGGACACATTGCACATGAATCAAGTTGCACCAATCAAACGTAATCAACACATGTACATACGCCTTGGCTGTGCCATGCACCACAACACATACATAACCTGGACATATCTAAATCACCAAGGCTAAATATCTACATGTACATATGCAGCACAGAGGCTGGAAGGCATTTCTAATGACTGTGCCTCTAGTTGTGTCATCGCAACATCCCTTGCATATAGTCAAACAAACCCTACCAACACGACCAAGACATCAGAGACTAGGAAGTAAGTTAATACCATTCCAGGGGTTATGTCATGGTGGTGTCACTTGCAGTACCACCTTGCAACTGCCTTGTCTCATTGCCAAAACACATGTGTGTGACATCTTACAGCACACAATTCATTGCAACCTTTCTCAACAGTACACAGACATGTGCTGGTAGCCCCCCAACCCGCACATTAACAACACTTCCACATAAGGCAGCCACCACTCCATCATGCAGTAAGGATGCCACTCTAGGTGCAGGGAAAAGTAATCTGGGCAGACGCTGGGGGAATAGCAGGGTAGACCTGTATCACTGGAAACATGCCACTTCCCAGTGCAACTAGACTGGTGTTGTGGAGTCACACATTTTGACTCTGGTCAGAACTGTGCCACTAGAGAAAATATATACTACAGATTGCAAACTGTAGGTCACAGACAATACAGGCTGAGCCCACAACTACTCTGACACAACCATGTGAGACACATAGGAATGGGGAAATAACCACACAAATACAACACATGGTGTATGACTGTGAACATAATGGTGTACAATTTCAAATTGACAAGCGGTGGATGGTGAATGGGCAAGTCTGGTGTTGGTGAGACTGCCAGTGCAGTGTACCCTTTGCGGTTGGTAGTATGGGTTACATGTTGGGATGGCGGGTGGAAATCTGTCTGCTCATGGTTGCTCTATGGGGCAGTTACCACAATATTGTTGTTGGATCAAATAGAGTCAGTGCCAGTCTTGGGGTGCATTGAGTGTGACAGGACACGCTGCTCCTGGCCCTGCAAATCAGGCAGTGGAAAGGGGAAAGGGGCTGGGCATGTGGCCCCCTGAACTTCCCATGCCAGGTGCATAGGCTGTGCAGGGGCACCCAGGGGCATACCACACCATATCACCACAAACCTTTGCATGGGGGTTTCACTGCTGTTCAAAGGCTGGTAGAAAAGCAGGAACATACCTGGAGGGTAGCACTGATTGTGATACTGGTCTGGCGTTACAAGACAGGTGGCATTGCCAGTCTGTAAGCTGCCGGCAATCTGCCAGTGCCAGGCCATTGGTCCATGGGGCATTCCCCATGGACAACATGTGCCACTACCACCTATGGTGTTGGGGGTGCTCATATAGACAATGGCAGTCAGGTAGTCATAGGACTGCTGGACTTGTAATGAGGGTCCATGTATGCACCAGTATGACTACCTGCAAAATCACAATCAAACTAGCTTGAGGTCCTGACCTCAGTTCAACTTCAGTTAACTGGCTATGTCCATTAATTATTTTACCATCAGGCACGGTCATGTAGAAAATGATTTACACAGCAACAAATGATACCCATGCTGGCAATCCCGGGGTCCACCTCTTTGACAATTTAGCTGCACTGCCACAATGCTGCATCTTTTGCATCATAGTGCAAGGATGGATGCATTGAGGGGGAGATCCTAGTTGTGTAGGAAGAAGCACCTTCCAGCACAGACAGAAACTGAAATGGAAATCTGCTACATCCATGTGTGCTGTGCAATGTAGCACACATACACATGGATCAACATGAGGAACAATCAAAGGAAATAACAGCATAGTGTCTTGGGAATGCCATCCCTGGGGTGGTGTAAGGTTTCAATACTGCCTGGGTGTAGGTGAAACATGTAAGACTGGGAAAGGGGCATATTTCAATGCGTGTTGCTGTGGCTTGACCACTGCAACACCCATTGCAAGGCCCTACCATGCAAATGGATGCATAGGAAGGGCCCACAATAACAAGATGGTGTCAAGCCACCAAAAGGATTTACAGCACACCTAGTAGATATGATGCAGCTAATTGTGCCACCTGAGCTTCCCCTCATATGACACTCAGGGGGCAAAGGGCTGATAGACTGCAACAATGATGTACAGGAACAATGTTTGGGAAGTATGATGACAATGAGCCTCCAATAGTAAGTCAGTGACATGACATGTCAACAGTCACAACATTGAAAGATTGAATTTACACCATCTCATTGCAGAGTATAATGGCTCTTCTGCTGATCTGTCTGTCCTTGAGTCTCCCGATGACCTGGATGACCAGCTGACAACCATCAGCCAAGAGACCCTCCAAGAAGTCCTGGTATCCCTCCAGAGATCACCTCCAGTTGTAAGGAGGACAAATAATGTAGCAGCCATCCCAGATGCCCCACCCAACACCCCAATAGTGCAACCTTCCAGCATCCACACTGCTGAGGACTCTGAGGACCCAGAGACCAGCTTTGAAAGGACAGTGTTAGGAGTCCTGCGGGAACTGACCAAGCAGGTGTGGGTGGGGATGGAGACTGTGGCAGCCAGCCTAGATGAAATGCGCACGTTCCTCGTTACAGCCAATGCACATACAAACAAGGCACACACTCCCCACTGCATGGAGTTCACAGTGTCTGATGGACATAGCTGCTGCCATGAAGGAGAGGCCACAACAACTGCTCTCCCAAACTGGCAGCAGCATGATTGAGAACAAGCTAGACTTCATGCACCGGGAAGTGGCCTCCCTCAGGGCAGACATGGCGGCCTACCACCGGGATGTTGTTGCTATCCTGAAAAATCAGCAGCTCCTCCTTGCTGCAGTGATATCATATGTTGTTCCACAAAACGCAGCTGCCGGAAATTGGGATTCCACATCTTCAACCACTGAAGTGTGTGTGGCCCCCTTTAGCTACCCACCACCACCATCAAGGGCAGAGGAGACACCACACACAAAGGAGGATGAAGAAGTAGAACAGATCTACTTCACTCAAAAGAGTTCCTGTAGCACAGGCCCATGCCACATGAGCAGTGTTCTCCTTTATCCTGTGCTTGAGATCATGCCAGTGTTAGTACACGTGGATGTGTGCACTCTCCAGCCCCACACTGTTGACCTGTCTGCTATGGACTGTCATTGTCTCTCACTTACCAATTGGCAATTTTAGTTCCTCCACACTTAACAACACTTCATCCAAGCATGCCCCATGACCTGTCCCTCAACCCTAGACTTGTGTTGCGTCACGATTGCATGGATTTCACAAATGGGGTCACTGACCTAGACATTGCAAATATCGCACTACAACACTTGTAAATTAACGCCTCCTACACAAATAGCATGTCTTTGTGTATTGTAATTAATCTTCTATGCTTAGTAATTGTGATGTATGTATCTATGTCATTAGTCACAGAATACCAGTTCAAGAATGCAGGACTGTGAGGGCCCAAAGCTACACACAAGGTCCCTAACATGACAAATGTTTATGCTGGTCTCATGCCCTACAAGCAATTCACTGATTATGTCACAAATTGTATTGTATTGTACTGTAATAGTATTTATATAGCGCTTACTACCCCTGATGAGGTGTCAAAGCACTTTTCGGCGAGTAGCACGCTACTCCGGAACCCAAGAGGAATTAGTGGTGGGTTAGTATAGGGAAATATGAGTTACATTTTAGTATTTTTCTGAGTTAGTTTGAGCAAAGGATAGGTGGGTTTATTATTTGGATTGACTAAAGTAGTGGAGGGATAGAGTGGGGAAAAATCCAGAAGCGTTAATTGGAAGTTCGTAGTAATAGGATGAGGCCTGGGATGAGTAAAGGAGAGATGGAGAAGGGAAGAGTCTGTGGAAAGGGTTAGGGAGATCAAGGTAGCAGGAGGGGTTTTGGATGAGTCAAGGTAAGATAAATGAGGGAGAATTTATTAGGGTTGTTTGCGAGATCATGGTAGTAAAGTGAGGTTTGGGTGAGCTAGATGTGGAAGAGGAGGGAAGAGTTTAGGCAGGGTTATTTTGGAGATGAAAGTAGTAGAATGGGTTTGGGATGAGTCAGAGTGGAGATGGATGATCGATTGATCGAGACATGACATATGGTGATGGGTAGACAGAGTAAAGCTTACAAGAGAGTAAATGTATATCATGATTATTTATAATTTTATTTGTGTGTGTATAAATATATATATATATATATATATATATATATATATATATATACACACATTTTTTATCATTTTATTTTTCTTTAATTTGTTTATTCATTATTATTATTATTTTTTTACTTTAATTTACTTATTTATAAGTTGAGTTTTATTTAGAGATTTTATTTTATTTATTTTTATTTATACACACACACATACATATGTATATATTCACATACAGATACATATTTAATCATGAGTAAATATACATTTGTTAAACAGGTTTAAAGCGTAAGTGTGTAATTTATTGTTATGACATAGTAGTGATACATATTTTCTAAAGAACTATACATATCTAGAATGTACACATGTATGCTTCACTCACTATATAAGACAGGAATGGCTGTAAACAGTTATAGGGCAATATCGTCAGCTGGGAGAACCAGTAGAAAACATTGATGTAATACAGAGGTACCTAACCTCATTAGTGATTGCCACTAGTCAGTTTGGCAGAATAGAGTTCCAATTTAGGCTGTTTTCAGATGTGCCACAGTTCCTAACATTCCTACACAGGACCCCAACACTGACAGCTGAAGTACCACACCTACCTGTCCAATACAAATTAAACTTAGTCACTTTCAGTGGTGGGTACACTGGATGCCAGATGCATGGACAAGTAGACGTATTGTTGCTGTCAATGTCACAGCTCAGTTGTCAGACCCTGAGACACAAGCATATAACACAAAATGTATAGAAGTATGCAAAAATATTTATTAAAAAATAAAATATTCTAAAAAATAAATCAAACCTACCCTATCCTAAGCTAACCTACTCTAACTATACTTATCCAACAACTAAAGCTTTCTACCCTATGCTCAACTTCACTAACACATTTAACACCACACTCTAGACCCTGGCCCTCCTACTCTTACGTTACAAGACACATGAAGGGCAACATATGCTAGTACTACACATATACTAACTAATCCAAAACAAATATATATTTTTTTGCATTTTTTATAACTACTTTCATTTTATTTTTACATTTTTGATTAAAGAAAACACATAGATACTCCAACATGACCCCCACCCACCACCCACTAATTAACACATAATAAGTAAAAAAAACACCCCCCAAATCCTTTTATCTTATCTAATCTACATACCTACACTGACCTAACACTAACCCCCTAAAGCCCACAATCAAATATATTAGAACATCAGAGGGGAGGGGACAGAACTTGGAGGTGGCAGATCACATTAGAGTCAAAGTTTGGCCTGCTTTAGTTTTTGTAATGTATTTCAATATCTTAGAGTCTTCCTCCAAGCTGTCCAAACATTTTAGTAAGAGGGATACTTCCCTCTGCAGATCCTGCAGCAACTGTGTGGCCATAGCAACAGGTGGTATGGGCTGTTGTGCTGATTTGGTTACAGTTGCAGCTGATGTTGTGGGTGTGGTGCCAGCTGTGCCCCTCTGCACTGCTGATGAGCTAGGAGTCTGCTGAGCCTTCTGAGGCAGTGTGGGGACCCCTTGTGGGAATGTCTGTCATTCCCCTGTTCCCTTCTCTGCACAGTAGCAGCAAGACATTCCACTGAATCCAGACTCCACTGCCAGCATATGGCGGTACCTCATTGCCCTCTTCTGAAAAGCACGCTGATCATCATTGGTCATGTTGGCAGCTGTAAAATGGAGACAGGCAACCATCAGTGTCAGCATTGTGTGGAGTCTGTACAGATTAGTAACTTACACTGCTACATCTAATTACACATGCACTCCAAATCACATTCCAGAAAAGACAATGGCCCTGATAAATGTAACGTCAGTGCTGCCTTTGCAGTCGGTATATCCTAATGAGGTTCTGTTCCCTGAGGCCGGGGAGGGTTGTCCTATTCCTGAATTTCCTCTTCTTCCTTCTGCGTTGCCTTTGTGGGTGCTGTAGTGGTGGTTGTGGCTGCTGTTGTTGTCCTCTGCGTCGTCTCCCAAGCTGGAGCAGTAACGCTTCCATCTTGTCCAGTAGGTTGTCAATGTTGCGTTAGTGTGTTTTCATTAAGTAGTGGTGTGTGGGCCTCATTTTAATGCCTGGTCTGACCCAGGCATTAAAATTGGACGCAAATCGGGGTTAATGTCATTTTTTGGACCCACTGGTGCGTCATTATTGCACCAGGGGACAAATATGGCACTAGGAGATTAGAGTAATTATTTTGATGGCTGTGCCTACCTTGCATTTCATTGACGTAAGGTCTTTTCACACATCCAAAAAATGACATTAACTCCAAAATTTTTAGACTAGATGGGTCTAGCAGCAAAATATAAATATGGAGTTAACTTTGCGCTGAATTAGCGTACAAAAAATGACGCAATTTCAGCACAATCTGAGTATAAATATGGGCCTTGGTGTCCCCGAATGGATGAAACCGGAAGACGGGGTTAGTTTCCTGATATCCTTCCTGCCTGAGCTCACTGGCCTCAGATCTAGGCCATCCTTAGAATTTCAATGAGCTCAAATGCCACAAACATGCACAACACAAAACTGTGCAGCACTGAGGCCAATCACAGCCTGCCTCCTTGTCAAAATCATGCTAAATAGCAGGTAATGTGGTCAAACAACCCAACATACACTTTCAGTACAAGCCTGCACCAATCTACATTGCAGCTGATGTTTCCCAACATACCATGAACTGTCTGTAGAAACTTCTGGCACTGATGCCTTCACTCCGGGAATTAAGGGTTCGACATGGCCTCCTGGAGCCTCCACGATGCTGCTTACCATAAATGGCACTGATCTGGCTGAACTTGAACTGTTCCTGTAGTCTTTTGAGGTGCTCTAGCAAGGACATATCCATGTCACGGCACACCCCTGCTGTTTCTACTAGCCATTTCATGACAGACAAGCAGCCATCAATGGGCCCCGGACAGAATGTGTTGGGAAGGACACTGCTGTTGACTCATGTAGCACCTACTGCCGGATAAGATATGTCCACGGGGGGAGGCCGAACCCTAGGCCACTGGCAGATTGAGGTAAACTCAGCCTCAGTAGTTCTGGGTTACCATTGACATATGTATTTTGGGTTCAATAATCTGTAACTGACCGCGTCTCCCCTTCCCTTGGGGTTACCCATCTGTCACACAGGGATAACCTAATTTCCTTGACTCTACATTTATGTTTTCCTGACCAGCTTATACAAGGTGTGCTGGGTTGCTGAGTTGAAGAGAGTAACTCACTTGTTTAAAGCCTTTAGTTGATAATTGGTAGAATATTTTGTGTTAATTAAGATTGGGCACTGTACAGTGTTTAGTTTTGCTTGTCTTTAAAATGCTCTCCTTAGTTGTCATTTGTATGAACTATTACTTTACACGCATGTCCACGTATCCCCTCCACTTACTCCACTACTGTCAGTGTGACCACTTCTACACCTGCTCAAACTTTCCAGATGACCTTCACCAAGGGGGTGCCAAGTCCTGACATTTCCCCCTCGTACCCATATCCTGCTACAATTAATTTTCACACAAGTACTGTCCACTGGTGACTTCTGAAAGACCCCTGTGCTAATGGGAACATCACTCCCCAAAAAACTTTCCATTGACTCCCTTAGCATCAATCGACTGATAGACTACATTAAACAATAAAAGACCCTCACCTACCTATTCACTAGAGCACCTGATATTGCCCTCCTCCATGAGACCTATTTATCAACAACTGATTCATACAAGCTTTGGAGAGACTGGGCTAGAAGTGTAGTTTGTAACAGCTCTCCTGATGGGACTGATAACTCTTCCCGGACTACACAATCTGCTTCTTCACCAAACAACTGTGGGGTGGCTAGCCTCTTCAGGAAATCACTCTTGTACGCCATCCACAAAACTTCGACAGACCCCATTTGGCAAATATGTATCAATGAAGTTAAAGATCATGGATGCCACAATGATTTTGTGTTCCATCTATGCCCCTAATCATGTTAGAGCAACCTTTTTCACATCTCTCAAGACTAGTTATAGAATTTAGCCACACTAAGGTTGTGGTCAATGGAGCCTAGAACTTGGCACAGGACCCACATACAGACAGTCCTGCCCTGCTGGACAAATCAAGTGTCAAAGATACAGCAATATTGGAAGACTTTCTGAAGGATCACTGCCTAGTTGACCCCGGCACGTACAACACCCAAGACATAAGGACTAAATCTTCCTCTATTGTGTACTCAAAACCTGTTTTGGAATTGATTATTATCTTATTTATTACTGCACTCTGATCTTATTGAGAGACTGTGCAATAGTGAAGGATGGAAAATTGGATCATGCATTGGTGGTCCTAGAACTGGCATTGGGCCATGTCATTCTCACTGCCACACACTGGCACCTAAACATGTCCAACTACAAACTCCAGGAAGACAAAAAGAAACTCACTGAATACTTATATCACTAAATAGACATTAGCAATCCTTTGGTTGTCACATTACACGTGATGCTAAACTTAGCGTTAAAGAAAAGGGCCTCATGGGACAAAATAATAGCCCACAGAGAGCAACATCACACTTTTGACCAGCAATAAACAACAAAGCCCATCTCTCAACTTCTGAGATGCCTTGAAAAAGCAATATTTTATCAGAATGCGCACCTCTCCATTCAGATAAAATATGCCCTACTTCGGTTGAAGTGAAGACATTATGGACAAGAGGAAAAGGTAGGTAGCTTACTAGCAGGCCAACTCTGTCAATAGGAGGCTCACTACCCATACTGGCAATCAGGTACTGGGAACAATGACTGATCATACATTTGACGGCTGTTGCTGAGACCTTTGCCTAGTTCCTGTGAAATTTATATGGTGCAGAAGCAGCTTCCAACCTGCCATTTTAGAATGCGGTCAAGGCACATGTTTGTCTACCCTCACTGTTGGATTATGGTAGGCAGCTTTTAGAGGACGAGATTACTGAAAAGTAGCACAGGGAATACGCAGCTTCCCTGCTGAGGTTTATGAATTAAACTATTCTACACTGGTACCCCTGCTTTACCAAGTCTTTATCGAAGTGTGAACCACAGGTGGACTGCGCACTGAATTTAATAGGGCACTTATTAGCCTCATCTTGAAACCAGAGAAAGACTCAACACAATGTGTGAGCTACCCCCAATATCCTTATTCAATTCAGACATGAAAATATTGGCCAAAGTGCTTACCATCAAATCAAAAACGTTTCTTTCAAGACTTATATATGAACCTCAGGTTGGCTTTGGCCCTGGTCCCTCTTCTAGGCATAGGAATCACTAGCAACTCTGAAAGATTCTATTGATGACAAGACATTGTTGTTCTTAGATGTAGGAAAGGCATTTGATAGGGTTGAATGATGAAACTGTGGTCAATAGACCATCTCAGTGGAGCTGATATTTCACAGACATACCTAACCTTAATAGGCGAGGGATTAGGTTCAGAGGTGATCATCAGTCAGAACTCCATTCAAGACCCCTGTGAACAATTATTAGAGATAAAGGCCATATCAATTTGAGAATAATGGGAACGGATTGGTCATAATAGGTTTAACCAGGCTCCTGTCCTTCTGCAGCTTCCATAAATTCCTTAATCTGTGTGATTTTATCAGCTTTAATGAAACAGATCTAACAATCCAATTCCTGGGCACAGAACGATGATACGTCGATTCAACTTTGTAGTCAAATCTATAACCTCCTCATCCCAACTAGTAAACTCTAAAGCTAGATGATCGAAAATATAAGGGTTGTCTTCGTTTGGAAGCAGAGACAACGCAAATAATAAAACAATTCTTGTCAATGAACTTGGACAGTAGCTCGTCTCTCTTGTCTACCAGTTGTTCATTTCAATATGCTCATTTTGATAACTCTTTTCGATCAGTATGGCAGCACTTATGATAGATATTTGCTGGGAGACAAATTTAATGAACTCAAACCCCAGTTGTCTTAATAATCTATGAGGCATATTTAAGATCCCCTAGCACCACCGGAGCATAACTTTTCATGATGCTTTGATGGCGCAGTGCCCTGCAATGTATTTAAAAAGTTGTGTTAAGCCACTTTTTGCGGCTTAACCCCACATTGTAAATACTGCCCTCGCACACGCAGCGCTTTGCTGGGAAGGGGCATGCAATGGGTGTTCCTGTGGGTGTACCACAGCAACAGCCATTGCATTTTGACACTGCTTCAGATTTACGTGTTTTTGTAAACCTGAGGCAGCACCAAAATCTAACGTTACCCCAGGGGTGGCGTTAGCATGGCGCAGCAATGAGAAATGCTTTAATTTCTCATCGTTTTTTGCTCTTTCTATGTGTGCTGCAACCTGCAGCACACATAGAAAGAGCAAATCATAATTTAAGATTAAGAAGGTGTTCCATCCTGCACAAAAACAATCACCCCTTCAATGAAGCCATCCTTGCACTATGGTGCAAGGGTTGCTGCGTTGGTGCATGGCAGCAAATTTAGCACCGGGACAGGGGGAAACACAGTGGTGCACTGTATTCTAGTAAATATGGCACAACCCTGCATTTTGAAAATGACGGTGCGCAACGCTGCCAAATTTGGGCGTAGCACGGCACATCATAATTTTCTATTAAATCTGGCCCTATGTTGCTTATAAGCCATATTTGTTTCAAGGGTACAAACAATGTTCAATTTGATTTTGAATAATGTGTCCTGTACAAACTGATGCATATGGGATTATTTAGGCCACAAACGGTCCAGCTAATAACACTAATAGTACCTGTTGTAATAATAACGGCAGTGTGGGATACCGACATTGCTGAATGAATATCTGGATCCAACAAACGTGATGAATATATAGACATTCTGAGTAAAATGTTGCGTGTCTATCAGGAATTCACTTTCTTCTTCATTTTTTAAGATTTATCCACTGGCAGTGCTCCAACAATTAACTATGTCTATATCAGCAGTGTCTTTCCCAAACTCACTCATCTGTCATCCACGCCTTTCCTCCTTGGCTGCCAGGTAACTAGGCAGCATAGAGACAAAGAGTGCTTAATTTGAGCCAGTGATTTCCGGTGTTGGGCACAAGCCCTTGTTTTTGGAGGCCAGCAATTATTTTTCTTCAACAAGCTTTCACTGCGAGCAAAGGGCACATGTGGGAAAAATTTAGAAAGAGAAGGATCAAAAAGCATCACAAAGGGAGAAAGCAGAAAGGAGCAAGATTGAGCTGAAGGGGAAAGGAGTGGCTGTAAATGGATTAAAGAGGCCCTAGATGGCTTTAGTATGTGCGGCCCCCCTAGAACCTCAGGGACTGCCACCTCCCCAGGGCAAAGATAGAATTATATGTGGGTGGTGTGTGGCCCACCCACAGCCCCAGGGACTGCCACCTTGCCAGGGCAAAGATAAAATTGTATGCCCAGGGGCTGCACAGCCCCCCTCAGCCCCGGACACCTCCACCTCCCTGGGCTAAAATAAAAGAATGAAGGAGGTCCATTGCAGGATCCGGGTGTTGTGTAGCCACTTTAGTTATAGCTCAACGTTAGTTTAACACACTAGGCCACTGTGCACTTTGACCTAGATATATTTTATACGGCTTCGCATTGTTATTTTTACAATAACCAGTTTTACGGCCTTGTTTTATTTTCATCTATCTAACTGTTTTTGCTTAGCCCAGCACTGTGTTCTCAAACAAGACATTCTTGATCACTTTGTGCTTCAGTCAAGGCTACAGTTTGGTACATTGCCGGTGAACGTGGTAGAAGTTTAGTCTTCAACATCCATAGAAAATACACATCCTTACATAGGGACATTTTCATAGAACATCGGCTGTGTTATTATAAAAACACTTCCTAGTCCCATTACACGTTAAGAGGAAGATTCCAGCCAGGGAACCACGACTGTACGCTGATTGCTGAATGCTTCGCTGCAGATGCTAATGCAGACTACAGGCCTTTGCTCAGGTATGAGGGTTGATGTCCTCCCGGGGGAACCTGAAAGACAGAATTAGAACTTAACATGCTGTGCTCAGATTATGACTTAGATAGGAAATAGTCCATAAATCTTAGTGACAATATGATACGATTATTCTTATGCTTCACTCTTCTCGTCACCATTTTAATACTGTCATGTTGTGTCGTCCTGGTTATTGTAGCTCACGCTTTGCTATCTAAAAAGCAGTTGTTTTATTAAACCAGTCATTAAAACGTATACTGCTTCTTGTTGTCATTTATATATGAGACCAAAGTGTCAATAAGAGAACCGATGTGACCTGAGTGACCACGACTTCCCTGAGAAGCCTAATATGTCATGCGCTCGGCTGCCCAATCATCCCTATCTTTTGGTAGAGATGAGGCCTGCTAGTTAGCGGGAGCAAAACCCGGATTTAGGGTGACAAGTGTCACCCACAGTGGGTCAGACTCAGTCTCCCACACCTTTGATGATCTTGCTGTTCAAAATCCAGTAGTCTCATTAGAATAATGAGAGCCTACGTGACATGGCGCCACCAACGTTTGGTCAGGTTCTAGTTTTCGGGTCCTCCGCAGTATCTCTGTCTCATTATATCTAATGACACCTCAATGCAGAGACATCTGTGGTGCTGAGGATTTCCACCACAGCTGTGTAGGTAATCCTACTACAACTGGCAGTTGTTCAAGCTTGAACTTTAAAAGGAAACCCCATTTTGGTGTGCCTTCTCTGAACTCATAGTGTTACTATCACGGCGAATCCCCAACAGGTACAAATAGCTGTTAATATGAGACAACCTCTAACAGCACACTTACTAGCAAATGGCCTAACGGCCCAGACAGGTCCAGTCACATTCGTGGTGGACGCCCATGCAGCTTATAGAACAGAACTTTTTTACTCTTGGGTCACATTTCCAGCAGTTGGTGAGAACACAAATACATTTCACCAATATACACCTGTGAATGGGCCTGGACAGTACAGAGCATACGCATATTTAGAGATACCACTATTTTATCAAGAACATAATATTTGGCTTGATGGAGCCCTACCCCACACAATATTACCAGTAAGGTTAGGTCCACTAAGTAATGACGGTCCTACCTGGCCTTAATTGGCCACCTATACACCACATTCTGCAGTTGCAAATTTAGCAGTAGCTGAGGTTCGTCACTTATATATTGAATTATTAGCAATATATAGACGATTAGTACAATTTGTGATGCAAACACTAAATACAAACCCAGCATGTGCTGCTCCAGCATATCCACATGCAGTAACACCAGGTATAAATTTGATTGTGGGTAAAGTACCCACCAAACAAGAGGAAACTCCGTTTTGGTTAGCACAGAAAATGAATACGCTGGAGGCAGTGTTTCCCTATACGGGACCTCAGGATAAACATATAAATATAACGATGTGCTTGCCCTTTTGTGATGGTCCTTACAGTAGAAAACTGTAATACTTGGGGCACAGTATTTGACGCGCTCCACACAACCCCACACTTTACACCGACACTTGCCAATTTACTGGAAGTGTTGAAACAAATTCAAGATGAATATGGGGCTGCCCCGGCCCTGGATTTGGGGATGCAATTGATGGGCAATTTTGCCACAGTATCCTCAATCATTTTAAGTAACCTTAAAGGGGAAGCAGTCGCACTTGCAGTGCGCATGCAGCTTCGTGACATGCCACCGCAGGATCAAGAACGAGAGCTGCCTAAATTATTAGCAGAGACCTATTCAAGTATTGGTTGAGATAGCTTGGGTGCCAGACCACAAAAACCTCAATTTCAGAGTAAATCAAACAAAGATACCCCCAAGCAAGCACCTGAGGGTAATAAGAAACGCTGGGATAAAAAGCAACAAACTCCTAAGAAAGAGAGGGGAGAATCTCCACGTATGGAGACCCCACAAAATAGGTATAATCTCAGAAACAGAGAAAATATAAAAATGCCGGATAGATATCAATATACTGATACACGCCAATCTCGTTCCTTTCAGGACTCATTGGAAATAAGAAATGACAGAGGTGGGCGATCAGAGCGAAGAACAGAGTACGTAAACCGAGACAGGAATCACAACGCTTTTCGGAGGTTTCTGTTAAAAAAGGAAGAGAAACCCGCCCAACAAAAACACCAATTTAAAAAGAAAAAAGTGGCAGCAGTCGCAGTCCGACATGCCACACAGGAAGAGGGTCCTCTTGAAGAACAAGAATTGGGCTCTAGCCTTGCTAGACAGCGCTGCAGAGGTCACAATAGTTTGCCGGAATCTTCTAGAGCATCTGGAGGTGAAAGCAACTGACAACTTTATACAAGTAGAAACTGCGGACATGCGTGTCTCCACGCCTGATAGGGTGTATAAAGTAATGCTACAGTTAGAAGGAGACATTGAACACACAATAGACGCAATCTTTTGGGATCGCATAGTAAATGTATATGATGTCTTGTTGGCTGAACAACATTGGCCGCCTGACTTTGTCCGTACCTGCCAATATGGAGAAGATGTCATTAAGCCTTCTTTCTCGCACCTTGTTCCAGAGGAACTCGCTGAATCCTATTCCATTGAATGGGCTATGGCACAAGCACCTGCATTATACAGAAATCATGTGGGATGGGATAAAGAATCCCCCTACCATGTAATGCCAATTAAAAACGAACCTCAGCCACAACCGCAGTATCCTATAAAACGTGAAGCAAAAGCACCAGTGAGAGAAATACTAACGCAATTAGATTACCAGGGTGTGATTGAACCCTGTGTCTCACCAATGAGTAACCCATTGTTCTCTGTAGCTAAATCAGACCATTCATACAGAATAGTCTTAGACTACAGACATTTCAACAGTCATACACGCACCTATGCTATCCAAAATTCGCATAGCACAGCACTAATGAGCAACATAGTGCGTAAAAAATACAAAACAATACTAGTCATGTCCAATGGGTTTTTCTGCCAGTATATAGCGCCTGAGAGTAGAGACTTAACAAGTTTCAGCGCACTAGGCTCCCAGAAAAAATTCTGTCATTTACCTCAGGGGTTTAAGAACAGCCCAGGACTGTTTGCAGCTGGTGTCACTGCTACATTGCACGAGATTGACCCTGAAGCATTGTCCTATGTACATGATATATACCTCACGGATGATGAACTACTACAACATTTAAAACATGTAGCCCGCATTGTTGTAGGGTTTGCCAAATTTGGCTACAAATTTAACTTAAAAAAAATAAAAATAACCTTCCTCAGCGTCCTGTTCCTAGGACATGAGCTGTCAAGTGAAAGGAAGAGCCTAGCGCCACAATTCTTAGAGAAGTGCGCACAGTTACAACCACCGAATACGATAAAAAAAACATCAATCAATATTGGGTTCTTAAATTTTGGCATAACCTACATTCCAGATTATGCTACACGCATAAAACCTTTATATGACTTAATATGTCCCGATTTTTCAAGTAAATTCTGGACAATCGAACATACACGCATTCTTCGAGAGTTGCAGACAGACATGCTTGCAGCACAACATTTATACACAAGGGACAACAAAACAGATTTGGTCATCAGAGTAATTGCTGGGGCCATCGGTTTCACCTATGTGACATTTAATGAAGGTGAAACAGTCCCAATTGCATATAAATCGCATTTGTACTCAGCAGCAGAACAACGCTTTGCTCCCACAGAGAAAATTCTCACTGCTGTACAGATGGCTGTCATAAAAGAAAGACCTCTTGCCAAAGGAAAACGCATTAATGTTGTTTCTCCGATCCCAGCTCTAGATGCTGTTACAAAAGCTAGCGTTCCAAACGCAAAGGCATTACATCCACATTGGATACAATGGGCTACGTCTCTGACAGCCACTGATGTAGACTACATTTTTGACCCAAAGTTACAAACTCAGGAATTTTTATAATAAGAAATAGAATATCCTGTTCCAGCAAACACTTTGCCTATTGATCAGTATCGTAGAGTCATGTACACCGATGGCTCTGCACAACCTGCGAATGGAACCAAACATCAATATTCTGCTGCTTGCGCAGTCGTACGTGGCTATTTGGAAAGTGATACATTTTGTCTTCTACATACCTTTACACAGACCCTAGGGGATTGTACAGCACAATTGGCTGAGCTAAAAGCTCTGCTGATGGCACTGGAACACATGGATCTTGCACAGCCTCCGCTGATTGTTTATGATTCATAGTCCAGTCCTTTAATGAATACCTGCATTATTAGCGCCAGAATGGGTTCAGAGATTCCAAAGGCAACACCAGTAAACACAGACTACTGTGGGGGAAAGTAGCTGACCTGAAAGAGATGCTACAGAATGTCCATGTTGAACACACTTGGACACCAGCGGGTTGGAATACACAGTGCTGGAAATACACTGGCTGATGAAGCCGCAAAGTCAGCAGTGGCTGTGGCCGCTGCTGACTTTTGCTGTGACTCGTTTGAGTTCAAAACCGGACGCAGACATCTGGGCTGCCGTGACAGCTATGGCTGATGGTACGTCCTATCCTAAAGGATTTCCTAACAAATATCACTATCGTATGGGAGGTATGCTGAACGCTGAGGTTAAGATACCAGGCGTAGGTGTACGAGACATCCTAAACAAAGACATAAGATTACAATTGATTAAAGCAGCGCATGAGGGGGTGGCGTCTGCCCATGCTGGTGTGGCGGCTACAATTTTGATCTTGCAGGCCTGTTATTGGTGGCCAGGTCTCTATAAAGAGACTAAGCAGTATGTCCTTTGTTGTGACATCTGTCAACAAATCAAAGTTTCCACTGCCAAGCGCCCGCCGCAGACAACCCTCTTAATTTCAAACAAACCATTACAATGTGTGTAGTTGGACCACTGTGGTCCCTTAACACCTGATAGTGCATAGAAATATATTTTAGTCACTGTTGATTCATGCTCCAGATTTGTATGGGTGTGGCCACAATGCTTGGCTGACACTCTGACTGTTATTAAAGATTTGCAAATCTTTATCAATACATATGCGGTTGCGGCTCTCCATTTGGACCAAGGCCCTGCTTTCACCTCAAGGGCATTCAGGGACACCATGGCTTTGTTGGGGGTCCAACTCCAGTACTCGTCTCCATTTCATCCCGAGGGAAATAGTGTTGTGGAGCAATTAAACCGTGATTTAAAGCAATCCTTAACAGCCAGAATCTTTGGTATGGGTCGTAGTTGGCTTAATCACGTGTATGGAGTCCAGAGAGCACTAAATAACCTGCTTAGAAAGTCCCTGGGGGATCATACTTCATATGAGTGCCTGTTCGGAACTCAAATATATGTTCCGGATCTTGATGGTCCTGGCGTGGAGGCACCAGAAACACTTTTTTACATAAATGAACTTGTCACTGTCTTTCAGGAATTGCAACAGTTCTGTGATGATAATTCTTTCAAAAGTGGCGCCTCCACAGGAATTAAGGATGTGCCTGTAACATCTACCGGCTGGAGTCCCAGAGTTGGGGATCTCGTACGTGAAAAAGTTGCAGTGAAAAAGGAATTTGGCCCTTCTTATCGAGGACCAATCCCAAATCTAGGGATACACAGTACCAGAACTGTTATTCTACCACCGTTGGCAGGTGCCAAAGAAAATTGTTTTGTCTCTATTGACAATGTCAAACTACACCATGTGGCCGATCCTGCACAGCTGACCAAGAGGGACATCCAGTAGTTCCCGAATCCCTCTCACTACTGGCGAACAAGTTCCTCTACAAGTTGTTTACACCAACACCAACACCTCTCCGAGCATGGGGAAGGTGGAAGGTGATCTTGCATTAGCTCCACTAACGTCAACTAATTTAGAAACATTTCACCAAGTCAACTCAACTTCAAGCCAAACGGATGGTGCTGTCTATAGTGTGCCACCGCAGGAAACACCAACTCCACCACTGACAACGGCTCTACCATTTGCACGAACTGCCTCTGGTTATTTTGTCGACTTCAACGATGATTTCTCAAACTCATTCGCCTCTTTGACAGCTGATTTGTCAAGTACACGTAAGCTAACAAACTGGCTTAAAGAAACTTATTTTATTATTCCATGGAATTATCTATGGCTCTCTTTGACTGTCCTAGCCTTTCTACTTTGGATTGGTTTTGTCATTACCTTTTTCTTTTTAACACATGGTCATTTTTTACCTGAAAGATCAACAGTTGAACTGGTGGAGGAGGTTTTGAAACCACATTTTTCTTCACACAAAGTCTGAAGAGACTTATCCTTTGTGAACATTTCCACAGTGCCAATTCCTGATGGGATTGTTTGGGACAAAGTAATGTTTAATATAGCTGGTCCCACGGAAGAGTAGAGTATAGTAGATGGTCCCACAGAAGTTATTCAAATACTGTATGTGTTCAAATTATCAATGAATGATATAGTGATACCAGGCATTGTTTCTGATGATTGGGATGTGAAAACAGTTGATTATATGACGACTGAATTACAATATTATACAGACTTTGAAAACAAAGATGTTTACCAATTTAAAGAAAATTATGGTGATATGTTTTCTTATAATTACTGTAGGCACCATTTCATACATAGAGCGTGCAGTCCCAAAACTGTATTTAATTACATGCAATGGGAACATTGCCCAACTCCACCGCAAGCGAGTTCCAAAACATATTCTGAAACGTTTGCATATTTTTCTGGGCACAATCAAAAGAAAGCTGAGTCATATTATTTTAAGGTACCACCTACTAACGATATACTCATGTTATTGACCAATACCAAATGTATATATTCGGAATCCTTTGTTTCCCGGTTATCGATAGAAGGCTATGAATATTGGTCCAAATCAATTGATCGAAAATTGTCTGGGGAACAAAAAAATGGCAAATTAAGGGTAAAGAAAAATTGTTTCGAGCATGCCTCATTCCTGTACAAATTATCTTTTTAAATGAAACAGTGCAACAAACGAGTTGTTTAGGCTTAGCAACAATCAGGGAATTAAACATGCCCAGTATACCTGCCCCAGCAAAATTTTACAAATGGCAAAAATATATGAATGCCATTGAAGATGAGCTCGATGACTGGGTCCAGAATGGTACATTTAATGCTTCACTGACACGTCCAGGTGGGTGAATATAGTGGTCAATAGATACCAGTGGGTGTCATCAACGTTTTATTAACTCCTCTGGGTTTTTAGGACGAGTAAGCCAGACCCTCGCTATATATCACCAGAGCATGCAGACATAATTACAACATATAGTGTGGGAAAATTATGCCAACAGTGGCTAAAGTCATCCTCACTGAACGCGGTTAGAGAACACCTCAATCTCCTGTCTAACTCCACTGATTTACAAGATTTTTTGTCAGGCCCTAGAACTCCACGTAAGAAGGGTTTTTTATTTGCAGTATACAACGAGATTTGGAAGCTTTCCCAACAAGATGCTGCTGCCCGGTGAAGGCAAATAGACCAGGAAAATTTTAAAAAAGCATTAGCTGTTGTGGATAATGGGATTAACACTTTGTTCGACCGGATATATACCATTAATATTATTGTCTCTTCTGCTATAGACATTATACAATCTGATATGTCTTCCTTACACCATGGACAGAGTCAGATCAGGTCCATTATGCAGTTGGGTTGGATGCTTCAAACATTGAATGCAGGTCGCGTTCCATGGCAGCACGTCAGTGCAAGGGAGATATTTTCTTCTTTTAATCTAACACGACAACAACTACTAATGGCTAAGAAGGAAGCGACTTATGTCATTCTTAACCTTGAGAAATTAGAAAAGTTGCCTTTTACCGTGGCCGAAATACCATCGGCTGAGTAGTTAATACATGGGGTTATTAATCTGCCTATTTCCACACTACAATTCACCTCCTGTTTAAAACACATTCCGGTAGGCAGATATGAAAAGCTGGGAGATAGTTACATTCATGAGGTGTGGGAGCTTCCCTTCTCATACAACTGCTTCAATGGCATGAAAGAGGTCTTCCTTAGCGGTAGTGAATGCGAGACTTCAGTCAGCCATTCGATGATTTGTAAACAGCTGTCCTTGCATGGGGCGTGTAACGCCTCGGCTGCAAACTTGGCTTGTTATCTTAAGGGAGTCCCAGTCCCTTTGATTAGACCTGCGTTCCAGGTGCTTTCAAACGGCAGCTACGTCCTTCTCAATAATGAAGGCTGTTGTGGCATGCGGGCCGGAATAGTTTACGTTGTTTCGATCTCTAAGCTTGTTACATGCTGTGGGAAAGTACTGTTTCCCCCCACAAAATTTAAGGAGGTAGCTGATATTTGGCCTTAGATTGCTACTTCAAACGTGAATTTCGTTAAGCAGACTCAAGGCTTTATTGTTTCTAAAGCATGTGGCCCTTACATGTGTGCGCAAGACCTATGCACTTCAAGTGGCAAGGTCATCAGCAGAAATTCAGTCCCTGTCACATACGAACTTTCCGAGACACTTTGGTGAACTCGTGGGATGAATATTTAATGCATCCAGTACAACTGGAATCGCACTATTTTTCAAAGCTGTTGGTTCTGGTTTTGTTCACACCTACTCCTCCATATTTGGTTCGATACCTTCAGCTATCCACTCAATTTCCGGTAGTATTTTTAGGGGATTTCCGATAACTTTGGCTTTATTAGCTGGCATCCTGCTGTTGTTTATGCGCAATGGCTGTCCCGCTGCAATGAGGAGAAATGACGGCGCTCCCATCAGCACAGCTGTGTCATGGGCGTATGATGCAGCATTTTGGAGCAACACTCCTGGAACAATTGGAGTGTGGCTGGTCTTTGTCATTCAGACCGGTTCTGTATTGTGTGCAGCCCGTGTTTCGGTGCCTCTGGTGCTCTTTCGAACATGCACTGGAAGTTTGTCTTTCACAGCAGCACCCCCAAACAATAGATGTTGATCTGTTGATGTTCTTGCTGAGGGTTCATTACCAGACATGCGCATTGAGGTTGCGTTTGCTGCGTGAAGCTAATTATGAGTTACCCTTCCTGGAGGAAGTCGTCAACAACACATCAATGGGTACTCCATGGGATGCCGCCATGGTTAACACTGTGGCTATGGAACACATTTGCTTCTTGATCATTTTTGGCATGGACTTTCTGGTTCTGACACCGACGAAGTGGAAGATCTCCTGTTCTCCATGGCTCCTACTTAGTTTAGAACTTTTCGAAATTGACATGTCTTTTGATTTCGGTTATAAGTCACATGCTCATGTTTTAAATTTCCACGTAGTATGCTTGCGTGTCTTTTTAACTTGTCAAAATTGACCTGGGTTTTATATATATCTTAGGTTGAGCTTTTAGCAATGAAATGTTAGTTTTGGCTTTGAACCACTTTCAACCGACAAGGGGAGGGTGTTGTGTAGCCACTTTAGTTATAGCTCCATGCACGTTAGTTTAACACACTAGGCCGCTGTGCACTTTGATATATTTTATTCGGCTTTGCATTGTTATTTTTAACCAGTTTTACGGTCTTGTTTTATTTTCATTTATCTATTTGTTTTTGCTTAGCCCAGCACCGTGTTCTCAAACAAGACATTCTTGATCACTTTGCGCTTCAGTCAAGGCTACAGTTTGGTACATTGCCGGTGAATGTGGTAGAAGTTTGGGGCCAGATATAGGAAGATTTCAATTTGCGATTTGCAAATCACGAGTCAGAGCGACTCGCAATTTGCGAGTTGCCAATTGGAATGTAGGATGGTGTCCCTGACACCATCTGCGACTCGCAAGGGGGTCGCAAAGGCCCACCTCATTAATATTAATGAGGTGGGTCGCAATTTGCGCCCCACTTGCGAGTGGAGGCATTCACAGGGATGGTGGCCTGCTGCGGACAGCAGACCACCATGTCTGTGACTACATTTTTGTAAAGCATTTTTTTTGTTTGTAATGCAGCCCGTTTTCCTTAAAGGAAAATGAGATGCATTACAAAAACTAAAAATGAAACGTTTTTGTTTAATTTTTTCAGAGCAGGCAGTGGTCCGCAGGACCACTACCTACTCTGAAAAAATGTTTGCAGTTCCATTCACAAAGGGGCAGGGGTCCCATGGGGATCCCTTCCCTTTTGCGAATGGGTTAGAACCCATTTGAAATGGGTGCTAACTGCGATTGCTTTGTGACTGCATTCGCGGTCACAAAGCAATCTGGCATTGCACTGCGGCTCGCTGTTAGGAAGGGGACTCCCCTTCCGAATTGTGACTCGCAAACCCGTTTTGTGATTTGGTAACCAGGTTACTGAATCGCAAAAGGGGTTTTGTGCATTGCCAAGTGCAGTTTGCAAGTCGCAAACAGCTAAATTCGCTGTTTGCGACATGTAAACTGATTGCTACATGTGAGAAAACAGGGCTGATTGCAGAGGCCCCCTAACTTTTTGCCCCGATTTTCCACTTTATGCTGGTGTTTTCCTGACTCTGATGGTGCCCTGGGTACTGCTAACCAGTCCCAGGGCCTGTGCTCTGTGTAAAATGGATATGCAAATTAGGCTAATTATAATTGGCTAAGTTAACCTACCTATATGTCCCTAGTATATGGTAGGGCATGTAGGTTTAGGGACCACAGCATAGGTAGTGCACCCATAGGTGCACTGCTGAGGTGCCCAGTGTCATTTTAAAGGCAGGCCCATATGCAAATTCGACTTTGGAATTAAAAGTAGTTCCAAAGTCTTAAACTACCTTATTTTTACATATAAGTCACCCTTAAGGTGTGCCCTATGTGCCCCTAGGGCTGGGTGCCATGTAACTATAAGCAGGGACTTTATAAAAATAGATTTATAAACCCTGGTGAGGTAAAAACAGCCAAATTTGTTTTTCCCTCATTGAAGTAAATGGCCTTTATAGGCTAGAATGGGGAGACTTTATTTTAAATTTTAAAGTCTCCTTAAATGTTGCATACCAAGAATTTGGTATCAAATTAATTGTTGTAATAAATCCCACAACTTCCAGTTGTTGGATTTAATATAACTTGTTCAGGTAAAAAGTTTTAGACTTTACCTAAAAAGTTGCCAATTTCAGCCCTGCATTGTTTTTGCTGCTGTGCTCTGATTGGCCAGCCTGCAGCAGCTTAGCCAAGCTGCCTTGATGAGGTGTGAAGTGGCCTGGCTTCACACAAAGGAATGTGCCAGTGGGAGACAATCTCCCCTCAGCAGATGGTGAGGCAGGAAGGGGGAGGGCTGCCAAACTGGTCTTCAAAGGCAGAGAAGGACATTTGGAGCAACCAGCAACACCCCCACATCCTGCAACCCCAGACAACTAGGTGCCCCCTTGATTAGATTAGGAGAGGGCAGGAGAGGGGTGTGTTTATGATTTTTAGCCACACCAGTTGGTGGGCTCAGCCAGATGTAACCTCCAAAAATCAGATTCAGCCATGTTGGATTTTTAGAGAATGTTGCCTTCTGGGATGGATTTTTGCCACACTTCCCAGGAAGTGGTCATCACAGGGGGACGACCCTGTACCTGATTGGAGAACCAGGACCCCCCTGCTTTTCACCCAGGAGCAAGGATAAAACTGGCAGACCTGCCCCCACACCTCAGATCCCCACCAGATTTCAACAAGAAAAGAACTAAAGGAGAAGAAGGACTGCCCTGCTGGACCCCTGGCCTGCACCTGGAACCTGCACTCAGAAGGACTGCACCAGCTGCACACTTGGGCTTCACCACAAGAAGGACTTTGCCTGGCTTCAACTGGTTCAAGGAGGGACTCCCTGTTTGCTACAGGTGAAAAATTGCTAACCAGAGTCCCCAGCACCAACTCCTGAAGAAAGCGACCAGCTGACCACTGCCCAGTGGCCAAAAAGGAGTTTGCGCCAGGTGCATTCTGGGAGTTGTAGTCCGCACCCCCCAAGGACCATCTCAGAACTTCTGGACCCTTGGGGTGAGCTGTGGACCCCAAAAGAACATTAAAAGGACATCTGGGTGAAGCCCCAGAAGTTTGGAGCAGATTTGAGAATTTTTGTAAAAAAGCTCCATAGAGGGACCGACCCGCCGTGAAAATTCTAGCCGGCTTGCCTCAACCATGACCCGGCCTGACTTGGTGGTTCGTCCCGGTAAAGAAAAATCTCAGAAAAAGAGACTAAGGGGGTCATTCTAAGTCTGGCGGGCGGAGGAGGCCGCCTGCCAGACTTCCCCCACCAAAATACCCCTCCGCGGTCGAAAGACTGCTGAAGGTATTTTGGGATTTGCCCTGGGCTGGCAGGCGACCGCCAAAAGGCGGCCCGCCAGCCCAGGGCAAATCAACCTTCCCACGAGGACGCCGGCTCAGAATTGAGCCGGCGGAGTGGGAAGGTGCGACGGGTGCAGTGGCACCTGTCGCGTATTTCAGTGTCTGCAAAGCAGACACTGAAATACAAAGTGGGGCCCTCTTACGGGGGCCCCTGCAGTGCCCATGCCATTGGCATGGGCACTGCAGGGGCCCCCAGGGGCCCCGCGGCACCCCCTACCGCCATCCTGTTCCTGGCGGGAGACCCGCCAGGAACAGGATGGAGGTAGGGGGTGTCAGAATCCCCATGGAGGATTCTCAAGGGCAGCGGAAAACCGGCGGGAGACCGCCGGTTTTCCGAATCTGACCGCGGCCAAACCGCCGCGGTCAGAATGCCCTGCGGGGCACCGCCGGCCTGTCGGCGGTGCTCCCGCCGACCCTGGCCGTCAGAATCAGGGCCTAAGTCCGAAGGTAAAAAGTTGACCGGGACCTCCCAGCCATCGTATCCGAGAAGGGCTCCATGGACGTCGGATCAAGATCCAGGTTTACCCCGGTCGAAGGATTTTCACCTCGAAAAAACGACTAAGTCTGAAGGTAAAAATCTCCACCGAGGATTCCAGCATCGCGTATCCGGAGAAGGGCTCCAGGAGGTCGGATAGGACTGGCAGGTTCGTCCCGCTGAAGAAAATCTTCAAAATAAAGACTAAGGGGGTTATTACAACTTTGGAGGAAGTGTTAATCCGTCCCAAAAGTGACGGTAAAGTGACGGATATACCACCAGCCGTATTACGAGTCCATTATATCCTATGGAACTCGTAATACTGCTGGTGGTATATCCGTCACTTTTGGGACGGATTAACACCTCCTCCAAAGTTGTAATAACCCCCTAAGTGTGAAGGTAAACTTTTAACCGAGGCCTCCCGCGACCTGTAGCCGAGCAGGGCTCCATCGCGGTCGGCCTGAAACTTTGACTTTGCCCCGGTCGAGGTGCAACCAGATGACCCGATTGGCGCTTTTTGTTTCTAAGTGCTAGAAAAATAATAATTCTTTAAAAATTCATATCTCTGGTTCCCTTTATCCGATTTTATTCATTTTTGTGGCATTTTAAAGATAAAAATATAAACTATTGTTATAAATTGGTTTTGGATTTTTAAACTGTTTCCTGTGTTTTATTTAATTACTGTTTTGTGATATTTGAATGCTTTACACACTGTCTCCTAAGTTAACCCTTGACGCTCGTTGCCAAGCTACCAAGGGTTGAGCTGGGGTTAATTTACTGAGACCTAACTGGACCTAAGTGGAGGTTAGTGGCTTGTTGCTAGGTGTAGGTACCTACCTGCCCTTACCAATAACCCATTTTCCAACATTTTTGGTGGCAGCGGTGGGATCCTGTACTTGTGTTCAGTATCACGTTACAGTTTTAAGTAAAACAAATTAAAAATCCTTTAAATTGTCCTAGTGCAAAAATTGTTTTAAAAAATAATAATAATAATAATTTGGATTAATTTCTATTATTGAATTTTTTGTAATTTTTCTAAATTATTGTTTCCAATTTTTGCAAAACGTTTTTGTTGACACAAAACTAGGGAACCATGGAGCTTGATCTGGCTAGCCTACCCACACTGACAGTAGTCCAGCTTAGGGGGTTGTGTACTGAAAGAGGGTTGCCTGCAACCACTGACCTCAGGAAGCAAGTCCTGATCAAATCCCTGACAGCATGGGCTGAGGCCCAAGAGGTAGACCCAGGGGAAGCTCCAGAGGAGGGAGAAACAGGGGAGGATGCTAGCTCTAACCACTCAGGGGAGGGAGGGCATCTGAGCCTAAGTGAGGATGAGGAAGACCGGTCCTCAGTACATACAGTCAATAGGGGCAGACCCAAAGCTAGTGGTGGGAAGGGGATCCCTTCAGGAGGAGGGAACCCATCCATCAGAGAAAGAGAGCTGGAGGCCCAGCTAGCATACATAGCTTTGGAAGCAGACAAGCTGGCCCTAGAAAAGAAAAAGTGGGCAAAGAAAGAGAAAAGAGATGGTGGCAGCGACAGAGAAGTCGAGGTGTCCATGGGTGGGGGAGTTTGCCCCAGTTTAACCAAGGGGTGGTTCCTGCTTATATAGAGGGGGATGATATAGACAAGTGGTTGGAGGCCTTTGAGAGGGCACTCCAAATGAGAAGGGTTAGGCCTCAATACTGGGGTTCCCTTTTGTGGGAGTTGGTCCCCAACTCAGGGAGGGATAGGCTTCTGACCTTAAGGGGGTAGGAGGCAGATTCGTACCCTAGTATGAAGAGGTGCTTAACCAAGAAGTTTGGTCTGACCCCAGAGCAGTATAGAATGAAGTTCAGGGACACCCAGAAGGTCAGTACCCAGTCTTGGGTTGACTTTGTAGACACCTCACTAAAGGCACTGTAGGGCTGGATTATTGGTAACAAAGTAAATACTTATGAGGGGTTATACAATCTGATCATGAGAGAGCACATCTTGACCAATTGTACCCAAGAAAGGTTACACCAGCATCTAGTGGACTCTAAGCAGACCAACCCTAGAGAGCTAGGGAAGGCAGCTGATGAGTGGTTGAGAACCAGGGTGGTTGTCAAGTCCCAGGGGGGAGACTCCAAGAAGGGGGGGTCAGGTCCCCAAAAACCTAAGGAGGGAGGTGGTAAGCCCACCACAGAGACTCCCTCTGTACCCCAGAACCCTAAGAAGGAGGAGAGTAAATCCCACTCCCACTCTGACAAGCAGAGACAGGGAGACCCAGGGTTAAAAAAGCTCTTGGACAGTAGGGCTTGCTTTGACTGTCAGCAGACAGGTCACTTCAGAGGAGATGCAGCCTGTCCAAAGAAGGTGGTTAGCACTGGGCTGTCCAGTGTAGCCATGGAGGAGGACTCCTCAGATGATGAAGTCCTCCTAGCATTGAGCTGGGAGACAGGACCAGATGGTAAGCTGGTGATCCCTGAGGGTGGAAGTAGGCACTTCCACCCCATTCAGGTGAATGGGATCCCTACCACTGGCCTGAGAGACACCTGTGCCAGTCACACTATAGTGAGTGACTGGTTAGTGACCCCAGACATGTATGTCCCAGGAGAGACAAGGAAAGTCAGGATAGCCACAGGGGAGGTCACCACCAAACCTGTAGCCATAGTGCCCCTAGAGAGGGAGGGTATCCTTGACTGGTTTAGGGTGGTAGTCAGTGCTGGCCTCCCCCTAGATTGTATCCTGGGCAATGACCTCCCAGAGGTGGGTCTGGTCCCAGATGGGGCGGTCGCCCAGGGCGCCCCTCCAAACCAAAGTCCTGGGGAGTCAGTCCCTACAGTTAGGAGACAGGGGTCCCCAAGAAAAGGAAAGAAGAAAAGGAAGGGTAGGCCACTCTTAAAGAGAATTCCAGGGAGCCAAAGGCCTTCTGCCCCAGTAGGGGGAGAGCCCAGAGTTGGCACTGGTGAGGCCTCACCTGACCCCAACGAAGTCCTGAGTAGTCAGGCAGCTGTCCAGATGCAAGGTGTTGCCCCTGCACTGACAGAAGGGAGAGTGGAAGGAGGGTGTCTGCCAGAGGAGGTGGTAGCCCCCCACTCTAGACAGCAAGAGGGGTGCCAGGACCCCAAAGTTGCCCCTAAAGCAGCTCAGCCACCTGTCAGTGGAGAGCTTAGGGTGTGGTTCTGGGTACTGACAGCTGTCAGTAGCCTCTGCTGGGTGCTAGCCTTCCTGGCAGCACTGTACCTGGCCTGGGAGGCAGACCACAGGGCCAATAGCAAAGTAGGCCCCCTGACCCTGTTGGTCATGGTGGGGTTGCTCAAGTGTTGGGTGACCTCTTTGGGTAAGCTAGGTGTTGCCCTAGCAAAGTTAGGAGTAGGGTAGGTGGGCACCTCACTACCCAAGTTGGCAGAGAGAGAGGAGGAAGACCCCCCTAGAGGGAAGTTTCAGTTTGAGATGGGTCCTTTCACTGTTGGGATGGCTTCACTACCCAGAGGGAGTGACCATGACAGGAGGATGTAAGGCAGAGTAGGCCCTGCAAAGGGACAGCCAGTTTTCTTCACTGTCTTCCTCGCCTAACAAGCCAGGAAGACTCTCCCAGGGTTGGGCTGAGTCTCCTGGGCGTGTGGGCTGGGGGGGGGGCTTGTGTGAGAAAACAGGGCTGATTGCAGAGGCCCCCTAACTTTTTGCCCCCATTTTCCACTTTATGCTGGTGTTTTCCTGACTCTGATGGTGCCCTGGGTACTGCTAACCAGTCCCAGGGCCTGTGCTCTGTGTAAAATGGATATGCAAATTAGGCTAATTATAATTGGCTAAGTTAACCTACCTATATGTCCCTAGTATATGGTAGGGCATGTAGGTTTAGGGACCACAGCATAGGTAGTGCACCCATAGGTGCACTGCTGAGGTGCCCAGTGTCATTTTAAAGGCAGGCCTGCCTTGCAGGCTGCTTTTAAATTAAAGTTATATGCAAATTCGACTTTGGAATTAAAAGTAGTTCCAAAGTCTTAAACTACCTTATTTTTACATATAAGTCACCCCTAAGGTGTGCCCTATGTGCCCCTAGGGCTGGGTGCCATGTAACTATAAGCAGGGACTTTATAAAAATAGATTTATAAACCCTGGTGAGGTAAAAACAGCCAAATTTGTTTTTCCCTCATTGAAGTAAATGGCCTTCATAGGCTAGAATGGGGAGACTTTATTTTAAATTTTAAAGTCTCCTTAAATGTTGCATACCAAGAATTTGGTATCAAATTAATTGTTGTAATAAATCCCACAACTTCCAGTTGTGGGATTTAATATAACTTGTTCAGGTAAAAAGTTTTAGACTTTACCTAAAAAGTTGCCAATTTCAGCCCTGCATTGTTTTTGCTGCTGTGCTCTGATTGGCCAGCCTGCAGCAGCTTAGCCAAGCTGCCTTGATGAGGTGTGAAGTGGCCTGGCTTCACACAAAGGAATGTGCCTGTGGGAGAGAATCTCCCCTCAGCAGATGGTGAGGCAGGAAGGGGGAGGGCTGCAAAACAGGTCTTCAAAGGCAGAGAAGGACATTTGGAGCAACCAGGAACACCCCCACATCCTGCAACCCCAGACAACTAGGTGCCCCCTTGATTAGATTAGGAGAGGGCAGGAGAGGGGTGTGTTTATGATTTTTGGCCACACCAGTGGGTGGGCTCAGCCAGATGTAACCTCCAAAAATCAGATTCAGCCATGTTGGATTTTTAGAGAATGTTGCCTTCTGGGATGGATTTTTCCCATACTTCCCAGGAAGTGGTCATCACAGGGGGACGACCCTGTACCTGATTGGAGAACCAGGACCCCCCTGCTTTTCACCCAGGAGCAAGGATAAAACTGGCAGACCTGCCCCCACACCTCAGATCCCCACCAGATTTCAACAAGAAAAGAACTAAAGGAGAAGAAGGACTGCCCTGCTGGACCCCTG
The DNA here is from genome assembly GCF_031143425.1 of Pleurodeles waltl. Taxonomy (NCBI): domain Eukaryota; kingdom Metazoa; phylum Chordata; class Amphibia; order Caudata; family Salamandridae; genus Pleurodeles; species Pleurodeles waltl. The sequence goes on from NC_090437.1 coordinate 206,835,642, forward strand.
GCCTGCACCTGGAACCTGCACTCAGAAGGACTGCACCAGCTGCACACTTGGGCTTCACCACAAGAAGGACTTTGCCTGGCATCAACTGGTTCAAGGAGGGACTCCCTGTTTGCTACAGGTGAAAAATTGCTAACCAGAGTCCCCAGCACCAACTCCTGAAGAAAGCGACCAGCTGACCACTGCCCAGTGGCCAAAAAGGAGTTTGCGCCAGGTGCATTCTGGGAGTTGTAGTCCGCACCCCCCAAGGACCATCTCAGAACTTCTGGACCCTTGGGGTGAGCTGTGGACCCCAAAAGAACCTTAAAAGGACATCTGGGTGAATCCCCAGAAGTTTGGAGAAGATTTGAGAATTTTTGTAAAAAAGCTCCATAGAGGGACCGACCCGCCGCGGAAATTCTAGCCGGCTTGCCTCAATCGCGACCCGGCCTGACTTGGTGGTTCGTCCCGGTAAAGAAAAATCTCCGAAAAAGAAACTAAGTCTGAAGGTAAAAAGTTGACCGGGACCTCCCAGCCATCGTATCCGAGAAGGGCTCCATGGACGTCAGATCAAGATCCAGGTTTACCCCGTCGAAGGATTTTCACCTCGAAAAAACGACTAAGTCCGAAGGTAAAAAATCTCCACCGAGGATTCCAGCATCGCGTATCCGGAGAAGGGCTCCAGGAGTTCGGATAGGACTGTCAGGTTCGTCCCGCTGAAGAAAATCTTCAAAATAAAGACTAAGTGTGAAGGTAAACTTTTAACCGAGGCCTCCCGCGACCTGTAGCCGAGCAGGGGTCCATCGCGGTCGGCCTGAAACTTTGACTTTGCCCCGGTCGAGGTGCAACCAGATGACCCGATTGGCGCTTTTTGTTTCTAAGCGCTAGAAAAATAATAATTCTTTAAAAATTCATATCTCTGGTTCCCTTTATCCGATTTTATTCGTTTTTGTGTCATTTTAAAGATAAAAATATAAACTATTGTTATAAATTGGTTTTGGATTTTTTAACTGTTTCCTGTGTTTTATTTAATTACTGTTTTGTGATATTTGAATGCTTTACACACTGTCTCCTAAGTTAACCCTTGACGCTCGTTGCCAAGCTACCAAGGGTTGAGCTGGGGTTAATTTACTGAGACCTAACTGGACCTAAGTGGAGGTTAGTGGCTTGTTGCTAGGTGTAGGTACCTACCTGCCCTTACCAATAACCCATTTTCCAACACTACATCTGGCCCTTAGTCTCCAACATTCGTAGAAGATTCACATCCTTGCGTAGGGACATTTTCTTAGAACATCAGCTGTGTTATCATAAAAATACTTCCTAGTCTCATCACACGTTAAGAGAGAGATTCCAGCCAGGGAACCACGACTGTACGCTGATTGCTGAATGCTTTACTGCAGATGCTAATGCAGACTACGGGCCTTTGCTCAGGTATGAGGGTTGATGTCCTCCCGGGGGAGCCTGAAAAGCAGAATTAGAGCTTAACATGCTGTGCTCAGATTATGATTTAGATAGGAAGTAGTCCATAAATATTAGTGACAGTATGATAGATTTATTCTTGTGCTTCACTCTCCTCGTCACCAATTTAATACTGTCATGGTGTGTCATCCTGGTTATTGCAGCTCACGCTTTGCTATCTAAAATGCAGTTGTTTTATTAAACCAGTCATTAAAACTTATACTGCTTCTTATTGTCATTTATATATGAGACCAAAGTGTGAATGAGAGAACCAAATGCGACCTGAGTCACCACGACTTCCCTGAGAAGCCTAATATGTCATGCGCTGGGCTGCCCAATCATCCGTATCTTCTGGTAGAGATGAGGCACTGCTAGTTAGCCGGAGCAAAACCCAGATTTAGGGCGACAGTGGGTCGGACTCAGTCTCCCACACCGTGGACGATTTTGCTGCTCAAAATCCAGTAGTCTCATTAGAATAATGAGAGCCTACGCGACACGGGTACTACCACTTTTGCTGGGCCATAATAGCCCTTTGGACAACCACACCCAGGGCCGGTTCCTGCTATGTCCTAGGGTGCCCACCCCCAGGACATAGCTGTTGCTGACAGCTCCCACCAAACAAAACCAAACATAGCTCAGATTTCTGCAAGGAGCTGTCAAACTGCTCCTGATTGCAGAAAGGAGAGTTTTTATCTGTCTCCTTGCACGCACATGTGCATGCAGAGAAACAGATAAAAATATTGTTCCCCCATGCAGATAGGTGCTATTTCAAGCAGCTCCCTGCTTGTGGAAGCAATGCCGTCTCTTGTAGGACATAGGAACCCAGGGGTCCTTCAGGCTTCATCTTTGGTCCTGGTACACTCACTCTCTCATTTCCATCCCATAATGGGATGGAAGATGAGAGATGGATTGTTATTGAAATGGTGTCGCAATAAAAAGACATGAAAGCGTCACCCAGGAAAATGTTTGATTCTAATGTTATAGTTATGTTGTAATACACAACAAAACAGAGTCACTTCTGACCTACTGGTAAATCTCTTCGACTGTCACTCAGTAGGTTCAAGGTTCAAATCCTGGTATCTCATGCAGCATGTCTGTTATTTTTTGAATGTTTTGACTGTTAAATATTTCTAGTAATGGAACATTGAAGTCTTTTTTGCATTAAAATCTGTGGGTTGAACATCATAGGTAAGTCTGTGATAAGTACACACAAAGTCAAAGTACAGCAAGCAATCTCCTTTAGTATAGTCGTTAGGGTCTCAGACACTCACAGTGAGTTTTGTGGGCTTCAGTCTAGGTGAGTCTTTGGTAATTTTCCTGCCCTAGTTTCTTTTCAACGTGAAATTTTGAATGTACATACTGAAAGGTGATCTCACTCTTTTTGTTTTCAAATTGTCCAGAAATATCTCATTCTAAGTACATCATTCATCAAAGCCTAAAAAACTCCCTCTTTCCCTCTCACCCTCTTTCTCTCTCTCTCTCTTTCTCTCTCTTTCTCTCTCTCTCTCTCTCAACTTCCCTCATTCAATCTCTTTCTCTCACTGACACATCCACTCAGACCTTACGCACCTACTCACAGACCCACTTAGAAACTGATACACCCATTCATAGGCCCACTCAGACACTCATGCACCCACTCACAGACCCACTCAAACACTTAAGCACGTACTCACATAGCAACTCAGACCCTCACTTACCCACTCACAGACACACTTAGACACTCATTTACCCACTCACAGACCCTTTCAGGTTCTCACGCACCCACTCACAGTCCCACTCAGACACTGATGCACCCACTCACAGATCAATCGACTCAATCACTGATGCACCTACTCACAGACTAACTCAGATCATCACATATCCACTCACAGAACCACTCAGACCCTCACACACCCACTCTCATGCCCAGACAGACACTCACACCCAGAGACACCCTCTCACACCGAGAAAGACTGACCCTTTGGTTGTGCGCAGTGCAGCATTGGGTGGTCATAGGGGGTTGGCCACAGGGCCTGGTCGCAAGCCAGGCCCTGCGGCCAACCCATGCTGCCCACGGCCAAAGGCAGCGCATGCCAGTGATTACATTAATGTATAGTAAATAAAATTACTTTACGTTACAAAAAACAACGAAATTCACTGAAAGAAGCACAGGTTGCAGGGATGTTATAGTTAATTAAAAAAATATAGAAATTCATTTAAAAAACTAAAGGTTACAGGGGTGTTATAGTTAGGTTCTGAATTTACTCGTACAAAACCTTAAAAATTCAGCAGTTATAGTGAGAGTAACTTCAAGTAATTATAACTCACGCCATAAGGTAACAATAACTAGCACCCTTGCCACGCACTGCTAATTATCATAGATATTACAGTAACCATAACAACTTTTACAACAGCATTAAAAATATCAATGAAGCAGTAGCAGTCAACTGAATGAAAAAAAAGAACTGTGGGGAGGGCACAAGTTATTGTTACCTTAGTGCCTTTTCTGGAATTGACAGGATTGTTCTGAATGTAACAGGTGGGGAAAGAAAGATGAAATTGAGATAATTGGAATTAGAAAATATTATCGTAAATTATCTGGAGGTTTGAATGTAAACAAAGAGCTTTTTGTACTATTGGTTAAGCAGCGCTTATTTCATGGCGTACATCTTTTCTGGAAAATCTCATAGTAATTTCTTTGTGTGATGTTTTCATGATGAAATATAGTATGGGTATATTTCTATCTCCATTGAACATAGTGTGAAATGGCCTAATTGAACCTTTCACTATCCCTGAGACTTTCTATGACATTGTGCTTTTGATGTCTTAACGTAAAGTATATAACAATATGTTTCCTAAGAATGATATATACGTGTTTGCACTATTCTTTTCTTTTATTATTTTTTTATATACTTATTGCCACATATGTTAAGTACATGTTGTTTGCTCTGTTTTCATGATTGTACTTTCTGATAATAAGAAGATTACGTATTCTATGTGAATGTTTGTGAAGAGTTTTTAAAGGTGATTTTACACCCTAATGCTTTGAGGCCTTGACGAAGACCATAAGGTCGAAACGCGCTGCCATAAAATATATTTTTGTTTCTGTTTATCCACATTCCGGAGTGTGAACTTCTGTGTTGTTGAGGATTTAGCACAGCGTTTTTCAATATTTATCAAGCCCTGCACCCTTTGCTCAGCATCGACCACGTCAGTTGGATGAGACTGGAGTTCTGCAGGAGTTGCCCAATTATATATGTTATTATACTTATTATGCATATTTTCCATAACATTGCTGGTCACAACAACCACAAATGCTCAGAGTCTAAGTACCTCAAAACAATGCCATTGTTTTGCTGTACTCTGTGCAGTAATTTACTTGTGCCGTAAGCTAGCTATGCACAGTTTTCTCATCAATAACTGTTTTGTAAATGTTGCACTGATATTATCAATGACATAGAAGATGTCATGACTGATGTAATACGTGGGGTTACAGCAGTGCATGGCGAGCGCGCGAGTTATGGTTACCTTAGGACATGAGTTATAGATTTCCTAGCACGCCCAGTCCTTAATAAGTAAACTTATAAGGGGACGTGTAAAGGTCAATGAACCTTTTGATTCGCATGAAGTATCCTAGCTATGTAGAAACCAATGTCATCAATAATCAAAACACAAATCAATAACCATTAAGGAAGTCATTAATCAGCAGTTAATAGTGTCAACCATTTCATGAATAACCACAACTCGATGTACGTTTTAGTAATTTAATTTCCCTATTGGTTACAATACTAATTCATGGGATTCATTCAAAGTTTATTCAATCAACTCAAGATTAATTCATTAGTGACCACCAATAGCATAATCTAATCAGAACTTGAGTAAACATACATTCTAATGCTTCAGCATAAGCCAACAAAAATGAATATGTCAACATCAGTAGCAAAGTTCAGCAAGTCAGTCCGTCAATCATTTAGCATAAGCATGTGGGACTTCATGCGAAAACAGTTTAGAACATGAATTTGGAAAAACATCTAACTAAGAGAAACTATATAAAAACAGTGCAGTTGGTACGTAGAAAGAAAAGGCACAAAAGGTAATTCAGTCACATTGTCATAGCTACCTATCCTTGGTATGGATCAGCAACAAAGTCAGTCTTCATCTTCAGGTCATCAATTGATCAGCATCGCATCAGGCTCTCAAGAGCGTGAGCCCAATGAAAGAATCTCAAAACACTTAATATCTCATCAATTTTGGAATAAGGTCTCTCCTCCGACATCTTCCCTAACATCCAAACTCTCCCCTTCTGTCATGTCATTTTATCAAAGTCACCCAGACTATCCCCCAATTCCTAATTGGTCAGTTAATCACAAGTTATGACTCTATCCAATAATCTTAGTTTTTCAAATCTATGAATTCTAATATCACACAGTTCTCAAGCTGTCGATTGTGTTCACTGAACGATGTCCTCATCATCAGGCTCATCAGGTATCGAAAATGTTGCATCTTCTTCTCCAGTCAGTGTCTCTATTGTTCTAGTCCTGGGAAAGTACATCACATCTGTTTTACACAGTCCTTGATACAATTCTGATTCCATCATCTCCTGTCAGACGGTTCATCGCAGAGAATTCTAACTAAGCAGACTTTATTAAACAACAAGCGGTTCATGGTCAGTTCAGCACATTAGCTTCTCTACATTGCAATATTATCCATCTTCTGCATGAGGCCTGGCAAAACTAGGCCACAACTTCGGCTAAGTTAGCTCTACAATATAATGCAAAACATACATTATATATCTGAATATGAAATATTACTACATCAATATTACGCATTTTCAACATTTCGCATATTTTTAGTCACTTTTTAATATAATTCGTGAATCTTGGTGACCACTCTGCGTGGACACATTTTTTAATGTGCACATTAATTCTCTACATTATTTATTTCTAAAAAAATTTTTTGTTCAAAATGCATAAACACTCATTAACATTTCCAATTAACATCTCTGCTTTAGCAGATTCTTGAGATAAGTATAACTATAATTGTTGAATTTCTATATTTCCGTGTGTGTAATATCTGAATCTAACTATAAAGTCTCTTTAATCTTTAGTTTTTTAGTGAATTTCTAAGATTTTTTTACAAATTTTATTTCCTAATTATAAAGTTCCTTTAACCTTTGTTTTTTCAGTGAATTTCTGTAGTTTCTTTAAAGTAACATTTCTTTACCATATGTTAATGCGATCACTGCCACACATGGTTGAAGGCTGTGCACGGCGAAGGGTTGGCAACAGGGCCTGGCCTGTGGCCAGGACCTGCAGCCAGCCCTGTGCATGTAGCACACCATGCTGCACATGGTCATTAGTCGTGCATGCTGGGCTGTTGTCCACAGGAAATGACCTGGCGCCAGGCCCTGCATTCAACACCCTGCATGCAGCCACTCCCTGCATACAGCCAACCCCATGCTGTGGGTCTGTAAGTGAGTGTGTGAGTGGCTGAATGGGTGTGTGACAGATTGTGTGTGGTTGTGTGGGTGTGTGAGTGTATGAGTAAGTGAGTGAGTTTGTGTGAGAGTGGCTGTGTGGGTGTTAATGGATGTGTGAGTGGTTTTGTGGGCCTTTGAGTGGGTGTGTGAGTGACTGAGTGTGTGTGTTAGTGGGTGTGTAGGTGGTTGTTTGGGTTTATAAGTGGGTGGGTGTGTGGGTGGGTTTATGAGTGGCTGTGTGGCTCTGTGAGTGGGTGTGTAAGTGTTTTTTGGGTCTGTAAATAGGTGTGTTAATGGCTGTATGAATGCATGAGTGGCTGTGTGAGTGGCTGTATGAGAGCATGAGTGTGTGAGTGTGTCATGCACTCACCTGGGTCCAAATAAAGGAATGACACTGGAGCCAATGCTAGACATCCACCCCCTTTCAGGAGGAAGCTGGACCCAGAGACAGTACTCCTAGATTCCAAACGACTTCAAGAGGGTGAAGGGAAAAAATAATTAAAGAACTCTTGAGTACTGATTTTGCTCAGCAGTGGAAATATTCTGCTTAATGGGATCATCACTCCTGGGACCTTTTGGTCATGTGAAGGTGAGTGTTTATGGGAGTAGAACTTCTGTTTTTTTGTGAAGAGGCAATTACCATCTATATATCAATTCCCCTATACAGGTTTCTATACTATGCTTCATTCAATCGCACTCACAGGTTTCTTCACAATCAAAACACAGGAGCAGAAGAACGGGTACTTGAGCAAACATTTTCTAGAACTCTCTAAGAAAAACTTGAAACACTAGATGAAGTTGAAGGCACTCCAATGGATAATCTCAGAACTTAGTTGAAGTTAAAAGGCACTCTCAAGGTTACACTTAGTACATGGATTGGAATCAGGAACACTCACAAAGGAAATTAAAACAAGGTTGCCCTAGTCGCATAAGAAATTAGAAACGAGGTTGGAATTTACACAAACTGCCAAGGTATGTTAGAGACCAGATTACACTTGGGAATAGATTACACTCTGTACATTGGCTACACTCGGACAATCTGAACAAGTCTGTACTTGGCACAAGGTTGGAGATACTTGACATTCTCAAGGTTGTGGTCAGTACATTAGGTAGAATTGGGAACAATGGTATAATCGAACAGGGCTACTCTTGACACAAGATTGGAGTTATTAAAATTCTCTCAAGGCTGCACTCAAAACATGGATTGGAGTCAGGGGGCACTCCTGCAAATAAGATTACCCTTGAAACATCAGTTAGAGTCAGGGGCACTCCCAAAATATTCTAGTAAACAAGATTACACTTGGTACATAGATTGGAGTCGGGGGCACTACCAAAGTATTCCAGAAACAAGGTTACTCTTGGTATATAGATTGAAGTCAGAGGTACTCCCAAGGTATGCTAGAAAAAAGTTTCATTTAGAAAACAGTCTCTAGTCCATGAGCCACAACAGTTCAGCAGCCAAACTTTGGAAAGAGGGTCCAGAGTTGGAACAAGCAAGGAGCACTGAAGCTTAGAGTCTTGAAGGAGATGGCAGACAGGTTTACAACTGCTACTAAAGATTAGTGAGCACTACCTGAAGGCAAATACTTAGCCTGAGTTAGTGCTTAAACCGGAGTTTGAAGATGGCAGGCAGGTTGGAGAAAGAAAGACAAGAAGGGCGGAATCAAAGCTCATGGAGTGAGACACTGCAAGCATCGCCAAAATCAAGAGTTCAGAATCATCAGGAAGGCTTGAAAGTCTAAAGCGCTAGAAGATTCTGGATGACTCAGGGGATGAAAGCTGGGAGGAAGTCGTGCGGGCCTGGAGTGAATAAGGTCTGGGTGACTCAGAAGATGTGCAGGGATAAAGCTTGAGCTGGGCAGGAAAGGTAACTCAAGAGGTGAGTGCAGGGATGCTGATTGTGCAGAAATGGGTCAAGTCCATAAACAGGTATGAGGACAAGCCCCATTACAGGTTCCAGAGGTTATTTCTACAGAAAACAGGCATATTTCAGAAAGGGTTGTGTCCCACAAAGAATCTACCAATGAGTCTGGGGAAAATCATGTGTTTGAATCAACAGACATGAGATCTAACAGGCAGCAGGTGCAAACTGTAATTGATATCAACAAGTACAACTGAACCCAAGTGCTTAATGGCACAAGCCCATGGTTCACAGTGGAAATGTGAATATCCAAAATTGACACAGGATTACTGCGGGTGCTAACTAGCCTAAATAAACATAGCAATGGGACTGAAGGGCCAATAGTTCAGGTCTGCAAGGAGGGGTGTGCCAGAAAATACTCAAGACAGAATGGCACCACAGGGGAAGGAATGATACGAGGCCAGTGATTAATACCTGCAGAACATAGAGCACAAGATTGAGTTGTGACAGTGTACATGTGAGTGGGTATGTGAGTTAGTGTGTGAGGGGCTGTCTGGGTATGTGATTGGGTGTGTGAGTGGCTGTACGGGAGAGGGAGTGGGTGTGGAAATTGTTTTGTGGGTATGTGAGAAGGTGTATGAGTGTGTAAATGGGCATGTGAGTGAGTATGTGAGTTGGCCTGTGAGTGGTTGTATTGTGTTTTTTTTAAATAATTCGGTGTGGATCCACAGATCTGACATGGATTCACACAGGCTGTACAGAGCACCACAGAGGATCTGCAAATCCTTGCATGACCCAAAAAATATTCTTGGGTAACCTCTTGCCCATGATGGGTCAATAACAGACCCTTCCATCAGTCCTATGGGGTCAGGGTACCCTGACTCCTATCAGTGTTATGATTTATTCCCCTCCTGGGACCAAGTGCAGAAACACAAAATGGGGGATACAACCATCCTCTCAGATTGCAGCCAACCAATTATGGCATTGCTATTGGAGCAGGATCTGCGTCTCTAGAAATCCATAAATCAGTTTTTCTTTAATAACTCCAAGACTATTGAACAGATGTACATGAAATTACAAAAAGAGGTCTTTCTGGAACAAGATCTAGCTTTCTACCAAATTTGGTGTAATTCCATTCAGCAGTTCGGGCTGTAGTTGTGTCTAAAACCCCCATGCAAATATCAGACAGTAGGAACATTGTTGTTGTTAACATTTTGGGGTATATATTTTAATTGAATGTTTCTTTTCTTCCTTTCATGTTTTATAGGAGGAAAAGAAGGGAAAGCTCTATTATGGTATGATGCCAACCTTCTGGGCAGAATACACCCCACCTTTTCCCCCCAACACATCTTAGATTCTGATAAGGATTCCATTTGCCAGATAAGATAGCCTTTTCTTTCTTCAGATGCATAGTTGCAGGACTTCGATGTCTTCTGGGAGATGATATTGATAAATAAATGACCAGAGGCAATACATTCACACTCTACACTCTTCAGACACCATCCTTGAGCTTGATGTAGTTTATATTCCTCACTGAGATACAGGTCATTGACTCCTGTCTCAGTTAGGAACTTGGAGTTTCAATGTAACCACATATTCACTTGCACATATTATAAGGGAGCTCTCTTTGGCAACGCGAGGCAGGGAGATAGGAAGGTGTGATTAGTTAATAGATATTTTGAAATTTTTTGCCTGTTTCATGATTACCTAACTATAATCCAATTGATTTTCTGGACCTTGAATATGTTAAACTAATGTTTCACTTTTTTGTCTGATTTTGGGCCTGATTTACAGTTTTGGTGGGAGGGGTTATTTCATCACAAATGTGACAGATATTCTATCCGCCGTATTATGATCCCAAAAGAGCATATGGAGATTATAATATGGTCGACGGGATATCTGTCACGTTTGCGAAGGAGTAACCCATCTGCCAAAATCTAAATCAGGACCTCTGTTTATGGATTAAGGAATGCAATGAATGCCATAATGATATTTCTTATTTCACATGTTATGTTCTTTATGTAACCATGACTGCTTCACAATATGTATTAAGTCACATGAGATGATCTGGGAGCCACTAGATTGCATATTATTATCTTTTCTCTGCTTTGTCCCTAATGAGAAATTGTCATACTAAGATGGTGCTTTATTTTGTGAGAGAATGTGAAACTATCATTCTTCTTTTTCTATTTTTACACTTGTGTGAATATAATGAAGTGAATGGAAACTGTTGGCCATGTGACGAAGGCAGTGAGGTTCAAATGCATTATGAGAGTATGTTTGCAAATACATTTTTGGTGTTGCACTACATCTTCACTTTGTGGGACGGCTTATTCTTGTTAGAACTGTTATTTATCTTACAGAGCGTGACTCTCTCAGCAACCAAAACACCTTCAAAGTTGCCAGGGCCTCAAAGGAGCTGTTTGTCAATATGTGTGTGTGTGTGTGTGTGTGTGTGTGTTTTAGGAGCTGGATGTAAAAGGTGTGGTGGTAATGGGTGGGCAGTGAATTAATACTCAGCTATCAACTATGAAACCTTAGCATTAAACATGTAGAATAGTTGTAAATGTAAAATAAAAATGTATTGATTCTTAAAGCCATTTATGCTAATAGTTTTAAAAACATGCAAATACATTTCTAGGAGCGGGATGTAAGGGAAACACAGGAAATGGTTGGGGAAGTGTATTAATACTCCAGTGTCAACAAACACACCTGTATTTCAAATGTAATCTAATTTTAAATCATTTATTAATTCTTACAATAATTTAAGCAAATAATGTTAAAATATGTCAATACAGTTTTAGGAGTGGGAGGTAAGGGATATTTGGGTAATGGGTGGCAAAAACTATTAATACTCAGTTATCAACTAATATCCCTGAGTACTGAATATGTCATTTAATTTAAAAGTATTTATTTATTCATAAAATAGTTTAAAAATATGCAAATGAAGTTCTAGGAGTGAGATGTAAGGGATATAGGAAAAATGGGTGGGGAAGTGTACGAATAGTCCGGTATTAACAAAAATACCAGCATATTAAATGTGCAATAACATTTAAAAGTATATATTGATTCCTAAGAAAATTATATTAATTATTTAAAAAATAAGTGAGTAAAATTCTAGGAGCGGGATGAATAGGATATAGGGGTAATGACTGGGGAATTGCATTCTACTTAAGTATCAACAAAGATACTGGTGTGTTAAATGTGTAATCAAATTGAAAATAATTTAATATTTCTTGAAATAGTTCATGCAAATCATTTGAAAAATATATAAATTCAGTTCTAGCAGTGGGATGAAAGAGAGATGGGGTAATAGGTGGAAGAGTGTATTAATATTCAGGTACCAATTAAGACATATGAGGATTAATTAATACAATTAAGGTAAACATTTTTTATATTAATAAATTCTTGAAGAATGTATCTTATTTTTTAACACATGCAAATTGAACTATTTTTTAACTCCTTCGGTGGGCATGATGGAACCGTTCTGTCATGCACACTGGTGGGCTTGTGCGGAGGACGGCCCACCACCGGCCCGTGAGCTAAGCGCTGATGCTCCCCCCTGTGGGCAGCTCACTTTAACACCTCCACAGGGGATGGCAGTGGAAGTGCTACTCCTGCCACCCCTGAACACTCTGTCAATCTGATGATGTCAGCGTGCACAGCGCGCGCCAAGATCTACAGAAGCTGCCTGACACCCTAAAAACCATTTGGCCTCCAGGGCCCCTCGAAGAAGGTAGGTTTTTCCTGCTGGGTAGGTGTTCTACGGTGCACGGAGGCATCAGAGAGAGGAAACAGTTTTTCCTCTCCTGCCACATCTCTCTGCAGGGCATTCCTGCTGCACGACTGCACAAGGGGGCACGATCGTGCCGCAGGCATGCCACCACTAGTGCCAGAGATTTCTTAAATGATGCGGGTGAGTGGTACCTTGGGCAAGGGCCGCTCAAAAAACAAAAAGGGGCAATGTTTTGGCGATTTTCTGACCCACCCACCCCTGGGGGCAAATTGGCCCTATTTGAAGGCCCATCTGCCCCAGAGGGGCATTGAACTCACTGAACCCAGAGATTTTTTAAGACTATGGCCCTCATTATGACATTGGAGGTAAGTGTCGCTTACCGCCATGCTGACTGCCGCCAACACACGGCGACCGCGGCGGAATACTCCTATGCGTATTATGACCCACACATAGAAATCTGTCACTATACAGACACACACACAAGTCTGCTACACCAAAGGTCAGTGATAAACTGGCAGTACCAAAACCCACACCATGATAACCCACGAATCACCTCGACGGACATTCAACCGTGGTAAACCATTGGCGGTACATACCGCTGCACTCAAAATACACACAACCTATCAAAACAACACAACATTGGACAATTCAAACTACTCACACCTGACACTCATACACACACCACACCACTATAAAACAAACACCCACACTACCCACAACCCTTTACCACTACTAACAATTTACAACTGAGAGAGAGACGCCAGGATCACCCACAGAACCAGAGGCACAGAACACTATCACCCATACACAATCCACGCACTTCACATCACACACCCCAACACATCACCCCACACACACTCACACACACCACTCACACTACACCCATGGCACCACAAAGATACCCCAGGTTCTCAGAGGAGGAGCTAAGGGTCATGGTGGAGGAAATCATCCGGGTAGAGCCACAACTATTCGGATCACAGGTGCAGCAGACGTCCATTGCAAGGAAAATGGAGCTATGGTGGAGAGTCGCAGACAGGGTCAACGCCGTGTGACAACACCCCAGAACAAGGGATGACATCCGGAAGAGGTGGAACGACCTATGGGGGAAGGTGCGTTCCATTCTTGCATACACCAGATAGCTGTACAGAGGACTAGCGGTGGACCCCCGCCTCCTCCAACATAACTAACAACATGGGAGGAGCAAGTCTTGGCAATCATGCATCCTGATGGCCTGGCAGGAGTAGCAGGAGGACTGGAGTCTGGTAAGTCAACTCTTTACTACTATCACCCCCCTACCTGCATGCCATCACATACCCCTACCCTCATCCCATCACACCACCACCTCATATACACCCACCATCACAACCCACCCATCCCAGTAATCAGCACTTCTTGCACCACCAATGAATAAACACCACTCACAGCCTTGCATGGACATCGATCACCACAGCATGCACATTAGTGACAATCACTTAGCCAACCAAATCACAACTCACACAAGCCAAAGCTGCCTTAGTAATAACAAACATAGGGGGAAACATACCCATGCACAAGTTGTCACAGGCAGTAACAATAACACTGCATTTATATCCCCACAGGACCCCTACACAACGTTACCAGAGAGGAGGTGCCAGCAACTCCAGAAGAGGCCCACAGTGATGACAGCAGCTTTGCAAGCCTGGATCGGGATGACCAACCTGGCCCATCAGGGACTTCTGGACAGTCGGTGACCCAGGCACAGTCCCATACCACCACAGAGCCTCCCCCCCTCAGGAAATACCAGAACAGCACCCACCCAGCAGGCCCATCCCTCTGTCCCCAGGACCCGTCAATCAGCAGTGTGTCCACCACTACAGGGACCCCAGGCAACCCCACAAACACAGGACGATCAGGGACCTGGGGTCAGTGGCAGTGGGCACACAGTTCAGGGGACAGATGCACAGGACAACAGGGAAACTGGGAGGACTGCTGTGTGACAGGGGGAGGACAGGTCCAGGGAATTGACTCTCCACGAGGCATTCACCAACATCCTGAGAGCATACCACCATTCCCAGGAGACAATGGGCCTGATACTAGCCAAGTTGCAGGAGACCCAGCAGCTGCAGGAGGGACAGTACCTGGGGATTAGGGAGGACCTGAGGGACATCCACACCACCCTGGTCACCATTGCACGGGTGCTAGTAGACATGGTCAACACCATGAGGGAGGCAGTGGCACACCACCAGGCCCCTGACACTCGCCACACTGATGAACAGCCCTCCACCTCCGCTGACGCTAGTAGACAGGAGGCCCCGCCACAGGAACAACAGGCCACCAGCACCCCTCCCCCTGCAGAAGGAGAACCACAATGCAAAAGATCCCTGCGATCCAGGCAGAAGCCAGAGAACATTGCCAAGACCCCCACCAGGAAATTAGACTCCCCTGAATGTCACCCTTGTGTCCCACTCTGTCACCGTTTCTACCTTGAACTGCCATTGCCCCACTCCCTATGCCCCCTTGGACAATGCACCTGTGACACCAATAGACTGGACTCTATCCTGGACATGCCTCCATCATCAACCCAGCCCATTGCAATACCCCCCACACTTATTATCACATAAATAAACACCCTTTGAACTAATACAAGTATCTGTCAATTGATTAAAATATGTATTAGTTTACCAAGCTGTAAACATTGTAATTCAATTCAATTCAATTATATATACATAGGTATGACCTGTAGTGGGCAGCAGTAAATACACCACGAGCCAGAGTGCGGCACAGATATCTGAAAATCGAGATGCCAATGGGTACAGTAAGTGGCCGTAGAATTTGGAAAATCAGTCTGTCATGTACAATGTCTAACACAAAACTGCAATGGAAGGTGAAGTTACAGTGTCTTACCTGTGTGTCACTACAAGTACTATCAAATTATAGTTGTTCTGTTGTCCACATCCTCTTCCTCTGCCTCCTCTTCGTCACTGTCCACAGGCTCCACCGCTGCCACACGACCATCTCCAGCCTCATCCTCCTGCAGAAAAGGCACTTGGCGTCTCAAGGGCAGGTTGTGCAACATGCAACGATGATCTGGTACACCTTCTTGGGTGAGTAGCAGAGGGATCCACCTGTCAGATGGAGAAACTGGAATCTGGCCTTCAGGAGGCCAAAGGTGAGCTTAATGATCCTCCTTGTTCGCCCATGTGCCTCATTGTAATGTTCCTCTGCCCTTGCCCTGACATTCCTCACTGGGGTCAGTAGCCATGAGAGGTTGGGGTAACCAGAGTCACCAGTAAATATCGAGGGATACCTGTTAGCCAGACACTCACCCTTAGGGCCAAACCCACACCCATATACCATCATCCACTGGGTGGGGACCATGGGCTCACCTATTAGCCACACCCTGTGCCTCTGGAGTTGAGACATCACATATGGAATGCTGCTATTTCTCAAAATAAAGGCATCATGCACAGACCCAGGATACTTTGCATTGACATGGAAGATACACTGGTCCGCCAGACACACTATCTGCACATTCAGAGAGGGAAAGCTCTTTCAATATCTGAACACCTATTCATTTCTCTGGGTGGGACAAAGGCAATATGTGTACCATCAATAGCACCAATGATGTTGGTGATATGTTCCATTGCATAGAAGTCAGCCTTCACTGTGGCCATATCCTCCACCTGGGGGAATGCGATGTAGCTGCGCATGTGTTTCATCAGAGCAGACAACACTCTGGTCAGCACGTTTGAGAACATGGGCTGTGACATCCCTGCTGCCATAGCCACTGTCGCTTGGAAGGACCCACTTGCCAAGAAATGGGGCACTGACAGGACCTGCACAAGAGGGGGGATACTAGTGATGTGGCAGATAGCTGGGATCAGGTCTGGCTCCAATTGTGCACACAGCTCATGGATTGTGGCCCTATCAAGTCTGTAGGTTAGGATAATGTGCCTGTCCTCCATTGTCGCCAGGTCCACCAGGGGTCTGTACATGGGGGTATGTCTCCATCTCCTATTCACCATCACCGGTTAAACTCTAGGGTGAACAACAGTGAGCAGATGGTCATATTCAAATATATCCTCAGATTAATATGCCTTACATTTTTTTACAGAAACAGTATGTGAACTTGTAAGTCCGTTGATGTGCCTATGTCTGCTGTGACGCAGTTAGGTGCCATGGCCTGTTCCCCCCTGAAATAGCGGCCGCCTGACCTGTGAGGAAGGGCAAGTGGAAATGAAGTAATTCCACTGATGTTGTGCGTCATTGCGGGAGGCGGTCGACTTCCACCGTGCAACACATCATTGGTTATCATTGGGGCCTAAGGGTTCCAGGAACCAATGGTGATGTACACCAGTGGTGACGGTACGCACCGTCGCGGACGTGACCACCATTTTATATCTGTTCACTCACTTGCTACCTGACCGTCAACAGGAGAGGACCTACACTGCAAGTGCTGCTGCGACCTGTGTCTGGAAGCGACAATGGCTTGAGTGTCTGGGGAAAAGGCCCCGGCCTTCACTTCGGAGGAGTTGGAGAGACTAGTGGATGGGGTCCTACCACAATACCCTTCACTTTATGGTCCTCCAGACAAACAGGTGAGTATACTGTGACCACGATGCGTGGGGCATGAAAGTATGGAGTGCTGTGTGTGTAAGCCTCGTGTTGGGGGGGGCTGAGGGGTCCTGAGCAGAGAGCTGCATGTTTGGTGGGCAATGTCTGTGCGTAATGGGATGGGAGGGATATGGTGAGCCATGAATGTAACAGTCTGGACAGTATGACTAATACCTTTTCTTATGTATCTTTTTCTGTAGATCAGCGCCCATCAGAAAAAGGGTATTTGGCGTGCCATTGCCAAGGAGGTGCGAACCCTGGGGGTCTTTGACAGGCGTAGTGCCCACTGTCGCAAAGGGTGGGAGGACCTGCACCACTGGGCAAGGAAGATGGCAGAGGCCCAGCTGGGGATGGCCTTCCAATGAGGAAGGGGTGCCCGTCGTACCCTGACCCACCCTGATGTTCCGCTTCCTGGTGGTGGCCTATTCGGAGTTGGATGGGTGATTGAAGGCATCACAGCAGCCACAAGGGTTTGAGGACAGATTTAGAATCATGAAGTTGCGCGCATTGCGGTGTTACCTGGGTGGGGAATGTGGGTCTGTGGGTGCCCCTAGGCCAGGACGAGCATGGCAGGGTAGGTTCCATGATGGGTAGGCTCAGATGCACTCCAACCCCACAAATGCCCGTTGGCATCTACTACTGGGCAGGGTCCTGTGGGTTTCAGGTGTGCTGCTAATGGCATTAGGCATTGTACCCCATGGCCTGGTGACTAGCATTGTAACTGGTATCGCATGGCCTAGTGCATAGGGCTGTTCCCTGTGAGTTGTGTACGCCAACAGTGGTGTTGTTGCTGGCATTGACCAAGTGTATCCTCTCTCTCTTCCCCCCCTTTCTGTTTTGTCACCCTGTCCTTGTGTGCATTAGCATCATCTGGCGGAGGAGCAGAGGCACCGGTGACGAAGGGAGCTGCATGCCACTAGGGCCTGGAGGCCGAATCCACCGACGATGAGGGCACCAGTGGGACTGAGGGTGAGGAGAGCACCACAGCAGAGACAGAAGGGGACAGTTCTGACAGTGAAACCTACACCGGTGGAAGCTGCCTGGCTGTGGCAGACAACTATGTGGCCACCCCAAATACAGATACAGCCGCCACCCTCTGTACCAGCACCGCCCTCCCAGCAGCCCTCAGTGTGTTTCCCGTGCCCGCTCACCCAGGAGGGTGGGCATATCCTTTGCCCCATGCAATTCAGGCCCTGCCCCAGTCAGCCCTGCTGCCCTCAGTGAGCAGGCTATTGAACTCCTGAGATCCATTTCTGTTGGGCAGTCAACCATACTGAATGCCATCCAGGGTCTAGCAGGGCATTTGCAACAAACAAATGCATTCCTGGAGGGTATTCACTCTGGCGTGGCGGCCCAAAAGAGATCATTCCAGGCTCTGGCCAACTCACTGATGGCAGCCATTGTCCCTGTCCCTAGCCTCCACCTCCAACTTCCTCTACCCAGACCCATTCCCCTCAAACCCAGCCTATCCCAAGCACACCTTCAGACCAGCATGCACCCAAATCAACACACAGAAGTGGCTCAGGCAAACACAAGCACCACACTTCATCCCACAGGCACTCACACAAGCTCCATCCAGATGCAGACACACAAACTTCCACTGCCTCCACTGTGTCCTCCTCCTCCTCTAAGTCCACCTCCCTCCCAGTAGCGTCTCCACCCACACCTGCATGCACTACATCCTCATCTACTACCTCCATCACCAGCATGCCTATCACTACATGCCCCTCACTGGCAGTCACCACCCTCACATCCATGCACACATCCCCTGTGTCCTCTCCCACTGTGTCTGTGCCCCCTCCTCCCAAAGTACACATACGCAAGCACTCAGACACCCAACAGCCATCCACCTCACAACAGCATCCAGCCCATGCACCTGCACACAAACACAGCAGACAGACACCTCCTACAACCAACCCCTCTTCCACCACTCCCAAACCTTCACCATCTTCCAGCCCCAGTGTCCCTAAAAGGCTTTTCCTCTCCACCCTTAACTTATTCCCTGCCCCCCTTCACTTTGGGCTAGGATGGGCAGACCCCAGGCCAGCACCTCAGAAACCCAGTCTACGGCCACTGTAGTTTCTGCAGCTACTGCATTTGTGAGAGGCTCCAAGGAGGCATCCGTCAGCACTGCCAATGTGTCTGCACAACTTGCCAAGGGCAAGAAGGGGCCACCAGCTAGCAAAAGCAGGAAGGGAATACCAGCCAGCAAGAGCAAAGAGGCACCACCAACTAGCAAGGGCAAGGAGGCACCACCAGCTAGCAAGGACAGGAAGGGAACAACAGCTGCCAAGGCCAATGCAAAAGAAACAGACGCCACAGGCAGGATGAATCTGGTACCTGGGGATGGAGCAGCATCTGGGCAAACAACACCAGCCATGCACTTCAGCCGTCCGAGGCTGCAAGGGAAGGGCTGGAGCCTCCCACCACCACTGGCAGCACCGCCACCTGCACCACCACCTGAACCACCACCTTCACCTCCATCTGCACCACTGCCATCAGCACCACTGCCAGCAGCAGCAGCCCAGTGGGCAGCCGTCTGAGGCTGCAGTGGAAGAGCTGAATCCTACCTGACCACTTACAGCACCGCCACCTGCAATGCCGCCAGCACCCCCACGTGCACCACCAACTGCACCGCCACCTGCACCACTGCCAGCAGCACCACTGGTAGCAGCACCACTGCCAGCAGCAGCAACCCCAGTGGGCAGCCGTCCAAGGCTGCAAAGGAAGGGCTAGAGCCTCCCCCCACCACTAACAGCACCGCTGCCAGCCCCGCAACTGCCACCTCTGAGCAGCCGTCAATGCCAGCGAGCAGTGTGTAGTCGTGACTGAATGGGCAGTAGTTCATCCTGGCCCCTAAAACAACTGTAGGTGTGACACCCAGATGAGAGACTGTGACCTTGCACCATCCAGGATCTGCATCACAGGGCACAAAGCCCCCTCCAGCACCAGAGGAAGAAGGCATCCACTCATCCCCCCTTGCCAGGATGAAGCACACTGGGCACAAAGCCCCCTCCAGAACCAGTGGAAGAAGGCATCCACTCACCCCCTCCTTGCCAGGATGAAGCACACTGTGCGCAAAGCCCCCTCCAGAACCAGTGGAAGAAGGAATCCACTCACCCCCTCCTTGCCAGTATCTTCGACCTGATGCCCCAGCAGTGTTCTCTCCATATTGAGGCAGGAGTCAAGTGTGGCCTTTGCCTATGTGTTATGGGCCTGTGGGCCACGGACATTTTGGACTGGGCAGTGTCCCTCCATTTGTATATATTGTAGATTCTGTTTTGTGCTTTAAGGACGTATTATCTAAATTTTTATTATTACTCTGGCTTTACTCACATCCTTTTGTCCTTGCGTTATTCCTGAGTGTTATGGGGTGGATATGTAATGTTGTTCCATCTGTTTGTGTGTATGGTGTTTGGGGGTGTTGCATGTTGCGTGTGTGTCTCTCTCTTTTTCCTCCCCCCTCCCTTGTGTGCTAGGTGTGGTGCTCACTGTGGTCGTCTTCGCCGCCGTTCGAGTTCCTGGTGTAGGAGGAGGTAGACCAGCATGGGAAATATGTGCAACTTGGGCTCCATGGCATCATGGTTCTTCCTTGATGGTCGAGAGGTGAGTAATTTCCCTTCTGTGTACTGTTTCCACTGTGCTTCTGATAGCATTGATACTGCCCTGGAAAAGGTGGCGGTTTGGCCTCTCATAATACAGTGGGCAGTACATTGTATTCTGTCTGGCTGTTGGCGGTTTCCTCTGCGGTGCTTATTGCTACCGCCGTGGCAGTCGGTATGTTAAAGTGGCTGTCTGTGTTGGCAGTTTCCACTGTGGTAAAAATGCTATTTTTTTACAGCTGGCCTGTTGGCAGTATTGCCGCCGCTTTATCACCGTCCGCCAGGGTTGTAATGAGGGCCTATGTTTGGGGCGGTCCCTTGGGCAAGGGTCACCCTTACAGGGATAAGTATTTTTTAAATTACTTTTAGCCATTTTCTGGAAGCCAATCTGTCCCCAGGGTGGCAGAAAACCCACTAGAGGCAGATTTTTTTTTTTAGATTATGTTTGTGGGTGGCCCCTTGGGCAAGGGTTAACTCTACGGGGATGAATATTTTTATAATTGCTTTTGCCTGTTTTCTGCCCCCTCTAAGGGCAGATTGGCCCTATATTGAGGCCCATTTGCTCCCACGGAGGAAGAAAAACCCACTAGAGCCAGGAATTTTTTTAATATTTATGTTTGGTGGCAGCTCATTGGGCTGTGGGGGATAAAAGTTTTTAACTTACTTTTGGCCATTTTTCTTTCTCCCTTGGTGGCAGATTGGCCATATTTTTAGGCCCATCTGCTCCCAAGTAGGACAGAAAACCACAACTCACCGGGGGAAGTTCTTGTGTGCATCTGGAATTCAGTGTGTGTGACTAGCGTTTGGCTGGTGATGTGTGTGGACTGGCATTGGGGTAGTGACAGAGGCCCATATTTATACTTTTTGGCGCAAAACTGCGCCAGCGCAGTTTTTACATAAAAAATATTACCACCAGCTAATGCCATTTCGGTGCGCCGTGCAGGCGTCAAATTTATACTTTGACGCACAGCGCAAACCACAGGTGTAAGTCATTTTCTTTTACGCACACCACAGCGTCAAGTCGTAAAGCAAAACGACGTTAACGCGGTGGAAATGACTGTGGGTCAATTTACGACACCGCAAACCGGATATGCAGCGTTTTTTGATGCAATAGTGTCAAAATTCCCCGCAAACACAGCCATTTCAGCATAGGAGAGCCAAAATGGATCCCAGATGCCTGTACAGACCCCAGGGTGATGACAACAGCCCAGGAACCAGCCGGGAGGACCCACACAAGACTCACAACAGTTTGAAGAAGAAAAGAAAGTGTTGCTTTAGTGCATAGGAACAGGAAATTCTGGTTAAAGACGTGACGGAACACCAGCACCAACTGTTTGTCACCTCAAAGTTGCCAATCAGTAGGAGAGAGGCAATATGGCAACAAATTGTTGACAAGATTAACAGTGTGGCAGAAGTACGCAGAACAGTCATCGAGTGCAAGAAACGCTGGCATGACTGCAAGCGCAGGACAAAGGAAAAGATGGCCCGGAACAGGAAGGCAGCACTGCAGACTGGAGGTGGGAGTCCAGCACACCAGGAGACCCTGGACCACATGGAGGAGATGGTCGCAGCCGTCATCCATGAGGAGATCTTCATAGGAATTCAAGGACAGGACAGCGCAGACTACAAGGAGACAACGCACACGCAGGGTAAGTCGCATGGGGAATTAAAATGCACTAAAGTCAACTGTAAGCAGAGGGGGATACCGACCACAAAATGCATGGAAGCCATGATATACATGAAGTGGCATGGGTAAAGGGGTATGGCATGGGGGCATGGCCTGTACAGAGAGAAGCTGGGGCACACCATAACACAACACCAACAACAGTCCCATGGGGGTATGCTGCCATGCCAACAATGTAGCAAAGGTAAAGCCACGCCAGGAGGGAAGGGCACAACGTCAAACTGACATCCCGTCACATGTCAGCCACTATATCCCCCTACATTAACTAGGGACCAATTAACAACCTCTAGCCATACTGACAACTGGAATGTAACAGTGACAACAGTTGCCACTACCACCTCCGCTCTGTGTGCAGCTCAAGTAGCCAATGGCAGTAACGTCCCCATGGATCATACACACCTAAATTAGTGGGTTGAGGATGACAACTTTAACAATCCCCTGAAACAAGACAAATGTTCCAGTCCTGTCAATTGGGAATGCCCATAGTTGCCGCAAACATCAGCCAATGTCATCAACATTAGGAGCTACACAGCACTAAGGTCACACCCATGCTGCATATGCCACTGTCCATCCTGTGCTTGGGTCACAATACAACATCCCAAATGTCATACTGCTCAGACAACAGCATTGAGGGGGAAGACACATGTAACTGGTCACTGAAATACACCTGCACAGTCAGAGGAGGAAATAGGACACTGCTACGACTATCAGGGCAATCCAATCTCCGCACATTCCCCCACATCAGCTGTACACATTACCAATGCTAACATCCATATCGTGCCATAACAATGCAATGCATAGGATACGCTACATTTCAACTACATATAAGTGGATGTGAAAGATCAGAGACTGGGGCAGGTCTGTTAAGTGTGCTGATAGTACCATCAGAGCACCCATAGCCAGTGAAAGGCCTCGCCATTAGAATGGATGTAAACGGAGGGTTGAGTAGGACAAGAAGGTGGCAATTCACTATTTGGCCTAAAACAATACTAGAGGAGATGATGCCGACAAGTAAAATAACTTACCACAATACATGTGACATGCAGGTGGGCCATAGGCCTGGGAGAATGCCCATCTGAAAAACTGGAGGAATGAATAGGAAACAAGATCACAATGTGAAATCATCACAAGGCAGGCATGTCACATCACTAATGCCACAACACAGACACACTAATTGTACCCTATTTCATTGCAGAGGATGATGGATCTCCTGCGAATATGCCTGTCCAGAACTACCCTGATGACAAGGATGACGAACTGACAAACATCAGCCACCAGACCATCCAAGATGTCCTTGGAACCCTCCAGACCCCACCTTCTGTCACAAGGAGGAGCTCAGAACAAGCAGCCATCACAGAGGACCCACCCACAACACCAATTGTAAGACCTGCCAGCTCCAATACAGCTGAGGACTCAGATGACACAGGCACCAGCTTTGAGAGAACTGTAGTCGGAGTACAGCGGGAGCTGGCCAAGGAGGTGCGGATGGGGATGCAAAATATGGCAGCCAGCCTAGAGGGGGTGCGTTCGTACATGATGTCATCTGCAGATCAGGCAGCAGCCATGCAAGCGCTAACATCCATCCTGCAAGGACTACAAAAAACTGTAAAATAATTCACCACTGCAGTAAGGGAGTTGCCACAACACCTCGCACCCCAAACCTACCACTGCATGCACAAATGCAATCATGACCCCCTCAGGGCCGACCTGGCTGCCTACCATTGTGATGTGGCTGCTATTCTTAAGAACCAGCAGATCCTACTTGCAGCAGTACTGCCCTTAAGATCTTCACAGGTAGCAGCGACCGGGATGTCTGACTCCACGTCTTCTAACACTGAGGTGTGTGTTGCCCCTTCACAACCACTACCACCAAGGACAGAGGAGGCAACACACACATCAGAAGATGAAGACGTGGAACAGATCACCTTCACACGGAAAAGTACCCGGAAGCAGTAGTCCCTGCCACATGGCCAACTATTACCAAGGTCTAGCACTTTGTAACATGCCAGTCTTACAACAACTGTACTCAATGACTGTTTTGCAAACCACTGTATATCTTTGCAGCCTGCCCAGTGCTTGTCTCTCACTTACTCATTGGGAAATCCTGTCCCTCTGCACTGTCTGACACATCACCCAAGCATGTCAAATGCATTTTCCTTTACCACTTGTGTAGGATCACAATGGAAGATGTCACTATAATGGACTCACAATCATGGACAATGTACATATAGCACTACAGCCCTTTTCAATAAGTAGCACTTACACAACCACTTTGTCTCTGTGTAATGTGACACATCAACCGTGCAGTAGATCACTGAATTGTGCCTCCTGTCAAATTACATAGCTTGTCAATACAACTGTCCTGAAATTCTGTAGTCTGATAACTGTGCACAGTGGCCTGGATTGCACCATACTCTACCCTTCCTGAGGGTAATATCTGATAAAAAGAGAAACCATACACCATAATTCTGTGTTGGACAGAATAATGCTTCCTCAAGGGATATCTAAGACACCAATTAGTGGCAGCAAAATGTTGCCACCATGCAATACTAACATATATAACAGTGCCCACAAATCTAAGCAAACAGTCAACAAACTGCATGAATGAAGGTGTCTGAGTTTACATCGAAATAAGTAATCATGCTGAACAGTGTCACAAATGATGTCTGTGAGTCATGAACACGATACTACAAGAGTGCTTACGACCACTCAGCTAATAAGGGTTTCTTTGAACATCACACTGCAGTCAGACATAACACAGTGTCCCCAATACCAAATCTGGAAGCACTGTTTGTGACTTTGAAAACACACGTAATGAAAAAAAGACGTTGGGATCCATAGTAACTGTGATTGGTGGTTGCAATGAATGTTGGAATCTTTGCAAGGTATCTTTGGGGTGGCTGCCAATCTTACAGCTCAGTTGGGATTTGTTCGTAGCATAGGACACAACTGTAATAGAACAGAATTCATGTACACTTATGCCAAGGCCCTGATCAACAAGCATTTTACACATACTGTAAAGGGTTCACTACATATTTATTAAACGGTAATAACAGAAGAGGAAACTCGGGGAAAAGTCTTACCTACCCTAATCTACCCTAACTACTCATTACCCACAACTGTCCCTCACTAACCTAACCTAAACTTACTTATCACAAGTAACAAAACGTTCTAAACATCAACCCCCCACCCACCTTATGAGACGGGACACATGGAGGACAACAGATACTAACCTAAACCCATACGATCCTATCCTAAACAAATTTATATATTTTTATATTTTTTTAAAATAAATTTTCTATATATATTTTTTCTAAACACACAAGAACCCCAACATAGCCCGACACCCACCCACACACTCAAAAAGTAAAAAATTGAAATAATCAGGACCCCCCACCCACTAACACTAACTAAACTAACAGCCTATACTAACCTAACACTAAGCCCACTAAGTATAAGATTAAGGAAAGAGGAGAGAGGGGAGGGAATCATGTCCAGCAACAAAGTCTAGAGGTTGGCCCTCCGGAGGGTCTGCTTAATGGACCGCACATGCCTGTTGATATGGCGAACATCCCGCCACAAGTGACTCATTTTCCGGAGGACACGGTCCATTTTGCGCTGCATGTCCCCAAAAGCAGCAGGGTACCAGCTGAGGAAGTGTGTGGCCGTGTATTGTCAATGCCTGTGGGCTGGCCTGAAGGTGGTCCACTGCTAGGGCCTGGAGCACTTGCAGATGTTGTTGGGACAACGGTCCCAGCTGTGGGTGGTGCCACCCGGGCGGGTAGTGGTGGTTCTGCTGGTGGTGGCTGTGGTGGGCAAAGTAGGGCCACCCTGTTGGAAAGCCCTCCAGGCTCCAGAGGCATGTTCGGTCCTGTATCTTCGGGCCATCCTTCTGTATCCCAACTCTACCAGCAGGATATGCTGGTAACGCATTGCCGGCCTCTGGAATTCAAGGACCTGGATGGGTGTCATATTAGCAGCTGTGAAGACAAAGGAAAAAAATTACATTAGGAACTGCATTGTGTGAAATGGCACAAGAAGTAAATCAGACAGTACATCTACTGTACTTGTAACAGCTCCTATCATCATACAGATCATTGAATGTCCCTGAGGAAGTACATGGCAGGCCAGCCTACAAAGATCGTATCACACATAGCACATCCAAACCCTACAAGATGGGTAACAACTGGCATGATTTTGGCATCAGAGTTCTGCCAGTTGTCAGCTAACAATCATGCTGCACATCCTCCGCTAATGCCAGGGCTACAAATGTCAGTGTACGGGATGGAAATCTAGGGCCACATGATCTGCAAGTTGTAAATGGACTTGCTAGTACAGTACTCATGTGCTGTATCTGAGTGTGTATACTAGGTTCCGACCAAAGATTCACTGATTTACATGTCTGTGTAACATACTTGTATCATCACTCCTAGGTACACTATTCACAAACCCATGCCTGTGTTTGAGGATGGGGGGTGGAGAAACAACTAACAATTTCAAACAACATGGACACCCAGGAAGCTTAGGAAAGCTTGGCATGTGTTTGGCTTAACACACACACCACAGGTAAGGTGTATCTACAAATAGGAGACAGCAAACCCTTGACCGATCCCAGCGCCACACATGTCTTGCAATGCAGACCTTTGTCCACATCATATACTTCCAGTAAGCCATGACTTACAACAAACACAGAGTTGCAAGAACACCCCTGGCCAGGATTTACATGCACACCTAGGCCATTGCACTCCAGTGCCACATACTTGTAGCACTACATGTGGAGCTACATGCTGCTAGGAAGTTCAACCTACAGTTTCATAAGTACATTAGTGAATAGGGAAGCAGAAGTCTGTGGGTAAGCACTTTGCAGCCCCATTCTGGGAGAATGTGGGTCTGACAGGCAGACTAAATTTGAGATTAGGTCCAGTACGACCCTTGTTGATACAAGTGTTATCCACATGACTCACCCCAATTCACATTGTGGGGCCTACAGAAATGACCTAAAATCCCTAGATAAGACAATAGGATAAGCATTGGCAAACTCCAAAATGCTGAGATAATGAAATCCCACTTATGGAACAAGACAAATGATGGGCCTGCGCATCACACCTTGCTATGTGTTCAACACACAGGAGTCCATCACACATCACCAGCAAACACAACACATAATAGACATATCAACACTTACTGGAGTTGCCGGGGTCCTTGAATGAAGCCACCTCGCCCACACTGTAGGGTGCGGGTCCACCTGTAAGGCATGGAAGGAAGAAATGTGCTCAAAATCTGTGCACTGACCAACAATTCCAAAGACAAAAACTATGTGTAAGATTACATAAGTAAGTAAAGCCACTCAGACATGATGGTACTGCATCGATTTAGCACAGCTAACATGTACATAGCATGGGTCTCCTGTGACATTTACACACATATCTGCACACATGCAGTGGCCCTAACTATCATGTGGTGGCAAACATGCTCCTTCATTAGCGAGCAGACATAATAATGGAGTGCATTAGTCTCATCATGTGCATCCAATAGAGACATCCAAAGCCTGTTTCCTTGAGGCGAGCTTTACCAGTCGAACAGCCATTGTGGCCATGACAAATGTATGACACATAGGTACAATGTTACAATAGGTACAATGTAACAGTTACTTCATTTGATGTGGCCCAGCTATGATGAGTTGCACCACCCATAGAGATATGAACCCACGTGCATACCTTTGGCCTGCCATCCCTAAACGAAAGGTGGGACACCAAACACCAAATACCAGTGTAAGATGTTAGCTGAGGGCACCTTGCACTTTTTCCCTATGTTTCCAAATCCAGATCTGCCATGTATCCAAAATGATCAAGGACCACAATAATCCCTAACATTCACAAAACTTTTGTGAACGTTTTCCTTACACACTCACCAGACACACATGAGACATATGTGTGGGCCACATTGCTATCATCAATTAACGTGAAGCCTACACTCAATCAATCAATCAATAGTTTATTCGGTCCAAATTTAGGCCATTTTTAAAAGTAAACATACCTACATAGAAATAAAAACCATAAACCAATGTATAGTAAAAGAAAGGATAAAAAGGGGTCGTATAGCTAAAATATTTCCATAAATAGTTGTAAAAAGAAGAATACTCAGTGTGGTCTCCGGATCTTGCCCTGTACATAATGCTGGACACTAAAATAATACTAATCAATTATTAAAAAGATAAAAACTGTTCTAGAACCAATCTAATCGATTATTAAAAAGATAAAAACTGTTCTAAGACCAATCACTATATAAAATCAGACATTAAAACTCCAGAAAATAGCACAGATTAAAAAAAAAAGAAAGTTAAGAGGTCGGGCCATAAGGAATGGTACCCATGATTGGTCAGTTCTATTAAATAGATTGGTCAGAATAGGATATAACTTAGCATTTATAAAATTATATAGTTGTGGTAACCCACTAAACAGCATACTCGGGGATACAATCTAATATCCATGATAGGTCTCGGTTTTCGTTAGAGTCCCAGACTAATATGATCGAATGCTGGTTTACTGGCTGCTAGACCGCTCTTCAACTGATGGATTGGGATCTGAAATAATCTTGCTGCGAATTTTCCATGCTGCTGCCAAATATTTGGAAACAGAGCACACTGTCAGTATGGAAGTATCATATTTACATATTCTGAGTACACTATTGCGAGATGGCGAGGGCAGTGTTCTGCACAGAGGGGTAATCCACTTCCCTCGAGGACATTTATACAGAGGGCAAAAAAATAGAACGTGTTCATAAGTTTCCTTACATAGGTGACAGTTTATACATTTGTCCGATGGAGAACTGTTGGTCGACCAGCCGGCCGTGAAACTGTTGACTGCCAATGTTCCGTACCTAAGTTGGAGTAATAAGGAGCGAGCGTGGGCTGGTATAGGGAGGTCCAGGAAGCTTTCAGACAGAGGAACATGCTTTACCAGCAGGAACTCTGCTGTCAGCCGACCTGAACTATTTGAGCCGAGGGATTCCTCATAGATCTTTTCCCAATAGTGGTCTTTGATCAGGCGTTTAGCATTGCCAGGAATCATCTCGGGATTCTCCCAATAATGGGATGGACTCAGTTTGGTCCATGCTGCTTTAATCTCCCTAAGCCACCGTACTTTTTCCCATCCATGACGAGGTGGCAGTAGTTCTTTAACTGCTGCCCTGTAGGGTTCGAGTTCATCCGTTTTCCAAAGCCTACACTCATTTTCTACATCATGTAGTGTTTCTAAAGTCAGTCTAGCTGTTGCATCAACAAAGGTCGGTAATATTTTGGAAAATCTATACCCCACTGGCAAATGTGACCTATATAGATATGATTGGTTCCTAATTTGTGTTGCTGTCTGACACAAAGGCGGCACCAACTTACATTAAGCAAAAGTATTCAGTAAGTTTGCAGAGCACTTGCTTCCTGACAGCTAGCAATTGTGGTCCTTCACATAGTCCATCAATGACTCTGTATGGTTCCAAAGCATTCCACACACTCAACAACATAGCCGGCAGATATTGTACAAATCATCTTATGTCACCACAGAGCTTTTAATCATGCACATTTACATGATTTGTTCTCACCAACAGGGCCACCAATCACTATTCCCAGGTGTTCCAGCAGATCTTGCTCCCTGGAGATGAGGTCAGCCCAGCGGTGCTTCAGCTGGTGGTCATTCCTCTGGCTCCGATATACGCACTGCAAGTGATGCAGGACCTTTATCCACCGGATTCGACGTGCCTCGGTGTGATAACCCTATATCACCCGTTCCCCCTGCCTCAATCATAAGTGGGAGGAAATAGCACACCAGCCATATAAACCACCCAAGCTCCTCCTCACCCATCTTACCAAGACATGGCCTACCCAACATCTTAGCACCGAAAAAGGGGAATAGGGGGTAAAGAAGAACAAAGAAGAAAAGGGGGAAAGTAGAATTTCAAAAAAGTAAACTTAACAAATAAAAGAGCCCAACTATCCCCAAACTAACACTACCCACAACAGACTCCCACAAACAACAAAGACAATACAATACTGGACAACAGTACACAATAAACACTCAGACAGTATTCAACAACAATTTTAGATAACAAACTAACAAGTAATGGAGCACACAGGAGAAAAGCACAATTTCACTGGACAAAACTCAGAACACAGCCACACAGTCTAGAAGAATCACAGACTGCAAAGTGAAAGTGAAAGTACCCCCACTGTACATAATCCGTAAACAGGATATCCTATTACATCACTTCCTGCATAAAATGGCCGCCGTTTTTATCGTTATGTGTCATAATTTTTGACGCATACAGTATGTGCGTAATTGTTTTTGACGCACAGGAGAAAAAATTAGCCCGCATCCATATATTTGGAAATAGGCTTAACACTTAACCAATTTTAAGGGCATAATGCGTCATTTTTCGTACATGAGCGTAATTTTTTGACACTTGTGTATCATTTTCTGATGTGGATGCGTCAACATTTCAGGGTTTGGGTCATTTTTCCATTTTAATGTAATGTTACATTGTGACACAACTGAGATAGGCTGATTGCACCCACTTTGGTGTTGACGGTGTATGCTCACATGTGAGACATCATACTGCTGGGGACCATGATCCACTACTTCCTTAACAGGATTCTCACGATTGGCTGACGCACCAGATGGCCATATGTGTTACCTACATATATGTATTGCACAAATTGGGCATGTTTGGCATCAGGAGAGGATAGCAAGGTGGCGCACATAAGTACAATACCTCAATGCCTATGGCTCACTGTGTCTGCATTGGCTACTAATGTAATTGTCGACCCAGTGTGTGTGCATCACAAGATGCATTAGTGAAAATATGCTTGTATGAATGTGAAGTCAATGTGCCCATACATTAGATGCAAGTCTGTGTGGAAATGAGAGAGGACATTTGCTAGTCATACATGTAGCAACATCTGTTGTATGCACTTCCAAGATTGTGGGTAACGTAGACACTACAAATGACAAAGCATGCACCGGATATATGGCAAACGCTTGTTCGTGTCACTGGTCCACAAGTTGCCCATCCCATGTCCTAGAAATTTGATAACTGCTTCCTAGGCACTTGTTGGTGAAACCACTGTGAATCTGGCACATGAACAGACTAAGTGGGTACCATGTTATTGGCACAGACAGCCAAAGGTGACCCCCAACTGTTATATCACACCACAGTTGTGGTCATATGACTGAGCCACAACTCTTCAGTGGCAGTGGTGGACCAGCAGACGAGGCAGCACATGGCCACATATTTCCAGTGATCAATTGCACAGAGGTGTCTGGTTCATGTGTGTGGTCCAATGTTGATCCTGTATATTTTTAGGGGTGTATGGTGTCACAGTTACGTCCAGGTCTCATCATGAGTCAGTGGCGGTTATTCCTGTATCTACTGAGTAACCTTCGGAGATCAATGTGAGTAAAGTCGATGAGGACATGAGAACCTACATGGGGATGGTCCCACCCTGTCACTGCAGACGTGTTATGAGACTGTCAACAGGGCAACCTTGGTGTGCTGAGTGAGATCATATCTCATGAGTCGTGTTCCGGCAGGTGTCATTACAACATTTGTGCACAGGATGGCCTGTAAAGTTCCCTTCTGCATCTGGGAACATCATAGCCTCTGTGTTGATTAATCTTGCAGCTATTCACCATACACAGCCCACCAATATGTTGTGAGCAATGTGATTCAGCGTGTGAACTGTCAGGGTCCTAACATGTGTGGACTTTTCATGCACATTATCAGAGGTAGCTGGTTCTGTTGGAGGCACCATACCCAATCCCTGCATACGGCCATGGTACACTGTCACACTTTGTCGTTTATGCATACATGAGACCTAGACAAGGGATAGGCCATGATTTTGGTATTCAAAGACAATTTTACTAATATGCTACAATTAAAAAGCAGATGATGCTATACAATGTATTTGGGTATGCATTGAGGAAGCACATGACAAAATACCCCCTGAGGAAGGTGAGGTTTGGTAACGCAAGTGTGGTACATATGTAGCCACAAGGAACCTTTAGGGTAACGCACAGAAAGGTGCCAGTCAGGCTGAAAGGATGCAGGGTCAATCAGGATCCAGCAATTTCACAAGGTACATACTGAGTGGTCTGACTAAAACTGGTCGGAGGAAGAACAAGACAGCTGACATGGAAAACTGTGTTTGTCCTGTGTGTTTTAAAGGTGACACATAAACCCAAAGGCTGTGTTACATGACTTAATTACTAGCAATGCTTAACAGTGTATTTGACAAAATGACACCTTCTATGCTGTTCCAATCATCTGCAGGGGCAGTGCATGTTCAAATGGGTGGTGTGCATGGAGGTTATCACTGGTGTGTGCTGCATCAGTTTCTCACAAGCCCTGTAGGTGAGATTCGAGTTCAAATGGCCAACAGTACCTTTCACACGGGAAGCAATCTACAGGTGATAACAGGGCTTAGAAACTACAAGCCAGTGTATTAATTGACCTGAAGTCCATGCAGTCAGATGTACTATGACAATGGCATAACATAGGAAAGGGTGTAGCACACTGGATTACTATTGTTAGTCTGTGTGTGTAGAGGAGGGAATATCAGGGTACACATATTACCATTCCAGGGACCTCTTCAGGCAGGTGGGTTGAGACCTGGAGCATGGGTGTGTCAGGAGTTAGGAAATGGGCTGACATGTACATGGAATGTCATGTGCGCAATGCTTGACATAGGTATGACACTTGTGCTGTCTATGTTCTGCTTCTAGGGAACTCTAGTCACAGATAGTCCTTGCAAAGATAGGTGCTGTATGACTTACTGCTGTGAAGGGCCTGGTCATACATTCCTGTTACCAATGCAATTGCACATCCACTGCCTCATGTATGAGGCTTTTTTTTCCCTTATTGACTGATGGTGTCTTAGTTGTGTGCCATATGCTGTGATGAACCATGTTGCCAACATGTATGTGTGAAATAGGTGTGGTCCACTGCTATTGCCCTTCAAAGGTGAAATGTACAGGATATATGACATTTACAGTGTGTGTGTATGTGACTGTTGTATGATATGCATCACAATTACTCAGGAAATGTCTGTGTCCTGATCGGTATATCAGCAATGCTCCATGAGGCTACACTCTTATTCTGATAGTTAGATATAAAGGTGAGCACAAATGATTAGCCATACCATGATATGGTGAATATTATCGGTGTTTATTTACATTAGTTAATACAGTGGTGAAGGTGAGTTGTTTTAAAAGAAATTGTTCACAATATGTTGGTGCCTATGCAATCCAGCAGCTGTGTTTTGTTGTTCCTCCTCATGTTGCAGGCCAGCATCTTCATCTTCCTCCTCTTCAGGCATGTGTGGCTCTGGTTCTAAGAGGGGAATGTTCCTTCGTATGCAAATGTTGTGCAGGATGGCACATGTTAGAATGATCTTACAGACCATTTCTGGGGAATATAGGAGGCTGCCACCAGTGATGTCGAGGCACCTGAATCTCGACTTAAGGATGCCGAAGGTCCTCTTCACTATGCTGCGTGTCCTCCTATGTGCGTCATTGTAGGCACGCTCTGCTGCAGTGCTTGGGTTGCCAAATGGTGTCATAATCCATGGCTGGATCCCATACCCCTGATCAGCTGAAAAAGAAAATGAATGGGATCATGTTGATGTAGCTTGCCCCATTGATATCACCTTGCATGGCATTGTCTTGTGTTGTCTGTGACTCTTTTGTGTTATTGTGTTCCTTCCTAGGCTTGTAGGATGTTACATCTGCATTGGGTTGTTTCCTTGGCTGAACAAGTGTTTGCCTGCTGACTGGTTGTCAGCAATATGTTTGGGTATTTGCAGTACAGTGTGCACTCCCTAGCATTGTGACTTGTGATGCAGGTGTCCGTCTGTCTTCACTGGGGGTGAGATGATAGTTCCATACACAGATTCATTTTGACAGTGGTGGTAACACTTTAGCATCTATGTACCCTGGACATCCCATACCTTTCGACTTATGCAATGGATTAATTTAACCCCTTCGCTGCCAGGCCTTTTCCCCCTCCTGTGCCAGGCCTTTTTTTGCCTATTTGGGGCAGTTCGCGCTTAGGCCCTCATAACCTTTTGTCCACATAAGCTAACCAAGCCAAATTTGCGTCCTTTTTTTCCAACATCCTAGGGATTCTAGAGGTACCCAGACTTTGTGGGTTCCCATGAAGGAGGCCAAGAAATTGGCCAAAATACAGTGAAAATTTCGTTTTTTTTTAAAAAAATGGAAAAAGTGGATGCAGAAGAAGGCTTGTGGTTTTTCACCTGAAAATGGCATCAACAAAGGGTTTGCGGTGCTAAACTCAGCAGCTTCCCAGCTTTCAGGAACAGGCAGACTTGAATCAGAAAACCCAATTTTTCAACACAATTTTGGCATTTTACTGGGGCATACCCCATTTGTGCAATTTTTTGTGCTTTCAGCCTCCTTCCAGTCAGTGACAGGAATGGTCATGAAACCAATGCTGGATCCCAGAAACCTAAACATTTCTGAAAAGTAGACAAAATTCTGAATTCAGCAAGGGGTCATTTGTGTAGATCCTACAAGGGTTTCCTACAGAAAATAACAGCTGAAAAAGAAAAATATTGAAATTGAGGTGAAAAAACCATCAATTTTTCTCTACGTTTTACTCTGTAACTTTTCCCTGCAATGTCAGATTATCGAAAGCAATATACCGTTACGTCTGCTGGACTCCTCTGGTTGCGGGGATATATAGGGTTTGTAGGTTCATCAAGAACCCGAGGAACCCAGAGCCAATAAATGAGCTGCACCCTGCAGTGCGTTTTCATTCTATACCGGGTATACAGCAATTCATTTGCTGAAATATAAGGAGTAAAAAATTGCTATCAAGAAAACCTTTGCATTTCCAAAAAGGGCACAAGATAAGGTGTTGAGGAGCAGTGGTTATTTGCACATCTCTGAATTACGGGGTGACCATAGTAGCACGTGAATTACAGGGAATTTCTCAAATAGATGTATTTTTTACACACACTCCTATATTTGGAAGGAAACAATGTAGAGAAAGACAAGGGGCAATAGTACTTGTTTTGCTAATCTATGTTCCCCCAAGTCTCCCGATAAAAATGGTACCTCACTTGTGTGGGTAGGCCTAGCACCCGCGACAGGATATGCCCCAAAACACAACGTGGACACATCACAGAAAACAGAGCTGTTTTTAGCAAAGTGACTACCTGTAGATTTTGGCCTCTAGCTCAGCCGCCACCTAGGGAAACCTACCAAACCTGTGCATTTCTAAAAACTAGAGACCTAGGGGAATCCAAGGAGGGGTGACTTGTGTGGCTCGGACCAGGTTCTGTTACCCAGAATCCTTTGCAAACCTCAAAATTTGGCTAAAAAAACACATGTTCCTCACATTTCTGTGGCAGAAAGTTCTGGAATCTGAGAGGAGCCACAAATTTCCTTCCACCCAGCGTTCCCCCACGTCTCCCGATAAAAATGATACCTCACTTGTGTGGGTAGGCCTAGCACTCGCGACAGGATATGCCCCAAAACACAACGTGGACACATCACAGAAAACAGAGCTGTTTTTAGCAAAGTGACTACCTGTAGATTTTGGCCTCTAGCTCAGCCGCCACCTAGGGAAACCTACCAAACCTGTGCATTTCTGAAAACTAGAGACCTAGGGGAATCCAAGGAGGGGTGACTTGTGTGGCTCGGACCAGGTTCTGTTACCCAGAATCCTTTGCAAACCTCAAAATTTGGCTAAAAAAACACATGTTCCTCACATTTCTGTGGCAGAAAGTTCTGGAATCTGAGAGGAGCCACAAATTTCCTTCCACCCAGCGTTCCCCCACGTCTCCCGATAAAAATGATACCTCACTTGTGTGGGTAGGCCTAGCGCCCGCGACAGGATATGCCCCAAAACACAACGTGGACATATCACAGAAAACAGAGCTGTTTTTAGCAAAGTGACTACCTGTAGATTTTGGCCTCTAGCTCAGCCGCCACCTAGGGAAACCTACCAAACCTGTGCATTTCTGAAAACTAGAGCCCTAAGGGAATCCAAGGAGGGGTGACTTGCGGGGCTCGGACCAGGTTCTGTTACCCAGAATCCTTTGCAAACCTCAAAATTTGGCTAAAAAAACACATGTTCCTCACATTTCTGTGGCAGAAAGTTCTGGAATCTGAGAGGAGCCACAAATTTCCTTCCACCCAGCGTTCCCCCACGTCTCCCGATAAAAATGATACCTCACTTGTGTGGGTAGGCCTAGCGCCCGCGACAGGATATGCCCCAAAACACAACGTGGACATATCACAGAAAACAGAGCTGTTTTTAGCAAAGGGACTACCTGTAGATTTTGGCCTCTAGCTCAGCCGCCACCTAGGGAAACCTACCAAACCTGTGCATTTCTGAAAACTAGAGACCTAGGGGAATCCAAGGAGGGGTGACTTGCGGGGCACGGACCAGGTTCTGTTACCCAGAATCCTTTGCAAATCTCAAAATTTGGCTAAAAAAACACATGTTCCTCACATTTCTGTGGCAGAAAGTTCTGGAATCTGAGAGGAGCCACAAATTTCCTTCCACCCAGCGTTCCCCCACGTCTCCCGATAAAAATGATACCTCACTTGTGTGGGTAGGCCTAGCGCCCGCGACAGGATATGCCCCAAAACACAACGTGGACATATCACAGAAAACAGAGCTGTTTTTAGCAAAGTGACTACCTGGAGATTTTGGCCTCTAGCTCAGCCGCCACCTAGGGAAACCTACCAAACCTGTACATTTCTGAAACCTAGAGACCTAGGGGAATCCAAGGAGGGGTGACTTGTGTGGCTCGGACCAGGTTCTGTTACCCAGAATCCTTTGCAAACCTCAAAATTTGGCTGAAAAAACACATGTTACTCACATTTCTGTGGCAGAAAGTTCTGGAATCTGAGAGGAGCCACAAATTTCCTTCTACCCAGCGTTCCCCCAAGTCTCCCGATAAAAATGATACCTCACTTTCGTGGGTAGGCCTAGCGCCGGCGACAGGAAACACCCCAAAGCGCAACGTGGACACATCCTAAATTTTGGAAAAAAACAGAGGTGTTTTTTGCGAAGTGCCTACCTGTAGATTTTGGCCTCTAGCTCAGCCGGCACCTAGGGAAACCTACCAAACCTGTGCATTTCTGAAAACTAGAGACCTAGGGGAATCCAAGGAGGGGTGACTTGCGGGGCTCGGACCAGTGTCTGTTACCCAGAATCCTTTGCAAACCTCAAAATTTGGCTAAAAAAACACATGTCCCTCACATTTCTGTGGCAGAAAGTTCTGGAATCTGAGAGGAGCTACAAATTTCTTTCCACCCAGCGTTCCCCCAAGTCTCCCGATAAAAATGATACCTCACTTGCGTGGGTAGGCCTAGCGCCGGCGACAGGAAACACCCCAAAGCGCAACGTGGACACATCCTAAATTTTGGAAAAAAACAGAGGTGTTTTTTGCGAAGTGCCTACCTGTAGATTTTGGCCTCTAGCTCAGCCGGCACCTAGGGAAACCTACCAAACCTGTGCATTTCTGAAAACTAGAGACCTAGGGGAATCCAAGGAGGGGTGACTTGCGGGGCTCGGACCAGGTTCTGTTACCCAGAATCCTTTGCAAACCTCAAAATTTGGCTAAAAATACACATGTTACTCACATTTCTGTGGCAGAAAGTTCTGGAATCTGAGAGGAGACACAAATTTCCTTCTACCCAGCGTTCCCCCAAGTCTCCCGATAAAAATGATACCTCACTTGCGTGGGTAGGCCTAGCGCCGGCGACAGGAAACACCCCAAAGCGCAACGTGGACACATCCTAAATTTTGGAAAAAAACAGAGGTGTTTTTTGCGAAGTGCTTACCTGTAGATTTTGGCCTCTAGCTCAGCCGGCACCTAGGGAAACCTACCAAACCTGTACATTTCTGAAAACTAGAGACCTAGGGGAATCCAAGGAGGGGTGACTTGCGGGGCTCGGACCAGGTTCTGTTACCCAGAATCCTTTGCAAACCTCAAAATTTGGCTAAAAAAACACATGTCCCTCACATTTCTGTGGCAGAAAGTTCTGGAATCTGAGTGGAGCTACAAATTTCCTTCCACCCAGCGTTCCCCCAAGTCTCCCGATAAAAATGATACCTCACTTGTGTGGGTAGGCCTAGCGCCGGCGACAGGAAACACCCCAAAGCGCAACGTGGACACTTCCTAAATTTTGGAAAAAAACAGAGGTGTTTTTTGCGAAGTGCCTACCTGTAGATTTTGGCCTCTAGCTCAGCCGGCACCTAGGGAAACCTACCAAACCTGTGCATTTCTGAAAACTAGAGACCTAGGGGAATCCAAGGAGGGGTGACTTGCGGGGCTCGGACCAGGTTCTGTTACCCAGAATCCTTTGCAAACCTCAAAATTTGGCTAAAAATACACATGTTACTCACATTTCTGTGGCAGAAAGTTCTGGAATCTGAGAGGAGCCACAAATTTCCTTCTACCCAGCGTTCCCCCAAGTCTCCCGATAAAAATGATACCTCACTTGCGTGGGTAGGCCTAGCGCCGGCGACAGGAAACACCCCAAAGCGCAACGTGGACACATCCTAAATTTTGGAAAAAAACAGAGGTGTTTTTTGCGAAGTGCCTACCTGTAGATTTTGGCCTCTAGCTCAGCCGGCACCTAGGGAAACCTACCTAACCTGTGCATTTCTGAAAACTAGAGACCTAGGGGAATCCAAGGAGGGGTGACTTGCGGGGCTCGGACCAGGTTCTGTTACCCAGAATCCTTTGCAAACCTCAAAATTTGGCTAAAAAAACACATGTCCCTCACATTTCTGTGGCAGAAAGTTCTGGAATCTGAGAGGAGCTACAAATTTCCTTCCACCCAGCGTTCCCCCAAGTCTCCCGATAAAAATGATACCTCACTTGCGTGGGTAGGCCTAGCGCCGGCGACAGGAAACACCCCAAAGCGCAACGTGGACACATCCTAAATTTTGGAAAAAAACAGAGGTGTTTTTTGCGAAGTGCCTACCTGTAGATTTTGGCCTCTAGCTCAGCCGGCACCTAGGGAAACCTACCAAACCTGTGCATTTCTGAAAACTAGAGACCTAGGGGAAT
This sequence comes from Pleurodeles waltl, assembly GCF_031143425.1. NCBI lineage: Eukaryota > Metazoa > Chordata > Amphibia > Caudata > Salamandridae > Pleurodeles > Pleurodeles waltl. Next base: position 206,875,111 of record NC_090437.1, read on the forward strand.
CCAAGGAGGGGTGACTTGCGGGGCTCGGACCAGTGTCTGTTACCCAGAATCCTTTGCAAACCTAAAAATTTTGCTAAAAATACACATGTTACTCACATTTCTGTGGCAGAAAGTTCTGGAATCTGAGAGGAGCCACAAATTTCCTTCTACCCAGCGTTCCCCCAAGTCTCCCGATAAAAATGATACCTCACTTGTGTGGGTAGGACTAGCGCCCACGAAAGGAAAGGGCCCAAAACACAACGTGGACACATCACATTTTTTTATAAAAAGCAGTGCCTACCTGTGGATTTTGGCCTGTAGCTCAGCCGACACCTGAGGAAACCTAGCAAACCAGTGCATTTTTGAAAACTAGAAGCCCAGGGGAATCCAAGATGGGGTGACTTGCGGGGCTCTGACCAGGTTATGTTACCCAGAATCCTTTGCAAACATCAAAATTTGGCCCAAAAAACACTTTTTCCTCTCATTTCGGTGACAGAAAGTTCTGGAATCTGAGAGGAGCCACAAATTTCCTTCCACCCAGCGTTCCCCTAAGTCTCTCGATAAAAATGGTACATCACTTCTGTGGGTAGGCCTAGCGCCCACAAAAGGAAATGGCCCAAAACACAACGTGGACACAACATATTTTTTCACAGAAAACAGAGGTGTTTTTTGCAAGGTGCCTACCTGTGGTGTTTGGCCTGTAGCTCAGCCGGCCCCAGGGGGGGGGGGGCAGAAATGCCCTAAAATAAATTTGCCCCCCCAACCCCCACCCTCCCCCGCCGGGAGCGACCCTTGCCTACGGGGTCGCTCCCCCTGCGTGACATTGGCACCAAAAAACAAATCCCCGGTGCCTAGTGGTTTCTGCCCCTTGGCGGCAGGTTGACCTAAACTCAGCCAATCTGCCTAAAATGGCCTAAATACAATTTGTCCCCCAGGGGAGCGACTTTTGCCTGATGGGTCGCTCCCCATCTCTAAAAAAAAAATAAAAAGGAAAAAAAAAAAAAAAAAAATTCCCCTGGCACCTAGAGGTTTCTGCCCCCCCCCCCCCCCGGGGGCAGATCGGCCTAATAATAGGCCGATCTGCCCCCCGGGGGGCAGAAATGGCCTAAAATAAATTTGCCCCCCCAACACCCACCCCCCCCGGGAGCGACCCTTTCCTACGGGGTCGCTCCCCCTGCGTGACATTGGCGCCAAAAAACAAATCCCCGGTGCCTAGTGGTTTCTGCCCCCTTGGGGGCAGGTTGACCTAAACTCAGCCAATCTGCCCCCAAGGGGGGCAGAAATGGCCTAAATACAATTTGTCCCCCAGGGGAGCGACTTTTGCCTGATGGGTCGCTCCCCATCTCTAAAAAAAGAAACAACAACAAAAAAAAAAACACAAAAAAAAAATTGCCCTGGTGCCTAGAGTGTTCTGCCCCCCACCCCCCCGGGGGCAGTTCGGCCTAATAATATGCCGATCTGTCCCCCGGGGGGGCAGAAATGGCCTAAAATAAATTTGCCCCCCAAACCCCCACCGCCCCCCCGGGAGCGACCCTTGCCTACGGGGTCGCTCCCCCTGCGTGACATTGGCGCCAAAAAACAAATCCCCGGTGCCTAGTGGTTTCTGCCCCCTTGGGGGCAGATTGACCTAAAATTGGCCAATCTGCCCCCAGGGGGGCAGAAATGGTCTAAATACAATTTGCCCCCCCAGGGGAGCGACCCTTGCCTGATGGGTCGCTCCCCATCTCTAAATAAAGAAACAACAACAAAAAAAAAAACACAAAAAAAAAATTGCCCTGGTGCCTAGAGTGTTCTGCCCCCCCCCCCCCGGGGGCAGTTCGGCCTAATAATAGGCCGATCTGTCCCCCGGGGGGGCAGAAATGGCCTAAAATAAATTTGCCCCCCAAACCCCCACCACCCCCCCCGGGAGTGACCCTTGCCTACGGGGTCGCTCCCCCTGCGTGACATTGGCGCCAAAAAACAAATCCCCGGTGCCTAGTGGTTTCTGCCCCCTTGGGGGCAGATTGACCTAAAATTGGCCAATCTGCCCCCAGGGGGGCAGAAATGGTCTAAATACAATTTGCCCCCCCAGGGGAGCGACCCTTGCCTGATGGGTCGCTCCCCATCTCTAAAAAAAGAAACAACAACAAAAAAAAAACACAAAAAAAAATTGCCCTGGTGCCTAGAGTGTTCTGCCCCCCCCCCCCCCGGGGGCAGTTCGGCCTAATAATAGGCCGATCTGTCCCCCGGGGGGGCAGAAATGGCCTAAAATAAATTTGCCCCCCAAACCCCCACCGCCCCCCCCGGGAGCGACCCTTGCCTACGGGGTCGCTCCCCCTGCGTGACATTGGCGCCAAAAAACAAATCCCCGGTGCCTAGTGGTTTCTGCCCCCTTGTGGGCAGATTGACCTAAAATTGGCCAATCTGCCCCCAGGGGGGCAGAAATGGTCTAAATACAATTTGCCCCCCCAGGGGAGCGACCCTTGCCTGATGGGTCGCTCCCCATCTCTAAAAAAAGAAACAAAAAAAAAAAAAACACACAAAAAAAAAATTGCCCTGGCGCCTAGAGTGTTCTGCCCCCCCCCCCCGGGGGCAGTTCGGCCTAATAATAGGCCGATCTGTCCCCCGGGGGGGCAGAAATGGCCTAAAATAAATTTGCCCCCCCAACCCCCACCCCCCCCGGGAGCGACCCTTGCCTACGGGGTCGCTCCCCCTGCGTGACATTGGCGCCAAAAAACAAATCACCGGTGCCTAGTGATTTCTGCCCCCTTGGGGGCAGATTGACCTAAAATCGGCCAATCTGCCCCCAGGGGGGCAGAGATGGTCTAAATACAATTTGCCCCCCAGGGGAGCGACCCTTGCCTGATGGGTCGCTCCCCATCTCTAAAAAAAAAAAAAGAACAAAAAAAAAAAACTCAAAAAAAAAAATTGCCCTGGCGCCTAGAGGTTTCTTCCCCCCCTGGGGGCAGATCGACCTAATAATAGGCCGATCTGCCCCCAGGGGGGGCAGAAAAGGCCTTCCCAAAAAATTGCCCCCCCTGGAAGCGACCCTTGCCAAAGGGGTCGCTTTGTTGCGTGACATTCGCGCGCAAAAACAAACTCCCTGGTGTCTAATGGTTTCTGTCCCCCTTGGGGGCAGATTGGCCTTATCAAAATAGGCCAATCTGCCCCCAAGGGGGGCAGAAATGGCCTAAATATATATTGCCCCGTAGGGGAGCGACCCTTGCCTAAGGGATCGCTCCCCACCTAAAAAAAAAGAATTCATCACAAAAAAAAAAAAAAAAAAAAAAGGTCCCTGGTGCCTAGAGGTTTCTGCTCCCCCTGGGGGCAGATCGGCCTAATAATAGGCCAATCTGCCCCCAGGGGGGGCAGAAAAGGCCTTCCTAAAAAAATGCCCCCCTGGGAGCGACCCTTGCCCAAGGGGTCGCTCCCTTTTGCCAATTTCAAGAAAAAAACAAAAAAAAATCCCTGGTGTCTAGTGGGGTTTCAAGAGCCGGATTGCAAGCAATCCGGCTTTTGAAACCTGTGAGAGACTTCAAAGGGAAGGAAATACATTTCCTTCCCTTTGAAGCCTCTCGGGGCCTCCCCCATGGGATTGAAAAAGAAATGCAAAAGCATTTCTTTTTCAATCGCGCTGGAAGCTCTGCTTCCAGCGCGATGGGGAAGACCCTGTGACTAATCAGCGCGCGCTCGCGCGCTGACGTCACAGGGGGGGGTTGGGGGGTTCGGGGGTGGGAGGGGAAGGGCTTCCCCTTCCATCCCTGACTTGGGGGGGTGGGGGGGAACCCCACAGAGGGAGCGAGAGCGCTCCCTCTGGGCTCTGTGCACAGGACGTAATGGTTACGTCCTGGGCACAGCAGCACTGTGCCTCAGGACGTAACCATTACGTCCTGGGCACAGAAGGGGTTAAACATCAGTGAGACGCTTACATTTTGCAAGGTGACAACTGGCCAAACCTCTTAAAACGTTGTGATCATTGATGTCTTAACATTAGACTGTACACTAATTTCAGATGTATGACAGGTTCATTGCAGACCTATCAAACATGGCTAGCGATGTCACGACCTATGTGTGTTCCTGTCCACATGTTGCTGTCATGGTGTATGTGTTGTGTGTCCTAGAGGGTTGCTGTGCAGTGTGTATATAAGTAGGTTTCTGTACTTACCAACAAGTAGTCCATTACCATATCATCCATCCTGGAAGTGTTGATTGATGGTAGAGTGACGGAAGATGAATGAGTCATGGACACTCCCAGGATACTTTGCCATGATGTTGGTGAACAATCCTTGGTGATCAACAATGGCCTGCACATTGATGGAATGTGTGTGCTTCCTGTTGCGGTAGAGGTGTTCAGTTGCAGCAGGTGGCACAAGGCGTACATGTGTACAGTCAATGGCACCAAGGACGTGTGGGAAGCCACTAATGAGGTAAAACCCCTGTTTTGTTTCCTGCTGCTTCTGGAGTGTGTTTGGGAAGCAGATGTGGCAGGGTGCGAGTCCAATGATGGCATCCAGTACTTTGGGCAAGAAGGCAGGAAATGATGGCTGTGATATTCCGGCAACCAAGGTGCCAGTGCTTTGAAAGGAGCCACTTGCCAACATGTGAAGTACAGCTAGCAGCTTGGTTTCTGTTGGGATGGTGCGGGGTGTCAGCAAGGTGGGTACCAACTGTGGCTCTATGTTGCGCAGCAGCTGCTGAAAGGCCTGCCAGTTCAATATGTACCTCTGGATGATATCATGCTCCCTGAGGCTATGCGGAATATTCTCTCCTGCCTTCTGCACTGCCTTTGGGGTCCCTGCTGGTGTTGTGGTAGCTGCTGTTGTTGTTGCTGGGCTCTGAGTCTGCGTGCATGCTGGATGAGTAACACCTCCATGTCTCCGTGTGGCTGCTCTGATTTTGCTTCTGTGTGGTCTGATTAAATTCAGGTGTGTTTGCCCCATTTTAATGCCTGCCCTGACCCAGGCGTTAATTTTTTACGCAAATCGTGCTGTGCGTCATTTTCCGCCTCCGCCTCCTGGCCGTGCAGCATTTTTGTCCGGAAGCATAAATACGACGCACGGCCGTTTAAGTCATTTTTTGGACAGGAACACCTACCTTGCATATGATTAACACAAGGTGGTTTCCCGCATCCAAAAAATGACGCACACGGCGGGATTTTGACGTCCGCGGGTGTCAAAGTTTAAATATGGGGCAAGTTTTGCACCGAATGTGCGTCAAAATGTTTGAAGCACATTCGGCGCAGACGGAGTATAAATATGCCCCATAGCATTTTATAATGTGAACTGATTTATTTCTTGTCGTTTGTGATTGTAATGTTTTATTTCTCCTTTTTATTCTAGTGCAATGCTTTTGATTGCCTTTGCTGTGATTCCTGCTTGTGGTTTTGCCACTTGTAGACCTGCAGTTTGCGTAGCGCCATGTGTTTGGTAAGAAAACGTTGTTTGTACTATTTAGTCTTAATGAGTATCATTTCCCAGCATGAATGTGTTTTCTGTACATGGTGTAATATTAGCTGCATGTTTAGCTTCTGTTTTATTGTGTGTGAAATTCTCCTTGCATTTGTGCACGACTTGTATTGTGTTACCTTATGAGAATGTCTTTTTGTTTTTCCTTTCTAGTGGGATATCGTTGGTGCTTGCTGCGTCTGTGCAGAGTACGTGCTGGTGTGTCTAGCTGGCTCTGGCAAGTGAGTGGTATTGTTTTTGAGTATACAGGCCTTTGTGATAAAGCCACACTTCTTTTACTGCTTATTTTATACAGTGTTGATTGTTGTTGACTTATGTATCAAATTACTTTTATTAGTAAGGATTGTGGCTAGCTGCAAGAAAACCGCTCAGGAGGTTGTTGGTATGCTTTTTGATTCTTCCTCTGACCATGATTATGAGAATGACTGCATCTGAGGCAGAAGAGGGAGTCTAAGATTTTGACAGTGAATTTTATGTCCGAGAGGAATCATCAGATCATGTAGACAGTCTCAGTGTGGACAAAGGGGCAGATTTATGAAAAGTGGCGCTGCACCTAGAATACTGCGCACCATATCGGTAGTTATGGTGACTAGCATCATAATTTTTGCCGCTAGTCCTGTGCTTTGCAGGATTAACATAAAAATAATTATGCTCATCCTGCAAACCACCCAGAGGGCCATTGTAATCAATTGGAGCCTCTTTTCAACGTCTGCAGCATGGGTTAAAAATGCCAATAAAAATGGCACAAAGGAATCTCATAGATTCCTTTGCACCATTTTACAGCCCCCGTAGTGCTGGAACGCCCCTCTTGCATACATTATGCCCGGTGCAGGTATAATGTGGGGAAAGGGGTTATAAAGTTGCGCAACACCTGCCCATCTGCCTCCAAGGTGGTCAGAAAACCATGACACGCCAGGGAAAGTTTTTGTGTGTCTGGTGTTCAATGTGTGTGACTAGCACTTGGCTGGTGGTGTGTGTGGACTGGCATCTGGGTAGTGACATAGCGTTTTTATAATGTTAACTGAATTATTTCTTGTCATTTGTGATTGTAATGTTTTAGTTCTGCTTTGATTCTAGTACATGCTTTGGATTTCATCTTCCTTTTCATTTTTTATGAAAAGTGGTGCTGCACCTTGAATACGGCGCACCATGGCGGTAGCTAGGGTGACTAGTGTCATAATTTGTGATGCTAGTCCTGTACTTTGCAGGATTAATGTAAAAAATAATTCTGATAATCCTGCGAAGCACCCAAAGGCCCATTGTAATCAGTGGGAGCCTCTTTTTAATGCCTGTGCTTAGCAGGTATTAAAAAATGCAGATAAAAATGGCACAAAGGAATCTAATATCATTGTTACAGCCCCCCTTGCACCGGAATGCCCGCTTCTATACATTGACCCTCATTATGACATTGGCAGTAAATCCCGCTTACTGGCGCGGTGATGCCCACCAACATACCGTCGCAGAGGCGAAAATCGATTCCCCATATTATGACACACACACACTAAACCAACAGAATACTGTCACAAGCACAATCCCACCAGACCAAGGGTAAATGGTAAACTGTTGGTACAAACACCCACACTGTCACGCCAACAAAACAACGCACTCCACATTATGACCTACAAATCACCACAGCAGACATTCAATGGCAGAAAACCATTTGCGGTACACACTGGTGCGGTCAGAATGGCCACCCAAATACAAAACAACACAACATTGCCCAATACCAAAAATATACAAAAAAGATACTAATACACAGACCACATCCACAGCACTATGAAACACACACCCACATTACTCACAACCCTTTATGAACATGAAAAATAGACATGCAAATCATAGGCACAACTACACACACAACTAACACCCAGCCATTTGTCACGCACCCCACACCCCACCACATTAGTCAACACCCACTGCACAACACACACTACACAACACTAATGTCCTCACAAGGGCACCCCCGTTTCACTGATGAGGCGATGCGGGTCATGGTGGAGGAAGTAGTCAGGGTAAAGCCAGAGCTGTTTGGAGCACAGGTACCGAAAATATCCATTGCAAGGAAGATGAAGTTATGGAGGAGAATTGTGGACCGGGTGAACACCGTGGGACAGCACCCAAGAACAAGGGACTACATCAGAAAGAGATGGAGTGACCTACTGGGGAAGGTACTTTCCATGGCAGCAAGGCACCAGCTTGCCATACAGAGAATTGGCGGTGGACCCCCACCTTCTCCCCCATAGGTGACAGCACGGGAATAGCAAGTCTTAGCAATACTACATCCTGAGGGACTCACTGGAGTAGCCGGAGGACTGGACACTGGTGAGTCAACATTTATGACGTATCTCCCCCCCATACCTGCCTGCCATCTCACCCCCCCACCCTGACTCCCATTACTCGACGCCATCCCACACAGTGCACCTACACATATAACTAATCCCAATGCCAAAACCTGCATGCCATACTGTTAGAAATGGGGTCCTTGGTTGACAGTCAGTTTATCCCCGTCCAAGCAAGGACTCTCACTCTAGTCAGGGTAAAGGAGAATCACCCTCAGTTAACCACTCGCTCAACCCCGTGGTAGCTTGGCACAACAGGCAGGCTTAACTTCAGAGTCTAGCTGTAAAGTATTCGTACCAACACACACAGTAACTCAGTGAAAACACTACCAATTGACACACTACAGGTTTAGAAAAATAGGTAATATTTATCGAAACAAAACAAGACCAAAACAACAGAAATCCACCATACACAAGTGAAGTTATGATTTAAAAAGCAAAAAGAGTCTTAATTTCTTAGAAAACCGTCCTGACACTGTTAGCATGAAAAAGGATCTGGGTTCTGTCAAAATAACACCGCACAGGAGAGTGTGCATCGGAAAAGGCACGCAATGCATCGATTTCTCACTCGTAAGCAAGACCGTGCGTCGTTCTTCCTCCGGTCGAGTCGGCGTTCGTAATTTTTCCTCTCCGTAGGAGAGGGATGCATACATCCGGACAGGCACCCTCAGGTCCGGGCAGGCTTTGTGTTGTTTTTCTGCACCCAGTGTGGTTTGCATCAAAAATCTGGTCAGAAAAATGTGCTATGTGGGGTTGCAAAGTTAACAGCCACTGTCAGCGGGTGTTGCACGTCGTTTCTCCATTCATGTGCGTCGATCTTCCAGCCGCAATGCAGGTGGAGTGTGCATTTCAGCTGCGAAGCCGGCAGCGCATAGTTTCTCAGCCACGTCTTGGAAGGTGCATTGAAAATTGCTCTGCACGGTGGTCTGTGCGTGAATTTTCAGACATGGTCTGCCAGCTTCACCTTTCTAGGGCCCAGGAACTGGATAGGGCACCACTTGGCAGGGCAGGAGTCTTAGCAGGGAGTCCAGGTGCTGGCAGGGGGAGTCTTTGATGGCCTTGAGACTTCAACAGTAGGCAGCAAGCTCAAGACAGTCCCTTGGAGATTTCTTCAGAAGCAGCAATGCACAACAAAGCCCAGTCTTTGTCCCCTTGCACAGGCAGAAGCAGCAACTGCAGGATAGCTTCACAAGTGTAGTCACAGTCAGGGCAATACTTATCCTCAGCTCTTCTCCAGGCAGAGGTTCCTCTTGGTTGCAAGAAGTGATCTAATTTTCAGAGGTTTGGGTGCCCTTATTATACCCATTTCTGCCTTTGAAATAGGCCTACTTCAAAGGAAAGTCTCTCTTGCTTGGGAGATCCTGTCTTTCCCAGGCCAGGCCCCAGACATACACCAGGGAGTTGGAGACTGCATTATGTGAGGGCATGCGCAGCTCTTTCAGGTGTACGTGATCACTCCTTCCCTCTCTCCTAGCACAGATGGCTCATCAGGATATGTAGGCTATACCCTTGCTCCCTTTGTGTCACTGTCTAGAGAAAGGTGCAAAACAGCCCAACTGTCAAACTAACCCAGACAGGGAATCCACAAACAGGCAGAGTCACAGAATGGTTTAAGGAAGAAAATGCTTACTTTCTTAATGTGGCATTTTCAAACACACAGGCCCTCCTTACAGCCCTGCCGGTCGGTGGTAAAGTGGCGGTAAAACCACCAACAGGCCAGCGGAAAAAAATGGAATTATGGCCATGGCTGAAACCGCCAACATAGACAGCCACTTTAACACTCCGACTGCCACGGCGGTACAAACAAACAGCATGGCGATCACCGCCAACAGACAGACGGAAGACAATATACCTCCCACACTATTATGACACACCAATCCGCCACCTTTTCCGGGCGAACTCAACGCGAACAAAAACACGGCGGAAACAGGACTTGGAAGGGAAAATACCCACCTCCACACAGCCCACGAGGAACCAGGATGCCATGGAGCCTGAACTCCAAATACTCCCTGCGATAGTCTTCCTGCTCCTCTAACAGGAGCATGACAACGGCGGCGACGACCACAGTGAGTACTGCACCTACAACACAGGGGAGGGGGGAGGGAAAAGAGAGTGACACACACATGTAACACGCAACACCCCCACCCTCACCCACAACAACACACACACCAATACATGCTGAAACATTACATTTACACCCCATAACGCCCCCTGGAAGAATGCAAGGACAAAAGGAAATGATTGTAACCATTGTAATCAATAAACATCAATTAGTAAAACATTTATATACACTATAAACAAATATGTACACCAAGAATTCAAGTCCAGGTACTGCACCTATATAGTCCGTGGACCACTGGGCCCAAAATGCATGGGCGAGGCCCACACTCGATGCCCGATCGAAACGGAGAGAACATTGCAGGAGCATCAGATTGAAATTAAACAGGCACCTCAGGGGGGAAGGGAAGAGGGGGCACCTCAGCCGGATGAGTGCACGACGCTAGCTCCACGAGGGGGCTCCATGCCCATTGATGTATCCTGGGGAGTGCAAAGCTACAGTCTCTCAAGTCTCTCCAGTGGTTGGTTTGACCACTGCTTAATCCTGGGGAGTGAAAAGCCACAGTCTCTCAAGTCTCTCCAGTGGGTGGTTTGCCCACTGCTTTATCCTGGGGAGTGCAAAGCCACAGTATCACAAGTGGATGCCTTTCTCCACTGTTTCTGGAGGGGGCTTTGTGCCCAGAGTGCTTCATCCTGCCAAGGACAGAAGTAGTGGATGGCTTTCTCCACTGGTTCTGGAGGGGGCTAGGTGCCCAGAGTGCTTCATCCTGCCAAGGACAGAGGTAGTGGATGTCTTTCTCCACTGGTTCTGGAGGGGGCTTTGTGCCCCGAGTGCTTCATCCTGCCAAGGACTGAGGTAGTGGATGTGACACTCTACTGACGGTGGGGCAACATCGAAGCTGCCCAGGCCCCTGAAACTGACCACCAGCCTCGTACGAATTACCCCTGGGGATGGCAGCCATGTCTGCGGTGGTGCCACTGGCTCAGGATGTCACGTGCCCGCTGGCGGTGCTTGCGGCGGGGTCGGTAGCGACGGTGCTTGCGGCGGTCATTGGAGCGGCGTTGCTTGTGGAGGTCATTGGGCCAGCGGTGCTGGTGGCGGCCTCACTGACTGAGGGGCAGGTGGGTGGCTCACTGACTGCCGTGCTGGTGGCTGGCTCACTGACTGCCATGCTGGCGGTGGTGTCAGTAGCGCAGTGCTGGTGGCGGGCTCACCGACTGCGGTGCTGGCGGTGGTGTCAGTAGCGGCGGTGCTGGTGGCGGGCTCACTGACTGCGGTGCTGCTGACGGGCACAGTGTCTGGGGTGCTGGTGAAGGGCTCAGTATCTGGGGTGCTGGCGGCGGTGTCTGTGGCGGGTGTGCATGTGGCGGTGCCGGTGGCGGTGCCGGTGGCGGTCTTGTTGGCCATGCAGGTTGGCGGCGGCATTTTCTTGCCTTTCTTTTTCAGGCCCTTCCCCTCCTTGGATGGTGGCGCAGCTGTCTTGCCACTCCCAACTATTGTCTTGGCTGAGCCCTTGGTGGCAGGTGTTTTGGCCTTCTCCCTCCGGGATGTGGGCAACTTCTTCTGTTTTGGATGTGGGGGAATGTCCTTGGACTCGCTCCTTGGGACACTGGCAGCCCTGTTGCTGGGCGCACTCCAGAATCCGGATATTGCTGGCACCACTATGCCCGGTGATGTGGTGGCTGAGGTGCTGGTTTGGGACCTGGAAAGGTGGGCCCTATGGGACGGACGGAGGCGGAGGTGCATGGAAGAGGTTAACATTTGAGAGGAAAAGTTTTTTTGACACACTGGGACGGGTAGATGGAGGGGGTTTGGGAGTGGAGGAAGAGGTAGTGGTTGTCGGAGGTGTTCGTATGCTGACTTTGGGTGAAGGTGCATGGGCTGGAGGCTGTCGTGAGGTGGATGGCTGTTGGGTGGGTGTGTGACTGCGTTTGTGTGGTTTGGGAGGAGGGCTCACAGACACACTGGGAGAGGACACAGGGGATGTGTGATTGGTAGTGGGGTGGTGAGTGCACGTGAGCGGTGTGTGGTGATGGGCGTGCTGGTGATGGAGGTAGTGGCTGAGGATGTAGTTCATGCAGGTGTGAGTAGAGACGAGACTGGGAGGGAGGAGGGAGACGTGGAGGAGGGGGACACAGTGGAGGCAGTGGATGTTGGTATGTGTGCATGGGTATGATGCTTGTGTGAGTGCTTGTGGGATGTGTGGTGCTTATGTTTGCCAGAGCCACCCCTGTGTGTTGAGGTGTGTGCATGCTGGTCTGATGCTGTGCTTGGGATAGGCTGAGGTACTGGGGATTGGGTATGGGTGGAGGAAGTTGGAGGGGGGAGGCTGGACACAGAGACAATAGCTGCCATCAGTGCAGAGGCCAGAGCCTGAAATGCTCGCTGTTGGGCTGCCTGGCCAGAATGAATGCCCTCCAGGAATGCATTTGTCTGTTGCAACTGCCTCTCTACACCCTGGATGGCATTCAGAATGGTAGACTCTCCAACAGTGAGGGATCTCAGGAGGTCAATAGCCTCCTCACTGAGGCCAGCAGGGCTGACTGGGGAATGGCCTGAGGTGCCTGGGGCGAAGGAGATGCCCACCCTCCTGGGAGAGTGGCAATGGGACACACGCTGAGGGGCTGCTGGGAGGGCGGTGCTGGTGGGCGGGTGGTGGCTGTACCTGTAGAAGCGGTGGGCAAAGAGGTGCCTGCCATCGCAAGGGAGCTCCCATCAGAGGAAGAGTCGGTGTCACTGGTCTCAGCTCCTGTTCCCGCCGTGGAGCTCCCCTCGCCCTCCGTCCCACTGGTGACTTCAGACTCTGTTGTCTCGCCCTCCAGGGCCATGTGGGATGCAGCTCCCTCCTGCTCCGGTGGCACAGCTCCTCCGCCTTATGATGCTAATGCACACAAGAACAGGGAGACCACAAAAAGGGGGGCGAAGAAAGACATGTTCAGTGCATACAATACCGCTACCGTCGGCGGACACTACAGACACAGCAGCCCTGTGCACTACGCCATGCACTTAGAGTTCCCTAATTAATCACAGGGACATGGGGTACATGGCCTATGCCCGATTGCTGCACACATGGAAGTCACAGGAGCCTGACTAGGTGTAGATGGCTCTTACCACTGGTGGGGATAGGGTGCCACTTAGCCTGCCTCACAAAGGGTCCTTGCCTACAAAGCTCACCCTAGCCTAGGGGAACCCACTGCCCAGCTCCCCCACCCAGACACCTCCAATGCGCTCAGAGTCAGATGGATGTGACGGTACTCACCCCCTTGTGGCTGCTGTGATGCCCTCAAGCGCCCATCTAACTCCTGATACGCCACCGCCAGGATCTGAAACATCAGGGGGGTCATGGTGCGACGGGCACCCCTCCCACGTTGCGAGGCCATCGCCAGCTGGGCCTCCGAAGTCTTCTTGCTCCAGCGGCGAATGTCCTCCCATCTTTTAGGGCAGTGGGTGCTCTGTCTGTGGTGGACCCCCAGGGTCAGGACGTCCTTGGCGATGGCACGCCAAATATCCTTCTTCTGGGGGGCGCTGACCTAGAGGAATAGTACAGGGGAAAATGTAAAACTTTAACCGTCTGGACCGTCACAGTCATTGTCCCATGTTCCCACCCTTGCTCTGACGCACATACACTCACCCGTCCGATCATGCAGGCCTCATCTCCCCTGTATCTTCCATCCACACCACTCCAAACAGGCATTGCCCATACAGCATGCTCACATTGTACCCACCTGTTTGTCTGGAGGACCGTAGAGTAGCGTGTACTGGGGGGAGGACCCCCATCCACTAGTTTATCCAACTCCTCCAATGTGAAGACAGGGGCCCTTTCCCCAGACACATGAACCATCGTCGCTTCCAGACTGAGGTCACAGCAGCACTTGCAATGTAGGTCCTCTCCTGTCGAAGATCAGGTATCAAGTGAGTGAATAGACAGAAAATGGCGGTCACGTCTGCGGCGGTGCATACCGTCACCGCCGGCGTACATCGTCATTGGCTCCTGGAACCCATAGGGCCCAATGTTAACCAATGCAGGATTGCGCCGCGGTCTTCGACCGCCTACAGCGACGGTGTAGAACGCCAGCACAGTTACCTCATATCCCCTTGTCCCACATTACAGGTCAGACAGACGCCGTTTCAGGGGGCCATATGGCATTAATTTTTAATGCGTCACACATATATAGGCCTTGCATATACACAGAGACAGGCACATAGCGTATTGACAAATGTGTGCAATAAAATTGTTTTTTTACTACCTCAGTGTTGGCTGACTCTGTGCTCGCTGTTCTCCTCCATCAGGCACGTCTGCTGGGGCAGGTGAGGAGATGGTGGCATCCTCTGGTGTACAGACGGCTGGTGGACCTGTCGACAATGGACGAGAGACATGTAATAGTCACCTACAGACTTGATCGTGCCACAATCCAGGAATTGTGTGCCCAGTTGGAGCCAGACCTGATGTCAGCTATCTGCCATCCCACAGGAATCCCCCTCTAGTGCAGGTCCTGTCAGTACTCCATTTCATTGCAAGTGGGTCTTTTCAAACAACAGTGGCCATAGCATCAGGGATGTCCCAGCCTATGTTCTCCAATGTGTTGTCCAGAGTGTTGTCTGCCCTGCTGAAACACATGCGCTGCTACATCGTGTTCCCTCAGGTGGAGGATTTGCCTACAGTGAAAGGTGACTTCTCTGCCCTGGGAAATATCCCCAACATCATAGGTGCCATTGATGGGACACATGTGTTCTTGGTACCCACTGCAGGAGTGAACAGGTGTACAGAAACCGGAAGAGCTACAATTCTATGAATGTGCAGATGCTGTGTTAGGCCGACCAGTACATCTCCCATGTGAACACCAAGTTTCCTGGCTCAGTGCATGACGCTTACATTCTGAGGAATAGCAGCATCCCTTATGTGATGGGGCAACTCCAGAGGTACCGTATGTGGCTAATAGGTGAGTCCAAGGACCCGAGACAGAGCAAATAGGTGTCTGGGTATGGGGTTGTCCCTAAGGGTTAGTGTGTGTCTAACAGATTTCCCTCGACATTTGCAGGTGGACTCTGGTTACCCCAACCTGTCATGCCTACTGACCCCTGTGAGAAATCCCAGGACAAGGGCAGAGGAACGCTACAATGAGGCACATGGGCGAACTAGGAGAGTGATAGAAAGGACCTTCGGCCTCCTGAAGGCCAGCTTCCGGTACCTCCATATGACAGGTGGTTCCCTATACTACTCACCAAAGAAGGTGTGCCAGATCATCGTGGCCTGCTGTATGCTGCACAACTTGGCTTTGCGACGACAGGTGCCTTTTCTGCAGGAGGATGGTCCAGAAGGAGGTCTTGTGGCAGCTGTGGAGCCTGTGGACATTGAAGAAGAGGAGGCAGAAGAAGAGGACATAGACAACAGAAACAACGTGATCCAGCAATTTTTCCAGTGAGACACAGGTAAGAAGACATCACTGCCTCCTACATCTGATAAAATTGTTAGACCTATCATCTGTCTGTCACTTACACCCAGTGTATGAACCCTGATTTGTCACTTTGCCTTTCCATTTCACAGATGTGGCTCCCACTGTGTGACCTCTGCTATGTTACCTCATGGACTAGAGCTGTGTGTCATAGGTATGTTGACAATAGAATGGACATTGCTATTTTCCTCAGTTATTGCAAATACACATTTGTGAAAGCACAGACTGACTCCAGATAGTTTTGTGATTCAAGGGTGTTTATTTAAGTGCTAAATTGTGGAGCGGGTTGTAAAATGGTCAGGGGTGATGGTGGAGGAATATCCATGGCAGAGTCCAGTTAATTGTCTCACAGGTGCATTGTCCAAAGGGGCATAGGAAGTGGAGCTAGGGCAGTTTAAGGATGGACAGGGTGACAAACTGGGACAGAAGGATGACATTCAGGGTGGTGTAATTTCTTGGCGGGAGTCTTGGCATTGTTCTCTGTCTTTGTCCTGGATCTCAGGGACCGTTTGTGGGGTGGTTTTCCATCTGCAGGTGGTGGGGTGCTGGTGTCGTGTTCCTGTGGCGGTGCCTCTTGTCCACTAGCGCCGGCGCAGGTGGTGGGCAGCTCATCGTCCAGGCTAGTGTCAGGGGCCCCTTGTTGTGCCACAGTGTCCCTTCTGCTGTTCACAAGGTCCTTCAGCACCCCTACAATGGTGTCCAGGGTGGTGTTGATGGACTTGAGTTCCTCCCTGAACCCCAAATACTGTTCCTCCTGCAGCCGGTGTGTCTCCTGAAACTTGGCCAGTACTGTTGGCATTGTCTCCTGGAAATAATGGTACACTCCCATGATGTTGGAGAGGGCCTCGTGGAGAGTGGGCCTGTCCTCCCCCTGGGCCTCTGCCCCCTGAACCGTGTGCCCACTGCCACTGCCCCCAGGTCTCTGCTGTTCTTGGGGTGGTGGGTTTGCCTGGGTTCCCTGTAGTGGTGGACACACTGCTGCTTGATGTGTCCTGGGTACAGAGGTATGGGCCCACTGGGTGGGTGCTGTGCTGGTGTTTCCTGAGGCAGGAGGCTCTGTGGTGGCCTGTGACTGTGTCAGGGGAACCGAATGTCCCGAGGTCCCAGATGGGCTGGGCTGGTCATCTAGATCCAGTTGGACAGAGCTGCTGTCATCACTGTGGGCCTCTTCTGTGGGGGGGGTGATATGTCTGGAACCTCCTGTCCGGTGACGTTGAGTAGGAGTCCTGTAGAGGTGTAAAGGCATGATTATTGCATCTGTGTGTGCCATGGTGTGCAATGGGTGTGTGACCCTGTACCCCAGTGCTTCAATTCTTGTGTAGGACCTTGTGTGATAATTGTTTTGGGGTCTGAGTGGGTATCTGTAGTGGACATGCTTTGGTGATGGGTGTCCATGCTTTGTTGTTGCATGCAGGGCTTGGTGTTGGGATGTGTGGTTTGTGATAATGGGACATATGTGAGGAGGTGGAGTGATGGGGGCGAGGGTGAGTGTGGGGGTATGTGATAGCATGCAGGTAGGGTTGGGGATATGATAGTTAAAGATTTGACGTACCAGAGTCCAGTCCTCCTGCTACTCCTGGGAGGCCCTCAGGATGCAGTATAGCCAATACCTGCTCCTCCCATGTTGTTAGTTGTGGGGGAGGAGGTGGGTGTCTGCCGCCAGTCCTCTGAACTGTAATGTGGTGTCTTGAGACCACGGAACGCACCTTCCCCCATAGGTTGTTCCACCTCTTCCTGATATCATCCCGTGTTCTTGGATGCTGTCCCACTGCATTAACCCTGTCCACGATTCTGCACCATAGCTTCATCTTCCTAGCTATGGAGGTGTGCTGCACCTGTGATCCGAATAGCTTTGGCTCTACCAGGATGATTTCCTCCACCATGACCCTGAGCTCCTCCTCAGAAAACCTGGGGTGGTGTGGGTGATGTGTGTGTTGTGATGTCTGAGGTGATGTGTTTGTATATGTTGTGTGAGGTGCGTGGATGTTGTGCGAGTGATGGTGTTGAGTGCCTGTGGATGCTAGTTTTTTTATGGTGGTGCCTCTCTCTGGCCTTCTATCGCACTTCTTGTCATAAGGGTTTGTGGGTGTGTATTTTATATTGTATTGAGTGTGTGGGAGTGGTGTGTGTATGTGTATCAGGTGTGTGTATTTCGAATTGTCCAATGTGGATGTGTTTTGTAAATGTGTGTGTATTTTGAGTGTGGCGGTGTGTACCGCCAATGGAATACTGCAGTTGAAAGACCGCTGCGTGGATTCGTGGGTCGTGATAGTGTGGGCGTATTCGTGTTGGCATGACGTTGGAGGTTTTGTTATTGCCAATTTATCACTGACCTTTGGTGTGGCGGACTTGTGTAGGTGTCTGGATTTTGGCGGATTCCGAGCTGTGGGTCGTAATAGCTGTAGCGGAATTCCGCGGCCACGGCGGTGTGTTGGCGGTCTTCTGCACGCTGGCAAGCGGGATTTACCGCCAATGTTGTAATGGGGGCCACAATCTCCAAACCAATTTTACTAATTGATGTATTTTTAAATTGTGAGTTTAGAGTCCCCAAACCCCACATGTCTATCTGTTCCCAAAGTGAATCTACACTTTAATCATATTTAAAGGCAGCCCCCATGTTAACCTATGAGAGGGATAGGAAGTTTGAAACTGCACACACAGACACTGCAGTGTTTACAGGGCTACTAATGTAGGTGGCCCTACCAGTGCTGCAGGCCACAGTAGCATTTGCTTTAAGGGACCTGGGCACCTCTAGTGCAATGCACTAGGGGCTTGACAGTAAATCAAATATGCCAATCATGGAAAGCCAATTACATACACATTTTATATAGGAACACTTGCACTTTAGCACTGGATAGAAGTGGTAAAGTGCCCATAGTAACAAAAACAGCAGAAACAGAGTCCAGCGCACATCAACAACCTGGGAAACAGAGACAAAAAGTTAGGGGAGACCACGCCAAGGATGACAAGTCTAACACATACCCATGCATTTACATCCCTCCCAGCCCTATATGTACACCCACCACCTATGCATGCACAGCATGGAGAACTAATAATCTCACAATCCATCACCATACACAAACAAAGGTGGCAGGGCAACAGCAATGATAAAGGGAAAGCTAGAGATGTAGACTATGGGGGTCATTCTAACCCTGGCGGTAAAAACTGCCAGGGCGATTGACCGCGGTAGCACCGCCAACAGGCTGGCGGTGCACCGCTGGGCATTCTGACCGCGGCGGTTCAGCCGCGGCCAGAAACTGAAAGTCGCCGGTGTCCCGTCGACTTTCCGCGGCCCTTGAGAATCCTCCATGGCGGCGGAGCGCGCTCCGCCGCCATGGGGATTCTGACACCCCCTGAATAGGATGGCGGTAGGGGGTGCCGTGGGGCCCCTGGGGGCCCCTGCAGTGCCCATGCCAATGGCATGGGCACTGCAGGGGCCCCCGTAAGAGGGCCCCAAAAGGAATTTCAGTGTCTGCCTAGCAGACACTGAAATTCGCGACGGGTGCTACTGCACCCGTCACACTCCAGCAACTCCGCCGGCTCCATTCGGAGCCGGCTTCATCGATGCTGGGTCTTTCCCGCTGTGCTGGCGGGCGGCCTTTTGGCGGTCCCCCGCCAGCACAGCGGGAAAGCCAGAATGGCCGCTGCGGTCTTGTGACTGCGGTGCGGTCATTTGGCGGTAACCGCATGGCGGGTGTCCCGCCGACTTTCCGCTGCCCTTGAGAATCCTCATGGCGGCGGAGCGCGCTCCGCCGCCATGGGGATTCTGACACCCCCTGAACAGAATGGCGGTAGGGGGTGCCGTGGGGCCCCTGGGGGCCCCTGCAGTGCCCATGCCAATGGCATGGGCACTGCAGGGGCCCCCGTAAGAGGGCCCCAAAAGGAATTTCAGTGTCTGCCTAGCAGACACTGAAATTCGCGACGGGTGCTACTGCACCCGTCACACTCCAGCAACTCCGCCGGCTCCATTCGGAGCCGGCTTCATCGATGCTGGGTCTTTCCCGCTGTGCTGGCGGGCGGCCTTTTGGCGGTCACCCGCCAGCACAGCGGGAAAGCCAGAATGGCCGCCGCGGTCTTGTGACCGCGGTGCGGTCATTTGGCGGTAACCGCATGGCGGGCGGCGACCGCCGCCCGCCGCGGTTAGAATCACCGCCTATGTCTGGGACATTAAGCAGAATACATCACTTACATCCCCGCAGCTGCCCCAGCCAATCCCAGCGAAGAGGAGGTGCCAAGGCTATCCAGTCCCCCAACCGAAGATGCCCCCTGTGATGACAATAACTTTGGACATCTGGATGAACTTCCTGACCCATCAGGGTCCACTGGTCAGTCGGCCACTCCAGCCCACTCCCAGTCTACCACAGAGCCTCCCCCCTCAGTATCCAACACCACAGCACCCACCCAATATCCCCACACCTCTGTCCCAAGGACATGTCAATCAGCAGAATACCCACTTGTACAGGGACCCAGGTCCACACCTCACAGCCAAGACAATCAGCGTCATGGAGTCAGTGGGCACACTGTTCAGGGGACACAGGCACAGGGGGACAGGGACACTGGGAGGACAGCAGTGTGCCGGGGGAGGACAGGCTCAGGGAACCAACTGTCCTGGAGGCACTCACTAATGTCCAAGGGGTTCACCAACAATCCCAGGACACGATGGGCCAGATTCTTGACATCATGCAGGAGAACCAGTGGCTGCCAGAGGTACATCACCAGAAGATCAGGAAAAATGTGCAGGCCCTCAACACCACCATGGTCTCTAGGGGTGCTGGCTGACATGGCCAATATCATGAGGGAACATACAGCACACCAGCGGCCCCTTCCACTAGCCAGTCAACTGATCAGCCCACTCCATCAGATGCAGCTACTGGACGGGAGGCCCTGCCATAGGACACAGAGGTCACCAGCACCCCTCCCCCTGCAGAAGGTGAACCAGCCCACAAACGTTCTCTGCGACTCAGACAGAGACACTTGCCAAGACCAAGACCCTCCTGAATGTCCCCCTTGTGTCTCACTCTGTCACCTTGTCCACTTTGAACTGCCTTTGCTTCCCTTCCTATGGCCTCTTGGACACTTGACCTGTGCTACAAACAGACAAGACCAATACCCTGGAATTACCTCCACCATCACCCATTCCATTGCACTATTCTGACTATAAATTTCACTACAATAAACACCCTTGCACACAACTTGAGTGATAGTCCTTCATGTGATGAAAATGTGCAAATATGGTAACAGTTATATCTTGTGCAATTGACCTGAAATCTGTGATAGCATACAAATAATGACATGTAGCTGTCTGTAGTCATCACATCAGTACACAGTTGTTATAACACCAACATCTGCAAAATTAAAAGGCATAGGTGACAGTCAGTTGAGATGCAAAGGAAGTGACTACCATCCTGCTACAGCCACACTGAAAAGATAAATAATCAGAGGAATGGTCAGCTCCACTGTCTCACCTGTGTGTCATTGGAAGTACTGTTGTATAACTGATGTTCTGTTGTCCACATCCTCATCCTCTGCCTCCTCGTCCTCAGTGTCCTCAGTGTCCACTGCTGCCACAGGGGCCTTTCTAATCTCCTCCTCCTGCAGATAAGGCACATGTCGTATGAGGGCAAGGTTGTGCAACATGCAGCATGCTACAACTATCTGGCAAACCTTCTCAGGGGAGTAGCACAGGGATCCACCTGTCAGGTGGAGGAATCTGAACCTGACCTTCAGGAGGCCAAAGGTACCTTCTATGATCCGCCATGTTCACCCATGTGCATCATTGTTAGAAATTGGGTCTTTAGTTGGCAGTCAGGTTACCCCCTGTCCAAGCAAGGACCCTCACTCTAGTCAGGGTAAAGGAGAATCATCCTCAGTTAACCCCCGCTCACACTCTTGGTAGCTTGGCACAAGCAGGCAGGCTTAACTTCAGAGTCTAGGTGTAAAGTATTTGCTCCAACACATACAGGAACTCAGTGAAAACACTATAAAATGACACAACACAGGTTTAGAAACATAGGTAATATTTATCTAAACAAAACAAGATCAAATTGACAAAAATCCAACATACACAAGTCATTAATTTTAAAAGCAAAAGAGTCTTAAATGCTTGAGAAAACAGTAAAAACACTGTTAGCATTGAAAAGTACCTGAGTAGCGTCAAAATAACAAGCAAGGGCAAGTGTTCATCGTTAAAGGCTAGCGAGGCTTTGATTTATCACCTGCAAGTGAGACCGTACGTCTTCTCCTCTGCCAGTCGGGTTGGCATGTGTTGTTTTTCCTCTATGCAGGAGAGCAATGCATCGATCCAGGCAAGCACTCAGGTCCAGGCAGGCGCTGCCTCGTTTTTCCACGCCCAGCAAAGTTTGCCTCGGAAATCCTGCTGCACGGTCTCAGCAAAACCACGCTGTAGGAAAATACCATCTTGCCTGGCATGTTACCCCCATTTTTCACTGTATATATGTTGTTTTAGTTGTATGTGTCACTGGGACCCTGTTCTCCAGGGCCCCAGTGCTCATAAGTGTGCCTGAATGTGTTACCTGTGTAGTGACTAACTGTCTCACTGAGGCTCTGCTAATCAGAACCTCAGTGGTTATGCTCTCTCATTTCTTTCAAATTGTCACTGACAGGCTAGTGACCAATTTTACCAATTTACATTGGCTTACTGGAACACCCTTATAATTCCCTAGTATATGGTACTGAGGTACCCAGGGTATTGGGGTTCCAGGAGATCCCTATGGGCTGCAGCAATTCTTTTGCCACCCATAGGGAGCTCTGACAATTCTTACACAGGCCTGCCACTGCAGCCTGAGTGAAATAACGTCCACGTTATTTCACAGCCATTTTACACTGCACTTAAGTAACTTATAAGTCACCTATATGTCTAACCTTTACCTGGTAAAGGTTAGGTGCAAAGTTACTTAGTGTGAGGGCACCCTGGCACTAGCCAAGGTGCCCCCACATTGTTCAGGGCCAATTCCCCGGACTTTGTGAGTGCGGGGACACCATTACACGCGTGCACTACATATAGGTCACTACCTATATGTAGCTTCACAATGGTAACTCCGAATATGGCCATGTAACATGTCTATGATCATGGAATTGCCCCCTCTATGCCATCCTGGCATAGTTGGCACAATCCCATGATCCCAGTGGTCTGTAGCACAGACTGTGGTACTGCCAAACTGCCCTTCCTGGGGTTTCACTGCAGCTGCTGCCAACCCCTCGGACAGGCATCTGCCCTCCTGGGGTCCAGCCAGGCCTGGCCCAGGATGGCAGAACAAAGGACTTCCTCTGAGAGAGGGTGTTACACCCTCTCCCTTTGGAAAATGGTGTGAAGGCAGGGGAGGAGTAGCCTCCCCCAGCCTCTGGAAATGCTTTCTTGGGCACAGATGTGCCCAATTCTGCATAAGCCAGTCTACACCGGTTCAGGGGACCCCTTAGCCCTGCTCTGGTGCGAAACTGGACAAAGGAAAGGGGAGTGACCACTCCCCTGACCTGCACCTCCCCTGGGAGGTGTCCAGAGCTCCTCCAGTGTGCTCCAGACCTCTGCCATCTTGGAAACAGAGGTGCTGCTGGCACACTGGACTGCCCTGAGTGGCCAGTGCCACCAGGTGACGTCAGAGACTCCTTCTGATAGGCTCCTTCAGGTGTTGCTAGCCTATCCTCTCTCCTAGGTAGCCAAACCCTCTTTTCTGGCTATTTAGGGTCTCTGTCTCTGGGGAAACTTTAGATAACGAATGCAAGAGCTCAGCCGAGTTCCTCTGCATCTCTCTCTTCACCTTCTGCCAAGGAATCGACTGCTGACCGCGCTGGAAGATGCAAACCTGCAACATAGTAGCAAAGACGACTACTGCAACTCTGTAACGCTGATCCTGCCGCCTTCTCGACTGTTTTCCTGGTGGTGCATGCTGTGGGGGTAGTCTGCCTCCTCTCTGCACTAGAAGCTCCGAAGAAATCTCCCGTGGGTCGACGGAATCTTCCCCCTGCAACCGCAGGCACCAAAAAGCTGCATTACCGGTCCCTTGGGTCTCCTCTCAGCACGACGAGCGAGGTCCCTCGAATCCAGCGACACCGTCCAAGTGACCCCCACAGTCCAGTGACTCTTCAGCCCAAGTTTGGTGGAGGTAAGTCCTTGCCTCACCTCGCTGGGCTGCATTGCTGGGAACCGCGACTTTGCAGCTACTCTGGCCCCTGTGCACTTCCGGCGGAAATCCTTTGTGCACAGCCAAGCCTGGGTCCACGGCACTCTAACCTGCATTGCACGACTTTCTAAGTTGGTCTCCGGCGACGTGGGACTCCTTTGTGCAACTTCGGCGAGCACCGTTTCACGCATCCTCGTAGTGCCTGTTTCTGGCACTTCTCTGGGTGCTACCTGCTTCAGTGAGGGCTCTTTGTCTTGCTCGACGTCCCCTCTCTCTGCAGGTCCAATTTGCGACCTCCTGGTCCCTCCTGGGCCCCAGCAGCGTCCAAAAACGCCAAACGCACGATTTGCGTGTAGCAAGGCTTGTTGGCGTCCATCCGGCGGGAAAACACTTCTGCACAACTCTCCAAGGCGTGGGGGATCCATCCTCCAAAGGGAAAGTCTCTAGCCCTTGTCGTTCCTGCAGTATTCACAGTTCTTCAGCCTAGTAAGAACTTCTTTGCACCAACCGCTGGCATTTCTTGGGCATCTGCCCATCTCCGAGTTGCTTGTGACTTTTGGACTTGGTCCCCTTGTTCCACAGGTACCCTCAGTCAGGAATCCATCGTTGTTGCATTGCTGATTTGTGTTTTCCTTGCATTTTCCCTCTAACACGACTATTTTGTCCTTAGGGGAACTTTAGTGCACTTTGCACTCACTTTTCAGGGTCTTGGGGAGGGTTATTTTTCTAACTCTCACTATTTTCTAATAGTCCCAGCGACCCTCTACAAGGTCACATAGGTTTGGGGTCCATTCGTGGTTCGCATTCCACTTCTGGAGTATATGGTTTGTGTTGCCCCTATCCCTATGTTTCCCCATTGCATCCTATTGTAACTATACATTGTTTGCACTGTTTTCTAAGACTATACTGCATATTTTTGCTATTGTGTATATATATCTTGTGTATATTTCCTATCCTCTCACTGAGGGTACACTCTAAGATACTTTGGCATATTGTCTTAAAAATAAAGTACCTTTATTTTTAGTATAACTGTGTATTGTGTTTTCTTATGATATTGTGCATATGACACTAAGTGGTACTGTAGTAGCTTCACACGTCTCCTAGTTCAGCCTGAGCTGCTCTGCTAAGCTACCATTATCTATCAGCCTAAGCTGCTAGACACCCTATACACTAATAAGGGATAACTGGGCCTGGTGCAAGGTGCAAGTACCCCTTGGTACTCACTACAAGCCAGACCAGCCTCCTACACACAGGCAGAATCAGCAACTGCAGGATGGATTCACAAGGCACAGTCACAGGCAGGGTATCACTTATCATCAGCTCTTCAGCTCTTCCCCAGGCACCTCACACTAGACAGTGACACAAAGGGAGCTGGGGTGTAGCCTGCATATCCTGATGAGCCATCTGGGCTAGGAGGGAGGGGAGGAGTGGTCACTTGCACCTGAAAGGGCTGTGTCTGCCCTCACACAATGCAGTCTCCAACCCCCTGGTGAGTGTCTGGGGCCTGGGCTGGGCAAGGCAGGATTTCACATTCCAAAGAGACTTTACTTTGAAGTAGGCCTACTTCAAAGGAGAAACTGGGTATAAGAAGGGCACCCAAAACCACAGACTTTAGAACACTTCTGGAAACAAGAAGGAACCTCTGCCTGGAGAAGAGCTGAGGAGAAGTGCTGCCCTGCCTGTGACTGTGCTTTGTTGAGCTATTCTGCAGTTGCTGCTTCTGCAAGAGTAAGAGGGCAAAGACTGGACTTTGTGTGCCTTCCATCTTGTGAAGAACTCTCCAAGGGCTTGATTTAGAGTTTGCCTCCTGTTGTTTGAAGTCTCAGGGACAACAAAGACTTTTCTCTGCCAGCACCTGGAGTCTCTGGAGAGACTCCTGCTCTGACAAGTGGTGCCCTATCCAGTCCCTGGGCCCTTGAAAGGAAAGCTGGTGGAAATCCAAGGAAATCGACTTCGGATGACTTCGGACCGACGCCGCTGCTGAATCCGGTGACGCCACCTGCACCCGACCCCGTGACCATCGCTGGAACAAGACGCTCTTCGCAGGCCCGACGCCACTGCAGCCCCGCTGAAGTCCGCGACTCCGAGGAAGTCGCCGCACCACGTCATGACCGACGCCACTCGAAGTGCACGGATTCAATGTTTCGCACAGACTGCTCGATCCCCGACTTCGCGCATCGGCTTGTTTTCACTCTTCACCAAAGGTACTGTACCTGGGGGTCTACACAACTCTGTGTCCGGCACCGCTGGTGTCGGCTTGTTGGGAACGACTCCGTCACGACGCCGTGTTAACATCTCATCGAAGCATTTTTGTTTCTAAGCGCTATTTTTTAGTTTAATCTTTAAAAATTCATAACTTGACTTGTGTATGTCGGAATTTTGTCGTTTTGGTCTTGTTTTGTTTAGATAAATATTTCCTATTTTTCTAAACTGGTATTGTGTCATTTTGCAGTGTTTTACATTAAGTTACTGTGTGTGTTGGTACAAATACTTTACACCTAGCACTCTGAAGTTAAGCCTACTGCTCTGCCAAGCTACCAAGGGGGTAAGCAGGGGTTAGCTGAGGGTGTTTCTCTTTTACTCTGACTAGAGTGAGGGTCCTTGCTTGAACAGGGGGTAACCTGACTGTCAACCAAACACCCCATTTCTAACAGCGCCCATCAAAAGAAGTGATTGTGGCGTGCCATCACCAAGGACGTGCAGACCCTGGGGTTGTATAGCAGGTGGAGCACCCACAGTAGGAAAAGGTGCGAGGACCTGTGGCGCTGGGCCCGGAAGACCGCGGAAGCCCAGTGGGGATGGCCTCCCAATGACGGCAGGGTGCCCGTCTGAACTGTACACCCCATGATGGCCCACAAATTGGCAGTGGCCTACCCAGAGCTGGATGGGTGCTTGAGGGCAGAACAGCAGCCACAAGTGGGTGAGTACAGTGAGCATGACAACCATTTTTGTTGGGTGGCATGGGATCCTAATGGTGGGTTTCAGTTAGTGGGTGCCCCTTAATACCAGCTCAGCCATTGCTGCATGATCCAGCTCAAGATAAATCAATGTATAGCAAAATCTGGTAACCTAGTTAGATTGCATTCCATGTCAAAGGGGGATTAGTGGGTCCCAGGAGGGGTGCAGCTGACGATGGTTGGCTCTCATTTTGCTGTGACGCTTAGCCAATAGAATTCCGGTGCGATGCATAGTGCTCGACCTGATCCCTGTGTGTGATGGTAATGTGTATGCCAACTGTGGTGCTGGTGCTGTATTTGACCCAATGCTCCCTTTCTCTCCCCCCCCCTATTTTCTTCTGTCATCCTGTTCATGTGTGTATTAGCATCATCTAGAAGAGGAGCAGGGGCACCAGCGACTGAGGGAGCTGCATCCCACAAGACCGAGGAGGCAGAGTCCACCGACACCGAGGGGACCTTTGGGACAGAGGGCGAGGGGAGCACCATGGCGGAGACAGGAGGTGACAACACTGACTCTGATTCCTCCTCTGATGGAAGCTCCCTGGGGGTGGTTGACACCTCTGGAACACCCAGCTACAGGTACAGCTACCACCCCCGTACCAGCACTGACCTCCCATTAGCCCCCCACTGAGTTGCCCGTGCTGCTCACCCAAGAGGGTGGGTATCTTCTTCACCCCAGGCACCTCAGGCCCTGCTCCATTGAGCCCTGCTGCCCTCAGTGAGGAGGCTATTGACTTCCTGAGGTCCATATCTGTAGGACAGTCAACCACTGTGAATGCCATTCAGGGGCTGGCATCCCAGATGCAGCAATGCATACCTGGAGGGCATCCATGGTGGGTTGGTGGCCCTAAAGAGATCATTTCAGGTTCTGGCCTCCTCTCTGATGTGAAACTATTCCTACCATCCCCTCCAACTACCACTTCCCAGTCCCAGTCTCCTCAACCCCAATCCATCCCAGGCACACATACAGACAAGCATGCACACAAAACATCACACAAGAGTAGCACAGTCAAACATAAGGCAGCACACTTCAGGCCACAAGCACTCAAACAAACAACAGACAGTTGCACACACAGCCACATCCACTGCCTCCTTTGTCTCCGCCTCCTCCTCCTCCCTCACAGTCACATCCACACTCACACCTGCATGCACTGCATCAACAGCCACCACCATCACCACATCAAGCAGCACATACACCTCACTTGCAGACACGTCCACAACATCCATCCACGCATCCCCTTTGTCCTCTCCCCACTCCCAGGAGACACAAATACATGCACTAAGACACCCAACACCCATCCACCTCACACACACACACACACACACACACACTGTCCATGAACTTGCACCCAAGTCCAGTAGATGTACACCTCCGACAACCACTTCCTCAACCTCCACTCCCATCCCTCCTCCCAAATCCCACCCCAACATCCCTAAGAAGCTTTTCCTTGCTCAACTTGACCTCTTCCCTTTTTCCCCCCCCCCTGTCCTGCCCGTAACAGCAGGGTCCCAACGACCCAGCATAGCACCTCATCCAAACAGCCTGCCACTGGTCCCATCAAATCATCAGCTGCTGGCGCAAAAGGGCCCAAGAGTTTGATGGCTGCCACTACTACTGAGAGCACACCTCCAGCTCAGAAAGGGAGGACTAGGGTGGTGAAAAGCAAGGGACAGGAGATGGGGACAGTGGAGGCAACTCCTAGTCTTAGAGGCAAGGACACAAGTGACATGTCAAAGGTCAAGGGGACCCGTCAAAAGATGGGACACATGGATCCCTCTCCACCACCAAAGGTTGCCAAAGATCCCACTCCACCAGCAAAGAAAGGGAAGGTTCCCAATCAACCACCAGTGAAAGGGAAGAGGCCCACTCAACAAGCAATGAAAGGGAAGGTTCCCACTCAACCACCAATGAAAGGGAAGGTTCCTACTCAACCACCAATGAAACGGAAGGTTCCCACTCAACCACCAATGAAAGGGAAGAGGCCCACTCAACCACCAATGAAATGGAAGGTCCCCACTCAACCACCAATGAAAGGCAAGAGCCCCACTACATCAGCAGAGGCACAGCAGCCCTCACTTCCAGCAGAGGCACAACAGCCCTCACGTCCAGCAGCCCTCACCTCCAACAGAGGCACAGCAGCCCTTACCTCCAGCAGAGGCACAGCAGCCCTCACTTCCAGCAGAGACCCAGCAGCCCTCACCTCCAGCTGAGACACAGCAGCCCTCACCTCCAGCAAAGGCACAGCAGACCTCACCTCCAGCAGAGGCACAGCAGGCCTCACCTCCAGCAGAGGCACAGCAGCCCTCACCTCCAGCTGTTGTACAAGAAGCACCCTCCAGAACCAGTGGGCAAGTTCCCCACATCAGAGACTGTGGCCTTGCACTCCCCACCAAAGACAAATGGTCATAGAGCCCCCTCCAGAACCAAAGGGCAAGTTCCGCACTTCAGAGACTGTGGCCTTGCACTCCCCAACAAAGACAAATGAGCATGGAGCCCCCTCCAGAACCAGTGGACAAGTTCCCCACTTCAGAGACTGTGGCCTTGCACTCCCCACCAAAGACAAATAGGCATGGAGCCTCCTCCAGAACCAGTGGGCAAGATTCCCACTCCAGAGACTGTGTCCTTGCACTCCCCACCAAAGACAAATGGGCAAGGAGCCCCCTCCAGAACCTGTGGGCAAGTTCCCCACTCCAGAGACTGTGGCCCTGCACTCCCCACCAATTATAACTGGGCATGGAGTCCCCTCTAGAACCAGTGGGCAAGTTCCCCACTTCAGCTGAGGTGCCCCCCACCCCTCTCCGTTTCCCCCTTAGATGCCTGCTCATTTACAACATGATGCCCCTGAACAGTGGATCCTGAATTGTGTCAGGAGTGAAGTTGGGCCTTGGACTGTGCCCCCTGGTCATGTGGCCATTTTGTTCTTTGGACTGGCCATTAGCCGAATCTGAACATTGTTGCCTGCATTTGGATTTCAATAGAAAAGATGGTGGCTGTTGGCATCAAATTACAGTGTTTGTTAATTTTCACTGTGTTCCTTGTTTTATTTTAACGTGTGTCCTGTGACATTGGTTTAACTCTGCAGCTGGTTCTGTATATTGAATATGTGTGAATGGTGTGTATTGTGTGTGTGTCACTCTCCTTTTCCTCCCTCCCTTCCTTGTGCCCGAGATGGCAGTACTCATCGTCATTGTCTTTGTCGTTGTTAGTGTTTCAGGAGGGCCATGGCTTAGAAGAGCACTGGGAAGACTTGAAGTTCCTGTTCCATGGCGGCGGAGGAGTCCTCTGTGTACTTACTGGTGACTCTTTTGCTCTCTGTGTTGTTTCCGCCAGGCTTTTGATGGCATTGGTACCGGCCAGAAATCCTGGCAGTTTGCTATGTCATAATATGGTAAGCGGTACCTTGGCTTCCGCCTGACTGTTGATAGCTACCGCCGTGGTCATAATATGGCGGTATTTACCACCAGCCTGTTGGCGATATTACCACCACTTTATCACTCACTGCCAATGTGTGAGAAGCTGGCCTGGTTTGTAGTGGGTACCAAAGGTACTTACACCTTATACCAGGTCCAGTGATCCACCTTAGTGAAATGTAGGCAGCATCTAGCAGCTTAGGCTGTCTAGAGGTATCTGTAGTAGAGCAGCCAAGGCTGAACTAGGAGACATGCAAAGCTCTGCAATACCACTACAGCCACACAGTACTGATACACAAGAAAGACAATACTTAGTGTTACCAAAATAAAGGTACTTTATTTTAGGGACACAAGGCCAAAAATATCTTAGAGGCAGTACTCCTACTGGAGGTAAGTATTACACACAATATATACTGTACACTAGTAACCCAAATCAGGTATGTACACAGTCAGAAAATAGTGCAAGAAGTGAAAAACACAATAGATTGCAAAGGGCCTAGGGGCAACACAAACCATATACTAAAATAGTGAAATGCGAATGACGGTTCCCCCCCTAGACAAGTGTAGTGTGTGGAGGGGTGCTGGGAGTGTAGGAAAACACCAAAAGTATGTAAATTACCCCACACCAGAACCCGGGAAAGCAGGAGTAAAGTACAGCAAGTTTAGTCAGAACACACTTGGGGGCATATTTATACTCCGTTTGCGCCGATTGTGCATCAAAAAATTTGACGCACAATCAGCACAAACGTTGCCCCATATTTAAACCCTGACGCCCGAGCCCGCGGATGACAAAAATCTGCAGTGTGCGTCATTTTCTGGATGCGGCAACCCGCCCTGTGTTAATGATATGTAGGGTGGGCGTTCCCGTCCAAAAAACGACGCACACGGCCGTGTGTCGTATTTATGCTTCCGGGCAAAAATGACTCTCGGCCGGGAGGCGGAGCAAAAAAATTACGCAAAGCCTGATGTGCATCAAAATTTAACGCCTGGGTCAGGGCAGGGACCCCAAAGGCAGCGCAGAAGGCAGGAGAGGATATTCCGCCCAAGAACAACCCTGCATGGCCACAGGGAACACAACATCATACAGAGGTACCGGTTGAACTGGCAGGCCATTCAGCAGCTGCTGCAAAACATTGAACAGCAGTTGGCCCCCACTTTGGTGACACCCCGCACTATCCCAACAGAAACAAAGCTGCTTGCCGTACTTCACCTGCTGGCAAGTGGCTCGTTTCAAACAACTGGTGCCCTGGTTGGCGGAATATCACAACCATCATTCTCCGCATTTCTGCCAAAAGTACTGGATGCCATCATTCGCCTGACACCCCTCCACATCTGCTTCCCTAACACACTGCAGAAGCAGCAGGAAGCTAAACAGGGGTTCTACGCCATCAGTGGCTTCCCACACGTCCTTGGTGCAATCGATTGCACACACATACGCCTTGTGCCACCTGCTGCAACTGAACACCTCTACCGCAACAGGAAGCACACACATTCAATCAACATGCAGGCCATAGTCGATCACCAGGGATTGATCAGCAACATCGTGGCTAAATATCCTGGGAGTGTACATGACTCCTTCATCTTCCGTCACAGCACCATCAACCAACACTTCCAGGATGAACGGTATGGCAATGGACTACTTGTTGGTAAGTACAGAAACCTGCTTATATACACACTGCACAGCAACCCTCTAGGACACACAACACATACACCACAACAGCAACATCTAGACAGGAACACACTGAGGTCCTCACATCACTAGCCATGTTTCTTAACTCACCATTGAACCTGTCACACATTGGAATTTACTGTACAGCTTAATGTGAAGACATTAATGAGTGTGGTTGCCTAAATGTCACCTTGCAAATTGTAAGTGTCACAATAACCTTTACATTAATACATTGCATAAGTTTCAAGGTATGGGATGTCCAGGGTACTTTGATATGAACGTGTTAACAACACTTTCTATTTTAAATGTGCATGGAACTATAATCTCACCCTCAGTGAAGACACACGGACACCTGTATCACAAGTCACAATGCTAGGGAGGACACACTCTATTGCAAATCCCAAAACATACTGCTGACAAACGGTTAGCAGACAAACACTTGCTCAGCCAAGGAAAAAACACAATGCAGAAGGTATAGCCTACAAGTATAGGTTGTCACATTAGTACACAAAAGAGTCACAGACAACACAAGACAACTACTGCCATTAAAGGTCTTTTCAATAGTGCCAGCTACATCAACATGATCCCATTCTGTGTTTTTCTTTCAGCTGATCAGGGGTATGGCATCCAGCCATGGCTAATGACACCATTTGGGAACCCGACTACTGCTGCAGAGCGGGCATACAACGATGCCCATAAGAGGACACGCAGCATTGTCGAGCGCACCTTTGGGATCCTCAAGTCAAGGTTCCGCTGCCTTGACATCACTGGCGGTAGCCTACTATATTCCCCAGAGATGGTCTGTAGGACCATACTCACTTGTGCCATATTGCACAACATTTGTGTAAACAGGAACATTCCCCTCCTGGAACCAGACCCATACATGCCTGAAGACGACGAAGAGGAGGATGCTGGCCTGCAACAGGAGGGGGAACAACCAAACACGGCTGCTGGAGTGCGTAGGCGCCAACAGACTGTAAATAATTTATTTTCTTAATTATCACTATCACCACTTAATGCACTATTGTAAATAAACACTGATAACAAACACCACATCATGGTTTGGCCTATTCTTTTCTGCCCACCTTTAGTTTGAAATTGCTGAAGAAGAATGTCGTCTCATTGAGCAATAATGATATAACAATCATCACACAAAAAATATACACCACAAATGTAATGGCCACCATACAATGGTCACATACACACACCATGTAAGTGACAGACATCCTGTACAGTTCACCTTTGAAGGGCAATAGCTGAGGACCACACATATGACTCACATACATGTAGGAAACATGGATCATCGCAGCAGATGGCACACAACTAAAACACCATCATTCAACTAGGGGAAAACAGGCCTCATACATCAGGCAGTTCACATGCTAATGCTTTAGGAACAGGAATGTAGTACTAGACTCTTGGCAACAGTAATTCCAACTACTTACTATCATTGCAATGACTGTCTGTCACTAGAGTTACACATAAGCAGAACATACACAGCACAAGTGCTACACCTATGACAAGCATCCAGCACAACTCATCCCATCTACATGTCAGCCCTTTTCTAAAAACATTACACACACTTGCAGCTGCTCACACCCCACCTGTCTGAAGAGGTCCCTGGAATACCGATTTGTGTACACTCAGATTCCCTCATCTACACACACACACTCACAAGAGTCATCCAGTGTGCCACACCCTTTACTATGCCGACCATTGTCATACTACCATCTCACTGCATGGAACACAGCTCATATAATACACTGCCTTGGAGTTTATAAGGCCTGGTATCACATGTAGATTGATTCTTCTGTGAAAGGTACTGTAGGCTATTTATCAGCTAATCCCATCTGACAGGACTAGTGAGACACAGATGGAGGCCACACCTGTGATCCCCTCCATGCACACCACCCAAATGTACATGCCCCGTCCCTGCTGATGCCTCCTACTGCATACATGTTTGAATGTGAGCCATTACATCATTAAGCTTTGACACTAATGTTGCTGTGTAACACTTTATCAGGGTTCATGTGTCACCTTCAAAGCAACACAGGACATTCACAGTGTGACATCTCAACTGTCTAATGCTCCCTCTGACCAGTCCTAGTCAGAACACGTGATCATGTGATTACTGAAAGAGCTTGCTCCTGATTGACCCAGCATCCTGTCAGACTGACTGGCACCTGTCCGTGGGTCACTCTACAGATACCTGGGGTCCACCTATGGACCACACATGCTGTCCAAAACCTTTTGTACCTCAGACACTAATTTGTCATTAGCCTCATGAATGTATACTCAAATACATAGTAGTGCATCATCTGACTGTCATTTGCATCAGACTTGTGACAGTGCCCATGAATAGCCAAAACTTGGCCCTTCCGTTGTTTGACCTTCATTAAAGCCTAAACTTAAAAGTGTGACAGTGGACCAGGACCATAGTGTATGATGGTGTAAATGGCCTCCATCAAAGCCAGCAACCTCAGATAATGTCCATGAAAAGTCAACACATATGAGGACCCTGACTGTTCAAAACGCTGAGTAACACTTTTTCAAATGATAAAGATGAGTCGTGTGTTGAATACCAGCCATTTACTTCTGCACAGAGGCTATGATGTTTCATGATACATTACCATCCACAGAGGCCAACTGGAGTAGAAATGTGGCAATGACACATGCCAGATCCAGACACCTGAGACATTCTCTCACTCAGCACAAAAAGGTTGCCCATTTGAAAGTCTCATTACACGTGTTCAGTGACAGGGTGGGACCATCCATGTGTAGGTGACCATGTCCTCAATGGCTTCTCTCCATTTTTGCTACAAACAATGCCCAATTGAAACAAGATTAGCTGCCACTAACTCATGAGGAGACCTGGAAGTTACAGTGACAACATACACCCTGACAGTTGATAGTGGATCTACATTGGACCACACATATAAACATGTACCATCCAATCAACAAAATATTTGCAAGCAGCCGATCACAGGAGTGTCCCAGTTGGAACCTAGCAGGAAGAATGAAACATGCCACTAAACCAGGTAATGCATAAAGGGCCACATACATCATCAACCTATTTGTCATCAGCACATGAGGAACGTTGAGATTTAGCAAAAAATATCAATGCAAAATGGTATGTCAGATTGCTCCAAGGAATCAATAGGGCAAACGTCAAATGGGCAAATGGGATTATTGAATGGCAAACAGTGAATCATACCCTATGGGCTTCCATAAGCCTGCTGCTGCAGGTTTAGCATTACTGAATTAGGGAAACCCTTGGATAAATTAGCAAGTCTGGAAGGGCAAACCCTAGGGTGCTGGGGGCCTCACTCCACCTCTACCGCCCCCCAAATATACATGAAATATGCACATGTGAAGTACACACATGCATAAGGCGCATGTGTGGCCTACATGTCAAAAGTAAAACACATATAAGATACACAAACTCATATTTAGGACATGGTTACCCCCATAAAAAGTGTAGGTGACAATTGCACTACCTATTTGGCCTATATATAATTTTGATTACCGTGATAAATGTGGACACATTTTTGCTAAGGAATACATCCTGGTATCCCATTCATCATTTGAAATTAGCCATCAGCAATTACCCAAAATATGTGTACAATTATGGGTAATAACCATTTTGAGCAATCATTACTATTGCACTGTGAATACCTTCTATACATTCTATAAGGGACATATGCCATAGCTAACCCCAAATGTGAATCACATAGCACCGTTTGGTCATGACAAAATTCTTTTCACAGTTTGACAAATTAAAGACATATTTGTCATAATGCGTCATATTTCCACGCATACAGCTTGTGCGTCATAATTTTTGACGCATAGGAGTGCACATAATGCTGAGTCAAAAAAATCCAATTAAAATAAATATATTAATAACCAGCATTACATGGCCACCATTTTTTTCTATAATGCGTCATATTACCACGCATACAGCTTGGGCGTCATAATTTTTTGACGTACAGGAGTGCACATAATGCTGAGTCAAAAAAATCCAATTAAAATAAGTATATTAATAACCAGCATTACATGGCCATCATTTTTTTCTATAATGCGTCATATTTCCACGCATACAGCTTGGGCGTCATAATTTTTTGACGTACAGGAGTGCACATAATGCTGAGTCAAAAAAATCCAATTAAAATAAATATATTAATAACCTGCATTACATGGCCACCATTTTTTTCTATAATGCGTCATATTTCCACGCATAGTTTGGGCGTCATAATTTTTGACGCACAGGAGTGCTTATAATGCAGAGTCAAAATTAATTTTCATATTTGCTCATCATATTTGCCAGCGGCTTAAATTTCAACTCTAGAACTGTAAAATAAGCCTCAAACAAATATAAGGGAACAATGATGAAAAATGTTTTGACTCTGCATTATGTGCACTCTTATGCGTCAAAAAATATGACGCACTATCTGTATGCGTGAAAAAATGACGCATAACGGGGGAAAAACGGCGGCCATTTTATGCAGGATGTGATGTAATAGGATATCCTGTTTACAGAATCTGTACTGTGGGTGTACTTTCACTTTCACTTTGCAGTCTCAGATTATTCTAGACTGTGTGGCTGTGTGGAAAGTGTTGTCCTGTGTTTTAGTGCTTTTGTGTCCAGTGTACCTTCTCTATTGTGCTTTTGTCATCATGTTGTTGAATACTGTGTGAGTCTGTATTGTATAATTTTGTCAAGTCCGGTGTTTCTTTTATTGTCTGTGGGAGTCTGTTCTGGGTAGTGTAATTTAGGGGTTAGTTGGGCTCTTCTTCCTAAGTTTTCTTTGTATTTCACTACTCTACCTTTCCCCATTTCCCCCTTTTCCTTTTTCTCCAACTTTTTCCACTTTGTTAGTGCTGATATGTCAGGTAGGCCACGGCTTGCCAGAATGGGTGAGGAGGAATTGGGGGGATTTATATGGCTTGTTTGCCATTTCCTCCCACTCATGCTGGAGGCTGGGGGTCGTGTGATACAGGGGTATCACACGGAGGCCCATAAAGTCCGGTGGGGGAAGGTGCGCCATCGCTTGGTCCGTGTCTATGGTAGCCTGAGGAATGACCATCAACTTAAGCACCGCTGGGCTGATCTGATATCCAGGGAGCAAGATCTGCTGGACCACATCAATTACATGTGAACAATTTAAAGCTGTGTGGGGACATGTGATGATTGTTACCCAATCTGCTAGATAAGTAGCTGACTGTGTGTAATGCTAGGGAAACCTACTGGGTAATTGTTGCACAATGTGAAGGAAGACAAATGCTAGCAGTCAGGTAGCTCATGTTTTCTACACATACCGGTTGCCTGTAGCAGTATGTAATGTAGTGTTGCCTTTGTGTCAGACAAGCGACACGTTAATGTCTCAATTTGAACTCTACAGGTCACAATAGCCAGTGAAAAATGGATGTTGAAACATCATACCTACATATGTAGACGCCATAGCTAGACTGACATTTGTAAACCCAATATGATGCTATAAATGAGTGCTGCCTTCACGTCAATTGAAGTTAGCTATGTTGTCCACACATATGTCACATGTGTGTCTGGTTGGTGTGTGTTGAAAATGACCACATAGGCTGTTTGAGTTTGAGGGGTCATGCAGTCCTCAAGTAACCAGCTTTTGGATGTCTCTCTTGGATGCACATGATGAGATGAATGCACCCCTATATTGTTGGGGCATACTAATGGAGGTGCATCTTTGATAGCACATGACTGTCCAGGCCACTGCATGTGTGTAGTAGGGTGTGTAACTGTAGCAGGAGACTCATCCAATGTAAATGTTGCTCAATAATTATTCCATGCAATATGAGCATGTGTGAAAGTGTTTCATTACGCATGTCATATTCTCACATTGTCTTTGTAATTGCAATTGTTTGTCAGTGCACGGATTCTGAGTATATTCTTCCTTCCATGCTTTACAGGTGGACCTGCACCGTACACTGTGGGAGAGGTGGCTCATTTTGCAGACTCCGACACCTACAGTGAGTGTTGCATGTGTGCTATTTTTATTGTTTGCTGGTGATGCATGATGGACTGCTGTGTGTTCAACTGAATTCAAGGTTTGATGCGCTGCCCATTCATTAGTATTGTTCCATTAGTGGGATTTCAAATATCACTTCAGTTTTAGTAGACCTATGCTTATCCATCTCTCAGATTTTGGGTCTGTAGGCCATTCCAGTCGGGCCCGCTATGGGGAATGGGATGAGTCATGTGGAATACACTGATTAATGTAAGAGTTGCTCTGGGACTTGGCTTGGACTGAGTCTGCATTTCAGACTGACATTCTCCCAGATAGCTTCTGCAAAAGGCTTGTCTGAAATATGCAGCTTCCCTAGTTGAGGATGGACTGAGTACACTGTAGGTTGGATCTTCCGGGGGCATGTACTTCCACAAGTTGAACTAGAAGTGTGTGGGACTAGAGTGCAATGGCCTAGGTGTTCATTCTACTCATGATCATGGGTGTTCTTGCTCCTCTGTGTGTGTGGTAAAATATGCCTCACTGGTAGTATGTGATGTTGGCCTAAGTCAGTACATTTTGACATGTGTGGACCTTGGATAGGACAAGGTTTAGCTGACTCCAATTTGTTGATAGCCCTTCATTGGTGTTGTGTGTGGAGGCAAAAACTTGTTGAGCTTTCTAGAAACTCCTGGGTGTGCATTGAATATGGGATTGTTGGTTGTACTTCCCACCCCACCCTCAAAGACTGCCATGTGTTTGGGAATAGGGTACCTAGGACTGTAGCAACCAGTATGTTACACATACTTGTGACCTTTTGCAACTTTTTTTTGAACCTAGTGTACACACTCGGTTATGGCACGAGTTATGGCACGAGTTCTATATTAGCAAAAAACAATTACAAATGGCAGATATTGAGGGTTGTGATTGTTATCACATAGAGTGACATATGTAGTGAAGTCAGTAGGCGGAAGAGGTACAGGCATAATGTCAGCTGCATTACCCATTATTTGGATGACAAGTTTAGGCTGATGTCACCCATCATGTAGACACATGGATATGCTAGGTGTGAGATGCCCTTTTGTATGCAGGCTTCCCATGTACTTCCTCTGAGACTTTCAATGATCTATGTTGTGAAAATAGCTGCTACAACTAAAGTAAAAGTAATGTGCAATTGACCCATTGTGCTATTCCACGCAATGCATTTCCTATGGTAAATAGTTGCCCTTTCTCTTCACAGCTGCAAACATGAGTGCCGCACAGAGACATCAGTTTGAAAGGCGGGCAATGAGATACCGGCACATCCTGCAGGTGCAGTCGGGGTTCCGAAGGATGGCCCGAAAATACCAAGCGGATCGGGCACCTCTGCCAGCACACAGACAGCAGTAGCCCCTCCTATTGACCCTGCGGCATTCCTGGCTTTAGACAGGAAAATTGACAAGTTTATTAGTAAGGTGGACAAGCTAAGCCAGGATGTGGCCTACATTAAGAAAAGGGTTCGGTCCATCAGGCGGACCCTACGGAGGGCCAACCTCTAGGACTTTATTGATTGTTTTAAATTTATCCCTCCCCTCTCTCCTCTTTCCTTTTTGTCATGATAGTTGAGTTTTGGGGATTAGTGTTAGGTTAGTGTAGGTTGTTAGCTTAGTTAGTGTTAGGGAGGAGGGTGGGGGTCCTTATACTTTCTATTTTTCATTTTTGTGTGGGTGGGTGGGGGTCAATGTTGGGATTCCTGTCTGTTTAGAAAAAAAAAAAAAACAATTATACAAAAAAGAAAATACTAACAAATATATGATTGTTTAGGATAGTATAGTATGTGTGTAGGTTAGTATGTGTTGTCCTGCATGTGTCCTGTCTTATAATGGTGGGTGGGGGGTTGATGTTTAGATCGATTCGTTATATGTGTAGAGTAAGTTTAGCTTAGGTTAGTTAGGGACAGTTGTGGGTTAGGAGTAGTCAGGTTAGATTAGTGTAGGTATGACTTTTCCCTTAGTTGCCTCTGGTGTGAATACATAGGAATAAACATATAGTTAACCCTTTGCATTATGCGTTAACTGCTACTTGATCATGGCCTTGACATCAGTGTAGGTGATTGTTTTTCTATGACATTTGTGTCCTATGCTACTGTAGATGGGTCTCGGAGACCGCGTCTTTCCTACCTCGGATCCGCCATCATTCCGCCGGTTCCCTCGATACGGCGTTACGTTCCCCTAGCAACGAGGGGACGCTACGCCGCGGCAGCAGCGTCAACTTCCTGGTTACGGAAGTTGAAAAGACGACGGACGGCGCTTCTAAGGCGCGGAACACCACGGAGAAGACGCCGACCGCAGGAACACTCGCACCGAAGACAGCAAACCCGAAGGCACAGGAGCCCTTCAGCGGAGGGGAAGCTCAGACGTTGGAAGCGGTAGCCGGAGAGCCACAGGAGACGCGAGAACCCCGCCAAGACCCCGGAGGGTCGTGGCTTTGGAAGGTACGGTCCCTCCTAGGGACGAGAGGGTCACGGGGAGCCGCGGGCACTGGGGAAGGGCACCAGGGAGGCGGGAAAAAGGGAAAAGGGGGTCACTGAGTCACAGAAAGGGGAGGAAAGGATCAAGGAATTGTATAAACACCAAGAACCCCCACCCTTTTCACTGTGACACATCCCCACCGACCCACCCTGCTTGCTCCTTTCCCCGTTTGAGCACAATAACAACACCCCGACCCCACAGAGGGACTTACCCGTTTCTTTCTTTCCTCCATGCTCCCGGAACCCGAATGAGAGGCTGCACTTCCCACCGTCAGGACAGACCGGAGAGAAAACCTAAGGAAGAAGAAGAAAATAATTAGAGGAGGAAGAACCGAGTATACCCAGAAAATTATAAATACCGAACAAAGTGAATACCCTGTGAAAACGAAACAGAGAATAAAAACTATACCATAAGACCCGCACACCACATCTCTGTCTCTGTTCTTATATACTCTCGTATATACTAGCCTACCACAGTGGTGTCAGAAGTGGGATCAAGAATTCCCTGGTAGGCTAACAAGCAGAATACATCATGAGTGAGTCTCCAACCCTTGAGGATATGATTAAACAACTCGCAGAAGGAGAAAGACATCTGCAGTTGGTGTGGGAAGCACATCAAAGAGAGGCCAAGGAGGACAGGGAGGCTTTACAATCGGCCTTAAAGAGTCAGGCTACGATTTTAGCCAATAATCAACTGGTACATGAAACCGCATTACAAAAATTAACCGATACAATAGCGGCCAGTAAAGTTCATCCAAACGTCCCGAGCTCGGTCCTACAAAAATACCAAGAAGGCGAGGACCCAGATTCTTTTTTTACCAACTTTGAACGGGTAGCCTCATCCACTCAATGGCCAGAGGACCGATGGGGTCAGTATGTGGCACCCCTACTTACTGGGTTCCTACAAACAGCATATCAATCCGCCAATCCTGACGGCACCACCCCAAACAGATGGGTTGGTAGAACGGTATAACCGCACTATAAAGACATTGTTGCGTAAAACTGTAGACGATTCCGGTCGCGACTGGGATCAGAAGCTTCCCTTGGTCCTATATGCCATACGAACACACGAACAGTCTTCTACGGGACACAGTCCATTTGAATTAGTCTTCGGGAGACAACCCCGTTGTCTCCTAGATATGGCCGCTGAGACGTGGGAATAGGAACAGGAGGAAGGGAAACCTCTGCTTCACTATGTCCACCAACTAAAAAGTCAATTACAAAATCTATGGGAAGACGTCCATAGACATTTAGTGACGGCTCAAACCCAACAAAAAACCTATTATGATAAGGGGAGCAAATTACGCTCTCTCCTCCCAAATGATCAGGTCCTCATAATGCGGCCCACGTCTGACCATAAATTAATTGCTAAATGGCAAGGACCCTATAGGGTTATAAGATCAGTCTCTCCTGTTACCTACCTCATAGAGGTAAATACCTGCCCGAGGAAAACCCAGATTTACCA
Organism: Pleurodeles waltl; assembly: GCF_031143425.1. Classification (NCBI taxonomy): domain Eukaryota; kingdom Metazoa; phylum Chordata; class Amphibia; order Caudata; family Salamandridae; genus Pleurodeles; species Pleurodeles waltl. The sequence goes on from NC_090437.1 coordinate 206,916,509, forward strand.
TATAAATTTACTAAAACAATGGAGATCTACAGAGGAGGCGGAGGAACAACCAGCCACTGGTTGTCTTGTTTCACCATGCAAGTAATTGGAGATAGACCTATGCCCTTTAGGAACAACAAATCCAGAAGGGAAACCCGGTATCAATAGGGCCCTAACTGAAACTGAAAAAAATCAACTGTATTCACTTATAGAACAACATCCCCATTTCTTTTCAGAAATACCAGGAAGAACCTCTCTGATCCACCACAATATTAAAACACCTGTAGGACACTTAGTACGTCTTCGTCCTTATCGCATACCTGAAGCACGGAAGCCCATAATAGAAGACGAAATCAAAAAAATTTTAGCACTAGGTGTCATTGAACCCTGTAATAGTCCCTGGAATTCCCCTGTAGTACTGGTTCCAAAACCCGACGGGTCGATTAGGTTTTGTATCGATTTTCGCAAACTTAATGATATCTCTCTATTCGATACATACCCTATCCCCAGAGTAGACGACATCTTGGGAAAATTAGGGAAGGCCCGATATTTATCCACCCTTGACTTGACAAAGGGATATTGGCAGATTCCCCTTAACCCAGACGCTAAGGAAAAGACAGCCTTCTCAACCTCATCCGGTCTCTATCAATTCACCGTTTTACCTTTTGGTCTTCACAGCGCTCCCGCGACATTCCCGCGCCTGATGGATCAAATCTTAAAACCATTCCAGACCTTTTCCGCAGCGTATCTAGATGACGTTGTCATTTTCAGTGAGACCTGGCACGATCACTTACTACATCTGCATGCGATCTTTTCCACATTAACAGAGGCCGGTTTAACAGCCAACCCTAAGAAATGTATACTAGGGAACACTGAAGTCTCATACCTAGGTTACGTAATAGGAAACGGCACTCTGCAACCGCAGAAAAACAAAGTTGAGGCCATACTCCAAGCCACTAAACCATGAACGAAGAAAGATTTGCGATCATTCCTAGGCTTAATAGGATACTATCGACGATTCATCCCCAGCTATTCGACCATTGCAGCACCTCTGACTGACCTATTGACTAAACAGAGCCCCACGAAACTCGCACCATTCACCGACACCCAGAATTGTAGTTTTGAACGGTTAAAACAGTCTCTTACCACAGACCCAATACTGAAATGTCCTGATTTTTCAAAAACTTTCCACCTGTATACTGATGCCTCAGATGTCGGTCTAGGGGCTGTACTCACTCAGCCCGATGACGAGGGGTTCGACCACCCAGTGGTCTTTATAAGTAGAAAACTGTTTCCAAGGGAGACCCACTACCCTACTATCGAAAAAGAATGTCTCGCCATTAAATGGGCAATTGAATCCTTACAATATTATCTGTTGGGTAGGTCCTTCGTCCTGTACACTGACCATGCCCCTCTCACGTGGCTTGCCTCTCACAAAGACTCTAACTCTAGAATATTGAGATGGTTCCTAGAACTTCAACCGTTTACATTCCAGGTACGTCACATTCCTGGCTCCCAACAGGGTCCCACCGACTACCTCTCACAATTTCCTCCCTCTTCCTCCTGGGTCCTCGAGCAGTCCCGATCATGGGAAGGGGACTGTAGACGGGTCTCGGAGACCGTGTCTTTCCTACCTCGGATCCGCCATCATTCCGCCGGTTCCCTCGATACGGCGTTACGTTCCCCTAGCAACGAGGGGACGCTACGCCGCGGCAGCAGCGTCAACTTCCTGGTTACGGAAGTTGAAAAGACGACGGACGACGCTTCTAAGGCGCGGAACACCACGGAGAAGACGCCGACCGCAGGAACACTCGCACCGAAGACAGCAAACCCGAAGGCACAGGAGCCCTTCAGCGGAGGGGAAGCTCAGACGTTGGAGGCGGTAGCCGGAGAGCCACAGGAGACGCGAGAACCCCGCCACGACCCCAGAGGGTCGTGGCTTTGGAAGGTACGGTCCCTCCTAGGGACGAGAGGGTCACGGGGAGCCGCGGGCACTGGGGAAGGGCACCAGGGAGGCGGGAAAAAGGGAAAAGGGGGTCACTGAGTCACAGAAAGGGGAGGAAAGGATCAAGGAATTGTATAAACACCAAGAACCCCCACCCTTTTCACTGTGACACATCCCCACCGACCCACCCTGCTTGCTCCTTTCCCCGTTTGAGCACAATAACAACACCCCGACCCCACAGAGGGACTTACCCGTTTCTTTCTTTCCTCCATGCTCCCGGAACCCGAATGAGAGGCCGCACTTCCCACCGTCAGGACAGACCGGAGAGAAAACCTAAGGAAGAAAGAAGAAAATAATTAGAGGAGGAAGAACCGAGTATAACCAGAAAATTATAAATACCGAACAAAGTGAATACCCTGTGAAAACGAAACAGAGAATAAAAACTATACCATAAGACCCGCACACCACATCTCTGTCTCTGTTCCTATATACGCTCGTATACACTAGCCTACCACAGCTACACACCACAGAAAATAGAGGTTTAACATGGCAGCTACCCCTGTGCTAACTTGGTAAGTATCCACCATTTGGTAGACCCACCATTAGTAGTTTACATGGATCACCAAGGATTTGTGTTGATGAGTAGGTATTCCACATCACAAAGTGTACTTCCAGACTTTGTATTGTGGGTAATTTATTAGGTCGGACTGCAGTGTGATGTTCAGGGACATCTTTGTAGATGAGGTGTTGTTAACACTCTTGTCTTGTTGTCTTCATTGCTGACATAGATCATGTGTGTAAAAATTCAGCATGACTTCCCTTCATGGAAGTATACTCAGAAAGGGTGATTGATGCAGTGTTTAGTTGTGTTTGCTTAGATTATGCTGCATAATTTCATTTTTTAGTATTGCATGGTGCCTACATTTATCAGCCACCATTAGTTGACTTGGATTGCTATAGATGGAGCATTATTCTGTCCAACACAGCATAATTGTGTGTGGTTTGTCCCTTCATCAGTTATTCTTCTCAGGATGGTCAGGCTATGATGCAATCCTTGCCACTGCACAGATGTATCAGACTACATGATGTCAGGACACTTGTATTGACAAACTACATGGTTGTCACACAGGCACTTTAGAGTTATGTACTGCACAGTTGATGTGTCAAATAACACAGAGACATATTAGGTGTGCAAGTGCTATTTATTGATAGGTGCTATAGTGCAAAATGTACATTGTACATGTTTGCTGAGTCCGTTCTGGTGCATTCTTACATGGTGATCCTACAGAAGGGGTGTGGATGATGCTCCTGACATGCTGGGGTGATGTAACAGACAGTGCAGAGGGACAGGATTTGCCGAATAGTAGGAGAGAGACATTCACTGGCAATGCTGACAAGTCATACAGTGGTTAGCAGAACAGTCATTGAGTATAGTTGTAGTGAGACTGGCATTTGACAAAACGTAGGACCTTGGTCAAAGTATGCCATGGTGCAGGGACTAGTGCTTCCGGGTACTCTTCTGTGAGAATGTGATCTGTTCCATGTCTTCTTCTTCTGATGTGTGTGTTGCCTGGTTTGTCCTTGTTGTTGTTGGTTGTGAAGGGGCAACACACACCTCAGTGTTAGAAGACGTGGAGTCAGACATCCCGGGGGCTGCTCCCTGTGAAGTTCTTAAGGGCAGTACTGCTGCAAGGAGGGCCTGCTGGTTTTTGAGAATAGCAGCCACATCACGATGGTAGGCAGCCAGGTCGGCCCTGAGGGAGTCATGATTGCATTCGTGCATGCAGTGGAAAGTTTGGGGTGCGAGGTGTTGTGGCAACTCCCTTACTGCAGTGGTGAATTCCTTTATAGTTTCTTGTAGTCCTTGCAGTATGGATGTTAGGGCTTGCATAGCTGCTGCCTGATCTGCAGATGACAACATGCACGATCGCACCCCCTCAAGGCTGGCTGCCATATTTTGCATCCCCACCCGCACCTCCTTGGCCAGCTCCCGCTGTACACCAACTACAGTTCTTTCAAAGCTGGTGCCAGTGTCGTCAGAGTCCTCAGCTGTGTAGGAGCTGGCAGGTCTTGCAATTGGGGTGGTGGGTGGTTCTTCTGTGATGGCTGCTTGTTCTGTGCTCCTCCTTGTGACTGAAGGTGGGGTCTGGAGGGTTTCAAGGACCTTTTGGATGGTCTCCTGGGGAATGTTTATGGGCTTGTCATCCATGTCATCAGGGAAATCAGGGACAGGCATATCGGCAGGAGATCCATGTTCCTCTGCAATGAAACAGGGTACAATTAGTGTGTCTCTGTTGTGACAATTTTGCCGTAACATGCAAGCCTTTGGATGACTTTACTTTGTGATCTTGTTTGGTATTGGTATCTGCTGTTCTTCATATGGGCATTGTTATAGGCCTATGGTCCACCTGTGTGTCACATGTATGATATAGAGTTATCAGACTTGTCTGCCTAATCGCCTCTAGGTGTTGCTTTGTACAAATTAGGGAATAGCCATCTTTTTGTCCTACTCGACCCTCCGTGTATATCTATTCGTATGGTGAGACCTTTCACTGGCTGTGGGTGTTGTGATTGCCCTGGCAGCACACTTGCCTCTCAGGACCTGCCCCAAAATCTGATTGTTCACATTGACCTAATTGTAATTGTTATGTGGCATATCCTATGCATGGTAATGTTACGATGTGATATGGATGTAGACATTGTTAATGTTTCCAGCTGATGTTGGGTAATGTGTGTTTAATTGGATTGCCCTGTTTATAGTATCAATGTCCTATTTGGTCCTCTGACTGTGCAGGTGTATTTCAGTGACCAGTTGCATGTGTCCCCTCCTCAATGTTGTTGTCTGAGCAGTATGACATTTGTGATGTTGCCTTGTTAGCCAGGCATGTGAGGGACCCTAATGTATGCAGCATGTGTGTGTCCTTAGTGCTGTGTGGCTCCTATTGCTGTTTACTTTGGCTGATGTATGTGTCAACTATGGGCATTGACATTTGAGTGTACTGGTGCCGTTGTCTTATTTCTGGAGATTGTTGCAGATGTCATCCTCACCCCCTAATTTAGGTATGTATGTTCCATGGGGAGGTTACTGCCATTGGCTACTATAGCTGCACAGAGATCAGAGGTGTTAGTGTCAACTCTTGTCGCAGTTACATTGCAGTTGTTGTTTTGGCTACTGGATTACTGATAGGGACCTAGTTGATGTAGGATATATTTTGACTGACGAGTGCCAGGATGTAAGTTTGACGTAGTGGCCTTCCCACCTGTCGAGGCTTTCCCTTAGCTCCATTGTTGTCATGACAGGATGCCCCCATGGGACTTTTGTTGGTGTTGTGTTATGTTGTGCCCCAGCTTCTGTCTTTCCTGGGCATGCCCCCCTGCCGTGCCCCTTTACCCATGCCACTCCATATACTGTATATGCTGACTTACATGCATTGTGTAGTAGAGATTCCCCACCCCGGTTGCAGTTAACATTATTGCATTATAATTCCCCATGTGACTTACCCTGCATGTGCGTTGTCTCGTGGTAGTCTGCGCTGTCCTGTCCTTGAATCCCTGTGACGATCTCCTCAGGGATGACGGCTGCGACCATCTCCTCCATGTGGTCCAGGGCCTCCTGGTGTGCTGGACTCCCACCTCCAGTCTGCAGTGCTGCCTTCCTGTTCCTGGCCATTTTTTCCTTTGTCCTACGTTTACAGTCATGCCAGCGTTTCTTACACTCGGTGACTGTCCTTCGTACTTCAGCCACACTGTTGATCTTGTCAACAATTTGTTGCCATATGGCCTCTCTCCTGCTGATTGGCAACTTAGAGGTGATGAACAGTTGGTGCTGGTGTTCCGTCACCTCTTTAACTAGGATTTCCTGCTCCTCTGCACTGAAGCGACACTTTCTTTTTTTTCTATATATGTATTCCTGTATGGATCATCCTGGCTGGTTCCTGGTTTGCTTTCATCTTCCTGGGGTCTGTAGTGGCATCTGGGATCCATTTTGGCTCGCCTCTGCTGAAAGGGAAGTGTTCGCGGGTATTTTTGACGCTATTGCGTCAAAAAAAACGGCGCTTTCCAGGTTGCGCTGTCGTAAATCGACCCACAGTCATTGACGTCGCGTTAACGTTGTTTTCCTTTACGACTTGACGCCGCGGTGTGCGTAAAAAGAAATGACTCCCACCTGTTGGTTGCGCCGCCGTGCGTCAAAGTATAAATTTGACACCCGCACAGCGCATCAAAATGGCGTTAACCGGCGGTAAAAATTTTGACGCAAAACTGCGCCGGCGCAGCTTTGCGTCAAAAAGTATAAATATGGCCCTAAGAGTCGTGGTAAAGGATTATGCAAAAACCAAGAAAGACTGCAAGAAACCAATGATGGATTCCTGGACCTGAAGAACTGTGAGAGAAGAAACCAAGTCCATAAGTCAATGAAGAGTCCAGGAAGAACAGGAGCCTCTGCCAACCTGAATAAAGGTGCAAAAGTGGATTCTCCGGTTGGATGAAGAAGTCAGAAATGCACCAAAGAAGACAGCTGTGGGTTCCTGCTTGGTGCAAGAGGTGTCCCACGTCGAGTCATTGGATGCAGGCTGGTTTTTGTTGTTGGATTATGCCAACAACCCTTGGCTCACACAAATGTTGCTGTTGACGGGAAAAGGTGCTACCTGTGCCCAGGAGGGACTGGGGTGCCTCAACCTAGACTGAGGAGGCAGAGGGGGCTCTGAGCACTTTAGAGAGCCCTCAGGAGACCAGGCAGCACCCACAGGAGTCCCAGAACAGGGGTACAAAGGAGTTGCAGAATGCGGTCATTGCAGCACTACACAAAGGGATCCCACACCTCCGGAGAACAATTCAGGGAGCTGAGCGTCACAGGATAGAGTGCTGGGGACCTGGGCTATGCTGTGCACGAAGGACTTTTGGAAGATGTGCACAGAAGCCCAAGGAGGTGCAGAAAACACAGTGCACAAGGGTACTGTCTGGCACAGGGAGGCAAGCCCTTTCCTTCATCAAATTTCGACAGCTGGCCCTTTGGACAGTCATGATCACTTTTGGTCCACCACCTGTGTTCCAGGGATCACGCTCATCAACAGTGGAGGAGTCCCAGAGTACCAGTTGTCATTGCAGACAGGTGCCTGCTGAAGCAGGGAAGTGACTTTGTCACTCCACGGGAGATTCCTTCGGTCCTTCAGAATGAAGACAGGCAGTCCTCAGAGCGTGCACAACCTGGAAACTGTTGCAATTACTGGCTGGAGCTGAAGTTGCAGGGTCACAGTAGCCTTCTTGGATACTTTGTTGCAGTTACAGTGTTCCTGGAGCAGTCTGGGGTTGTGCCGATGGTCAGAAGCTGAAGCAGAGGATGCAGGGGGGTCCTGGTGGAGTCTTGCAAACCGAATCTTAGAAAACACCCATAGGAGAGGCCATAAATAGCCCTCAGAGGGGGCTTGGTCACATAACCAGGTATGGACCTAGCAGGAGGGGTCTCTGACATCACCTGCTGGCACTGACCAATAAGATGCTCTCAGAGTATCCCAACAAATTGGAATCCAAGATGGCAAATCCCAGGGACACTCTGGAGAAGCTCTGGGTACCACCCATGTCCAGATTGGTACCCGAGAATGGCTGGTGGTCCCTGAATCAGAGTAGACTGGATTATGCATGGAGGGTATCATTTGTGCCCTTCAAAGCACTTCCAGAGGCTCTGGGAGGAAACCCCTCCCATGCCTGTAACACCTATTTTCAAAGGGAGAGGGTGTAACACCCCTGTCCCAAAGGAAATGCATTGTTCTGCCTTCCTGGGATTGGGCTGCCAAAGCCCTAGGAGGGCAGAAGCCTGTCTGTGAGTTGGCAGCAGCTGGGGCTGCAGTGAAAGCCTCAGAATCCTGTTATGGCAGTACTGGGGATCCATGGTGGAGCCCCCAGGGTGCATGTGATTGCCCCCCAATACCAGAATCAGATTAGGGGTACAATTTCCCATTCCTAGACACCTTACATGGCCATATTTGGAGTTACCACTTTGAAGCTGCATAAATGTATTGACCCATATGTAGTGCACACTTATAATGGAGTCCCTGCACTCTCAAGGTCCGGGAAAATGGGCCTGGATGATGTGGGGGCACTTCTGCTAGTGCAGGGGTGGCCTCACACACAGGTACTATGCACCTAACCTTCATGGTCTGAAGGTTAAATATATAGGTGACTTTTAAGTGACCTGATGCAGTGAAAATGGCTGTGAAATAGTGCTTACACTATTTCACTCAGGCTGCAATGGCAGTCCTGAAGAAGTGTTTGTATGAGCTCCTTATGGTTGGGAAAATAAATGCTGCAGCCCATAAGGATCTCCTGGAACCCCCATGCCCTGGTTACCTAGGGACCATACACTAGGAGTTTATAAGGGGGGTCCAGTATGCCAATCTGAAGTGGAATACTGGGTCACCAGTATGTAAGTACAAATTTGAAATTAGAGAGAGCATAAACATTGGAGTTCTGGTTAGCAGGACTACAGTGGCACAGTCAAGCATACCGACAGCACAGTAAAACGTACTGAAATATAGGCCACAAAGTATGAGCACTTGGGTCCTGACTAGCAGGATCTCAGTGAGACAGTAAAAACAATCTGACAAACACTGTCAAGCAGGCCAAAAATGGGGGAAACCATGTTAGAAGAAAGCCACCTTCCTACATCCCCCTCCCCCAAAACGAAGGACAACAAGGCTAACCTTTGCCAGTTGAGACATTATTGTCTAAGTAGTGATAAGTGGAGGGTGACTCTGCAAACAAGTGGTTACTCTCTTTATCATCCATTGTCTGTTTCTTTCCTGTGGGGAGGTAAACCACCCTGTTTGGAGATTTTTGTCTAGAAAGCAGTGCAAGTGCTTACTCACAGATTCTTTATTAGTAATGTTTAAAGTGGGGCATGGTAACTGTTCCACTGATCCTATGTCAAGACAGGGCTGCTGTTCTAAGGATGGGAATGCTAGACAGGGATGCTGTCTCAGCAAGGCCATAACTGGGCAAAAAGTTTGTTTATATGGCTGAAAGAGAGAACTGGGTTGCTGTTTCTCTAGGGTTGGAGCAGGGCAGGGCTGCAGTCCTATATGCTCCACAAGGGCAGGGCAGCTGTCTTATATGTTCAGAGGTAGGGCAGGGCTGCTGCACTCAAGTTTCTCTGGGAGGGCTGAAGGGTTGCTCCAAATTTACTAAAACACTGCAGTTTTGCATATCTGTTTTAGTGGTTCCTCAGAGAGGGACTTTTACCTCTGAGAGTTCAGCCGTGGCAGCTGTGGGCTCCCTTGGGTACAGGTTCCACCCCAGGAGAAGGGTCTCCCACCACAGGAATGGTATCCTTAGTGGTACGGTGGGGAAGTGATACTTTGATACCCTTTTTACCTGTTGGATGAGAAGGATCCCGAGGCTTCAGGGCTCGTTCTCTTCTTTGCTTTTTCATTTCGCGTGAAATGAGAGGAAGCAGTTCCTCAAGGATACCCAGCATGGATGCATGGACCCTACACTCTACCTCAGCCCAACCTGAGACCTCTAGGTCATTACCTAAGAGAGAGTCGACAGGTAAGCAAGGTGACACCACCACCTGCTTTGGGCCAGTAACTCCACCCCAACTAAGTTGCACTACAGCTAAGGGGAGAGACTGAGTGGAGTTGTTGACATCAGTAACCAGGTACTTCTGTCCAAGGAGGTGTTGTGCGGGTGGCACCATGTTTTCAGTTACTGAAGTGATACTGGCACCTGTGTCCCTGTAGGGTTGGGCCGCAACACCATTTATTAAAATTGTCTGCTTGTATTTGTCTATATTAAGGGGACAAGCAGCCAAGGTAGCAAGGCCAATGCCACAAGGTGTGACAGAAACTGTCTTGGGAGTCTCTATACCTACCCCAGTTTCTATGATGGACCCGAAAGTGAACCCAACTACACATTTTGTTTGACTGCTGTCAGTAGCCTCACCACTATTCCTACTACTGCTAGGGGCACTAGAGTTTGAAGTGGATATATTAGTGGTGGTAGGCTCAGGGGCCTTACCTGGGCATGACTTATCCCTTGGCTTATGGCCTTTAGCTCTGTACACATAGTACCAGGGCTTTTTATTGTGTGTAGAATGAGAAGAAGAGGAAGATGATTTATCCCCACCCCCAGAGGAGTGTTGTAGACCTGAAGAAGGGTCTTTGGTTTACTTTTATCCCCATGCTTATCCTGAGATTACTCACCATCTTTCTTCTTTTATTTGCCACTCCCTGTCTGAGTTTTTCTGCTCACCCTTGTTCTGACCCATTTGTCTGCCTTCTTTCCCAATTCTTGGGGAGAGGTCAAATATGAGTCCACAAGATACTGGTGTAACAAATCAGACACACAACTATTCAATATATGCACTCTCAAAATCAGATTATTCAGACCCTGGTAATCAGACACTTTACTGGCATGTAACCAACCTTCTAAACCTTTGACAGAACAGTCCACAAAGTCAATGCAATCTTGTAAAGATTCGTTCTTGGTTTCCCTGAACTTAATTCTGTATTGGTCTGTGGTAAGCCCAAAACCATCAATGAGTTCATTTTTAAAAATGTTGTAGTTGTCTGCATCCTCCTCCCTAATAGTGAGGAGTATGTCCCTCCCTTTTTCAGAGAAGGACAACCATAGTATAGCAGCCCACTGCTTCTAAGGGACAGTTTGAACCATATAAGCCCTCTCAAGTGCAGCAAACCACTTTTGAATATCATCCCCCACCTTGTATGGGGTAACAATCTTATGTACGTTTCTGGAGCTAATGTTGTCCTCTATGACATCATAACTTCTGAAAATTTCAATGCTACTGCCACCATGGGGAACTAACCCCAACCCCTGTCTTTCCCTTTCTACAGCTAAGGCTTCCCTATTTAGGGCCAGTTGTTGCTGCTTCAGCCTCAGTCTAGACTCTTCCAATCTCAGCTTTCTGAGTTCCCTATCTAGGAAGTTATCTTCAGGATCGGATGTGTTTGCCCTTCAGAGATTGAGGTGATATGGGAATGAGCAGAGCTGGACCTCTTCCTAACTTGTGTAACCCTAGTGACCAGGCCTCTAGGTGTGAAGGGTCTGTGTGTAACCCCTTCCCACTACCAGCTATGCTAGGAGGTTTGTTAGTGGAAATATCTGTGGAAGGACCCTTCCCTGGATCATCAGGACCCTGTCCTGAATCTACTAGGTTAGAATCTCCCTCCACCTCCTCTTCTACCCAGTGACCAGATTATTCTTGGTCTTCCTGGAGAAGGAGGTTCAAAGGGAAATCTTTGTTAGGGTTATATCCAATCCCTAGATTTTTCTCTAAGCAAAGCCCCCTCAACTTTTAAAGTTAAGGTTCTCATAGGTAGTTTGGAAAATCCTAGGGGTGGCCTTAGAGGAAGACATAGGGGGTCATTACAACATTGGCGGTAAAAGCCGCTTACCGCCGTGCAGAAGACCGCCAATACACCGCCGCAGCCGCAGAAACCCGCCACAGCTATTATGACACACATCTCGGAATCCGCCGAAATTCAGACACCCACACAACTCCACCACACAAAAGGTCAGTGTTAAACTGGCGAAAACAATTGCTCCACCGTCACGCCAACAGAAACACGCCCATGCCATCACGACCCACGAATCCACGCAGCGGTCTTTCAACCACGGTATTCCATTGGCGGTACACACCGCCACGCTCAAAATACACACACATCTCCAAAACACCTCCACATTGGACAATTCCAAATACACACATCTGACACACATACAAACTCCACTCCCACACACCCAACACTATATAAAACACACACCCACATCACCCACAAACCCCTACAACCATAATTCACGAACGAAGGCCAGAGAGCACAGCAATTGAGAACCCCACCACACAGAGGCACATGACACCATCACCCATACAACATTCCACGCACAAAACACCACACACCACTACACATCACCACACACATCAACACTTACACCACCCCACCCATCACCCACACCACCCCATGTCACGCCAAAGACACCCCCGGTTTTCCGAGGAGGAGCTCAGGGTCATGGTGGAGGAAATCCTACGGGTAGAGCCACAGCTATTTGGCTCACAGGTGCAGCACACCTCCATAGCCAGGAAGATGGAGCTATGGCTCAGAATCGTGGACAGGGTCAACGCTGTGGGACAGCATTCAAGAAATCGGGAGGACATCAGGAAGAGGTGGAATGACCTACGGGGGAAGGTGCATTCTGTGGTCTCCAGGCACAACATCGCGGTACAGCGGACTGGCGGCGGACCCCCACCTCCTCCCCCACAACTAACAACATGGGAGGAGCAAGTCTTGACCATCATGCATCCAGAGGGCCTCGGAGGAGTCGGTGAAGGAATGGACACTGGTAAGTCAAATCTTAACTATCATATCCCCCACCCTACCGGCATGCTATCACACACCCCCACCCTCACCCCCTCCCCTATCGCCCCAAATCCTCACTAATGTACTAATAACACAAACCACTCATCCCAACACCAAGCCCTGCATGACACAACTAAGCATGGTCACCCCTCACCAAAACATGCTCACTGCACATACCCAGAACAACCCCCTAACCATCATCACACAAACCCACACACAGGAATGCTTGCACTGGGGTACACGCACACCCACCCATTGCACACCATTACACACACACATGAAATAATCATGCTCTCATATCCCTGCAGGACCACTAAGGAACGTCACCACACCGGAGGGTCCAGACATCTCCACTCTACCCACAGAAGAGGCCCACAGTGACGAAAGCAGCTCTGCCCTACTGGATCCTGATGACCAGCCCGGACCATCGCGGGCCTCGGGACAGTCGGTTCCCCTTGCACAGGCACAGCCCAACACTGACCTTCCACCCTCTGGTAACACCAGCACAGCACCCACCCAGCGGGCCCATACCTCCATACCCAGGACACGTCAATTACCGGTGTGTCCACCACTACAGGGAACCCAGGATAACCCGCCACCCCAACAACAACAGGGACCTGGGGGCAATGGTAGTGGGCACACGGTCCAGGGGACGGAGGCACAGGAACACAGGGGAACTGGGAGGGCTGCTGTGCGACAGGGGGCGGACAGGCCAAGGGAACCCACTCTCCACGAGGCCCTCTCCTCCATCATGGGAGCATACTACCACTCCCAGGAGACGATGGTGACTGTCCTGGCCAAGTTTCAGGAGACCCAGCGCCTGCAGGAGGAGCAGTATTTGGGGTTCAGGGAGGAGTTCAGGACCATCAGCTCCGCCCTGGGTACCATTGTAGGGGTGCTGAAGGACATACAAAAGACCATGAGGGACACCGTGGCACTCCAAGGGGCCCCTGACACTAGCCTGGACGATGAACTGCCCACCACCTCCGCCGACACTTGTGGACAGGACGCCCGCCACAGGACCACCACACCAGCACCCCACCCCCTGCAGACGGACAACCACCACTCAAGCGGTCCCTGAGATCCAGGAACAGGACAGAGCAAGATGGCAAGACCCCCGCCAGGAAATGAGACCACCCTGATTGTCCTCCCACTGTCCCACTTTGTTACCCTGTCCATACTTTAACTGCCCCAGCTCCACTTCCCATGCCCATATGGGCAGTGCACCTGTGTGACCAATAGACTGGACTCTGCCATGGACATTCCTCCACCGTCCCCCATCACCATTTTACAACCCCCCTCCATTTTTGAGCACTTAAATAAACACCCTTGAACCACAAAACAATCTGGAGTCAGTCTGTGATTTGGTAAAGTTGTATTATCAATGACAGTGTCAAAATGCGTTTTCAATTGTAAAGCCAACATACCTATGTCACACATCACAAGTCCTTGAAGGATGCAAGCAGATGACACACGTTGGTAACCACACCTGTGAAACCGTAATAGAAAGATACGACTCAGTGACCAAATAGTGCTATGGAATGACAGACATGATAGAGGTAGAAGTGCAAAAGTGAATGTAATGGTAAAAAAGAAATGTTCTCACCTGTGAGTCACTGGAAATATTGCTGTATGACTGACTCCCTGTTGTCTATGTCTTCTTCCTCAGCTTCCTCCTCATCACTGTCCACAGGCTCCACAGGCTCCACAGCTGCCACAACACCGCCATCTGGACCATCCTCCTGCAGAAAAGGCACCTGTCATCGCAAAGCAAGATTGTGAAGCATCGAGCAGGCGATGATGATCTGGCACACCTTCTTCGGTGAGTAGAATAGGGAACCACCTGTCATATGGAGGCACCTGAACCTGGCCTTCAGGAGGCCGAAGGTGCGTTTGGTGCTTTGCCATGGCGGGGTCAATGGCCAGGACAAGTTGAGGTAACCAGAGTCCCTAATAGCCACACACGGTGCCTCTGGAGTTGACCCATTACATATGGGATGCTGCTATTCCGCAGGATGTAGGCGTCATGCACAGAGCCAGGGAACCTAGCATTTACCTGGGAAATGTACTGGTCTGCCAAACATACCATCTGTACATTCATCGAATGATAACTCTTCCGGTTCCTGTACACCTGTTCACTCCTGTGGGGGGGACCAGAGCTACATGGGTGCCATCAATAACACCTATGACGTTGGGGATATGTCCAAGGGCATAGAAGTCACCTTTAACTGTAGCCAAATCCTCCACCTGAGGGAAAACGATGTAGCTCCTTACGTGTTTCAGCAGGGCAGACAACACTCTGGACAACAGGTTGAAAAACATAGGCTGTGACATCACTGATGCCATGGCCACTGTTGTCTGAAAAGACCCACTTGCAAGGAAATGGAGCACTGACAGCATCTGCACGTCAGGGGGGATTCGAGTGGGATGGCCGATTGGTGACATCAGGTCTGGCTCCAACTGGGTACATAGTTCCTGGATAGTGGCACGGTCAAACCTGTAGGTGATGATTAAATGTCGCTCCTCCATTGTCAACAGGTCCACCAGCGGTCGGTACACCGGAGGATTCCGCCATCTTCTCAAATGTCCAAGCTGACGGTGCCTAGGAAGGACAACAGCGACCACAGAGTCAACAAATTTCCAGGTATGTACCAACAGATACACAGAACACAACACCAAACACAAAACTCTTACTGTATGTGTGTTGAGTGTAGGCCTAGGTATGTGTGGCGCAGTAGTAAATGAAGCCATGTGGGCCCCTGAAATGGCGGATGCCTGACCTCTAAACTGGGACAATGTGATGTGAGGTATCTGCGCTGGCGTTGTACCCCGTCGCGGTTGGCGGTCGTAGACCTCGGCGCAATGCTGCATTGGTTAACATTGGACCCTATGGGTCCCAGGAGCCAATGATGAAGTGCGACAGCGGTGATGATACGCACCGCCGCGGACGTCACCGCCGTGGACGTGACCGCCATTTTCTATCTGTTCAATCACTTGATACCTGATCTTCGACATGAGAGGACCTACACTGCAAGTGCTGCTGTGACCTCGGTCTGGAAGAGACAATGGCTGCTGCGTCTGGGGAAAGGGCCCCTGCCTTCACTGCTCGGGAGTTGGAGAAGCTCGTGGACGGAGTCCTCCCCCAGTACACGCTACTCTACGGTCCTCCAGAGCAACAGGTAAGTACCAAGGGAGCACGTTGTATGGGCTATGGCTGGGTGGAGAGGGCTGGTTGTAAGAAGGAAGGGGGCAGAGTTCAGGGAACATGAAGGACTGTGAATGCATGTGCCACATGGCAAGGGTAGGGATGGGGGCCACTCACATCGACGGTGCAGTTGGTAATGACTTTTCTTCTTCCCCTATGCATGTCATGTAGGTCAGCGCCCACCAGAAGAAGGACATTTGGCATGCCATCGCCAAGGATGTCCGGACCCTGGGGGTCCACCAGAGACGGGGCACCCACTGCCGGAAAAGATGGGAGGACGTTCGCCGCTGGAGCAAGAAGACGGTGAAGGCTCAGCTGGGGATGGCTCCCAACGTGCCCGTCGCACCATGACCCCCCTGATGTTCAGGATCCTGGCGGTGCCCTACCCGGAGTTGGATGGGCACTTGAGGGCATCACAGCAGACACAAGGGGGTGAGTACACTCTCATTCTGGGGACTTTGCGCGCAGTGGAGGAGTCTGGGTGGGGGAGGAGGGATGTGGGTTTCCCTAGACCAGGGCGACTTCTGTAGGCTAGGCCCCTCCGTAATGCAGGCCATGTGCCACTCCACCCCACCTCAGTAGAGGGCCAAGTACAGGTATACATGCCCCTGTGGCATTCATGTGTGCAGATGTCCACCATAGCCATGTAGGCCAGATCCCAGGAATTGCATCTGTAGTGGCCAAGAGCACGGCATAGTGCAGGGGGCTGCTGTGTCTGTATTGTCCGCCCACGGTAGCGGTAAGCCATGCACTAAACCTGTCTTTCTTCTGTTGTTCCCCCCCCCCCTTTTCTGCTCTCCCTGTTCTTTTGTGCATCAGCATCATCAGGCGGAGGTACAGTGGCACCGGAGCACGAGTGAGCTGCATCCCACATGGCCATGGAGGGCCACACCACGGACTCAGAATACACCAGTGGGATGGAGGGCGAGGGGAGCTTCACGTCGGTCACCGGATCACCAACCAGCGACACGGACTCGTCCGCCGATGGGAGCTCCCTTGTAGTGGCGGCACCATCTGTGCCCCCCACTTCTACAGGTACAGCCGCCACCTCCCCTACCAGCACCGCCCTCCCAGCAGCCCCTCAGCATTCGCCCCGTGCCCGCTCACCCAGGAGGGTGGGCATCACCTTCGCCCCAGGCACCTCCGCCCCTGCCCCTGTCACCCCTGCTGCCCTCAGTGAGGAGGCCATTGACCTCCTCAGGTCACTCACTGTTGGGCAGTCTACCATTGTGAATGCCATCCAGGGTGCAGAAAGGGAGTTGCAACACGGTAATGCATTCCTGGAGGGCATTCATTCTGGTCAGGCTTCCCTTCATCGAACACTGCAATCTCTGGCCTCAGCACTGATGGCAGCCATTGTCCCTGTTTCTAGCCTCCCCCCTCCAACTTTCTCCACCCAGACCCAATCCCCTGTACCCCAGCCTATCCTAAGCACACCATCAAACAAGCATGCATACACCTCAACACACACAAGTAGCTCAGGCAAACATAGGCACTACACAACCCACAGGCACTCACGCAAGCATCACCCACATACAGACACAGCAACAGCCACTGCCTCCACTGTGTCCCCCTCCTCGTTGTCTCCCTCCTCCCTCCCAGTGTCATCTACTCTCTCACCTGCAAGCACTACATCTACAGGCACTAGGACTCGCACCAGAACACCCAGCACCACACCCCGCTCACCTGCACTCACCACCCCCACTACCATTTACACGTCCCCTGTGTCCACTCCTAGTGTGTCTGTGACGCCCCTTCCCAAAGTACACAAACGCGGGCATCCACACACCCAACATCCATCCACCTCACGACAGCCTCCAGTACCTGCACCTGCACCCAAAACACCTAAAGATACACCTCCCACAGCCACCTCCTCTTCCTCCACTCCCAGACCCCCTCCAGCTACCCATCCCAGTCTTCGTCAGCAACTCTTCCTCAGCAACGTTGACCTCTTTGCCCCCACCTCCACCCCTCCAATTCATAAGTCACGTAGTAGCAACTCAGCCAAAAAAACTCCAGGACCTGTGGTGCGTGTTCAAGGTGTGTGGAGTGCACCGGCCACCAGGGCAGCCAGTGTGACACGGAGCCAAAGCACTGCCAGTCCACCCCCTGTAAAGCACCTCAAGTTGGAAAGTGGCCGACGGGACAGGGTGAAGACTCCTGGCGGCAAAACTGCTCACAAGGGTACCAGGGGGATTGCAGAGTCAGCTGTGACTCCTCCAAAGGTGGTGAGGGGCCAGAAGAAGTCTGCACAGTCTGGGAAGAGCAGCACGGCGGACAAGGGCCCCATCCTCCCCGGCGGCCAGGATGCCACCGCCAGCAGTGTCGTCACTGGTCTGGACACCACTGCCAGAGTCAGTGTCCAGGAGGGCAGCAGTATCGTCACTGGTCAGGAGACCACCGCTGGAGTCAGGGCAGCAGTATCGTCACTGGTCAAGAGACCACCGCCAGAGTCAGTGCCCAGGAGGGCAGCAGTATCGTCACTGGTCAGGAGACCACCGCCGGAGTCAGTGCCCAGGAGGGCAGCAATATCGTCACTGGTCAGGAGACCACCGCCGGAGTCAGCGCCCAGGAGGGCAGCAGTATCGTCACTGGTCAAGAGACCACCGCCGGAGTCAGCGCCCAGGAGGGCAGCAGTATCGTCACTGGTCAAGAGACCACCGCCGGAGTCAGCGCCCAGGAGGGCAGCAGTATTGTCACTGGTCAGGAGACCACCGCCGGAGTCAGCGCCCAGGAGGGCAGCAGTATCGTCACTGGTCAGGAGACCACCGCCGGAGTCAGTGCCCAGGAGGGCCCCGGCAGCCACAGCCCCGCTGGGCAATGATGGACCGTCATGCCACACACCAATGCACAGGTCAGAGCCCGCCATGGCAAAGCACCGCTGAACAGGTCAGAGACCGCCATGGCAAAGCACCGCTGAACAGGTCAGAGACCGCCATGGCAAAGCACCGCTGAAGAGGTCAGAGACCGCCTTGACAAAGCACCACTGAACAGGTCAGAGACCGCCATGGCAAAGCACCGCTGCACAGGGCAAAGCACCGCTGAACAGGTCAGAGACCGCCATGGCAAAGCACCGCTGCACAGGGCAAAGCACTGCTGAACAGGTCAGAGACCACCATGGCAAAGCACCGCTGAACAGGGCAAAGCACCGCTGAACAAGGAAAACACTGCCACATCAAGCATCGTTATCCCATGTGCAGCTGGGACAGTGATGGAACAGGAACCGTCACAGGGAGCCTGATGCAGTCTGGGCACCATTCCCCCTCCAGAACCAGTGGAGGCATGCATCCACTCCGTCTGTCCTTAACAGGATGAAGCACTCTGGGCACCATTCCCCCTCCAGAACCAGTGAAGACATGCATCCACTCCGTCTGTCCTTAACAGGATGAAGCACTCTGGGCAAAGTTCCCCCTCCAGAACCAGTGGAGACTGTTATCCACTTGAGAGACTGTGGCTTTGCACTCCCCAGGATGGTACAGTGGGCAAACCACCCACTGTAGAGACTTGAGAGACTATGGCTTAGCACTCCCCAGGATGGTACAGTGGGCAAACCACCCACTGTAGAGACTTGAGAGCTGTGGCTTTGCACTCCCCAGGATGGTACAGTGGGCAAACCACCCACTGTAGAGACTTGAGAGACTGTGGCTTTGCACTCCCCAGGATGATACAGTGGGCAAACCACCCACTGTAGAGACTTGAGAGACTGTAGCTTTGCACTCCCCAGGAAAAGCAGTGGGCAAAGCACCCACTGGAGAGACTTGAGAGACTGTGGCTTTGCACTCCCCAGGATGGTACAGTTGGCAAACCACCCACTGTAGAGACTTGAGAGACTGTGGCTTTGCACTCCCCAGGAATGGACAGTGGGCAAACCACCCACTGTAGAGACTTAAGAGACTGTGGCTTTGCACTCCTCAGGATACATCAATGGGCATGGAGCCCCGTCGTGGATCTGGCGTGGTGCTGTAATCCGGCTGAGGTGCCCCCCTACCCCCTGAAGTGCCTGTTGTATTTCTATCTGATGCCCCTGCAGTGTTCTCTCCGTTTGTGGACAGGTATCTAGTGTGGGCAGTGGTGCACAGACATTGATATGTGCATACCTGCACTACTTCTCGTAATGTATATAATTTTGAAGGTGTATATATATCTGTATATATTTGGAACTGTATGTTGATACATTACAATGTTTGAACTGATTTCCTTTTGTCTTTGCATTCTTCCGGGGGGGTTGTGGGTTGTTACTGTGATGTTTGGAAATGCATTGGTGTGTGTGTTGTAATGTGCGAGGGTGGGGGTGGGAGTGGGGGTGTTGCGTGTGTGTGTCCCTGACTTTTGCCTCCCCCCTCCCCTATGTCGTAGGTGCAGTACTCACCGTTGTCTTTGGCGCCGCCGTTGCTGGTGTTCGTAGATGAGCAGGAAGACAAGGGCAGGGAGTATTTGTAATTCCGGCTCCATGGTGTCCTCCTTCCTCGTGGAGTATGTTGAGGTGAGCGTTTTCCCATTGCAAAAGCTGTTTCCGCCGTGTTTTTATCCACGGTGAATCCGCCCCGGAAAAGGTGGCGGATTGGCTCGTTGTGATACTGTGGACGGTACATTGTCTTCCGCCTGTCTGTTGGCAGTGACTGCCGCGCTGCTTCTCTGTACCGCCGTGGCGGGCGGTGTGTTAAAGTGGCTGTCTATGTTGGCGGTTTCCGCCACGGTCATAATTCCCTTTTTTTGTCCGCCGGCCTGTTTGCGGTATTACCGCACCTTTAACACCGTCCGCCAGGGTTGTAATGACCCCATTGTGATAGAAAAAGTTAGAGTAAAGTTGAGAAAAGAAAAGTACCTACTTTAACTTTTTAGAAGTTTTAGAGTGAAAGTGAGACTACTAGATACACTTATGTATAGCTCTAATTGTATACTTTCTTGTGGAAAGCACCAGTGACAGAGTGATAAGGCAATTTTAAGTACTTATCCCACGACTGCACAACCAATGTGAGAAGCTGGCCTGGTTTGTAGTGGGTACCAGAGGTACTTAAACCTTATACCAGGTCCAGTGATCCACCTTAGTGAAATTTAGGCAGTGTCTAGCAACTTAGGCTGTCTAGGGGTAGCTGTAGCAGAGCAGCAAAGGCTGAACTAGGAGACATGCAAAGCTCTTTCAATACCACTATAGCCACACTGTGCTGCTACACAAGAAAGACAGTACTCAGTGTTACCAAAAATAAAGGTAATTTATTGTAGGGACCCCAGGCTAAAAATATCTTAGAGGCAATACTCCTACTGAAGGTAAGTATTATACATAATATATACACTAGTAACCAAAATCAGACAAGTACACAGTCAGAAAATAGCTCAAACAGTTAAAAACACTATAGATTGCAATGGGCCTAGGGGCAACACAAACCATATACTAAAATAATGGAAAGCAAATGTTGGTTCCCCCATAGGCCAGTGTAATGTGTAGAGGGGCGCTGGGAGTGCATGAAAACACCAAAGGTATGTAAATTACCCTACCCAGAGCCCAAAAAAGCAGGAGTAAAATAAAGCAAGTTTCCTCAGAACACACTAGGAGTTGTGGTAAAGGATAATGCAAAAACCAAGCAAGACCGCAAGAAATCAATGATGGATTCCTGGACCTGCAGTCCTGTGGAGAGAGGAGACCAGGTCCAGAAGTCAAAGAAGGGTCCAGGAAGAACAGGAGACCCTGCCAACCTTGATGAAAGGAGCAAATGTAGATTTTCCGGTTGAACGAAGAAGTCAGAAATGCACCAAAGAAGACAGCTGCGGGTTCCTGCTTGGTGCAAGAGGTGTCGCACGTCGACTCATTGGATGCAGGCTGGTTTTCGTCATTGTATTCTGCCAACAAGCCTTGGCTAACACAAATGTTGCGGTTGGTGGTTAAAGGCGCTACCTGGGCCCAGGAGGGACATGGGTGCCTCAACTTGGGCCGAGGAGGCAGAGAGGGATCTCAGTACTTACCAGGCAGCACCCACAGGAGTCCCAGAACATGGGGACAAAGGAGTTGCAGAATGCGGTCATCGCAGCACTACATAAAAGAATCCCATGCCGCCTGAGAACAACTCAGGGAGCCGAGCATCACAGGATAGAAAACCCTCCCATGCCTGTAACACCTATTTCCAAAGGGAGAGGGTTTAACACCCCTTTCCCAAAGGAAATGCATTGTTCTGTCTTCCTGAGATTGGGCTGCCCAAGCCCTAGGAGGGCAGAAGCATGTCTGTGAGGTGGCAGCAGCTGGGGCTGCAGTGAAAACCTCAGAAGCCTGTTATGGCTGTACTGGGGGTTCATGGTGGAGCCCCCAGGGTGCATGGAATTGGCCCCTCAATACCAGAATCAGATTGGGGGTACAGATTCCAGTTCCTAGACACCTCACATGGCCATATTCAGAGTTACCACTGTGAAGCCACGTATGTATTTACCTATATGTAGTGCACACTTATAATGGAGTCCCCGCACTCTCAAGGTCTGGGAAATTGGGCCTGGATGATGTGGGGGCACTTCTGCTAGTGCAGGGGTGGCCTCACACAGGGACTATGCACCTAGCCTTCAAGGTGTGAAGGTTAGATGTATAGGTGACTTAAAAGTGACCTGGGGCAGTAAAAATGGCTGTGAAATAGTGCTTACACTATTTCACTCAGGCTGCAATGGCATTCCTGAAGACGTGTTTGTATGAGCTCCTTATGGGTGGCAGCCATAAGAATCTCCTGGAACCCCAATGCCCTGGGTACCTAGGTACCATATACTAGGGACTTATAAGGTGGAGGGGGAGTCCAGTACGCCTATCTGGAGTGGAATACTGGGAGAACAGGATCACTGGAGTTCTGGTTAGCAGGACTCCAGAGACACAGTCAAGCATACTGGCAACACAATAAAACATACAGACATATAGGCCACAAACTATGAGCACTGGGGTCCTGACTGGAAGGATCGGAGTGAGTCAGTAAAAACACACTGACAAACACTGACAAAAAGGCCAAAAATGGGGGTAACCTTGCCAGAAGAAAGCCACCTTCCTACACAATGTGGAGCAAGAGGTTACAAAGTGGAGCAGTGTAAGCATTGCGCCACTTTGTAAATATGGTGTGGTGTTTTTGGCCTCTTTGGGCCACATGTGCTTCAAACAATGATGCAAATGTGGCCCAAGGGGGAGCTAGGGGCTCTTATATATGCCCCAAAATACCTCTTTTAGAGGAGGACACTGATGTGCCGATAGTGCAGCAAGAGGAATCTAAATTGCAGCCTGTAGCTGCAAGTCTTCCCATTGGAAGAACTGAACTCTGGGTTGCCCCACATTTGGTGCAGCTGGCACTGCCTGCCATAACTTGTGTCACAGGGTATAGAGTGACTACTGAAAACTTTCTGCCTATACATTTCTTTCAGTTGTTTATGGATGATGTATTTTTGGATATGATTGCTGAACAGACTAATTTGTATGGTGATGTATTTGAGGGACATCAGTGCCAGACATAGGTCCTCATTATGAGTGTGGCAGTCTTAAGACCACCAGCCTCATGGTAGTGGTCAGGACCGCCTGGGCTCCATTGTCTCCGCCCGGGAACGGTGATCCCAACAGGTTGACGGTGGGTGGAGGCTGTAATCTACCAGGTTTTTTAGGAAGTACATTCCTTGCAAGAGGGCACATTATGGAATTAAGATGCACATGCTGTCTGAGAGTAGGACTGCACGTGTCTATAATTTCAGGGTGTACGCTGGTAGGGATTCAAGTATTGACCCCCCCAGTTGCCTGTCCACTTTTGGAGTTAGTGAGAATATTGTGTGGGAATTTGGTGGAAGACTTTTTAACAAAGGTCACCATTTATATGTAGATAACGTCTACACTGGTGTGAAATTGTTCGGGGAATTGGTCAAATGAGACACTGTTGCTTGAGGCACAATAGGCACTAATAGTAAAGTTGATCCAAGAGAACTTGTTTACCAAGAACTTGAGAGGGGGCAGCGCAGTGTTTTGCATAGTGATGAACTTTTTTTCTGTGAAATTTGCAGATAGGAGAGATGCGTACATGTTGACTACCATCCATGATCAAAGTACTTCCCCTGTTATTGTTTGTGATCTGGTTGCTGAAGTGTGCAAACCTTTGTGCATTTTAGACTATAATAGGCACATAGGTGATGTGGATTGAGAAGATCAGAGGTTGGAACCTTACACTGCTGTTTGTAAGGCTTACATTTAATTTAAGAAGTTGGCTAACTATTTATTCTACTTAGCACCCTTTATTGCTTTTGTTGAATTCAAGAATTTCCAGTCACAAATAACATTTGTTCATTTTCAGCAGTCTGTGAGAGGCAGCCTTGTTGTAGTGGAACAGGCAAGTGCTTATAGAGTTTAAGTGGTTGAAGATTGTGGCTAGACTAAAAGGTCGCCTATTTGCTGATCACATTCCTCACACATCCAAAAAAGACTTACCTGGTAGGAGATATAGAGTCTGCATCTGAAGAGGTGTGTGGAAGGAGAGTTGTATGTACTGCCCCCACTTTCCTTCTAAAGCTGGGTTGTTTGCCTGCTTGTTTTAGAATGTACCACACCCAAAATAATGTTTGGGAGCTACTGTGAGAGTAAAAGTGAACTGCCTGTTATACATTGTTTTATATATTTTGTTCAGTTTCACGGTTGTCATTAGTGTCATGTATTTAGTTAGAGCTTTTGTGTTTGTAATTTTGTATTTACTTATAATTAGTTTCTGTTTTCTTTTTTGATTAAAAAAAATGTGAGGGCGGTGTGCGTTGTCTGGCCCTTGACTTGCGGTGTGCCTGGAGTTGTGTTTGGTGGTGAACATGGAGTGGCGATTGGGTGGCTGTGTGTGTGGAGTGGCACTTGGCTGGTGGCATGTGTGGAGTTGCATTTAACTGGTGGTGTTTGTGGACTGGCATTTGGCTGGCAGTGTGCATGGACCAGCACTTGAATGGCAGTGTGCGTGGACTGGTGCTTGGTTGGTGGTGTGTGTGAGCTGTCTCTTGGCTGGCAGTGTGTCAGTAGTGACTTGCTGCTGGTCACTACATCACTGCCAAACCCCAGTCCACACACTCCATCAGCCGGTTTGATTGCTGTGCTAGGCATGTGGGCGTATGAATGTGATGGCCCCTTGAATGGCGCTGTCTGTTGATGTGAGTGTTGTAATGTGTTAGGCTCGGTGGCTGGTGGCATGAACGATCCTGTGTGTGTCACATATGAAAGGTATGTGAATGGACTGTAAAGCGGCTGGTGCCTTCACACAGCTTTACAGATTACAAGCTGTGAGTCATTGGTTCCGTTTTTTGACCTTTCAATTATTTAACAGTGTGTTTCACTTTTGTGAAATTTTGTGTTAATAAACTTTTATATATTGAACCATCACTCACGCTTGTGCCAAATCCAACCAGTATGTGTGTGTGTAGGTGGGTAGCCACAAGATGTATTTATTGCACTTCTCCTCTCAGTTTGGAATTCAACTCACAAAAAAACACCCACTCCACTATAATCAGGCATTCAAAGCACACCCCTGACACGCTAGGTCTCTCGGTGTGACCCCAATGATGAAGTATGCCACCAACTAGGTTGGTGGGGGAGGGGTCTTTTTAACAAAACCTAAGGGTAGAAAAATCTGGTAAGAGCCACACGGTCACCCCATCCTGGATTCCCATAGTAGTCTAGTTTTCAAAAATCTATAAGATTGCTAGGTTTTCCTAGGTGCCAGCTGAGCTAGGGCCCAAAATCCACAGTTAGACATAATGCAAAAAATGTGATGTGTCCAAGTTGTGTTTTGGGACGTTTCCGATTGCGGGCATTAGGTCTAACCACACATGAGGTACCATTTTTTGGGGGGGAGTCATGGAGGAATACATAATAGCAGAACAAGTGTTATTACCAATTGTCTTTCTCTGAATTTGCACCTTCGAAATGTAAGAGAAGTGTAAGAAAGCAATCATTTAAAGAAATGCACTCTAATTCACATGCTAGTATGGGTATCTCCAAATTCAGAAATGTGTTGATAACCACTGCTTCTAAACTTCATATCTTGTGTCCATTTTGGAAATTAATAGGTTTTCTAGATATCTAATTTTCACTCTTTATATTTTTCCAAATGAATGCTGGATACCCAGTACACAATGAAAACCACTGCAAGGTGCAGCTCATTTATTGGCTCTGGGTACCTCGGGTTCTTAGTGAATCTTCACCCCCTATATTTCCCAGCAACTTGAAGGGTCCACCAGATGTAACAATATAGTGATTTTGAAAATCTACCATAGCTGGATAAAAGTTACAGAATAAAAAGTAGACAGAAGTGGATATTGTATTTTCAAATCAATGTTATTTTTTTATTTCAGCTGTTACTTTCTATAGGAAAACCTGTATGGATATACACAAATTACTCCTTGTTGAAATCAGAATTCGATCTGCTTTTCAGAAATGCATAGCTTTCCAGTATCCAGCATTGGTTTCATACCCATTTCTGTCACTAACAGGAAGGAGGAATAGGAAAATGGGACATGTAGTTTTCTGATTCTAGTCTGCCTGTTCCTGTAAGCTAAGAAGATGGTGATTGTGGCACTACAAACCTTTTCTCAATGTCATTTCCATATAACAAAAACAGATTCTTTCTTCTGCAGCCCTTTTTTTCCCCAAAATGTAGCTGTATTTTGGCTAATTTCTCAGTCCCATCTGGGAAAATCAACAAAACCTGGGCACCTTTTAAATCCCTAGGCTATTGGAAAAAAAGGATGCAAATTTGTGGAGGATGCCTTATGTGGACAAAAAGTTATGGGAGCCTGTTAGGCCTGACTGCCTTAGGGTGGTCTTCCCCCAACTTTCCGCCTGCCTCCCTCCATTTTTCTGAACTTGTTTTTGCTAGTTTTAGGACTCTGATCTCTTTACCCCTGCTGACCAGTGCTAAAGTGCTTGAGCTCTCTCCTCTAAACATGGTAACATTGGCTCCTACCCAGTTGCCATATATAATTTACACATAGGTTCCTAGTAAAGAGCACTAGATGTGCCCAGGGCCTGTAAATTGAATGCTACTAGTGGGCCTGCCGCACTGATTGTGCCCCGACATGAGTAGCTCCTTAACAATGTCTCAGGCCTGCCATTGCAAGTCCTGTGTGAGCAGTTTCACTGCCACTTCAATTTGGCATTTAAAACTACTTGCCAAACCCTAAAGTCCCTTTTTATTACATATGCATCACCTTTAAGGCAGGCTTGGGTAGCCCATAGGGCAGAGTGCTATGTAAATAAAATGCAGGACATGTACTTGTAAGATTTGCATCTCCTGGTAGCGAAAAACACCCAAAGTTGTTTTCAACCACTGTGCACCTTGCTCCTCTCAAAGGCTTGCATTGGAAGTTCCTTTACATACTTTTAAGTGGTAATTTCTGATGTGAAAGGCGTGGCATTTTCATGTTTAGTATAGTTGGAATGGTAGTGAGAAATCCTGTTTACAGTTGAAGTTGATGCTGAAAAATCGCCACATCACCTACAGAATGGATACAGCCCCTCTTTTTTCATCACAGCACATTTGGATTTTCCATGCATCACCTGTGGGCATCAATTTGTCCCCGCACCCTGTTAAGGTACCAATGGCTGCATGCCCAGAAATTGATGCATCATCTTGCCCGTGAGAAAAGATCTGAGGCATCACCTTCACCTTGCGGGAAAAATGGACACATTTCTTTACATTTCAATGCTTCATCTCCTCTGTGGCCCATTGCATTGTTATTTTTGATGCATCCGGGTACTTGGTGTTAAAGAGATACATCCATTGATTCCTATAGATAAAGACTTCCTTAACACTCTAAAAAGCGATATCTTGAACATATACTTTACACATTGCTTTCCAAGCTAAGGCTCCCTGCTCCATGCCACCTTACCAGAGGATGAGCACAGGATAATTTACATAGTGTTATGACTTACCCTGACCTGGATTGTGGCCCTTACTTGGACAGGGTGCCTACCTCCACCAACTAGAGACCCATGGCCTCATCTAAAAGTCCTATGGCATAGGTTGGTGCAGCAGGTGCCTTGCTGTGCTGCCCTGTGCCACCAGGAAAGAACATAAATATGCTGTATCTGTTGTTTTTGCTTTTGTTGCCCCAAGTGGGAAGGGTATGCCCAGACGTGGGTCCCACCAGATTTAAGCTAGCCTGGCTGATGAAGGGTGATACGCTGAAACTGGTCCTGGGATGCTTTTTTCAGGTCCAGGGAGGACCTGGCAGTTCAGGCTGGACTGTTCCCATGGGGAACAGGGTCAAGACTGATTTGCATATGGCTGGGTCCAAACTGGAATGGCATGGCAAGCATAAATACTGATAGATTAAACCCAGATCTGTGACTGGGGGTGAATGTTTGATTTGCTCTGCATTCCGTCCATCATCTGTTGTTTTTGTATCTGCAAGATACAGCACATTTCTGTCCTCTCCTCCTGCCCTGGAGCACAAATTGCTTCCATGCACCAATGCAGGCACCCTTGCACCATGGTGCAAGGGTGCCTCCATTGTGCAGAGGATTGTTTTTGGTACAAGAAAGGACACCTTCCTGCACAAAAACAATCACAAGAGGTGTTTTCCTCTTTCTCTGTGTGCTGCAGGATCAAGACACACATTTAAATAATTGTAACTATAACAGTAAATATATTTTTTAAATTTAAAGCTAGCATTTCAAAGACACAAAAATTGTATTTAGTTTATTTTCTCAGAAAAATAAGGCATATTTTCAATAAGAGAATACAATTTAATTGATATTTTAGTGCTTTTTCCCATTTTTTTTCTATAAACTTCAATGAGATAAATTGCAATATTTTTAGTTTTTTCTTTTTCTGCTTTATGTAAATCATTTGGCGTCATTTTCTACATTTGGTGGAGCATCACACTGAAAATGGAAGGCACTGAGGAACTGTGGTCAGGTAAGAACAATTCAATTTACTTTTTAGAACACATAGGGTCAGATTTATGAATAGTGGTGCTGCAGCTAGTGCAGTGCCACTTTTCTTTTGCCCCTTAGCGCCCCCCTAAAGCCACCACATGTGCGCCAATTTAAAATATGGTGCACCATGGCGGTAGCCAGGGGTACTAGCGTCAGAACTGTTCATGCTAGGTGCTTTGCCGGATTAGCGTAAAAACTGTTGACACTAATCCTGCAGAGCACCCAGAGGACCATTGAAAACAGTGGGAGCCTCCCTTGAACACCTGCTTTGAGCAGGAGGTAAAAGTGCTGATAAAAATGACAGGAAAAAAAATCTTACATTTCTTTGCACCATTGTTTTTCCCCACCTAGTGCCAGAATGCCCAATTGCATAACTCATGTCTAGTGCAGGTATAATGTGGCGCAAGGGGTTACAAAGTGACGCAATGCAAACATTGTGCCACTTTGTTAATATGGCGCAGCGTTTTTGGCCTTTCGGCACCACATTATCGTAAAGAAAATTATTCTAATGTGGTGTTCTTAAATTTGACCCTCTTAAATAAGGGGCTAAATGTAGGCAATTTATTGTAAGGAGAGTTGGGGAGAGGTACATAGACAGTAATTTAGAAACAAAATGAATGCATTTTGAATTTTATCCAGATTTACTTCCCCAAAAAGGACGTTTTGATATGCTCACATTGGGAAGGTTTTTTTTTTTTTAAAAACAGGCTTTGAAAAGAAAATGAAAATAATGTTTATATTTCTTTTCGCCCAAATTTAATTAAAAAAAAAATACATTTTTGGTGTCAATGTTTTGGAAGTAAAAACGGTATCTCTGCTGCATTATATTTTTTCCATAAAATTGAAATTATTTTTGTTTTTTGTTTAAAAAAGTAGATAAATAAAATGGATTTTGGATTGTGACATTTGTGGAGTTCCGAAGATGGCAATTTGAAAATTGGATTGTGTCTTTTGTTTTTTGGGGGGATTGGATTTGCTGCAAATCTTATGGATTGTCTGGCTATCAGTGACTCTTACTAGGAGATTTCTTAAATTATTACCAAGAGTGGGAGAAAGAAGACAACTACAGATAAGAATAGATAGATCTTTCAAATTTTGATAAAGAATTTCAAAAATACCAATGGAATGTAGTTATTTGGCCAATTTTAGAAGTGTAAAATGTATGAAATATTTTCTAGGTAGTCTGAAGCTCCCTACAATATAAACTGTTTAATTTTTGCCACTAGTCTTTTGTTTAAGGATGCAGAGTACCAAACAATGATAGCGCCATTCTCATTTCCTGGGAACTTTACTCTTTTTCCAAAATGTATCTGAAATGATTGAGGTTGGGGTGATGTTTTTCAGTAGAACTATTAAAAGAAATATGCCAACCATTGATGGCACTGTTGTTTGTTGCGCATCCCGCTATGCAGGTTGAGTAACAGTTCCACTATTCAGTGCCTTTGTTTCCTTCTGTGGCCTACTCTACTTAAATGCCCAATCCACGTGTCATCAAAGCAATATCAAAAATGGGGCCAAATTTTCTTCATTCTGTGAACAAAATTCTGATTGTACAATTAAAGTGTAGAAGTTATCCACACGCTCACCAGGTGCAAAATAGAATGCAATGGGATTTCAGATTTGATTTTGAAGTTTACTGTTTGACATATAATCCTCAACTAAGGATGGTGTTTGACTTTTTAGCCAATATATCTGGGAAAAATGAAAAACTCCTTAAGGTTGGGTTTTCAGGTAAAGTTTAGTAATTGGGTTAATTATCTGTAATTGGAAATCAATTATATCTTTCCTAGGACTTTCATTTATTGTGTTAGATTTTACAACTGTTTAACTTAAAAGTCCCATTTATCATTCAAATTTCATTATTTTCAAGGGTTACTTCATCATGAACTGCACTGATTAGAATTCATTTTTAAGGTTTCTGCTTATCATAGAGAGGAAAATGTTCATTAACAAAAGACTGCTAGTTCAGGGGATATGTTTTTTACTTTACTGTATTTACATTTTACATAACAACAAGCATTATGCACTCATGTAACAGTTACTGGTGATATACAAAAGAAAAAAGGGCGATTGCAGTCATTACAAGTCAACAGTGATTCTGACCATGGCCAACGTGGGCCCAACGGTGCTTGTAAAGCATACAGTGATTAAAAGGGCTTAACCCATCACAGAGATGCGAGTGTCCATGGTAGATAACACACAGAGACCAGCCATATCACCTAGTGGCCCAATCAGTGATCACCATCATACTGAAGGACCTTATCTCTCACGCCCACAGCCAGTGTGACACACCCTCGAAGAGCTGACAGGCAGGCCCCCTTGACAACGCCCCGCCACTCTATCCTTCTCCTCCATCATCATCCTTCCCCAATCATAACAGGTATGCATGATATGGCCCCCAAATGTCCTTTGGGTGGTTACAAATCAGCACGAGATTCTGCATACACATTGGGTATTGCAGTACATCATGGCAGTATGCAAAACTGTAGGAAGGGGGTCTTCCATCGAATGCATGACTATTCTATGCTATGCCATTAAGATCCCTATTGCCACAAGCAGTATGTGAGCCCCAAACACTTCCTTATCATAGACTAATAGTGCTAAGAGGGGGGTAGATGCTATTGACTCTCGTGTGAACTGTCGCAGTGCCTGGAACACAGCATTCCATAAGCATTGGATGCCGGGCCAGTACCATACAATGCCACATGTGCAAAGTTGGCTCTCCCTGCACCACAGCATGGACAGCTGGAGTCCTCATTTAGGCGATAGCAAAATAGATGTGCCTGGTGTAATACACCCAGTTGAGGTATTTGAAGTAGATCAGCAGATGCTGGCTGAATATGGAAACGGACCTGACCACTGAGCAGCAATAAACTCATTGCTTGTCTCCGAATACCATCTCCAAGTCTTCCTGCCAAGCCGAAAGGTTTCTTGTGAGTATGCATACAGACGAGCGATCATGCACAGTGGCATTTTAGTTTGAAGTAAATTGGTCAGAGAGGGTAACTCAGTGAATTCTGCCAGTGTCCCACCCAGCAGACCATGCAGCATGTGCCACGCTCTATAGTATTTTAATTGCGCTGGGACTGCCGGCCCCTCACATTGGGCACTCACCTGAGCCCAGTCACAGAGGGTGCCCACTTCAAAGAAGTCCCCCATGTTCTTCAGTCCAAGCCCTTGAAGATCACCTGCGGTGGCTCTCTCCTGCCCTAAGGGGGAACCGTGTACACCAATCCAATGGGGGAGTAAAACAGGTACTCAGTCTGCAGATCAGCAAGTTTCTTCCAGAGGCATTGTGTAGTACCAGTAAGGTTCACCATTTGATATCATTGTGTAGCCCAACTGCATGAAAATTGGGGCAGAGATAGTGGGAGAGCAGCATTGCGTTACAGCCACACGGCAGGGGAGATGAGTTGACCCATGCAGCCAGAAGTGAGCAAACATGCAGTGCACGGCGCAATAACAGGCTTTTAGATCTGGTACATTCATCCCCTCCGCCACATAAGGGAGTGTGAGCATGTCCCATCGCACCCACAGCTGTTTGTCCATCCATGATAAGTGCACCATCAAGGTCCGCAGAGTCTGAAAAAAAGGCAGGGGGCAGCAGCATGGGGATATTTGTGAACAGGAACAAAAAGAGAGGCAACACCACCATCTTCATGATCGTAATCTGGCTGCAAAGAGAGAGGCAGGTGGATCCATTGGTCAATCGCCTCTGTAAGGTGCTGAACTGCTTTCCCAAAATTCTCACACATCACCATCTCTGGGTATATGTGCATCAGTATGCCCAAGTATTGCATTGGCATTATTGTCCAGTGCAAGCGATACTCCATCGGTACTGGGGTCGTAGACGCAGTTAGGGGGAAAATTAGGGACTTTTCCCAATGAATATGTAACTGAGAGTGCTCACCGAAAATAACGACCCCTCAGAGGACTGGAAAGAGATTGCGCTTCAGATCACAGACCTATCTGCATCAGCTGACACTAGCAAGCTATAATGCAGAAAATGGCTACCCCAAAGTGCATGGTATTCACGTAGTGCACAAGCCAAGGTCTCTGCTGCAAACGTGTACAGTAGAGAAGACAAGAGATAACCCTTACGAATGCCTCTGATGATGGATATGGGGTTAGATACTATACCATTGATGCAGATGCACGTGGTTGGCTCAGTGTACAAGACCTGTGCCAGCTTCAGGAAGACATATCCCACCCTCACGCACCACAGCACAGAGAGTATACAGCCCCATTCAACCAAGTTGAATGCTTTCTCTGCATCTAAAAAAAATCACTGTGGTGTGCACATCGAGGTCAATATGGGAGATTGTGCTGAAGAGGGTGCAAAGATTATATACCAACTTGTTCTGGGCCTCCTACTGCTGGAAGCAAAGGTGTACGGTGGTTCACAAGTATTTTTGCAAAGATTTTCACATCAGTATTCAACAATGACAATGGTCTATAAGATCAGCAGGAATCAGCTGGTTTACATGGATGAAGTATAGTGATTAGCAGGGCCTCATGCATTGTAGGGGGCATGTATCCATCCCGCCCCATTTCCACAAAGAGGTTGACTAAGTGTGGTATGAGTTTGCCCTGGTAAGCCTTATAAAAGGCCACCGTCAGCCTGTCAGTTCCCATTGCCCTCCCATCTGGCATGTTCTTCAATGTCACAAAAAATCTCAGAGGACCGTAGACCCGCCTCGAGATGCTTCAGATACACTGCCATTAACCATTTCATGCTGATATGGGACAGATAGTCTGCTGTGGCCTGCTCATCATGGGTGATTCAGACGGTATCAAGGTCAGAATAATAACAGCAAGAACGATCGGCCACCTATTCTGCTGCATGTATGGACAACATCGTGCAATCCTCCCGGACAGGTCGGGTAAGAGCTGCTGAGGTGGTGCCAGGCCATTCACTCGCACCATAAATCCATGCCATCACATATTTACGAAGTGCGGGACCTAGCTCTGAGGCAGTTTATTATATTCATCTAAATGAGACGTCGCCTAAAAGTCCCTGCTCTGCCGTTTCACTGTGGGTGCACGCTAAGTTAGCGAGTTCCTTCCCTAGTCTTGCCCAGCGACCACCGATCGAGCAGAGCATATCAATGTGTTTCAAGACAGTAACTCCAGGGGATATACATTCAATTACTCACAGATAATAGCAAATTTCTCCACAGACCCTAGGTTAATGCAAAAAAAAAAAGATCTATCACCTGGGTAAGCTCCTTGCAGAATGCAGATTCCAATAACGAATACTGCGGAAACCACCATGCTTTTGGCATTCAGTTCCAGACGAAGCAGGACTGGGGAATAGTCAGAGTATGTGTGTTCACAACGAAGGATATGAGTCACCGGGCTGTGAGTTAGAACCCAATAATCAATGCATATGTGTATGTCATGCACAGCGAAGTAGTGAGTGTATTCTCTGCCCGTAGTAAGTCGAAAAGCGTCATACATTTAACAAACCACATTGGTTGGCTAGAGCAGTGATTGTGTGGGCCGCAGCCACAGGCTGATGATGTGGGGGCGCCAGGAGAGATCCAAATCTGGAGATGAGGCCTAATTGAAGTCACGACCCGAAATCTGAGGCAAGTC
The DNA here is from genome assembly GCF_031143425.1 of Pleurodeles waltl. Classification (NCBI taxonomy): domain Eukaryota; kingdom Metazoa; phylum Chordata; class Amphibia; order Caudata; family Salamandridae; genus Pleurodeles; species Pleurodeles waltl. Next base: position 206,950,513 of record NC_090437.1, read on the forward strand.
CCGCTTTTGCACGAGCTAGGCACTCAGGGCATAATAAAACTTTGAATCATCATAATTGGGTCCATGTACCCCCTCCAGTATTATGAAAAGATGACCTTTGTGTCAGCACAATGTTGCAAAATGGTCCCCAGGGTCAAAGGAAACATCCTTAAGTTTGATGCCAGATTTGCACCTAACACACATACAAATATGGCATGGGCATGTGCAGTAAAACCCGTTGTGAAACAAATACCCCACATGCGTTACAACATGAGCAGTACACTGCCCAGGGCCAGGTGCATTTTCTGCAAAATGGCTACATCAATTTAATGGTGTTGCAGGTACATCATCACCTTGTGAATTTTCTTATTATCATTCAACCTTCTCGTGTTCCGTGTAAGGAAACTCAGCTCTAACAGGCACCTCATATCTGTTTAAATTTTCACCGCTCTGTCAAGCATGGACACAACTCTCAGAATAGGAATGACAAGCACCATGCCCGCCTCATATCACCATCAACAGTTGTACCAGTGTAAGTAGTTAAATAAAATCTAAAGACTGCGCCTACCAACAGATAACACAGCAGGAAATCACCCTCTCTGAACCCACCCAAAACACCCTGAAGAAAACCCCAAAATGAATAATGTGGTACACAAATGGGGACAGACAGTGCCTGCTGAGCACCCCTGCCACAGGGAGTCATAGGAGGTCGCATCCTAAGGATAATGTGTGCCAAGCATCCTTACTTCAATTCCAGACACACAAAGCCACCTCACAACCACCCCCGTGGGCCATAACATGGGCTTCGTGCCAGCCTAATGTCAAACTTCACCCAGGGCCACTAAACAATCTTTTTAAGGAGCAAACAGATAAGGCAACAATCAGCCTGGACATTTAACATCCACGCAATATCTCCAGGCACTCCTCCTCCAAAACAGGACAATTTAACATTGATTACATATTCAATGGCAGCATATACACTGTCAACAGTGCGCAAGGAGAACAACGCAATAAAAAGAAACCAGTGAGAACAGGAACAATATGAGACAATACAGGAGACAGAAATAAAAAAAAAAACACCACATTAGTCCAGCCTCTGTAGGCCAGGAGAGGCCTCCAACTCCTCTTCATTAGACCACAGTGAGTGCTTATTGGCACCAGCCGCTTCACGTTTCTTGAGAAATTGCTGCAGAAGTTTAGGTCTAGGTCCATTGATAGTTACAATTAAGTGAGCTGGATAAAGTATAGCATACTCTAGTTTCAGTTCTTGCAGCCTACGTTTTACTGAGATAAACTGTCTCCGCGCCTCCTGGATTTGTGACGTGAAATTGGGAAAAATGGATAGTTCAGTGCCCTCGTAGTGAAGTGTGCAATTCCTGAGACTGTCAGAGTGCTGTATCGTGGACACGGTAATTCAGCTGTCTCACAATAATCAGGCAGGACCTGGCACCCGGCACTGGGCGAGGCGCATGAGAGAGTTGGGTGCGCTCCACCATAAAGATGTAAGAGAAGGTCTCTCACCCCATCAAGCCAATTAGAAGTTTTTGGATGAAGGTTTCCATGTTTCTCACATTTGTGAATTCTGCTAGTACTACTATACACAGAAGGTTGTGCCGTGAGTGAGCCTTTAAGTCCTCAGCCTTGGCCTGCAGTAAGCGTCATCTCCAGTTGTTTTTGAGCCCCCTAGGCTGTGATCTGCTCATCCTCTGCCTCGGATACCCATCACTTTACCATGCCCAGATGCTCTGCATGCTTGTCAACCCACTTCGACATCCTGTCTAAACAATAGGAGAGAGCGTCTATCCTCCCATCGATCATGGTGAGGCTAAGCTGAATGGCATTCAGAATTTGGTGCAATTCTCCACCCAACTCTGAACCTAAGGCATCAGGGCCAAATTCAGGTGCCGCCACACCTTCCTCGTGTGGGCGCGGCAACATCTGCAACTTGAACTGAAGCTTTGGCTGAGATTTATCTGTCTTGCCCATTTCGACCAAAGTTGACAGACCCACATATGGAGACAATTATAGTCAGGGCAAACGTACCACAGAGCTGTTCAAAAGTACCACAAGCAGCTCAATATAGCACCTTGTGCTGGTACACCAGCAGTAAAGAACCTGTAGGGGGCACCGCATTCAGGCCTAAGGCCACAAGGTGCTTGGTAGGGTCAAAAGTCATGACATGGAGCAAGGATTCAAGCAAGAATAGGCTGGCAGTTAAAAGTTGTGGCCACTGAGTACCCCTAAATGACAGGAACACCTGCACACTCCAGTTTAGAGATGTGGCCCAGGACTGGCCCAAGTTCAGATAAGTATCCAACCAAGCGGTCACACGGGGGTGCCTCAACAACGGCCTGCAGCGCCCGCAACTAACCTCTACACTGTGTGTACCCTTTGAAGAGGCCCAGCAGCAGCCCAGACATTGACAGCCCTAATGCTTTGCGGTCGCAGCACACTGTTAGATGACCTGTAGGGGCTGTGGAGCTCACCAGTGCTGTCACTACCAGGACAGAGATTCCCAGCAGAGCACCTAGCCCAACACTTACCGCAAGTCCAAGGAAGGTGGTAAGGAGCACAGCCGCTAGCCCAGAAGAGCAACATTGAGGAGACTACTGAAGATAAGATACTGCTTCCAGGTCAGGGGGGGCACTGAGAATGTTCAGTATGCACCCCAAATTGGGTGAAATCTTATTCAGTCATTAGTTCCGTTTTCCAGTCCACACCTCAAGACAGACTTTGCAGCACGCCTATCAGTGCAGGGGCAGATTCAATCAGGCTTTGTGGAAGGCAAGTGTACAGTCTAGGGGCTGCTCAGGAAGAGCCACGTCCAACCACTTGCACCGTCATTATTAATCTCTGCTGTATGTTTTACCCATGAGGTGCCAGTATAGCTGCTGGTGTAGGCTGCTCCAAATCTGCAGGAGTGTGGCCCATATCCAGAGGTCATGGGGGGTTCAGGGCCTCCCGACACTCCTGTGCACCAAGCAGCTGTCCCCAGGTGGGCACCGTAAGTCGCCCGCCTCAAGTCCCCAATGATAGTAGGGTGCACAGGTCCAGCCCAGGTGTCTGGGTCACTCGGCATTCCCCCCCGCCCCCCAAGTTGCAGCCCTCAGCAAGTCCACTGGCCAGAGATACAAGGCCTAGTCCACACTTCAGGCCTCCTCTGTGGACCTCACCAGCCATGCCAGTCAATCCCAGGTCTGCATGCAGTAACAGGTGCTCAAGGAATTGTAGTTCCCCTCCCGAGTACCAAAGTCGCTAAAACGTGCCTGCCAGATTTCGCACTAATTCACATGTCTCACTGGGGCCCCATTGCCCACACAAACTCCCAGCCGCACAGCCGACAGCGAGGAGCGGTCCCATGGTCTCTGGTGCTGCTGTGGTGTGGAATTTCCATCGGGGTATTGACACCAGTTACACAGCAATTAGGGTAGCTACGGTGGCAGCCTTGAGCTACAATTTTGGTACAGAATTATGAAGGATAGAAAATGCAGCGAAATGCCATCTTCACCCCTGGCAAACTCTGCCTCTAGTTCAGGTATGTTAATCTCAGAGTAGGATTAATGAGTTACTCTTTGGGAATTCCTTGCCTGATTTTGTAGTACCATCCTTCTTAATTTTGTAATTGTGGGGATACTACGGGCAACATGCAAGGGGATGTTCTGGGCCAACTCTCTCAAAACTGAGTCACAGTTTTCAATGGAGGTGGCTGCATGTGGATTAATTTGTTGAAAATTCAATCAATTATTCTGTATTTCAGATTTTAAACAAAACCTATAAATGATCAAAACAATACAATAGCCCAAATTCATCAAAGGTATAATATTGTAATAGATCACAAGTGTTTTATAATTCTTAAAACTGTTAAAAAACAGACTGGTTAACAGTCCTATGTTTCCTAAAAAATCCATTGATTTGGGTAAATGAATGGTACATTTTGAAAAAACACCAACTGAAAAAAATACCACGCAAGAAGATAACATATTTTAACAGCAAAGAGACAGCCTGTACTGATACAATCAATTTGATTTTAAAATTGGCATTGTTTGGATCCCAGGAAACATAAATACTTGCAGAAAAAAATGTGCCATAGACTGAGGGGAATTCACATCACAGGAACAAATTAAAATAGATGCTAAATCAGATTGACCAAGGGGAGAAAGCAGATGACCTCTAACGGTGCCTACCTGACATTTGGTTAACAACAGCCTTTCCTAGATATTCATCACAAAATCTAAATAGGGTTCGGTACCATGGCACGGTTGGATCATGACAGTCAATAACATTAGTGTTTTCATATTCTTCCTCTTCATGATTTGCCCTATAAAAATACATAAATACATTTTTGACACCTTCAGCATCTTCTTTAGCTATCAGGTGAGAGGAGGAAAACAAAGCAGTTCTCCCCAATGCTTTGGTAATACTCAATAAAACTCAGCCATTCAATGTTATGGCTCTTCTCGCAAGCTAAACAATCAGTAATGACTATATGATTAAAGCTATCCTGCTCATTTACCCAACTACAGATTCAAAGGGGGAGTAGTGCTAGCTTGGTAGCGTCCTCAAAATAAGGAAGGCCCAACTCCTCAAGTATACAAAAATACAGACTAGATGGTGGGAGTCCTAGCATGCGCCTACAGAGCTGTTTTTCCTCCTGTTGCCGTTTAGCTCATTTTTGTTTGCCCTAGGTAGTTGCCCCATAGAATAAACTGTGATGTACTTGCATTTATAAATTTCCAAAATAAGAAGCACTGGTATGTTTCCTACCTTTCTATCTAAGTCAAAAACCACTCCCAAAGATTGATTACAAGGGAGACACCTGTGTGAAATACAAGATAACCAAGAAATCTGTGTGTTCAAAGTCACCACTAGGTGAGAGAAATCATTCACTCTGGTAATAGATTTTCCCTAGATAGTGATTTGCCAGACCATGAACTTAACAAAATTATCAATGGGGCTTCTCAAACCTTTGGGGGTGCTGCCTATAGCAGTGTTGAAACAACCTGGGATCCCACTTTCAGCAGGTCCTTGTCATTAGCAATCAAAAAATCGCTCAGCCTGTTGCTATACAGAATAAATAATATGTGGCACGGTCACAGCCTTGACAAACACTTCTAGCTAGCCTAAATGGTGCAGTGCACTCCCTCTCTAGGTAATACCTTACAGAAGGTGTCACCCCACTAAGGAGGGCCTGTAAAAAAAATAACAAGAGGTTTGGATAGGCCCATAAGTAAAACAACATTCCATAGCTTTGAATGATTAACCTGGTCAAAGGAGCTGTTGAAGTCAATGAAGGAAAGGTATATGGTTCCTTTTTTGTCTACAGTAAGTTTTTCAATAATCAGATGCAGATTCAATCATTGCTTTTAAGTGCCTAAACCTGCTCTAAGTCTGAACTGCACAATGTTGATCACCTTAATTTCATTTGCCCAGGCCTCAATTCTGTGAAGGATGAATACAACCTACTATTTTGGCTTCTGAGTCTTTTAAAGAAATCAGCCTACAGCAGTTAGGTTATAATGTCTTACCCTTTTTTGTAAATGGGAAGCTGTCTGTTGTGAAGTTGGATTAGTAGTTTTCATGGCAGCATTCAAAATGTTGGTTATGATGGGTCCCTAGAGCTCAATGTTCAGTTTATATAAGTCTATAGGATCCGTATCAGGTCCAGAGCCTTGTGGGATGGGCTGTCATTAATGGCTCTCACAAACTCAAAAAGTGAGAAGTGGATGTGTAACAGGAAGCTCAAAAGGGTCTCCCACCTATTGTTATTGTCATCTAAAAGAATAAATATAAATACCATGCTTTACCCAACTTCTGGCACTAATATAGTGCCATGCCCATTCAAATTATCAGGGCCACTTTTATTAGCATTTACATTTTCCAGAGGGCACAAAAGTCTTTATCGTTCCAGGATTTAGTAAGGTTTTGCCAACTTTCGTCCCTTGATTCAGCTTTCTGATTCTCAGTGGCTAGTTTATAGGAAGCTCTGGCCCTACTAATGTTGGCTTGGATCTTAGGAACATCATTCAAGGCACAGCATAGCATGTAGATAGCTATTCTACATTCTTTGTTAAACCAGCTGATGGAAGAGCTTTTCTTGGTTGGCGCGGAGCACAAGAGAGCTCTCTTAATGGTGTCATTGAGCTTAAATGAAGCTTCCATAATATTTTGAAGAGACCAATTGAATATCAACAAGCCTGATTGGCTCTGATGATGGATTCAAGCAGGGTCCAAAAATGAGCACTTCTGCATTTCAGTCTAAGGGCCTGATTTAGAGTGTTTGGCAGACAGGTTACTCCATCTCAAACAAGGTGGATGTCATGCCTGCTATTTTACAATTCCATTATTTCCTATGAAAATCATAATATCCGGACAAGATATCCGTCATGTTTGTGATAGAGTGACCCATCCACCAAACTATAAATCATGTCCTTAATCCTTTGTCGGTGGTCTCCAGTTTCTTCATCCCTTTCACTACTGGCAGTTCCATCCCTGTTGGTATAATGAAAGAGAACTTGTCTGGATTATGGTCCCTGACACTGTTCTTCAGGGTCCACTTTTATAGTTTATGCCCTAAATCTCCTTGTTTTATCATTCACAGTTTGTGGTGGTGATTAGGCCGGTCCAATAGGGATCCATGTCTCTGATTAATGCCCGTAACTAGTATTGGCAAAAAGGAAGGACAGAAACATGTTGGCAGATTAAGACAGATTGTGCCATTGAGCTCTCGGTCTCTGTGACTTCAGTTGTTAAACATATCAGAGGCTCCCATGAATAAAGGTGACAACCTGGGTACCTCTAGGCAATTTTAGCTTCATTTGGATCCCTATTATCCAGCAGCATCTTACTGAAGAATGCTCTCTGTCCACCCCTAGTGGTATTATACTACTGGGGTGGGGAGAAATTGTGTATGATAAAGCGAGAAACTTAGGGCCAGATTTAAGGTAAAATAATGGTGTGATTCGCTGCACCAAATTTGTCAGTGTCGTGAATCGTCATTTTCACACAGCAGGGATGCGCCGTCTTAAATAGAATGCAGCATCCCCTGTGTTACCCCCTGCACTGGTGCTGAATTTGCTGCTGTGCACCAATGTAGCAAACCTTGCACCATTGTGCAAAGATGGCTGCGTTGAGGAGGAGATTGCTTTTGTGCAGGAAGGAGCACCTTCCTGCACATAAACAATCTTAACTGGCAATTTTCTCCTCCTATGCATGCTGTAGCATGTGTGCCGCAGAATGCAGCACACACAGAGAGAGCAAAAAACAAGGAGAAATTAAAGCATTTCTCCTCGATGCACCTTGCTAATGCCACCCATGGGGTGGAATTAGATTTTATCGCTGCATCAGGTTTACGAAAACTCGTAAATCTGGGGCAGCATCAAAATACAATAGGTGTTGCTGTGGGAATTGTTGCTGTTGCATTCCCACAGCAACACCCATTGCATGGCCCTTCCAGAGCAAAAAACGAGGAGAAATGAAAGTATTTCTTCTCGGTGCACCTTGCTAACGCCACCCATGGGATGGCATTAGATTTTGGCTCTGCCTCAGGTTTATGAAAGCTTGTAAATCTGGGGCAACGTCAAAATGCAATAGGGGTTGCTGTGGCATGCCCACAGCAACACCCATTGCTTGCCCCTTCCACGCAAAGTGCTGCAGGTGAAGGAGCCGTATTTACAAGGTGGTGTTAAGCCACAAAAAGTGGCTTAACGCCACCTTGTAAATAAGGTGCAGTGCATAGTGCCACTGAAGCGTCACTAAAAGTGACGCTCCGGTGGCGCTAGGGGCTCTAAAATATGCCCCTTAGTGTGTGTGAGGCTTCCTCTTCCAAAAGGACTGGTCTCCGATAATTCTGATCCACTAGAGAACTTATTCGCTAGGATAGCAATCCAAATTTTAAGGGATACTTTGCCATAGTGGCCTCTGTACTTGTGTTTTTGATTATAGTCTTGTGAGGACGTGTGTTGGTTTTTCTCTACCTCTCTACTTTTGTGATTATATATATTAGAGTTATGACTCAGCCAATCAAGTTCTTTCAAATTTGTGAGCAGGGAGAAGTGATTTGAAACTGAAACCTGGGTAGGCTCTCTTTGGTTGGACGAAAGAAAACTGTGTGACACTGGGGACAATCCAACTACCTCTTCAAACAAAGAGTATGTTTGTACAGTCATGGAGAGAGAAGTTTGAGTTTTTAAAAAGCCAATGGCTCACTCTCTTCTTCAGCTGTATGTTGAATTCTTCTACGGCTACAAATAAAGGTGGGACATTTGACAACACAATCAGATAATGCTGGTTTGACAACACACCCAGATAAGGCCAGCATTGCGGAGGGAGGTTAAATTGGTAACTAGCTCTCATATGTCATCTATCTCTTCATTTAGAATGATCTACTTAAGTATCAGTAGAGCAGCTTGTGGGTTCTGTTCATGCTTCTGCTGTCCCTTGCTGGCACGTCATAGCTAAAATATGGTTTGCCCTCTGGGTATACAATTTGGCAAGGGTACAAGGCCAGCCAGAATATTAGGATTACCACAAGGCAGAGATGATGTTCTTACACCATCAAGTTGCATTTGTGGCAGACCCAGCCGAACATTGTTGTGCTGCAGATTGGGAAGATAATGTATTTTAGCAATTTTTCCAATTGCTTCCTCCAGGCCACCCAGTCTTTCCACCAAGGGAGGCATGCATGATTCCACTATTACCTTAAGTTTCTGTGTAACATATCCCACATATGATTAATTGAAGCACTCACAGAGCACTGAGTCAAAATGTCATATTGTTTTTTCACAGTTGCCTTACTTGAGTTCCCTTTGGGGCCATTTTTCAACCTTACTGTTGTTTCATTCTTTTTTTTCTCTTAGCTATAGGGCCACAATCACTCAATCTCAAATGTTGCCATCACCAGATTCTTCCTCTCCAGTTTCCTCACAATTGTCACAATTGGCCTATTATTGTGGGAAACTAGGCTTCGGCTCTCACTGGACTTGAGGGAAAGACATCTCTCAACTAAATCGATTTCCTATGTTATAACCCCATAGCTCTTACTAAAAAAGAGTCCAGGGTAGGATTACTGGAATGATTAGGGATTAAGGTGGTTGGGAGATTCCTCTTCCCCATACTGGGTCTTATTGTTTGCCTCTGCAGCACTTCAATGTTGGGTGGGCATTCGCAGGTCTACGCCCTGCTTTGGGACTGCAGCACGGGTCGCCACTGTCATCAGGATGTTCTCAATACTCATTGCTTAGTTGGCAGAATCCCATGGCTGATCCCCACACCAGATGGGCTCAGACTATCACCTCCCGGGCTTCCCAGGCTCCCAAGACCGAACTGCCATTGTCGCCATCCATGGTGAGCTCTAGGATAAGCTCCAATCACCTCACCTCCCCAGTTGAACCACACACTCACCTATTCCAAGTCCCAGCAGGCCACAGTTCCTGCTCTTTAATATCAGTAAGGAGGCTGGGAGTGTTGCACATCCCGGCCATGCTTCAGCGCTGCTCCTTGCCTCGATCTCTTGGCTCCAGAGTGCAACATAATCAAAACCTCATGATCTATTTCACTAAAACCCAGGGGTTTATCTCCATAGAATGGGGTATCCCAATTCTCAGTTATAAGAAGTCAGTAAGGACAAGTCAGAACAAGCAGATTCCTTCATCAAATTGCTGCTTGTTGATTCCTGTGAAGGTTCAGGCTCTTGAGAAAACAAAACAAGAGTACTGAGTTTCTGTAAAGTCAAAATACTGTTTAATTCTCATTATATGTGTCTGTCACCACCAAGTGCCTCAACAGTGCACTCTGTGATCAAATGCATCCAGTGACTCTCAGCCTTGCATGTGTGGCATAGCCTCTCTATCAAGTGCCCTTCCCGCTTCCCCACCACTGGTTTTCATCTGTAAATGCTACAAGCCTTGGGTGCATGAGCCATGACCCTGAATCAGGGTCACAGCATCTGAGACTAGTCTGCCTCCTTCCCTCAGGTCATTGGGCTGAAACATGTGGTTTCTAGACTTGAAAGGATCTCTACCATGTCTTCTGGCTCCATATCTTGCAGCCTTCCTTCTCCCTATCCCATGTCCAATGCATCACCACTATGGTTTCTGTGTCCTCAAACTTCCATCCCTTCCTATCGCTGGTGCGCTTCTCCAAGACTCCATTGGTGGGTGGGTGCAGACTCCCTGTGGGCACTGCCTTGCGCCTTCTGCCCAGGTCCTGTCCTGCTCCTGGTGCATGTCTATTCCCTCTGCCAGGTGGAGGTCAGTCCGTGTTAGTGCAGCTCATCTCAAATTTGCTGAATATTTTCTATAACTTCAATCTCCATTGAAGAGGCAAGGTGGTTATCCTTGATGGTCATTTCAACTATGTCACCAAAGGTAACCTCTCTGTACTTGCAATGGAATGAGAAATATTCAACACACTTCCAATGACCGCTGGACTCAGTTACTATCTCTTTATAATAAATACATCCACCATTTTTCAGAAGTCTGTTACACCTTTTGAAGGGAATATCCCATTGCAGAGTATGTACTTCATAGGAATGCGTAAGCCTCAAACCAAGGGAGTAACAAGTTTATAATCCCTGGTCCGTAACGTATACCTACCCTGGGCCGCGCTCCTGTAAAGAACAACTGTTTACAGGAGCGCGGCCCAGGGTAGGTCTACGAAGAAGCGTCACGGGGTCAGTATTACCACTCAGACGCAAAACATGTTGACCAGATTTTTTTAGGATTTGGGGCACTACCTCTTTTCCTTGTGTGGAGTGCAGTGGAACATCATTCACATCAGCACTCCCACTTTCTCTTTTAATCTTGGCCTGAACATATCCCTGACTTATTAAATATGATTCTTATGGTTCTGAGCCAATTTTAACTTTTTTCTTCTCTCCTACGGATTCCAACAGTCAGTATTGATCCTAGGTCGAACCAAATTTGGTAGATGATCTCCGATTAAGTACCACCACCGTAATAGGGGTGGCCAGTCAGGCATTGCAGCGCCGGTCTGGCGAGGAGGTAGCCCAGTGATGAAGCTTGACATCCTTTTGGGTGTGTGAGGGCTCTCCTTAACTACTGACTATCTTTAACCCTGTGTTTATCGACTCTCTTTATTTATGGAACAGTGTACTTAGTTTATTGTACTCATTAGATTTGGGAGATTGGACACTGGATCAAAAACCTCCCAGTCCCCCTCTTTTTTGTGATGTGATGCCCTCAATGCCACCATGGCCTGCATGAAAGGCTTGATGCAGGAGCTTGTCACAGTCCTGTGTAAGTCCTCCACCCACCACCAGGCCCCTTCCACTAGCCTACCAACTGACCAGCACTCTACATCTGCTGCAGCTAGTGGGATGGTGGTCATGTCTGAGGACTCACAAGCCACCACTGAGCTACCCCCTGTTACTGAGGAACCCGCACGCAAACATGATTGCAGACCCAGACATCCTGCAGGGACAGAAGCCAAGACAAACCCAACTGCCAGGAAATGAGCCTCTCAAGAACTGTCTCTCTTCTGTGTAACTGAGACACCTTGTTGACTTGCTACTGCCATAGCCCCATTTCCAAATGCCACATGGATACTGTATCTGTGCTACCAACTGCTGGGCCTTACAGACTGATGGAATCAATCACCATGATCCCACTGGTTTGCACCCTATCCACCATTTGGTGTACACAATAAATGCACTTACGCACAGGTTTTTGGTGTTATGTGTTTACGCATTGTAATAGTGCAACAATTGTGTGAAATGTCACTGAAATTGAGTCATAAAACACAGAGAAGATGTGCATGTATCATGCTGTCATTCGGATTCCTGCAGCAAAATCTGTGTCCACACATCCCTGGGTCCTCAAGTAGCAGACTGAGAAGAGTGGCAAAACAGCATCCATAATACATCTGCAATTGATAGCACAGAATGTACATCACATATTATTTTAAATGCTGCCAACAGTATGTACCTGCACATCATGATGGTTAAACGCTTTACACTGTAGGTGTGCACATTGATAGACAATCCAATGCTATTGCACACATGACCACAACGTTGTTCAGGTACTATGAGACAAGATAATCATTGCATCTAACAGAAATTACCTGAGTAATAGACACTAATTGTAATTATACTAAACAGCTCAGACCCTTGGATGCCAAGTATTAACAGCACTTGAAGTTAAAAGAATCAGCAAACTATGCCAATGAACATGTGATACCAGAATGTAGAAGTCACAAATGTGTGAAGAAGTAGACAGGATATCTTAACATATGCAACACAGACAGATGGACTGGCTAACATCACAGTGGCACTGTTGACCTACTTGTCAGACCACTCCTGTATACACTCATCTGAAACCCAAATGGGGTCAACACCTACTCATATCAGGAATGGATAAGGAAGTACACCCAATCTGTACACCAACATGTGACATGTTATACATAGAGAAGTACCTACCGGAAGCTTAGCTGAAGTACTGCTGGATGAGATCTGTCCTTGTGCCTACATCTTCCTCATCCCCATCTTCGTCACTCATATTTCCTCCCTCTTCTGCCACCGGATTGCCCCCTACTCCTACCTCCTCCAGCAATGGGATATTCTTCCTTAGTGCCAGATTGTAGAGCATGCAGCAGGCCACCACAATCTGGTACACCTTCTGTGGAGAGTAATGCAGGTAACCACCAGAGTTGGGCAGACATCTGAACCTTGCCTTCAGGAGACCGAATATCCTTTTGATCACCCTTCTTGTTCCTCCCATGAGCCTCATTGTACTGTTCTTCAGCCCTGATCCTTGCATTCCTCACCAGTGTCAGTAGCCAGGAAACATAGGGATATCCTGAATCACCTGTGGGTAGGGTAAACTAAAATGTACATTCCACTATGTCACATACAGACTGAGTATTAAGGCTGGGGTAACAGTAATCACATATACACTCATCATACTCACTGATGAGGTAGACCCTCACTCTTGCAGTCACGTGAGAGATGTACTGGTCACCTAAGCAGACTATCTGCACCGAAACGGAGTGAAAGCCCTTATGGTTCCTGTACACTTGCACATCAGCCCTGGGTGGCATTAATGGAATGTGGTTGCCATCAATGGACCCAATCACATGAGGGACATGTCCCATTGCATAGAAATCAGTCTACACACTGGCAAAATCTACAGGATTGGGAAATTGAATGTAGCTGTCCATTTGTTTGACTAAGGGGGACAACACATTCCTCAACACATTGCTGAACATAAGTTGAGACATGCCTGTTGCCATTCCCACTATCTCCTGGAATGAGCCAGTGGCCAAGAAATGGAGGACGGATACCACCTTCACAGTTGGAGGAATGGCTGTAGGTTGTCGAATGGCTGGCAGCATATCAGACCCAAACCGGGTACACAGCTTCCTAATGTAGCACTGTTCAGTCAATGGTGGGAGATGATGTGGCATTCTTAAATTGTTGCTAAGTCAACTGGGGGCCAATACACAGGTGCATGCCTCAACGTCCACAGTGGCTGCAATCTGCACATGGCTTACAACACAAGTATGTCAATGATTACCATTAATGCATCCTACTGCTGGGTCACAAATGGAGAGTCAACATCACATATGCTGCCACCTGTTGCATGCAAAGCAGACCTCCATGTGCTGAGCCATTGTGATGCCCATGTTAGTTGCACATACACCTAGGATTAACAATAGATGACATCATTGAGATGCCTCTCTGTCACTGCTAGTGTACAGTCACCATCAATATGTAAGTTTATTCACAGACTGTCATGATGTCATTTCCTGAATCTGTGCACTTTGCAAGTTCATACTGCCTGATTGTAATTTACACTGTCCCAGGGTGTAATCACATGTCCATGATGGAAATGAGTAGTGCTGCTCTGAATTTATGTATTCGTAACTGTTGCAGTGTAAAATGGCTGCTGCCTGTCCTGCATGCAGGGGACAGATGTCAGTGAGTTCCTTCCTCTGGCGTATGCCGTCATGGCGGTAGGCGGTTGGAACTGCTGTGCAACTCCTCATTGGTTAACATTGACGCCTGTGGCATTCAGGGACCAATGACGACTACCCCATGTGGTGATGGTGCAGACCGCTGTGGCCTTGACCGCCATTTTCTACAGTGTATCTCAGTTGACTCCTGACTCTCCAACCATCAAGACCTACACTGAGTGTGCTGGTGTGTCGTGTTCCTGGGAGCCACGATGGCGCATGTTGCAGGGGATAGGGCCCCCGCCTTCACATCAGAAGAACTGGAGAAGCTTGTGGATGGGGTCCTACCACAAAGCTGTATGGGGCTCCAGAGCAGCAGGTAGGTTGCATTATGGTTATATTTGTTGCTACATGGGTATGTAAGTGTGTTATAGTATGTGTACGCAGAATGTTACAGTGGCGGGTGTACCTACGGATATGACTGCTAGGAATGTTGTGGAAGTGTGAAGTTGTGTACCAGGCTGATTTGCGTACTGTTAGTAGGCCAATAAATGTCATAGGTTGTTCGGTCTACATTAAAGTGCCTTTTCTTCTGTGTCTCCCATGCAGGTCAGTGCCCATCGGAAGAAAGGATTGTAGAAAGCCTTTGCCAAGGAAGTGAGGACCCTGGGGATCCATATCCGAAGAAGCACCCACAGCAGGAAGCAGTGGGAGGACCTGAGACGCTGGATCCAGAAGACCACAGAGGCACAGTTGGGGATGGCCTCCCAATGAGGAAGGGGTGCCTGTTGAACCCTGACCCCCCTGATGGCCCGCATACTGGCGTTGTCCTACCCGGAGTTGGATGCGTGCTTGAAGGCAACACAGCAGCCACAAGGGGGTAAGTGACGGAGTAAAGTTCCTATATAGTTTGCTTTAGACTAGATGGGTCTGTTAGCCATGGGATCAAGGATGTCTACTGTAGGAATGACATTTAATATAGGTAGGATCCAGTTGTGCTGTGAACACTAGTAGCTGTGATAGGTGAGCATCTGAGCAACAGGTTGTCATGGCATTTTTACAGTGCCAAATTGTGGGATTTGATATGGACATACAGAATCTTAAGTTGGTTCCCATACCTATCTATACATGTCCACTATGGGTGACATGAGTAGGTATGACAGTGTACAAATGTCACAGTAATGATCCTGTGTACAAGAGCCCTGAGAGTGTAGATTAGTACCTGAGTGTAATTGTAGAGGTACAATGATTGAGTATGCGAATCAGAGTGTATACACAGTGGGTGTAGAGAGTGCATTCAGGAATGTTCATAGAGTCATGTTGTTAAAATGTACAAATGTGCAAATGGGATTGGTATTGACCCTATCCTCCCATCTTTTTCACCCCCTCCCCTCCTATGTGTACTATCCTATCCTTATATGCATTAGAATCAGCAGGCAAAGGAATAGGGGCACTGGCGAGTGGGGAGGCTGCAGCCCACGGGACCCAGGAGGCATTGACCAATGAAGCCGAGGGGGCCAGTGGAACGGAGGGCGAGGGGAGCACCACAGGGGAGACTGGAGCAGATACCACTGACACAGAGTCCCCCTCCGATGGAAGCTGCCTGGTGGTGGCAGCACCTTCTGGGACCATCCCAGCACCAAGCTCGTCCACCACCCCCTTTACCAGCACCGCCCCCCAGTAGCTCCCCACGCAGTTGCCTGTTCCCTCTCCCCCAGGAAGATGTGCATCTCCTTCGCCGCAGGCACCTCTGCCCCTGCCCCAGTCAGCCCTGCTGCCCGCCCTCAATGCTGAGTCTATTGACCTCCTGAGGGCCATCTCTGTAGAGCAGTCAACCATTGAGAATGCCATCCAGGGCCTGGCATCCCAGATGCAGCAGACTAATACCTACCTGGAGGGCATTCACAGTGCCTTGACTGGCCTACAGAGATCATTGCAAACTCTGGCCTCTTCATTGATGGCAGCCAGTGTTCTTAGTACTTCCGTCCTCCCTCATGCTACCTGTGGCCCTTCCCAGAGCCCCCTCCCCTCTCCTAGCCAACCCACGCCTACAGACAAGCACTCACCCAAATCAACAGACAAGGTATACAAAGACAAACACAGGCACACATATCACTTCACAAGCCTGCACACACTCAACACACAAGAGCAGACATAACATTAGCCACTACCTCCCCTGTCTCCCCAGCACCTCCTGCCGTGCAATCACATCACCACTCACACCTGCCAGCACTGCATCCTCACTCCCAGTTCCTGTCACTACTTTGCCCGCAGTCCCCACAACAGCAGACACTCATACATGCACCCCAACTGCACTCACCACAACCACCATCACTCACACATGGAGCACACTCAACTTACATGCAGACACCTTCCCAAAATTCATCCACACGACCTGTCTGTCCACTCCAGGCATCTCTTCCCCCTCCTCCCAAGACACATAAATGACGGCACTCAGACACTCAACTTTCCTACTCTGCATACATCTGCATCCATATCCAGCACACCTACACGTCCTACAACCACTCCCTCTACCTCCACTCCAGACCTGTTTCCCAGTCCGTCCCCCTTGTTCCTAAGAATCTTTTCCTTGTCCACCTTGACCTGTTCCCTGAGCCTGTCCCACCCCGTGTTGCCCCTCCCACTAATGGTTCCCTCCCAAGCCAAGTCCCTCCACCTTCAAGTCCTCCCATGACCCCCCTTCTACCTCTGCTGCCCCTCCACCTGCGAAGAAGCCTCCCCTTGACCCCCCCAAAAAAACTGCCCCAAAACATGGATCAAAAGCCCCTGCCTCTCCATCCAGAGCAAAGCTGAAACCTCAACTACTTCCCACACCAAGGCCAAAAAAGCCTCCTCATGAGCCAAAGCCCTAGGAGCCCCCTCCCAAACCCCACTCCCAGATCCTTGAGGTGCCTGCCTGCCCCATTGATGCCTCTACCTTGTGGAGGCCATTAGGCTGTCAGGAGTCAACTTGGGGCATTTGACAGGCACAGTTGTGCCAGTTGGACATTGAACTGGCCTGCACGCCTTGGTGCTTTATGTTCTCATTTACACCACATTTGTTATTAATATATATTTACAAAACAGGATTCCTGTTTGTTTTCTTAACATACAGCTGTCGAGTCTTTTTGTTTTCCGGTGAGTTTCCATCCATCTATCATGTGCTGTGAAATGTGCATTTGTTGGCATTTTTTCAATCAGATTCACTGTTCTTTCTTGTATTTGGGCATTGTATGTAGTGTTGTGCCCTTGTATTGTTTTGTGTGTCTCTGCTTCTTGGTGCTATTGGTGTGATTGTATAGTTGTGATCCGGGGTGTGTGCATGTGATGTGAGTGTTTGGTGTGGCTGTGTTTTGCGTGTGTGTGTGTACGGACATTGTGTTGTGTGTGTGAGCGTGTCTGTGCACTGGAGCCCGTGCATGGTGTGTATGTTGTGTGTGGGTGTGTCAATCTCCCCGTCCCCCCTTGTGCTGCAGGGCTACTCACCTATGGCGTCGGTGGTCACAGAGGAGGAAGGTGAGGAAGATTTCAAGGTGGCGTTCCATGGCTTCAGGCGGAGTCGTCTGTGTTCTTGGAGGTGGGTGGGTCCTTTTCTACTTGCTGTTTCCACCAGGCTTTGGGTGGTAGGCGTCCCGCCTTGGAAATCGTGGCAGTCTGCAGTGTCGTAATAGAGTGGGAAGTGCAGTGGCTACCGCCAGCCTGTGGATGGCAAACGCCATAGTCGGCAGTCTGGCTGCACTGGGAGTACTGTCGGCAAACTGGCTTGGTTTCAGAGGGATGACTGCCGTGGTTGTAATATGACAGTCTGCGCTGCTGGCTTGGCGGCGGTCTGACCGCCATCGCTGGTATGGCGGAACCCTTACCGACAATGACATATTGAGGGCCTATATATTAATTGCATATGGAAACATAATTTTAATTTATTCTTTGCTATTTGTATCCTTTAAAAATAATTGCATGGTAACAGTTTGCGTGTTAAACGTGTGCTTGGTGAAGGTATGCATCAAAAGGATAATTTTAATCTCATCCTACATATGATAAGATATGCATTGTAAAGGCATGTGTGATAAAGGCACATGCATTGAAAGTCTGCTTGGTAAAGGCGTGCGTATTAAAAGCATGCATTTTTACAACACTGTGCTGTAGGTTGTGCACTTACACCACCTCTGTCAAGCGCCCTACTTGAACAAGTGCAGCACATGTGGTGAGTGCTCCCCCACGAGGGATGCCAGTAGGCGGGAGCAGCTGTCAACATAAATTATTTTGCGCACATTTCCCTTACGACCTGATGGCCAGTTTCTGTAAATTGCACGTACAACCCGCAGCACACTCCAGTTTTACAGTTCCCAGAAGACAATTCTGCTCAAGCCATCTCTCTAGCGAGAAAAAAGGAGGTTTTGTGGTGTGTTATTAAAACTATGGCGTGCTAGATGAAAACATGCATTAATTGATTGAAAAGTCAATCAGCCCGTGTTAGACTTGGCATCCTTGGTGTCATCTCCCCTAACTTTTTGCCTGTGTTTCTCAGGTTGTTGATGTGTGCTGGACTCTGTTTTTGCTGTTTTTGTTACTCTGGGCACTTTACCACTGCTATCCAGTTCTAAAGTGTAAGTGCTCCTATGTAAAATGTATGTGTAAATGGATTTTCATGATTGTCATATTTGATTTACTGGTAAGACCCTAGTAAATCAAATGCTACCAGTGGGCCTGCAGCACTGAAAATCAAATGCTACTAGTGGGCCTGCAGCACTGGTTGTGCACTCACATTAGTATCTCTGTAAACATGGCTCAGACCTGCCACTGCAGTGTCTGTGTGTTCATTTTTTAACTGCCAATTCGATGTGCCAAGTGTACCCACTTGCCAGGCCTAAACCTTCCCTTTTCTTACATGTAAGACACCCATATGGTATGCCCTAGGTAACCCTAATGGGCCGGGTGCAGTGTATGTTTGATGTAGGACATATAATAGTGTGTTTTATATGCCCTGGCTGTGAAATACTGTCAAATTTGTTATTCACTGTTGCAAGGCCTTTCTCTCTCATAGGTGAAAGGGAGGGGACAAAGCCTGGACTTTGTTGTGCATTCCTGCTTGTGAAGAATCTCCAAGGGCTTGAACTGAACTTGCCTTCTGTTGTTGAAGTCTCAGGGCCATCAAAGACTTCCCCTGCCATCACCTGGACTCTCTGCTGAGACTCCTGCCCTGCCAAGTGGTGCCCTATCCAGTCCCTGGGCCCTTGAAAGTTGAAGCTGGCAGACCAAGACAGAAAATCCATGCACAGACAGCCGTGCGGGGACATTTTCAATGCACCTTTCTAGACGTGGCTGAGAAATGATGCGCCACTGGCTTTAGGGCTGAAATCACCGCTCCACCTGCATTGAGGCTGGACGATCGACACAAAGCGGCTGGGGAAACGACGTGCCACACCCACTAACGGACGCTGATAACAACGCAAACCCCATGTAGCACAGTTTTCTAATACCGTGCGACTAGATTTTCACCGCAATCTCGATGGGTGCGGAAAAACAACGCAAAGCATGCCTGGACCCGAAGTGCTTGTCCAGATCGACACATCACTCTCTTGCGGAGGAGGAACAACGCACAGTCTCGCTTTTGAATGAGAATTTGACTCATCGCTGGCCTTTTCCAACGCACACTCGCCTGCGCTGTGTTATTTTGATGCAACCCAGGTACTTTTGTACGCTAACAGTGCACTGTTTTCTAAAGGATTTAAGAGTCTTAGGGGGTTATTCTAACTTTGGAGGAGGTGTTAATCCGTCCCAAAAGTGACGGAAAAGTGACGGATTTACCACCAGCCGTATTACGAGTCCATTATATCCTATGGAACTCGTAATACGGCTGGTGGTATATCCGTCACTTTACCGTCACTTTTGGGACGGATTAACACTCCTCCAAAGTTAGAATAACCCCCTTATTCTTTAAAAATTCATAACTTGACTTGTGTATGTTAGATTTTTGTTGTTTTGGTCTTGTTTTGTTTAGAAAAATATATTTTTTTCTAGACCTGTGTTCTGTCATTTTGTAGGGTCCTTGCTTGGACAGGGGGTAACCTGACTGCCAACCAAAGACCCCATTTCTAACAGCCCGTGAACCACATGAACCAGATAAAAACCATGAAAATTTAGGGGCATATTTAAGAACCTCTAGCTCCACATTAACATTATTTTTTTTATGTTAAGGCAGTGCTAACGTGGCTTTTTCCCCCACACCATGGCCCTCATTATGAACATGTTGGTCTGGGCCGCCATGCCGGCGGTGGCAGTAATTACCGCCACCGGCATTGCGGTCCAGACTGCTATATAATATACGTGGCAGAACAGCGACTTTTGTAACTCCGCCACTGCCAGGCTTCCGCCACCAGGCAGCCTGGCGGTGGCGGAGTTACATATCCAACGGGATAATATGACACGTTCCACCAGCCTTTCCCTGGTGGTTCATCACACCAGGGAAAGGCTAGCAGGATGGGTGTCTCAGGGCAAGGGCAGTGCAGGGGCCCCCAATGGAGCCGGCGTCAATGTTCAGGTCCTGCATACAGCTGGGCCGGCTGGCAGAAACACTGTTTCCGACACTGTTTCCGCCCTCTGGCCCAGCTGAATGATCTTTATGTGGTCGGCGAGGGGGGTTCCACGCGCGCGGTCTTTTGTTGACCGCCAGCGCCAAACTCAGTGGGTTTTCCCGCCGAGTTCATAATGAGGGCCCGTATTTGCAAAGTGGTGCCATGCATGCATTGCGCCACTTTGTAAACCAGTGCACCACATTAGGCCTTCACCAAGCATATTATATACAAGGCGGGCGTTCCTGCACTAGGAGGTCTGCAAAAATGGCAAAGTGAAATTTAACAGATTTCACTGCTCTATTTGTGGCATCATTTTTAACGCCTGCTCAAAAGAGGAATTAAAATGACGCTTCCATAGAAACCTATGGGCCTCTTGCACTTTGCTACACTCGCATCAAAAATTTTGACGCTAGTGTAGCAAAGCACCACAATAGCATCAAAACGTTTCACGCTATTGTGTTAAGGACCGCCATGGTGTGGCGTAATATAAATAGGTATTGGTAGGGGGGGCGCAGAAAAAGTGGCGCATCAGCTCTGATGCACCACATTTTCTTAAATATGGACCATAATCTCCCAAGAAGTTATGCCCTCAACAACACGGAGGAGGCCATGAGAAAGTTTATAGTAACAGACAAAGCATAAATATGTAATGCCCTGGAACAAAACTGAATAAAAATGGAGCACACAGAAGAGAAAAATTCACTAACTATTCTCAAACGAAAAATAAAACGTCAAGCACAAATGAAGCAGCTCAGTAATTATATCACTATTTTAAAGCTGATACAAAATTGATGTCTGGATGCATAAGGAAGCCAGCAAACAGAGGGGCATATTTAAAAAAAATAGCGCTGCACACAGTGCAGCGCCACTTTTCTTGCGCCCCTTAGGGCTCCCTAATGCCACCATGTGTGCACTGTATGTAAAATATGATGCACCATGGCGGTAAATAGGGGACTAGCTTCAGAATTATTTATGCTAGTCCAGCGCTTTGCAGAATTAGCATAACAAATTCTGACGCTAATCCTAATAACCCGGAGGCCCACTGTAACCAATAGAAGCCTCTTTTTAACACCTGCTCTGAGCAGGCATTAAAAGAGCTAAAAAAAATGGTGCAAGACTTTCTTGAGCCATGTTCCAGCCCCCCCCAACAGAGGAACACCCCCTTTACATACATTATGCCTAGCGCAGGCACAATGTAGGGCAAAGGTTACAAAGTGGCACAATGCATGCATTGCACCACTTTGTAAATATGGTGCAGCGTTTTTGCCCTTCTAACACCACATTAGCATAAAAAATGACGCTAATGTGGCGTTTGAATGGTGCTAGGTGCTCTTAAATATGCCCCATCATTTTTTAAATATTTATGTTCAATTTAAAGCTAGAGTTGTGATATGCATTAAAGATAATTTTATAAAAATATTCAAGAATAAAAAATGATTCAACTATTCCTCAAGGATTTGTTCTGCTAAGTGGTAACACTTAAGAGTTATGCACATAAACAGAAATGACTTATAACAGAAATAATTGAACATAAAAACACATAGATACACTTCAAGACATTATTTCTGGATTATGTAAAAAAAAATTTTTGAAACACCAGGTAATGTCTTGGCACACTACTCCCACACTTGGCCCCTTTCACAATTTATCTTTCAGATTCTGCCGCCTGAAAAAACGTATTTTTTTCTGGCATTGGTTCCTTGTTCTTCTCAGTAAAAATCTGAATCACAATATATATTTCGCTTCCTCATCTGCCATCTACTTACCTATTTAAAAGTTGTTGCCCTCTGCCAGTTGCTCTCTTTCTTATGTCTTTGAAATACTTTCAATATCCTTCACATGCTTATATGTCTCTCTATATCACACTACTATGGGCCTGATTTAGATTTTGGCGGATGGTCACTCGGTCCCAAACGCGACGGACTTTCGGTTTGCCGTATTACAAGTGTCTTTGTATATGATGCATTTGTATTAGAGCCGACGGGATATCCTTCACGTTTGTGGCGGAGTTATACGTCTGCCGAATTTTAAATGAGGTCCTATGTCATGATTTGTTTTACATTGAATACAATCTAATATGTCAAAAAGGTCGTTTGGCCTCCTTTTTAGATCTGTGTTAGCAGCTGAACTGTAAAACCGACATTTTGCTACAATGTACTTAAAAGGGGCTTTTGTTTCGCCTTCTTCAAACACTGATTTTTTGTACCAGCTTTTTTCAGGCATTTGCTCAAAACTTTTTCAGTCACATCTTGGCTCAGTCTAGGGGAATATTTGTCTTTACTTTCATACTGTTGGCTTTAATGAAATGTATCTTTCATCCTCCGATGAAGTACTTATATTAAACTGCATGATGAACTGCTTTCCAACCACTGTCTGTCTATCTTTGCCAGATTTCGTTCACTCCTTTGTGTGTCTTGCTCTTCGTTCCTCTTTGTGCATTTTGTGGTCCTTTTTTCAGCCTCCGCCCTTCTCTTTCATCCATCCATCACTCTCCTTCATATCCCGTGAGGTCCTTCCATCCCCCACCTGCTATCACCTTTTGTCACTCCCACATGCCACTCCTTCTTTCCCTTTGCACTCCTCAATCCCCTGACTGCTTTTGTTTCTTCCCCACCCCTCTTTGCATTCCCTGTATGCTCCTTTTTCCCCTGCTGGCAATTCCCTCTTATTCTCCACCTAGTTCCCGGAAGTGGCCTCTCATCAGTGGCTCAGGGGTATGGCATACTTGTTATTTATTGTACTTTTCATTTAATAATAATATACGGTGCATTCAATAAGCCTCACCTTTTCTTTCTATTTCAACAGAAGGCCAGAAGGCAAAGTAGCCTTCATTACTGTTTTGATCTTTCGGCAATGTGGTCTTTGCAGGTGAAATTGGTGACCAAGGTGAATCCAAGGGACTTGAGGCTCGAATCCCTCAAGGTTCATGACATGGAGCCAGATTGGTATTCTTTCCTGTTAGTTGTTCAAGAAAAATAATAGGTATTCCATCTTGGTTGACGTGGGCTTCAGGAAGGCACTGCAGATCCAGGTATGGATGATGTTCAGGCCATTTTTTAGCAGTGGAATGTTTGAAACAGAGCAGGCTTTCTAGTAGAGTTGTGTGGCATTGGCATAACGGTAAATCTTGATGTAATATTGTCATCTGTGAGTAGTGGAACAGCATGGAGCACTGGGAGAATCTGCAGGTGAGAGGGACCTTTTGGGGCTTGAAAGCGCCCATTTAAACAAACTGGTGTCAGTGAAAAAGGTAGGTGGAGAACTAATGAAGGACATGGCAGATTAATACCATTCAGGATCACAGGCTGTGTATGGGGATGGAATGGTCAACAGGATCAAAAGCAGCTGGGAGGTTCAGCAATGTCAGGAGGGTCATATCATCTTCACCAGTGTTTAGGAGGGCATCATTTATGATGTGGAAGGTAGTGGTTTCCCTCCAGTAACGTGACTGTGTAGAAGTCTGTTAGAATTAATGTGTTCTTGGAGTGGAACATTGACTGATTTTTCAATACTCTTGCCTATGAATGGCATGAGAGTGGTGGGCCAGTAGCTGAAAAGGTCATCAAAGTCTGGTGTAGGTTTCTTTAGGAACTGGAAAAAGAGAAGTAAATTCAAGATGCTGATCCACACATACAAAGCCCCTCACAAACAGTGACCAGCTTGCAATAATAAACACATGAACTCTCACCAGCCCTTGAGACTCCTAGGCTCTGCCTTCCTCTTCCTTGCAGACCCTCCACATCTGCCGAACCAATGGTGAAGAACACTCCTTCTCCCACCTTGCTGCTAAGTTCTGGAACATCTTCCCCCTTCACCTCAGGACCTCAACCTATCTTCAAGAATTCAGGAAAGGAATCAAGACCTGACTGTACCACTGAACCTCCCCTAGAAGCAGCATAGCTCTCAGATACTGGATACCATCACAGGTGATTATCCATGCTTTTCAAATCCTAATTGATTGATTGATTTGTTGATTGACATTGCTCCATCTGAACCCCTAAACTTACCAGGGTACCAGATGGCCTCAGCAACCTTGAACATGACCACTCTGATTACCAAGAAAATCATGGAAACAGATCTACCCTTTCATTTTTACTTTGCATGCTGAAGGTAAACAAGAAAGATACGAAAATTGTTTTATGGAAACAGTCGAAATCTTGCATAGAAAGCATGAGCTGTGATTATTTGACTGATGAAACAAAGCATTGTAACTAGCATTTTGAGAATCGTAAAAAAGACAAACAATTCAGCCATGGTAATGTTACTATGTTGTGACACTCCTATCTGCTATTTCCTATATTATTGAGCACATAGTGGGAGTACATCTGCCATATCCATTGGGATAGCCTAATCCTCCATACCTGGATAAGATGTGACAGGACGCCAGTGTGATGTAGCGCAGGCTATCATCCTTTGCAGGATGGTGGTCAGAGCCAGTAAGGTGGAATCTCAGTTACAGTCCAGGATAACCCCAGCAGAAGTGCTCCTCTGGCAAATGTAGCATGGAGACAGTGGACAGTGTATATAAAAAAGCACTGTTCATATTGTACTGTGTCAAAGGTGCAGAGCTGATGTAATGGTCTGTCTGGAGCCTCAGAGCTGTCCCCAACAGATAATCATAATGTAAGGACATCACTTTATGTGTGCCTAGTCTTGGACAAAGTGCACAGACTACCTGGCAGCAAAGCTTACTAGGAATAAGTTGCATGTACAATGTCTTCTAAGCACATTATCGCATAGGTGTTAAAAACATATAAAAAGTCACCATTGGATAAAGATGTCAAGCTAAAACGTGCAATCTAAAATGGAGACTCAGCACGGGCCCTAATGCACTTCACCACACCCCTTACTAGTTAAAATCATAAGGTGAAAACACTGTGAAATCAATGAAATCAGTTTTAAAACATTTCAGGATGGTACCATCTTTCATTAACGTTCAGCAACATGTGCATGAGTTACTGTAAATACTGTTATTGTCAATAAAGCAGTCAATGCTCAGCACTATGCAGTATGAGTCTTTTTTTTCTTTTACAAATGTAAAGGCCTAAGACATAGAAACAAAGGTTTTTACAACCCTGAACCAAAAGACTAAGGCCCAGATTTAAAAGGACCTAGTGCCATTCCAACGCCACATTAGCATCATTTTTTTTAGGCTAATGTGGTGTTGGAAGGCCCAAAACTCTGCTCCATATATACAAAGTGGCGCAATGCTTGCATTGTAACCCCTTGCGCCATATTATGTCTGCGCCAGGCATAATGTATGCAAAGGGGATGCTCCTGCGCTATGGGGGGCTGAAAAGGTAGAACAAGGAAATCTAAGAGATTTCTTTGCGTCATTTTTACTGGCGTTTTAAACACCTGCTAACAGTGGGCATCAAAGACAGGTTCCCGTTGTTTTCAATGGGCCTCTGGGTGCTTTACAGGATTAACATCAACATTTTATATATATAGTATGCAGGTATTTTCTTTTTATCCACATGTCCATGAATTGCTAAAGAGCCTTTTGTGTGTCACCTGGATGATGGTAGCCCCTCAAAAATGACTTCCAACCCAAAGCCAATGCAACACTTCTGCATCTCCACCAGGCTGATACTATTTCCTGTGCCAGTGTGAGAGCTAGCAGTATTTATTTACCACTGGCAGCTAGAGGTGGATTTCTTTCTGTGCCTTCTAATTTCTGTCCCTGGACATACATGAACTCAGGCAATAGAAGGCAGTGCACCATAATGCTTCCAGGGTTCAGACCCTTCATTGAATTTTCCTATTCCAAAGCACATAGATGCTCTGCTCTTTCCTGGGTTCCTGGCCTTTCCCGAAGCATAGGGTTAAAAGAATGGGGAAGAGGTTCATGCTGCCTGGTGGCAATCCTTTTTCCCTTGGGCACTGATTTTCTCAAGACTTTCTGGGTCACAGATGTCACATGCTCCTTGAGTTTGGTGGGTTCCCCATGGGACCAAGATGCCCATAGCCTCCCTGGGAGCATCAGACAGAGACCACGTGATTTTGTCAGCTTTCTTTGGCCTGTGTCCTCAGTGAACCTACTAGGCAAACTCAAAACAGATGGTCTAAACATTGTTTTCCCTAATCCTGTGTTTCCAAATTAGAATGTGGTTTAGTTCTTTTTGCTCCTGGTGGCTTGCTCTATCTCCCAGGAATGTTCCTATTTTTCATCCTAGCCTTTATAGTTTTATTTAAGTGCTTTATTTTTTTTCCATTTTTTTCCTTCTGAGGTAGAGATCAGAGCCTACTCACTAAATTGTTATCTCCTCAAACCCAGGACCTGCTTATTTTCTCAGGATTATGGTACTTCTCCTTAGACTCGTGTGTTCCTTCACAGCATCCCTTGGCTCCCAAGAAGGCTTACTCACTTCGTATTTACTCTGCCATGTGCCCGATATTACATAGCCAATTTCAGGGTGCCTATGTATCTAGTGTGAGTCAGGGTGTTCTCATTTGTGTGATGCTCACCCCCTACTGGAACAGTTCACAGGCATTCCAGTGAAATTTCTTCTCCATGCCCCACAGCCAGTTTAGCATCTTACTATGCCCCAGAATAAGTTGTGAAACCAGAACTACTGGTCCTAGTGAGACAGATCTACTTAGTCCAGGTCAGTCAAGTCCAGAGTGTCCTCTTTTCCACTCAGGGGTCCACCCACAAGGAGTCCATTCATACTTGGGGGTCTTTCAGAATCCAGTGTTTCTCAATGTCTCTCCCTTGTCCCTCATGCAGGGGGTTTTAAAAGGTGGTAAAAGGTTCCCTAAAGTAGGTACCTCTGCCCATTCCACAGGTGACATATTATCACTTTACCCCTTTCCCAATCCTGCTGCACAACATCTTTGAAATTTCAAAATGCCTACTTCAAGTGCTCACTGGTCCTGCATGGTTCTCAGAGAGTGCCACATCATGCCCTGAACTGCCAATGCAAAATCAATTCTTTCCTACCCAATACTAAAGAGTTCTCCTGGTGAAACAGAAGACACAGATCTAGATTTTCTTCTATTTTGTTCCAGGAAGAGAGTATCCAGGCTTGTCAGGCAGTGTAGATGTAGCTATCTTATGCAGATGCTGCCCTTACTCCCTTCGTCTTCCAGGAAGAAATGTATTTGCTTCCATGTGGGCCTATTGTGTGGCAGAAGGCATTGATCTACCGGCTGGTCAGCAGTGTAAATGTCTTGCCACACCAGAATAGTGCAAAGTCAAAGCTAATTATGGGCTGACTCAGATAGCTATGACCAAACTTAAAATATATGAAGGAATGCAGATATATTTAAAGTAACATTTATTTGGACTGGAAATCATTGTTTACCTAGGGAACCATGTGTTTAGCTTCCATGGAGGCCCAGCCAGTGAGAAATTACACTTTAGTAAATAATTTGCTTATTTAATAATATAGCTAAGTACTACAGATTTTCAGTTAAGTACTACAGAACTTACTGTTACACTTGTTTCTATGTCAGGTTACCCGTGCTTGAGCTAGACAGTAGTTCCATTTGTTCAGCCTGCACACATAACCGCATGCAGCCATCCCAGAGCCTCTTAGCCCAGCTGTGAAGCAGACGATCAGATTTGATAAAGGTGGGCACTGGCGATTAGCACTCAAGCCAATTTTACTACAGCTTACAGTGATTGAGAGTCAGTGTGTCTTATAGCAGAAACCCAAAAAACTGTGGCCCAAAACACAAAAAATCTAGGACGTCTAATCGAATTGGAACTCATTCAGATGACAAGCTGCTAAGTCAAGAAGAACTGGCTGGCCAGTAAAAAAAAAAAAAACAACAACAACTATTGCACCTGAGTCCACAATCAAGAAATCTTGCACTTTGGCCCACGAGATCTTACATTTTGCCTCTTTGAGCTTCCTATGGCATGTATGCATATTCTTAAAGAAGTAATAAATACAACTACATGAGCTTGCTATGCTACAAAGTTGAAATATTCTGTTTACTACTGATTACTATACAAGTAGATCCTTTCCTGTCCTCAGTAGAGGATATTAAGGAGCATATTTAAGAGCCATTCTAACGCTACATTAGTGTCATTTTTTGACAATAATGTGGAGTTAGATGGCCAAAAAATCTGTGTCATATTTACAAAGTGGTGCAATGCATGCATTGTATCACTCTGTAACACTTTGCACTAGATTATGCCTGCACCATGCGTAATGTATGCAAAGGGGGCTTTCCCCCACTGGGGGGTGTAGGAGGCTGGCCTGGCTTGTAGTGGGTACCAGAGGTACTTACACCTTGTGTCAGGTCCAGTTATCCCTTATTAGTGTAGAAGAGGTGTTTCTAGCAGCTTAGGCTCATAGAAGGTAGCTATGGCAAAGCAGCTTAGGCTGAACTAGGAGACATGTAAAGCTCCTACTATACCACTGGTGTCATGTGCACAATATCATAAGAAAACACAATACAAATAGGGCCTCATTACAACATTGGCGGGTGGCGAGCGCCGCCCGCCAAGTTGTAACCGCTGTGCCGCCACATTCCCGTGATGCCCATTTCGACATCCCCACTGGGCCGGCGGGGATGTGGGACGCAACATGGGAGCCGGCTCCAAATGGAGCCGGTGGTGTTGCGGCCGTGCGACGGGTGCAGTTGCACCCGTCGTGCTTTTCATTGTATAGCAGACAGTGAAACGACGCATGGGGCCCTGTCAGGGGGACCCTGCACTGCCCAGGCCAGGGGCCCCGTGACTCGCCGTACCGCCAGCCTTTGGCTGGCGGTCAGGGACTTGGAATCCCCTGGGCAGTGCTACTAGCAGCGCTGCCCTGGCGGATTACTACCAACGGGGTCATTGTGGCGGAAAACCGCCGGCCCCGGCAGTGTGACCGCGGCGTTTCCGCCGCGGTCATAATGACCCAGGAAGCACCGCCAGCCTGTTGGCGGTGCTTCCGTCATTTTAGCCCTGGGGGTTATGTACTGCAAGGGTCAAAATGACCCCCATAGTTACTAAAAATAAATGTACTTTATTTTTATGACAATATGCCAAAAGTATCTCAGTGAGTACCCTCTGGATGAGGATAAGTTATATACACAAGATATATGTACACAAACCAAAATTAGGTAAGTAATAGCAAGAAAAGTAATGCAAACAGTGTAGAATTACAATAGATTGCAATAGGAGCACATAGGTATAGGGGCAACACAAACCATGTGCTCCAAAAGTGGAATGCGAACCACAAATGGACCCCAAACCTATGTGAAATTGTAGAGGGTCGCTGGGACTGTAAGAAAACAGTGAGGGTTAGAAAAATAGCCCACCCCAAGACCCTGAAAGGTAGGTGTAAAGTGCACCTACTACCGCCAGAGAGCACAGAAGTCGTGATAGGGGGTTCTGCAGGAAGAACAAACACCACCAATGCAACAACAGTGGATTTCCAGACCTGAGTACCCGTAAGACAAGGGGACCAAGTCCAATAGTCGCAACAGTGTTGAGAGTGGGCAGGAGCACAGGAAATGCCAGCTGAGGGTGCAAGGAAGCTGCCACCTGTTGGAAGAAGCTTGGAGTTCTGCAAGAAAGAAGAGGACTAGGGACTTCTCCTTTGGAAGACTGATGTCCCACGTCGTGATGAAGCTTTCAGAGGTGTTCCCACTCAGAAAGACCACAAACAAGCCTTGCTAGCTGTAAGGGTCGCAGTAGAGGTTTTTGGGTTTTGCTGTGGCTCAGGAGGGACCAGGATGTAGCCACTGGGAGGAGGAGACGGGGGCACCAGCAACTCAGGGAGCCCTCACAGAAGCAGGCAGCATCCACAGAAGTACCCCAAAAGGCACTTAGAAGCAAAGTGAGCCAGAGTCCACGCAAAGTCACAAAAGGGAGTCCCACGACGCCGTAGGACAACTCTGAAGTTTGTGCACTGCAGGAAGGAGTGCCAGGGACCCAGGCTTGGCTGTGCATGAAGGAAATCCTGGAAGAGTGCACAGGAGCCGGAGCAGCTGCAAACAATGCGGTACACAGCAATGCATTCTAGCGTGGGGAGGCAAGGACTTACCTCCACCAAATTTGGACTGAAGAGTCACTGGACTGTGGGAGTCACTTGGACAGAGTTGCTGTGTTCCAGGGACCACGCTCGTCAGGATGAGAGGGGACCCAGAGGACCAGTGTTGCAGTCTTTTGGTGCCTGCGTTAGCAGGGTGAAGATTCTGTCGACCTACGGGAGATTTCTTCAGAGCTCCTGGTGCAGGGTGAAGGCAGGCTACCCCCAGAGCATGCACCACCTGGAAACAATCGAGAAAGCCAGCAGGATTAGGCGCTACAATGTTGCTGGTAGTCGTCTTGCTACTTTGTTGCGGTTTTGCAGGCGTCCTGAGCAGTCAGCGGTCGATCCTTTGGTAGAAGGTGAAGCGGGAGATGCAGAGGAACTCTGGTGAGCTCTTGCATTCGTTATCTGAAGAATTCCCCAAAGCAGAGACCCTAAATAGCCAGAAAATGAGGTTTGGCTACCAGGTTAGGAGGATTGGCTACCAAGAGAGGTAAGAGCCTATCAGAAGGAGCCTCTGATGTCACCTGCTGGCACTGGCCACTCAGAGCAGTCCAGTGTGCCCCCAACACCTCTGTTTCCAAGATGGCAGAGGTCTGGGACACACTGGAGGAGCTCTGGGCACCTCCCCTGGGAGGTGCAGATCAGAGGAGGCGTCACTCCCCTTTCCTTTGTCCAGTTTCACGCCAGAGCAGGGCTGTGGGATCCCTGAACCGGTGTAGACTGGCTTATGCAGAGATGGGCACCATCTGTGCCCATCAAAGCATTTCCAGAGGCTGGGGGAGGCTACTCCTCCCCAGCCCTTCACACCTATTTCCAAAGGGAGAGGGTGTAACACCCTCTCCCAGAGGAAATCCTTTGTTCTGCCTTTCTGGGCCAGGGCTGCCTGGACCCCAGGAGGGCAGAAACCTGTCTGAGAGGTTGTCAGCAGCAGCAGCTGCAGTGGAGACCCCGGAATGGCAGTTTGTCAGTACCCGGGTTCTGTACTAGAGACTCAGGGGATGATGGAATTGTCCCCCTAATACCAGAATGGAATTGGGGTGACAATTCCATGATCTTAGACATGTTACATGACCATGTTCGGAGTTACCATTGTGACGCTATACATAGGTAGTGACCTATGTATAGTGCGCACGTGTAATGGTGTCCCCGCACTCACAAAGTCTGGGGAATTTGCCCTGAACGATGTGGGGGCACCTTGGCTAGTGCCAGGGTGCCCACATACTAAGTAACTTTGCACCCAACCTTCACCAGGTGAAGGTTAGACATATAGGTGACTTATAAGTTACTTAAGTGCAGTGGTAAATGGCTGTGAAATAATGTGGACGTTATTTCACTCAGGCTGCACTGGCAGGCCTGTGTAAGAATTGTCAGAGCTCCCGATGGGTGGCAAAAGAAATGCTGCAGCCCATAGGGATCTCCTGGAACCCCAAAACCCTGGGTACCTCAGTACCATATACTAGGGAATTATATGGGTGTACCAGTATGCCAATGTGAATTGGTAAATTTAGTCACTAGCCTGCTAGTGACAAATTTGGAAAGCAGAGAGAGCATAACCACTGAGGTTCTGGTTAGCAGAGCCTCAGTGAGACAGTTAGGCATCACACAGGGGACACATACTGTACAGGGCACATACTTATGAGCACTGGGTCCCTGCCTGGCAGGGTCCCAGTGGCACATAGACTAAAACAACATATATACAGTGAAATATGGGGGTAACATGCCAGGCAAGATGGTACTTTCCTACAGGGGGGGGCAAAAAAGGGCACAAAGAAATCTAAAAGATTTCTTTGAGTAATTTTTTCTGCACTTTTAATGCCTGCTCAGAGCAGGCAATAAAAGGAGGGTTCCTTTGGTTACAATGGGCATCTGGGTGCTTTGCAGGATTAGTGGTAAAACTTTTAATCTAATTCTGCAAAGCCCCGGACTAGCGTACATTTTTTAGATGCTAGTCCCCTATCTACTGCCATGTTGCACCATATTTTAAATACGTTGCACACATGGTAGCGTACGGGGGTCACTAAGGGGTGCAAAAAAAGTGTGCGCACTATGTGCAGTTCCACTTTTCTTAAATATGCCCCCAAATATTTTGTGAGATTACATATGTCAAAATTGGGTTACACTTCTATTTTAGTATGCCTGTGTTAGTACCGCCTTCTTGGCAGATGTACAGCTGAAATTCTCTTGCTCAATGTCCACCTGATGCCTTGCTCCTCATTGTTATGTTTGGATAGAGCTGGTAAGTTTTGTGGAACAAGAGGTCATGTCTAAAGTCTTCTGATCGTTGCTGTGCATGATTATGGCATGTTGTTCACTAACAGAGCGCAAGACTCTGTTTGAGTTTTGGGATCCACTGACAGTGGTACTCCTTTTAGCTCTGAAGACTACTGCTCACATGCCTAATTTATTATACTAGTAATGGCTTGTAGGAGCTTATTCTAGTAGTGGGGTATTGGGCATTTTTACCTGAACCTCATGGAGGGGAGACAGTCTACTGGCTCTCTCCTGTAAGTGTCTGTATTAGGTCATCAGGCACTACACTGCATAACACGAGGCTACTGTCAACAGATTCTCACTTCTTAGTAGTCTAAGGTTGGACTGGTAATAGATTGAGACTCAGGGTGAACAGGATATTGATGATAGGTTTAAGGTTTCACAACTGGCCACACCCAGTATTATGCCTGACATGTGGATACCCTAAATGGACATTTGTACATATAACACTATATACACAAAGATGGTCTTATATTTCATGTTCAGTTAGGTCTATTCTCTTCATCACCTGATAATTATGTGCCACACTATTACTTCAGAATTCACACATTGCACCCCACTGTTTCTATTTAGGGCAAACTACAGTCAACACCATTTTTAACCATGCACTCGAATGGATCCCAGGATTTCAATGCAAGTCAGAGGTATGTATTTATATTTGATTGTTTGATGACAACTATTACAGTATAAATCAAAACAATATGATTAAAACCAAATCACTATATAATAGCCTCCAATCCACTGGTCCTGAGAGCAAAAATGTAAAACCTTGTTAGTCACAGTGGAGGACCTAGCAACTTAAGCATTAAAACACCAAGATAATAAAAACGTCAAGAAATATTCTCTGACTTATCAACTATTCTCTGAGTGAGTTTTTAAATGGGTGTAATTGGTTGGTTAGCAACATCCCAAACCCCCGTTCACAGCCTGAGATTGTAGTGACATTAGACAAATTCTCCTCAACATGCAAGCCGCAGAATTGTTCTACTTGTCACAAAAACTTCATGAAACTAAATGCAACTTATCTGATTGTTTTTTCTGTTTGCCAGGAGATGGTAATGCTCAACCTAATAAACAAGGGCTGCAACCATATCCATTGGAGGCTCAATAAGGTGAATCACATGCAAATGGTAAGGATCATTGGTTCCGTTTTATAGTTGTGTAGTCTGCCACTTAAGTTTACCCTAACGTTCTGTACTGGGGTGAAATTGTATCTACATAGATCCTTTTTTGCAGTGCAAAGAAAATATTTTGTTCACAAATTCACCATTGACACAATGGGAGTACATACTGAGAATACTTATGTTGAGCCACTTACAGATTACCTTGTTGAAAGTAATCCCCTTAACTTGTATATTAATTAGGGGTGAGCAGAACTCGTGGAGTTTCACGTCACAGAATTCCATGAAGTTACAGTATAACTCTGAGATTCCGTGGAGTTCTGTGAAAGTTTTTAGCGCCATGAGCTTGTTCCACTCTGAAAAATCTGTGCGAATGGCACTGTGCGGCCCGTCGGAGGGTGCTGCTGCTTGAGCCTATTTTGCTGCTGCTCAAGTAGATTTTGTACTCGAACTGCAGTTTCTCACCGTGAACTGTTGAGACCGCCTGCGATCATTCAAGGTAGGAAAATCTTGCTGGTTTCCCTCCCAGCTCCCAAAAATCATGCTGAGGGATGCCTATTCTCACTCACCAACTTACCGTTGGCGAGCCTTGCAAGAGAAAAAAATTCAATCATTCAGCGGTTGGTGGAATTTAGCCAAAATTATGCATTACAAGTGTAACACGAAGTTGCCAACTCCACTGGCAGATCAGAATTTATTGCCCACTCCTTATGTTATTTTTTATTAAATGGAAATGACATTGGACTGTCAATTTGCTCTGATACTGAGAGAGTCCAGTGAATTTTCTATGGATTTGAACAAATGGTCTATCTTTAATTTATTGTGTAGCACATGAGGTTGTTATTTAATAAATGCTTTCAAAACATATTGTTGACTCCTTGATGATCACACAACATCCAATTAGTAAATATGTATCATGCGCTAAAATGTGGTTTGTAATCTCTCTATTATTACTTCTTTTTGAAACATCACAAACAAGCAACACATGTTTCGAGGTAACCCTCTTTAACGATGCTCAGAGTTAGTGTGCTATTTATCCTCACTTATATAGAAACCCTGAAAGGATATTTCCATCGAATGTCTTTTGTTTTGATGTGTCTCTTTTTTTCTGAAACGGTTGCCCCAACTATGAAAAAAATGATCAAGATCGGTTTCAATTTTAGTTCACACAATGTGGGTTTCATGAAACTATCGCAACTGGTAGCATCTCTCCACGATACCAATCTGTTCAAACAATTTGGTACTGTGGGAGATGTTTCCAGTTTTGATACTTGGCAGAATCTGCACTTGAAAGGAATGTGTGGTGGATGAAATAAAGCTCAATTTGTGTTCCACTTTACAAAGACCAAGGAAGCAAAGTATTTAAAGGCAATTGCCTCTCTGCATCAGGAAACTGTGGACATTAGCCGAGGTTTAACAACTGGGAGGATAGGTAAAAGTGATGGGTTTTAATGTATATTCCAAGAAGGCAAAGGGAAAACATCACATACTTTTTACATATTCTTTAGGGAAACTAAAGGTGTCAGATGGCGTTCCTTTGACTCCAACCATACCCCAAGATATTTTTACTGTTGAATATGTTTCAGGATTCGATCCTCAAAATTCCATATGTGGTGTTGACCAATAATA
The DNA here is from genome assembly GCF_031143425.1 of Pleurodeles waltl. NCBI lineage: Eukaryota > Metazoa > Chordata > Amphibia > Caudata > Salamandridae > Pleurodeles > Pleurodeles waltl. The sequence goes on from NC_090437.1 coordinate 206,985,976, forward strand.
ATAATTTTTGTTCTATCAACATTGAGAGCCAATTGGTTTGCCTTCTAATCGATGCTTGAATTATCAAGTAGTGTTTTGGAGGGCAAAAGCAATTTTGATAAGAAGTACTGTGCTTGACTACTTCAGGTACAAAAGGCATATTTAAGAAAAATTATGCTGCGCGCAGTGCAGCGCCACTTTTCTTGTGCCCCTTAGCGCCCACCTAATGCCACCATGTTTGCATTGTATTTAAAATACTGCACGCCAGGGATGTAGTTAGGGGACTTGCATCGTAATTGTTTACGCTAGTCCAGAGCTTTGCAGGATTACCGTAATTTTTTTTTACTCTAATCCTGCAAAGTCAATTGAGGCCCACTGTAATCAATGATGTGCCTCCTTTTAACACCTGCCCTGAGCATGGGGCTCAATGTATGACCTTTCCAACATTCAGGAGTCAGAATGGAGACCCTACATGTCAAGAATTCCTGGAATATTAGGGCCCAAAGTCCCATGCTTACCTTGAAAACTGTAGCAATACTCTTAAAATGAAGTCGCATGTTGACAGCAATGGAATTTTTAATCATGTTTGATAAGCTAACCTATAGCCAGGACATTTTTATGACTCATTTTATAGTTTTTTTTATTTATGGCATTTGCTTCATTGCTTCCTTTTCTTTAGTCATTTTGTTTACAAATGGTGACTAATGTTTTGCATAAATTACTTCTTTGCTTGGCAAGTGGGTTTCTGACAAGCCTTTCAGAGAGAGCCTAACTATTCTATATGATTGTGGTGCTTTAGTGTTCTATTGATAGTTCTAATTTCACAATTTATAGTCTTTTGAAGTCTTTAGAAAACCAGCTATTCTTCTTATAACAGTTACAATCTTCCCTTACAAATCTTGATGACCTTGCTAATTGGTTATATAAAGAGATTGTCTCCATTTACCAGTTACCAGTTCTAGCAAGGCTGATGTCAATGGTCAAAAGCATATTTTCTATGAATACTTCATTAGACATCACTCAATTTTCAATCTTTGCATCCATACCAAGTAACTACCTTATATGCCTTAGCTGTTCAGCTACTCCATCTTGCTGAAGGTAACATGGAAGTTAAGAGGTCAGGGGTAGTTTACTCAGTGAGATTCATGGGTGTTTGACATTTTTCAACCATCTCTGAGGTGTACCCTGTTAAGAGAAATTGATCTAAGCAAGGGTTGGGTGGTTGCACAACCATCATCAGGAGGGTAGAGGTTAAACGAGTCAAAAAACAGAATGACCTTTTTAATTACTTATTCATCTTGAAGCCATTTATGTCTATATATGCATTTTGTTGTGGTATAGGATGAGCTTGCTAACAACCTTTGCCACAAGCTATTGGATACATTCACCAGTAGGAACCTGTTGTTGTGTAGCCATTTTAGTTATAGCTCCATGCATGTTATTTTAACACACTAGACCGCTGTGCACTTTAACCTAGATATATTTTATGCAGCTTCGCTTTATTATTATTACAATAACCATTTTTACAGTCTTGTTTTATTTTCATCTATCTAACTGTTTTTGCCTAAGCCAGCACTCTGTTCTCAAACAAGACATTTTTTATCACTCTGTGCTTCATTCAAGGCTGCAGCTCGGTACATTGCCAGTGAACGTGGTAGAAGTTTAGTCTCCAACATTCGTAGAAAATACACATCCTAACGTAGGGACATTTTCTCCGAGCCTCAGCTGTGTTATTATATAAACACTTCCTTGTATGGGGGTGGATCTCTTCCCAGGGGAACCTGAAAGGCAGAATAAGAGCTTAACATGCTGTGCTCAATTACCACCTAGTTAGGAAATAGTCCATCGATCATAGTGACAATATGATAGAGTTGTTTTATGCTTCCCTTCTTGTCACAATTTTAATACTGTCATGTTGTGTCATCCTGGTTATTGCAACTCACGCTTTTCTATCTAAGATGCAGTCGTTTTATTAAACTCATTATTGAAACATATACTGCCTCTGTTTGTCATTTATATATGAGACTGAATAGTAGATGAGAGAACCGGATGCGACCTGACTGACCACGACTTCCCTGAGAAGCCTAGTATGTCATGCGCTCGGCTGCCCAGTCATCACTATCTTTTGGTAGAGATGAGGCACTGCTAGTTAGCCGGAGAAAAACCCAGATTGGAGCGACAGGTGTCACCTGTAGTGGGATGGACTCAGTCTCCCACACAGTGGGTGATTCTGCCGCTCAATTCCAGTGGTCTCATTAGAATAATGAGAGGCTACGCGACACTGTCAGCTGCACTTTACAGGCTCCAAACCAATTAGATAGCTAACAAGGTTATTTGACTACTGCTCTGACTTGTGCATACATATTTTCAGGTCATGTTACAATGCTGCTAAAACAATAAGTGGGCGAATGTTCCTGCTTCACAAAACACGTGTCTGTGAAATGTGTGTGTGTGTGTGTGTCTTAGTGTGTGTGTGTAGCCTCAAAGCAGCTTTCTATATTTTTAAGTATTTGGTATATAGAATGGGCCTAACTCCAAGGGACAGTAGACACTTTTCACAAAGCATCTTTGCTTCAGGCGTGAGGTGGCATTCATAGAACAGTGTATCCTACATAAGGAAGCCAAAAACAAGTGATGAACAGGCGGAAGATAGTGACGTGACAGAAACCATACATAATGTTTAGGAAGGACTAAGAATGATTCTTAAAGGTTCTAGCTTTTAGTTTAAGTCATCTATAATAAATGTCAAACTTTGACGTAATTCTTGAATCCTCGTTTGAGCTGTTGCAAAATGTGTTATGGTGCAATACCTGTAGGATCAATATACATATTCATTATGTGGTTCTATTTTATTAAGCTTCATGAATAGCGAGCAACGCCACTATTGTTGCAACCAGCATGGTTTGCTTAATCACTCCGACTAGCGAACCCTTCAATTTTCACCAGTAAATCCTGATATTAATTCTTCATTAAGTAAAGATAATTCTGGAAACAAAGTAATGTCAAAAGAGGACATAAACTTCTAGGTACCAGCATTGTCTAAAATCATACTTAGGTCCCCAACCTCACAGGACCAGAACAAAAGTTTGTTCAAGCATGCTACACTCATTTTAGAATGGTGGCACTTTGTTGAAAGGGTATATGAATCCTTGTTGATGCCAAAGTTGTTTGTATCTAACACCAGTCATCCAGTTCCGGTTGATTAAATGTGGTCCCACATTGGGAATGGCCACAATAACAGGGATGGTGGCCTGATGGGGTCAGCAGACATCTATGTCTGTGATTGCTTTTTCAATAAAGCATTTAGGGCCAGATGTATCAAAGAATTATGCATTCGCAAACGGTGCGAATCGCAAAATTCAGCTGTTTGCGAATACAAAAACGTGATCTGCGATGCATGAAAGGCATTCGCAAACCAAAAATAAGGAATCACATAAATGTTGTTTTTTGCGTTGCGACATGGTTTTGCGTGTCGCATTTTGTGTCTTGCAATTTGCGACATGAAATACCAAATGTCTCCTAGTTCAGCCTAAGCTGCTTTGCCATAGCTACCTTCTATCAGCCTAAGCTGCTAGAAACACCTCTTCTACACTAATAAGGGATAACTGGACCTGACACAAGGTGTAAGTACCTCTGGTACCCACTACAAGTCAGGCCAGCCTCCTACAAGTGTCGACTCAACCAGGTTTTCCATCGGGGTGGAGGGTGTCTCAGTGGATGGTCCGCCTCCTGTGCTCCTTGCCTCCTGTAGTCTTCTTGCCACCCTCTCCTTGGCACGGGAACGCAGGTCTTACCACCTCTTTTTGATCTCCTCCACTGAGCGCTGCGCAACCCCCACAGCCCAGATTTTTGTTTGTATGTCCGCCCAAAGTTTGCGCTTCTCACTCTCAGGGACCTTGAGTGAGCTCTTCTCGAACAGCCGGTCATGGCTCCTCACCACCTCCTCAGTGAGCACCTCCAGTTCCTGCTCACTGAACTTGAGTTTTCTTTTCCTCTCTCCCTTCTCCTTTCTATGTGCAGAGGTGTCCATGGTGATGTGCAGTCCTGCCTTTTTCACAGACTTGCTCCCTGTGGCTGGGCTGTGTCTCTCTCACTGTTCCTCTGGGTGTGGCACCTGCAAACTGCCTGGGATGACTCACTTCCTGCTTGTGATGTCATCAGGCTCTGCCAGGTGTGGGTTCTTGCAATTTGTGATTTTCAATTACCGAATCACAAAATTTTTGCGATTCAGTATTTGGGCCTCGCAAATAGCGATTTTTCAGAAATCACTAATTCCGATTTGCAAATATGTTACATAGCATCTTGCGACTCAGAAATAGCAATTTCTTAAAAATCGAAATTTGCGATTCACAGAGGCCTTTGTTCAGACATCTGGCCCTTAATTTTGTAATGCAGCATGTTTTCCTTAAATAAAAACAGGGTGCATTACAGAAACAATAATGAAAAGTTTTCTTTTCATTTTTTAAGAGTAGGCAGTGGTCGGTGTGACCACTACTTGCTCTTAGAAAATGTTGGCGCCCCCATACACAAAGGAAAATGAGTTCCTTGGAGACTCCTTCCCATTTGTGAATGGATTACCTTCTCCTTCATGGAGTCAGTAAAATATGAATGTTTTGCGACCACATACCGGTTGCAAAACATTCATACATGCACTTGCAACTCGCTATTATTAAGGGATATCCTTACCATGCGTATTCCTAATACCCACTCACAGCACTTATTTTGCAAGTTGGTAATAGGCATGGCAAAAGACAATTTGTCAGTCTCAAACGGCCCGATTCTCTGTTTGTGACCGCTAAAACCTTTTGTGCATCTGCCCCTTTGTTTTCAATGGACAGCGAGATTTTAATGCAAATACTCATGTTCCCAAACTTATACACAGGGATTTGACTCACAATATTACACCTCATGAAGACAAGCATTACAGGAGCAAATGGGTTTACCCCTCTATACCTTATCAACTTTGCATGTGTGCTGCATTCTATAGTAAACATTCAAAGCTGGAACAATATTGAAGTATTTTTATTATACTAGAAGGGTCCCCTTTCAGTACAAACACATATGCTTAATACAATGCACACACTCTTCCAATATGCTGGAAGGGTATCTGCATTAGTGCACAGCAGACAAAAGTCTGTCAATGCTATGGGAGAGAAAAAGAGAACACCATATCTTGGTTATGTTTTCTCCCTTTTTGACTTTTGCAAAACACTGTGCACCATTTTTGAATGGTGCATGCCGGCATGCCAAAGAAAAATACATTTCCCATTTAAAATATAGTAACGCCTTTAAATAAATAAACTTGACAAACAACAAAATTGTTTTTTCTATTTTTAACCAAGAAAGGTGATTCCAACAAGAACCTTTTGATTTTTAAAAACATTTTTACTTCAACAAAATAGTACATCTGAACCAAACAAAATAAAAAATAAAAATTGTAAGTAATAACTTTATTCGGCAAAATAAAATACCATCAAAGCACATACAAACACATAAATACATCATAATAATAAAATGAACAATAGTAAAATAGATAGATAAAAATAACAGCTATAAAGCAGCAATTCAATCAGCTCACAACTCTTAAATAAATATACATATGATATGTTAAATGGAGAATAATCAAATGCAATAACAGAGAAAGATAAATAACTACAATCCTCAGCACATAAAGACTCGTTCTTATCTCTTCATACTCATGTCTTCAATAATTTGCATCTGAAAGGCCAAGTAGCCTCCAGAAACTTTGCCAATTGATATGCCACTTTATCATGGGTGTTTAAGAATCCTAAAGGCTACTGACCCACTCCCAAAGTCCATGGATCTACAGAGTGATATCAGCCAACGTGCTCTTTGCTTATGATACGCTGGACAACAGAATAAAACATGGTCTATGTGTTCAACAACTCCACAACCCATTGGACATAAATCACTATCAACACCAATATTAGACCATTTACAAGTAAACGAACGAAATGGTAATGTTCCCAACCTGAATCTAATATAAAGTGCACATGCCGAAGGAGTTACAATCAAGTCCATAAAGTGCTCAAATTCATAGTGGCATTTCAAAGATAAAAAACTATTGGTTAAACTAGGCGAGGAAACCTCTGCTAATTTTTCCATTTGTACTCTCAACTAATATGCATCTTTCACAAGCTGTACAGCGTTTTTGGGAGGTGTACAGGATCCAGCCAGAGACTACTCAGTCCAAGATCAGAAAAAGTTTCTTTCACATAACTGCACCACCTAACCCTCTTTAGGGCTTGCGCACTCATCAGAGTACTAAGTCCAACTCTGTATGGGCCAAGGATGTCCGAGGACCATAACCTGATCCAGTACACCAGTGGCCGTAGGGCAGTAATGTGTGAAATAGGATAAAGGTTTAAATCCAACTGAATGGGCAAAGTTGGAGAGCTTACCGGAATTTTTAATAGCATTTTCAAAAAAGAATTTTTGGCTTTCTCCAGGTCGTTTAAATTACAATAACCCCATAGCTCGGCACCATATAACACTCCTCCCCTAGCATGAGCTTTGTATATTTCTATTGGAGGAGTAATTACAAAGCTGGGAGATTTAGCAACATATCTCAGAATACATCCCGATTTCTGTTTTAAACTCATAGAGGACTTGGATAAATGTGCCTTCCATCTATGAGTCCTCCAACCTTATACCCAAATAATCACAGTCAAAAACTCTTACTAGAGCCTCTCTTTCCAAGTAAATCTTCTTTCTGGCTTTTTGTTTGAGAACACCAAACGTCATGTATTTGGTTTTGGCACTGTTTATTTCCAAACCATGGTCTTTGCAAAAGCATGAGAACTTTTCAAGCAATTTATTTAAACCAGAAGCAGTTTGCGATAATAGCAAGGTATCATCAGCAAAGAGCAGGCACGGCACCCTTTGCCCCACTACCTTGGGTGCATCACTGTCACAATCCATTAAGTTGGAGATACAGACGTTAATAAACAGTAAAAAATAATGTAGGCGCCAACACACATCCCTGCCTGACTCTTCTTCATACTGCAATCTCATCTGTTAGTTCTCCTTGCATCCCCCATCTAATTCTGAATGCAACTCCTTAATTAGGTTTAAGAAAGGGCCCGGGACTCCAACTTTATTCAGAACTTCCCAAAGTTTCCTACATGGGACCAAATCGGAGGCAGACCTGAGATCAACAAAGGCAACAAATAGTTTCCTGGCCTCCACGTCCACTACCTTCCACTTAATCGTAAGGAAACAGAAAGCCTGGTCAACCGTACTGATCTTCTGCCTAAAACCAGCCTGTAAATGGCTCAATACTTGATTATCTTCCAACCACTCTTTTAATCTACACAATACCTGATGACAAAAAATGTTTTGTAAATTGTCCAACAAACTGATGGGTCTATAATTACCCAGAACCCCACTTTTACATTTTTTGTGGATAGGGACAATAATTGCTCCCTTCCAAGTTTTTGGATAATTGCCACTTGCTAAAACGGCATTGGACACCCTATTAACATAGGGACCCCAAAAAGCAGGATCAGATTTAAACAAGTCCACCGGGATGCCATCCAATCCGGGATCTTTACCTGATTTTTGGGCCCTATTAGCCATCTCAGTTTCCTTAAGGGAAAAGGGGGTGATGCTAGATATAGGTGGCAATTCCTCAATGGGGTCATTCTCAAGAACGCAAGAAATGGCAGACTCACGGCTGTAAAGTTCTGTAAAGTTGGCAGTCCAGACCTCAGAAGAAATGTGACAGTCAGGCCTTGAGTTGTCACCACGCCTATTTCTGGCAACCAGGGTCCAGAAACGAAAATAATCTTTATCCCTAGCCGCCAGCAATGATTCCTGCCATGATGTTTCTTCCCATAGGTGTTTACTGGTTTTAATGGCAGATGCGTACTCACACCTGACGTGCATTATCCCGGTTCTATCTTTCAATTTAATTGCTCGTAAGAGATTGCTCTTGGCATCTTTACATGGCTTACCATACCAACTTAGGTGCAATTATTTGCCCAAACATATTTTCCCACCACTAGATCTAATAGATAGCATTCTTACAGCCGCAAATAAGTTCTCATGAAAATCCAATGCCTCATTTGGAGAGCATGGAAAAGAAGTAATAGACTATTGATAACTAGAAACTAGTTTACAGAGCTTCCCCCACAATTTAGTTGAATTTCTAAATGAATCCCATTTCAGGGTACGTTTTTTGGAAGAAACCTCTAGTGGAAAGGAAACTTCATGAGTTAATCATACAGTGTTTCCTAAAAGAAGTTGCCTATCATAAATTACAATAAAACGGGCATGGTCTCTATTATATTGATCACCCACATTGAGGTCTTTAACAATGTGCCATAGCTTCACATCAATAAGTGCGAGATCAAGAATGCTACTATAGGACCCTCTAAAATACGTAGATTTTGTGGGAGTATCAGATGGAAAACAACCATTTCCTGGGCGAAGACCATAGGTTAACATAAGATCAATAATTTGCAAAGCCCTGACATTAGATTTTAACTGCTTTCGCTGTGATGTGTATGGGAGAATGTTCCATACTCTATCATCTATCTGAGTAGCTTCTGAGAACGCAGAATTCGGCTCCAACAATACATTAAAATCGCCAGCTATAATAATACAATGAGTCTCGCTACATTCTAACAAAAAAGCATTCAGAATCTGGATAGTTTTAGACAGTTGGTTTTGATGTCCAGGTCTAATATATACATTAACACAAAGTAAGGGTAAGTCTTGCTTTGTCTGAATGGACAGAGCTAGTATATCTGGCGACTCCACATGGAGTTCTCTAACTTTACTCACCTCTGATATTCTTAACCATGTAATAAGCCCTCCTGCTGCTCTACTTGCAGGGGAATGCCTGGCTTCCTTGCAAAAGGAACTAAACCCCTGTCTATGTATATTTGTGGTAGACCAAGTTTCTTGAAACAAACATACACTAAATTTGTCTATATACAATCCCCAATCAACGTCATCTATTTTATTTTTAATTCTTTCCACATTCCATGTTAAGAAATTTGAGGTTAAAGTCATGTGGGCCCTGGCGTTCTCAGGAGGGGTCTCAAAGAGACTTGTCCCCACTTTGGTCTGAGTAGGTTGTGGTTTAGATATGATATCTTTAGCTGACAGCGCTGAGATCCTATGCAGAAGAGGGTCTGTAGGCCGACCTTTAGCAACGTTTGCGATGGATTTTGGAAGGAATAAACTTCTATCTTTTGGAGTTGTCCCAGATGGCAGTCAGTCAATATCTGATAATACCTCTTGAGAATCTAATGCAGATAAGCCAAGCCGGTGCTCTGAAGAGTTGCATTTCCTAAATTGGGAATTAACTGATGAACAACCTCCTGTAATTTCTTGGCTTTGAATTTTGTGTTTATCTAATAGGTCAGATCCCACCTTATGGAACCTATTACTTGCACATGAAGGCAATATAGTCTGCAAAGGCATAGGCTCAGGGCGGGTGTTTTGGAAACAGATACTTGAACCATTTTGGATAGAATGACGGACTTCCATGGATAACAAACCCTTTACCAAACTTGGGCTGGCTAGATTTAACCTAATAAAGTCCCATTGACCTGGCTGATTGGTAAAACGTTTAACCGAAATTATATCAGAATAAATGATGCAACAACATTGTCTAGTGTGTCTCAGCCAATGTACGACCTTGTTTTTCAGGAATGCCTCATCTTCACCCAAGTTCGGAGATAATGGAGGAACCCTACACATGTATAGAAAATTGGTCGTATTGGGGGGCGTACAAGATGTTTGTACTACCATAGAGTCCCACTTCATTTTAGCATGCAATCCTGACCTGGATAAAGCTCTAGGAAGAGCCCTAGAACACAATGGCCTATAATGCTTGATTGGAGCTTCTCTTGGGTTATAAGGTGGCCAGACACACACATTAGGACCAGCTGCATTCACAATAGAGTCTAAATGCAAAAGTGGAGAAATAGTAGTGCTCGAACAAACTTTTTTATGTACAGAAGCTGTAGCCCCCAGTGGACTGATAACACCGAAAATAGATAGTACTTCTGATAATGCTTGCTTTAGTTCCATGACCTCTTTTTGCAAACCCAATATAAGAGGAATCAACTCCTTTTGAGAAGGAGCCACAGGGGATAAGAGGTCTAAGGGACGTGAACTTCAAAGCGAGCCCCCAGGGTCGCTTGTTTGAGGTTGTGAGACTAATGGGAGAAAACGATTGGAACATGGGATGGTGTGAACAATCGTGGTATCTGACATATGGTTGACTGGATCTAATTGTACTACAGTCTGTTCTGTTGATTTTGCGACTGGTCCATCAGGCTAAGATCCAGACATGAGCGAAGAATCATCCTTTGGGGTAATACTCCACTTGGCTGAGTGACTTGCAGAAAAAAAGGAGGCAAGGGAACCAGATTTAGGCCTTTTCTGTGGGAACTTCTTTTCCTTTTGTTTGATTATGGATTCAACCTCTTCAATCAAGTTGTCAATCTCATTGGATACACAATTATTGAGAACCTGCAATGGTTTGTGGAGCCTCGGCAATTTAGGTTGTGCTGGGCCCATGTTTGGGCTTCCTTTCGCCTTGCGCTTCGCCATTATGGCGCTGGGACTAGCAGATATACAGAAGCCAAACAAAGGTATCAAAAAAGTTCTTACATTAAATTCAAGTGGGGTGGCCCAGCCCGGCCTCACACGGTCTCAGACGGGCACAGACAGACCCGCCCTTGGCCCGGGCTTTGCTCGGGTTCTGCCCTCACGATTGTCCCGTGCAGCGGGACGCTGGAAAGCACTTTGAACGCTGGTTTCAGGCTCTGGCCCCTCCTCTCCTGACATGGGGCACCTGGGACAGCGAGTCCCCAGCAGAATGCCGCACTCCTTGACTCCCGCGCAGCGGGATGCTAGAAAGCGTTTTGAGCGCTGGTTTCAGGGTCCGGCCCCTCTTCTCCTGACACGGGGCACCTTGGACAGCGAGTCCCCAGCAGAATGTCGCACTCCTTGACTCCTGCACAGCGGGATGCTGGAAAGTGTTTTGAGCACTGGTTTCAGGCTGCGGCCCCTCCTCTCCTGGGACAGCCAGTCTCCAGCAGAATGCTGCACTCCTTGACTCACTTCCGTATGTGTGAGTGCGTATGTACAGTGCAGCTGATGTGTATCCACATGGATGTCATCAGGTGCAGTCCTCTGCTCTCCTACATATATTACTTTAGAGAATGTGGTACATTACAAACCTATACTAATATATAATGGTTGGCAACTCACTGTGTGGCAAGCACTTCTACTGGTAAAACATTGTCACGTTACGCAGATAGGCATGCAGCAGAAGAGGTTGAATCCCACTTTTCTGCTTCACATCTACATATTGCAGCATTCAGGCGCAATCTGATCAGGTGGTGTATCATTCAAGAACCACCAAAAGAGTAAACTGTCTCAGTACCCCTGCTAAACTCTGTAGCATAGAGTGCATTTGACCACTTTAGATGACACTTTCTTCTTTCTATTTGGAATAGAAAAACTGGTGACAAATTCTGGTGAGGTCCTTGGCTGCTCCTTCTGCTCCCGAGGCTCTTCATCTGGTTTCTGCTTTCCTACAGATGCCATGTTATGTATTTGATCAAGACCTCAAATAAACAGATAATTCCCACCAAAAGAGACAGGGGATGCCACAAAATGTTGATACACCCAAGTGCAAATCCCTAATGATGATAATGGGGTATTACTTTCTGGAAAAATGCATCCACATACTGTTATTTCAACCAATCAGATGTGCTTTTACTTTTAGTCACTGGTACTGTTGTACCATTATAGGTCCTGCTGTACTGTATCTCCTAAATTCTATACAATTTTAATAAGATCTACAAAATATCTTAATTATTTGGACATGACAGGAACCCCCTAGCTCAAAGTAATGCACCAGTTCATACTAAGCACAATCTTTTTTAAAATGTCCAGTTGCAGTGGTATGACACCATCACATGTAAAAGGAAATTAAAGCCTTAAAGAATGAACCAGAACTATATCATTGGATGTATGGGCACTGCAGGACCAAGGAGATATAAAGAAATAAAATCAGGTGTTTGATTGCCCCACCAGTAAACACTACTAAAAATAAGCCTGCAGCTTTTGGAAAAAGGCTCAAAAAATTACCTGAACATCATTAACACATTTGTGTTTTAGAGAGGCAGTTTAGTGTGAAAATAAGCACTATCTATCAAAGCCTTAGAGGGCACGGCACAGCCTTGGGCATAGGCATTACCATGCACAGGTCATAGCACATGTGTAGCATCACAAGATGATGACGTTGTTATGATTGCTTCAACATCTGCAGCATCACAACCACCGTAAAAAATAATTAGTGTGCGAGTTTTTTCAACTTCCACTTCTTCAAAAAAGCGCAGAATAAGTTGCATGCACTTTGTGCAAGCAGGTGCTCCATGGGGTACCGTTGGCTAATATTTCATATGAATGAATAGAATGAGGAAACGTCTAAAGAGCCATGTATTCCAATAACAGGAGTTAAACAGGAGAAATGGAACAGATGGCATCAGCGGAAGTTCTGCATCAGAGACAAGAGGAGTAAGAGAAGATGGAACATTTTGCTACATTTTGCAGGCACTACCTGCAGGTTATGGACTCTACAGAAACATATAAAGCACAGGCCAGATTTAATAGCATCTAGTGCCACTGGAACATCACTTTTAGTGACACTCCGGTGGCGCTAACCATTGCTCCATATTTCCAAGGAGGTGTAACATCACTATTTGTGTTGTTACGCCTCTTCGTAAATATGGGCCCCTCCAACATGTTTTCTCCATCAGAGGGGTGTATAATGGGTGTTGCAGTGGGCGTTCGACAGCAAGACCCATTGCTTTTGACGCTGCCCCAGATTAACGAGTAATCGTAAACCTGTGGCAGCACCAAAATCTACCGCCACTCCAGAGGTGGGGTTAGCATGGCATAACGAAAAGGAATGCTTTTATTTCTACTACTTTTTCGCTTTTTCCATGTGTGCTGCATCCTGCAGCACACATTGAAAGAGCAAAATGCCATAGAGTCCCCTGCTGCACATAAACAATAATTCCAAAATGATGCTTTGGTACTTCTATGCGTGCTGCATTTTGCACACATAGTAGTGCCTAATCACCATTATAGATTGTTTATATGCAGAAAGGAGCACCTTCCTGCACATAAACAATCTATCCCCTCAACACAGACACCTTTCTATATGGTGAAAGGATGCCTGCGTTGGTGCAGGCAGCTTAATTTGGCGCCGGCACAGGTGGAAATGCAGGGGTGCACTGTATTCCTGTAAATACGGTGCATCCCTGCGTTTCAAAAGTAGTGCAGTGCGGCACTGCTATTTTTGGCCCTGGACTGCGCCACTTTTGAGTAAATCAGGACCCATGTTTTTCAGAATCCAAAGAAGAGCACTTTAAGAAAAACACAAAGACTTGTGAAAAAAAAGCAAAATTAAAAATAAAGTGTTGCTTACAAAAATATTTACAAATGCTTAATATGCAAACAAAAAACAGTGGATCAAAACCTTAGAATTGCTTCACAAAACAAAACAGACCAACCAGAATTGCTCACATCACAACATGCTCATGAATGTATGCCAAACTGTGTGGAGATTTAGCAAATGAACAGACAGTTGTAAGCAAATCAAGAAACACCTATTTCATTGGAATCATAAGTTTAATCACATGTGCATATTCAAACTGACAGACCAAATTTGGAAATTAAGTCATATTTGCACAAACCTGTGAATTGGCACATCTAATGACTGTCTTTCTCAAAAGAAAGGACATTTTCCATGCATCTGGGGATTCCCCTCACTACCTCTGTACTCAGCAAGGTTCATCATGCTCCCCTGTTTCCCTCGAAAATATTTTTCCAGAATGTTGATCTCACAGTTTTGTGAAATTCATAATTTAAAATGTTCAGATGAAAATAAATGAATCAATCAAATCTATCTAAACATTCAAATTTCATTATCATAACTGAGCAAATGTCATGTTTGTTAAGTCAACAAAATAATTAGACCTTTGAAGGGTGCCTTTTTGAAATGCTAATTTCTTAAAACCACTGAATGGATTTATTCTAAATTACACACTGCATGCTTTATAGGCAAAGTTCCACTTTCATGTGATGTTTGGTTTAATTCTGTCTTCATTATTGGAGCACTTGACAGCACAACACTGAGACAGTTTAAACCTGCTTTTTATGACTGTCTTTTGTACGTAGTCGTGTAACAGCAGCTTTGATGAGCCCCCAAGAGGCATTTTTAAGAGCACCTAGCGCTACTTGCACCACATTAGCGTCATTCTTTTTACACAAATGAGGCCCAACAAGACTGAAATCGCCACACCATAGTTACAAAGTGGCGCAATGCATGCATTGCCCCAATATGTAACCCTTTGTGCAACATTATGGTGGTCATTACAACCCTGGCAGTCGGTGTTAAAGTGGCGGTAAAACCACCAACAGGCCGGCGGTAAAAAAAATTGAATCACAACGGTGGTGGAAACCGCCAACATAGACAGCCACTTTACACTCCGACTTCCACGGCTGTACAAATAAACACTGCGGCGGTAATTGCCAGCAGACAGGCAGAGGACAAAGTACCGCCCACAGTATTACAACAGTCCAATCCGCCACCTTTTCCGGGACGGATTCACCGTGAACAAAAACACGGTGGAAACAGGACTTGGAAGAGAAAACGCTCACCACTACACACCCCACGAGGAACACGGATGTCATGGAACCGGAACTCCACATACTCCCTGCCTTTGTCTTCCTGCTCCTCTACCAGGAGCACGTACGCCGGCGGCGAAGACCACGGTGAGTACTGCACCTACGACACAGGGGAGGGGGAGGGAAAAGAGAAAGACACACATACGTAACATGCAACACGCAACACCCCCACCCACACCCACGACAACACACACACTAATACATCATGACACATTACAGTTACACCCCTCAGCCCCCCGGAAGAATGCAAAGACAAAAGGAAATTAGTTGAACGTTTGTAATCTATTAAAATTCAGTATTCAAAAAATATATATACACTATTACCAAATATATACACCAGTAATACAAGTCCAAGGTATTTCACCATTAAAGTCCGTGGACCACTGGGCCGAAAATGCATGGGCGAGGTCCACACAAGATACCCGATGAAAACGGAGAGAACACTGCTGGGGCACCAGTTTGAAATACAGGCACCTCAGGGGGAAGGAAAGGGGGGGACCACAGCCGGATGAGTGCATGATGCCAGATCCACAAGGGGGCTCCATGCCCATTGATGTATCCTGGGGAGTGCAAAGCCATAGTCTCACAACTCTCTCAAGGGGGTGGTTTGCCCACTGCTTTATCCTGGGGAGTGCAAAGCCACAATCTCACAAGTCTCTCAAGTGGGTGGTTTGCCCACTGCTTTATCCTGGGGAGTGCAAAGCCACAGTCTCACAAGTCTCTCAAGTGGGTGGTTTGCCCACTGCTTTATCCTGGGGAGTGCAAAGCCACAGAATCACAAGTCTCTCAAGTGGGTGGTTTTCCCACTGCTTTATCCTGGGGAGTGCAAAGCCAAAGTCTCTCAACTGGATAACAGTCTCCACTGGTTCTGGAGGGGGCTTGATGCCCAGAGTGCTTCATCCTGCCAAGGACTGAGGTAGTGGATGGGATACTCCACTGGTTCTGGAGGGGGCTTGGTGCCCAGAGTGCTTCATCCTGCCAAGGACTGAGGTAGTTGATGCCATAGTCCACTGGTTCTGGAGGGGGCTTGGTGCCCAGAGTGCTTCATCCTGCTCATGGAGGCCCCAGTAGCGTCTGAGGTTTTGGCGCTCATTGGCCTGTGGTGCTTGTGGCGGCGGTGTCCTTGGCAGCGGTGCTTGTGGCGGCGGTGTCCTCTGAAGTGGTGCTTGTGGCGGCGGTGTCCTTGGTAGCGGTGCTTGTGGCAGCGGTGTCGGCGGTGTCCTTGGCAGCAGTGCTTGTGGCGGTGGTGTCCTCTGAAGTGGTGCTTGTGGCGGTGTGTCATTAGCAGCAGTGCTGGTGGCGGCGGTGTCCTCTGAAGTGGTGCTTGTGGCGGCGGTGTCCTTGGCAGCGGTGCTTGTGGCGGTGGTGTCCTTGGCAGCGGTGCTGGTGGCGGTCTTGTCCACCGTGCAGATTTTCTGTGACTTGCCTGTCTTTCTGTGCCCCTTCGCCACCTTGGATGGTGGCACAGCTGTCTTCCCACTCCCAACTGTACTCCTGGGAGAGGCTTTGGTGGTAGATGTTTTGCCTTTCTCCTGCCGGGCACTGGCCAACTTTTTATGCTTTTGAGGTGGGGGACTGTCCGTGGTCTGGCTTCTTGGCACACTGGCTGCCCTGTTGCTTGCCGCACTCAAGAAGCCAGTTACTGCTGGTACCACTGTGCCCGGTGATGTGGTGGCTGAGGTGCTGGGTTGGGACCTGGAAAGGCGGGCCCTAGGGGACTGAAGGGGTGGGGGAGGTGAGGGTAAGAGGTCAAGGTTGGACAGGAAAAGTTTTTGGGACACACGGAGACGGGTAGATGGAGGGGGTTTTGGAGTGGAGGAAGAGGTAGTGGTTGTAGGAGGTGTACTTTTGCTGACTTTGGGTCAAGGTGCATGGGCTGGAGGCTGTTGGGTGGGTGTGTGGCTGCGTTTGTGTACCTTGGAAGGTGGGCTCACAGACACACTGGGAGAGGACACAGGGGGTGTGTGAATGGTAGTGGGGGTGGTGAGTGCAAGTGAGCATGGTGTGGTGATGGGTGTGCTGGTGATGGATGTAGTGGCTGAAGATGTAGTGCATGCAGGTGTGAGTGGAGACGAGACTGGGAGGGAGGAGGGAGACGTGGAGAAGGGGGACACAGTGGAGGCAGTGGATGTTGGTATGTGTGCATGGGTATGATGCTTGTGTGAGTGCCTGTGTGATGTGTGGTGCTTATGTTTGCCAGAGCTTCCCTTTTGTGTTGAGGTGGGTGCATGCTGATCTGATGGTGTGCTTGGGATAGGCTGAGGTACAGGGGTTTGGGTCTGAGTAGAGGAAGTTGGAGGGGGGAGGCTGGACACAGGGACAATGGCTGCCATCAGTGCAGAGGCCAGAGTCTGAAAAGTTCTCTGTTGGGCTGCCTGACCAGAATGAATGCCCTCCAGGTATGCATTGGTCTGTTGCAACTGCCTCTCTACACCCTGGATGGCATTAAAAATGGTAGACTGCCCAACAGTGAGGGACCTGAGGAGGTCAATGGCCTCACTGAGTGCAGCAGGGCTGACTGGGGCAGGGGCTGAGGGGCCTGGGGCGAAGGAGATGCCCACCCTCCTGGGTGAGCGGCCATGGCGCACACGCTGAGGGGCTGCTGGAAGGGCAGTGTTGGTAGGGGGGTGGCGGCTGTACCTGTAGATGCAGTGGGCACAGAGGGGCCCGCCACCGCAAGGGAGCTCCCATCAGAGGACAAGTCCGTGTCACTGGTTCCAGCTCCTGTCCCCGCCGTGGAGCTACCCGCGCCCTCCGTCCCACTGGTGGCTTCACACTCTGTTGTCTGGCCGACCCGGGCCATGTGGGATGCAGCTCCCTCCAGCTCCAGTGCCACTGTTCCTCCGCCTGAAGATGCTAATGCACACAAGAACAGGGATACCACAAAAAGGGGGGGGGGGGCAGAAGAAAGACATGTTGAGTGCATGCAATACCGCTACCGTTGGCGGACACTACAGACACAGAAGCCCCCTGTACTACGCCGTGCACTTTGAGTTCCCAAATTAATCACAGGGACATGAATTACAAGGCCTATGCCCGATTGCTGCACACATGGAAGTCACAGGAGCCTGACTAGGTGTAGTTGCCTCTGAACACACGTGGGGTGGGGTGCCACATGGCCTGCCTTACGACGGGACCTTGCCTACTAAACTCGCCCTGCCCTAGGGGAACTCACAGCCCACCTCCCCCACCCAGACACCTCCACTGCGCGCAGAATCAGCTGAATGTGACTGTACTCACCCCCTTGTGGCTGCTGTGATGCCCTCAAGTGCCCATCCAACTCTGGATACGCCACCGCCAGGATCCGGAACATCAGGGGGTCATGGTGCGACAGGCACCCCTCCCATGTTGGGAGGCCATCCCCAGCTGGGCGTCCGCCATCTTCTTGCTCTAGCGGCGAATGTCCTCCCATCTTTTCCGGCAGTGGGTGCTCCGTCTATGGAGGACCTCTAGGGCCCGGACTTCCTTGACGATGGCACGCCAAATATCCTTCTTCTGGTGGGTGCTGACCTAAAGGAATAGTACGGGGAAAAGGAGAAGATATAACCGTCAACACCATCACAGTAATTGGCCCGCATCCCTAACCTTGCCATGACGCACATGCACTCACCATCGTTTCATGCACGCCTCATTCTCTCCTCCCTATCTTCCATCCACACCACTCCACACAGGCATTGCCCATTTGGCATGCTCACAGTGTACTCACCTGTTTGTCTGGAGGACCGTAGAGTAGCTTGTTCTGGGGGAGGACCCATTCCACTAGTTTCTCCAACTCCTCCGTGCTGAAGGCAGGGGCCCTTTCCCCAGACACATGAGCCATTGTCTCTTCCAGACTGAGGTCAGAGCAGCACTTGCAGTGTAGGTCCTCTCCTGTCAACGATCAGGTATCAAGTGATTGAACAGAGAGAAAATGGCGGTCATGTCTGCTGCGGTGCGTACTGTCACCGCCGGCGTACATCGTCATTGGTTCCTCGGACCCATAGGGTCCAATGTTAACCAATGCAGGATTGCGCCGTGGTCTACGACCGCCTACCGCGACGGTGTACAACACCAGCACAGTTACCTCATATCCCCATGTCCCACATTACAGGTCAGGCAGCCACCATTTCAGGGGGCCACATGGTATTAATTTTAAATGTGTCACACATATCTAGGCCTTGCATACACACTAATACAGGCACATAGCAGTTTTAAAAAATTGAGGAATAAAGTTGTGTTAACGTACCTCAGTGTTGGTTGACTCTCTGCTCGCTGTTCTCCTCCATAGAGCACGTCTGCTGGGCCAGATGAGGAGGTGGCGGCATCCTCCGGTGTACAGACCGCTGGTGGACCTGTCGACAATGGAGGAGCGACATGGAATTGTTACCTACAGACTTGATCGTGCCACAATCCAGGAACTGTGTGCCCAGTTTTAGCCAGACCTGATGTCAGCTATCCGCCATCCCACAGGAATCTCCCCTCTAGTGCAGGTCCTTTCAGTACTCCATTTCCTGGCAAGTGGGTCTTTTCAAACGACAGTGGCCATAGCATCAGGGATGTGCCAGCCTATGTTTTCCAACGTGTTATCCAGAGTGTTGTCTGCCCTGCTGAAACACATGCGCAGCTACATCGTTTTCCCTCAGGTGGAGAATTTGCCTACAGTGAAAAGTGACTTCTATTCCCTGGGACATATCCCCAACATAGGTACCATTGATGGGACACATGTGGCCTTGGTCCGCCCCGCAGGAGTGAACAGGTGTACAGAAACCGGAAGAGTTACCATTCAATGAATGTGCAGATGGTTTGTTTGGCCGACCAGTACATCTCCCATGTGAATGCCAAGTTTCCTGGATCAGTGCATGACGCTTACATTTTGAGGAATAGCAGCATCCCTTATGTGATGGGGCAACTTCAGAGGCACCGTGTGTGGCTATTAGGCAAGGACATGGACCCTATACAGTGTGACTAGGTGTCTGGTTCTGGGGATGTCCCTAAGAGTTAGTGTGTGTCTAACAGATTTCCCTCGACATTTGCAGGTGACTCTGGCTACCCCAACCTGTCATGGCTACTGACCCCAGTGAGGAATCTCAGGACAAGGGCAGAGGAACGCTACAATGAGGCCCATGGGCGAACTAGGAGGGTTATAGAGAGGACCTTCGGCCTCCTGAAGGCCAGGTTCCGGTGCCTCCATCTGACAGGTGGTTCCCTATTCTACTCACCAAAGAAGGTGTGCCAGATCATCGTGGCCTGCTGTTCTTTACAACTTGGCTTTGCGATGACAGGTGCCTTTTCTGCAGGAGGATGGTCCAGATGGAGGTTTTGTAGCAGCTGTGGAGCCTGTGGACAGTGAAGAAGAGGAAGCAGAAGAAGAGGACATCGACAACAGAATCACGGTGATCCAACAATACTTCCAGTGAGACACAGGTAAGAAGACATCACTGCCTGCTACATCTGATATAATTGTTTGACCTCTCATCTGCCTGTCACCTTCACCCAGTGTATGGACCCTGTGTTGTCACTTTCCCTTTCAATTTCACAGATGTGGGTCTCAATGTGTGACATCTGCTTTGTTTCCTCATGGACTAGATCTGTGTGACATTACAATGGATATATCATTTTTACACAGTTATTGCAAATACACATTTTCGAAAGCACAGACTGACTACAAATTGTTTTGTGCTTTAAGGGTGTTTATTTAAGTGCTAAATATTTGAGGGGGGTTGTAAAATGGTCAGGGGTGATGGTGGAGGAATGTCCATGTCAGAGTCCAGTCTATTAGTCTCACAGGTGAATTGTCCAAAGGGGCATAGGAAGTGGATCTAGGGCAGTTTAAGGATGGACAGGGTGACAAAGTGGGACAGAAGGATGACAATCAGGGTGGTCTCATTTCTTGGCGGGGGTCTTGGCATTGTTCTCTGTCTTTGTCCTGGATCTCACGGACCGCTTGCGGGGTGGTTCTCCATCTGCAGGGGGTGGGGTGCTGGTGTAGTGGTCCTGTCGCGGTGCCTCCTGTCCACTAGCGCCGGCGGAGGTAGTGGGCAGTTCATTGTCCAGGCTAGTTTCAGGGGCCCCTTGTTGTGCCACAGTGTCCCTCCTGGTGTTGACGAGTTCCTTCAGCACCCCTACAATGGTGCCCAGGGTGGTGTTGATGGATTTGAGTTCCTCCCTGAACCCCACATACTGTTCCTCCTGCAGCCGCTGGGTCTCCTTAAACTTGGCCAGTACCGTTGCCATTGTCTCCTGGGAATGGTGGTAGGCTCCCATGATGTTGGAGAGGGCCTCGTGGAGAGTGGGTTCCCTGGGCCTGTCCTCCCCCGTCACTCAGCAGCCCTCCCAGTTCCCCTGTGTTCCTGGGCCTCTGTCCCCTGAACCGTGTGCCTACTACCACTGCCCCCAGGTCCCTGGTGTTGTTGGGGTGGTGGGTTAGCCTGGGTTCCCTGTAGTGGTGGACACACTGCTGCTTGACGTGTCCTGGGGACAGAGATATGGGCCCGCTGGGTGGGTCCTGTGCTGGTGTTTCCAGAGGGGGGAGGCTCTGTTGTGGCTTGTGCCAGTGTGAGGGGAACCGACTGTCCTGAGGTCCCAGATGGGCCTGGCTGGTCATCTAGATCCAGTTGGACAGAGCTGCTGTCATCACTGTGGGCCTCTTCTGTGGGTGGAGTGAACATGTCTGGACTCTCCTGTCCGGTGACATTGGGTAGGGGTCCTGCAGGGGTGTAAAGGCATGATTATTGCATCTGTGTGTGGCATGGTGTGCAATAGGTGGGTGACCCTGTACCCCAGTGCTTGCATTCCTGTGTGGGACCTTGTGTGATATTTGTTTAGGGGTGTGTGTGGGTATGTGCAGTGGCCATGTATTGGTGATGGGTGTCCATGCTTTGGTGTTGCATGCAGGGCTTGGTGTTGGGATGGGTGGTTTGAAATAGTGTGACATATGTGAGGAGTTGGCGTGATGGGGTGAGGGGGAGGGTGGGGTATGTGATAGCATGCAGGTAGGGTGGGGGATGTAATAGTTAAGATTTGACTTACCAGAGTCCATTCCTCCAGCTACTCCTGCTAGGCCCTCAGGATGCAGTATAGCCAAGACCTGCTCCTCCCATGTTGTTGGTTGTGGGGGATGAGGTGGGTGTCTGCCGCCAGTCCTCTGAACTGCAATGTGGTGTCTGGATACCACAGAACGTACCTTCCCCCGTAGGTCATTCCACCTCTTCCTGATGTCATCCCGTGTTCTTGGGTGCTGTCCCACTGCATTGACCCTGTCCACAATTCTGCGTCATAGCTCCATCTTCCTAGCTATGGTGGTGTGCTGCACCTATGGTCCGAATAGCTGTGGCTCTACCTGGATAATTTCTTCCACCATGACCCTGAGCTCCTCCTGTGAGATTCTGGGGTGTCTTTGCGGTGACATGGGGTGGTGTGGGTGATGTGTGGGGTGGTGTGTGTTTTGACGTGTATGGTGATGTTTAGGGGTGTGTGGTGTTTTGTGCGTGGATGTTGTGTGAGTGAAGGTGTTGAGTGCCTGTGGATGCTGGTTTGTATATGGTGGTGTCTTTCTCTGGCCTTCAGTAGCAATTGTGGTCATAAGAGTTTGTGGGTGATGTGGGTGTGTGTTTTATATTGTACTGGATGTGTGGGAGTGGTCCGTGTATATGTATCAGGTGTGTGTATTTTGAATTGTCCAATGTGGTAGTGTTTTGTAAATGTGTGTGTATTTTGAGCGCAGCGGTGTGTACCGCCAATGGAATACCGCGGTTGAAAGACCGCCGCGTGGATTCATGGGTCATGATAGTGTGGGCGTATTCCTGTTGGCGTGAAGGTGGAGGTTTTGTTATCACCAGTTTATCACTGACTTTTGGTGTGGCAGACTTGTGTGGGTGTCTAAATTTTGGCGGATTCCGAACTATGGGTCATAATAGCTGTGGGGGAATTCCGCGGCCGCGGCGGTGTGTTGGCGGTCTTCTGCATGACGGTAAGCGGCATTTACCGCCAATGTTGTAATGAGGGCCTATGTCTGTGCCTGGCATAATGTATGCAAAGGGGGTGTTCCCTCTTTAGTGGGACCAAACACTGGCGTGAAGAAATCTGATTTTTTTGATCATTTTCTTCGGCACTTTTAACACCTGCTCAGAGAGGGCATTAATAGGAGGCACACCATTGATTACAATGGGCTTCAATGAGCTTTGCAGGATTAGCGTAAAAAAATGTTTCACTAATCCTGCAAAGCTCTGGACTAGCGTAAAAAATTCTGACGCTAGTCCCCCTAACTATCGCCATGGTGCACCATCTTTTAAGTATGGCACACACATGGTGGAGTTAGGAGGTCTTAAGGGTGCAAGAAAAGTGGTGCTGCAAAATGTGCCCCTAAGTTTCTGACCTTTTCAGCAGGAGGCCTCAGGTGTGCCATATTCAGAGGCCACCAAAATTCACTTCAAATGCTTAAATGTTAGTCTTGCTGCTTATACCTAGGACTCCGTTTTTTCCACTGTACCTCATTACATTTCTTCCAATTAGTGAGGCAAATTTATCTATGTTGAAACTGATGTGTACCTTCTACACCTTTCCTTCTTTTCAAAAAAGTAAATTATCATCAGCACCAAAATAGGTATTAAACCTGAAGGAATGAATAAGCTTGGCCTTCAATATGGCAATAGTGTGGGATTAATTAATAAATAAAAAACTTGGTTAAGTTTTAAATCATGAATGATTATAGTCAGAGGCCCCACAGTGAATCAGTGGTGGGATTAACATAAACTGCGATCAGTATCTAAAGAAAATCAGATTATTTAATGACCATACTATTGGTTGTATGGTTATAAACAAGTTTCTTACTAAAAAAATAAAACAATGTTGTTTGTAGAAAAAGTTAATCCTTGTGCAGTGCATTTCGTCTTAAGTTGACCTTAATCAGTGATGATATATATATCTATATATATATATATATATATATATATATATATATATATATATATATACATTTATATATATATATATAAATATATCTATCTATATATATATATATATATATATATATATATATATATATATATATATATATATATATATATATATATATATATCTAAGACATCAATAAAGCATTGCAGTATTATGGGGCATATTTAAGAGCCCATAGAGCCACAGGAGCATCACTTTTCATGACTCTCTGGTGGCACTAAGCACTGCTCCATATTTACAAGGAGGTGTAACACCACTTTTTTGTGGCATTATGCCTCCTTGTAAATATGGGCCCTTCCGACGCAGTTTTCTGCATCACAAGAGTGTGCAATGGGTGTTGCTGTGGGCATTCCACCACAACACCCATTGCTTTTGAAGTTGCCTCAGATTTACGAGTTGTGTAAACCTGAGGCAGTGCCTGAAGTCCAATGCCACCCCAGTGTTGGTGTTAGCATGGCAAAACGAGGAGGAATGCTTTTATTTTTTTGCTTTTTCTATTTGTGTTGCATTCTGCAGCACACATAGAAGAAGCAAGATGCCTTGGACGATTGTTAACATACAGGAAGAGACACCTTCCTGCACATAAATTATCATTCAAAATGATACTTTGGTACTTTGGTACTTCTATGTGTGCTGCAGAAAATTGCAAAATCTCCATTATGGATTATTTATGTGCAGGAAGGGACACCTTCCTGCACATAAACCTTCTATCCCCTCAATGCAGACACCATTGCACTGTGGTGCATAGATGCCTGTGTTGGCGCTAGACAGCTTAATCCAGCACCAGCACAGTGGGAAATGCAGGGGTACACCGTATTTCTCAAAATACGGCTCACCTCTGGGCCTTAATGTCTAGGACTAAACTAACAACAATTCATTATTTAAACACACTGGGCCAGACTTACAAGGTCCTAGCGCCAGCGGAGCAACACTTTTTGTGGCGCTCCGGTGGCCTTTGCAGTATGCTACATTTACAATGCGACGCTAAGCGCTTTTTGTGGCTTAGTGCAACCTTGTAAATATGGGCCCCTCCTACACAGTTTTCTGTGTGAGAGGGATCTGCAATGGGTGTTGCTGTGAACATTGCACCGCAACACCTATTGCTTTTGGATGCTGCCCCAGATTTACACCATACACAAGCATTCAAAAATGACGATTTGCTACTTCTATGTGTCCTCGATTCCAAATCGCAATTGTAGATTGTTCATATGTAGGAAGGGACGCCTTCCTGCACATAAATAATCAATCCCCTAATTGTAGACACCCTTCAAATATGGTGCAAGGTTGCCTGCGTTGGCACTGGCAGCTAAATTTAGTGCCGAAGCAGGGGGAAATACATGGGTGCTCCTTATTTTAGTTAATACAGCCCCTCCCTGTGTTTCTAAAGTGACAGCGCAGCACTGCAAATTTGGGTGCAGCACCATTCTGTGCCACTTTTTAGTATGTCCGGTCCTTCCTGTCTGGATTGAGACAGACCATCTTATTACTGCAGTACTTGAAATGTTTCAAACACAAGGTTCAAAATGTCTCAATGTTCTCCATGTAGTAAACATGACTTCCATGGCTAGCATACATGAACATCCAAGAAAAAACTTGGGTGATCACAGAAATCATGCATATATTTGTAAATAAATTAGGAAAAGGGGACGCAAAACCTAATAATTGTGCTCAAACCTAAACTTGCTCAAGACATAACAGCGTGTTCCACAAAATAAAATAGACATGTCACCAGTTGAACAAAACAAAAGAGAGATATCGACCGCTCGAGCTCAAAGTTCGCACCAGGGTCAACTTTTATCAGATGCAAACACTGCAAGAGCCACAGCATGGTCCGGTGGTGAGACCAGTTAATGTAGTGCTGCCTACCTAATTTAAAAAGTCTAGTCTCTGGGGAACATTAGGTGAAAAACGTGCCGAGGAAGGCAATCACTATGGAAGCCATGGTGAAGAGATACGATCTACTAAATGTTATAGGAACCTGTAAAAGACAAGGTTTTGCAATGCAATAGGTCTCCAATTAGCGAGAGTTAGTTCTATTACATGGTGCTGTCTTATATTGTGATTTACAGTGTTTGATTTTATTGACATCCAGTGGGGATCCCCTAAGCACCTCATGAAGTAATATGGAGGCCTGCCTACAAAGCCGATCAAACCCCCTAGATTCCATCCACCTGGGATTGCAGGGCTTCAAAAGTAGCTTTTTAATTTCAACGTTCAACTGAACAAAAGAATCAACACACTAATTATAAGGATTGGTTAGACTGAGGCTGTTAAGTACCAAAGGGAAATGCGAAAAACACACACTAGGAAAAAATAAATCAGGTTTACATTTCTCCAGGCCAGACGCAGGCCCTGTGCCTTAACTGATAAAGTGGTCCCTTTCTCGCTATTAGGAGCGCCCCACCCCTTAGGAAGGTCAAGAAATAAGCAGATGGGGTTATGAGTACTAAACATACTGTGAACTACACAGGCCCCATCATCCTGTGTGGCAGGGTCCTAGTAACAAAACCATAATCAATAATTGAGGAATGGTAGCCCCTCTCGAATGTGGCATTGACAAGATAATTGGAGTCACAGACCTCAATAGCGTTCACCAAGCTCAACGAGTTGGTTAACAGGGCATAACCCCGCTTATCTCTAAGGGGAAGACCAAGCCCAGGTACATTGTTGACACCTAAACCAAAAAACATTTCCACCTGTGTCAAACCCAATCTGGTGTTAAAGTCATCACTAAAGACCAGTTCATAACCCTTGTGCAGGTAAACTAACTTGAGCTCCAGCCCGTCAGTAAAATTGTGAACCAAAGTAAAGTTCACCATACAAAAAGAATCAGATAGACCATTATGAAAATTAACAAAAATAGAGATAAAAGTGTCCGGCCACATAATAAGGAAAGTTTGAAGCAAAGGACATATAGAAGGGATCACACTTACTCTGCAATCCAGGCTAATCTTTATCCAAGTCGATAACCCAACCCTGGCTCGCCCAGAAAATTAGGGAATAGAGGGAATATAATAGAAATAAAACCCATCTGGGTGCAAAACATCAGTTTTCCACGTTTTCTGAAAAAATATCAGGTCATGGTTGTAAACAAAGTTAGTCCATTCCTCATGGTCCATTTTACAAACAAGGCCTGCAAAGTTCCAAAAAAAAACTTTAACAGCTTGGGCACCAGACAAGACGATTCCGAGCTAGCCAAATGGCAGGGCTGAGAAGAGTCAGGGGGACTGGACTCAAGCAGCCCCTGTTTCCCATCCTGCCCACAAGCTATATCAAAGTCCTGGGCTAGCAAAAGGCCATTACACCCAACAACCTCTGGGGTCCGCCGCTGCTGCTCCGGCCCCTTGCCAGTTACCAGTCAATCATTGTCCAATAAATCCCCAAGATGGGAAAAGCGGTTGTCCACCAGAAAATGTGGGAAATTAGGCGGTACTGGTCTTACTGAGGGAGGCCTCTCCCTACCAGCTGTGGTTCTAGTCAATTCCCTATAAAAAAAAAAACAAGAGGACCAATTTGATCCTTCCATTTTTGAAAAACATTTCTCTCAAAGCCCAACTCAGGTCCTCAGCAAACCCAGTCCCCATCAAATTCCTTGCGCATCTTCCTCACCCATCCCACTTTTCTGCCCATGATAATTTCCTGAAACAAATTGCCCCAACCGCTTATGTTCCCATGTAGCCAATGAGCACCCTTATCCATTAAGTCAGTAGTGGACTCCTTAGTATCTGACAATAACACCAGAAAATCTGCCAGAACAACCACATAGGGACAAGCAGCAGGTTGTAAATCACATCAGGTTGTAAATCACATCAGGAAGGATTTAGGAGGACTGGACCTTCCTTACCTGATACTGCTTGAGGGGGGTGGTTGCAATTCAGGACCCCCATTAGTGAACTACATGGCACATACTGAGGAGCAGATGCCAATAGAGACTGAGCTTCCTCTAGGGCACTGTGGCAATGAGGACATTGCGTGACCCCAACAGATGGATCAGCGAGGTCCTGGGTGGCTTGACCAGCAGCTATGCCCACTTCCACCCCTGCCCTGTTGACGCTCCCCTTAACCACTACCTCCTCCACATGGCTGTCTCTCTGGCTGCGATCAGCACTTAACTGGGGCAAGAAAAAATCCATCTTAGCTTAAATGACACACTGGCGTACATGAGAAGAGCGCGATTTGCTGGAAAGGGAGGCTTTGAGATCCTCAAACATCAGAGTGAGTTTCTCCAGGAGGAGTTCTTCACCAAATGGCCCAGAGAGCAAGTCAGGAATGGAGACAGTTGCTTGAGGTCTTTTGGATCTAGAGTCACTAAGGTTCTTATTCTTTTCCCTGCTGGCACCCTGATTGCAACTCCCTTCATCTTAGGGGGCGACTGACCCCCTGCTCAACACTAGACAAAGCTGCTTCTACAATCAGAGCTTCCCCATTCACCAGACTGTGAGTCTTTGCTGGGTCATTCACCACATTACAGGAATCTATTGAAAACGCCCCAGTAAAGCCATGGGCAGAGCTGGAAGATAACCCTGGAGATGTAGAGAGGTACAGACAGTGCTCTGACAGCTCTATTACCTTTGTGATAACCCCTACAGCCCGCAGTCCCTACTAGGCAAACCAGAGAAAAAAGAAATAAGAAGTACCTTCTGGGGCAGATGAATGAGGATAGTCCGAGCCCAGCTGTGACCAGATACAGACAGGCACAGAAGGGCTCGTTTTTGGCCCGGTCTTTGTCCAGGCCTGCACCCAGGTGCGTCCTGTGTGCGTCCTGTGCAGCGGGTGAAGACTATCTGATTTATGCACCTCCAGGCGCAGTAATATGAATGGTTGCCTCCTCCTGCTGTAGGTCAGACTGGGGATTGTAGGTGCGGGCCCCCCAGGGCAGCAGGTGAAGTGTCTCATGCAGGATGGTGAAGGGCATCTTATTTATCCGCCTCCAGGTGCAATAGTGTGTCTGTCGGCCCCCTCCTGCTGTAGGTAAGGCTGGAAATTGTAGGCATTGGCCCTCCCAGTCAGCAAGTGAGACGTCCCATTTCAGCGGGTGAAGTGTCTGATTTATGCACCTCTGGGCGCAGTAGTATGATTGGTGGCCCCTCCTGCTGCAGGTCAGGCTGGGGATTGTAGGCATGGGCCCTCTCTTGTCAGCAGGTCCTGTACAGTGGGTGAAGAGCATCTGATTTATGCACCTCTGGTAGCAAAAGTGTGGCTGGTGGCCACCTCCCGCCGCAGGTTAAGGTGGGGCTTGTAGGCATGGGACCCCGATCAGGAAGTGAAGCGGTAATTGATTAGAATTAAAGGATCCTCTCTCTTCATTCTGCAATGGAATGGAGCCATTGGTGCTTTTTTGAATCCCTGGGAGACTTGCCTTCCTCAGTGACTGATTAAACACATCTGTTAAATTAGTGCTAATAAATGACTAGCCAGACTAGCCAGTGTAAGAGTATTCAGCTTGTAAAACTCAAAATATACACTGCAAAAATAGGGTTTCCTTGTGGTATGGAAAATACTGAGATATAACATCCAAATATAGAAACAAAAGGGAAAAAACATGATATATTTCAATAAAAAAGAGATATGCTTACATATCTTTTCATTATTTTTGGCTATTAAATTACATTCAATTTAATTTAACAGTATTTCTCATGGGTTTTTTGAGTCCCTAATTCCAATGATTTCTATAGAAAAGTGTTGCAGTACTAGTGGTTGGTCATGTGTGGTGCTGAACTTTAGAAGGGTAGTGAATAGGAAAGGCTTACTCTTTTATGGGTGTGTAACATCCTTCCTCAAACCCCTCCTCAATCATCCTTTAACCCTTCCATACCCTTTCTTAATCCTCCTTATTCCCATGGCCTTTAGTAGTATTACCCACTGTCCAGTCACTCTTCCTGCCTCCCCCACATTTACTACCACAACATATATTTATGACTGCAAAGATTATGCACTCAGGGTGGTGAACTCTGCAGAGAAACAGATAAGAGAGACAGGTGTAAACTTCACACACAGTTTTGTGAATAGTATTTTACTGTATCTGTTGTAGTATGTTTTGTAGTACTTAAAAGTGCTCTATATAAGGCAGATTGTGACCAGGCCACAAAGTGGTCAAATATATGTGTGTGAGATAACTAATGAATTGGATTGTTCTAATTACTACTTTGGGGAAATTTCTTCACACTCCATCAGTAGCTCTAGACTTTTCACCTTTCCAGTCAGGTGCTGAACTTGGATTTAGCGGCCTGTGCCATATTTCTTCAGGCCAAGTAGTTGGAAGTGCTCACAACAGTAACTGTCTGGAGAGTGTTACATTTCAGGTGGTTTAGAAACATGTAGCATTTAATCACCACTAATCTCTGAATATAAATTATGTGGGGTGTTCGCCGTAGGAGGAATTTCACTCCATTTGATTATAACTGGTGCTTTGTACCCACACTTGAATTTCTCAATTGTGGTGACATCATTCCCAATTTTATCAACCAGATGAACAGCAGGTCAAATATATGAGGCTCAGGCTGCAGGTGTAGCTCAGCTATAGCACTCACCTGACCTTCTCCTATGCATGCGGAGCACTCACACTAGCCTGTCCTGGCCCCTTCACCCCTTCACCTTCCATCCTGCACAAGCAAAAAATAAATCTGAGCCCCAACCTTACCTCCCCCCACCAGTATATAAAGATTGTTAATGGTTGCAATTTTAACTTTAGATATAAAGAGTACAATTCAGTGTAATAAGCCATATACAAATAAAAGTTTATATTAATGTCAACCGTAGTAGATAAACAGCTTTCGGCGAGGGACAAGGTATTTCAAGTTTCCATTTCAGTACCATTTTTGACAAAACAAGGATTACTTTGTCAATATGATTGTTAAGTTGCAGCACTCACTGGCTCAAATAGTATTTTATGGTATGCTGTTATATCAGGCCTAATGCAGATGCAAAAAAACAGTAGTAACGGTCGCATCACAGAGATTTTAAATAGAAGGAAGAATGATCTGTTATACAAAGTTCAATTAAATACAAACAATCTTGTAGTATGATTATATTAACAACAAAATCTAACCCTTGGACCCGAATTAATTGACACTTGGGCCTAGATTTACAATATTTTGCACTGGGTTTTACACAAACGTCTTTAGGGTCTACTTTCTATTTTGTACTGGAAAGTTGCCTAAAATAAATGTACATTAGCGTTAATCTGCATCAAGGGTGCATTCCATGGGTGATACCTTGGCTTTCCCATGCAACCACCCACGGTTTGTGATGAAAAACCTTATCAATTAACAATAGTAGAGAGGGTTTTGAACCAAAATAATGCCACTTTGAAGTAGGCATTAAAAGGAGAAATGCTTTTCTTTCTCCTTGTTTTTCCCATTTTGCATGTGGGCTGAGCTGTAAAGCACACACCCAAAATGGGAAAAATGGTAAAGTTAGTCTAAGCACAGTATACAAAACCTATGCTCAACCTGACGCAGACACCTTGACATTATGCATAGACAGCTTGATTGGGCATCAGCGCTAAGGAGAGAACAGGCTAGTGCCAACTCTTGGTAGATATGAAGCTTTGCTGCTCTCACAGTCTTAGACAACACAGCACAGCAACTTTGCTTGCAGCACTGCTTTGTTCGACAACTTTGTAAATCCTGGATTTAGTGATCTTTGACTTGAAGTTCAGAACCCCCCAAAAACATATTTGTAAGAAGGTACTGGTTAGATTAAAAAAAAAAAAATTTTTAACTTCTCAAACTTTGAAATCAGCTATCATGTAACACAGCTCAGGTGTTTAGTGGCCTGGATGGAAAACTCTGCTCCACTCATGGAGTTTTTGGAATTCGGGCTCTTGGCGCTACATGGCATAGCACAGGGTTCCCAAATTCCTTGCTATCCAGTGCACAGCAGAATTTATTTTACAGTTGAGCGTACAAGATTTGTTTTTTGCACTTGCGTCACAATATTATCGAGCCGCTAGTGAGCACGCGCAAGCCTTCATGCCCACTCATGCTGCTTCCAACCATGACGGCAGTTAGAACAGTGGCACTCACTAGCGCAAATGTATCTTGAGTAGATTTTCTACTCTAGATGCATCTAAATCTAGTCAAAATGTGTTTTAGAGTGGATTTTCTTCTCCAAAAGATCCTTCGAGTTGTTCTTTAGTCCAAGAAGCCTTTTTTTCAAACAAAAGTAAGTACCCCAGAGACTCCACCTTTCTTTTCCTGTCCAGCAAGCTCCTCCCAGTGCTTTGTCCATTTCCTGGTCACTTTTCACTAGGATTTAGCGGTGGAAGTATCACTCTATTTGTCTCCTAGATATGCCTTTGGATGACAGGACTTGGTTTTTGTGATATTACAAAAGTAAGTTAAAAAACTATTGTAGAAGGGTGTTGTTTGTTTGCTTGAGCATGCACCAGTGTTTCCTTTTACTTTAATTAGATTTGTAAGTTTTATAGTGGTGAGTGGCCTTGAGTTTAAGTAGGGATCTAGGGCCAGATGTAGCAAAGGTTTGCGAGTCGCAAATGGGCTGATTCGCTATTTGCGACAGTGCAAAATCGGAAATGGGATGCAAAAAGCCCAATTCCGACTTGCAAAAAGCGATGGGACCCATTTGCGAGTCGCATCAGTTGCGACCCCATTTTGCGACCTGCAAATAGCAAGTCGCAATTTGCGAGTCGCAAACCTTATACAATTGCAACTTGCAAATTGCGACTAGTCGCAAAAAGCCCAGTTTGCACGTCCCATTTACCACTAACTCAGAGCAGATGGTAACCATTACCAAAGTATAAAAGGAGCCCCAGAAGGCATCTGGGTTCACCAAGATGGCGGAGATATACCTGATAGCAGTGAGAAGGAGAGTCCATGCAGCCCAGCAGAGGAGGAGGAGGGGCCACAGACAGGAGAAGATATATAGAACAAGGCAGACTCTTTTTCAGCAAACTGAGGATGAGATATACGATAAATACCGCCTTAGCAGCGTAGCCATCCTAGAATTAATTGATTTACTCAAACCACAGCTAGAACACTAGACCCTGCGTGGCTGCGCCATCCCTACGCATGTGCAAGTGCTATGCTCACTGCACCTCTTGGCCTCAGGGAGCTATCAGGGGGTCATTGCTGTGGCAGGTGGGGTATCCCAAAGTTCAGTGTCAAGGTTCCTCAGGGCCTTCCAAGATGCCTTGCTCACACACATGTCTCACTTCATATACCTACCAAGGAATGAGGCAGAAATGAACAGCACCAAGCTGGACTTTTACCGCATTGCCCACTTTCCCCATGTCATAGGGTGTGTAGATGGGACACACATTCAAATATGCCCCCCTGCAAATCTGGAACACCTTTTCCGCAACAGAAAGTGTACCCACTCACTCAATATTCAGGTTGTTTGTGACGCCCATTATGTCATCACGGACATTGTAGCTAAGTTTCTAGGCAGTACCCATGACTCATACATGTTTAGGCATAGTGGGATACATCAACCCCTGGAACGTGGGGAATTCGGAGACGGTTACCTCCTAGGTAGAGCTACAGACACTTGAAGACATACACCCAGGTCACTGTGCACGACAATCAGGACTTCCTAACAGTGTTCTTTTTGTGCCCAACAGGTGACAGTGCATATGCTCTTAGGCCTTGGATCATGACTCCATTTTTATCACCCAGCAATGATTGAGAGAGGCAATACAACAATGCACATAAGAGGACCAGGAACCTCATAGAGCGCACCTTCGGACTCCTGAAAGCAAGATTCAGATGCCTCCACCGCAGTGGAGGTGCCCTCCAATATACCCCCATTACCGCATTCAAAATTGTGGTCCCATGCGCCATCCTCCACAACATAGCCACCCGACGTGGGCTACCTCTCACCCCCGCAGACCCAGATCCTGATGATGAAGAGCAAGAGCAACCACATCGCCATCATGGGGATAGGAGTATAGCTAATCAAGGCAGACTGAGACGGGAACACATCGCACCACAATATTTTGGAAGGTACGTGCCAACTCCAACCATACTCACCTATTGACCAAAAACTCCGTTTGTTAAGTGGAACAAAAATAACTGTTTTAGTAGTGCATTAATGAAACTATTTACAAGTACTGAATGTCCATGGGCATGAAAATGCAAACCAGGCATGTGGCACATTGACGTCATGTGCCACTTCTTATGGTCCAGGGTGATCTCTAAGACCTTCTGCCCCTCCTGCCAGCCTGGCTGCTCCCTGGTGCTTCCGTGGTGCTCTGCCTGCTACTCCTGAGCACCCTGCTGTCAGTGACAGAGACACTGCTCACTGTCGAGCCCTCCTCACTGTCCTGGGGTGTTTCCCCTGTGCCCCTCGACATATTCTGTGTCTCCATCATGTCTATGATGTGGGTCAGACGTCCCAGGCCCCTTGCCACATCCCCAGCAAAATGGCCCATTTCCACCTGCAGCCCAACTGTCCTCCTCGACAGGCCTGTGGTGTTCATGGCGAGCCTGCCGATGGATGTGGCCATCCTGTCCAGTCTGTGCAGGAGCTGACGGTCTCTGCGCCGCCCACCCTCGGCCTGGGCCAGTAGTCCTCCCGCCAGTTCCCTCATGGCAAGGGCAAGGTCCCCAGTGTTATTGCAGATCATGTCCATCCTTAAGTTCAGGTGCTGCATGCTGGCATGGTTATTGCGTACGAAGCGGTGCAGCACACCACTAATCTTCCCTAAAATTCGATTTTGTAGGCGCTGACCATGCAGCAGATGTGCCTCACTGGTGCTGGGAGGAAGTAGCCCGGATGCAGACTGCAGCCCTGATGTAATGGACCTGCGACGCCTGCGCAGCGGTGGCTGCCCTGTGCTTTCACCTGTCTCATCCCTGCCTGTTGCTGGGGCAGCCTCTTGTGATATTGTTGCAGCAGGTGTGGCTACTGCAGGGATGCTGTTGACCGTGCAGGTGGGGGTGCTGGCGGGTCCTGAGGTGTCCTCATGGGGCTGGCTGCTTGGAGTAGTGTTGGTGTCTTTTTGGAGACCTGTGGGACATGGGGAACAGACTGTCAGTGTCTACTATCTATTGCACACTTCATAATAAACATTTGCCTATGAACTGCCTACTTGACTACATTTCCCATAATGCATCATTCTGGCATTTGCTACCCTGAAATGGAGCTATCTTGGTTGTGCATGCCCCTGTGTACATGGTGGGTGGGGGTATGGCATTGATAGGGGTACAGGCATATCACATGGTACTCACCGGTTGATGTGCTGGGCTCTGAGGTGTCCAGGTCCCCAAATCCAGACACTGCCTCCTGCTCCAAGGTTTCCTCCACCCTTTCTTCCAGGGGTGTGGGTGGTGGCACAGACGATGGTCCCCCTCCTGTGTCTCTCATCTCCCGGAGCCTTTCAGCCACCCTCTCCTTGGTCCGGGAGCGGAGGTCATACCACCTTTTCTTTATGTCGTCTATGGTCCTATGGCTCACCCCCAGGGAATTTATCTTGTCCTGTATGTCCTGCCACATCTGTTTCTTGGTGGCTTCAGGAACATTGAGGGCTGATTTACCAAACAAGTCATCATAGTGCTGACAGCATTCGTCTGTCAGCACCTCCAGCTCCCTCTCAGAGAATTTCATCTTCCTCTTCCTTGGTGTTCCCTCCATGGCAGCTGCTGTTTGACCTGTGTGTAGTTCGGCAGTTGTAAAAGGGTGTGGTCCTCCCTCCTCCCAGGTGTATTAGTAAACTTCCTGGCTGTGATGTCATCATCATGTGCCAGGAAGTGTTTCCAGAGTGTTCTGGAGTGGTTTCTGGAGTGTTCTGCTGCACCTGTAATCAATTTACAAGTTAATTGCAATTTGTGACATCTACTCGCTAATTGCGAGTTTGTTTTTTGCACACTCGCAAAAAGCGACCTCGCAATCGGCGGACTCGCACACTGTGTTGCGAGTCCGGGTGCGAGTCGCTATTTCGGCACGTTTTTTTTGCCTGCATTCCAATTTGCGACTCGCATTTTGCGAGTCGCATCAACTCGCAAAATGCGAGTCGCAAATTTTTTGTTTGCTACATCTGGCCCCTAGTTCCTAATTTTGCATTAAATTGATTTTTCATTGTTTGTAAAGGAACAATGTTGCACAGCTCAGTACCTTTTCTAAATGTTTGTTACATTGGCAGTAATTATGTATTTTACTATGTGGCCTCGACTTCCAAAGGGCCATCGAGCCAGTGGGCCCAATACTAGTAGTCATCAGTTCATGAAATAAATATTTTAGTGGTAGATGTTTTTAAAACTTAATTTAGAGCAGGGATGACATTGGATTAAATTACAAAATGTTAGCTAGTGTTTGCATTTCATTTTTTTGCAAAATATATATATATTGCAGGGTTATATTTGATGGCATAGGAGGATGTGTGATGTTGTGAGATTTGCATATCTCAGTTAATTTTCATGTTTTGCATTGCTGAATTAATGTTGATGTTTTCTTCTGTGTTACCACCAAGCCTCCTTTCTCTGGCCAGCTTGTGAGTGTGTGTGTGTGTATGTTTGCCATTGTTCATCATTTGTCTTTGTTCTCCATGCCGTGTGGCTTTTGTGTAATCTATGTCCATAGGCTTGCATGTTTTCTTTGTGCTCCATGTCTCCTTGTTCACAGATGTTGTTTGATCATGTAGCTGGAAGCCCTTTTCTGCATCCAGCCAGGGTGTCTTTGCCAAAGGCTAACATGTGTTCTTTGCTCCCCCACGCCTCCTTGTTGTTGTTATTTGACCATATTGCTGACAGTCCTTTTGTGCACCCAGCCGGGGTGCCTTTGCCATAGGCTTGCATATGTTCTTAGTTCCCCATGCTTCATTGCTCCTTGTTGCTTGACCATGTGGCTGGTGGCCATATTGTTCATCCAGCCAGGGTGCCTTTGCCATATGCTTGCATGTGTTCTTTGTTCCCCATGCCCCTTGCTGTTGTTGTTTGACGATGTGGCTGGTGGCCTTTTTGTGGCCTAGTGTGCCTTAGCCATAGGCTTGCATGGATTTATGTGATACCTGTTTAATTATATAGATATGCTTGAGGATCAATGTGGTATATATACTAAAATAATATGATTCTGATGAACATTGCTTATATTATTTTTATGCCCTTCCATTTTTTGTCTTTTTTATTTTACACCTCCTTGCCTCACACTAAGTTTCTGTTTTTGTGTCTGCCTATACAAAAATCAGCAATTATTGTTCATTTGTTTAAATTAGGTTACTAATTCTTTTTTATTTTAATGTTTTATTTACATTTCTTTCATTGTGATTTGTAATTTATCTTTTAATAGAATTTCTCATTTTAATTTATTTTAAATTTCATTTGTTTAACTTTTTTTTAACTTTATATTATTTTAGTTTTCCAATTTATTAAATTCTGCATTTTGCCTTCATCCATTCATTCATCCATCCATCCATCCATTCTTCGATTCATCTATCCTTTGACCATAGGTGTTCAGCCTTGCCTCAGCATCTGGTTTCTTTAGGTGTATAATAATTCAATTACTTCCTGGACACCCTAGCTGCGGTGCACCGCAGACACATCTGCAACATAATTAATTTTTTAATGATTATTCCACTTCCTCTGTATCACCTTGCCGCCATAGGTTGTTTATGGATTATTCCATTCACCCATTCACCTCACTTTGACTACCACAGATGTCTCCTTTAAAACAGGTACAGATAAAGCAAAGAGCTATATCTGCATTTTGTGTTGTCTGATTTGAAATGAAATTATATGGTCTGGTGGTGTGGTTTGACTTTACAATGTTTGATTAAATAGATATTTATTAAATAAATAGGTAACCAACGACATTTATTTTTTTCATTTGTCTGTACTATTTCAACCTGCGACAATGCCATGCTTCACTTACTACATGTTTTTCTTGCTTGGTTGCTTTTATGTGCACAAGAGATGCCACCTCACCTGCAGTACTGCCAAAAAGAAGGCCTGTACAGTTAATTCAGTCATCTGACCCCTTCTACTTGTGCAGCTTAGTGCCACTGCCAACTGAGAGCTTTAAGATGGCCCCAAAGAAAGTTGATCCCAAAAAATGGTCAGTGAGAAGTAGCTTTCCACCAGTGGCATGCCGACCGCAACCTTTTTCTGGAGATGTGTGCCTGTCACACTGGCCTTCAGGGAGGAACCTGGGAGCAGCACTCCTTCATCAACAGCACCACCCTAACCTATGCCCAAGACCATGTCTGTCAGTGAGGCAACGTCTGCAATGATAGTGACATCAACAAGTAGTGACATATAATTGGATTTGTCCCTTTCACAAAGCAGTACCAATCATTTCAGAAACAGAGTAAAGTGGGCAGTAACCACAGCGAGTATTAGTAGATCTTCCTGAAGATGGAGCAGAACAGGAGATCAATCATTCTGCTGAGAAAGAACTTCCTTCTTTAGAATCAGTGGCTCCTAGATCTCCAGCAAGAAAAATGAAGGATACTACTTCACCGTCTTCTCCAAGCAGCACTTCTGATGACAATGTTAGGGACATGGAGTGGACCCCGCAGAGTCCGGGAGAAGCCAGGAGAGGCAGGGGAAATGAAAAGCTCCTAAAACCCTTAGAATCATGGAAGGGGAGGATGAGGAGGATGACTATGGTGAGGCACTCATTGTGGAAGCTTTCACAGAGGAGTCCGACATTACTATTCAACTTGCTATGAGGGATGTGGCACAGATAGCACCACCAGCTTTCCATTTTTGTAAACCCCCAGCTGAGACTGCACCAATCCCTACCTCAGTAGAAGTTTGCACTGCAGAGAGGCAATTGACGGTGCACCTACCTACCTTCAGTTCCTCTTCAGGTATTGGCCTACTAAGAAAGTACTCCTCCCCAGTTTAGGACTTTTTACGCTGAGCAAACAGAAGGAGAACATTGGAATATGCGCAATTTGCCATTAGAGTGTTCGCCAGGGTAAGCCTGTACACATTAATGTACTGGAGGCCAAAAGACTTCTATATATAAAAACGTCATGCAATCCAGTGGGAGGAGCAGCTTAAAAAAATTGCTGGATGTGGTAATTATGGTAAAGTGTGGAGAGACGGGAAACATCAGCTACTTCTAGTCCAATCATGAGGGAGGCGAGGAAGAAAAGGGTGACATCCTCAAGCAAAGCAGTCCTGTTCCCAGCAGTGCACCAAAATCACCTGCCTCAGCGACCTCACAATGGCACAGGAAAACTCAGAGTCAAATGGAGAAACCATGGCATAGGATAAGTTTCCCATGACACACATTGAGTCTACTACCATCTACTTCTCCAAAATCACCTGTCTCAGTGGCCCCAGAAAAGAAGACAATCTAGGCCGCCTTTGCAGACATGTTTAGGTTGGAGGGGTCCTACGACCGCAACCACCCAACAGCATGGTTGTTCAATGGAAAGAATGTTAACACTGGACCTCCTCCCTTTTTCTTTTGTGGAATGAGTGGAATTTGTGGCATCCATCTGCCCAAAATGGAAGATTCCAAGTTGAACCTTGTCACATTATGACATGGGCAGTTTGGCTGAACCCACCAATGTACCATTCTGACCACCATGGCGGTGGCAGCCGCCGGGCTGGAGATAACCATCTCCAGCCAGGCAGCCGCCATTTATGTCCCTGCCTACCACCATGGTTTTGAAAACCATGACGGTAGGTCCTATCAGTGACAGGGAATTCCTTCCCAGTCACTGATAGGAGGCCCCCTCCCTCATACCTCTCCAAAAGCCCACCCACCCCTACATCCAGGCCCTCCATTCACACTCACACATACGCAGACACACACTCATTCACACATACATACATGCATGCATTCATCCATTCACGCACACATACGCATACACATCAAAGCATACACACTTTCCAATTTCCATGCATACATGCACTCAAATTTCCATACATACACGCACTCACACACATTCATACACACACGTAAACAATACTAAACACACACTCGTATATGGCTGGCGGCGGTCTTCTGGTGCAGCGCTGCTGGTGGTAGCAGCACCACCTTAGCGCCATCTGCCAGTATGGCCAAAGCAGGATTTCTGCCATTCTTGTGGCGGAAATCCAGCTATGGTCATAATATGACGGACGGGTGGTAGCCGCAGCTAAGGTTTTTTGGCAGCAGTCACTGCGGATGTAAGCGATTTTTACCCCCATTGTCTTAGTGAGGGCCATAGTCAGTAACATACTAACCACCTGCAGATGAATCTGCACACATTTTGGACATTCTTTTACAGCCCAGAAGCAGTTGCATATTATTATGCGGGCTTAAGGAGTATTAGTTGAAGCCCTGATACTGGAGATGCTAACACGTTGGAACTCAACCTATTATATGTTGCATCATCTGTTTGAGCAGTACAGACTGATCAATGACTATGTCATTCAAGGAGGAGGGGATGCAATTGGGAAAGCTTTCACCATGGATGCAAGGTGGATTTTTAAGCAAGCCGGAGAATTGGAAGAAGAACAACTGGAACTTAGAGTCCCACTCCACAGTTCCGGGGTGCCACCTTCAACCTTTAGAGAGGGCAGTCTTGTCTCACAGCTGCCAACACCAGCAACAAGAACACCTGCAACGGCAGCTACTGAAGAATCCGACCCAACCTCTGCATTGGCTTGGTTTCAAGTTGGCAGGTCTAAAGTCCAGTGCAGTGGCGGAGGCAAAAGCGGTTGAGCAAGTAGCAGTACGAATGACCATTCAGAGGATGTTCCCAGAGTATCTAGATGACCCTAAGTCAGTGTATGTGGATCAAAACCCATTGGTGTGTTAATATGGCAAGAAGCATCAATGGCCAGAGCTCAGCAGGCTGACAGTAAGGTATCTGGCTTGCCCTGCAGCCAGCATGTCTGCTGATCATGTGTTCAGTGCAGCTGGCACAGTTGTTACCGAGATTGACCATAATCAAAATGAACCAACATTTCATACCACTTGATTACACTGTTCACAAAACACCATGGGAGGAGGAGGAGGACGATTAGTCAGAATCAAGTGTGTTATCTGACCAACTTCTGGGTGAGCCACTTGAGTCTGAGGGTGAACTCTATTTCCCAGACTGAGTATGCCAGTGCAACCACAGACCTTTTTACATATTTCTCGATGGACTTTTCTTTCTTTGCCAAAAAAAATAGCTAAAGTAACATTATGTTCATGTCAGATTTATGCTGCCCCACCATTTTTTTATCACACTCACATATATGGCCAGATTGGACTTGGACACGTGTGCAGTGAAGAAGCCACATATTCCCATCAGGACATTGGAGACAATGCGTGCCTCCCTCACATGCCATTGCCCCTCCTTTTTTTTACATCATCCTTCAGGGCTGTCCCAGAAGATAAGTGAACAAAAGACTGCCTGTACCAATGTCAAATTCCAGTGTGTTGTTATATGTTCTCTATTTGTTCCTAAACAGCAGTGCACTACACAGGTCTACCTCACTTGGTTTGGGACTCTGACGGAATTACTGACAATCAGGACAAGGAGGAGGAGGAGGAGGATGGAAGGACTCAGGATGGGACTACCTCAACAGCTAGAAGGAGAAAGTTATTGACTTCAAAGAGAAACCATGATGATGGTGAAGACTCTGAAGCCTAGTACTCACTCAGTTATGTGGACTGGAGAGAGATGGGTTGGTTTGGGAAATGCTGCTGAGTGAATGCTTGCTGCATTGCTGGCTCAAACTTGAAACTCCTCTTTATGTTCTTGCTCTGAGTCTTCTTGGTACATCCCTGACTGCTCATGAAGCTTACATTGCTTCCTTTTGTCCGTCTTTATTGTATAATACAGTTACTATTTTTTAATATGCAGGCCTTCTCCTAGTCCTTTACTGCATGAACAAAACCTGGCGAAAGCTCAACACTACAGCTTACCTACCGGACAGGTTCAGACAGGCACCCAAGAGTGACAGACATTCCGAGAAGAATGGAGATGCACTGCCCAATTTAGCAATAGAGTATCATTTTCCTTATAATAATCATAATTTTAGAACTGGGTGTGTAAACATAAATTCTCTATAATTTGTATTTTTCAAACCTAGAAGACAGAACATTTAGAGAAATGCTATCTTGGGTCTCTCTGGGGCTGAACTGATGGGAAGCTATCTCCTGGTAAGCAGGATGTCCACCAGGAGTAGCTATAAAGAAAAAGGAAAATGATGAATTATAAACAGTGCTCTGTGCAAACCAGAGCAGTGAATTGCTGGTCCCCTAGGGCCATTGGATTTTGATGTTGCTGATTACAAGTTACAGGGCCGTTCATTTACCTACACATGCCTCATTGTAGTTGTTGAATGTCAAAAGGGTAAAATTGGAACTGACACTAATCCATTATGGAAACAATGAACTATTAATCACTTGTACGTAAATGTGGTGCATGCCAAAAGGAATTTTTTTTAAAAATGTGGGTGGCTGTGACAGAACTTTGGAAAGAATGAAGGACTGACGATCTAGGAGGTGACAGAGTGGGCACAGGGAGGAAAGGTAAGACATTGCACAGACAACACTATTGTACTGCCTAATTGAACCACACTGCAGTTACATCATAGCAGCATGGCTGACTAATGGGGAAGGAGGTATGATGAAGGGTGCGAGGATACATATCTGCCTATCTTAACAACTACAGTGAGTTAAGAGAGTAGACAGAAAAATAAAATACCCCTACTTTGAACCAGAGCTTTGATAACCATTCTAACCAAGTGAAGTAGGTGAACAGACACGTCCCTCTCCATAAGAGCTCCCTTATTTATTGATCCAAGCAATTATCCATTCATCTTTTCATTCATTATTCTGTTCACCCTTTGATACCCACCATTTGAGCTTTACACTCTCTCGTCCAGTCTTTCACCATTCCAGTCCAGCCAACCATATACTCACCCATCCATCCATACACTAACCTATCCAGTATCCACCTTTCAACCTCCCTTTTATCTATCCATCAATTTACCCATGCATTGTTGATTAGCATCAACTAATCCACTCAAGCATCCTTTTACCAATCAACCCTCCACCCAATGAGTCATCCTTTCATCGCTTTCATCTATCTTTTAACCTTCCCATGCAATCTCCTATCATTCACATACACATCCTTTCCTTTCACCCCCCACACATCCTTTCACTCATATAGCATCTCAACCAGTCTTTCTTTTAGCCATCCATCCTTCATTCTCTTTTCCATCAAGCCATCTGTTTATTATGAGCTTTTGTCTGTTGATCTGCAGAGAGAAGATGCAATTAAGAACTCAACCCCAGCTGTAGCTGTTAAACCAGGGGGTTGACAAGCAACACCCTTGCAATGAGTATGATAGTAATTGGCAATGTGCAAGAGCAATATGAGTTACCAAATGCCTGCCCTTGCTGTCACCGATTCTCCCCCTTGGACCGCTGCCATGTCTGGCTTACTGGTGCTGCTGCTGGCCTCTGCACTGGTCAGAGCGGCTGGTAAAAATGTTACACATTTTAGATTTCAACAAAATACAACTGCAAGAGATCACTAAAGTTCTATCTTCTTATATCACTTACTTTAGAACATTTGTCAGAATGTTAGAAAAGCCAGCCGAAAACACTTCGTAATGACGGGGCAGAGCTAAGTCACTGAAGTGCAATGAAGAGGTGGAATATTTTGGTCAATCCAGTAAGACCTATGGTGAGGTCTTGGTTGGCAAATGCAATGGGCATGAGCAGGGCAAAGAACATCTTCACAAACGTGTAGAAAAGCTGACTTGGGCATGCAATATTGTTGATAGAGTACCTGTCCTAAAATATGTCTTCCTAGTATCAAAGAACCAGTCCACAAGATATATAAAGGGACAAGGGAAAACTAAGCTTATAACAAAGCAGAAGAAAGCTACATACAGGTACAGACAGGAGGAAGTCAGGTACAAAAACATCATAATAGATTAAATAGATAAATGCATAACAATAATTTATCAGAGCTTAGATAGAATGAAAATAAGTACAAAAAAGGTAGACAGGCAGATTAAAAGTAAAAGAAACATTATTCAAATGAGGAGAGGCGAAAGCTAGAGAAATTACAACAACAATAATAATAATAATAATAATAATAATAATAATAATAATAATAATAATAATAATAATAATAATAATAATAATAATAATAATAACATAACAGGAAGACTTACTGGGGCCAGCATATCTGCCAGCTTCTGCACTAGTGGTGGAACTGGCACCCTCACCCTGCTGGACCCGCCTCAGACATTGTCCTCTTCTTCCACTTGGGTGCAAAGGTAAGAAATAAAGAAGATAAAAAAAAGATTATTGGTACAGTTAACCTCTCAAAAAATATTTTGACAGGGAGAGGCAAACACAGTAACATTGTACTTTTCTAAATCGGATCACCTAATATTGA
Source organism: Pleurodeles waltl (assembly GCF_031143425.1). NCBI lineage: Eukaryota > Metazoa > Chordata > Amphibia > Caudata > Salamandridae > Pleurodeles > Pleurodeles waltl. The sequence goes on from NC_090437.1 coordinate 207,029,940, forward strand.
CTTGAGTTGACCTATTACTCTTACTTTCTTAATTCCTACACCTTAGGCGTACTATACATTTCCTCAACCTAAACTACATTTATAACTATGTACCACTAACAATGCATTCATATTGCAATAAATGATCTTTGCTTCTCAACCACTTTTTGAATGGGCAACTCAGCCTCCATTTTTTAAAGCATATCTGCTTATTATTATGATAACATACTACACATCATTAGGAGATTGTGATTGATTGGCAGTGACTGCATAAGCTACATGAAGAAAGGCACATAGAGGGAAATGCTAACTCACTGATATTACTTATTACTACTATCACTATCTTATTCTTGGTGACAGGAGGAGTCTCAGTCTACATAGCTTCTTAAATAATCAGCCCAAACATGTGCAGATGAGTACAATTAGGAAGCGCTGACTGAATACCTGGCTAGCTCAAACTGGATCACATAATATTCATCATAACATAAACTTAATTTACCTCTGAGAGTCAGCACTGCTATTAGAAAAAAATTTGCATTGTAGAATAAGTTCAACAAATAAATACCTACTACTATGGAGCCGTAACACCCTGATGCCCAGCAGGTATTTCTCTCAGTCCAGTATATCCACCCAATGTTGTGTCAAATTCTGCTGGATGTGCTGGACCTCAGTGTGCCGACGCGCTAACTGGTGCACCCTCCCCATAGACATAAAACATAAAGAAATTATGGGGAAAAGCAAAAAAAATTAAGTATTCAAAAAGTCACAAAAAACACACAAAAAATTACAGAAACGTATAATACACAAACACAAAGGCACACACTGATGAAATAAAGTAACATTTCTTAGTTGAAGGTAGGATCAAAAGTTAGGCCCAGCACCATGCACAAAGAGACAGAAAGAACAGAATGGGCGTACCCATGTAATCCGCGTGATGCTGTTCATGCAATATTTGCAGCGTGAAAATGTAGATCATGCTCCTAAATGTGAAAAATGTAGCGCGAACAGCCGCAGTGTTATTAAAATGAATCTGTTAAGTTGTCAGCTCAGTAATATTAGTATGAATTAGTTACGAGGTGCTACATAGTTAGAAGTACTAACCCATTACAACAATCTTCCATTAGCAGATGTTTTCCCCCATTCATACCAAACAACATGGATATATGTTTATATCCTTGCACAATTGCTATTTAAAACTGCATTGCTTATCATTTACAACTTTTAGGTATGCTGTCTTGAAGTCAATGAAAGTTAATGAACTGTTACACTTTTAGAGTACTTATTTAGTTGAATAAAACACTAATGGTTTCTACTGACACCACAGAAACTGGCCTGCAAATGATTAAAATATGGTGGCACTCTAACCAAAAAGGGATTAATTAGGCGCTGCCCAAATATTTTGCCTGCATTTGTAAGGAATATATCCTTATCTTTACCACAAGGCACACAGACATGGCTCCTGTGGCTTTTTCAGGATCCTTCGAGCTCCAGCTCGCGTATCTTCTTCCTTGGAGCTATTTCACACCGACGGTGTAATCAGGTGTCATTTTTTCTTTCCCTTAACATCATGGTTCGATAAAAGTTGAGCCAAGGATTTTGGGGCGAGTTCCTTCCCTGTGCTGGTGTGCCATCAATGCTTCATTTAAGAGGATTTCTCCTTACCCTGAGATTTTTTCTGAAACCCCGTGTACTAGTTGCTAAGGAAATCTTTTACTTATTGTTCTGTAGTATTTAGAATAATATTTTTGTATTATTTTGAATGTTTTATTTCCCATTATGTTTCCCAATCCAAGATGGATGAAGTTCTCATGGATTTCATCACATCCTGTTTTACACTTTAAAGGGGAGTCTTTTTTGAGCATTGTTTGATTGTAATTGTATCTAATTGATTGCTCGCTCACTGGGCTACTCTCTAGATACTCACTGGATTCTCTGCCTTCCCAGTTCCTTCTTGATGATTTGCTCATCATCTAGGTGGTTGGCCTGGTCAGATGGAAGGTTTTTTTTCTGGATCATTTTTTTGCCTTCCTGCTGGATGTTATTTTCTGGAGCAATACTATATTACAAGTCACAATCTGGTGTCTAACATTGTTTGAGGAGATAGTAGGTCGTTCCTATACAAGATGAAGACATATAAACCGTTGCCAAGAAGGCCTGCTCTTGATAGGCTCGTCCAACAGCTTGATTGGTGTATGGTTCACTGGTTTTTACTTGCTGGCTTTTTGATGGATGGGGCATCGGCCAAAAACAATCATTTGTGACTTGTGTTCTATTTTTAAAGAGTAAAGATTGTTACCAGCCTCAGGAGATGCTCACTTTTATGGAAAGAGACTGTTTGATGGCAATCATAATTCAGAGCATGCCTGATTTTAAAATTAACAATAGTCTATGAGATTATTTCTTGACATCAGTTAAAGTGTATTCAGTCAGTAAGTAATAGTTGGACCTCATGTTAATAATAGGCACTGAGGCCCATATTTATGAAAAAGTGGCACACAACTGTGCTAACACAGTTGTGCCTCATTTTTTTTAACACCGGCTAACGCCATTCCCTAACGCCATCCATGCATCATATATATAAAATGACGCACAATGGGGCTAAGGAATGGCTAGTGTCTCAAAAATAGATGCTAGCCGGTGAGGGATGAGATTAGGGGTAACAACGCTTGTGGGTCAGACATGACATTAGGCTGGTTAGCGGCAAAATAACTGCCACTAGTAAACCTAGCGTACTTTTTTGATGCACAAGCAGCCAAACAATGACTATTGTCTAAGTATAGACAGGAGTCATTACCCCTAGCCCAGTGCCCACCACAGAGGACCGTGTCCCCTGGGAAAGCCCTACATACCCAGTGCTAGGCAGGGGCCCCCAATGGCACACCACACTTATACACATATACTTACCTGCAACTTACCTAGGATGGGCTCCCTCCTCCTGTAGCGTCACTGTAGTGTGGGTGGTGGTGTTGCTGGGGATTGCGGCAGGCATCTTCATGCCAATTCCATGGTGTTCTTCCATGGATATGGGCCTACCTGCACATTAACGCCTGTACTGATCAGGTGCTAACTAATGATGCTAAATGGGCTTAGTGCCATTTTTTAGGTCTGCCTCCCACTTGGGTGTCATTTCTGCATCAGGTGTTAAAGATAGCACTGGGGGGGCTGGCAAACCTTTCATAAATATGGGCTTGAATGTTTCTAAATAAATACTACTAGCAGTTTAAGGTCCATCTATCAAATTTAAATACAATGAAAATAGATTTGGGAGTTCCTCAGACAAAATTCCCTAGTATAGCACATCATGCTCAGGCAAATCTTTCACGTCTTAGTGACAGACTTGCACCAAGTTGGCTAGCAAAGGAAAAAGATGTGTCAATGCACCTGAATAAAGTACATAATGTTTTGTTTCAACTGTGAGCTTAATGTGTAGTTGAAGTTGATGCTGAAGTAAGAAAAGGACTCTACTACTTCACTCAGTATGGTATCATTTACCCTTCTACTTTTTTCCCGGTTGGACGGCCTAGAGTCATCTCAAGCAATTTCACCATATGTGTTGCTAGATTCAATTAGGTCATACTGGTCACATATCGATTACCTTTTGAATTCCATTAGTCACCCAGAAAGGAGAATTATTTAGTCAGTGTAAAGAAGTAGTGATAATCTGCTGACATCTGCCCTACAAGAGTTTCTAACTCTCTGTCAAGATCTTCCTGTCGGAAGACACGGACCCGGGTAGGTTACCCGTCATCAGGTGCGGCAGAAGCGAAGCAGCTATGGGCCACAGAGACGCGAAACATGTTGACCCTTGCTAGGGATGGCTTGGAAATTCCCCACCCTCATTCCTTTTCCGTTATAGAGTGATTGACCATTACCTCTGTTTCACTCTTGTGACTATTTTTATTCTTGGCCTCTATCCCTCTTTTGGACTAATAAATTGATTACTCACTATAGGTTTTGAGAGCTAATTTTAACCCCCATCTTTTGATCTCCTATTTTTTCCCCTTACTCCATACTCACACTTAGGGTTGTGGCATCATCACTGATAAGATCTCCGACAAAGAGCCCCACCCGTTTGGGGTGGTGCCCATCAGACATTGCAGTGCCGGTCTGACGAGGAGCAACTCCGATGATGAAGCATGACACTCTTTTGGGTGTGTGAGGTTTTTTGCTCCTAAAATTTAGGACCCTTCTTCGGTATCCTCTCTCTTTTTCCAGCTGGAACAATGTATTATCTATATTAGCAAGATCTTCCTGTAACCATTAGTATTTAGAGTAAATAATAGGGTTCTTTCTGCATGCATCAAATGGAGGAACACGCCACCTATTCCTATTTTTAGCTCCCAGCCCTTGAATGGTCAGCATGGGGTCTGTAGTGATGAGATGCCACAAAAGCAGTGATGCCCCAGATGTCAATCAAATCTAGTAGCTAAGCTGGAACTCAAACTGTACCAGGGGGCTGACTGGCACCCACAGCGTTCACTTTTCCTCTGGTCCTCTTCAATTTAGCCATCAGAAGAAAAGGAACTTTGAACGGTAAGAATTGCCGATGGACGGTCACCTCTCCCCTACTCCTCTAGTTTATATTTTCCTTTCAACTGTAGCTAAAAATGTAAACAATTTGTGAGAAACAAACATCATAATCGATGTTTTTGAAGAAGGGTTTTTTAGAACATGCTCTGGTAATGAGAACAATTTACCAAATAACTAAATAAATATTGGAAACGCCAATTGCAGAAGGAACAAAGGGCCATATGCACGAACACATTTTCCCATAGACACAGAATGGGTAAAAACCTTCGCTACATCTGGCCCAAAAAGGTCATGGCTTTAGCAGATTATAGGCCTTATGTACTATTCTTATTTGCAAAACAGGGATGTGCAACTTGCACACTGATATGTGAAAGGGACTGATATTTGTGATGAAACCTATATGCTAATAGGTTATTGGAAATTATTCATTTGCAAAGGGTCGCAAACCAACCTGGCCAATGAATACTGCTAAGGTAGGGGACAAGTTGTGACTTCATGTCATTGGTTACAGATGTGGGGGTGGAAGCCTGCAACAGGCAGCATACATCTATCCCCTGGACACTGTTTGCTCCTCTTTGGGCTGTGGAAATAATTCCTAAAGGGGAATCTGCTTCAAAGGTCGACTATTTTCCAACTCAAAAAGTGCTCTAGTTTTGCAATTGCAAGCCTACATTTTTGGCTCTGCAACTGCAAAATACCTTGTACATGAGGTTGTACACCTATACTTCGCTATTCATGCTAGCTAAATATAACACATTCAGATTATAACTTTGAACATCCAATATACAAAGTCAGCTGTCCCTAGGGAAGAGGAACATCATTTTATGAAAGTTTGCAAACCTTCACTTAGATCCAGTGTTAATTTTGCTTTCACTGGTGTACAGAATTTGCACGATATGGATTAAATCATTGCCATACAAACAGCAAATTATTTTTTGTCAATTATTGGTCTCAATGGAGAAGTTGAAGCAAGTAAATGCATCAACTCCACTGTACTATCACACTTTAATTGGATACAATAAATTGTCTGGCTTTTAAAGACACTCATTTTTGTTTTGCAAATAGTTACTTCCCTTTTTTATTTAATTCTTTAATTACAAAGTAATTGGCACAATCATTTATTTAAAAAAAAAAACTTTTGTAATTGAAATGTTAGCTTACGGAAATGCAACATGTGCTGATTCTGAGTTGATTTATTGAACTAGTCAAGAAGATTAGTATGATTAATCTCTTAATATAAGCATGATTTATTAATTATGTGGCCTTAGCTTTTTATAAAAAAAAATCATGCTCTCAAAGAAAGTCAATATTTCTTTTGCCCAAATTTACATGCTAATTACATGACATCAAAGAGCTTTGTCAAAACAGTAGCCGGACAAAGCAAATTTGGATAGCAACCATCAATCTGACACCAAATAGTGACCCACCACCCTAGCACATGATCTCATTATCTACTACATACCAGATTTCTTGTCAGAAATGCTCGTGGAACAGTGGGAGACAATCAAGTGGCAAATCAGTGAGTATCTAGTAAGAGACATTCACTTGCCCATTAACACCATCGCAGAGTCATTATCATAAACCAGCTTTGGCATATGTATTCATCCTATTGAAAACAAGCACAAATCATTACTATAGCAAAGGTGTGCCTGCAAATATTTTTCTTGTGAGCCATAGCTCCTGAGTTTTGTGTAGGTCATTTGAGGTAACACCTAACTTGAGGGGAACATCTAGTATGTAATTGAGACTCTGCAGTTTTATGAAAGAATTTCCAGGCTGTGGCATCTGTGTCTAATGGGATTCTAGTAATGAATTGAGATACTGAATGATTGTATTTGTCTAGCAAGCTTCAGTATTAACCTGTAGTAAAATGTATATATAAAAAACTGTCTTCAAATGTATTTTGCTATTGCTTTGGGCCACTGAATTTTTTTTCTTCCTATCAGAGAATAGGGATGAGGGTTTTAATATAAGGCACTGTGAATATTAGCTCATATGTATAATGCCACTCAAAAAGCAGTAATCTAAGAGTAAGCATGAAGTTACTTGAATTTACCTGTGGCTGCTAGGGAATATAAAATACTAGGATGTCACCACAAGTGTTCCGTAGCAATTAAGACAGGTTTTGAAAGATACTAGCTTTATATTTTTTAAACAGTTTATAATAAAAATATAAACGTAAAGGAGGCTTTTAGGCAATCATCATTACCCAGTGAGCTGTTTCCTTCATTTGATACCTTCATTTTGATTGAAGAAATATTGCTTGTGCACGCATATACATCCTGCTAAAGAAATACCCCACCAATATTAGACATTTAAAGATGTGTGATAACCAGTGACTGCTAGTAACTATGTATTGTAAGGTGGTGCAGAAATGGCAATCATTTGTCTTGTCTAGCACCAAAGTTTTGCTCTACATGTTTTGCTGGCTGTAGAAAACGTGTAATTTACCTCTGCTACCTAGTATTGAAGTTCCTGTGCCCCCACCTGCAAACATAGTTACATTCGTATGCTGCTAATTGCCATACTTAGTTTGCCTATAAGGCCCTAGTATATGGTGCAAGGTGTACTCAGGGCCTGGAATTTAAATGCCACTAGTGGGCTGCAGCACCTTGTTGGCCATCCATTACAGTAGCAGAGCAAACATAGTTTCAGAACTACTATCATAACCTTACTACAGCAGTATCAAAACTGAAGTTCGACGTGTAACAATAAACCCTTTCATAGGTCTAAACCTTTATTTAAAATATTAGTAAATCACACATAAGTAGGCGTTGTAGCCCACAATGCAGGGTGCATGGTATTTAAATGATGGACATGTAGAAATGTAATGTTAACATAGTCCTTACAGTGACCAGCACCCAAAAGCTATGTTCACTGTAGGAAGACTGGCTGGCCTACAGAGAAACACTGGGAATGACATAAATAATATTTCTGCCATCTCAGAGTAGGGACAAGCTAGAAAAATAATTGAACAGTTCTTTTTAATGTAAATTAAATGTCTAATTTAATAATAAAGTTGGAATATTAATAAATATTAAGGAAAACTGATTTTTAGAAAGTTACCTTTACCCTACCTGAAACTATTAAAGGCCAATTTACATGTGCCTTCCAACTGTTACCAAATGAAGAATGGCCCTGAATAAGATATAAAAATGGCTCACACAGCAGAGTCAAATGTAGGAAGGTATTTTGTTCCTCTGGCACCATTAACATTTGGACTGTGCCCAGGAGCCTAATTTACTTCAAAATTAGTCAGATGAAACCTGGATAAGTCCCTTCCTTTGTTCCACAGTCAGACGAGGACCAATCCCAGAGGGAAGAGAGCTCCCCTCAGAGCTAGTTTGGAATGATCACAGAGGAGGGGTTGCTCCATACCATAACCATACCTCTGCGTGGGCACACAGATTCTGCACAAGGGGATTGTTTGCAGAAAAGCAGACAGGAAGTGCTGCCAAAGTGGGTAGGGTTACCCTGGGAACCTTTACCTGATTGGTAGGTAACTGTGTGCTAGTGTGAGTGGTTCAGTATGGGAATGACTCAAAAATTGGATTGGTGAGTGAGTACATAGATGAATGAGTGAGTGACAAAGTGTATAGATACTTATTGGAAGCATGTTTTTTTTATGTCATCGATAATGCATGAATGAAGAATAACCTTCCACAATACTTGATAAGAACAAAGAATACTTAATAATGATGAACAATAGTAAATACGGACTAAGGGTCTGATTTAGAGTTTGTCGGATGGGTTATTTCGTCACAAATGTAACAGGTATCTTGTCTGCTGTATCACTATCTCCATAGGCTATTATGGCATCGTAATACAGCGGACAGGCCATCTGTCACATTTGTGATAGAGTAAACCCTCTGCCAAACTCTAAAGCAGGCCCTAAGTGACCACTGGCTGTATGTAGTGTTTAGCCTGAAAACCTGAGTAGGGCGGATTAAACAGCAATGCAATGTTGATTCATAGAATATAAAATGTTCCTTCTTATTAACTTTTATAAAGAATGTCATAACAAGCTAAATAATTCATCAGAACAATTTTGATGATAAAAGCAGACTTTTGAAAAGTGAGTGATGAACAAGAATTGCCAATGTTGCTAGCTAAAAAGTATAAAATACTGAATACTCTACAGACCAAAGACAACTTTATAAAATATGTATATGGTAGTGAGAAAAAAATGAATCAGTTGCATTCCTCCTTTAGTATTTAGGGGGTAATTCTGACCCCGGCGGTCTAAGACCGCCGGGGCCAGGGTCGGCGGGAGCACCGCTGACAGGCCGGCGGTGCCCCGCAGGGCATTCTGACCGCGGCGCTTCGGCCGCGGTCAGAAGAGGCAAACCGGCGGTCTCCCGCCGGTTTACCGCTGCCCTTTGAATCCCCCATGGCGGCGCAGCTTGCTGCGCCGCCATGGGGGATTCTGACACCCCCTACCGCCATCCTGTTCCTGGCGGTTCGCCCGCCAGGAACAGGATGGTGGTAGGGGGTGCCGCGGGGCCCCTGGGGGCCCCTGCCGTGCCCATGCCAATGGCATGGGCACGGCAGGGGCCCCCGTAAGAGGGCCCCGCAAAGTATTTCAGTGTCTGCTAAGCAGACACTGAAATACGCGACGGGTGCAAACTGCACCCGTCGCACCCCTGCAACTCCGCCGGCTCAATTCTGAGCCGGCGTCCTCGTTGCAGGGGCATTTCCTCTGGGCCGGCGGGCGCTCTTTTGGAGAGCGCCCGCCGGCCCAGAGGAAATGTCTAAATCGCAGCCGCGGTCTTTTGACCGCGGTGCGGTCATTCAGCGGCGGTAGCTTGGCTCATTTCTTTGATGTTTGGGGTTCTTCACTATTAAGTCTTCATAACCAAAGTTATCAAGTCCAAATTCGTATGCCTTTTTCCCACATACTGAGGATTGATTCTACAGGTACACATGGTTTGTGGATTTCCCTTGAAGGAACAGAGGAAAAAAACAAAATGTAGATAAATGTGTTTTTTAAATGGAAAGGAAGTGTTGTGCAAGAAAGCTTATTTTTTTCTAAAAATGATATGTGTCAAAGATTTCTGGTGCTACGACCACTAACTTCCCAGTTTTATGGAACATGCATGATGGTAAAAAAAACTATTTATCCCCAATTTTTCCATATTTCTAAGCAGTAGTCTATTTTCCAATGTTTTTGTGTTTTGAACATGCTTGCAGTTTGTGGTGGAAGTGGATATCAAAGCCCATGTTGAAGGTGAAAAGCTATATATTTCTGAAAAATAGGCAAAATTCTAAATTCTGCAAGAGGTGATTTTGGTAGAGAGCTCAAGGTTTTCACATAGAAATTAGATGTTGAAATAAAAAAAAGTCAGGGGAAAATAGAAAAGTACAGAAATAGCTGACAGCATTTTCATCTGTAAAATTTTGACCTGATAGGCGATTTAAAAAACACAAGCTGTCATTACATCTGTCAGATCCTTCTATTTGTTGAGGTATAAACTGTTTAATGGTTGTCTAAACACATATGATCCCCAGAGCTAACAAGTGAGCTGCATCTCATAATGACATTTAATTCTGTACAGACCATGCATTAATTCATAAGGTAAAATGTAATGAATGAAAAATGCATATAAAGGAAATCTAGACATCTTTAAATTGCCTTAGCTAATGATTCTAAGAATAGTGATAACTTGTTTCTGGATGTTGGGTTCCCCAAGTTATCATATGATTCAGAGAGCAATTTGCAAAATGTAAACTTTCTTGCACACTGGGTCGCTTTTAGAATCCAATTATGTAGACAAATTCATCTCATAATAACAAGTATTATCCCATTCTGTATTGCCACACGTCTCCCAATAAAAAAAACACACACTTCTATGGCATGGCATAGAGCTTTTCCCAAATTGCAACCAGGAGACACCAGTAACTCCCATAAAAAATGACCTGTTTTGGTGATGTTTGTAGCTGTAGTACTTGGGCACGTCTCTTAGGTGCTACCCAAGAAAACCTACCAAACTAAGGCCCATATTTATACTTTTTTAGCGCTGCAGTTGCGCCGCTTTTTGATGCAAAAACGGCGCAAGCTTACAAAATACAATTGTATTTTGCAAGTTTGGGCCGTTTTTGCGTAAAAAAATGACGTAAATGCGGCGCTAAAAAAGTATAAATATGGGCCTAAGACATTTTTAAAATCTAGACATCCAGGGGAGTGAATGGTGGTCATATTTGTATGAATCTCACAACATATGTTTACCCAGAATGCCCTGCAAACCTCAAACATTGGCCAAAATCACATATTTTCCTTACAAAATAGGGACCATGTGAACATCACCCAAACTTCGCATGATTCCTGGTTTGATTTGTTCTCATTGTGGTCTCTAGGCCGCTTTATAAAAGTGGGGTATCATTTTTATTGGAGGAAGTGTTAAAACACTGGGTGGTAGGAATTTTGTGAATCCTGACAGATTCCAGAAGCTCATCACAGAAATGTGAGGAAGATGCATGTTTTTAGGTAAAGTTTGATGTTTGCATGGCATTGTGCGTACAAAAATGTTGTAGGATTCATGCAAGTCACACTACCATTGACAGTCCTAGTGTTTAGTTTTCAGAAATGTCTGGGTTTAGTAGGATTCCTATGTTGCCGGAAGGACCCAAGACCAACAATTGTAACTGTCAGCATGATAAATCGATGGAAATTGGGATTTACATCCTAATCTCAAACCTATATGTCCAAACTACACGCAAAACATTCCAGCTTCCACTCATTTGCCATGGGGGTAGGGATGCTGTGGCATAGGTGGTAAAAAACACTGTTAACAGCTTTAGGGTTAGGGGACAGGCCTGAGACATTGGTGGTCCAAACCAAGCCATATTTGTTCCTAAAATGTATACATATCCCTGGTGTCTAGTGGGCTTACTGCCCCGCTGAGTGCAGATTCATGATAAGCCCTGACTATGCCTCGAGGGGGGCAAAGTGACTGTTGAGACCGTTCTGGGATTGAGAGAAGACCCTACCTAAAGACACCCTTGGTGCCTAGTCAGATTTTGACCGTACTGGGTGGTGAAATTTGAGGCAATCACCTCTATCTGGCCACAGGGAGCAAAAAGACAGTATTGCTCTTTGTCAGGGGAGAGTAGCACTGACCCTTGGCCAAGGGTCTGCTTCCCACCAAAAAGTAAATCCCTGAAAAAATGGCACAAAGGAATCTCATAGATTCCTTGACACCATTTATAGTGGCTTTTTTTAACGCCTGCTAAGTGCAGGCATTAAACAGAGGCTCACATTGATTACAATGGGCCTCTGGGTGCTTTGCAGGATTAGCATCATCATTTTTGGCTAGCATAAAACAGTTATGACACTCGTCACCCTAACTACCGCAATGGTGCACCATATTTTAAATACGCCACTACCATGGTGGTGTTAAGGAGGCGCTAAGGAGAGAAAGAGAAAAGTGGCACTGAACTAGGTGCAGCGCCACTTTTAATAAATCTGCCCCTTGGTGTCTTTGGTACTGCATCTCTGTTTTTCCACAGATGGGTATAAGATGAATGATACCTTTGCTAGGCTGAACAAGTGACCTGCAAGCTCTAGCTACTGGCAGAAGTGAAAGAAGCCGTGGCAGAACAAGGGAGGCATCAAAGAAGAAGAGAAGGGCAGGGCACCACAACATTATAAGCATTTTCCTTAGCCTCTTTGGTGTGGAGGAAGTGACATCCACAGCCACATACTGCATGTGGGGTGTACAGGCTATGGAGGTCATGTCAACACACCCAGTGCTCGAAAACATTTTGTGTGCATGGCAAAAGGGCTCCACACTGCACCCTGCCCTCAATGCTAGATCTTCTCGTGCAGACCCAGTTTTAGGCTTGGCATCGTTGGTGTGGTTTCCATTAACTTTTTGCCTTCTGTCCTCCTGTTTTTCTGACTCCATTTTTGCTGGCTTAAGGATTCTGTGCACGTTACCACTGCTAACCAGTGGTAAAGTGTAGGTGCTTTGTACCCTAAAGCATGGTGATATTGGCATATTTATTAACAATTGGCATATTTAATTTACCAGTAAGTCCCTAGTAAAGTGGACTATGTGTCCGCATGGCCTGTAAATTAAGGGCCTTATTTATACTTTTTGGTGCAAAACTGCACTAAGGCAGTTTTGCCCCAAAAAGTTTTGCACCGGCTTGCACCATTTTTTAGCACCAGCTGGGCACCATATTTATGGAATGGTGCAAGCCGGTGCAAAGGGTAGGCTAGCTTAAAAACAAATGACGTTAGGCAGTTTTGAGTCAAAATAAATGATTCTGACCAGATTAACATCATTTTTTGACGCTAAGGGGCATATTTATACTCTGTTTGCACTGAATTAGCGTCATTTTTTTAAAACTCTAATTCAGTGCAAAACTAAATCCATATTTATACTTTGGTGCTAGACCCGTCTAGCACCAAATTTATGGAGTTAAAGTAATTTTTTGGAAGTGGAAACCTACCTTGCCTTAATGAGATGCAAGGTAGGCGTTCCTGTGCAAAAAATGACTCTATGGCCTTAACACCATATTTATACTCCCATGTAAAAATGGTGCAAGGGAGGAAGGAGGGGTCAAAAAATGGGGCAAACTTGCTTTGCCCCATTTTTTAAGACCTGGGTCAGGGCAGGTGTTAGGGGACCTGTGGCCCTATTACCATGGTGGAACACCATGGAATAAGCCCAGAGGTGCCCTCCCTAGGCCCTAGGGGCACCCCCACCCACACTAGAGGGACTGCGAGGATGGGGGACCCCATCCCAGGTAAGTACAGGTAAGTGCATTTTATTTTTGAAAGTGCCATAGGCCCCCATACATGGCACCGGGTGCAATGGCCATGCCCAGGGGAACCCTGTCCTCTGTGCTGGCCACTGGGGTGGTGGGCATGACTCCTGCCTTTTCTAATACAGGAGTCATGTGGCATGGTAGGTTTAGCACCATAAAATGACGCTAATCTGGTTAGAGTCATTTTTTTTAACTCTAACCTGCCTAAAGCCATTGTTTGGTGCTAAACCCTCTTCTTCCATACTGCCAGCCCCACCCAACTAAAGTCATTTTTTAAAACTCTAGCCTACCCTTTGCACCGGCTTGCACAATTCCATAAATATGGTGCCCGGCTGGTGCACAGAAATGGTGCAAGCCGGTGCTAAACTTTTTGGTGCAAAACTGAGTTAATGCAGTTTTGCAGCAAAAAGTATAAATAAGGGCCAATATTTTGTAAGTTTGCGCCACTTTTGTGTCATAAAATTACGTTAATGCGGTGCAAAAAAAGTTTAAATCAGGGACTTGGTGCTAGATGGGTCTGGCACCAAAGTATAAATATGGAGTTAGTTTTGCACCGAATTAGAGTAAAAAAAAATGACACTAATTTGGTGCAAACAGAGTATAAATATGCCGCAGAGTATAAATATGCCCCTAAATATGGCGTTAAGGCCATAGAGTCATTTTTTGCACGGGAACGCCTACCATGCATCTCATTAAGGCAAAGTAGGTCTCCACTTTCAAAAAATGACTTTAACTCCATAAATTTGGTGCTAGAGGAGTCTAGCACCAAAGTATAAATATGGAGTTAGTTTTGCACCGAATTAGAGTAAAAAAAAATGACACTAATTCGGTGCAAACAGAGTATAAATATGCCCCTAAATGCTACTAGTTGGCCTGCAGCACTGGTTGTACCACCTACTACAGTAGCTCTTTAAACATGTCTCATACCTGCCACTGCAGAGCCTGTGTGCAGTTTTAAACAACCATTTTGACCTGGCAAGTGTACCCAGTTGCTAGGCCCAAACCTTACTTTATATTACATTTAAGTCACCCATAAGGTAGGGCCTAGTTAGCCCCAGTGGCGGGGTGCAGTATATTTAAAACACAAATTTGTTTTTCAATACTGCAAGTCCCATCTCTCTCAAAGGTTAACATTGGGGTTACATTGAAGCAACCTTTAGGTGCACCTTGTGGTTCGGAAAATATAGAAATTTAGAGGTTGTTGTCTCTGAACTCTCCATTTAAAATCACAACTTATCATGATTTTAAATTGTAAGTCTGAAAATGCCACTTTTAGAAACTTGACATTTTCTTACTTTAACCATTATGGGGGTCATTACGACCCATCCGTACCGCCAACAGGCTGGCGGTACGGAGACCTGTATTTCGACCGCGGCGCTACCGCCGGGGCCGGCGGTTTCCCGCCGTTTTAGCCCCGCCAGTGATATTCCACCAGGGCAGCGCTGCCCTGGGGATTATGACTTCCCTACCACCAGCCTGTTTCTGGCGGTTTACACCGCCAGGAAGAGGCTGGCGGTAAGGGGAGTCCTGGGGCCCCTGGGGGCCCCGTGCAGCTTTTCACTGTCTGCATAGCAGACAGTGAAAAGCGCGACGGGTGCAACTGCACCCGTCGCATGTCCGCAACACCGCTGGCTCCATTAGGAGCCGGCTCCTATGTTGCGGCCGCATCCCCGCTGGGCCGGCGGGCGTAAACTAGGTTTGCGCCCGCTGGCCCAGCGGGGATGTTGTAATGGGCACCACGGGAGTGCGGCCGCATTGGCGGCCGCATGGCGGTTACAGCTCCGCCGCCCGCCAATGTTGTAATGACCCCCTATGTGCCTCTGCCTGTCTCAGAAGTCACGTCCGGGGTGGGTGGAAGCTGGGCTTTGTTTATTCCCTCTAGACAGTCCCACGCAAAGGCAGCTGGGATATGACATTTGCGTACAGATGGCCGGTCACCAGGCTGAATGGTTATTCTGGGCTAGATGGGAGGGAGGAGCTGACACTTACACCTGCATAAGGTGTGCATCTCCCCAGACAAAGAGCTGCTTGGGCAGGGGAAGGAAGGACAGGGGTGTTATGCACTTCAAAGACCTCTCTTGGAAGTCTCCCCCATGTTGAAGGTTCAACTGGGTATAATTACTGGAACCCAAACCCCACCTAATAAGTTCACTTTTGTGGTGAGGAAATTCTACCAAGAAGAAGAGATGCTGTGCTTCATGAGGGAATGCCACTTTTCTAACTGCTTTGCTGTGTTGACCTGCTGCCTTATAATTGCTGTGCTGCAGGAGGGAGTACTACTTTGCTACCTGCTCTGATGCCCCTTGCTTGGCAGTGAGAAGGACTGGTCCTTCTCTCTACAACCTCTACCCCAATAACTTAAGTAACTTCAAGCTATTGTTGGCTTGCCCCCTGTTCAGGAAGTTTCAGGGCCATCAAATACTTTGCTCCTCTGATAACTGATGTTGGACTCAGCTCTCCTGGAGTCGTACCCATCTGCGATTACACAAGACCAGTCCGGGGCATCAAACCAAGGCTTCTGCAGCAGTTTGGCCTGTCTGCTGATCATAGAGGCCACGTCTGCCTTCCCCGAGAAAAAAATATGTCTCTTCCTGTCCTGCCACTGCTCCATTCAATAGCATTTCAAAGTTTGTTGCCGACAACCTCAAGGTGAAGGGTCATGGACAGCACAGGACCCGATTGAGGGAGGCCACTGCGCCTGCCATCTTCCACCAAGACACTGAGTCTACTGCGGCCGCCACCCAAGCGCCTCTGGAGGATGGCCCAGCACTGCCTGCTGCAAAACTAGAGTCCAGCCAAAAAAGGAGACCACAGGACCATGAGCCCCATCCATGAGGCAGTCGACTTTGCTGCTTGCAGAAGTACTTCATACATAGCCTCTTAAATTAAGCCTGACTACTCTGTGCCATGCTACCAGAGGGTGAGCACAGGTTAATTTAGGTTATGTATCTGACTTACCCTGACTAGTATTGTCGCCCTACTTAGACAAGGTACATACCTCTGCCAACTATAGACCCAATTTCTAACATCGGTGATCAGTAGTGAGGCTGAGACTTGTGTTTGTGCAGTACCATACAGTAATTTGGTGTCCACTACTATCCACATCTAGACCAATTCAAATCAATTGTCTCTGAGCCCCATTACATTTTTTCTTGCTCTCTTTAATTGATGTTTTTAATTTTTCAATTCTACCCGGTTGGCATTTTTATTTTTATACATTTCTCTGACTGGGGGTTTCATAACTGCACCCTCAAACATGGATTTTGAGTTGTCCAATTAGGAGAAATACACAGTGCAACAACTCAAGGATTTTTGCAAGGGATTTCATGTCTTTACCAAGGGCTTCACCAAGAAGGTGGAGGTGGAAAAGATGCTGAGGGCCTGGTGGGAATCTAGAGTTGCAGCCAATCAGACCAAAGTGGAGGATGGTGTGCAAGTAAAGGATAATGATGATCTGCACCGGGATTCAGTGGAGACCCTGGGAATTCCTGTGGCAAAACCAGCCTGTGAGGAGAGATGGACTCCCCCAGGGAAGGAAGCAGTGCAGGCCTGTCACCAGAGGAGATGAAAGACAGGAGAGAAGAGAGGAAATTAAAGTTAGAGCTGGCTAAGCTCCAATTGGAAAAGGAAAGAGCCTTAGAGGAGAGAAAATTGGCTATGGAGGAAAAGAAAATTATGTTGGTCTGTAGGAAGCTGGCCTGGTTTCTAGTGGTACCAGAGGTACTTACACCTTATACCAGGTCCAATTATCCATTATCAGTGAAATGTAGTCAGCGTCTACAAGCCAGGCTGTCTAGAGGTAGCTGTAGACAGAGCAGCCAAGGCTGAACTAGGAATCATGCAAAGCTGTTGCAATACCACTGTAGTCACACAGTACTTATTTATGTGACAAAAATAAAGGTACTTTATTTTGGTCACACATTGCCAAAAATACTTTGTAGGCTATACTCTCTTAGGAGATAAGTAGATCACACAATATATACACTAGTAACCAGAAACAGGTAAGTACACAGTAGGAAAACAGTGCAAATAGCGAAAATCTCCATAGGGGAACACAAACCAAATACTAAAATAGTGGACTGTAAAAGACGGTTTCCCACCTAGACAAGTGTAGTGTGCAGAGGGGTGCTGGGAGTGTAAGAAAACACCAAAGGTAAGCAATATACCCCACCCCAGAGCACAGGAAAGCAGGAGTACAACACAGCAAGTTTCCTAAAACACACAGGAAGTTGTGATAGAAGATAATACAAGAACCAGAAGAGACTGCAAGACACCAACAATGGATTCCTGGTACTGAAGACCTGCGGAAGAAGGGGACCAAGTCCAAGAATCACTGAAGAGTCCAGAGAGAACAGGAGCTCAAGCTAACCCGGATGAAGGTACAAAAGTGGAACCACTGGTGAGAAGACAAAGTCAGTATATCACCAAAGAAGACAGATGCGGGTTCCTGGTTGGTGCAAAAGATGTCCCATGTCGGATGGATGAATGCAGTCTGTTTTGAGTCGCTGAATTCTGCCAACAAGCCTTGGTAAATGCAAAGCTTGCGGTTAGCGGAAAATAGCGCTGCCTGGGGCCAGGAGGGACCTGGTGCCCTCTACCCAGGAGGCGGAGACAGAGGGGGCTCTCAGCAACTCAGAGAGCCTTAAGAAGACCAGGCAGCATGCACAGGAATCCCACAGCATGGGGACAAAGGAGGTGGAAATGGAGGCCCACGCAGCATGACACAATGGATTTCCACGCCGCCGGAGAACCACTCAGGAAGCTGTGCGTCGCAGGATGGAGTGCTGTGAGCCTAAGCTGTGCTGTGCATGAAGAACTTCTTGGAAGGTCACACATAAGCCTAAGCAACTGCAAGTCATGTGGTGCACGGGGTATTGTCTTGCGTGGAGAGGCAAACTCTTATCTCCACCAATGTTGGACAGCTAGACGGTGGGACTGCCGGAGTCAATTTAGTCCACCACCCGTGTTGCAGGATCCACGCCTGTCGTCTGGTGAGTGGGTCCAAGCCACCGGCCATCGCTGCAGAGAGGTGCCTGCTGAAGCAGAGAGGTGCCTCCGTCACTCCATGGGAGATTCCTTCAGTTCTTCCGGTGCAGGCTGATGGTAGGCAGACCTCGGAGGAAGAACGACCTAGAAACTGTTGCAGTTGCTGAAAGGAGCTGAAGTTACAAGGTTGCAGAAGTCATCTTTGCTTCTTTGTTGCAGTTTTGTAGAGTTCCTGGAGCAGTCAGCGGTTGATACATCGGTAGAAGATGAAGTAAAGTATACCGAGGATTCCTGCTGGAGTCTTGCAATCCAAATCTGAAGAAACACCCAGAGGAGAGACCCTAAATAGCCCTGAGAGGGGGATTGGTCACCTAACCAGGTAAGCACCTATCAGGAGGGGTCTCTGATGTCACCTGCTGGCATTGGCCACTCAGATGCTTCCAGAGTTCCCTTACCATCCTGAAAGTAAGATTTCAAAACCAAGGGATACTCTGGAGGTGCTCTGGGCACCACCCCTGGGGTGTTGATGGACAGGAGAGTGGTCACTCCCCTTTCCCATGTCCGGTTTCATGACAGAGCAGGGTCTGGGGGACCCTGAACCAGTGTAGACTGAATTATGCAAGTAGGGCACTATCTATGCCCTTCTAAGCATTCCCAGAGGCTCTGGGAGGAGACCACCTCCCATGCCTGCAACACCTATTTCCAAAGGGTGAGGGTTTAACACCCCTCTCCTAAAGGAAATGCATTGTTCTGCCTTCATGGGATTGAGCTGCTCCAGCCCTTGTAGGGCAGAAGCCTGTCTGTGAGGTGGCAGCAGCTGGGGCTGCAGTGAAAAACTTAAGATGACTGGTATGGCAGTACTGGGAGACCATGGCGGAGCCCCCAGAGTTAATGGTATTATGCAACCAATACTGGAATCAGTACAACTCCCAGTTGTTAGACACCTCACATGGCCATATTCGGAGTTACCACTGTGAAGCAATATATAGGTTTTGACCTACATATAGTGCACACTTATAATGGCGTCCTCGCACTCACAAAGTCCTGGAAAATGGGCCTTGGTGATGTGGGGACACCTCTGCTAGTGCAGGGGGGTCCTCACATACAGGTACTATGCATCTAGCTTTCAGCGTCTGAAGATTAGACATGTCGGTGACTTATAAGTGACCTGGTGCAGTGAAAATGTCTGTGAAACAGTGCTTACACTATTTCACTCAGGCTGCAATGGCAGTCCTGAAGAAGTGTTTGTATTAACTCCTCATGGGTGGCAAAGAAATGTTGCAGCCAATAAGGATCTCCTGGAACCCCAATGCCCTGGGTACCTAGGTACCATGTACTAGGGACCTATAAGGGCATCCAGTATAACAATTTGGAGTGGAATACTGGGATACCAGTATGTAAGTACAAATTTGGAACCAGGCAGACAATAAGCACTCGAGTTCTGATTAGCAGTGACATAGTCAAGCATACTGACATGTAGGGCACAACCTGTAAGCACTGGGGTCCTGATTAGCGGGATCCCAGTGACACAGTCAAAACACACTGACAAAGAGGAGAAAAGTGGGAGTAACCATGTTAGAAAGAGGCTACTTTCTCACATGGTTCAGAAATTAAGCTTTAGAGAACTGGACACCAAAGTCAAGAGGGCTGAGTCCAGCAATAATGGTGGCAGCAATTCTTCTGTGCCCTGAGGGTCGACATACCCAAAGATCTGGTGTCTGACTTTCTGGTGAGAGACAACATATACAAAAGGGTTGAGGCCAAAGAGAATGTTCTACAGATAGAAAGGGTCCCTTAGGAGGACTGGGGAGCCAGTCTATAGAGGCACATTCCAAGTGAGAGAAGGGGCAATCTACTGGCCCCAGAAGGGAGAGTCAGGATAAGGTATCTCCCTATGAAGGAGGACCCAATCAGGAAGTTTGGTATGGACCCAGAGAAGTAGAGGCAGAAGTTCAGGGACAGTCAGAAACTTTACCAACAGACCTGGGGGGATTGTGTGGATTCCTTTTGAAAGGCACTGGATGGTTGGTTGAAGAGCTATGAGGCTGTACAAGGCTGTACCAGGGGCTGTACAGTTTGTTTGCAATAGCACACCTCTTCTGTCTTTGTTTTACAGATCTGTGCCAAGGTCAAGGTTCCCATCTCCATACTGAGCAGAATAAATGGTTTCCCGGCAGTAAGTTTGCAGGGAAGGCTCCAATAAAGTGCTATGAGTGTTAGCAGGACGGACACTACAGGGGAGATGCAAAGTGTCCCGAGTGGACACAGCCTCCCGCTGGTGGACAGTCTATGGGGTTGGCTAGTGTAGCGCTCACAAATGAGATTGCCACAGATAGTTTTGGGGGAGTGCAGAATTGACCCTACTGTCCCTGGGTGATGGGGAGACGGTACAAATAAACCACATGCCTGATAATACTGGGAAGTACAGTGAGTGGGTGATCCATCCATCAATGGGCAAAGGTTGGAGTCTCTGAAAGACACAGGAGCCTGCATGACTACTGTCAAGTGCTATTTGGTGTCTTCAGAACAGGTAGCCCTTAACACATTCCACTAAGTTCTTAATGCTGAAAACCAGGAGAGCCGCTACACAGTGCATCTGGTTCTCTTTTAGTGGGGAGCATCGCAGGTATGCTGAAGGTAACTGTGAGTCTGTTTATGCCTGTGGATTGTCTGCTGGGCAATGACCTGGAGCATACCATCTGGAAGGAGGTTGAGCTTAGGTCACACTTGGGAATGTTCGGATTGCCTGAGAGAGTGTGCCTGACGATACGATTCATGCCGGGAGGAGGAGGTGGTCAGAAGGACCTGCAGCCTGAAAAAATTGCCCTGAAAAAGGCTGAACCCAAGGGGGAGGTCCCGGTACCCACAGGGAAGGAAGTGGCCTATCTTGGCAACCTGCCTGAGCTGTTCAACTGACAGCAGGAAAAGGGTCCCACAAGGAAGGAGTTCTGCAATAAGCAGAGAGAGTGCCCTACTCTCAAGGATCTTGGCCAGCAAGCTGAGGCCCAGGTAGCTCGTGAAGCTCCTGGCAAACACCTGCTTTACTGGGAGAATGATCTCCTGTATAGCGAGCCGAAGGATCCTGAGCCTGGTGTGATCTGTGTGTTGAGGGTCCCCCAGAGCTACAGGGCCTTCCTATTAAGTCTGGCTCATGATGTGCCACTGGCAGTTTATTTGGGGCAAGATAAGACCTTGTCGCCCCTTTTCATTGGCCTCAAATGAGGAAGGCCTCAGCTGCGTAATATAGGTCCTGTCCTACCTGTTAGGTGAATGATAAGTCAAGGGGGAAGTGCAAGTCTCCCCTGCAACCTTTACTTTTTATTAGCCCAACTTTTGAGCAGGGGCCTCTGGATCCCAAGACAACCATGGGCGACAGATTGGGTCTGGTCTTGGTGGACAGTTCCATCCAGTAACCTGAATCTATCCCTCTAAGGATAGTGACTGCCTCTGCTGTGGACAGGGTACTGATGGGGATCTTTACTCGTGTGGGTTTCCCCAAGGAGGATGTATCCAACAGATGTACCAACTTCATGCACATCTGCATGAAAAGGAGTATGGGGTAATCCACACCATCCCCAAACCAAAGATTCAACTGAACCCTCAAGGGCATGATTATGGGTCAACCTGAACCCATGAGGTAAAAGTGGGACATCGTACTACCATTCCTGTTGTTTGCCTACAGGGCGGTACCTCAGAAGCAGATTGGCTACAGCCCCTTTGAACTTCTATATGGACACCCAGGGAGAGGGCCTCTCACTCTGATGAAGGAGGGATGGGAGCCACCTCCCAGGAGAGCTCCCAAGGATATGGTCAGCTGTATGCTAGCCCACTGCAACCAGACGGTGCACTTCAGGAAGCTCACCCAGGAGAACCTAGAAGCCAGTTAGGAGGACATGAAATGTTGGTGTGACCAAAATGCCACTGTGGTGGAGGCTTAGAGTGGTCAAAAAATGTGGGTCATGGATACCGTGGAGTACGGTTCTCTGTAGTGCCTGCTCGTCTGGCCCATGTGAGGAGAAGGAGCAGAAGAGTGAATTCACCTACTTGGTGGACTTCAAAACTCTTAGGAGGACTTTGAGGGTCCTGCACGTAAACCACCTCAAATCTCACTTTGAGAGGTCCGAGATTACCATGCTCTTGGTAACTGATTATGGGGTGGAAGAGGAGAGTGACCCGCTCCCCGACCTCTTATCTTCCAAAGAACAGGATGGGTCAGTGGAAGGGGTCAGCCTCCCCTACACTGACCCTAGATCAAGAAAAAGACTGACACCAGTTGTTGAGGCCATTCACCTCTCTTTTTTCACTTACCCCAGGACTCACTAGATAGTGCACTCATGATATTGACACTGGGAACAGTCCACCTGTAAAGAACAACATTTACAGGTTGCTGGAAGTGGCACATTCTGGTGGCTAATGCAGGGCCCCAGCCAGGCAGAACCCCACCAACAAGGGCGGGTGATCAAATTTATGGAATAACCAGTGCTCACCCTTGTGCAGTCAGACATATCACAGAGACTATATGTAAAGCAAAGACACAGCAGTTCCATGCCACAACAACGCTGCATGGCACAAAGGAGACTCAGGGTGTGTATAAAAAGATTGTATTCAACACACACATTGTCAACAAGGTATGATTAAAATGTAACTCTATGCCTCTGCCTCAATTAACAATAGAAGTCACAATATGAAGCCCAGCAGGGTTAAACACTAAGGGGCATATTTATACTCTGTTTGCACCGAATTAGCATAATTTTTTTAACTCTAATTCGGTGCAAAACTAACTCCATATTTATACTTTGGTGCTAGACCCCTCTAGCGACAAATTTGTGGAGTTAAAGTCATTTTTTGAAAGTGAAGACCTACCTTGCCTTAATGAGATGCAAGGTAGGTGTTCCCTTGCAAAAAATGACTCTATGGCCTTAACGCCATTTTTAGGGGCATATTTATACTCTACGGCATATTTATACTCTGTTTGCACTGAATTAGCATAATTTTTTTAACTCTAATTCGGTGCAAATCTAACTCCATATTTATACTTTGATGCTAGACCCGTCTAGCACCAAGGCCCTGATTTATACTTTTTTAGCGCCGCATTAACGTCATTTTTTTTACGCAAAAGTGGTGCAAACTTACAAAATATTGGCCCTTATTTATACTTTTTGCTGCAAAACTGCACTAACTCAGTTTTGCACCAAAAAGTTTAGCACCGGCTTGCACCATTTCTGTGCACCAGCCGGGCACCATATTTATGGAATGGTGCAAGTCGGTGAAAAGGGTAGGCTAGAGTAAAAAAAAATGACTTTAGTCGGGTGGGGCTGGCACTATAGAAGAAGAGGGTTTAGCAACAAAAAATGACTTTAGGCAGGTTAGAGTAAAAAAAATGACTCTAACCAGATTAGCGTCATTTTATGGTGCTAAACCTACCATGCCCATTTCAGGGCCCCCTATGGCACTTAAAAACAAAGGGTCCCCCATCCTCCACAGTCCCTCTGGTGTGGGTGGGGGTGCACCTGGGGCCTGGGGAGGGCATTTGTGGGCTTATTCAATGGTGTTCCACCATGGAAATAGGCCCACAGGTCCCCTAACACCTGCCCTGACCCAGGCTTTAAAAAGTGGGACAAAGCAAGCTTTGCCCCATTTTTTGACCCCTCCTTCCTCCCTTGCACCATTTTTGCATGGGAGTATAAATATGGCGTCAAGGCCATAGAGTCATTTTTTTGCACGGGAACGCCTACCGCGCATCTCATTAAGGCAAGGTAGGTTCCCACTTCCAAAAAATGAGTTTAACTCCATAAATTTGGTGCTAGACGGGTCTAGCACCAAAGTATAAATATGGAGTTAGTTTTGCACTGAATTAGAGTAAAAAAGAAATGACGCTAATTCAGTGTAAACAGAGTATAAATATGCCCCTTAGCGTAAAAAATTATGCTAATCTGGTCAGAATCATTTATTTTGACTCAAACCTGCCTAATGTAATTTTTTTTTAAGCTAGCCTACCCTTTGCACCGGCTTGCACCATTGCATAAATATGGTGCCCAGCTGGTGCTAAAGAATGGTGCAAGCCGGTGCAAAACTTTTTGGTGTGAAACTGCGTTAGTGCAGTTTTGCACCAAAAAGTATAAATAAGGCCCTAAGCCCCTCATTACAACCTTGGTGGAAAATCCCACTTACCGCCGTGCAGAAGACCGTCATCATACCGCTACAGGTATTGCGACCCACAGCTCGGAATCCGCCACAATACAGACACCCACACAAGTCCGCCACACCAAAGGTCAGTGATAAACTGGCGATAGCAAAACCGACACCGTCATGCCAACAAGAATACACCCACACTATCACGACCCACGAATCAACGGGGAGGTCTTTCAAGCGTGGTAAACCATTGGCGGTACACGCCGCTGCGCTCAAAATACACATGCATATACAAAACACCACCACATTGGACAATTCGAAATACACACACCTAATACACATACACACACCACACCCACACACCCAATCCAATATAAAACACACACCCACATTGCCCACAAACCCTTACAACCAGAAATCTGAAAGAAGGCCAGAGAGATACACTACCTTAAACAACAGCAGCATCCACAGACACACAACACCACCACTTACACAACATCCACGCACCTCAAACAACACACACAAACACATCCCCTCACACATCACAACACACACCACCTCACACATCACCCACATCACATCATGCATGGCACCTCAATGACTCCCCAGTTTCTCTGAGGAGGAGCTCAGGGTCATGGTGGAGGAAATCGTCTGGGTAGAGCCACAGCTATTCGGAGCACAAGTGCAGCACACCTCCATTGCAAGGAAGATGGAGCTATTGCGGAGAGTTGTCGACAGAGTCAACGCAGTGGGACAGCATCCAAGAACACGGGATGAAATCAGGAAGAGGTGGAACGACCTACGGAGGAAGGTGTGTTTAGTGTTCTTCAGACACCAGATTTCTGTACATAGGACTGGCGGTGGACCCCCACCTCCTCCCCCACAACTAACAACATGGGAGGAGCAAGTCTTGGCAATACTGCGTCCTGAGGGCCTCGCAGGAGTAGTAGGGGGACTGGACTTTGGTAAGGCAAATCTTTACTGCTTTATCCCCCACCCTACCTGCATGCCGTCACACACCCCACCTTTACCCTCACACCCATCACCCCAGCAACCCACAGATACCCCACCAACACAACCCACACATCCCAAAAACAAGCCCTGCATGTAACACCAATGCATGGACACCCATCACCAAAGCATGTCCACTACAGATACCCACACAGACCCCAAACCAACTATCACACAAGGACCAAGCCAAGAATGCAAGCACTGGAGTAGAGGGTCACACACCCGTTGAACACGATGGCACACACAAATGCAATAATTATGCTTTTACACCCCTAAAGGACCCCTACCCAACGTCACCGGACGGGAGGTGCCAGAGCTATCCAGTCCCCCCACAGAAGAGACCCACAGTGATGACAGCAGCTCTGCACAACTGGATCAAGATGACCAGCCCGGCCCATCAGGGACTTCGGGACAGTCAGTTCCCCTGACACTGTCACATGCCACCACAGAGCCACCCCCCTCAGAAAACACCAGCACAGCACCCACCCAGTGGGCCCATCCCTCTGTCCCCAGGACACATCAATCAGCAGTGTGTCCACCACTACAGGGAACCGAGGCAAACCCACCAACCCAAGAAAATCAGGGACCTGGGGGCAGTGGCAGTGGGCACACGGTTCAGGGGAGAGAGGAACAGGATAACAGGGAAGCTGGGAGGACTGCTGTGTGACAGGGGGAGGACAGGCCTAGGGAACCCACTCTCCACGAGGCCCTCTCCAACATCATGGGAGCTTACCATCATTCCCAGGAAATGATGGCAACGGTACTGGCCAAGTTTCAGGAGACCCAGCGGCTGCAGGAGGAACACTGCCTTGAGATGAGGGAGGACTGGAAGTCCATTAACAACACCCTGGTCACTATTGCAATGGTGCTGGCAGACCTTGTCAACACCAGGAGGGACACAGTGGCACAACAAGGGGCCCATGACACTAGCCTGGATGATGAACAGCCCTCCACCTCTGCCGGCGCTAGTGGGCAGGAGGCACCATCACAGGAACACAACACCACCACCCCACGCCCTGCAGATGGAGAACAACCCTGCAAACGGTCCCTGAGATCCAGGAACAAGACAGGGAACATTGCCAAGACCCCCGCCAGGAAATGAGACCCCCCTGAATGTCAACCTTCTGTCCCACTATGTCACCCTGTCCATCCTTAAACTGACATTGCTTAACTTCCTATGCCCCTTTGGACAATGCACCTGTGAAACAAATAGACCGGACTCTGACATGGACATTCCCCCACCATCAACCCAGCCCATTTTACAGCCCCCTCCACTTATTAGCACATAAATAAACACACTTCAATCACTAAACAGTCTGAAGTCAGTCTGTGCTTTCACAAATGTGTAATTACAATAACCATGGAATATAGCAATGTCAATTTACTTGTGCACATACCAATGTAACACAGCTGTAGGCCAGGAGGAAACATAGCAGAGGGCACAAAGTGGGTCCCATATCTGTGAAATGGAAAGGCAAAGTGACAAGTCAGGGTCCATACACTGAGTGAAAATGACAGACTTATGCTAACTCCAACAATAGTATGAGATGTGGGAGGCAGTGACATCTTACTGGAAGTATTGCATGATTATGTTGTTTCGGTTGTCAATATCCTCTTCTTCTGGCTCCTCTTCTTCACTGTCCACAGGCTCCACAGCTGCAACAAGACCACCATCTGGCCCATCCTCCTTCAGAAAAGGCACCTGCTGTCACAAAGCCTGGTTGTGCAGCATACAGCAGGACATGATGATCTGGCACACCTTCTTTGGTGAGTAGTAAAGGGAACCACCTGTCATATGGAGGCACCGGAATCTCGCCTTCAGGAGGCGAAAGGTGCATTCGATCACCCTCCTAGTTTGCCCATGTGCCTCATTGTAGCGTTCCTCTGCCCTTGTCCTGGAATTCCTCACTGGGGTCAGTAGCCATGACAGGTTGGGGTAACCAGAGACACCTGCAAATATTGAGGAACAACTGTTAGACACACACTAACCCTTAGGGACAACCCCATACCCAGACACCTATTCACACTGTATCAGGTCCTTTGCCTCACCTATTAGCCACACACGGTGCCTCTGGAGTTGCCCCATCACATAAGTGATGCTGCTATTCCTCAAAATGTAAGCTTCATGCAGTGAGCAAGGAAACTTGGCATTCACATGGGAGATGTACTGGTTTGCCAAACACACCATCTGTACATTCATCGAACGGTAGCTCTTCCGGTTTCTGTACACCTGTTCACTCCTGTGTGGGGGTACTAATGCCACATGTGTCCCATCAATGGCACCAATGATGTTGGGGATATGTCCCAGGGCATAGAAGTCACCTTTCACTGTGGGTAAATCCTCCACCTGAGGGAACACGATGTAGCTGCGCATGTGTTTCAGCAGGGCAGACAAAACTCTGGACAACACATTAGAGAACATTGGCTGGGACTTCCCTGATGCAATGAACACTGTTGTTTGAAAGGAACCACTTGCCAGGAAATGGAGTACTGACAGGACCTGCGCCAGAGGGGGTATCCCTGTGGGATGGCGGATAGCTGACATCAGGTCTGGCTCCAACTGGGCACACAGTTCCTGGATAGTTGCACGATCAAGTCTGTATGTGACTATGATGTGTCTCTCTTCCATTGTCGACAGGTCCACCAGGGGTCTGTACACCAGAGGATGCCACCATCTCTGGCCCCAGCGGACGTGCCCTATGGAAGAGAACAGTGAGCAGAGAGTCAGTCAACACTGAGGTATCACAAAATGTAATTTGCAGAAAATTGATTAATCCGCAATGTGCCCGTAACTGTGTGTATTCCAGGCCTAGATAGGTGTGATATAGTTATTATTAATGCCGTGTGGCCCCCTGAAATGGCGGCTGCCTGACCTGTAAGGTGGGACAAGGGGATATGAGGTAACTACGCTGGCGTTGTATACCTTCGTGGTGGGAGGTCAAAGACCGCAGCGCAATTCAGCATTGGTTAACATTGGGCCCTATGGGTCCGAGTAGCCAATGACGATGTATGCCGGTGGTGACAGTACACACCGCTGCGGACGTGACTGCCATTTTCTGTCTGTTCACTCACTTGATACCTGACCTTCAACAGGAGAGGACCTACACTTCAAGTGCTGCTGTGACCTGTGTCTGGAAAAGACGATGGCTACAGTGTCTGAGGAAAGGGCCCCTGCCTTCACTTCAGAGGAGTTGGCAAAACTAGTGGATGGGGTCCACCCCCAGTACATGCAACTGTACGGTCCTTCAGACAAACAGGTGAGTACACTGTGAGCATGCTGAATAGGCACTGCCTGCTTTGAGTGGTGTGGCTGGAAGAAACAGGGGGGGCAGAGGCCTACATGTGCGGATGGTGAGTGTATGTGCATCATGGTATGGGTGGGAACTGGTGGGCAATGAGTATGACGGTCTGGCTGGGTGAGTAATGTCCTTTCCCCCTGTACCATTCCTCTAGGTCAGCACCCACTAGAAGAAGGCTACTTGGCGTGCCATCGCCAAGGACGTCCGGACCCTGGGGGTCTACCACAGACGCAGCACCCACTGCCGTAAAAGATGGGAGGACCTGCACCGCTGGAGCAAGAAGACAGCGGAGGCCCAGCTGGGGATGGGCTCCCAACGTGGAATGGGATGCCTGTCTCACCATGACCCCCCCAGATGTTCCGAATCCTGGCGGTGGCCTATCCGGAGTTGGTTGGGCGCTTGAGGGCACAGCAGCCACAAGGGGCTGAGTATACTCTCATTCAGCTGACTCTGCATGCATTACGAGGTGTCTGGGCGGGGAAGGTGGGCAGTGGGTTCCCCTAGGCCAGGGCGATCTTGGTAGGCAAGGTCCCTTGTGAGGCAGGCTATGTGGCACCCCAACCCCACCAGTGGTAAGAGCCATCTACACCTAGTCAGGCTCCTGTGACTTCCAGGTGTGCAGCAATTGGACTTAGGCCTCGTACCCTATGGGCATGTGAAAAATCTAGGAACTATAAGTGCATAGCGTAGTGCAGAGGGCTGCTCACTGTCTGTTGTGTCCGCCAACAGTAGTGGTGTTGCATGCACTGAACATGTCTTTCTTCTGTCCCCCCAACCTTTTGTGGTCTCCCTGTTCTTGTGTGCAATGGCATTATCAGGCAGAGGAGCATTGGCACCAGAGCCGGAGGGAGCTGCATCCCACTTGGCTCTGGAGGGTGAAGCTACGGAGTCTGAAGCCACCAGAGGGACTGAGGGCGAGGGGAGCTCCACGGCTGGGACAGGAGCAGAGACCAGCGACAGTGACTCCTCCTCTGATGGGAGCTCCCTTGCGGTGGCGGGCCCCTCTGTGCCCACTGCCTCAACAGATAGAGCCGCCACCCTCCCTACTAGCACCGCCCTCCCACCAGCCCCTCAGCGTCTGTCCCATGCCCGCTCACGCAGGAGGGTGGGCATCTCCTTCGCCCCAGGCACCTCAGGCCCTGCCCCAGTCAGCCCTGCTGTCCTCAGAGAGGAGGCTATTGACCTTCGGAGATCCCTCACTGTTGGGCAGTCTACCATTCTGAATGACATCCAGGGTGTGGAGAGGCATTTGCAACAAACAAATGCATACCTGGAGGGCATTCATTCTGGCCAGGCAGCCCAACAGAGAGCATTTCAGGCTCTGGACTCCGCACTGATGGCAGCCATTGTCCCTGTGTCCAGCCTCCCCCCTCCAACCTCCTCCACCCAGACTCAGTCCCCTGTACCTCAGCCTATCCCAAGCACACCATCAGACCAGCATGCACACACATCAACACACAAGAGTGGCTCAGGCAAACATAAGCACCACACATCCCACAAGCACTCACACAAGCAACATACCCATCCACACATACCAACATCCACTTTCTCCACTGTGTTCCCCTCCTCCACGTCTCCCTCCTCCCTCCCAGTCTCATCTCCACTCACACCTGCATGCACTACATCCTCAGCCACTACCTCCATCACCAGCACGCCCATCACCTCACACCACTCACGTGCAATCACCACCCCCACTACCATTCACACATCCCCAGTGTCCTCTCACACTGTGTCTGTGAGCCCTCCTCCCAAAGTACACAAACGCAGGCACACACCCACCCAACTCCATCCACCTCACAACAGCCTCCAGCTCATGCACCTTCAACCAAATTCAGCAGATGTACACCTCCTACAACCACTACCTCTTCCTCCACTCCCAAACCCCCTCCATCTACCTGTCCCAGTGTGTCTAAAAAACTTTTCCTGGCTAACATTGACCTCTTCCCTACACCTCCCCCCATCCTTCCCCTAGGGCCAGGCTTTCCAGGTCCCAGCCCAGCACCTCAGCCACCACATCCCCAGGCACAGTGGGGCCAGCAACTGCGGGGTCATGGAGTGCGGCAACCATCAGGGCTGCCAGTGTGCCACGTAGCGAGGGCAAGGACATTCTGCCACCTGCCAAGGTGAAAAAGGTGCCCACATCCCGGAGGGAGAATCCGAAACCACCAGCCACCAAGGGGTCAATGAAAATGAAAGGGGATAGTGGCAAGACAACTGCACCACCATAAAAGGTGAGGAAGGGCCAAAAAAAGAAGGGCAGGTCAGGAGAGGGCATGGTGGCACCGACTGAGGGACCAGTGTCACACCTTCTGTCCACATCCACGCCAACCTGTACAGTGGCGAACACCGCCACCTGCACCGCCACCTGCACCACCTCCGGCATGTCTACAGCCACTGCGACAGTCCCCAGCCCCTTCCCCTGTGGGCAGCCGTCCTAGGCTGCAGGAGACATTCTGCTTTCTCCATCAGCAGGTGCTGACACATGCACCACCACCAGCCCCGCCGCCACAGACCCCGTCGCCAGCACTGCCACCACAGACCCTGCCACCAGGACCGCCACCACAGACACCACTGCAAGCACTGCCGCCACAGACCCCGACACCAGCACCGCCACCACAGACACCGTCGCAAGCCCTGCCAGCAGCCCCACGACATCCTTGGACAGTGGCACCACCGCTGACATGCCTACCATCCCCAGTGGTCGGTCGTCCGAGGCTGGAGGAGAGTTCCAGGACCCTGGTCAGGTTCAATGAAGCATTACTGTTTTCACTGTTGGCACCTGCAGGTGGAAGGCGAAGCCGCAGCAGAGTGGGGTATGTCGCTGCCTCCATGGCATATCATGCTACCTGTACCTCGCCAATGTCATGCCACGCACACCCAGGTGAGTGAATTGTACCAGCCACACTGCAGGTGGAGCACACTGGGCACCAGGCCCCCTCCAGAACCAGTGGTGAGATACATCCACTACCTCAGTCCTTGGCAGGATGAAGCACTCTGGGCACCAGGCCCCCTCCAGAACCAGTGGAGTATCACATTCACTACCTCAGTCCTTGGCAGGATGAAGCACACTGGGCACCAGGCCCCCTCCAGAACCAGTCGAGTATCACATCCACTACCTCAGTCCTTGGTAGGAGGAAGCACTCTTGGCACCAGGCCCCCTCCAGAACCAGTGGAGTATCACATCCACTACCTCAGTCCTTGGTAGGAGGAAGCACTCTTGGCACCAGGCCCCCTCCAGAACCAGTGGAGTATCACATCCACTACCTCAGTCCTTGGCAGGATGAAGCACTCTGGGCACCAGGCCCCCTCCAGAACCAGTGGAGACTGTTATCCACTTGAGAGACTGTGGCTTTGCACTCCCCAGAATAATGCAGTGGGCAAACCACCCACTGGAGAGACTTGAGAGACTGTGGCTTTGCACTCCCCAGGATAAAGCAGTTGGCAAACCACCCTCTGGAGAGACTTGAGAGACTGTGGCTTTGCACTCCTCAGGATACAGCAATGGGCATGGAGCCCCCTCGTGCATCAGTGGCGTTGTGCATTCATCTGGCTGAGGTGCCCCCCCTCCCCCTGAGGTGCCTGTTTCATTTCGATCTGATGCCCCTGCAGTGTTCTCTCCATTTCCAGTCAGGTATCATGTGTGGGCTTCGCCCATGCATTTTGGGCCCAGTGGTCGACGGACAATGATTGGTGCACTATCCAGACTTGTGTAGTTGGTGTACATAATTGTATATACTGAATTTTGAATTTTGATAATGAGATTTCACATGATTACATTCGTTCAACTGATTTCCTTTAGTCATTGCATTCTTCCATGGGGTGGGGGAGTGTATATGTAATGTTGCTGCATGTATTTGTGTTTATGGTGTTGTGGGTCAGGTTGGGTGTGGGGGTGTTGCGTGTTGTCTGTGTGTGTGTCACTCTCTTTTCCCTCCCCCTCCCCTGTGTTGTAGGTGCAGTACTCACTGTGGTCATCGCCGCCGTCTTTGGTGCTCCTGATAGAAGAGAAGGAAGACCAGCATCAGCAGTATCTGCAATTTGGGCTCCGTGGTGTCCTGGTCCTCGTGTGGTGTGGAGAGGTGAGTGGTTTCCCTTCTGTGTACTGTTTCCGCCGTGCTTTTGTTAGCGTTGGTTCCGCCCTGGAAAAGGTGCCGGATTGGCCTCTTGTGATAGGGTGGGCGGTACATTGTTTTCCGCCTCTCTGTTGGCGTTTATCGCCGTGGTGTTTGTTTGTACCGCGGTGACGGTCGGAGTGTTAAAGTGGCTGTCTATGCTGGCGGTTTATGCCATGGTCATGATTCCATTTTTTTTTCTGCTGGCCTGTTTGCGGTATTACCGCCGCTTTAACATTGACTGCCAGGGTTGTAATGAGGGCCTAACTATTGTATGTACACAAGGAAAACAGTACATTCCCTCCCCGCAACCACATAAGGTACCAAACATGGTCAGCGCAAGACGCACCCTAGAATTCCCCACAATCAGTGTAATACATAAATTCATGGTGCACCCCAGTTGCCAACATTACCAGAAATATAGTACATAAAAGGCTTACAAAACTTTTGCGTAGCACTGCGCCAGAAGCTGCAATAGTATGACGTATTGTCAACCGTAAGAACTTCCTGACAGAATAAACGTGACCAGTAGCACCACTGTACTGCCTTCACATTCACCCACACTCACTCTTGCACATCCACTCTGCACTGGTGTGCGGTGCCATGAGTATCAGCCGGTACATATACACACTCACTCGCATTCACTTAACCTGGCACCCTAATGCAGTGCCCTGATTTCCAGATAATGGGTGCCACTGTGTTTGCAAGCACACTGGGTCTCAAACCACACCTCACCCACCAACTAGCTTCAGCTATACCTTCCCTCTATGAACCAAAGATTGCATCAACCTTTCCCTGGTTACTGGGCGTTCGTGGCTAAGTCACAATTCTCAGGGTTCCGGTGTCAAGGTAGGGGTAAGGAAAGATAACAGGCGATAAACAATTAAGCAAACATTCAGGCTCCGCACATGAGGTTCTCTCGGAGGTCTGCAAAAGACAGGTGGTGAGTCACTGAGGCTGCCATTAGACACAGAGGTGCCAGTCCAGCCAGAAAATTCAATGTTACCAAATAGTTACCACTTTCAGCTCCGTTTGGATGGAGAGCGCCATCAAGGATTGCTGACGTGAGTCACCAGTGACACTTCCAGTTGCATGATAAGTTACTAGGCCTGTACCAGGAGATGATGCATCTTGAGCATGAAGACATAAGTGACCTTAGATAGTGAAGAATCCACATGAAAAGTGCCCAGGGCTGTACCTTCACAAAATGGAGGCCCAAAGTCAGGGATCTGCTGATCTGAGTCGCCCAGACTGTAAAATCATTACCAAGCTAATTCCCAAGATGGGACCACCTCGGACTGATGACTTGAACTGCACCAGATTCTCCTGGACTCTCCCACAAAAGGTGTAAATCCCATGCTCGTCTAGAAGGCATAACGTTTAGCACACAATGACTTGAGTCACACTAGACCATCCAGTCACACTCAAAACTTGGTTTTCGTACCTTCTGGAATGAGGCACACTCTCTAGTACACAATGACTTGCAGTTACACCAGGCTCCCCAGTCACACACTTCAGCACAAGATCAGTCAAACCATACATGGCTAGGTACAGCATAACTCACGTTGCACCACCAACTCCAAGGGTTGCAACCAATGAGCAGGACCACGCACACATTGAGCTTGCAGTTGGGGCTCACATGAGAGAAATGCGATACATCCAACAATAGTGCCCCCGCCTTGGGTCCCGCACTGGGTGATCCTGTTTACACCAACAACAAGTTTTGGCGTGCAGTGGTCCCCATGATGGCAGGCCATCACCGGAAGTGAGGGCAGTTCTTGGCAAGTTCTGCACCAGGAAATTCGGGACACCAAACACAATACTTAGGCCAGGCTAATGCTGCTGCTGCCACGAGAAGTCCAGCATATGATGTAGACTCAGCAAAGGGCACTGTGGGAAACTGGCAGCTTCTTGTAGTACCCCCCACACACTTTTTGCCTGGCTCCTGGAGGCAACTTGGACTGGAGTGTACTGGGATCCTGCTAACCAGGTTCCCAGTGCCAGTGTTCTTTCTCTAAAACAATGTAAAAATAATTGGATACACCTTTAGCTATCACTATAAGGCCCTAGTAAAAGGTACTTAGGTACCTAGGGCAAGAGGTACTACGGATAGGCCCTTGAGGGCAGCAGCACTGATTGTGCTACCCTCTTGGGCCATGCATCCAGATGCACCCAGCCCTGCCGTTGCTGTCTGAGTGTCCTGGTACAAACGTAAAATACAAACTTGTCACGGAACACTGCCTGTGTGCATTGTCCCCCATACACTGCATTTACTATGGGTAAGACATCCCTCTGGCAGGCCTTACAGCCCCAAGACAGGGTACATCATATTATATGTGAGGGGATAGCTGCATGAGCAACATGCTCCCACTGTGTCCTTGCAAAACCTGGGACATAGTGAGCGAACCGAGCAGCCATTTTAATACATGTGCTGGACAGTGTTCAACACAAGTTTCCCAGGTACATGAAGGCTACTCTGAACCCTGGGTTGTTTTGTATCAAACAACTCAGAATGATAAATCCAGACTGGTACCAGTACTGGATTTATTATAAAATGTACTCAGGGGACACCTTAAAAGTGCCACCTACAAAAGCTAACTATCCTTGCATTGTTGCTGACTAGTTCTATCCAGCCTGCCTTCTCCAGACAGTCAATATACAAACCTTGGGGGAGAGCCCTGTCTCTCTGGTTTGTAAAACAAAAATGCCCTTCATGGGTGGAGGAGCTAGCACCCACTCCCTCAGGAATGTGCGCTGCCCTAGTGGTGAGCTTCAAAGGGCTCATGGCCCTTGAAACTTGACCCCCAGGCCTGCTGCTAACAGCAGGTGGCCTCCCCGTTTACAAAGGGTAAGGGGAGTGGCCACACCTGGCCTGCACCACCCCTAGGGTGTTGCCTGAGAGGGGGACACTCCATTTGATTTTCCTCCATCTTAGATGGAAGGAAAATAGCCAATCAGTTTTAGGGAAGTGATCATTCCAACGGGAAGTAGTCACTGTAGTGGGTGTAGCCACCCAAAGGTAAGTGTCCCCCTACAAAACCCACTAAATGCAGCATCCCTAGACAAAGAGTCTAGATTCAAAGGACACAAAGAAGACCAGCACCTAGAAGAACCAAGGCATGAGAACTGTGGACCAGCTGCACAAATTAAAGATGCCAAACCCTGCCTGCTGCACCCAAGACCCGACAATCGCTGCTGTGGAGAAGCTGTACACTGCACTTTCCTCAAGAAACTACAGGAAATGGACTTTACGGTGATACACCGACCTGAAACCAACAACTTCAGTGCTGATGGTCTCTCCAGGTTCCTCCGCCTTAGTGAAGAGAACTCCAAAGGGGTTGGGTAGCTCTCCCTACCTTCTGCTGGGGGGCACATGTTAGACCTGGCATCC
This sequence comes from Pleurodeles waltl, assembly GCF_031143425.1. NCBI lineage: Eukaryota > Metazoa > Chordata > Amphibia > Caudata > Salamandridae > Pleurodeles > Pleurodeles waltl. Next base: position 207,066,152 of record NC_090437.1, read on the forward strand.
TTGGCGTGGTTCCCTTAACATTTTGCCTTCAGACCTCCTGGTTTTCTGACTTCATTTTTGCTGGCTTTAGGAGTCTGTGCATGTTAACACTGCTGACCAGTGCTAAACTGCAGGTGCTTTGTACCTTAAAACATGGACATATTGGCTTATCCACTATTGTCATATTGAATGTACTTGTAATTCCCTAGTAAAGTGCACTATTGGTGTGCAGGGCCTGTAAATTAAATGGTACTAGTGAGCCTGCAGTACTGAGTGTACCACCCCTAAATTGCCCATTTATACCTGTCTCAGGTCTGCCACTGCTGAGCATGTGTCAACAGTTTAAAACCGCAATTTCAACCTGGCAAGTGCACCTACTTGCCAGGCCCAAACCTTCCTTTTTATTTTATATGTCACCCCTAAGGTAGGCCCTAGTTAGATCCAAAAGGCAGGGTTAAGTGTGTTTAAAACAGTTGGCATATGCTTTTATGTTTAACATGTCCTGGAAGTGAAAAACCTTTAGATTTGTTTTTCACTACTGGAAGGCCTATTTCTCCCATATGTTAGTATTTGGGTTACCTTGAAGCAACCTTTAAGTGTAACTTCCAGTTGGGAAAATATAGAAATTTGAAGTGTTGTGTCTCTGGGCTCACAATGTAAAATCACAACTAATGGGGAAGTTGGATTTTAAATTGGAAGTCTGAAAATGCCACTTTTAGAATGTTTGCATTTTCTTACTTTAGCCATTTTGTGCCTCTGCCTTTCTCTGAATACACATCTGTGGTATGTGACAGCTGGGCTTTGTGTTTGTGTATTCCCTCAAGACAGTCACACACAATGGTAGCTGTGGTGTGACATTTGCATACTGGTGGCCAATCAATAGGCTGATGGGTCTTCCTGGGCTAAATGGGAGGGATGAGCTGACACTTACTCCAGATTAGAGCTGTGCCTCTCCCCACACAAAGAGCTGCATAACCCCCTTTAGAGTGCCTGGTGCCAGTGAAGGAAGGACATGGACCTTGTGCACTTCAAAGGCCTCTCTTTGAAGTCACCCCCACTTCAAAGCCTTATCTGGGAATAAGTACTGGACCCCAAACCCCACCAAATCACTTCACATTTGGGACCTGAGGAGATTCTACCAAGAATAAGAGCTGCTGCCCTGCAAGAGGGACTGCAATTTTGCTAACTTCTTTGTTGTTTTGACCTGCTGCCTGCTGATTGTTGTGCTATAGCAGTGAGTGCTACTTTGCTACCTGTTCTACTGTGTTGGCCTGCTGCCTGCTACCCCTTGCTAAGTAACTCCAAGGGCTTGTTGGCTGGCCACATGTTCAGGAAAGCTCAGGGCCATCAAAGGCTTTGCTCCTACCCTTACTGTTGCTGGACTCGGCTCTTCTGGATTGCTGCACTTCTGAGATAGCCTAAAACAAGTCTGGGGCTTTAAACCTGGGCTTCTGCAGCTGTTTTGCCCGTGCACTGACCAAAGGAGATCATTACACCTGTCTGTTCCACTGCTGCACTGCTCGAAGGCATGGCTCTAAGTCCACACCAACAACCATGAGGTGAAGGGTTATTGATGGTGCAGGACCAAATGGAGGGAGGTCACTGCACCTGCCATCTTCCACCATGACAACGAGTCTACCATGGTGGTCACAGTAGCACCGCTCGATGATAGCCCAGTGCAGCCTGCTGTGACACTGCAGTCCAGCCAAAGGAGGGGATCACAGCACCGTTGGCCCGTCCATGAGACCATTGACCTCGCTGCTTCCCATTAAGAAAGGTACTGTGTGCACCTAGACCCGCAAGGTCTCTGTAGCTGACCTGAGTTTTATCTCAGGTGGCTGGACTAGCTGGAATTACCCTGCCCTCTAGGTACATGCAGTAGTCTTGATTTTTAATAACTTCGGAAGCACTATTTTAGCTCTAAAATTTTGAGAAAGCCTATCTGCCCATCCACTGCTCAGAGAGTTGTCATTTTTCTCTTTTGATGTCAAATGGCCTACTAGACGCTAACATGTCTTTAACATTGGAACTGCACCTAAATTTTAATTGCTCAAGATCCACTAATTGGATTTTTGTAGTAATGGTCCTGTTTTGATCAGTAATGAGTAATCGTATTTTTCTGATATTGGCGGTCATTATGAACATGGCTGTAATCACCACTGACTGCCGTGGCGACGGTGAACAGAAGACCGCCATTGGCGGTGAATAGAAACCCGCCATATAATGGACCAAAAACCTGATTCCGTCAAAAATCACCAGTCCACCAGTCTCCGTCAGGACCCTGTCGGCGGAAATGATGGACCTCCCCCCCACCACCGCCTAGCACATCCATATCCCCCCTCCAAATAATGAAGCACAAATCACCTTGGTGGTCAGTGGAAGACGAACGACCATTGGTGGTGCAGACCGCCACGGGAGGCAAGTGGACCCAACAGTAAGAAGTGCACACATTGGATAAGTTACAAACCCACACACCTGACACACATCCACAACACCATGAAAACACTCACAGACATACCCCACAATCCTTTGTAATGAAAGTAGGCCAACAAAGACAGAGAACATCAGAAGCAGACACCGAACGCCACGATACACAAGACTCACACCGAACCACAGAAGAGCACCCTCCCCGCGATTCCACCCCCGACACCATTGACCACACTCACGGTGTACCCCCAAACATCCATGCTTCACAGAAAGGGAGCTAAGGACCATGGTGGATGACATCCTGAAGGGGGACCCACAACTATTCGGGTTCAGGTACAGCACACACCCATCGTCAGGAAGATGGAGCTATGGCAGACCATTGTCAACAGTGTCAATGCAGTGGGACACCATCCATGCACCAGGTACAACCTCCGCAAGAGATGGAACGACCTGCGGGGGAAGGTCAGGGCAATGGCATCCAGGCACCACATTGCAGTCCAGAAGACTGGGGGAGGACCACCACCAACACCACCCAACTACACTGACTGGGAGGAAAAGGTACTGGCCATCCTGCACCCTGAGGGACTCACTGGACTCACTGGAGGAATGGACTCGGGTAAGTCATCTGCATTTACCCCATATCCATCACACCTGGAATGCATGCACCACCTAAACCCTACAACACACACTAGGACCAATACCCCACCCAGCCCACAGTTACTGTATCCACCACCCATGCATGCTCACAAACCCACTAACAGGCCCACATCCCTCCCCCTGTGCACAGCCTCCCACCCCTGCAAGGAAACTAAATGGGCTAGAACACCCACAGTGCAGAAATATGAGACATGTCCATTTTCCCCAACAGGCACCACCACCCATGCCACCCTGACGGACAGGACAAGGAGTGCTAGTGCCCCCCAGGGAGACAGAGGCACCTCACAGGAAACTGGGGATGGAACCCTGGACACTGATGAGCAGATTGGCCCCTCACACAGTCCTGGACTGTCACCATCCAGCAGCCCCACCCAGGATCCCACTGACACCCCTACCACCCAGGCAAGAACAGCAGCCCAGGGCAACCGTCCACACACCTGTGTGTCCAGGCCACAGACTGGTGGAACACAAGTACAGAGGCCACAGTCACCCCCTACCAACAGGCAGGAAGACGATTGCCCAAGTACAAGAGGCACCGCCAGACCTGTGCAGGGGACACAGTCCCAGGGGGCTAGGCCCAGTGGGAGGGCTTTACTGGCCCAGGGGGGAGGCAACAGGATGGGTGCTGCAGCCCGGGACATGATATCAGAGGTCCAGAGGGGCCTACCAGCATATCCATGACAGATTGGCCCAGGTAATATCCACCCTGGAGCAGAGTCAGAGGATGCAGAAGGAACACTACCAAGAGGCCATGGAGCAGTGGAAAATTCACATCGCCACAATGGCCAGCATAGCAGGTGTGCTGCTGCAACTTGTACAAACCCAATCTGAGATCCACACAGTACAGGAAGCTTCTACTACAGCAGAGGAGACAGACTGCACAATGACTGCATCAGCAGCAACTTCCCACGAGCTACTCTCAGAGGAAACACAAGGAACAACCATTTCATCCCCTAGAGGTCAACAACAGGCGCCCCAACAGACCCTCAGGCCAAGATATGGGACTGGAACACATGCCAAAAACAAGGCCCCCTTAAAGAAGTGACTCTGCAACAATCTGTCCACCAACTATCCCACACACTCAACCACCAAACAGTGCTAACAATAAATAAGAAGTCATGTAAGCAATGATGGACCCACCAATACTTACAACAAGGCTGCCACCATGTTGGCATTTAGGATAACCACCCATGACCAACTGCCATCACTCTAATTAGCATGATTCAATCCCTGCACAATAAAAACACATATCACACCTGTAACACTGTGCCCTATCATAATGTGTGAACCAAGCGAAGTATGGATGCAACTGGCTGATAACTACTTTATTTGTACCTGTGTAGCATGAAAGTACACACTCGCCTTACATGTTGTTGTGCCTAAATATGTTGAGAAAGAGAACCACTAAATTGTATTCTGTCCTATGCAGAGCTGGACACAGTTGCAATTAGTACATTCAAACCCCCCTACATGACAAGGCACACTGACAGTATGTTTCACAAACACCAATCTCATCCCTTAGTCCCATATAGTTACTGGAAGTATAGTTGTATAAGTTGGGTCCTGGAATTGACATTTTCCCCTTCCTCATATTCACTTTCGTCCCCTCTCTGATGAAGCTGGTCTGTATATACATCACCCTCCACCTCCAAGAGGGGGATAGAATTCCTCACTGCCATGTTGTGCAGCATGCAGCAGGCCACCACTATTCTACACACCTTTTCAGGCCCGTAGGCCAGGGAACTCCCAGAGATATATAGACAACAAAATCTAGCCTTCATGAGACCTATTGTGCGCTCAATCCCCCTCCTAGTACGTCCATGGGCCTTATTGTAATTCCTCTCTGCATCTGTCCCAGGATTCCTCACTGGTGTCAGAAGCCAACGCAAGTTGAGATAGCCAGAATCACCTAGAAAAAGGTGCAAAACAGAACTGTCATTGACAAGCCTTAGAGTCAGACAGCCTGGCTGTCTGCTAGGTGGCAGTTAGTGACAGAAACACCTACCTATGACCCACCCTCTGCCCTCTTGTAGTTGTTCCATCTTGTGTGGCATACTACTGTTCCTCAGCACAAAGGAATCATGGACTGAACCGGGGAACATGGCATTCACATGTAAGATGTACTCATGTACCAAGCGGTCCAGCGAGGGGTCGGTTTAGGCGCACACCGAGCACCTCCTTTGATGTAAGTGTGACTATAAGGGGACACTCCCCCACCTGGAATCTGAGGCCAGTAGCCTTAGATATTGGGGCCTCCGCAAGGTAGTTCTTTGCCACAGGTAGGCCCTTTCATTTGTTCAAATTACCTGTCCCCGCCCCCCCCTATTAGGGGTGGTTTGTCTATCTGCATTTTGCATGATGTTTAGGGATCCTAGGCCCTGAAGAATGCCCCCAGACCTTCCATGGTTCATAGTAGAGGGCAGAAACATGTTGGCTGTTTTTTAGATAGGCGACCCAGTGAGTCCTTACTCTCACCGAGGTGTCCCATCCTTGTTTTTAATACACCAGCAGACACCACTATTAAAAGTGTAGATCACACACAGGTAACTGCCTAGGTATTTTTATATTTCCTTAGCTTAGCTGGATCCCACTATCTCCAGATAAAAATATATTTACGCACTCCCTCCCATTCTTTTAACTGTGAGGTCGAGTCCGCCCAGGTGGCACTGTCCTACCTGGGTGGGGCTAGGTGATCAAATAATGAAGCATGACACTATATAGTGTGTGAGACCACCTTCTCCGTAAAGGAAATACCCCCTCCCCTCACTCACCCCACACAGCACCCACACCACCCGTTTTCGACACCCAGCGAGGTCTAGGAGCCCACGGATAATTTCTCATGACTGTAGCTCCATATCATTGGTGAACCCCATATTTTTCTGTGTTGACTGGTTTTAGATGTAGGGAGCTAGTATGGGCTGATTCCCACCAAATACATGTTTCTTATCTCCCTTAAATTCTCTGGTTGTGTTACAACATGCAGCACACTCACCAGACTTGCAGACACCCACACAACATACATTCACACTGGCAGCCTGTCTTCTCCCACTGTGTCCACCCCCCTCCTCCAAAAACACACAAACGCACCACAACACCCACCCACCGCACATCCACCACACCTCAGCATACAGTCCAGTCACCTGCACCCACAACACGCACACCTACACCACTTACGTCCACACCCTCGGCCTCCACTTCCACGCCCTCCTCCAGGTTCAACTCAATTACTCCCCAAAAACTTTTCCTCTCCCGTGCTGACCTCTTCCAACCCACTGGCCCAACTTGTCTTGTCCCTAAACGTGCGCACCTCCTTGCCCTTTCCACTCCTTCCACTTCATAGCCCGCCCCTGTCCACCCTTCACATTCCTGTGCCCCTTCCCCAGAGAGGAAGAAGCCCATGCAGATTCAATTCCTTCTGGCTCCACCAAGTCCAAGCCCACTCCCCCACCTTCCAAGGGCAAACCCAAACCCCACCCCCCACCTTCCAAGCGCAAATCCAAGGCCCACCCCCTTCGCAAATTCCCACCCCCACCACCCCATGCCCCTGTTCCCTGAGGTGCCTGAATGCCCCATTGTTGCCCCTGTAAGGTGGAGTACCATTGCACTTTTGGGAGTCAGGTTGGGGCTATTGTAGCCCATTGGACTCTAGCACTATGGACTGGTCATTGGCCTTAATTGACAATTGTTTGCTCAGAGAACTGCATTAAACGTTTATGTGTGGCCTGTGTTTTGGCGGCACACTCTTGCTCCCTGGTCTCTCATTTCATTGTTTGTGGGTGTGGGGCATTTGTATGTACTATGGTCAGGTTGGATTTGCCTTGTGTGGGGTAAGTACCTCTTGCTGTGTGATTTATGGGTTGTTCTGGTATGAAGGGTTGTGGGAGTGTTGCAGGGTGGGTGGAGTGGCTGGGTATGTAACTGCCCTTTCTACCCTTGTTTCGTAGGTTGCAGTACTTACCATTGGCTCTTCCTTGGCGGTTTGGTTGTGGAAGTATATGGCAAGGAGAAGGGGTGGCATGCTCTGCAGGTCTCTATCCATGTCTGCTTTGGCGTGTTGTGTGAGCCTCTGGTGAGTGTTTCCTTATATTTGGTTTGTTTCCACCTGGCTTTGCATGGCGGTGGTTCCCGCCCCGGAACTGACAGTGGTCTAGTGGTTCATTATTTGATGGGCAGGTTGGCCTTTCCGTCGGCCTGTGGGCGGCATCTCGTCATTGTCGGCACTCCTCTACTGGCGGTGGGTGGTTTTCAGGATGCCTGTGTTTCAGTTAGTTCATTATTTGGCTGTCCGGACCGCTCCTCTGTTGGCGGTTTTTACTGCCGGCGGTGCAGTGTTTCTCGCCGTGTACATAATGAAGGCCATAGTGTGGGCTTGGGGATGACTGCAGTATTTTGCTTGGGTGAGCTAGAGGCCAGAGAACCTTACCAACCCTGAACATTTCTATTAGGAAGACACCTTGGAAAATCCAGCCTGCTTGTATCCGTGATTGTCTTCTTACCCAGAATGCTCTGCTTATGTTAACTCTGTACCTAAAAAAGAAATCATTTCATCTAAAAAAAATTGGGGGGGAGAGGTTTCAGTATTTGGGCCCAGGGTCAGTTGGTACATATGAAACCCTGCAAACCCTGGGAATGTATGACATCTAGATACCCAAAGGAATACAGGGTTGTAAAGCTTGCATGGATACAATCACTATTTCCTGACTCCAATATTATGCAAATATCAAGGCAATGGAAATAAAATCTCAATTTCCTCATGCACATGTGACAGAAAAGTTCATAAACAATTCTACCATTCTTTATTCCCACAAGTTCTCTTTAAAAAAAAACACAATATTCCCATACATGTATAAATTGGCCTGTTACATGCAATGTGAACAAACAAGTACTGTGACCATGTGAAGAACACATTGGCTTTACATTGACTGCATAAGGTCACAATTCAGGCCAGTTCCTCTTCAGTACTGTTTCTATTGAGCCAAGCAAGGGTATGCATAATGGGAAGAATGTTGGTGTTAGTTTGTACTCCTGGAATTTCCTGTCACATAAATATGAAGAAATCATGTTTTTACTCTTATACTTTACCACTTCCAGGGCATTCTGGAAAGAATGCAATGAAAGGTATGCAAACAAACCCATCCTGCATTCATGCCGGATATATAGTTTTTAGAAATGTAAAGAGAATTAAAGGTGTTTGTGTAAGAAACTGAGTTTCTGGTTGGCTAGGGTGTGCACCTGAGCCAGGCAGATCCCACCACTCTACTCAGGCAAGGAAGGTACTCACAAAAGATAATCTGTGCTCACACCCTGGTAGTTTGGTGCAGAGCAGTAAGGCTTATCCCCAGAGGCTATGTGTAAAGCGTTTGTTCAGCACATGCACACCAGTGACAAAATAAATACAACAACAAAAATGAATCCACACAGGGTTATATTAAAATGTGTTCCTTATATTAATAAATTACATAAATCATAAGTACTATGCATTATATGCGATTGCTGAAATGTAGCACTTGGTATTCTGATAATGTAAAAGTCAGAATGATACACATTATGACAACAGGGCATGGGTTGTAGCAATTTGATTAGAAACAAAATATACAGGATACTCAGAGACACATCAAGAACATACATCACCCAACAGTACTATCAGTATATTAGTACACCTGACCCTCTATTAGCGGGGTTACGGTAATTTGTAGAGGGAATCAGATTAGAAATGCAGGGTTTAAGACTCAGCTGCAGAGCACAGAGAGGCCCGCACTCCTCATTGGTAGTTTATGGTAATTGTCCCGGTGATCAGAATCACAGCGGGGATTTCATGGAGGACTTAGCCCACAAGACCATCCTCAGACAGCACCAGTGCCCCCAGGCATAGCCCAACGGTGGGGGCACACACAATGTATGCGGCAGCCAGGAAACTTCACTTAGTCCCTCGCATGCAAAACTGGAATGGGGCATCTGTCTGCAAATGTGTGGTTAAGCAGCTGATTGTACAGGAAATACAGCCAAAAGCAGGCAGTGAGGAGGAAGACCTCCTTTGGTCTCACCTAGTAATCTGCTTCCTTCTCCAAATGCCCCTGCTGGGACAAGGGGTGATGACACTGACCCTGTGTGTGCCTTCAACCCTGTAACACTGGCTGGCATGTGAGGGAGCACAAGGAGCTGTGGGGCACAGACGTGCTGATGAGAAAGAACTGCGACCGTGACTCTCCAATGCATTGTCTTCTCTACGGTGCTGCGGCTCCAAATGCAGGAAAGAGATTCCCAGAGGGGGTTTCCTTGGCCAGTGGTGCTGGGGAAACACACACCACTTTCCACGCACTGTAAACACCCATCACAGTGGATGATGAAGCACTTGCCACGCACTAGATTAAACAACGGAGATGAATCACTCACCATGCACCAGCAACAAGAAACTGCAAAAACAATGCACCTCTCACCATGCACTGTTTTGAGGACACAAGGGAGTCAGTCACAGCTGCTTTGGTGAAACACTCTGCTGCTGGACTTATAGGAATTACAGTCCCACAGCAAGAGTGCCCAGCGACAATCTTTTTAGGGGCTTGAGATTGCGTAGAACCGAGTAGGGTAGACCAACATGACCCTGAGGAGCACTGGGCACAAAGCAGGGAGCAGTAGCCAGGTAGAGCAGCACAGTCCTAATAGCAGGGTGGCAGTCTATCCAGCAGCCTAGTAGGCGAGTAGTCCAGCACACAACAAAGCAAGTGTCTCAAATGGTGATCTCTCCTGGCAGTACTGCAGTGCATTAGCAGGACAAAGTCATGGAGCAACTGACAGCAGTGCAACAAACAGAAAAACAAATCAGTGAGTCCTTTAGGCCACCCAGCAAGTAGCAGGCATCAGGGCAACAGCAGAAGAGCAGTCCAGATGAGTCCTTTGTGCAGTGCAACAGTCCTTCTGACAGAGGTTCAGTCCCAGTTCCAAAAGTGCTCTAGAAATATGGGATCAGAGCCCATGTACTTATACTCCAAAATGTATTTGCTCAATGGGTGACTTCAAAGGAAACCTTTCAAGTGCAACCCAATGCCTTTCAACTCAGCCCTGGCTCCAGGCATCAGTAGGAGGTTAAGCAGTCTTTTGTGTGAGGGCAGGACATAGCCTATTAACATGTAAGATGTGAAGGACCTCTACCTCTCCCAGCCCAGGAAGACTATCAGTATGCAGATGGAGACAGATGCTTCTCCTATCACTTCCAGCCCCTCCTGTATTGTGGCTGTCTGGAAAGTATGCGCAAAGTGTTGCTGTCACTCTGCCCTAGACATGGATTGGAGTCAGGCTGCTAAACACTAGAGTTAGAAGCACAGAGAAATGCCTATTTTCTAAAAGTGACATTTCTAAAATAGTAATGTAAAATCCAACTACATCAGTAAGAAGCATTTCCCACTACCATTCAAACATACCAAACATGCCCACCCTACTCCTTTCAGATCACAAATTACCACTTAAAAAAATATAAGGGAATTTCAAATGCTAACCTATGAGAGGAGCAGACCTCGCAACGGGGAACATGAAATAGGCTGTTTGTCACTACTAGGACATGTAAAACATAAAATACACGTCCTACCTTTTACATACACAGCACCCTGCCCATTGGGATACCTAGGACCTACCTTAGAAATTACATAGGTGTAGCAAGAGTGGGGATTAGGCCTTGGCAAATAGTTTGAAATGCCAAGTCAATGTAGGAGTAAACTGTGCAGTGGCTGACCTGAGACAGGTTTGAAGGCTACTTCTGTGGGTGGGGCAAAGAGCACTACAGGCACAACCGTAGCATTTAATTTACAGGCCCTGGGTGTATAGTATACTACTTTACAGGGGACAAACAGGTAAATTAAATATGCCAAACAAATGTAAGCCAATCATACCAACTTTGAGGGTTGAGAGCACATGCGCTTTAGCACTGATCAGAAGTGGTAAAGTGCCTAAAGTCCTAAAGCCAACAAAAAGTGGGTCAGAAAAATAGGAGAAGGGAGGCAAAAAGTGTGTGCATAGCCCTGGAGAAAGGGACATTTCCAACAGTTGGTGTGTGTAGCGTTTCCCAAATGTTTCACATAACTGTACCTGAAGAGCTAGGGCTGCTCCATTTGCTTTACTAGGCGTGTGCTTGACCCAGTCACGGTTATTCATAAAGTACTCAGCGGACCTTAGTACTGAAGTAATTAGATATAGACATAAGATGATAGCTTACTTACACGTATGATTTGTAATAATGCTTAAAATTATAATATGTGTATAATCTGAGGCAAAACATAATAAAAAATCTAACGACTTGAATTTTTGGTTGTCTTATGTATTATTTGTCAAGAACTGAAAAGAGACTTTCAGCTGATGTGGAAACAAGTTAATTGGTGGCCTATTTTCTTCTTATAAATTGCAAGTCAAACACATTAGTTTTACGAATCAAAAATGTTGCCAACTAGTACTTCAGCTGACAGATTTCGCTCATGAGCAAGTTGCGCATGAGGATTTCGATTTATTGTACTTAGATAGATCTTAACAAACTAAAATAAGATTTGTAAATAAAAGGTATAACCAAATGTAAAATAACAGGTGGCAGGCAAACCGCAACAATGCGCTTTGTCAATGGAAAATCAGACACTGAGGCCTTAAGTGGGAACTTGAATATGTGGGATTAATACGTCTGAACACTCTTAAATTCTTGCACAGGGTGGATGTAGTAGTTTCCTGAATAGTGCTATGACTTGAAGTAACAGATTTCTGATGTGGGAGCTAGCTTGTGTAAATAGAGTCATCATTATCAAATACTACATTTCTCGTGGAGCCAACACAAGCTTCTCAAACTTACCAATGCAGGACCCTGTAACAGTGAGAGAGAATGGAATGTTTTAAAGGCTTGAGTTCGACATTGTAAAGGTCTTACCCTGAACATATTCTATGGTTGTGTTAGTGGGTTGAATACTGATGTGAGTGACGTCAATCACTTCTTTCTGTTTCCTAGACTCCATTGTTTTTTTAACCCAAAGTTGAGCCATATTGGAGAGGTGGTTTTGTCTCTGTATCTATCATACTTATATTTGACTCAAAGATACCAAGTACAGCCATATGAGATAACCTTCACTACTGGGAGCAGATCGCATAGAACTCTTGACAAAAAGGAGTCCCATTCTTGATGGGGGCAAGGTATTCATTTTTCCGATGTCCTTTGCGTACTGGCCAAACCTTCTATTTTCTCTCACTGGAACAGGCTTCCATATTGTTTGATTGACAACCTTTTTTGTCTCCTTGTATATTCAATTATAGGCGCCTTTATCTTCACAAACCTATGGGCTTGATTCACAAAAATAAACTTATTTGTGTGAACAGTTTTGTTCAAGTTTATTACTTTTTGTAAAATTCACAAACTACTAGTTTCATTTTACTAATAGTAATTGGGTGTTTTTTTAAGCATTTTGTGTTTGGGTGTTTCTTTCTGACCCTTGTGCACACCTCCCACTTTGTTAAAATACTGGATTGGCGCTGGAATAGACCCAATGATTGCATCTCGTGGGCATCCGTTGTATAATGCTCACCCTTAGTAACATGTTGGCTTTCGCATAATGTGGCATTTCTTGGCAACACGTGGACCATGGTAAAAAGCTGCCTTTCTGTAATGAAGGTTATACTTGTCAACTTGTAGACATCTTTGGTAAATACCAGTGCTGCCTAGTCCACCTCATGCCTCATTCACTCACCAACGTTTACTGTCTCTTTATCTTCCTTTTGCAAATACTTTTTCATTGCTGCTTTCTCCTTTAGACAGTGTTTTCTTATCTTCCTCTTTGTTTCTTCCTTTTCTGCCTTTTCAGGTCTTGACCACAGATCATTGTAATTTACTGGTATAATATGGCCGTAGTACATAGTCACGTGCACGCCCGTGTATTTAGGATGCACATCTGCATGTGACATATGACGAATGCATGTTCACTGATGGCCATCTTGAAATGTGTTTTTTCAATAGGAAACCCATCCCAAGATTGTGAGCCATAATGTGCATGCCTTAGTACAAACGCATGCATGCAATTGGAAAAATATCATTGACGGAGCCAATCGCTCTACATTTTATAGCCAAGACCCACTGACTTTCTAATTCTTGTTCGCTCTTGCTTTGTCTTGTGATCTGATGTTGCAATATAGGACCTGATCCACAAAATGAGTGCCCGGTTCCTCCTCCCCCGCACCAACAAGCACTAATTAAGCCCTGAATTTCCCATTAGGTCTTTGATTTGTGCTGAAATGCAGGTATTATTTTTTCTGTTTACCTGCTCATAGAATTAAGGTGTTGATTTGAAGTTGAGGGTCGTATTTCACATTAAGGACTGCTTTGCAAATGAGATATGCAGCATTCATAGAAGATAAAACTGACTTAGCACATTAAAATAACACTGCTGTTTTTTACATAGCGCTTCTGAAACTAATAACATTATGAGATAACTGCTACAACGTGTCCTCGTTTGCATATCAAAAGAAAGTAGCGCACCATCTGGTGTTTTTTTCACTAATGTGCCGCAAATATTATCACATTCTTTGTGCGACTCGTTAAAAAAGATAAGTCAGTAAAAATAATCTATTTACAGAGGCACAGACGGTGGCAAAGGGAATATTTCTGTGCACACGACACTGAAATAACATGTTGTTTAGTTAAAGTAAAGTTAAATAACTTGCAGAGCATTGATTCAGAAACTGCAAACTATTATCTTAAATTCCCTCATCAGGTTACTTGGGATTGACTTAATTACAGCAAATACTGGTTTAAGAATGTAAAGACATCACACATTAATGAGTTCGGTGGTGCACAACATATTCTAAAAACGTGTGCAATCCTATTTGGCTATTGTTACAAATGTCTTGTACAGGAACTATACTGAGCCAGTCAGAAACATTAAAGTGAGGAGCGTGTAGTGTCATTCTTAGAAATAGCCTTGCTGGTTGAAGGGGTGAAACCCCACTGGAGCAGGAACCACAATTCTTGTCAGGGTGAAGTCACAAGCAGACCCTAAATTAGCCTGTTATTAACCCTCTGGTAGCTTGGCATAGAACAGTCAGGCTTAACTCAGAGGGAAGTGTAAAGTATTTGTACAACACTTCAAACAGTAACAAAGTGAAAACGCAACACAAAAGGGATCCCACACCAGATTAGAAAAATAGAATACATTTTACTAGATAAAACAATACCATAATAACAAAACTCCAATCAGAAGAACCGGAGATATGCAATTTTAAAGAATTCAGTGAAAATAGAGCTAAAAAGCAAAAGCTGCAATTATTTTGTTTCACTGGACGGAGACAAATTTCCAAGTTCAGGCCAACTACAATGGAGTATAGGTTGGCTACAGGAACGCAGTTAAGTCTACTGAACAAGAGTAACTTAACTCCTGGTTATGGAGCATTGCATTGTGGAGTTGGGCAGCTGAGCCACTGCGGGTAGGAGATGTGTCATACAGCATAGTTTCTAAGGAGCAGTGATACGAGGTCCTACTTCATCGTTGAGGAGGGTATCGATGAGGGTTGTTTGCAATTCAAAGTCCTTAGTCCAGAATGTGTTGCACACTGACTGGTTCTGAAGAAGCTGCAGGGCTTGTGATGCAAAGTCATGCATCGTCGTGGAGGCTACCACTGATGAGAGCTCCAGTGCGAGGGCATGTGTTGAGGATGCGTAGAACTCACAGCTGCAATTTCCAGGTGCTAGTTACAAGAGACTAGCCGTTGGAGTCACTCTGGTAGTCCTGGGTACAGGTTGCAGGTCCAGTGCTTCTTCACTAGGTAAGAGGGCAGCAGGGCAGCAGGCCACGAGGCAGCAGTTCAACTGAGTCACAGTCCTTTCAGCAGCAGAACTGTCCTCCTTCTTGGCAGAGTGTTGCACATGTCCAGAAGTGTACTGAAAAGTTGCTGTCTGAGCTCTGACATTTATACCTAGTGCCTCCTTTGAAGTGGGAGAAACTTCTATACATTTCCCTTTGAAGTGCACCGGTTTCCTGCCTCCACTGCCCTGGCTTCAGACTAACTACAGGAGGTATGCAATCCTTTGTGTGAAGGCAGGACACAGGTTATTCAGGTGTACGTGTTTCTGTGCCTAACTCCACCCTCTCATCCTGCCAGTGATAGCTCATCCAGCATTTGATACTATTAACATGAACATTCTCATGAGAACTGTTGAAATCGTCTCACACCCTGAAAAGAAGGTGCAATGTTATCAAGTGATGTACTAAATTTGTTACTGGCTATTGGATTCACACGGAAAAAAGGGATGACTTTGTATCAAACCTGGGATTTTTCTGTCATCTTGCAAATTCGATTTGACCTTGAATTTTAATTGGACTTTGCCCTTTTTGCGTGTTATGGACTCATCGAACTGACCAATCAAGTTGTTTTGAGTATTTCTAATTAGGGAAAGTTTTCAGTCAGTTTCCCTTAGAGTCTTCTTCTGTTCCTTGTTCCTTGGATGTTTCCTGATTGTTTCCCTGTGCAGCCCGTGTTCTACACTTCCCTTGATGGTGCTTTTAATGGACTTTGCTTATTATTTACCTGCTTTGCTGATGAAACTGAATTGAATGCTGATCCTCGGAGAGGTATGTTCTATTGCAAATGCTGTGTTTCCTCTGACCTGTGTTTTTCTTTAGTAAAAGTTAGCATGCTGACATCTGCTTATTTTACTTTTCTACTTAAACTTAGCCCAAGATAGATTATTTTCCAAGTTATTTTGTCTTTCTTTTTGACTTTTGCCCACATGTGTTAGGCCATTCTCACACATGTCCCAATTTGATTACTAGTAGGGAAAACCTATGCCCAAATCCTGATTTCAAAGTCTTTGTAGTTTGATTTGACTAATGTCTTCAACAGTCTGATTTAAAGTATATTTCTGTTTCTCAAATTGTGTGATTAGTGATATGCATTATTCTTCTTGAACGTTCAATGGTGTTGATGCTGAGTAGATTAAACTTGTTTCATTGATTTGGTCAAATCATGGTTTTTATTTATCTTTACAATTTGATTTTGTGCACAAGTTAATAAAGCTTTCAAACATTTACTGATTGGAGTTTTCTTCCATGGCCACATGGGTCATGGTGTTTACATTTCTTGTTTGGGTTTGGAATGATTGTGTATAGTTAGCCACACTCTACACTGGGTCCAAAGATCCCACGACCTCAGAGAAGCATTTTCAAATCCTGTGGAGGATGAGAAAAACACGTTAACCATAAAAATAATTTTTCATTACAATTCCAAAGGCATGAAACATGGACTGTTTACCTGTTCCCATTTGGAAGTTTGAGTCGCATTTTTGAAACTGGAATTTAAAATCTGACTTCAATATAGTTTGGGATTCAAAATTAGGATTCCAATGACACCAAACATGAACTAGTCACCTATTTTCATTTATAAATTAAACTTATAAAATATAATAATGTATCTCAAATGTTATCCTAAGGGGCAGGTAGGCCTTGCAATAGTGAAAAATGAATCTAAGAGGTTTTAACTATCAGGACATGTAAAACTTAAAAGTACATGTCCTACTTTTTATATACATGGCACCTTGCGTTGTGGGCTCTTTAGGGCCTATCCTAGGGGTTTCTTATGTGTATTAAAATGAAAGGTTTGGGCATGGTAAAAGGTTAATTTTGTCAGGTTGAAATGGCAGTTTCAAAACTGCAAACACAAGACGCAAGGGCAGGCCTGAGACAGGTTAAAAAGGTCTACTTAAGCACAATGAGCACTGCTGGCCCACCAGTGGCATTTAATGTACAGGCCCTAGCCATATGTAGTACCACTTTACTATGGATTTACAAGTAACTTAAGTGTGTCAATTGTATTGTAACCAATTGTCCATGTTTAGAGGAGAGAGCATACGCATTTTAGCACTGATTAGCAGTGATAAAGTGAGCAGAGTCCTAAAGCCAACAAAAACGAGATCAGCAAAAAAAGTATGGGGTTGACCCTGCAGAAAGTCTAACAGTCACACTTTTGCCCCATTGACCAAAGTGTCCTTTCTCTTCACAGTCTCGCCTTTTATATATTACATTCTCATTAACACACAGTTGTAAAAAGCAGGCACAGAAATATGCTTTCGGCATTGAGTGTCATTTGCACTTGATTTAGACATTTTTGGTGCACAAAATGGTCTTGTTTAAACTGTACCTGAATTACATTGTTTTACACAGGCAGTAACCTCCAGCCTAAAGATGTTGGTGAGTTTCCAGACTTTCAGAGAAAACATGAGAGAGTACAGTTTACACTCTGCTTCTTATAGAAGCAAGTGTTGAAATGGAAGCAAATGCAATTGTTGCCACTTTTTGCACTTCATCACAAGTCTTTGTGAATTTATCAATTTGGTACATCTCTCCTTTTCAAGAGCCAAGTAGGACAAAGGATAACTTTGTGGCAACTTCTATCTTCACTTTCTAGTTCTTTTCATGTGTAATTTTCACAGTTGCTGAATCTTGTCTTGTCTGTGTTTTATGTTAATTAGAAACACATAGGTTCCTAGTCTATGCAATACAGTACTGTCTCTCCCTTTAAACAGGTATGTGTACATAACACTGGAACTATTACAACATAGCCCATATATAGCTAAGGTAGTCTGTCTTTGAGATCCTGCACCAGCAAATCGTTCAGCAGTTCCTTGGATGCTATGTCTCTCATTAGGACTGTTTAATGATGTGATATAAACTTAGAGAAGAATATGGGCTCTCAAATCATTGACACTCTCATTGATCTGCTTCCATTAATCCTATCCCAACAATAGCCATCATCCTCTAGTCTTCATACCTAAGACACTACTTGCCTAGAGAACAAAAAGTGATAGTGAGTGATTGACAAACCTGTGCCTGTTTCAACCATTTTTGTTTGGGATTCCATCAATTTTAAATACTTCATTCTCTGGAACTGGCTTCTCCCTGGGAAAGATTAGGATAAGCTGATTTGAGCATGGCTCTTCCTGTGTCCTAATGGACTAGTAAACATTTACGGTCAATGGGCTGAGCCAGTTTCTCTCAAAGAGCAATGGCTGTGATGCAACTCTTTTGGTAAAATGTGGGAGGTAGGAGGCTGATGATTGGCACTCTGGATCTTCCTTCTGTGTAGTGAATCTCTTTTCGATGTTGATTGCACCTTTCTATTTGGTACTGCCTCAGTGGTGCAGAAACCCTTCCTGACTACTGTGACATGGATCCCTACTCAGGTACTGCTATTATTATCATACTCTATAATGGCTGTCAGGCATCCATGGTCTCTTCTTGTCACACACCTGCACACAATTTGATGGAAACCGCCAAGTGATTGAATGTCGGCCATTTGACAAGTAAGTTGTGGCAGCTGGGAGTACACCTGGGACTTCTCCATGTTGCTTGTCTTGGGGAATAGTAACAGGAGCAAAAAACATGTTACACAGTTGTTGCTATGATTTTACCTCAATCTTTGCAATCAAAGGGGCATCATAGCAATATCAATGGCGAATTTGCAATTATTCCCTGCTAACCAGGTCAATCAGGACACAAGACAAACCCAGAATTCTCTGAATAGCTGGGCTTCCGAGGCTCTTTAACCTAAGATATCTTGGTTGAACACTTAAGGCCTAGTTCAAAGTTGTCTCTCTGAATGATGAGACAAATTATGGCACACCCTAAAAATCACGGCTGCAATACAGAGGAGAACAGCCAGAAACAGCAACAATTTAATAATACCTCAAAAATATGAATGTGTATATAGAAAAAATAATGACCAAAGTATTTAAAGCACACAAATTGTATAAGTTTAAAAACAGATTCAAACAATTGCAGATGGAACACTGGTCACCAAGTTACACACAACATGTACTGTTCATAGTGACTAACTCTATATAAATAATGATTTGTTTGCAAATAAGAATAAACAGAGGATTGCGATAGTCCTGTCAAAACAACAGGAATGCAGTGAAAGGTCAGTAATTGATCACATGCTCTAGAAGTTATACAGAAAGTTGCATGTCGGAACCCTCATAGGAGGGCCATGTGGCACCCCAGGACTATTGGGCTCAGCCACAGTGATTGAGGCCTTTTACTCCTTATGTCTCAGGGCTAGATTTACTATGGTATGTCTCAGACCCAGACTTATTATGGATCCTGAGCAACGGGGCCAAATACCACTTCTTCACTTGACGTTCAGTGGTAATTGTAGTTGAGCAGTCAAGCTCCTTGGGGTGGGTTCAGATACAGGTCAGTGAGCATGACTCATAAGTCAAAGTGCAAACACTACAAACAATAAATCAATGTCCAGTCCAATATTCATTTTTAGAGAAAAATAAGTATTTTTATTTCTAGCTCTACACATGCAAAGGTAGACGACATTCAAAAGCAATAACTCAATCCCCCTTATGGTTGGGCTCCAGTAGTTATCAGGTCAATCCCGGTCTCACCCTCCTTCGTGTACTGTGTGCAGAGATATTCCACATTCACTGGTGGCTGCATCCAGGAAGTGCAAACTGTTAGGCTGTACTCAAGTGTTCTCCCTCTGACTCTTTAGTAATTAGTCCAAAGTTTTTATGGTGCTGCAGCACTGTTAGGAACAAGTCTCCGTGAGCCCCAAAGGTCTGGATTGAGTCGTACCCACTTTAGCAGTATGGCAATGTTTGGCACTGCAGCGAGTGTCCTCTTTTTGGGAGCTTACGAGTTTGGATCCGGTATGGTAAAGTCAGGCAGCTTGCAAGGGATGTGGCTGCACCTGGAAGTTCAGCCTCTCTCTTTTGAGCAGCATGGCCAGGCCATTCCTGTCATTGGAACTGCTCCTGCTCAGCAAACACAAATTGTAAGTTGCTCTTCCTCCTAGCAGTGGGGAGAGGGTGCTTATGTATCCTCCATCTCATGATTGGCACTTCAATGAGGGTGCTTCAACCTCGGCTCCTTCTTGGTGTATCTCAGAACCTTATCTTATGCAGATCACATTGTGCAGACTCACCTGCTGGTCACAGCAGTCTTCCTCCGGTCCGAGCGATGACCTGAATCTCAGGCCCAAGTGATACCCACATAGCTGCATGGTTGCCATGATAATCACGAGCCGGACACAGGCTCCCCAGATGGTCCGCCCTCCTTGCATACTGGGTCGCTAATTCTGGCAGTCACAAGTCCTGTACTCCTGCCCTAGAATCAGTTCCCCAATGACACCCCATGCATACTGCATCTCTGTGGTGTGGTGGTGCAGCCCCGTGCTTCCCACTCAGCGCTTGAACATGGCTCACAAGAAGGCAGTCCTCTCCTTGCATACAAGGGTCACAGAGCTGATACTGCACAAGGGCAATGGCCCAATTGGTGCACAGCCTCATACCTTGCTCAGGAAATCCTTGTGCAGGGCTCCCCACTGGACTTCACTCCATACAACACTCTCCTTTCCCTCACAGGGCACACTAATGTTGTCAAGCAGTCAGGTAATAGTGCTCCACGCGCCAGGTTAGATGATCTTGGTGTCCTGGGTGATGTCCTCTCACCCAGCAGGGAGACTAGCACACCTTGGCCCCCAGTCCTGGTCACATGACCACATCTTGCAGAGCTTCCCCTTCTCACACAACCCATTTAGCACCTTGGCAGATGATACATTTTTGGGGACTCAACCTCCCCGTCATATATCCCTTTTCCAGACACTAAATATGATTAAGGATCTGAGTATTTGAGGTTTTATGTTGGGGTTTTGATTCTTTCCAAGTGAACACTCTCTCTTTCTTTTTTTCTTATGAACTATGTCTGTCACAGTAGGCAAGACTCCAAAGCTGATTGTTCCACAACACAGTCCATTGGAGTGACCAGAGTTCACACTTGAATGTCAGCCACGGTAGTATGTGCATTGAAAGGTTAAACCCAGAGCTACAGCCCTACTCTTAATTTTTCCCCTTCTCCCTTCCTAAAATATGTCCGGGCCCCTTCCTTGTGAACTATCACTGAATCAAAAAGCTGTCTTTTTAAGTGTTAAGGGGGTCTTTTTTTTCCCTCCAGCATGTGTCCCTTCATGCTCATAGGAATGCAGCAATACACAAAACATGGTAATGGATGAAAATAGAAACCTACAATAGTGGGATCAAGTGTCTCAGTATTAACTGGGATAATGTGCTTATCTATCGGTTAAGAGTCAGGGTCTACCTGTTCCTTGACAAATATCTGTCTTGTGACATGGGAATTCTACTAACACCAGTTCATTTGTTCTACTGTGAAGGTGTGGGAGTAGTTCTAGGTATTGATGGGGAAGCTGACAGCAGTCTGATGAATAGAGGCAATTGGCTTGTGAGCCCTGAGGTACAATTCTTTGTTTTCAATGTAAAGAGTTTTCCTGTGTTCCAACATTATTTTTATTTGTAAAGTACACTGACAGCCAGCCTGTATTGATCCACACTATACATAAATGTGACAAATACAATTGCATACTTCTGGCCCTTTTAAAGCTAACTAGTTCTGAGTAGTATGAAAACCAGCTGGGCATCGGACCTTCACCCTACAGGGCAGGAGACACTTGTTTCAGCACCCAGAGCCTTTAAGGTAAGTGATTTTCCATGCTCACACCACAATGGGATAAAGGTAATTGGTAATAGGAAATGTTCTATGGGTGTTCCCACAAGTATAAACATTAGCACAGTGAGGGTATGTGTTAATCAGTAAAGTTTTTGATCAGTTCACCTAAACTTACATGCTGTTAATTTGTAGGTAGCCCTTGTCTTGTCTCTGTCGAAAGGACAGCAGAGCTGGCTTCTTGACCTGTGGCTTTAACTGGGCATCAGCTTTAGCTATAGCTTTGAGAAAGTGGGCAGCACACAGACCAATGTACAGGAAACATCACTGCAGAGCCCTTGCAGGCCTATGCTGATTACTATCATCAGTAAACTACAGTTGACTTTTAGATTATATTCCCATTGTAGGCATTTTGCTAGCAATCCATTGCCAATCAATGCAATGTCCACCTAACCATTTTGGGGTAGAGTATCTCTCATCAAGAAGGGTTCTGGGAAGGTCAACCTTTATACTTCTCCGAGAATGCACTATGGGTGCTGGTGTATATATCATATCAAGAATTCAGAACGGATTGCACGCCTGGATTGGTTTCAAAAGTTTAATCAATGGCAACCCGTTTCAACTTGGTAGTCTTCATCATGGCCCAAAACATTCCTGTGCACAATCACTTTTAAAAACAATTCTTAAACCTTTGGCGTAGAAAAGATACTGCATTCTAGTATGTTGGCAGCACAATCTTAGCAGTGAATAAAATAATTCTCAATCATCTAAGATCCATAAAAAATGCTGCTCCTAATTATCCTACAGCTAGACACTGGTGTTAAGAACATGAGCAAAACCCTGACACTTTATCCTTGTTTGGGATACACAGGATTGGCTCGACTCTGAGAGGTGGAGACAGCGTGAAGCAGCTAAGACACTTTGGCCCATATTTATACTTTTTTAGCGCTGCATTTGCGTCATTGTTTGAAGCAAAAGCAGCGCAAACTTACAAAATACAATTGTATTTTGTAAGTTTGTGCCAATTTTGCGTCAAAAAACAACGCAAATGTGATGCTAAAAAAGTATAAATATGGGCCTTAGTGGCATATTTAAGAAAAGTGGCGCTGTACACAGTGCAGTGCCACTTTTTTTGCATCCCTTAACACCACCCTAATGCCATTATGTGTGCGCCGTATAAAAGATATGGTGCACCATGGTGGTAGTTAGCAAACTAGCATATGAATTCTTTAAGCTAGTGTGGTGGTCTGCAGGATTAGTGTAAAAATTCTGGCGGTGATTCTAACCGCGGCGGGCGGCGGTCGCCGCCCGCCATGCGGTTACCGCCAAATGACCGCACCGCGGTCACAAGACCGCAGCGGCCATTCTGGCTTTCCCGCTGTGCTGGCGGGCGACCACCAAAAGGCCGCCCGCCAGCACAGCGGGAAAGACCCAGCAACGATGAAGCCGGCTCTGAATGGAGCCGACGGAGTTGCTGGAGTGCGACGGGTTCAGTAGCACCCGTCGCGAATTTCAGTGTCTGCTAGGCAGACACTGAAATTCTTTTTGGGGCCCTCTTACGGGGCCCCGCGGCACCCCCTACCGCCATCCTGTTCCTGGCGGGAGACCCGCCAGGAACAGGATGGCGGTAGGGGGTGTCAGAATCCCCATGGCGGCGGAGCGCGCTCCACCGCCATGGAGGATTCTCAAGGGCAGCGGAAAGTCGGCGGTACACCGCCGACTTTCCGTTTCTGGCCGCGGCTGAACCGCCGCGTGCAGAATGCCCAGCGGTGCACCGCCAGCCTGTTGGCGGTGCTACCGCGGTCATTCGCCCTGGCTTTTTTTACCGCCAGGGTTAGAATGACCCCCTCTGTGTCTAATACTGCAAAGCACCCAGCGGCCCATTGTAGACAATGGACCCTCCTTTTAACGCCTGCTCTGAGCAGGCGTTAAAAGTGCCAAAAAATATGGCACAAGGTAATCTCTTAGGTTTCTTTGCACCATTGTTTGCCCCCGCCCCCAACCCCCTTTAGGGGGGAATGCCCCTTTTGCATACATTATGCCTGGAGCAGACATAATGTAGGACAAAGGTTTACAAAGTGTATCAATTGATGCAGTGCTCCACTTTGCAAATATGGCACAGCGTTTTTGGCCTTTTAATGCCACATTAGCACTAGTGTGGAATTGGAATGACGCTCTTAACTATGCCCCTTATAATCTGAATATATCATTCTCCTCCACAACAAATCGCCTGGAGGTTTGAATGTGAACGAGGAACTTAAAATACACATTGATTGAATACCCTTCCATATACCTTTGAAGACAGAGGTGTGTTCCTTATTGCTTATTACAGAATATTTCTCTGAAATATTTTTTTTTTTAGGTGTATTTTCATTGTGCCTCTCAGGATACGGTCAGCATTTGTGATACACTGTATATATTTTTTATTTTTTTTAGGAGAAAGGAGTTGCAGTGTATTTCCCAGAGTCAATTTCATTTTGTTCTTTTCCATGCAGGTTTGTTTATAGGTTGGTTAGGAATGTGTTTGATAGGGACTTGCATATGCACGTTTTACACATACACTGAGGACTATGCAAGAGTGTTTTTCAGTATGTTCTTTACTTTTCTGTTGTTGTTGACTACCTTCCACAGGGCTTAGGGAGATTTTGATTTTTAGTGCCACTGAGCCAGTATGATATGATGTTACACGCCTAATTATGAGTGTGTTTTCTCCGGAATTCTGTCATGAATTGATTAAAAAAGGCCACATGGCCATTATCTGATGCTGTTAATGATGATTTGTCATGCTGTCCTATAAAATCAGCATGAAAGATTTAATTCATATGCATATAATAACATTTTGGGATTAATGATGAATTCATATACTTTAGATGTCAATTGTTAATAGGAGCCTTTTTTCTGACACAACACGTAAAGGTTCTTTCTTATGTTCATATATGTAGACATGTGCAGTATCTTTTCTATGGTTTAAGAATTGTTTTTAAAGGTGACCTTGCACATGAATGCTTTGGGCTGTGATGAAGAGTGCAGTGTTGAAAAACGTTGCCATAGATTGAGTGAGAGCCTTTCTGTGTGATTACCTATCAACACAATTTTTCTTGGACATTTGAAAGCAGGACTTGCACCCGCAGCTCGCACCGACTCTGACAGGTGAATGTGACCGGAACTGCAGGAACCGATTTCACCAGGATATCACGAATATACAATCTATGTGGATGGTTCTAGATGGAGACCTTGGGATTCATTCATGCTAAAATATTTTGAGTACCTGAAGTATTACTCAGATAGTACACCTTCACAAACTTACAAATGCTGTTTTGCAATCTGCAGCCAGACACCTCTGCTGCACCTTCCTTATCTTTTATGTGTGAGGTTCTCAGTCATGAGTGCAGAGAAATTGTAATGTAGAGGTATAGATTTTGGGTGCAAGTGTGGAAGGCACAAGGGGTCAGGATTGTAAGTGGGTACCTCTCTACCTTCTAGGCCTGACAGTTATGCCACACTGGATCGTGAACATCAAGCAGTGCCAGTTGTAACATACCAATTGCAGCCTGACCCATAGCGTGAGAGGCCTGGAGTGGCTTAGAGGGCACTGGGCAGAGGACAAGCTGTTAGTAGCACTTTACAGATGGGTGGGACTGTGAGGAGACATCCCCTGCTGAGGCATGTGGGTGATGGGGAGTGTGAGCTGAAAAACGAACCCCTACCACATGAATCAGTCTTGGCTGATAAAGTCTCCATCTTGAGGGATAGATCTAAAATGCAGTTGGAAAGTTACTATTGGTAGCTTTACAGTCGTAATTTACATTGTAAAAATCTCCGCCTCCTCATCTAAGATGGTGGAGCCTCATAAACCGACGGCTAGGTGGATATTTTTACCCTGAATTGGTGAATTGCACCTGGGCTGACATCCCCACCAACTCACAGGCAGAAATATATGTGTGCAGAGAGCTCTACATGGAGATTCTTCTCTCTGGATTGCACCTTTTTTTCTCTTCAGACAGGACATGGAGACAAAACAGCGGGAAAGGAAGTGGGGAATCGAGTTTCCTTGTTTCTTTCTGGCTACTCTTCAACCTATACTCGCCAATTCAGACTATGAATATGTTGAGGAACGTTTAAGACTAATTCTAATGAATACTATAGTGAAGGCGATCTTAATGAAATTTCTGATTGCAATTGCTCCCATGTGCACAATTATGATTATGAATGTAATATATTTTTATGATAATAATATATGTGTGGTGTCTCAGTGAACTAATGCATCTATTCCAGAAATCTGTGCTTAAACCTAGGGCAGCATGTTCACAGGTTTAAATGCTGGTGAATTCACTCAGCATTTCATCTGTCCGAAGTTGATAAAGTAAGTACAATTGAAGTGGTTAACTATAAATATCTGTTGTTCAGGGACAAGATGCTGAAAGGGGTGAATGTGTAAATGTTCCATGTTATGATATTCCTGGACATCTACCATCTTTAAAAACAAATTAACCCAAAGGGATCCCAGTTTTCACAATGGGGAGGTGAGTAATCATTGCCCATGGGAACAGCTACTGTATGCCAAATCAACACATTGCTGTAACCAGTCAAGATGCGGAAGAATGGGGAGTGAGATAGTCACCCCCTCAAGACTATATATCGAGGAGACAAACTAATGTCTATCCAATTTGAGGGCAGATCAAGAGTGTTCCTAAGAAGCAACAAATATGTGATTTGGCGGGGTCCCTTGAACCGAGGGCCACTCCAAATGCACCCAAAAGGCAAACTAACGGGGACTCACCAGTGCAAAAGGCAAAAATGATGAAGACAAAAGAGTTGCACAGATGGTCATTGGCTTCTACACTACAAAAAGGAAAAAATTAAAATACATTAAAGTCAGCATGTGACTCGAGTTTGTAAGTATGGTCTCAGTCACTGGAAATCACAACAGTTGTTTTTTTCTGGCAAGTGAGACTTAGGACGCATAAGGTACCTTGCA
This sequence comes from Pleurodeles waltl, assembly GCF_031143425.1. Lineage (NCBI taxonomy): Eukaryota > Metazoa > Chordata > Amphibia > Caudata > Salamandridae > Pleurodeles > Pleurodeles waltl. The sequence goes on from NC_090437.1 coordinate 207,092,669, forward strand.
CAAATCGGTGGTGCAGAAAACAGCATTTCCATATGTATTCTGTTTAGTACCTCTGGCTAGCTACTGCTTGACCTCAGGAGTGTATATTTCACACTCTGGAAAGTATGACATACTCAGAACCAAGGAAACAGCTTAAAGTAGTGCCACAGGTGTAGTGACAGCATGGCCCAGGAATGTGTGGGTCCAATGTGCCTCAATTTATTAACTATTGATAAAATACTGCTTTTCTGATCTATAGCATAGATATTTGTATGTGTTTTGGTCTGCAACTCTACTTAAAATTCTAAGGTCCTGATTTATACTTTTTGGGGCAAAACTGCACTAACGCAGTTTTGCACCAAAAAGTTGAGCACCGGCTTGCACCATTTATGTGCACTGGCAGGGCACCATATTTATGGAATGGTGCAAGCCGGTGCAAAGGGTAGGCTAGGGTAAAAAAAAAAATTACGTTAGTCAGGTGGGGCTGGGGGTATAGAAGAGGGGGGTTTTGCACCATAAAATGATGTTAGGAGGTTAGAGTAAAAAGAAATTACTCTAACCTGCCTAGAGTCATTTTCTGACTCAAAACCATCCATACCACATGACTCCTGTCCTAGAAAAGACAGGAGTCATACCCACCACCCCAATGGCCATCACAGGGGACAAAGGTCACCTGGGCATGGCCATTGCACCCTGTGCCATGTATGGGGGTCCATTTCAGGGCCCTATGGCACTTTAAAAAATAAAATTAAATCCCTACCTGTACTTACCTGGGATGGGGTCACCCATCCTCCGCAGTCCCTCTGGTGTGGGTTGGGGTGTCCCTGGGGCCTGGGGAGGGCACCTGTGGGCTTATTCCTTTGTGTTCCACCATGGAAATAGGCCCACATGTCCCCTAACGCCTGTCCTGACCCAGGTGTTAAAAAATGGGGCAAAGAAAGCCTTGCACCATTTTTTGACCCCTCCACCCTCCCGTGCCCCATTTTTGCATATAAGAATAAATATGGTGTTAAGGCCATAGAGTCATTTTTTGCACAGGAACACCTGCCTTGCACCTCATTAAGGCAAGGTAGGTTTCCACATCCAAGAAATGACTTTAACTCCATAAATTTGGAGTTAGTTTTGCACTGAATTAGAGTAAAAAAAAGCAGATTTATACTTTTTGTGGAAAAACTACACTAACACAGTTTTTGCACCAAAAAGTTTAGCTCCGGCTTTCTGTGCACCAGCCGGGCACCATATTTATGGAATGGTGCAAGCCGGTGCAAAGGGTAGGCTAGTGTAAAAAAATAAAAATTTATGTTAGTCGGGTGGGGATGGTGGTATGGAAGAAGGGGGTTTTGCACCAAAAAATGACATTAGGCATGTTAGAGTAAAATAAAAAAATGACTTTAACCTGCCTAGAGTCATTTTCTGACACAAAACCATCCATACCACATGACTCCTGTCTTAGAAAAGTCAGGAGTCATGCCCAACACCCCAATGGCCAGCACAGGGGACCAGGGTCACCTGGGAATGGCCATTGCACCCTGTACCATGTATGGGGGCCCATTTCAGGGCCCTCTATGGCACTTTAAAAAATAAAATAAAATACCTGTACTTACCTGGGATGGGGTCCCCCATCCTCCGCTGTCCCTCTGGTGTGGGTGGGAGTGTCCCTGGGGCCTGGGGAGGGCACCTGGGGCTTATTCCATGGTGTTCCACTATGGAAATAGGCCCACAGGTCCCCTAACGCCTGCCCTGACCCAGGCATTATAAAATGGGGCAAAGCAAGCTTTGCACCATTTTTTGACCCCTTCCTTCCTCCCGTGCACCATTTTTGCATGGGAGTATAACTATGGCGTTAAGGCCATAGAGTCATTTTTTGCATGTGAACGCCTACCTTGCATCTCATTAAGGCAAGGTTTCCACGTCCAAAAAAATGACTTTAACTCCATAAATCTGGCGGGTCTAGCGCCAAAGTATAAATATGGAGTTAGTTTTGCACCGATTTAGAATTAGAGTAAAAAAAAAATATGCTAATTCGGCGCAAACAGAGTATAAATATGCCCCATAGTCTCACAACACTACATCTCCTCCTTTGTTAAAAACTGCAAACAACATCACATTATGCCGCCCGCCAAGTTGTATCAGTCGTGTGGCCGCCAATGCAACTGCACTCCCCCGGAGGCCATTTCGAGAAACCTAGGGCCATATTTATACTTTTTGACGCACAACTGCGCCAACGCAGTTGTGCGTCAAATAAGTTAACGCTGGCTAACGCCATTCTGAAGCGCCATGCGGGCGGCGTATTTATTCAATGACGTTAGCCGGCGTTAGCCGCCGGAGCTGCCTGGTGTGCGTGAAAAAAAATGACTTACACCAGGCAGCGCCGGCGTAGGGGAAATGGAGCTTGGGCGTCAAAAAATGGGGCAAGTCAGGCTGAGGCAAAATTTTCGCCTCAACCCGATTTGCGCCATTTTTTTAGACTCCCAACCCCCATTGAAATGACTCCTGTCTTAGCAAAGATAGGAGTCATGCCCCCTAGCCCTATGGCCATGCCCAGGGGACTTATGTCCCCTGGGCATGGTCATTGGGCATAGTGGCATGTAGGGGGGCACAAATCAGGCCCCCCTATGCCACAATTTTTTTTTTTTTTTTAAATACTTACCAGCACTTACCTTAATGTCCCAGGGGTGGGTCCCTCCATCCTTGGGCGTCCTCCTGGGGTGGGCAAGGGTGGCAGGGGGTGTCCCTGGGGGCATGGGAGGGCACCTCTGGGCTCCTTCTGAGCCCACAGGTCCCTTAACGCCTGCCCTGACCAGGCGCTAAAAAACGACGCAAAAGCGGCTGGACGTCATTTTTTTTGACCCGCCCACTCCCGGGCGTCAGTTTTGCCTGGGAGTATAAATACGGCGCACATGCCTCGGAGTAATTTTTTTGACGGGAACGCCTACCTTGCATATCATTAACGCAAGGAAGGTGTCCACACTAAAAAATGACGCAAACTCCATGAACTTTGGCGCTAGATGCGTCTAACGCCAAAGTATAAATATGGAGTTCATTTTGCGTCGAATTTGCGTAAAAAAAAACTACGCAATTCCAGCGCAAACAGAGTATAAATATGCCCCCTAGTTTCCGCCTGCCGGCCCAGCGGGGATGTCGGCCGCAACACAGGAGCCGGCTCCAAATGGAGCTGGCGGTGTTGCGGCAGTGCGACGAGTGCAGTTGCACCCATTGCGCTTTTCACTGTCTGCTATGCAGACAGTGAAAAGCTCCAAGGGGCCGTGGCAGGGGGCCCCGCGACTACCCTTTCTGCCAGCCTTTTCATGGCAGTTCATACCACCATGAAAAGGCTGGCGGGAGGGGGACTTGTGATCCCCTGGGCAGCGCTGCAAGCAGCACTGCCCTGGGGGATTACAACCGCCGGGACCAAAGTGGTGGGAAACTGCAGGGACCAAAGTGGTGAGAAAAATTCTAAGGGAAGCACCACCAGCCTGCGCCAAGGTTGTAATGAGGGCCTATATTTCTTCAATAAGTCATTGAGGCGTTCACACTAGTTGGCCAGAACAAGTGGTATGAGGTGGTTGAGACGCACTCTGTTTCTATACCTATGGCACAGGGTTTGATGCTTAATCTAGACTGTTAGGTGGGATAGCCTTGCTCACAATTGAAGGAGCTGACAAACATTCAGGTAGAAGCATTAAAGAGTGATGAGTCCTGAGTGATGGACTCACTGGGACGATGCGCCATCACCATGTCTCCCTTGCAAGTCACCACCCTTAGAGGATTGACAGCAAACAGAGTGTCAGTTATTCACTTTCGTTGCTGCTTAACGAGAACTGAGCTCATCAACGCGGATCGGCATATGTTTCCATTTTGCACTTTCAAAAAGTGTCAGTGGCATCGCTGTTCATCGTGGCAGTTTGGTCCCAATGGCCCTCCCACATCACAAGGTGGCAGAACTCTCACCAATTGTGGAATGAGGAGTTGAACGATAAACACGGAGGGCTTGACACAGGCCTGGTTTAACTCAACCCTCTCCATCGATGCTCATTAAATTACCCTTTTGAGGGTACTCATGAATCGTTCCACAACACCATTAGCTTGGGGCCACATAGGTGGACTCTTTTGATGCTTGACATTTAGTCTGACTATAAACTCCTTGAATTATTTGTCAGATTTGAGAATGGTATACTATACACTGCACTGATGCCATCCAGCCACTTCATGACTTTGTTGTTGATGATTACTCCTCTACAAAAGGAAAGCATGAATACTCATCAATGACTAGCATGAGAGGAGGACAGTTTGCTAAGAACCCAAAGCAATAAACTGCAACTTTTTCCCAAACCTGTGCCGGAAGGTCAGACATTGTCAATGGATGCAGCGTCACTTTGGGGGAAAGGCAGTTACAAAAATGGCTCTCTTTAAGTTTTCTCCTAACTCTCTCATTTAGGCAGGGGAACCACACTCGAAGCTGCATTTACGAGACCCTAGAAGCACACTGCACCACTGAAGCATAATTTTTTTGATGCTCCTGTGGTGCAGTGTCCCAGCCCATATTTACAAGGCTTCCCATAGCCACCTTGCTTGACTTTTAATGGGCTTGTAAATATGGCCCATTTCATTCATTAAAGTGGCTTTCCATGGGTTTGCTGTGGGTCCTCCCTCCCTGGGAACTTACTGAGGCAAAGTCACAAATGTACATTGAGAAATAACTGACCATGCCTAAGAAGGATCACAGCTTGGTGATATATTGTAGGGGGCACGTAGCTGACAATGCTTGCACTTTATCTAGGTCAGGTGGCATTCCTCTATTAGGGAATACATGGCCATATAATTTTAAGTTCGGTCTTGTGAAAACTCACACTCTGCTGAGTTCAGAGTGAGACAGGCATCATGCTCCTTTGGCATTGCTCCACATACCAGTATGTCATCACTGTAATTAAAAACATGCATGACAGGTTGATTTATTCAGTGTATAACATCCTGAAATACTTCTGCAGCTGACGACACTCCAAAACTCTACCTTTTGTATCTGAACAAACACGACATGAGTTGAAAAAGTAGTAATGTACCTGCAGTTCTCTTCTATCTCAACTTGATGGTACCCCTTAGTCAGATCAAGCTGGGAAAAGGCTTTGGCACCATTCAGTTGCATGATCATGTCTGCTATGTGAGGACCAAGATGTTTTTCTCTCTCAATTGCTTTGCCGGCCTGACATATATCAACACAGATACGCATTGCACCTCCACTGCCCTTTACTGCTACCTCCCCTATGGGTGAAACCCATGGAGTAAGACTGGTGGAACACCCAATGATGTCATGTTTCAAGACCATATCTATTTCTTTCTCAGCTGCTTCTTGCAAGTGAAAAATGACTGGGCAATGGGTGAATGACCTCATTAATGTGAAGTCACGCTTTTGTTGTCTTAAGTCTTCCTTGGCCATGAAATAACAACAGGAACTGACTCATGATTTCAGATTGAATGTGGTGGTTGGATTTGAGGGATTAGTCCCATGTCAGCAGCTGTGGCAAAAATGAGTGGGCATGCACTGGACAAAGATCATTGCAGAACATGAATTGGCACTCACACTAGTACTGCTTTATGGTGCATTGTCGCTGTGATTGACTCCTGTCTGTGCAATGGTTTAGAAGCATCTCACATGTATTTGTGTTTTGACAGGTAAAGGCATGGCGCAGGAGACAGGCTATTGAACTTCTTGACTGGCATTATGTTAATCGATGCACCATTGTCTATGATTAAGGCTATAGGGCAACCATTAAACTTTATTGTAATCTTAGGGCCGTGTGCAAATTAATTTGGTTATTTCTTTGATGGTTTGCCTTTGTCTTTTTTTCTTCCTTGCAATCAGCCAAACTGATATGTGCCTGTTGTTCCTTGTTAGATACCATCATTACCATCCTCTTTACTGGTGCATGATAATGAAGTTGACAAGCCTTTGTGAGATGGGCTTGACAACGACTGACTTTGTCTGGTTTCTACTTGTCGTAACTAATGTTGCTTTTTGGCATTGTGGGTGTGGCGAGAATTCTTCTGGAACCTTCTTGCGTCCCTTTTCTCTTCTCAATGTGAAGTTTTTGGTTTTACTTTCGGTTTGTAAACTGTTATGAAGTGACTTTCCTTCCTTTGCACATCTGTCCTATGGCTGGATTTTTTACCTTCATGGGAAAATTAAAACCACATCGGAAACACATTTTGTTTTTTGAAGATGTTGAATTGCATGTACTTGTTCTTGCATTTCATGACCAACAATGATTCATTTTTCACTGTTCCAGCTTCCATATCAGCAGCTTGTCGATCTGCTCGTCATGAGCTCTTGCATCCATGAGAAGTTTCTCTAAACTGAGTGTCTCTCTCAACACACATCTTCCGAAAGAATATGAAAGATAGCTATATATGACTGTTAGGCCTGACAGCCTTAGGGTGGTCGCCCCTAATTTGTGCCTGCCTCCCTCCACTTTTTAGACACTGTTTTTGCTTGTTTTAAGACTCTGAGCACTATACCACTGCTAACCAGTGTGAAAGTGCATATGCTCTCCCCCTTTAAACATGGTAACAATGGATCATACCCAATTGGACTATTTAATTTACTTATAAGCCCCTAGTAGAGAGCATTATATGTGCCCAGGGCCTGTAGATTAAATGATACTAGTGGGCCTGCTGCACTGATTGTGCCTCTCACTTAAGAAGCCCCTTAACATTGTCTTAGGCCTGCCATTGCAAGGCCTGTGTGTGCAGTTTCACTGCCAATTCGACTTGGCATTTAAAAGTACTTGACATGTCTAAAACTCCCCTTTTTCTACATATAAGACACCCTAATGTATGCCCTAGGTAACCCATAGGGCAGGGGGCTGTGTAGGCAAAAGGCAGGGTATGTACCTGGGTAGTTTACATGTCCTGGTAGTGTAAAACTCCTAAATTCTTTTTTACACTGCTGTGAGGCCTGCTCCCTTCATAGGCTAAGATTGGGGCTGCCCTCTTACATTGTTTGAGTGGTAGCTGTTGATCTGAAAGGAGTAGGAAGGTCATATTTAGTATGGCCAGAATGGTGATATAAAATCCTGCTGACTGGTGAAGTTGGATTTAATGTTACTATTTTAGCAAATCCACTTTTAGAAAGTGAACATTTCTCTGCACTTAAATCTTTCTGTACCTTACAATGCATGTCTGGCTGTGTTTAACTGTCAGCTGCTTGTGCATTCACTCAGACACACCCCAAACACAGGATACTCAGCCTCACTTGCATACATCTGCATTTTGAATGGGTCTTCCTGGGCTGAGAGGGTGGAGGGCCTGGCTTTACACAAAGGACGGCTACACCCCCTACTGGGGCCCTGGCAGACAGGATTGAACTGAAAGGGGACCTGGTGCACTTCTAAGCCACTCTTTGAAGTCTCCCCCACTTCAAAGGCTCATTTGGGTATATAAACAGGGCCTCTGCCCCTTCTAACTCAGACACTTCCTGGAGAAGAAACTTGAACCAGAACCTGCATCCTGCCAAGAAGAACTGCCTGGCTGCCCAAAGGACCCACCTGTCTGCTTTCTGTGAAGGACTGCTGCCATGCTGTTGCCCTGCTGCCTTGTTGCTCTCTGGCTGTGGTGAAGAAGTGCTCTCCAAAGGCTTGGATAGAACTTGCCTCCTGTTCCCTGAAGTTTCAGGACCAAAAAGACCTCATCTCTACAAGAAGGACTCTTTGTGCGGCAAAATTCGATGCATAGCCTGCCAGAAACGATGCACAGCCTGCACCACAGTGAAAATGTCACTGCACGCCGAACCGGAATGACGCAGCCTGACTTTGCAACGAGAAGATCGATGCAGCGCCAGAGTAGCAACAGGAAATTTGATGCACTGCCCACAGGATCGACACACAGCCGAGCCGGAATGACACAGCCCGACTTCCAGAGAGGAATTGACGCAGCGCCTGCGGTGCAGTAGAAAATTCAACGTAATGCCCACCAGATCGATGCAACTCCTGTGACTTCGTCCTGCCAGCGCATCGTCCCCAGGGCGTCTGAAAAACCCGCAAACCAAAGAGGATCTACAACCGAGCACCGGAAATCGACGCACAGCCACCACCACGTGAAAAGTAAACGAAGCATCGCCGTGTGTGGCCCAAGAAATCGACGCACACCCCTTTGTTTCCATGGATCTCCTCCTCTGTGATTCTTTGCCTAGATATTTCACACGAACCAGGTACTTTGTGCTTGAAAGAGACTTTTTTTGCTTTTAAAAGACTTAATACACTTTATATCACTTTTCAGTGATACCTCAACATATACTTATTGCATTTTAATCGTTTTGACCTGCATTTATCCAGATAAATGTTATATATTTTTCTAAACACTATGTGGTGTATTTTTGTGGTGCTATATAGTGTTATTGTATGATTTATTGCACAAGTACTTTACACATTGCCTTCTAAGTTAAGCCTGACTGCTCAGTGCCAAGCTCCCAGACGGAGGATAATTTGGATTGTGTGTGACTTACCCTGACTAGAGTGAGGGTCCTTGCTTGGACAGGGGGTAACCCTACTTCCAACCAAAGACCCCATTTCTAACATTGGTGATCAGCGGTGAGGATAGGACTTGTATTTGTGCAGTGACATACAGTAGCTAAGTATTTCACTACCTGCCCACAGTTGAAGGTCAACTTGATTTTTTATCTTTTTCAACAATTTCGTTTTTCCTGACAATTTTTAACTAAAATCCTCATTCAACATGTCTCTGGCTGGGTCTCATGCAGGAGATAAAGATTTTGATCTGGCTATGCTGGAGACCTACACTGTTAAACAGCTGATGGCGTACTGCAGGGATATGGGTGTACCTACCCAGAAAGCCTCCAGGAAGGAGGAATTCCAAATGGCACTGAGGGCCTGGGCAGAAGCCCAGTCAGAGGAGGATGTTGAGGAGAACGGTCCAGAGGATGGCCCCTCAGGGGATTTTTTGCCATCAGTGGATGATGTTACCACTGCAATTGTGCCCCCTGCCTAATAAGGGAGCAGTGTCTCTGATCAAGGCCTGACCGCAGAGGAAAGGAGAGAGGAGAGAGAGTTTCAATTGCAGATGGCAAGGTTGAAAATTGAGACTCAATAGGAGGAAAGGAGGGCAGAGAGAGAAGCCAAACAATCTGAGGCTGAAAGAGCAGCCAAGCAGATTGAAGTTGAGAGAGCTGAAGCAGCAGCTGAGAGAACCTTGGCTGAAAAAAAAAAAACTTTTGTTGGCTTATGAACTGAGTCTCAAGGAGCTGGAGATCAAGGCGAGACAGTCTGAGTCCAGCAGTGATGGTGGCAGCATACATGCAGGACCTGTTGGGGAGAAAAACATTTGTATACCCAAGAATGTGGTGCCATGGTTTGTGGTGGGAGATGACATTGACAAGTGGTTGGCTGCCTATGAAGTTGCACTAAGGGCCCATGGGACCTCTGAGGAGGAATGGGGGGCTGCCTTGTGGTTTTATGTACCAGCAGTGGGGAGGGACACACTTCTCACACTAGCTCCACATTATAGAAATGTCTATTCAACCGTGAAAGCCACTTTACTGGCCTAGTTTGGGCTAACCCCTGAGAAATACTGTCAGAGGTTTAGGAACAGCACCAAACTTTCCACACAAACTTGGGTAGATTGTTGTGATTTCTCAAATAAGGCACTGGATGGATGGGTGCGGGGCAGCAAAGTAGATGATTACAAAGGGTTATATGACTTGATTCTGAGAGAGCATATGCTTAGTATTTCTTTTACAGAGTTGCACAAGCTGACTGATCCCAGTAAGCTTGCTGAGGAAGCGGACCTCTGGATTAGCACCAGTGTGTCCAAGAAGGCATCTGGGGGGGACATCCACAAAGGTGGTCAAGGTTCCCAACAGAAGAAAGAGGGGGAGAAAAACTTAAAGATAAGGAGTTCTCAAAAGGCCCCCAAAAGAATTTCCAAGGGGGGATGGTAACCATTCCTCTTCTAGATTTGGAAGAAACCAGGGTTCTTTGTCAGAAAGTTAGGGAAGTTCATCCCCAAATGCTTAGAGTGCTACCAGCATGGACACTCTAAGGGCGACTCCCAGTGTTCCAAGAGAGTACAGTCCACTACTGGACAGAGACCTGTGTTGGCTAATGTAGCGCTCGGGCGGAGACAGTCCCAGTTAGATTTGGGGGGCAGACAGAGGTTTCCCTAGGGTCCCTGGGAGATAGAGAGATGGTGTCTAAAGCTCACATGCCTGTAAATACTTCACAGTATAGTCAGTGGGTCACCATTGATGGGCAAAGGGTGGAGGCTCTGCGTGACACAGGAGCCAGTATGACTACTGTCAAGAGTCAGCTGGTGTCAGCAGAGCAGATAGTTCTTAATACATTCCACCAGGTCATAGTCACTGACAATCGTGAGAGTCACCTACCAGTGGCTCTGGTTCTCTTTGAGTGGGGGGGGTCCTCTGGTACTCTGAAAGTAGCTGTGAGTCCTGCCATGTCTGTAGATTGTCTGTTAGGCAATGATTTCGAACACACTGCCTGGAAGGAGGTAGAGCTCGGATCCCACCTGGAGATGGTAGGTTTGGCTCAGTGGGTCTGCACAACCACAAGGTCCATGGCTGCCCGGGAAGGGAGTCAAGGGTGTCTGGAGCCTGGAACAATGGCCAAGACAGCTGCAAAGAGGAAGGGCAGGAGACACGGGAAACCCACCTCATATGTTCCCACGGTGGTGGACGGGCCCCTGGGGAGGAGGAGGCCCCTGAGCCAACTGGAGAGGACATAGCTGACCTGGGCAATCTACCTGAACTTGCTGGCTGGCAAGTAGAGGGTGGGCAAATCAGGGAAGAATTCTGCAAGGTGCAGAAAGAATGCCCCACCCTTGATGGTCTGAGGCGACAGGCCACAGCCCAAGCAGCTAGTGGAGCCTCTGGCACTCACCATATCTACTGGGAGAATGATCTCCTTTACAGTGAGCCCAAGGTTCCGGGCCCTGAGACAGTACATGTGCTGGTGGTCCCCCAGTCTTACCGAGCCTTCCTACTGGGTCTGGCTCACAACATTCCCCTTGCAGGACATCTGGGCCAAGACAAAACCTTTGACAGGCTTGTCACCCACTTCCATTGGTCTAGAATGCGGGTAGCCTCAGATGATTTCTGTAGAGCCTGCCCCACCTGCCAGGCTAGTGGGAAGACAGGGAAAAAGCTTAAAGCCCCCCTGATCCCACTCCCCGTCATTGGCGCCCCCTTTGAAAGGGTAGGCATCAACAACGTTGGTCCCTTGGATCCCAAAACTGCCTTCGGCAACAGGTTTATCCTGGTTTTGGTGGACAATGCCACCCGCTATCCAGAGGCTATCCCTCTGAGAACAGTGACTGCACCGGTGGTGACCAGACCACTGCTGGGAATATTTACCCGTTCGGATTCCCTAAGGAAGTTGTGTCTGACAGAGGCACAAATGTCATGTCTGCATAAACGAAGTCCATGTGGGATGAGTGTGGGATGACCTACCGGTTTTCCACCCCTTATCATCCTCAATCCAATGGCTTGTTGAGAGATTCAACAAGACCATTTAAGGCATGATCAATGGCCTAACAGAAGCCATGAGGCGTAAGTGGGACATCCTCTTGCCATGCCTGCTGTTTGCTTATAGGGAGGTGCCCCAGAAAGTGGTGGGGTGCAGCCCCTTTGAGCTTCTCCATGGTCACCCTGTCAGGGGACCAATAAGCACAGTTAAAGAGGGCTCGGAGAAAGCTCCCAAGACACCTCCCCAGGACATGGTCAGCTGGGAGAAAGCTCCCAAGACACCTCCCCAAGACGTGGTCAGCTGGGAGAAAGCTCCCAAGACACCTCCCCAGGGATGTGGTCAGCTACATGCTGACCCTCTGCAACCAAACCCAATGCTTCTGGAAGCAGGCCTAGAGAAACCTTGAGGCCAGTCAAGAGGTGATGAAGGAGTGGTATGACCGGAAGGCCACTCTGGTTGAGTTCTCATCTGGAGACAAGATTTGGGGAATGGAGCCAGTAGAGCCTAGGGCTCTCCAGGACTGCTGGTCTGCCCCATTTGAGATTAAGGAGCTGAAGGGAGAGGCCACTTACCTAGTGGACCTCAAGACCCATAGGCACCCCCTAAGGGTTCTCCATCACAACAAGCTCAAACCTCTCTTTAAGAGGTCTGAGGTCAAAATGCTCCTGGTCACAGATGAGGGCATGGAAGTGGAGAGTGCACCTCTCCCCGACCTCCTCTCTGCCAAAGAAGGTGCTGAGTCAGTGGACGGTGTCATTCTCTCGGACTCCCTGACTCTAGATCAGAGAGGAGACTGTTATGAGTTATTGGAGTAGTTCTCTTCCCTGTTTTCCCTAACTCCTAGACTTACCCATCTGTGTGTCCATGACATTGACACAGGAGACAGTCCCCCTGTAAAGAACAAAATGTACAGGTTGTCGGATAAAGTGAAGGCCAGCATCAAGGAGGAGGTCTCAAAGATGTTGACCCTAGGGGTTATTGAGAAGTCCAATAGCCCCTGGGCCAGCCCTGTGGTGCTGATACCTAAGGCTGCTGCCCCCGGTGCAAAGCCAGAACTCTGATTCTGTCTGGACTACCGGGGTCTCAACTCAGTCACACGGACTGATGCTCACCCCATCACCCAAGCTGATGAGCTCGTTGACAGGCTAGGCGCTGCCAAGTTCCTGAGTACTTTTGATCTCACATTAGGGTACTTGCAGATCGCCTTGACTGAGGGGGCTAAAGAGAGATCTGCATTTTCCACACCTGATGGCCATTACCAGTTCCGGGTGATGTCCTTTGGGTTGAAAAATGCCCCAGCTACCTTCCAACAGTTGGTTGACGGGATCCTAGCTGGCAAGGATGCGTACTGTACAGCCACCTAGATGACATAACTGTCTATAGTTCCAGCTGGGGGGGAACACCTGCTCCACCTCAAGGAGGTGCTTCAGGCTCTGCAACAGGCAGGACTGACCATCAAGTCTAGTAAGTGCCAGATTGGGCAGGTTCTGTGGTGTACTTGGGACACCTAGTAGGTGGTGGCAAGGTGCAGCCACTCCAGGCCAAGATTGAAACTATGAAGGCATGGCAACCACCTAGAACACAGACCGAAGTGAGAGCCTTCTTAGGCCTCACTGGATACTGCCGTAGGTTTGTGAAGGGCTATCATATCATTGTGTCACCCTTGACAGAACGTACCTCCAAAAAGCAACCTAGGTTGGTGAATTGGACAGATGCTTGTCAGAAAGCATTTGATTCCCTGAAGGAAGCCATGTGCACGGCCCCGTGTTCAAGGCCCCTGACTACTCCCAGTAATTTATTGTGCAGACTGACGCTTCAGAGCATGGAAAAGGGGCTGTTCTCACACAGCTAAATGTGGAGGGCTCAGACCAACCAGTAGTCTTTATTAGCAGAAGACTATTACGATGGGAACAGAGGTGGAGTGCTATTGAGAGAGAAGCATTTGCTGTAGTCTGGGCACTGAACAAGCTGAGACCATACCTGTTTGGGACTCACTTCTGGGTTCAGACAGACCACAGGCCCCTCAGATGGCTCATACAGATGAGGGATGAGAATCCTAAACTCTTGGGGGCATATTTATACTCCGTTTGCGCCGGAATTGCGTCGGTTTTTTTGACGCAATTTCGACACAAAACTAAGTCCATATTTATACTTTGGCGTTAGACGCATCTAGCGCCAAAGTCCATGGAGTTTTGCGTCATTTTTTAGCGTGGACACCTACTTTGCGTTAATGAGATGCAAGGTAGGCGTTCACGTCTAAAAAATCGACTCCGAGGCATGTGTGTCGGATTCATACTCCCGGGCAAAATTCACACCCGGGAGTCGGCGGGTCAAAAAAAATGACGTACGGCTGCTTTTGGGCAGTTTTTTGCGCCTGCAAAAGGCAGGCGTTAAGGGACCTGTGGGCTCTGAAGGAGCCCAGAGGTGCCCTCCCATGCCCCCAGGGACACCCCCTGTCACCCTTGCCCACCCCAGGAGGACACCCAAGGCTGGAGGGACCCATCCCAGGGACATTAAGGTAAGTTCAGGTAAGTGTTTTTTTTTTCTTTTTGTGGCATAGGGGGGCCTGATTTGTGCCCCCCTACATGCCACTATGCCCAATGACCATGCCCAGGGGACAGAAGTCCCCTGGGCATGGCCATTGGGCAAGGGGGCATGACTCCTGTGTTTGCTAAGACAGGAGTCCTTTCTATGGGGTTTGGGAGTGAAAAAAAATGGCGCAAATCGGGTTGAGGCGAAAAAATTGCCTCAACCTGACTTGCCCCATTTCTTGACGCCCAAGCTCCATTTTCCCCTATGCCGGCGCTGCCTGGTGTACGTCGTTTTTTTCCACGCACACCAGACGGCACCGGCGGCTAACGCCGGCTAACGTCATTCAATAAATACGGCGCCCGCATGGTGCTTTAGAATGGCGTTAGCCGGCGCAAATTTTTTTGACGCAAAACTGCGTTAGTGCAGTTTTGCGTCAAAAAGTATAAATATGGGCCTTGATGTGGTCTATTTCCCGACAGGGGATGGACTTTACAGTGGAGCATCGCCCGGGATTGACCTCGCCAACGCTGATGGTCTCTGCAGATACTTCCGCCTTAGCGATGAGAGCTCCCAGGAGGTTGGGTAGCGCTCCCAACTTTCAGCTGAGGGGGACACATGTTAGACCTGACAGCCTTAGGGTGGTCACCCCTAACTTTTTGCCTGCCTCCTCCACTTTTTAGATACTGTTTTTGCTGGATTTAAGACTCTGTGCACTTTACCACTGCTAACCAGTCCTAAAGTGCATATGCTCTTTCCCTTTAAAGATGGTAACATTGGACCATACCCAATAGGTCCATTCAATTTACTTATAAGTCCCTAGTAGAGTGCACTATATGTGCCCATGGCCTGTAAATTAAAGGCCACTAGTGGGCCTGAAGCACTGATTCACCTCCCACTTCAGTAGCCCCTTATCCTTGTCTTAGGCCTGCCATTGCAAGGCCTGCGTGTGCAGTTTCACTGCAAATTTGACTTGGCATTTAAAAGTACTTGCCAAGTCTAAAACTCCTCTTTTTCTACATATAAGACACCCCTAAGGTATGTCCTAGGTAACCCACAGGGCAGGACATGTACCTGTGTAGTTTACATGTCCTGGTAGTGTAAAACTCCTAAATTCGTTTTTACACTGCTGTGAAACCTGCTCCCTTCATAGGCTAACATTGGCGCTGCCCTCATACATTGTTTGAGTGGTAGCTGCTGATCTGAAAGGAGTAGGAAGGTCATATTTAGTATGGCCAGAATGGTGATACAAAATCTTGCTGACTGGTGAAGTTGGATTTAATATTACTATTTTAGAAATGCCACTTTTAGAAAGTGAGCATTTCTCTGCACTTAAATCTTTCTGTACCTTACAATCCACATCTGGCTGGGTTTAGTTGACAGCTCCTTGTGCATTCACTCAGACACACCCCAAACAGAGGATACTCAGCCTCACTTGCATACATCTGCATTTTGAATGGGTCTTCATGGGCTGGGAGTGTGGATGGCCTGGCTTTACACAAAGGACTGCCACACCACCTACTGGGACCCTGGCAGACAGGATTGAACTGAAAGGGGACCTGGTGCACTTCTAAGCCACTCTTTGAAGTCTCCCCCACTTCAAAGGCACATTTGGGTATATAAACAGGGCCTCTGCCCCTTCTAACTCAGACACTTCCTGGAGAAGAAACTTGAACCAGAACCTGCATCCTGCCAAGAAGAACTGCCTGCTGCCCAAAGGACTCACCTGTCTGCTCTCTGTGAAGGATTGCTGCCTTGCTGTTGCCCTGCTGCCTTGCTGCTCTCTGACTGTGGTGAAGAAGTGCTCTCCAAGGGCTTGTATAGAGCTTGCCTCCTGTTCCATGAAGTCTCAGGACCAAAAAGACTTAGGGGGTCATTCTGACTTCGGCGATAAAAGTCGCTTACCACCGGCCAGAAGGCCGCCATAACACCACCGCGGCTGCGGTAAACCGCCACGGTCATTCTGACCCGCAACTGGCAAACCGCCAAAAACCCGACATCCACAAAAGTCCGCCACACCAAAGGTCAGCGGGAAACTGGCGATGACCAAACCTCCACCGTCACGCCAACAGAAATACGCCCATACCATTCCGACCCACAAATCCCTGCAGCGGTCTTTAAACCGCGGTATTCCATTGGCGGTACACACTGCCGCGGTCAAAATACACACACCTTTACAAAACACAACCACATTGGATAATTCAAAATACACACACCTGAGACACATACACACACCACTCCCACACACCCAATTAAATATAAAACACACACCCACATCACCCACAAACCCTTACGATCACAATTGCGAGTGAAGGACAGAGAGAGAGAGCACAGCATAGAGTACACCATCACACAGAGGCAAATCACAACATCACCCACACAATTTCCACGCACAAAACACCATACACCACCACACTCACCACACTCTACAACACATACACCACCCCTCACCTCATCCACACCACCCCATGGCACCCCAAAGACACCCCAGTTTCTCTAACGCAGAACTCAGGGTCATGGTGGAGGAAATAGTTCGTGTAGAGCCCCAGCTCTTCGGGGCACAGGTGCAGCACACCACCATTGCCAGGAAGATGGAGCTATGGCAAAGAATAGTGGACAGGGTCAACTCAGTGGGACAGCACCCACGCAATCGGGACGACATCAGGAAGCGGTGGAACGACCTACGGTGGAAGGTGCGTTCCATGGTATCAAGGCACAACATTGCGGTGCAGAAGACTGGCGGCGGACCCCCACCTACTCCCCCAGAATTCACAGCATGGGAGGAGGAAGTCTTGCACATCCTGCATCCTGAGGGCCCGCAGGAGTAGGCGGAGGAATGGACTCTGGTAAGTAAAATCTTCACTACTCCATTCCCCCCACCCCACATGCATGCCAAATCATACCCCCACCCTCACCCCCAGCCCCATCACACCAACTCCTTGCAAATGGCTCACCATCACATCCCACCCATCCCAAAACCTAGCCCTGCGTGCGTCCCCAAAGCATGGACACCCATCCCCAAAGCATGCCCACTGCACACACCCATCACCCCCACAAGCCACCGTCACAAAAGCCCCCACAAGGGAATGCCAGCACTGGGGGACACGGCCACCCACCCTTTACACGAAAAGCCACACACAGAAGCAATAACCATACTCTTATACCCCTGCAGGACCCGAACGCCACCACACCGCCACGGAGGGTCCAGAGATGTCCATCCCACCCCCAGATGAGGCCCCCAGTGATGACAGCAGCTCTGTCTCCCTGGACCCTGATGACCAGCCCGGCCCATCGGGGACCTCGGGACAGTCGGTTCCCCACAGACAGCCACAGGCTACACCAGACCTAACCCCCTCTGGGAACACCAGCACAGCTCCCACCCAGCGGGCCCATGCCTCTGTCCCCAGGACACGTCAATCAGCGGTGTGTCCACCACTACAGGGCACCCAGGTTGACCCACCACCCCAACAACAACAGGGACCTGGGGGCAGTGGTAGTGGGCACACCGTCCAGGGGACAGAGGCCCAGGGAAACAGGGGAATTGGGAGGGCTGCTGTGCGACAGGGGGGGGACAGGCCCAGGGAACCGACTCTCCAAGAGGCCCTCTCCTCCATCATGGGAGCATACCACCACTCCCAGGAGACGATGGCTACGGTACTGGCCAGGTTCCAGGAGATCCAGGTCATGCAGGAGCAACAGTACATGGGGTTCAGAGAGGAACTGAGGAACATTAGTTCCGCAATGGGGACCATCGTCGTGGCCCTAAACCAGATAGTCACCACATTGCAGGATATTGTGGCACCACAAAGGGCCCCTGTCACTAGCCTGGACCAGGAACAGCCTACCACCTCCGCCGGTGCTAGTGGACAGGAGGCCCCCACACAACAACAGGCCACCAGAACCCCACCTCCTGCAGAAGAAGAACCACCCCGCAAGCGAAACCTGAGATCTCACAAGAAGACAGAGTAGGATGCCAAGACCCCCGCCAGCAAACAATACCCCCTGATATCATCCCACTGTCCCACATTGTCACCCTGTCCAACCTTGAACTGCCCCTGCTCCATCCTTCCACAGGCATATGGACAATGCACCTGTGCGACTGAGAACTGGACTCTGCCATGCACATTACTCCACCATCACCCATCCCCGTTTTACAATCATGGGCCAGATGTAGCAAAGGGTTTTACCCATTCTGTGTCTATGGGAAAATGTATTAGTACATATGGCCCCATGTTCCTTAAATTTAGCACTTTAATTAAATCACTTCTTGCACTAAAAAAATCTGGAGTCTGCTTGTATTTTGAACAAATGTATTAGACATAACAGTGCCAAAATGTTCAGTTACATTGTGATGACAACATACCACTGTCACACAGCTGTAGTCCATGGGCAAACAAAGCAGAGGTCACGCAGTGGGGCCCACAGCTCTGAAAACGGAAGGGAAAGTCACAACTCAGTTAACAGGAACTGGGGGGGAACTCAGACAGTAGAGAGGCAGGAGACTTTAAGTAAATGTAAAATGGCGTGGTTGATTCGTACCTGTGTGCTACTGAAAATACTGTTGTATCACTGTGTCCCTGTTGTCTGTGTCGTCCCCGTCGTCCTCCTCCTCTTCACTCTCCACAGGCTCCACAGCTGCTACAACACCACCATCTGGACCATCCTCCTGCAGGAAAGGCACCTGGCGTCGCAAAGCCAGGTTGTGAAGCATACAGCAGGCCACGATGATATGGCACACCTTCTTTGGTGAGTACATTATGGATCCCCCTGTCATATGCAGGCACCTTAACCTGGCCCTCAGGAGGCCGAAGGTTCTTTCTATAATCCTCCTAGTTCGCCCATGGGCCTCATTGTAGCGTTCCTCTGCCCTTGTCCTGGGATTCCTCACTGGGGTCAGTAGCCACGACAGGTTGGGGTAACCAGAGTCACCTATTAGCCACACACGGTGTCTCTGTAGCTGTTCCATCACATAAGGGATGCTGCTATTTCGCATGATGTACGCGTCATGCACTGACCCAGAGAACTTGGCATTTACATGGGAGATGTACTGGTCAGCCAAACAGACCACATGGACATTCATAAAATGATAACTTTTTCTGTTCCTGTACACCTGCTCACTCCCACTGGGGGGAACCAAGGCCACATGGGTCCCATCAATGGCACCAATGATGTTGGGGATATGTCCAAGGGCATAGAAATCACCCTTCACTGTAGCCAAATCGGTCACCTCAGGGAAAACAATGTAGCTCCACATGTATTTCATCAGGGCAGACAACACTCTGGACCAAACCTTAGAAAACATAGGCTGAGACATCCCTGATGAAATGGCCACTGTTGTTTGGAATGATCCACTTGCCAAAAAATGGAGTACTGACAGAACCTGCACCAGAGGGGGAATCCCTGTGGGTTGGTGAATGGGGGACATCAGGTCTGGCTCCAGCTGGGCACACAGTTCCTGTATAGTGGCTCGGTCAAGTCTGTAAGTAAGTATGACATGTCTTTCTTCCATTGTCGACAGGTCCACCAGCGGTCTGTACACGGGAGGATTCCTCCATCTCCTCGCAAGTCCCTGCGGACGGTGTCTAGGAAGGACAACATGGAGCACAGAGTCAAGCAACCCACAGGTACGTAACCACAGCTTGCACAGTACACGATTCGCTATGCATTGAATGGCTTGTATGAGTGGCAATGCAAGGCCTAGGCCTGTGTGACGCCGTAGAAATTCAGCCATGTGGGCCCTTGAAATGGTGGCTGCCTGACCTGTGAAGTGTGACAATGGGATGTGAGGTCAATGCGCTGGCGTGGCACACCGTGGCGGTAGGCGGTCGAAGACCGCGGCGCAAAGCAGCATTGGTTAACATTGAACCCTATGGGTCTCAGGAGCCAATGACGATGTGCGCCGGCGGTCGCGGTACGCACCGCCGCGGTACGCACCGCCGCGGGCGTGACCGCCATTTTCTACTTGCTTAATCACTCGAGACCTGATCATCCACAGGAGAGGACCTATACTGCAAGTGCTGCTGTGAACTCGGTCTGGAAGATACAATGGCTGCTGCGACTGGGGAAAGGGCCCCTGCCTTCACATCTGAGGAATTGGATACACTTGTTGATGGGTTCCTCCCCCAGTATGCGCTACTCTACGGTCCTCCAGACCAACAGGTAAGTACACTGGGAGCACGTAGTATGGGCTATGCCTGTGTTGAGTGGGGTGGATGTAAGATGGTGGGGAGGGGAGCGAATGAGGAGTGCAACGCACGACAGATGAGAGCATGTGCCACATGGCAAGGTTGGGGAGGGGGGGCCGCGCACATCGACCATGCAGAAAAGTGATGATATTTATTTTTCAACCCTGTACATGTCACATAGGTCAGCGCCCATCAGAAGATCGACATTTGGTGTGCCATCGCCAACGACGTCCGGGCCCTGGGGGTCCACAACAGACGCGGCACCCACTGCCGCAAGCGGTGGGAGGACATCCGCCGTGGGAGTAGAAAGACCGCCGAGGCTCTGCTGTGGATGGCCTCCCAAATTAGGAGGGGTGCCAGTCGTCAATTGACCCCCCTGATGTCCCGGATCCTGGCGGTGGCCTACCCCGATTTGGATGGGTGCGTGAGGACATCACAGCAGACACAAGGGGGTGAGTATCAGCACATTCCGCTATATTAGCGCACAGTGGAGGCGTCTGGGTGGGGGAGGAGGGCTGTGGCTATCTCATGGCCAGGGCGGTTTCTGTAGGCTAGGCCCCTCCGTTAGACATGGCCCTGTGCCCCCGCCCCCCATGGCCCGGGCTCACCTATGTGTGCATTTGTCGTCCATAGACTTGTAGGCCAAGTCACTATAATTGAGTAGTGTACCCGAGTGCGCGGCATAGTGCAGGGGGCTTCTGTGTCTGTCCTCTCCGCCAACGGTGCCGCCAATGCATGCACTCAACATGTCTTTCTTTCTTCTCCCCCCCCCTTTTTTTTGGTTTTCCTGTTCATGTGTGCATTAGCATCATCAGGCGGAGGAGAAGTGGCATCGGTGCACGAGGGAGCTGCATCTCACATGGCCCCGGAGGGCCCTGCCACCGACTCGGAGTTAACCAGTGAGACGGAGGGCGAGGGGGGCTCCACAACGGGGACCCGTGGAGACGTCAGCGACACCGACACGTCCTCGGAATGGAGCTCCTTTGTGGTGGCAGCAACATCCGTGCCCACCGCAACAACAGGTACAGCCACCACCCAGCGCACCAGCTCCGCCCTCCCAGCAGCCCCTCAGCTTCCGCCCCGTGCCCGCTCGGGCAGGTAGCCGGCCATCTCCTTCGCCCCTGGCACCTCAGGTCCTGCCCCAGTTACCCCTGCTGCCCTCAGTGCGGAGATCATTGACCTCCTCCAGACGCTCATTGTTGGGCAGTCTACCCTTTTGAATGCCATCCAGGGTGTAGAAAGGGAGGTACACCAGAGTAATGCATACCTGGAGGGCATTCACTCGGGTCAGGCTGCCCATCAGCGATCGTTCAATGCTCTGGCTCTGTCCCTGTCTCCAGCCTCCCTCCTCCAACTCCCTCCACCCAGTCCCACTCCCCTGTTCCTCTGCCTATCCCAGCCACACCTACAGACCAGCCTGCACTCACATCAACACCCAAGGGCAGCTCATCCAGACATAAGCACCACAGATCACACAAGCATTCACCCAAGCAACATCCACATGCAGACATGCCAACAGCCACTGCCTCCTCTGTGTCCCCCTCCTCCTCGTCTCCCTCCTCCCTCCCTGTGATGTCTCCACTCACACCTGCATGCACACCACCATCAGCCACTACGTCCATCACCACCACACCCACAAGAACAGTCCGCACACGTGCAGTCACCACCCCCACTGCCATTTACATGTCCCCTGTGTCCTCTCCCAGGTTGTCTGTCACTCCCTCTTCCAAGCCACACAAACGCCGGCAGCCACCCACCCAACAGCCATCCACCTCACCACAGCCTCCAGCACAAGCACCTGCACCCAAAGACAGCACACTTGACTCTCCTACAACCACATCCTCTTCCTCCACTCCCATACCCACGGCACCTACCCTTCCCATTGCTCCTAAAAAGTTATTGCTCTCCAAAATTAACCTCTTTGCATCACCTGACCCACCCCCTCCATCTCGTAAGAGTCCAAACAGCACCTCAGCCACCACAAGCCCTGCACCTACTAGGACCATCGTTCAGGGCTATTGGAGTCCACCAGCTCCTAGGGCAGGAACATCGGCCAGCAGCAAGGGGACAGCAGCCCACCCCCTGGGAAAAGAACCAAAAAAGGGAAGGGCCGGCGCGACAGGCCTGAGATGGCTGCCCCCAAGGACACCACCCTTGCACCGTCACCTGGCCCATCCACAAAGGGAGGCAAGGGCCCCAGAGATTCGGCCAAGGGGGGCAAGGGCAGCAGGGCGGACAAGTCCGGCAGCAGGCGAGCTGCCCAGGAGGGCCCCACCAGCCCCATTTGGGGTGTGACGGAGGACACCCATGGGCCCAGGAGTCCAGCACAGGAGGGCCCCGCAAGCGATAGGTCGGATGGCGACTGAGCGGGAATAATTGACCAGATCTGGTTCCCTAGGAACACAAGACAAGCACCGCTGAACAGGGCCCCGCCAAGAGAAGCACCACTGAACAGGGCCCCGCCAAGAGAAGCACCGCTGAACAGGGCACCGCCGTAAGTAGCACCGCTGAACAGGGCCCCGCCAAGAGAAGCACCGCTGAACAGGGCCCCGCCGTGAGAAGCACCGCTGAACAGGGCCCCGCCTAGAGAAGCACCGCTGAACAGGGCCCCGCCGTGAGAAGCACCGCTGTGGGTAGCACCGCTGAACAGGGCCCCGCCAAGAGAAGCACCGCTGAACAGTGCCCCGCCGTGAGTAGCACCGCTGAACAGGGCCCCGCCGTGAGAAGCACCGCTGAACAGGGCCCCGCCGTGAGTAGCACCGCTGAACAGGGCCCCGCCGTGAGTAGCACCGCTGAACAGGGCCCCGCCGTGAAAAGCACCGCTGAACAGGGCCCCGCTTTGAGTAGCACCGCTGAACAGGGCCCCGCCAAGAGAAGCACCGCTGAACAGGGCCCCGCCGTGAGTAGCACCGCTGAACAGGGCCCCGCCAAGCAAAGCACCGCTGAACAGGGCCCGCCGTGAGAAGCACCACTGAACAGGGCCCCGCCGTGAGTAGCACCCCTGAACAGGGCCCCGACAAGAGAAGCACCGCTGAACAGGGCCCCGCCATGAGAAGCAGCGCTGAACAGGGCCCCGCCAAGAGAAGCACCGCTGAACAGGGCCCCGCCGTCTCTGCACCGCTCCGCTGGGCCCTTCCTGTCAAGCACCGCTCCGCTGGGCCCTTCATCTCAAGCACCGCTCCGCTGGGCCCCGCCGTCTCTGCACCGCTCCGCTGGGCCCTTCCTGTCAAGCACCGCTCCGCTGGGCCCTTCCTGTCAGGCACCGCTCCGCTGGGCCCTTCCTGTCAAGCACCGCTCCGCTGGGCCCTTCCTGTCAAGCACCGCTCCGCTGGGCCCTTCATCTCAAGCACCGCTCCGCTGGGCCCCTCCTGTCAGGCACCGCTCCGCTGGGCCCTTCATCTCAAGCACCGTTCCGCTGGGCCCTTCCTGTCAAGCAGCGCTCCGCTGGGCCCTTCCTGTCAAGCACCGCTCCGCTGGGCCCTTCATCTCAAGCACCGCTGGCCCATTGGCAGGGCCGGATCTGTGTCGGGCAGGGCTTCACGAAGCACTCTGGGCACCATGCCTCCTCCATAACCAGTGGAGTCTGTAATCCACCTGATGGACTGTGGCTTTGCACTCCCCAGGATGGTACAGTGGGCAATCCACCCACTGTAGAGACTTGAGAGACTGTGGCTTTGCACTCCCCAGGATGGTACAGTGGGCATGGAGGCCCCTCGTGGATCTGGCGTCGTGGACTCATGTGGCTGAGGTGCCCCCCTTCCCTTCCCCCTGAGGTGCCTGTGGTTTTATTATCTGATGCCCCAGCAGTGTTCTCTCCAATGGAATCGGGTCTCGTGTGTGGGCTTTGCCCATGTGTTTATGAACATTGGCACACGAACAATGGCATGTTGCCAATATGTGCCGGACTTTTGGACTATGTATACATTGTTCATGTTGTGATTTATTTATTTTATAAATTTCATATTTCACTTAAATTCAAATATGCTTTAATATACTTCTATTTTAATGATCATTTTATTTTGTCTTTGAATTATTCCGGGGGGTTTGGAGGGTGTAACTCTGACTTTTTGCTCTGCATTGGTGTGTGGGGATTTGGGGGGGGGTCGCGTATGTGTGTGCCCGTAATCTTTTCTCCTCCCCCCTCCCCTGTGTCGTAGGTGCAGTACTCACCGTTGTCTCCTGCGGCGGCGTTCGTGCTCCTGGTAGAGGAGCAGGTAGACAATCGCTGTTAGGATGTTTAATTCGGGTTCCATGCTGTCCAGATTCCTCGTGGAGTGTATAGAGGTGAGCGTTTTCCCGTTCGTGGTCTGTTTCCGCCGTGTTTTTATCGGCGGGGCTCCCGCCCCGGAAAAGGTGGCGGATTGGTGGGTCGTGATAGGGTGGGCGGTACATTGTCTGCCGCCTGTCTGTTGGCGGTGACCCCCGCGCTGTTTGTTTGCCCCGCCGTGGCGGTCGGAGTGTTAAAGTGGCGGCCTGTGTTGGCGGTTCCCGCCAGGGTCAGAATTCAATTTTTTTTACCGCCTGCCTGTTGGCGGGTTGGCTGCCGCTTTAACACCGACCGCCAGGGTTGGAATGACCCCTTTAATCTCTACAAGAATGACTTCCTGTGCGGCAAAACTTGACGCCCAGTCTGCCAGAAACGATGCACATCCTGCACCGCAGTGAAAATTTCACTGCACACCGAACCGGAACGACGCAGCCTGACTTCGCAACGAGAAGATCGATGCAGCGTCAGTATAGCGACAGGAAATTGGACGCACGAACCACTGGATCGAAGCACAGCTGAGCCGGAACGACGCAGCCCGACTTCCAGAGAGGAATTGACGCAGCGCCTGCCATGCAGTAGAAAATTTGACACAACGCCCACTGGATTGACACAGCTCCTGTGACTTCGTCCTGCCAGTGCAGGAAATCCACGCATCGTCCCTGGGGCATCTGAAAACCCCGCAACCCGAAGAGGATCTATGACCGAGCGCCGGAAATCGACACACAGACGTACCCACATGAAAACTAAACAATGCATCTATGTGTGCGGCTTGAGAAATCGACGCACACCCCTTTGTTTCCACGCATCTCCTCCTCTGCGGTTCTTTGCAGAGATTTTTCATGCAAACCAGCTACTTTGTACTTGAAAGAGACTTTGTTTGCTTTTAAAAGACTTAAGACACTTTATTTAACTTTTCA
Organism: Pleurodeles waltl; assembly: GCF_031143425.1. Classification (NCBI taxonomy): domain Eukaryota; kingdom Metazoa; phylum Chordata; class Amphibia; order Caudata; family Salamandridae; genus Pleurodeles; species Pleurodeles waltl. Next base: position 207,118,035 of record NC_090437.1, read on the forward strand.
GTGATATCTCAACATATACTCATTGCATTTTAATCGTTTTGACCTGCATTTATCCAGTAAATATTATATATTTATCTAAACACTGTGTGGTGTATTTCTGTGGTGCTATACGGTGTTATTGTATGATTTATTGCACTAATACTTTACACATTGCCTTCTAAGTTAAGCCTGGCTGCTCAGTGCCAAGCTACCAGAGGGTGGGCACATGGGGCCAGATGTATCATATAACCGATTTGCGATTCTCAAAGAGTGATTTTTAAGAAATCGCTATTTCAGAAATGCAAAAAGGTATGTATGATTTTTGCGATTCGGTAATAGCGATTTCTTAAAAATCGCAAATGCTATTACTGAATCGCAAATAGAGAATCTGTTCCCATTCGCACCTATGGGCCTGTTGGTCCATTTCGCGAATTTATTGCATTTCCAAAATTGCGATTTCTTAACCAGAAATCGCAATTTTGGAAATGCAAAACCCCAGGGTGCAGGGGCCTAAGGCCCCCTCTGCTGCACCCCCAAAATTTTGGGGGGGACATGTAAGGTGCACACATGCCAAAAGGGCATGTGTGCTTTACATGTACATTTTAAAAATGCATTTCAAATGCATTTTTAAATTTTGCACATGGTTACCACCAGGTTTAACCTGGTGGTAATTAGCGATTCCTAAATGCCCAAATCGCATTTAGGAATGGCTTCATACATGTGCCAAGAAATCGCAAATAAGGAATCCTTATTTGCGATTTCTTATTTAGAGAGTCGCAATTTGCGACTCTCTAAACAGGGTCGCAATTTTAAGGAATCGCTATTTTTGCGATTCCTTAAAATTGCATTCAGAATGTCTTTCATACATTCTGAACTGGCTTTTTGCATTCGCACCGTTTGCGAATGCAAAAAACCTTGATACATCTGGTCCATGATCATTTGGATTGTGTGTGACTTACCCTGACTAGAGTGAGGGTCCTTGCTTGGACAGGGGGTAACCTGACTGCCAACCAAAGACCCAATTTCTAGCAATGACTTTGAAGGAGTATGACTTCTTCATCATTAAATTCACTAAAATTACGTGTTTGATAAGTGAATCAAGGGGCATGATTATACTCCGTTTGTGCCGAATTAGCGTCGACGCAAATTCGGCGCAAAACTAACGCCATATTTATACTTTGGCGTTAGATGTGTCTAGCGCCAAAGTATGAGGAAAGAGCGTCATTTTTTTGCGTGAACGCCTTCCTTGCGTTAATGAGATGCAAGGTAGGCGTTCCCGTCCCAAAAAATGACTGCGACACAAATGCGTCGTATTTATACTCCCGGGCAAAAATCACGCCCGGGAGTAGGCGGAGCAAAAAACCAAACATTTGCGCCTCTTTTTAACGCCTGGGTCAGGGCAGGCGTTAAGGGACCTGTGGGCTCAAAATTAGCCCACAGCTGCCCTCCCATGCCCCCAGGGACCCCCCCTGCCACCCTTGCCAACCCCAGGAGGACACCCAAGGATGGAGGGACCCATCCCAGGGACATTCAGGTAAGTTCAGGTAAGTATAAAAAAAAATATATATATATTTTTTTGGCATAGGGGGGCCTGATTTGTGCCCCCCTACATGACTCAATGCCCAATGACCATGCCCAGGGGACATAAGTCCCCTGGGCATGGCCATTGGGCAAGGGGGCATGACTCCTGTCTTTACTAAGACAGGAGTCATGTAATGGCGTCTGGGCGTCGTTAAAAATGGCGCAAATCGGGTGGAGGCGATTTTTTAGCGTCAACCTGACTTGCACCATTTTTAAGACGCCCTAACGCCATTTTCCCCAGCGCCTGTCTGCTAGCGCCGGCTAACGCCATTCAATAAATACGGCGCCCGCATGGCGCTTCAGAATGGCGTTAGCCGGCGCTAAACTTTTTGACGCTAAACTGCGTTAGCGCAGTTTAGCGTCAAAAAGTATAAACACGGGCCCAAGTCTTTTAACAAATTCATCCATTGTTTCACCAGTTTGCTGTCTCACTTGATGAAAAATAATTTTCCTTTCACAGTCAACATTCAGCATCAGATTGTAACTTGGTACCCTATGCTTCTTTGATCTGAGGGCAGTGGCGGCTGTTGAAATTTGCGAGTGGCGGGGAAGAAAGAACTAAGATATATTGCTCGGTGACAGAAAGTTCTTCCATGGGCATTCAAGGAGTTTAGAATTTAGGTTTGCCTACAATATGCTCACCATTAATAATAACAGGAAGAGCTACTGTTCTTAACCTGATCATTTTTGTTAGTAAACATATGAAAGCTGATGACATTTTTAGGCACAGGTAAGTAAATATCTACAAAAAAGATGTGGCCAAAAGAGAGTTTCACTCAACATCTTCCCATCCGGTAATGCTCAATCTCCACTTGCTCATCCGATCTAGCCCTAGAAACCATTGCCACTTTATGAAACATCCAGTTACCGTACTCCCTATTTCCCTGATATTCAACCACCGCTTGTGCCCATTCAGTAAGTACAAAATATGCTGCAAACAAGCCACCAAACAACATAACCAATCCTAAATCCTGTTTACATTCTTTCTCAAGATCCCACAAATTAGTTCATGCTGCACATTGAATAGAAGCGCTGTCTATGCTTCATGCTATCACTTCACAATTATAGATAGAGCTACAGATGATTTCTTTACTTTTTCATTAAATTTATCTACAGTTGAACCATTCCAGAAGGTGGTGCTAGTTACACAAGTTCCTTAAGTGCAGTATCCATTTTCAAATACACATATTTACGAGAAATAATGACTTACCTAGTGTATAATATGAGAATCAGTTATATCCTGCCACTTCACCCTCAAATATATTTATTCAAAACATGCCTGTATTTTTCATTAGTGTAAAAGCAGTGATGTATTTCCTCATGAAACTTAATTGTAAAACACACTTTCCAGCATCTGAAATTAAGTGCAGGTAACAAGCATCTTTATGGCAATTTAAAAATTCAGTTATCCAACAAATGTGCCAAGTTACACCCACAGGAGGGGACAGTCCCTGTTCACCTAAACCCAAACATTGAAAATGGACTGCTCTAAAATGCAGGATTTTCTGCGACGATTGATGTTAAAAGCCTACAGCATCACGCAGGACCTCAGCCTGCATCACCCATGGAAAAGAATTTCATGCGATTCAGGCTACATCACTACTAGGGCACATTTATTATGAACCAAGGGCTGCAAAGAGGTAAGCCATTTGTGAGAGACTCCCCGTACATGACGCACATTGGAATTCTTGTTATTTCTCTGGTGCCTGTCCAGGCTCAAAACAAGTTTAAAGCAGCCTAGTACTTTTGAACTACATAAGTGCAGGGTCAATGGAAATATTTTTTAATGCCTGGAAATAGCATGAGTGCATCCCAGGTGCCCTAGTGCAGAAATCACCAAGGCCTGATGGTATGTTCTATCAGTATGCAAGATTTTGTTCAGCACTTCTTTTACCCTATCACTGTCAAGGTTCTTTAAATACTTAATGGTTTTCTTATCATCTACTTCTTCTAGGGCATCTATGAAGCCATCAAACAATCTATTTATGTGGTATACCTCGCACCAATATTTTGCTGAATCGCGGTGTCGAACGATGATGATGGTTTCAGAAAAACAGCAGCATCATACTGCACAGTCTTTTTTACTAACCTTGAGAGCATATGCTGTTTTGGAAAAATACTTCTAGATAGCATGTGCGTGTTAGATTTGCCATCCTTGGCGTGGTTCCCCCCTAACTTTTTGCCTCTCTTTACCAGGTTGTTGATGTGTGCTGGACTCTGTTTTTGCTGTTTTTGTTACTCTGGGCACTTTACCACTGCTCTCCAGTGCTAAAGTGCAAGTGCTCTTATGTGAAAATGTATGTGTAATTGGCTTTCAATGATTGGTATATTTGATTTACTGGTAAATGCACTAGAGGTGCCCAGGGCCTGTAAATCAAATGCTCCTAGTGGGCCTTCAGCACTGGATGTGCCACCCACATTAGTAGCTCTGTAAACATGGCTCAGACCTGCCACTGCAGTGTCTGTGAATGCAGTTTTAACTGACAATTCGACTTGGCAAGTGTACCCACTTGCCAGGCCTAAAACATCCCCTTTCTTACATTTAAGAAATCCCGAATGTAGGCCCTAGGTAGCTCCATGGGCAGGGTGCTGTGTTTGTTTAAGGTAGGACATATACTAATGTGTTTGAAATTTCCTGACAGTGAAATACTGCCAAATTCGGTTCTCACTGTTGCAAGGCCTATCTCTCTCAAAGGTTATCCTGAGGGCTCCCTTTAAATATGATTAAAGTGTAGATTACCTTTGGGAGCAGATAGACATGTGGAGCTTCGAGTCTCTGAACTCACAATTTAAAAATACATCTTTTAGTGAAGCTTGTTTTCAGATTGTGTGTTTGAAAATGCCACTTTTAGAAAGTAGCATTTTATTGCTTAAGCTATTCTGTGACTCTGCCTGTTTGTGGATTCCCTGTCTGGGTCAGTTTGACAGTTAACCTGTTTGCACCTCTCCCTAGACAGTGACACAAAGGTAGTTGGGGTGTAGCCTGCATATCCTGATGAGCCATCTGTGTTATGAGGAAGGCGAGGAGCGGTCACTTACACCTGAAAGGGCTGTGGCTGCCCTCGCACAATGCAGTCTCCAACCCCCTGGTGTGTGTCTGGGGCCTGGCCTGGGCAAGGCAGGATTTCACAAACAAGGAAGACTTTCCTTTGAAGTAGGCCTGCTTCAAAGGCAGAAAGTGGTGTAAGAAGAGCATCCAAATCCCTGAAAATTAGATCACTTCTGAAATCAAGAGGAACCTCTGCCAAGGAGAAGAGCTGAAGAGCTGAGGAGAAGTGCTGCCCTGCCTGTGCCTGTGCTTTGTGGAGCTATCCTTCAGTTGCTGCTTCTGCCTGTGAAAGGGGTCAAAGACTGGACTTTGTTATGCATTCCTGCTTGTGACAAATCTCCAAGGGCTTGAACTGAGCTTGCCTCCTGTTGAAGTCTCAGGGCCATCAAAGACTTCCCCACCAGCACCTGGACTATCTGCTGAGACTGCCCTGCCAAGTGGTGTCCTATCCAGTTCCTGGGCCCTTGAAAGGTGAAGCTGCCAGACAAACACTGAAAATCCATGCACAGACCACCTTGTGGGGAAAGTTTTGATGCACTTTCCGTGACACAGCTGATAAACGACGCGCCACCAGCTTCGTGGCAGAAATCAACGCTCCACCTGCATTGCGTCTGGAAGATTGACGCAACACGGCTGGAGAAATGACACGCAACATCCGCTAACGGAGGCTGATAATGACGCAAAGCCCACACAGCGCGGTTTTGTGATACCGTGTGACTGGATTTTCAACACAACATTGCTGGGCATGAGAAAACAGTGCAAAGACTGTCCGGACCCGAGGTGCCTGTCCGGATTGATGCATCGCTCTCTTACGGGAGAGGAGAAATGACCCACGCTGACCCGGCCAGATAAGGCACAATGCACGGTCTCGCTTGCAGGTGAGATATCGGCGCCTCACTAGTCTTTTCCGATGCACACTCACCTGTGCTGTGTTAGTTTGACACTACCCAGGTACTTTTGTACACTAATAATGTTCTCACTGTTTTTTAAAGGATTTAAGACTCTTATTCTTTGAAAATTCATAACTTGACTTGTTTATGATGGATTTTTGTCGTTTTGGTCTTGTTTTGTTTAGATGAATATTTCCCATTTTTCTAAACCTGTGTTGTGTAATTTTGTAGTTCTTTCCCTGACTTACTGTTTGTGTTGGTATAGATACTATACACATTGCTTTTGAAGTTAAGCCTGCATGCTCGTGCCAAGCTACCAAGGGAGTGAGCAAGGGTTAACCAAGGGTGATTCTCCTTTACCTTGACAAGAGTGAGGGTACTTGCTTGGACAGGGTGTAACACTATAGGAAAGTACCATCTTGCCTGGCATGTTACCCCCATTTTTCACTGTATATATGTTGTTTTAGTTGTATGTGTCACTGGGACCCTGCCAGCCAGGGCCCCAATGCTCATGAGTGTGCCCTGAATGTGTTACCTGTGTTATGACTAACTGTCTCACTGAGCCTCTGCTATCTAGAACCTCAGTGGTTATGCTCTCTCATTTCTTTCCAAATTGTCACTAACAGGCTAGTGACCAATTTCACCAACTTACATTGGCATACTGGAACACCCTTATAATTCCCTAGTATATGGTACTGAGGTACCCAGGGTATTGGGGTTCCAGGAGATCCCTATGGGCTGCAGCATTTCTTTTGCCACCCATAGGGAGCTCTGACAATTCTTACACAGGCCTGCCACTGCAGCCTGAGGGAAATAACGTCCACATTATTTCACAGCCATTTACCACTACACTTAAGTAACTTATAAGTCACCTATATGTCTAACCTTTACCTGGTAAAGGTTAGGTGCAAAGTTACTTAGTGTGTGGGCACCCTGGCACTAGCCAAGGTGCCCCCACATTGTTCAGGGCAAATTCCCCAGACTTTGTGTGTGCGGGGACACCATTACACGCGTGCACTACACATAGGTCAATACCTATGTGTAGCTTCACAATGGTAACTCCGAATATGGCCATATAACATGTCTATGATCATGGAATTGCCCCCTCTATGCCATCCTGGCATTGTTGGCACAATCCCATGATCCCACGGGTCTGTAGCACAGACCCGGGTACTGCCAAACTGCCTTTTCAGAGGTTTCACTGCAGCTGCTGCTGCTGCCAACCACTCAGACAGGCTTCTGCCCTCCTGGGGTCCAGCCAGGCTTGGCCCAGGATGGCAGAACAAAGGACTTCCTCAGAGAGAGGGTGTTACACCCTCTCCCTTTGGAAAAAGGTGTTAAGGCAGGGGAGGAGTAGCCTCCCCCAGCCTCTGGAAATGCTTTCATGGGCACAGATAGTGCCCATTTCTGCATAAGCCAGTCTACACCGGTTCAGGGACCCCTCAGCCCTGCTCTGGCGTGAAACTGGACAAAGGAAAGGGGAGTGACCACTCCCCTGACCTGTACCTCCCCTGGGAGGTGCCCAGAGCTCCTCCAGTGTGCTCCAGACCTCTGCCATCTTGGAAACAGAGGTGCTGCTGGCACACTGGACTGCTATGAGTGGCCAGGGCCAGCAGGTGACGTCTGAGACTCCTTCTCATAGGCTCCTTCAGGTGTTGCTAGCCTATCTTCTCTCCTAAGTAGCCAAACCCTCTTTTCTGGCTATTTAGGGTCTCTGCTTTGGGGATTTCCTTAGATAATGAATGCAAGAGCTCATCCGAGTTCCTCTGCATCTCTCTCTTCACCTTCTGCCAAGGAATCGACTGCTGATCGCGCTGGAAGCCTGCAAAACTGCAACAAAGTAGCGAAGACGACTACTGCAACTCTGTAACGCTGATCCTGCCGCCTTCTCGACTGTTTTCCTGGTGGTGCATGCTGTGGGGGTAGTCTGCCTCCTCTCTGCACTAGAAGCTCCGAAGAAATCTCCCGTGGGTCGACGGAATCGTCCCCCTGCAACCGCAGGCACCAAAGAACTGCATCACCGGTCCCCTGGGTCTCCTCTCAGCACGACGAGCGAGGTCCCTTGAATCCAGCAACTCTGTCCAAGTGACTCCTACAGTCCAGTGACTCTTCAGTCCAAGTTTGGTGGAGGTAAGTCCTTGACTCCCCACGCCAGACTGCATTGCTGGGAACCGCGTCTTTTGCAGCTACTCTGGCTCCTGTGCACTTTCCGAGGGAATCCTTTGTGCACAGCCAAGCCTGGGTCCACGGCACTCTAACCTGCATTGCACGATTTCCTGAATTGTCCTTCAGCGGCGTGGGACTCCTTTGTGCAACTTCAGGTGAGCACCATTTTACTCCTCTTTGTAGTGCCTGTTTCGGCACTTCTGCGGGTGCTGCCTGCTTCTGAGAGGGCTCCTTGTCTTGCTGGGCGCCCCCTCTGTCCTCTGACGCAATTGGCGACATCCTGGTCCCTCTTGGGCCACAGCAGTATCCAAAAACCCTAACCACACGACTTGCAGCTAGCAAGGCTTGTTTGTGGTCTTTCTTCAGGAAAACACTTCTTCACGACTCTCCACGGCGTGGGACATCTATCCTCCAAAGGGAAAGTTTCTAGCTCTTGTCGTTCCTGCAGAATCCTCAGCTTCTACTGTCCAGTAGTAGCTTCTTTGCACCCACAGCTGGCATTTCCTGGGCATCTGCCCACTCTCGACTTGGTCGTGACTTTTGGACTTGGTCCCCTTGTTCCACAGGTACCCTCGTCTGGAAATCCATCGTTGTTGCATTGCTGGTTTTGGTCTTTCCTGCAGAATTCCCCTATCACGACTTCTGTGCTCTTTGGGGAACTTTAGTGCACTTTGCACTCACTTTTCAGGGTCTTGGGGTGGGCTATTTTTCTAACCCTCACTGTTTTCTTACAGTCCCAGCGACCCTCTAACAAGGTCACATAGGTTTGGGGTCCATTCGTGGTTCGCATTCCACTTTTGGAGTATATGGTTTGTGTTGCCCCTATCCCTATGTGTCCCCATTGCATTCTATTGTAACTATACATTGTTTGCACTGTTATCTAATACTATACTGCATATTTTTGGTATTGTGTACATATATCTTGTGTATATTTGCTATCCTCATACTGAGGGTACTCACTGAGATACTTTGGCATATTGTCATAAAAATAAAGTACCTTTATTTTTAGTATATCTGTGTATTGTGTTTTCTTATGATATTGTGCATATGACACTAGTGGTACTGTAGGAGCTTCACTCGTCTCCTAGTTCAGCCTAAGCTGCTCTGCTAAGCTACCATTATCTATCAGCCTAAGCTGCTAGACACCCTATACACTAATAAGGGATACCTGGGCCTGGTGCAAAGTGTAAGTACCCCTTGGTACTCACTACAAGCCAGTCCAGCCTCCAACATTAGTTGTGCAGCGGTGGGATAAGTACTTTGCAACTACTTACCACTTTTGTCATTGTACTTTTCATAAGAGAAAAATATACAAAACAAGTTCAGTGTATGTACACCTAACCAAAAAGTTTTGCTTTTCTCCTTTCACTTATTTTCTAAGTGCTGAAAAGTACCTCTAAACTTTTAAAAAGTTCTTTAAAAGTTTAAAAAGTTTTTTTCTGTCTTTCAAAAAGTTCTGAAAAACTTTTTCTCACTTTTTCTATCACTTAAACACTTTCTAAAATGTCTGGCACAGGCCAAACTGTTGATCTGTCCAAACTTGCTTATGATCACCTTAGCTGGAAAGGAGCAAGAAGTCTCTGCATAGAAAGAGGTTTAAGTGTAGGGAAGAATCCCTCTAGAGAACTGTTAGTTAATATGCTTGTTGAACAGGATAAGGCCAGAGGTGCCACTTCTGTTGAGAAATTAGCTGATGGTTCCCAATCTGACCCTGGGGCACCCCTAGCAAAAGATCTGGGGCCAGATGTAGCAACTTTGCAAATTGCGAGTTGCAATTTGCGAGTCCCTGCGACTCGCAATTTGCAACTCGCAATTTGCAATGCAGAACGGTGTCTCAGACACCGTCTGCGAGTCGCTATGGGGTCGCAATGACCCACCTCATTAATATTCATGAGGTGGATCGCTAATTGCGGCCCCATAGCTAGTCTAGGCACTCGCAAACATGGAGGCCTACTGTAGTCAGCAGACCTCCATGTTTGTGACTGCTTTTAAATAAAGCAGTTTTTTTTTTTTTTAAGTGTAGCCCGTTTTTAAAGGAAAACGAGCTGCACTTAAAAAAAAAAACGAAACCTTTAGTTTCGGTATTTTTTCAGGGCAGGGAGTGGTCCCTTGGACCACTCCCTGCCCTGAAAAAAATTTGTGGGTCCATTCACAAAGTGGAAGGGGTCCCCTGGGGACCCCTTCCAATTTGCAAGTGGGTTACCATCCACTTCAAGTGGATGGTAACTGCGACTCCATTCGCGACCGCATATGCGGTTGCAAATGGAATTGCATTCCACTTCGAATCATGCATTTCTGAATAGCAAAGAGGCTTTTGCGCCTCGCAAATGGCGATTTTCGCAGTTTGCGAGGCGCAAACCCTTTGCTACATCTGGCCCTTAGTGAGGAAACTTCCTAGCCTGCCCATTATCAGACAACCTAGCATAGCTGGTACTGATGTAGAGTCACACCATACTGATAGTGTTGTCTCACATCACAGTAAGAGTAATCCTTCTCATCATAGTAGAAGTGATGTTTCTGTTAGCCAAGCTGTTAGGGTGCCGTCTGTTAGGGACAGGTCTCCTTCTGTTCATTCTCACCATACTTCTGTTTCAAGGCATGTCCCACCCACCCACCCTGATGACAGAGTGTTAGAAAGGGAGCTCAATAGATTGAGAGTGGAACAAACCAGACTGAAGCTCAAGAAGCAACAGCTGGATTTGGATAGGCAGTCCTTAGAAGTGGAAAGAGAAAGACAGAAATTGGGTTTAGAAACCCATGGTGGCAGCAGCAGTATTCCCCATAGTCATCCTGTAAAAGAGCATGATTCTAGGAATCTGCACAAGATAGTTCCCCCTTATAAGGAGGGGGATGAGATTAACAAGTGGTTTGATGCACTTGAGAGGGCCTGTGTTGTACAGGATGTCCTTCAAAGGCTGTGGGCTGCTATCCTATGGCTATCATTTAGTGGAAAAGGTAGGGATGGGCTCCTTACTGTGAAAGAAAGTGAAGCCAATGATTTCAAAGTTCTTAAGAATGCACTCCTAGATGGTTATGGCTTAACCACTGAACAGTACAGGATGAAGTTCAGAGAAACCAAAAAGGAGCCTTCACAAGACTGGGTAGACTTTGTTGACCATTCAGTGAAGGCCTTGGAGGGGTGGTTACATGGCAGTAAAGTTACTGATTATGAAAGCCTGTATAACTTAATCTTGAGAGAGCATATTCTTAATAATTGTGTGTCTGATTTGTTGCACCAGTACCTGGTGGACTCTGATCTGACCTCTCCCCAAGAATTGGGAAAGAAGGCAGACAAATCGGTCAGAACAAGGGTGAACAGAAAAGTTCATACAGGGGGTGACAAAGATGGCAAGAAGAAGGGTAGCGCGTCACCTGAGGGAGGAGCAGTCAGGGCAGGAGCCCTTTAAACTTTGAACAGCGCTCCCGCCGCGCAGGTAGCGCGTCACCTGAGGGAGGAGCAGTCAGGGCAGGAGCCCTTTAAACTTTGAACAGCGCTCCCGCCGCGCGGGACGCGCGCGGGACGCGCCCGGGCCAAGGGTGGGCCCATCCTGCGCCCGTCATCGCCAGGAGGAGACTGGGCTGGGCCACCCCCCCCAAAGTTTTGTTTTTCTGATATTTGGTCCTGGTATAGAGGTCTCAGGAATTTCCTTTGCTCAGTTTGTCTAGTTTTAATGGACCACGTGCTCCACTTGGCACCAAAGGGGCCAGTGGAGCAAGTCTTTATTACCTCTCGCTTCTAGGGGCTTCTTTTCTTCCTGATACCAATCGTACTTGATAGTAGGAACCAGGGCTGGGCCATTCTTTTCTTTCAGACGTGTTTGAAAATTATTCAGCTGGGCCATTGGATAGACGATATGGGGAAGAGGAAGGCCTATGATGTATCAGTACCCCAGTCTCGGGTTAAAAAACCCAAGAAACGTTCTGTTGGGAAAGTGGAGGGATGTTCTACTACAAATCTACAGCAATTCAAAACTATTGATTCATTGTTTGAAGAGGTCGAGGCTATACTGAGGAGTCCGTCTGTTGTTGGCCTTTCCATACCGGATACCATTCCTCCCAAAAAGATTCCTGATCTCTTCAAGAAAAAAACACAGATGCATAGAGTAGAGGTCAAGGCTGATTTACACCCCCCTCCTCTCTCCCAGGGTGTAATCCCTTCACTTTTGGAGATTTCACCATCCTTGGTGGAAACAAATGGATGTTTACCTTTAGAAGGTGCACCTTATTTGAGGTGCACGTCTCCACCTCCTATTATCATTCCTTGTTCAAATAGGTTTTTGGTTTTGTCCTCTAATTCTGTAAGTCCTGGACATTCACAAACCTTACTTGTAGAAGATACTGACAAAGACTCTCTGGATGGAAAGATGGGCAACAACGAAGCTTCTCAGTTGGCCATCATTTCTCAGAAATTAGATGACGTTTAGTGTCTGTTGGTATCTTTGATGAACAAAATCGCTGGACTCCATGATCAAAAGTCTGGTTGTAATTGCATTGTGTCATATGAGTTTGTTCCTTCCTCAGATTTATTGATGGAAACTAAAAAACCTAGTCCTCTTACCGTAGGTGAAAAATTGACATCTTCTTCTACACATAACATCGCTCGGGGAAGTAACGGCAGCTCCCCAAGGCATGGTAAGTCTGCCTGTCAGACCATGTCTTCCACCCATGAGCGAGTTCCAAAATTAGGTGTAAACAAGTGTGGATCCATCTTTGGACGGGGGACAAAGGTACTCCTCGCCCAAAAAAAAAACAGTTAAACCTAGGAGGAACGCCCTCTGCAGCAAGTTGTTGTGTTAGTTCCCGTTCAGCCACTCACCCTGACTATTTGACACTCTCGCAGACCTGTGACGTCAAGTTAAGGTTAAGAAGGAGGAGGGAAGACGCCATCATATATTTGACTAGGGTGCCAAAGCTACCTCAGGGCAATAGAGAGTCGAGTGACTCTCTAATTACCAAAGTCATTCATTGGATACGCTCCCAGAGGAACTGTCTCTCTGTTATCCGGTCTGATATATGTGAGGCTCACAGATATAATCAGTTAGGATCAGAATTTGATTATATTTCGATTCTTTTTAATGATAGTAGTTTAGTTAATGATCTCCTGGCCTTTGATACACGGACAGGTACATTATGTACAGGTAGGGAATTGAATCTTAGACTTAGTAGTCAGCCGCCTGGGGCCCCCCTATGTATAGGATGTTGTACATCTGGAACATCTGGAACTATTGCAGCCGGGGTTATCTTTTCTTCAGATAATTCTGCAACATCTAAATCTGAGAACCCTTCCCCCTTACTTTCTGAATTAGACTGACTGATTTCCCCCTGCACAGTACTTCCTAAAATAGTAAATGATGAGTGTCAACTTATAGGGACCCCATCTCCCGCCTCCCTTATGAGAACTAAGTCAATATCTACGCCTCCCAAAATCAATATTATATCTTGGAATGTTGCAGGAATTAAGTCAAAGTTGGATGACCCGGAATGGGTAAGCCTTGTTAATAAACAAGATATCTGTCATTTTCAGGAAACCTGGACTGCAGAACAGTTATCCATACAAGGCTTTACAACCTATTTTTCTGCTGCCCAACCTGCCTCTGGTGGCTTTGGAAGACAGATAGGAGGGTTAATGATTTTACTGAACAATAGGATAGAATGTGACCACTCCATGATAAAGTTTAATTCCTATGATCTGCTTGATGTGCAACTCATATTCCGACCTGGATTCAGGATGATAGTTCTGAATACTGATGCAAGATCCGTTCCCCGTGGGTCAGAATCAATTGTTCTCACCCAGCTGACGGATTATATAGAGCTTCTGGACCCTTCAGATCTTCTGATTATAGCAGGTGATTTTAATTGTTCCTTTGTGTTGGACAACACCATCAGCAATCTGACTACTGAGGAGGACGAATATTGGGGTATTCCCCAATCTAAGGAAATGGCGTTTTTGCCAGTTTCCTGTGTTGCATCTTAGTTGTCTTCCCTTTGTCTGAAATATGGCCTGAGAGAATGTAACGGCCGCACTAAATCTGATTCAGAGCGAGCCATCACTTTCAAGCGAGGGCTTTCCTTTAGTACTATTGATTATATTCTGGTGGACATTAGGCTATGGTCAAGTTCACTGGACATGGAAATTTTACCTCGCTTGGATAGCGATCATAATCCTCTGTGCCTTGTACTGACCAACCATGCATTTCTAAGAGTCCAGCACACAATGATCACTAATGTTCCACTCCCTTACCTGAATCACAGACGTTCTCGGGTCTGCTGGCCAAAGGTTGAATCCAACCCGTACTTGATTGGGGAAATATATTCATCTTTCTTAAAACTCTTTGTAGATTATGAGGAACAAGAAGCCTCTGATATTCCCATCATGGCTATCCACATCAAATTGGTGGATTCCCTACAGGGTATCTTCTATAGGGAAATCCCTTCCAAACCGAGACCTGCTGACACCCCTCGTAGGGATTGGTATAATCAGGATTGTGTGCGAGCAAGATCTAATTTAAACGAGGCAGTAAAAAAATCTACCCAAGTGGCTATTAAAGAGGCCCGACGTAGGTATGCTAATGCCCTGAAACAAGCAAAAAAAGACTGGGATAATGAGATATGGCAGAAGCTGCTGGCAGCAGTCAAATACAAAGATGATAGTTCCTTTTGGCGGCTGTTGACCTCTAGTTCGAAAAGGGGCAATGATGACATTGGTATGTACATACAGCCCGAAAGATGGGTGTCCTATTTTTCTGGAATTTATGCTCTGCCTGCACCGCAAGCTCTGGAGGACCCTGGATATGATGAGTGTTGGGCTGCTAACAAGACTTCAAATGAGAGCATTGTTTTTACCTTAGCCGAAACAACAGCTGCAATCAATTCTCTGAGGCCAGCCAAAGCCCCTGGTCCAGATAAGATCCCAGGGGACCTGTTCAAATCAGAACCAAAGATATGGGCATGGTACATCAATTTATTGTCTAATGCCATAGCAGCTGGTAGCCCCATTCCAGATTCTTGGCGTGGCGCAGAAATAATACCGATTCACAAAAAGGGTGATGCAGGTTCACCTGTAAATTATCGACCAATCAGCCTTATCGATATCCTTCCGAAGACGTTTGCTAAGCAAATCTTAGATAGGCTTACCGATTGGATCCAAGACAACCAAATTTTATCCCCCTTACAGGCCGGTTTTCGGCCTAAAACTAACACCATGGACCAAGTCTTCAGGCTGTCATTACTATTTTGAAAGTATGTCACCCTATCCAAGCAAAAACTTTATGTTGCTTTTGTAGATCTAAGATCTGCATTCGATTTTGTCCCAGGAGAGAAACTATGGGGAGTATTAAACAAAATCGGTATCCCAGGAAACTTAGTGCATTTAATTCAAAGATTACATGAAAAAACATTTGCACAAGTCAGATGGGGTAATCAGGGGGAACTCACCGACAAAATAGATATTAGGAGAGGAGTGCGCCAGGGCTGTGTTCTTGCCCCAACACTATTTACTTTGTTTATCAATGAGGTGGTGCAAGTTGTTACCAACTGCCAAAATGATGCTCCATCCCTGAATAACCATAAAATTCCAATTTTGCTATTTGCTGATGATTCCCTCCTGATCTCCAGAACTCCCATGGGTCTTCAGGTACTTGTGGATAAGTTTAGTTCGTTTTGTGGAGACTATGGACTTGAAATCAACCATAGCAAAACTAAACTTATGACCCTGGGCTGTGGCCCCACTAAGAGATACTCAATTTTCTATAATGGAACCCCCCTGGGTATGGTAAGCTCCATAGATTATTTGGGGGTGAGAATTAGCAACAATCTGCATTGGGGGGCCCAAATCGATAAAAGCTTAGCTCTTCTGGCACAGAGATCTTGGGCCATTTTACGCTTCCACAAGTCTACCTCTGAGAGAGTGATTACTCCAACTATTAAAATTTACCGAGCAAAGGCACAGAGTGCTGCGGTCTATGGGGCAGAAATTTGGGGGTCCTCGAACACTGGCAAGCTTGCAGTGGGGGAAAACAACTTTGTAAGGTCAACTTTGGCCTGTCCTCGCAGTACCCCACTGCTGCCAATGTTCTGGGACCTTGGCCTTTCACGCATCTCAGATGTAATTGCCCTACGACCATTGCTCTTCTGGGTTCGTGTATGGACCACTCATGAGCTATCCACATACAAGGAGTCTATTCAAGACATTCTAGATAGACCAAATGTACTTACCATTTCCTGGTTTAACCACATCTCAAAATGGTTTCATAGATTGGGTCTTAGTGAGTTTTGGAGTCATCCAGAAAGTATAAGGAAGGATCAGAAGAATCATTTGAAAACTGTTTACTGGATATATGTCAGGGAAAACTACCTGCTGTGTTCAACACACGGCAGATTGACTTCACAATTTTTTGATTTTAAATGGTAGCCGTATCTGGAACCATTTATGGATACAATTCTTGACCCATTAAGTAAGAGTCTATATATTCAGTTCAGATATGGTTGTCTGCCTCTTAAATCCTATGGTAGTACGCGGAGTGCGACTCCAAGACCTGATTTTTGTCCGAGTTGTAATCACATTTCAGAATCTATTGTACATTTTATGTTTATATGCCCTGCTTATTTGACTGCGCGACGGAAGTGGTTACGACCTGTGTGCAGGAATATGGGGGCAAGACACTGTATTGTTGCCTTAAGGATCATGATGAGGGAAACTTCTCTCCCCCTATGCTGTGCGGTTAGCAAGTATATTGTAGCTACCTGGCATATACGTATTAAATTTCTGGGAAAAATGTTGATGAGGAACACATTTTTTTTTTTTTTGAAAGAAATGTTTTAGCTGCTAAATTTTAACTATACACCTAGACTGAAATAAAACCCCATGTTTAATTTAAATGATAGGTATTAGGGGGTTAGGTGCATTTTTAAGGAAGTAATTTTATGTGTTTTAAGGCTGAAACATATGTTTTTTTACTTTTCTTATCCCTTTTTAACTTAAATCCTATTTTCTTTTCATTAATTTGTTGGTTGTTTTTGCTTTTATGGTTGAAAGTAACCAAATAAATCTATGTGATGAAGTCTTCTGACAAGGGTGGGGACAAATCTAAAAATGAGTCTTCATCAGGCCCACAAAAACACTCTGGTGGGGGTGGTGGGCCCAAATCCTCTTCAAATCAAAACAAAGATAAGAAACCATGGTGCTATTTATGTAAAATAAAAGGCCATTGGACAACAGATCCCAGTTGTCCAAAGAAAAGCACCAAGCCTCCTACCACTACAACCCCTGCTGCTACACCTAGTGCCCCTAGTAATAGCAGTGGTGGTGGGAGCAAACCTACTAATAGCCAATCCAAGGGAGTAGCTGGGCTCACTTTTGGTAACTTAGTTGGGGTTGGTCTTGTTAGGGAAACCACAGAGGCTGTGTTAGTCTCTGAGGGGGCTATTGATTTAGCCACCTTAGTTGCTTGTCCCCTTAACATGGATAAGTACAAGCAACTACCCCTAATAAATGGTGTTGAGGTTCAGGCCTACAGCGACACAGGTGCCAGTGTTACAATGGTAATAGAGAAACTGGTCCACCCTGAACAATACCTACTTGGTCACCAGTACCAAGTAACCGATGCTCATAACAACACCCTTAGCCACCCCATGGCTGTTATGAATCTCAACTGGGGGGGGGTTACTGGCCCAAATAAAGTTGTGGTTGCCTCAGATTTACCTGTAGACTGTCTATTAGGGAATGATTTAGAGACATCAGCTTGATCAGATGTGGAATTGGAGGCCCATGCAGCAATGCTGGGCATCCCAGGGCATATTTTTGCTTTGACCAGGGCTCAGGCCAAAAAGCAAAAAGGACAGGGTGACTTGGATCCTGGAAGAATGGACCAAGTGCTCCCTAAAGCTAGGTCTAGTAGAAGTAAAGCACTACCTACTATCCCTCCCTCTACAGTGGATTCTACTTCTGAGGAAGAAGAATTTCCACCCTGTGCAGAACCTACACCAGAGGAGCTGGAAGCAGACACTTCTGAGCTTTTGGGTGAAGGGGGGCCTGCCAGGGAGGAGCTGAGTGTGGCACAGCATACCTGTCCCACACTAGAGGGTCTAAGGCAGCAAGCTGTCAAACAAGCAAATGGGGATGTCAGTGACTCTCACAGAGTTTACTGGGAGGACAACCTCTTGTACACTGAAGCAAGGGATCCAAAACCTGGAACTGCCAGGAGATTGGTGATTCCTCAGGAGTACAGAAAGTTCCTCCTAACTCTAGCCCACGACATTCCCTTAGCTGGACATTTGGGGCAAATGAAAACTTGGGACAGGCTTGTTCCCTTGTTTCATTGGCTTAGAATGTCAGAGGACACAAAGGAATTTTGTAAGTCCTGTGAAACCTGTCAAGCCAGTGGCAAAACAGGTGGCACTCCAAAGGCACCCCTTATTCCACTGCCTGTGGTTGGGGTTCCCTTTGAAAGGGTAGGGGTTGACATAGTTGGCCCCCTTGACCCTCCTACTGCTTCAGGCAATAGGTTTATCTTGGTGGTAGTGGACCATGCCATCAGATATCCTGAAGCAATTCCTCTAAGGACCACTACAGCTCCTGCAGTGGCAAAGGCCCTCCTGGGAATCTTTTCCAGGGTGGGCTTCCCAAAAGAGGTAGTATCAGACAGGGGAAGCAATTTCATGTCTGCTTACTTAAAGGCCATGTGGAAGGAGTGTGGTGTTACATACAAGTTCACCACACCCTATCATCCACAAACAAATGGACTGGTGGAGAGATTTAACAAAACTCTCAAAGGCATGATTATGGGACTCCCTGAAAAACTCCGCAGGAGATGGGATATCCTGTTACCTTGCCTCCTTTTTGGTTACAGGGAGGTACCCCAAAAAGGAGTGGGCTTCAGCCCCTTTGAACTCCTATTTGGACACCCTATGAGAGGTCCTCTAACACTTGTTAAGGAGGGTTGGGAACAGCCTTTAAAAGCTCCAAAGCAAGACATAGTGGACTATGTACTTGGCCTCAGATCAAGGATGGCTGAGTACATGAAAAAGGCCAGTAAAAACCTTCAGGCCAGCCAAGAGCTCCAAAAGCAATGGCATGATCAGAAGGCTGTTTTGGTTCAGTACCAACCAGGGCAGAAAGTGTGGGTCTTGGAGCCTGTGGCCCCAAGAGCACTCCAAGGCAAATGGAGTGGACCCCACATAATTGTTGAAAAGAAGGGTGAAGTCACCTACTTAGTTGACTTAGGCACTGACAGGAGTCCCCTTAGGGTGCTCCATGTCAATCGCCTGAAACCCTACTATGACAGGGCTGATCTCACCCTGCTCATGGCAACAGATGAGGGACAGGAAGAAGAGAGTGACCCTCTCCCTGATCTCTTCTCTTCCACAGAACAAGATGCTCTAGTGGAAGGTGTAGTACTGGCAAATTGTCTTACTGCTGAGCAGAAAGATCACTGCATAAATCTCCTAGGTCAGTTTTCTGAACTCTTCTCTACTGTGCCAGGTACCACTTCTTGGTGTGAGCACACTATAGATACTGGAGACAGCTTGCCTGTCAAAAGTAAGATCTATAGGCAGCCTGACCATGTCAGAGACTGCATAAAGCAAGAGGTGCAGAAAATGCTTGAACTAGGAGTGGTTAAGCACTCTGAAAGTCCATGGGCCTCTCCTGTGGTACTTGTACCTAAACCTCATTCCAAGGATGGAAAGAAGGAAATGCGGTTTTGTGTAGACTATAGCGGTCTCAACCAGGTAACCAAAACTGATGCTCACCCTATACCCAGGGCAGATGAGCTAATAGATACACTGGCATCTGCCAAGTATCTAAGCACTTTTGATTTGACTGCAGGGTATTGGCAGATCAAATTATCAGAAGATGCAAAAGCAAAAACTGCATTTTCAACCATTGGAGGCCATTACCAATTCACAGTAATGCCTTTTGGATTGATAAATGCACCTGCCACTTTTCAGAGGTTGGTGAACACAGTCCTGTAAGGGCTGGAAGCTTTTAGTGCAGCATATCTAGACGATATAGCAGTCTTTAGCTCCAGCTGGGATGATCACCTGGTCCACCTATGGAAAGTTTTAGAGGCCCTGCAAAAGGCAGGCCTCACTATCAAGGCTTCCAAGTGCCAGATAGGGCAGGGGAAGGTGGTTTATCTGGGACACCTGGTAGGTGGAGAACAGATTGCACCACTTCAGGGGAAAATCAAAACTATTATCGATTGGGTTCCCCCTACAACTCAGACCCAGGTGAGAGCCTTCTTAGGCCTCACTGGGTTTACAGGAGGTTCATAAAGAACTATGGATCCATTGCAGCCCCTCTTAAGGACCTCACCTCTAAGAAAATGCCTAAAAAGGTATTGTGGACAGCTAGCTGTCAGAAAGCTTTTGAGGAGCTGAAGCAGGCCATGTGCTCTGCACCTGTCCTGAAAAGCCCCTGTTACTCCAAAAAATTCATTGTCCAAACTGATGCATCTGAATTAGGGGTAGTGGCAGTCTTATCACCACTTAATTCTGAAGGCCAGGATCAACCTGTTGCTTTTATCAGCAGGAGGTTGACCCCTAGAGAAAAGCGTTGGTCTGCCATAGAGAGGGAGGCCTTTGCTGTGGTCTGGGCACTGAAGAAGTTGAGGCCATACCTGTTTGGCACTCAATTCATTGTTCAGACAGACCACAAACCTCTACTTTGGCTAAAACAAATGAAAGGTGAAAATCCTAAATTGTTGAGGTGGTCCATATCCCTACAGGGAATGGACTATACAGTGGAACATAGACCTGGGAGTACCCACTCCAATGCAGATGGACTCTCCAGATATTTCCACTTAGACAATGAAGACCCATCAGGTAATGACTAGTCTTATTGTCCTTCGTTTGGGGGGGGGGTTGTGTAGGAAAGTACCATCTTGCCTGGCATGTTACCCCCATTTTTCACTGTATATATGTTGTTTTAGTTGTATGTGTCAATGGGACCCTGCCAGCCAGGGCCCCAGTGCTCATAAGTGTGCCCTGAATATGTTACCTGTGTTATGACTAACTGTCTCACTGAGGCTCTGCTAACCAGAACCTCAGTGGTTATGCTCTCTCATTTCTTTCCAAATTGTCACTAACAGGCTAGTGACCAATTTCACCAATTTACATTGGCATACTGGAACATCCTTATAATTCCCTAGTATATGGTACTGAGGTACCCAGGGTATTGGGGTTCCAGGAGATCCCTATGGGCTGCAGCATTTCTTTTGCCACCAATAGGGAGCTCTGACAATTCTTACACAGGCCTGCCACTGCAGCCTGAGGGAAATAACGTCCACGTTATTTCACAGCCATTTACCACTACCCTTAAGTAACTTATAAGTCACCTATATGTCTAACCTTTAAATGGTAAAGGTTAGGTGCAAAATTACTTAGTGTGTGGGCACCCTGGCACTAGCCAAGGTGCCCCCACATTGTTCAGGGCAAATTCCCCGGACTTTGTGACTACGGGGACACCATTACACGCGTGCACTACACATAGGTCAATACCTATGTGTAGCTTCACAATGGTAACTCCGAATATGGCCATGTAACATGTCTATGATCATGGAATTGCCACCTCTATGCCATCCTGGCATTGTTGGCACAATCCCATGATCCCACGGGTCTGTAGCACAGACCCAGGTACTGCCAAACTGCCTTTTCAGGGGTTTCATTGCAGCTGCTGCTGCTGCCAACCCCTCAGACAGGTTTCTGCCCTCCTGGGGTCCAGCCAGGCTTGGCCCAGGATGGCAGAACAAAGGACTTCCTCAGAGAGAGGGTGTTACACCCTCTCCCTTTGGAAAAAGGTGTTAAGGCAGGGGAGGAGTAGCCTCCCCCAGCCTCTGGAAATGCTTTCATGGGCACAGATGGTGCCCATTTCTGCATAAGCCAGTCTACACCAGTTCAGGGACCCCTCAACCCTGCTCTGGCGCGAAACTGGACAAAGGAAAGGGGAGTGACCACTCCCCTGACCTGCACCTCCCCTGGGAGGTGCCCAGAGCTCCTCCAGTGTGCTCCAGACCTCTGCCATCTTGGAAACAGAGGTGCTGCTGGCACACTGGACTGCTCTGAGTGGCCAGGGCCAGCAGGTGACGTCAGAGACTCCTTCTCATCGGCTCCTTCAGGTGTTGCTAGCCTATCTTCTCTCCTAAGTATCCAAACCCTCTTTTCTGGCTATTTAGGGTCTCTGCTTTGGGGATTTCCTTAGCTAATGAATGCAAGAGCTCATCCGAGTTCCTCTGCATCTCTCTCTTCACCTTCTGCCAAGGAATCGACTGCTGATCGTGCTGGAAGCCTGCAAAACTGCAACAAAGTAGCGAAGACGACTACTGCAACTCTGTAACGCTGATACTGCCGCCTTCTCGACTGTTTTCCTGGTGGTGCATGCTGTGGGGGTAGTCTGCCTCCTCTCTGCACTAGAAGCTCTGAAGAAATCTCCTGTGGGTCGACGGAATCGTCCCCCTGCAACCGCAGGCACCAAAGAACTGCATCACCGGTCCCCTGGGTCTCCTCTCAGCACGACGAGCGAGGTCCCTTGAATCCAGAAACTCTGTCCAAGTGACTCCCAGTCCAAGTTTGGTGGAGGTAAGTCCTTGCCTCCCCACACCAGACTGCATTGCTGGGAACCACGTCTTTTGCAGATACTCTGGCTCCTGTGCACTTTCCGAGGGAATCCTTTGTGCACAGCCAAGCCTGGTCCACGGCACTCTAACCTGCATTGCACGACCTCCTGAGTTGTCCTCCGGCGGCGTGGGACTCCTTTGTGCAACTTCAGGTGAGCACCATTTCACTCCTCTTCGTAGTGCCTGTTCTGGCACTTCTGCAGGTGCTGCCTGCTTCTGAGAGGGCTCCTTGTCTTGCTGGGCACCCCCTCTGTCCCCTGATGCAATTGGCGACATCCTGGTCCCTCCTGGGCCACAGCAGCATCCAAAAACCTTAACTGCACTACTTGCAGCTAGCAAAGCTTGTTTGTGGTCTTTCTTCAGGAAAACACTTCTGCATGACTCTCCACGGCGTGGGACATCTATCCTCCAAAGGGGAAGTTTCTAGCTCTTGTTGTTCCTGCAGAATCCTCAGCTTCTACTGTCCAGTAGTAGCCTCTTTGCACCCACAGCTGGCATTTCCTGGGCATCTGCCCACTCTCGACTTGGTCGTGACTTTTGGACTTGGTCCCCTTGTTCCACAGGTACCCTCGTCTGGAAATCCATCGTTGTTGCATTGCTGGTTTTGGTCTTTCCTGCAGAATTCCCCTATCACGACTTCTGTGCTCTTTGGGGAACTTTAGTGCACTTTGCACTCACTTTTCAGGGTCTTTGGGTGGGCTATTTTTCTAACCCTCACTGTTTTCTTACAGTCCCAGCGACCCTCTACAAGGTCACATAGGTTTGGGGTCCATTCGTGGTTCGCATTCCACTTTTGGAGTATATGGTTTGTGTTGCCCCTATCCCTGTGTGTCCCCATTGCATCCTATTGTAACTATACATTGTTTGCACTGTTTTCTAATACTATACTGCATATTTTTGGTATTGTGTACATATATCTTGTGTATATTTGCTATCCTCATACTGAGGTTACTCACTGAGATACTTTGGCATATTGTCATAAAAATAAAGTACCTTTATTTTTAGTAAATCTGTGTATTGTGTTTTCTTATGATATTGTGCATATGACACTAGTGGTACTGTAGGAGCTTCACTCGTCTCCTAGTTCAGCCTAAGCTGCTCTGCTAAGCTACCATTATCTATCAGCCTAAGCTGCTAGACACCCTATACACTAATAAGGGATACCTGGGCCTGGTGCAAGGTGTAAGTACCCCTTGGTACTCACTACAAGCCAGTCCAGCCTCCTACATTGGTTGTGCAGCAGTGGGATAAGTACTTTGCAACTACTTACCACTTTTGTCATTGTACTGTTCATAAGAGAAAAAAATACAAAACAAGTTCAGTGTATGTACACCTAACCAAAAAGTTTTGCTTTTCTCCTTTCACTTCTTTTCTAAGTGCTGAAAAGTACCTCTAAACTTTTTTAAAAGTTCTTAAAAAGTTTTAAAAGTTTTTTTCTGTCTTTCAAAAAGTTCTGAAAAACTTTTTCTCACTTTTTCTATCACTTAAACACTTTCTAAAATGTCTGGCACAGGCCAAACTGTTGATCTGTCCAAACTTGCTTATGATCACCTTAGCTGGAAAGGAGCAAGGAGTCTCTGCATAGAAAGAGGTTTAAGTGTAGGGAAGAATCCCTCTAGAGAACTGTTAGTTAATATGCTTGTTGAACAGGATAAGGCCAGAGGTGCCACTTCTGTTGAGAAATTAGCTGATGGTTCCCAATCTGACCCTGGGGCACCCCTAGCAAAAGATCTGGGGCCAGATGTAGCAACTTTGCAAATTGCGAGTTGCGAGACACCGTCTGCGAGTCGCTATGGGGTCGCAATGACCCACCTCATTAATATTCATGAGGTGGGTCGCTAATTGCGGCCCCATAGCGAGTCTAGGCACTCGCAAACATGGAGGCTTGCTGTAGTCATCAGACCTCCATGTACGTGACTGCTTTTAAATAAAGCAGTTGTTTTTTTTTTTAAGTGTAGCCCGTTTTCCTTAAAGGAAAACGAGCTGCACTTTAAAAAAAAAACGAAACCTTTAGTTTCGGTATTTTTTCAGGGCAGGTAGTGGTCCAAAAAAATATTTGTGGGTCCATTCACAAAGTGGAAGGGGTCCCATAGGGACCCCTTCCAATTTGCGAGTGGGTTACCATCCACTTCAAGTGGATGGTAACTGCGACTCCATTTGCGACCGCATATGCGGTTGCAAATGGAATTGCATTCCACTCCGAATCATGCATTTCTGAATAGCAAAGAGGCTTTTGCGCCTCGCAAACGGTGATTTTCGCAGTTTGCGAGGCGCAAACCCTTTGCTACATCTGGCCCTTAGAAAGGAAACTTCCTAGCCTGCCCATTATCAGACAACCTAGCATAGCTGGTACTGATGTAGAGTCACACCATACTGATAGTGTTGTCTCACATCACAGTAAGAGTATTCCTTCTCATCATAGTAGAAGTGATGTTTCTGTTAGCCAAGCTGTTAGGGTGCCGTCTGTTAGGGACAGGTCTCCTTCTGTTCATTCTCACCATACTTCTGTTTCAAGGCATGTCCCACCCACCCACCCTGATGACAGAGTGTTAGAAAGGGAGCTCAATAGATTGAGAGTGGAACAAACCAAACTGAAGCTCAAGAAGCAACAGCTGGATTTGGATAGGCAGTCCTTAGAAGTGGAAAGAGAAAGACAGAAATTGGGTTTAGAAACCCATGGTGGCAGCAGCAGTATTCCCCATAGTCATCCTGTAAAAGAGCATGATTCTAGGAATCTGCACAAGATAGTTCCCCCTTATAAGGAGGGGGATGACATTAACAAGTGGTTTGCTGCACTTGAGAGGGCCTGTGTTGTACAGGATGTCCCTCAAAGGCAGTGAGCTGCTATCCTATGGCTATCATTTACTGGAAAAGGTAGTGATAGGCTCCTTACTGTGAAAGAAAGTGAAGACAATGATTTCAAAGTTCTTAAGAATGCACTCCTAGATGGTTATGGCTTAACCACTGAACAGTACAGGATGAAGTTCAGAGAAACCAAAAAGGATTCTTCACAAGACTGGGTAGACTTTGTTGACCATTCAGTGAAGGCCTTGGAGGGGTGGTTACATGGCAGTAAAGTTACTGATTATGAAAGCCTGTATAACTTAATCTTGAGAGAGCATATTCTTAATAATTGTGTGTCTGATTTGTTGCACCAGTACCTGGTGGACTCTGATCTGACCTCTCCCCAAGAATTGGGAAAGAAGGCAGACAAATGGGTCAGAACAAGGGTGAACAGAAAAGTTCATACAGGGGGTGACAATGATGGCAAGAAGAAGGGTAGCGCGGTCACCTGAGGGAGGAGCAGTCAGGGCAGGAGCCCTTTAAACTTTGAACAGCGCTCCCGCCGCGCGGGTAGCGCGTCACCTGAGGGAGGAGCAGTCAGGGCAGGAGCCCTTTAAACTTTGGACAGCGCTCCCGCCGCGCGGGACGCGCGCGGGACGCGCCCGGGCCAAGGGTGGGCCCATCCTGCGCCCGTCATCGCCAGGAGGAGACTGGGCTGGGCCACCCCCCCCAAAGTTTTGTTTTTCTGATATTTGGTCCTGGTATAGAGGTCTCAGGAATTTCCTTTGCTCAGTTTGTCTAGTTTTACTTGACCACGTGCTCCACTTGGCACCAAAGGGGCCAGTGGAGCAAGTCTTTATTACCTCTCGCTTCTAGTGGCTTCTTTTCTTCCTGATACCAATCGTACTTGATAGTAGGAACCAGGGCTGGGCCATTCTTTTCTTTCAGACGTGTTTGAAAATTATTCAGCTGGGCCATTGGATAGACGATATGGGGAAGAGGAAGGCCTATGATGTATCAGTACCCCAGTCTCGGGTTAAAAAACCCAAGAAACGTTCTGTTGGGAAAGTGGAGGGATGTTCTACTACAAATCTACAGCAATTCAAAACTATTGATTCATTGTTTGAAGAGGTCGAGGCTATACTGAGGAGTCCGTCTGTTGTTGGCCTTTCCATACCGGATACCATTCCTCCCAAAAAGATTCCTGATCTCTTCAAGAAAAAAACACAGATGCATAGAGTAGAGGTCAAGGCTGATTTACACCCCCCTCCTCTCTCCCAGGGTGTAATCCCTTCACTTTTGGAGATTTCACCATCCTTGGTGGAAACAAATGGATGTTTACCTGTAGAAGGTGCACCTTATTTGAGGTGCACGTCTCCACCTCCTATTATCATTCCTTGTTCAAATAGGTTTTCGGTTTTGTCCTCTAATTCTGTAAGTCCTGGACATTCACAAACCTTACTTGTAGAAGGTACTGACAAAGACTCTCTGGATGGAAAGATGGGCAACAACGAAGCTTCTCAGTTGGCCATCATTTCTCAGAAATTAGATGACGTTAAGTGTCTGTTGGTATCTTTGATGAACAAAATCGCTGGACTCCATGATCAAAAGTCTGGTTGTAATTGCATTGTGTCATATGAGTTTGTTCCTTCCTCAGATTTATTGATGGAAACTAAAAAACCTAGTCCTCTTACCGTAGGTGAAAAATTGACATCTTCTTCTACACATAACATCGCTAGGGGAAGTAAGGACAGGTCCCAAAGGCATGGTAAGTCTGCCTGTCATCCATGTCTTCCACCCATGAGCGAGTTCCAAAATTAGGTGTAAACAAGTGTGGATCCATCTTTGGACGGGGGGACAAAGGTACTCCTCGCCCAAAAAACCCCCAGTTAATCCTAGGAGGAACGCCCTCTGCAGCAAGTTGTTGTGTTAGTTCCCGTTCAGCCACTCACCCTGATTATTTGACACTCTCGCAGACCTGTGACCTTAACGGAAGGTTAAGAAGGAGGAGGGAAGACGCCATCATATATTTGACTAGAGTGCAAAAGCTACCTCAGGGCAATAGAGAGTCGAGTGACTCTCTAATTAACAAAGTCATTCATTGGATACACTCCCAGAGGAACTGTCTCTCTGTAATCCGGTCTGATATATGTGAGGCTCACAGATATAATCAGTTAGGGTCAGCATTTGATTATATTTCGATTCTTTTTAATGATAGTAGTTTAGTTAATGATCTTCTGGCCTTTGATACACGGACAGGTACATTATGTACAGGTAGGGAATCGAATCTTAGACTTAGTAGTCAGCCACCTGGGGCCCCGCTATGTAGAGGATGTTGTACATCTGGAACTATTGCAGCCGGGGTTATCTTTTCTTCAGATAATTCTGCAACATCTAAATCTGAGAACCCTTCCCCCTTACTTTCTGAATTAGACTGACTGATTGCCCCCTGCACAGTACTTCCTAAAATAGTAAATGATGAGTGTCAACTTATAGGGACCCCATCTCCCGCCTCCCTAATGAGAACTAAGTCAATATCTACGCCTCCCAAAATCAATATTATATCTTGTAATGTTGCAGGAATTAAGTCAAAGTTGGATGACCCGGAATGGGTAAGCCTTGTTAATAAACAAGATATCTGTCTTTTTCAGGGAACCTGGACTGCAGAACAGTTATCCATACAAGGCTTTACAACCTATTTTTCTGCTGCCCAACCTGCCTCTGGTGGCTTTGGAAGACAGATAGGAGGGTTAATGATTTTACTGAACAATAAGCTAGAATGTGACCACTCCATGATAAAGTTTAATTCCTATGATCTGCTGGGTGTGCAACTCATATTCCGACCTGGATTCAGGATGATAGTTCTGAATACGTATGCAAGATCCATTCCCCGTGGGTCAGAATCAATTGTTCTCACCCAGCTGACGGATTATATAGAGCTTCTGGACCCTTCAGATCTTCTGATTATAGCAGGTGATTTTAATTGTTTCTTTGTGTTGGACAACACCATCAGCAATCTGACTACTGAGGAGGGCGAATATTGGGGTATTCCCCAATCTAAGGAAATGGCGTTTTTGCCAGTTTCCTGTGTTGCATCTCAGTTGTCTTCCCTTTGTCTGAAATATGGCCTGAGAGAATGTAACAGCCGCACTAAATCTGATTCAGAGCGAGCCATCACTTTCAAGCGAGGGCTTTCCTTTAGTACTATTGATTATATTCTGGTGGACATTAGGCTATGGTCAAGTTCACTGGACATGGAAATTTTACCTCGCTTGGATAGCGATCATAATCCTCTGTGCCTTGTACTGACCAACCATGCATTTCTAAGAGTCCAGCACACAATGATCACTGACGTTCCTCTCCCTTACCTGAATCATAGACGTTCTCGGGTCTGCTGGCCAAAGGTTGAATCCAATCCGTACTTGATTGGGGAAATATATTCATCTTTCTTAAAACTCTTTGTAGATTATGAGGAACAAGAAGCCTCTGATATTCCCATCATGGCTATCCACAACAAATTGGTGGATTCCCTACAGGGTATCTTCTATAGGGAAATCCCTTCCAAACCGAGACCTGCTGACACCCCTCGTAGGGATTGGTATAATCAGGATTGTGTGCGAGCAAGATCTAATTTAAACGAGGCTGTAAAAAAATCTACCCAAGTGGCTATTAAAGAGGCTCGACGTAGGTATGCTAATGCCCTGAAACAAGCAAAAAAAGACTGGGATAATGAGATATGGCAGAAGCTGCTGGCAGCAGTCAAATACAAAGATGATAGTTCCTTTTGGCGGCTGTTGACCTCTAGTTCGAAAAGGGGCAATGATGACATTGGTATGTACATACAGCCCGAAAGATGGGTGTCCTATTTTTCAGGAATTTATGCTCTGCCTGCACCGCAAGCTCTGGAGGACCCTGGATATGATGAGTGTTGGGCTGCTAACAAGACTTCAAATGAGAGCATTGTTTTTACCTTAGCCGAAACAACAGCTGCAATCAATTCTCTGAGGCCAGCCAAAGCCCCTGGTCCAGATAAGATCCCAGGGGACCTGTTCAAATCAGAACCAAAGATATGGGCATGGTACATCAATTTATTGTCTAATGCCATAGCAGCTGGTAGCCCCATTCCACATTCTTGGCGTGGCGCAGAAATAATACCGATTCACAAAAAGGGTGATGCAGGTTCACCTGTAAATTATCGACCAATCAGCCTTATCGATATCCTTCAGAAGACGTTTGCTAAGCAAATCTTAGATAGGCTTACCGATTGGATCCAAGACAACCAAATTTTATCCCCCTTACAGGCCGGTTTTCGGCCTAAAACTATCACCATGGACCAAGCCTTCAGGCTGTCATTACTATTTTGAAAGTATGTCACCCTATCCAAGCAAAAACTTTATGTTGCTTTTGTAGATCTAAGATCTGCATTCGATTTTGTCCCAAGACAGAAACTATGGGGAGTATTAAACAAAATCGGTATCCCAGGAAACTTAGTGCATTTAATTCAAAGATTACATGAAAAAACATTTGCACAAGTCAGATGGGGTAATCAGGGGGAACTCACCGACAAAATAGATATTAGGAGAGGAGTGCGCCAGGGCTGTGTTCTTGCCCCAACACTATTTACTTTGTTTATCAATGAGGTGGTGCAAGTTGTTACCAACTGCCAAAATGATGCTCCATCCCTGAATAACCATAAAATTCCAATTTTGCTATTTGCTGATGATTCCCTCCTGATCTCCAGAACTCCCATGGGTCTTCAGGTACTTGTGGATAAGTTTAGTTCGTTTTGTGGAGACTATGGACTTGAACTCAACCATAGCAAAACTAAACTTATGACCCTGGGCTGTGGCCCCACTAAGAGATACTCAATTTTCTATAATGGAACCCCCCTGGGTATGGTAAGCTCCATAGATTATTTGGGGGTGAGAATTAGCAACAATCTGCATTGGGGGGCCCAAATCGATAAAAGCTTAGCTCTTCTGGCACAGAGATCTGGGGCCATTTTACGCTTCCACAAGTCTACCTCTGAGAGAGTGATTACTCCAACTATTAAAATTTACCGAGCAAAGGCACAGAGTGGTGCGGTCTATGGGGCAGAAATTTGGGGGTCCTCGAACACTGGCAAGCTTGCAGTGGGGGAAAACAACTTTGTAAGGTCAACTTTGGCCTGTCCTCGCAGTACCCCACTGCTGCCAATGTTCTGGGACCTTGGCCTTTCACGCATCTCGGATGTAATTGCCCTACGACCATTGCTCTTCTGGGTTCGTGTATGGACCACCCCTGAGCTATCCACATACAAGGAGTCTATTCAAGACATTCTAGATAGACCAAATGTACTTACCATTTCCTGGTTTAACCACATCTCAAAATGGTTTCATAGATTGGGTCTTAGTGAGTTTTGGAGTCATCCAGAAAGTATAAGGAAGGATCAGAAGAATCATTTGAAAACTGTTTACTGGATATATGTCAGGGAAAACTACCTGCTGCTGTGTTCAACACACGGCAGATTGACTTCACAATTTTTTTGATTTTAAATGGTACCCGTATCTGGAACCATTTATGGATACAATTCTTGACCCACTAAGTAAGAGTCTATATATTCAGTTCAGATATGGTTGTCTGCCTCTTAAATCCTATGGTAGTACGCGGAGTGCGACTCCAAGACCTGATCTTTGTCCGAGTTGTAATCACATTTCAGAATCTATTGTACATTTTATGTTTATATGCCCTGCTTATTTGACTGCGCGACGGAAGTGGTTATGACCTGTGTGCAGGAATATGGGGGCAAGACACTGTATTGTTGCCTTAAGGATCAGAATGAGGGAAACTTCTCTCCCCCTATCCTGTGCGGTTAGCAAGTATATTGTAGCTGCCTGGCATATACGTATTACATTTCTGGGGAAAAATGTTGATGAGGAACAAATTTTTTTTTTTTTTTAAAGAAATGTTTTAGCTGCTAAATTTTAACTATACACCTAGACTGAAATAAAACCCCATGTTTAATTTAAATGATAGGTATTAGGGGGTTAGGTGCATTTTTAAGGAAGTAATTTTATGTGTTTTAAGGCTGAAACATATGTTTTTTTACTTTTCTTATCCCTTTTAAACTTAAATCCTATTTTCTTTTCATTCAATTGTTGGTTGTTTTTGCTTTTATGGTTGAAAGTAACCGAATAAATCTATGTGATGAAGTCTTCTGACAAGGGTGGGGACAAATCTAAAAATGAGTCTTCATCAGGCCCACAAAAACACTCTGGTGGGGGTGGTGGGCCCAAATCCTCTTCAAATCAAAACAAAGAAAAGAAACCATGGTGCTATTTATGTAAAATAAAAGGCCATTGGACAACAGATCCCAGTTGTCCAAAGAAAAGCACCAAGCCTCCTACCACTGCAACCCCTGCTGCTATACCTAGTGCCCCTAGTAATAGCAGTGGTGGTGGGAGCAAACCTACTAATAGCCAATCCAAGGGAGTAGCTGGGCTCACTTTTGGTAACTTAGTTGGGGTTGGTCTTGTTAGGGAGACCACAGAGGCTGTGTTAGTCTCTGAGGGGGCTATTGATTTAGCCACCTTAGTTGCTTGTCCCCTTAACATGGATAAGTACAAGCAACTACCCCTAATAAATGGTGTTGAGGTTCAGGCCTACAGGGACACAGGTGCCAGTGTTACAGTGCTAATAGAGAAACTGGTCCACCCTGAACAATACCTACTTGGTCACCAGTACCAAGTAACCGATGCTCATAACAACACCCTTAGCCACCCCATGGCTGTTGTGAATCTCAACTGGGGGGGGGGTTACTGGCCCAAAGAAAGTTGTGATTGCCTCAGATTTACCTGTAGACTGTCTATTAGGGAATGATTTAGAGACATCAGCTTGATCAAATGTGGAGTTGGAGGCCCATGCAGCCATGCTGGGCATCCCAGGGCATATTTTTGCTTTGACCAGGGCTCAGGCCAAAAAGCAAAAAGGACAGGGTGACTTGGATCCTGGAAGAATGGACCAAGTGCTCCCTAAAGCTAGGTCTAGTAGAAGTAAAGCACTACCTACTATCCCTCCCTCTACAGTGGATTCTACTTCTGAGGAAGAAGAATTTCCACCCTGTGCAGAACCTACACCAGAGGAGCTGGAAGCAGACACTGCTGAGCTTTTGGGTGAAGGGGGGACTGCCAGGGAGGAGCTGACTGTGGCACAGCATACCTGTCCCACACTAGAGGGTCTAAGGCAGCAAGCTGTCAAACAAGCAAATGGGGATGTCAGTGACTCTCACAGAGTTTACTGGGAGGACAACCTCTTGTACACTGAAGCAAGGGATCCAAAACCTGGAACTGCCAGGAGATTGGTGATTCCTCAGGAGTACAGAAAGTTCCTCCTAACTCTAGCCCACGACATTCCCTTAGCTGGACATTTGGGGCAAATGAAAACTTGGGACAGGCTTGTTCCCTTGTTTCATTGGCCTAGAATGTCAGAGGACACAAAGGAATTTTGTAAGTCCTGTGAAACCTGTCAAGCCAGTGGCAAAACAGGTGGCACTCCAAAGGCACCCCTTATTCCACTGCCTGTGGTTGGGGTTCCCTTTGAAAGGGTAGGGGTTGACATAGTTGGCCCCCTTGACCCTCCTACTGCTTCAGGCAATAGGTTTATCTTGGTGGTAGTGGACCATGCCACCAGATATCCTGAAGCAATTCCTCTAAGGACCACTACAGCTCCTGCAGTGGCAAAGGCCCTCCTGGGAATCTTTTCCACGGTGGGCTTCCCAAAAGAGGTAGTATCAGACAGGGGAAGCAATTTCATGTCTGCTTACTTAAAGGCCATGTGGAAGGAGTGTGGTGTTACATACAAGTTCACCACACCCTATCATCCACAAACAAATGGACTGGTGGAGAGATTTAACAAAACTCTCAAAGGCATGATTATGGGACTCCCTGAAAAACTCCGCAGGAGATGGGATATCCTGTTACCTTGCCTCCTTTTTGGTTACAGGGAGGTACCCCAAAAAGGAGTGGGCTTCAGCCCCTTTGAACTCCTATTTGGACACCCTATGAGAGGTCCTCTAACACTTGTTAAGGAGGGTTGGGAACAGCCTTTAAAAGCTCCAAAGCAAGACATAGTGGACTATGTACTTGGCCTCAGATCAAGGATGGCTGAGTACATGAAAAATGCCAGTAAAAACCTTCAGGCCAGCCAAGAGCTCCAAAAGCAATGGCATGATCAGAAGGCTGTTTTGGTTCAGTACCAACCAGGGCAGAAAGTGTGGGTCTTGGAGCCTGTGGCCCCAACAGCACTCCAAGACAAATGGAGTGGACCCCACATAATTGTTGAAAAGAAGGGTGAAGTCACCTACTTAGTTGACTTAGGCACTGACAGGAGTCCCCTTAGGGTGCTCCATGTCAATCGCCTGAAACCCTACTATGACAGGGCTGATCTCACCCTGCTCATGGCAACTGATGAGGGACAGGAAGAAGAGAGTGACCCTCTCCCTGATCTCTTCTCTTCCACAGAACAAGATGCTCTAGTGGAAGGTGTAGTGCTGGCAAATTGTCTTACTGCTGAGCAGAAAGATCACTGCATAAATCTCCTAGGTCAGTTTTCTGAACTCTTCTCTACTGTGCCAGGTACCACTTCTTGGTGTGAGCACACTATAGATACTGGAGACAGCTTGCCTGTCAAAAGTAAGATCTATAGGCAGCCTGACCATGTCAGAGACTGCATAAAGCAAGAGGTGCAGAAAATGCTTGAACTAGGAGTGGTTGAGCACTCTGAAAGTCCATGGGCCTCTCCTGTGGTACTTGTACCAAAACCTCATTTCAAGGATGGAAAGAAGGAAATGCGGTTTTGTGTAGACTATAGAGGTCTCAACCAGGTAACCAAAACTGATGCTCACCCTATACCCAGGGCAGATGAGCTAATAGATACACTGGCATCTGCCAAGTATCTAAGCACTTTGATTTGACTGCAGGGTATTGGCAGATCAAATTATCAGAAGATGCAAAAGCAAAAACTGCATTTTCAACCATTGGAGGCCATTACCAATTCACAGTAATGCCTTTTGGATTGAAAAATGCACCTGCCACTTTTCAGAGGTTGGTGAACACAGTCCTGCAAGGGCTGGAAGCTTTTAGTGCAGCATATCTAGACGATATAGCTGTCTTTAGCTCCAGCTGGGATGATCACCTGGTCCACCTATGGAAAGTTTTAGAGGCCCTGCAAAAGGCAGGCCTCACTATCAAGGCTTCAAAGTGCCACATAGGGCAGGGGAAGGTGGTTTATCTGGGACACCTGGTAGGTGGAGAACAGATTGCACCACTTCAGGGGAAAATCCAAACTATTATAGATTGGGTTCCCCCTACAACTCAGACCCAGGTGAGAGCCTTCTTAGGCCTCACTGGGTATTACAGGAGGTTCATAAAGAACTATGGATCCATTGCAGCCCCTCTTAATGACCTCACCTCTAAGAAAATGCCTAAAAAGGTATTGTGGACAGCTAGCTGTCAGAAAGCTTTTGAGGAGCTGAAGCAGGCCATGTGCTCTGCACCTGTCCTGAAAAGCCCCTGTTACTCCAAAAAATTCATTGTCCAAACTGATGCATCTGAATTAGGGGTAGGGGCAGTCTTATCACAACTTAATTCTGAAGGCCAGGATCAACCTGTTGCTTTTATCAGCAGGAGGTTGACCCCTAGAGAAAAGCGTTGGTCTGACATAGAGAGGGAGGCCTTTGTTGTGGTCTGGGCTCCGAAGAAGTTGAGGCCATACCTGTTTGGCACACACTTCATTGTTCAGACAGACCACAAACCTCTACTTTGGCTAAAACAAATGAAAGGTGAAAATCCTAAATTGTTGAGGTGGTCCATATCCCTACAGGGAATGGACTATACAGTGGAACATAGACCTGGGAGTACCCACTCCAATGCAGATGGACTCTCCAGATATTTCCACTTAGACAATGAAGACCCATCAGGTAATGACTAGTCTTATTGTCCTTCGTTTGGGGGGGGGTTGTGTAGGAAAGTACCATCTTGCCTGGCATGTTACCCCCATTTTTCACTGTATATATGTTGTTTTAGTTGTATGTGTCACTGGGACCCTGCCAGCCAGGGCCCCAGTGCTCATAAGTGTGCCGTGAATGTGTTACCTGTGTTATGACTAACTGTCTCACTGAGGCTCTGCTAACCAGAACCTCAGTGATTATGCTCTCTCATTTCTTTCCAAATTGTCACTAACAGGCTAGTGACCAATTTCACCAATTTACATTGGCATACTGGAACACCCTTATAATTCCCTAGTATATGGTACTGAGGTACCCAGGGTATTGGGGTTCCAGGAGATCCCTATGGGCTGCAGCATTTCTTTTGCCACCCACAGGGAGCTCTGACAATTCTTACACAGGCCTGCCACTGCAGCCTGAGGGAAATAACGTCCACGTTATTTCACAGCCATTTACCACTACACTTAAGTAACTTATAAGTCACCTATATGTCTAACCTTTAAATGGTAAAGGTTAGGTGCAAAGTTACTTAGTGTGTGGGCACCCTGGCACTAGCCAAGGTGCCCCCACATTGTTCAGGGCAAATTCCCCGGACTTTGTGAGTGCGGGGACACCATTACACGCGTGCACTACACATAGGTCAATACCTATGTGTAGCTTCACAATGGTAACTCCGAATATGGCCATGTAACATGTCTATGATCATGGAATTGCCCCCTCTATGCCATCCTGGCATTGTTGGCACAATCCCATGATCCCACGGGTCTGTAGCACAGACCCGGGTACTGCCAAACTGCCTTTTCAGGGGTTTCACTGCAGCTGCTGCCAACCCCTCGGACAGGTTTCTGCCCTCCTGGGGTCCAGCCAGGCTTGGCCCAGGATGGCAGAACAAAGGACTTCCTCAGAGAGAGGGTGTTACACCCTCTCCCTTTGGAAAAAGGTGTTAAGGCAGGGGAGGAGTAGCCTCCCACAGCCTCTGGAAATGCTTTCATGGGCACAGATGATACCCATTTTTGCATAAGCCAGTCTACACCGGTTCAGGGACCCCTCAGCCCTGCTCTGGCGCGAAACTGGACAAAGGAAAGTGGAGTGACCACTTCCCTGACCTGCACCTCCCCTGGGAGGTGCCCAGAGCTCCTCCAGTGTGCTCCAGACCTCTGCCATCTTGGAAACAGAGGTGCTGCTGGCACACTGGACTGCTCTGAGTGGCCAGGGCCAGCAGGTGACGTCAGAGACTCCTTCTCATAGGCTCCTTCAGGTGTTGCTAGCCTATCTTCTCTCCTAAGTATCCAAACCCTCTTTTCTGGCTATTTAGGGTCTCTGCTTTGGGGATTTCCTTAGCTAATGAATGCAAGAGCTCATCCGAGTTCCTCTGCATCTCTCTCTTCACCTTCTGCCAAGGAATCGACTGCTGATCGTGCTGGAAGCCTGCAAAACTGCAACAAAGTAGCGAAGACGACTACTGCAACTCTGTAACGCTGATCCTGCCGCCATCTCGACTGTTTTCCTGGTGGTGCATGCTGTGGGGGTAGTCTGCCTCCTCTCTGCACTAGAAGCTCTGAAGAAATCTCCTGTGGGTTGACGGAATCGTCCCCCTGCAACCGCAGGCACCAAAGAACTGCATCACCGGTCCCCTGGGTCTCCTCTCAGCACGACGAGCGAGGTCCCTTGAATCCAGAAACTCTGTCCAAGTGACTCCCAGTCCAAGTTTGGTGGAGGTAAGTCCTTGCCTCCCCACACCAGACTGCATTGCTGGGAACCACGTCTTTTGCAGATACTCTGGCTCCTGTGCACTTTCCGAGGGAATCCTTTGTGCACAGCCAAGCCTGGGTCCACGGCACTCTAACCTGCATTGCACGACCTCCTGAGTTGTCCTCCGGCGGCGTGGGACTCCTTTGTGCAACTTCAGGTGAGCACCATTTCACTCCTCTTCGTAGTGCCTGTTCTGGCACTTCTGTAGGTGCTGCCTGCTTCTGAGAGGGCTCCTTGTCTTGCTGGGCACCCCCTCTGTCCCCTGATGCAATTGGCGACATCCTGGTCCCTCCTGGGCCACAGCAGCTTCCAAAAACCTTAACTGCACTACTTGCAGCTAGCAAAGCTTTTTTGTGGTCTTTCTTCAGGAAAACACTTCTGCGTGACTCTCCACGGCGTGGGACATCTATCCTCCAAAGGGGAAGTTTCTAGCTCTTGTTGTTCCTGCAGAATCCTCAGCTTCTACTGTCCAGTAGTAGCCTCTTTGCACCCACAGCTGGCATTTCCTGGGCATCTGCCCACTCTCGACTTGGTCGTGACTTTTGGACTTGGTCCCCTTGTTCCACAGGTACCCTCGTCTGGAAATCCATCGTTGTTGCATTGCTGGTTTTGGTCTTTCCTGCAGAATTCCCCTATCATGACTTCTGTGCTCTTTGGGGAACTTTAGTGCACTTTGCACTCACTTTTCAGGGTCTTTGGGTGGGCTATTTTTCTAACCCTCACTGTTTTCTTACAGTCCCAGCGACCCTCTACAAGGTCACATAGGTTTGGGGTCCATTCGTGGTTCGCATTCCACTTTTGGAGTATATGGTTTGTGTTGCCCCTATCCCTATGTGTCCCCATTGCATCCTATTGTAACTATACATTGTTTGCACTGTTTTCTAATACTATACTGCATATTTTTGGTATTGTGTACATATATCTTGTGTATATTTGCTATCCTCATACTGAGGTTACTCACTGAGATACTTTGGCATATTGTCATAAAAATAAAGTACCTTTATTTTTAGTATATCTGTGTATTGTGTTTTCTTATGATATTGTGCATATGACACTAGTGGTACTGTAGGAGCTTCACTCGTCTCCTAGTTCAGCCTAAGCTGCTCTGCTAAGCTACCATTATCTATCAGCCTAAGCTGCTAGACACCCTATACACTAATAAGGGATACCTGGGCCTGGTGCAAGGTGTAAGTACCCCTTGGTACTCACTACAAGCCAGTCCAGCCTCCTACATTGGTTGTGCAGCAGTGGGATAAGTACTTTGCAACTACTTACCACTTTTGTCATTGTACTGTTCATAAGAGAAAAATATACAAAACAAGTTCAGTGTATGTACACCTAACCAAAAAGTTTTGCTTTTCTCCTTTCACTTCTTTTCTAAGTGCTGAAAAGTACCTCTAAACTTTTTTAAAAGTTCTTAAAAAGTTTTAAAAGTTTTTTTCTGTCTTTCAAAAAGTTCTGAAAAACTTTTTCTCACTTTTTCTATCAATTAAACACTTTCTAAAATGTCTGGCACAGGCCAAACTGTTGATCTGTCCAAACTTGCTTATGATCACCTTAGCTGGAAAGGAGCAAGGAGTCTCTGCATAGAAAGAGGTTTAAGTGTAGGGAAGAATCCCTCTAGAGAACTGTTAGTTAATATGCTTGTTGAACAGGATAAGGCCAGAGGTGCCACTTCTGTTGAGAAATTAGCTGATGGTTCCCAATCTGACCCTGGGGCACCCCTAGCAAAAGATCTGGGGCCAGATGTAGCAACTTTGCAAATTGCGAGTTGCGAGACACCGTCTGCGAGTCGCTATGGGGTCGCAATGACCCACCTCATTAATATTCATGAGGTGGGTCGCTAATTGCGGCCCCATAGCGAGTCTAGGCACTCGCAAACATGGAGGCTTGCTGTAGTCATCAGACCTCCATGTACGTGACTGCTTTTAAATAAAGCAGTTTTTTTTTTTTTTAAGTGTAGCCCGTTTTCCTTAAAGGAAAACGAGCTGCACTTTAAAAAAAAAACGAAACCTTTAGTTTCGGTATTTTTTCAGGGCAGGTAGTGGTCCCTTGGACCACTCCCTGCCCTGAAAAAATATTTGTGGGTCCATTCACAAAGTGGAAGGGGTCCCATAGGGACCCCTTCCAATTTGCGAGTGGGTTACCATCCACTTCAAGTGGATGGTAACTGCGACTCCATTTGCGACCGCATATGCGGTTGCAAATGGAATTGCATTCCACTCCGAATCATGCATTTCTGAATAGCAAAGAGGCTTTTGCGCCTCGCAAGCGGTGATTTTCGCAGTTTGCGAGGCGCAAACCCTTTGCTACATCTGGCCCTTAGAAAGGAAACTTCCTAGCCTGCCCATTGTCAGACAACCTAGCATAGCTGGTACTGATGTAGAGTCACACCATACTGATAGTGTTGTCTCACATCACAGTAAGAGTATTCCTTCTCATCATAGTAGAAGTGATGTTTCTGTTAGCCAAGCTGTTAGGGTGCCGTCTGTTAGGGACAGGTCTCCTTCTGTTCATTCTCACCATACTTCTGTTTCAAGGCATGTCCCACCCACCCACCCTGATGACAGAGTGTTAGAAAGGGAGCTCAATAGATTGAGAGTGGAACAAACCAGACTGAAGCTCAAGAAGCAACAGCTGGATTTGGATAGGCAGTCCTTAGAAGTGGAAAGAGAAAGACAGAAATTGGGTTTAGAAACCCATGGTGGCAGCAGCAGTATTCCCCATAGTCATCCTGTAAAAGAGCATGATTCTAGGAATCTGCACAAGATAGTTCCCCCTTATAAGGAGGGGGATGACATTAACAAGTGGTTTGCTGCACTTGAGAGGGCCTGTGTTGTACAGGATGTCCCTCAAAGGCAGTGAGCTGCTATCCTATGGCTATCATTTAGTGGAAAAGGTAGTGATAGGCTCCTTACTGTGAAAGAAAGTGAAGCCAATGATTTCAAAGTTCTTAAGAATGCACTCCTAGATGGTTATGGCTTAACCACTGAACAGTACAGGATGAAGTTCAGAGAAACCAAAAAGGAGTCTTCACAAGACTGGGTAGACTTTGTTGACCATTCAGTGAAGGCCTTGGAGGGGTGGTTACATGGCAGTAAAGTTACTGATTATGAAAGCCTGTATAACTTAATCTTGAGAGAGCATATTCTTAATAATTGTGTGTCTGATTTGTTGCACCAGTACCTGGTGGACTCTGATCTGACCTCTCCCCAAGAATTGGGAAAGAAGGCAGACAAATGGGTCAGAACAAGGGTGAACAGAAAAGTTCATACAGGGGGTGACAATGATGGCAAGAAGAAGGGTAGCGCGGTCACCTGAGGGAGGAGCAGTCAGGGCAGGAGCCCTTTAAACTTTGAACAGCGCTCCCGCCGCGCAGGTAGCGCTTCACCTGAGGGAGGAGCAGTCAGGGCAGGAGCCCTTTAAACTTTGAACAGCGCTCCCGCCGCGCGGGACGCGCCCGGGCCAAGGGTGGGCCCATCCTGCGCCCGTCATCGCCAGGAGGAGACTGGGCTGGGCCACCCCCCCCAAAGTTTTGTTTTTCTGATATTTGGTCCTGGTATAGAGGTCTCAGGAATTTCCTTTGCTCAGTTTGTCTAGTTTTACTTGACCACGTGCTCCACTTGGCACCAAAGGGGCCAGTGGAGCAAGTCTTTATTACCTATCGCTTCTAGGGGCTTCTTTTCTTCCTGATACCAATCGTACTTGATAGTAGGAACCAGGGCTGGGCCATTCTTTTCTTTCAGACGTGTTTGAAAATTATTCAGCTGGGCCATTGGATAGACGATATGGGGAAGAGGAAGGCCTATGATGTATCAGTACCCCAGTCTCGGGTTAAAAAACCCAAGAAACGTTCTGTTGGGAAAGTGGAGGGATGTTCTACTACAAATCTACAGCAATTCAAAACTATTGATTCATTGTTTGAAGAGGTCGAGGCTATACTGAGGAGTCCGTCTGTTGTTGGCCTTTCCATACCGGATACCATTCCTCCCAAAAAGATTCCTGATCTCTTCAAGAAAAAAACACATATGCATAGAGTAGAGGTCAAGGCTGATTTACACCTCCCTCCTCTCTCCCAGGGTGTAATCCCTTCACTTTTGGAGATTTCACCATCCTTGGTGGAAACAAATGGATGTTTACCTGTAGAAGGTGCACCTTATTTGAGGTGCACGTCTCCACCTCCTATTATCATTCCTTGTTCAAATAGGTTTTCGGTTTTGTCCTCTAATTCTGTAAGTCCTGGACATTCACAAACCTTACTTGTAGAAGGTACTGACAAAGACTCTCTGGATGGAAAGATGGGCAACAACGAAGCTTCTCAGTTGGCCATCATTTCTCAGAAATTAGATGACGTTAAGTGTCTGTTGGTATCTTTGATTAACAAAATCGCTGGACTCCATGATCAAAAGTCTGGTTGTAATTGCATTGTGTCATATGAGTTTGTTCCTTCTTCAGATTTATTGATGGAAACTAAAAAACCTAGTCCTCTTACCGTAGGTGAAAAATTGACATCTTCTTCTACACATAACATCGCTAGGGGAAGTAACGGCAGGTCCCAAAGGCATGGTAAGTCTGCCTGTCAGACCATGTCTTCCACCCATGAGCGAGTTCCAAAATTAGATGTAAACAAGTGTGGATCCATCTTTGGATGGGGGGACAAAGGTACTCCTCGCCCAAAAAAAACCCAGTTAATCCTAGGAGGAACACCCTCTGCAGCAAGTTGTTGTGTTAGTTCCCGTTCAGCCACTCACCCTGATTATTTGACACTCTCGCAGACC
Source organism: Pleurodeles waltl (assembly GCF_031143425.1). Classification (NCBI taxonomy): domain Eukaryota; kingdom Metazoa; phylum Chordata; class Amphibia; order Caudata; family Salamandridae; genus Pleurodeles; species Pleurodeles waltl. Next base: position 207,159,608 of record NC_090437.1, read on the forward strand.
TGTGACCTCAAGGGAAGGTTAAGAAGGAGGAGGGAAGACGCCATCATATATTTGACTAGGGTGCCAAAGCTACCTCAGGGCAATAGAGAGTCGAGTGACTCTCTAATTAACAAAGTCATTCATTGGATACGCTCCCAGAGGAACTGTCTCTCTGTTATCCGGTCTGATATATGTGAGGCTCACAGATATAATCAGTTAGGGTCAGAATTTGAATATATTTCGATTCTTTTTAATGATAGTAGTTTAGTTAATGATCTTCTGGCCTTTGATACACGGACAGGTACATTATGTACAGGTAGGGAATCGAATCTTAGACTTAGTAGTCAGCCGCTATGTAGAGGATGTTGTACATCTGGAACTATTGCAGCCGGGGTTATCTTTTCTTCAGATAATTCTGCAACATCTAAATCTGAGAACCCTTCCCCCTTTCTTTCTGAATTAGACTGACTGATTGCCCCCTGCACAGTACTTCCTAAAATAGTAAATGATGAGTGTCAACTTATAGGGACCCCATCTCCCGCCTCCCTAATGAGAACTAAGTCAATATCTACGCCTCCCAAAATCAATATTATATCTTGGAATGTTGCAGGAATTAAATCAAAGTTGGATGACCCGGAATGGGTAAGCCTTGTTAATAAACAAGATATCTGTCTTTTTCAGGGAACCTGGACTGCAGAACAGTTATCCATACAAGGCTTTACAACCTATTTTTCTGCTGCCCAACCTGCCTCTGGTGGCTTTGGAAGACAGATAGGAGGGTTAATGATTTTACTGAACAATAAGCTAGAATGTGACCACTCCATGATAAAGTTTAATTCCTATGATCTGCTGGGTGTGCAACTCATATTCCGACCTGGATTCAGGATGATAGTTCTGAATACTTATGCAAGATCCGTTCCCCGTGGGTCAGAATCAATTGTTCTCACCCAGCTGACGGATTATATAGAGCTTCTGGACCCTTCAGATCTTCTGATTATAGCAGGTGATTTTAATTGTTCCTTTGTGTTGGACAACACCATCAGCAATCTGACTACTGAGGAGGACGAATATTGGGGTATTCCCCAATCTAAGGAAATGGCGTTTTTGCCCGTTTCCTGTGTTGCATCTCAGTTGTCTTCCCTTTGTCTGAAATATGGCCTAGGAGAATGTAACAGCCGCACTAAATCTGATTCAGAGCGAGCCATCACTTTCAAGCGAGGGCTTTCCTTTAGTACTATTGATTATATTCTGGTGGACATTAGGCTATGGTCAAGTTCACAGGACATGGAAATTTTACCTCGCTTGGATAGCGATCATAATCCTCTGTGCCTTGTACTGACCAACCATGCATTTCTAAGAGTCCAGCACACAATGATCACTAACGTTCTACTCCCTTACCTGAATCATAGACGTTCTCGGGTCTGCTGGCCAAAGTTTGAATCCAACCCGTACTTGATTGGGGAAATATATTCATCTTTCTTAAAACTCTTTGTAGATTATGAGGAACAAGAAGCCTCTGATATTCCCATCATGGCTATCCACAACAAATTGGTGGATTCCCTACAGGGTATCTTCTATAGGGAAATCCCTTCCAAACCGAGACCTGCTGACACCCCTCGTAGGGATTGATATAATCAGGATTGTGTGCGAGCAAGATCTAATTTAAACGAGGCTGTAAAAAAATCTACCCAAGTGGCTATTAAAGAGGCCCGACGTAGGTATGCTAATACCCTGAAACAAGCAAAAAAAGACTGGGACAATGAGATATGGCAGAAGCTGCTGGCAGCAGTCAAATATAAAAATGATAGTTCCTTTTGGCGGCTGTTGACCTCTAGTTCGAAAAGGGGCAATGATGACATTGGTATGTACATACAGCCCGAAAGATGGGTGTCCTATTTTTCTGGAATTTATGCTCTGCCTGCACCGCAAGCTCTGGAGGAACCTGGATATGATGAGTGTTGGGCTGCTAACAAGACTTCAAATGAGAGCATTGTTTTTACCTTAGCTGAAACAACAGCTGCAATCTATTCTCTGAGGCCAGCCAAAGCCCCTGGTCCAGATACGATCCCAGGGGACCTGTTCAAATCAGAACCAAAGATATGGGCATGGTACATCAATTTATTGTCTAATGCCATAGAAGCTGGTAGCCCCATTCCAGATTCTTGGCGTAGCGCAGAAATAATACCGATTCACAAAAAGGGTGATGCAGGTTCACCTGTAAATTATCGACCAATTAGCCTTATCGATATCCTTCAGAAGACGTTTGCTAAGCAAATCTTAGATAGGCTTACCGATTGGATCCAAGACAACCAAATTTTATCCCCCTTACAGGCCGGTTTTCGGCCTAAAACTAACACCATGGACCAAGTCTTCAGGCTGTCATTACTATTTTGAAAGTATGTCACCCTGTCCAAGCAAAAACTTTATGTTGCTTTTGTAGATCTAAGATCTGCATTCGATTTTGTCCCAAGAGAGAAACTATGGGGAGTATTAAACAAAATCGGTATCCCAGGAAACTTAGTGCATTTAATTCAAAGATTACATGAAAAAACATTTGCACAAGTCAGATGGGGTAATCAGGGGGAACTCACCAACAAAATAGATATTAGGAGAGGAGTGCGCCAGGGCTGTGTTCTTGCCCCAACACTATTTACTTTGTTTATCAATGAGGTGGTGCAAGTTGTTACCAACTGCCAAAATGATGCTCCATCCCTGAATAACCATAAAATTCCAATTTTGCTATTTGCTGATGATTCCCTCCTGATCTCCAGAACTCCCATGGGTCTTCAGGTACTTGTGGATAAGTTTAGTTCGTTTTGTGGTGACTATGGACTTGAACTCAACCATAGCAAAACTAAACTTATGACCCTAGGCTGTGGCCCCACTAAGAGATACTCAATTTTCTATAATGGAACCCCCCTGGGTATGGTAAACTCCTTAGATTATTTGGGGGTGAGAATTAGCAACAATCTGCATTGGGGGGCCCAAATCGATAAAAGCTTAGCTCTTCTGGCACAGAGATCTGGGGCCATTTTACGCTTCCACAAGTCTACCTCTGAGAGAGTGATTACTCCAACTATTAAAATTTACCGAGCAAAGGCACAGAGTGCTGCGGTCTATGGGGCAGAAATTTGGGGGTTCTCGTACACTGGCAAGCTTGCAGTGGGGGAAAACAACTTTGTAAGTTCAACTTTGGCCTGTCCTCGCAGTAACCCACTGCTGCCAATATTCTGGGACCTTGGCCTTTCACGCATCTCAGATGTAATTGCCCTACGACCATTGCTCTTCTGGGTTCGTGTATGGACCACCCCTGAGCTATCCACATACAAGGAGTCTATTCAAGACATTCTAGATAGACCAAATGTACTTACCATTTCCTGGTTTAACCACATCTCAAAATGGTTTCATAGATTGGGTCTTAGTGAGTTTTGGAGTCATCCAGAAAGTATAAGGAAGGATCAGAAGAATCATTTGAAAACTGTTTACTGGATATATGTCAGGGAAAACTACCTGCTGTGTTCAACACACGGCAGATTGACTTCACAATTTTTTGATTTTAAATGGTACCCGTATCTGGAACCATTTATGGATACAATTCTTGACCCATTAAGTAAGAGTATATATATTCAGTTCAGATATGGTTGTCTGCCTCTTAAATCCTATGGTAGTACGCGGAGTGCGACTCCAAGACCTGATCTTTGTCCGAGTTGTAATCACATTTCAGAATCTATTGTACATTTTATGTTTATATGCCCTGCTTATTTGACTGCGCGATGGAAGTGGTTACGACCTGTGTGCAGGAATATGGGGGCAAGACACTGTATTGTTGCCTTAAGGATCATGATGAGGGAAACTTCTCTCCCCCTATCCTGTGCGGTTAGCAAGTATATTGTAGCTGTCTGGCATATACGTATTAAATTTCTGGGGATAAAAGTTGATGAGGAACAATTTTTTTTTTTTTTTTAAAGAAATGTTTTAGCTGCTAAATTTTAACTATACACCTAGACTGAAATAAAACCCCATGTTTAATTTAAATGATAGGTATTAGGGGGTTAGGTGCATTTTTAAGGAAGTAATTTTATGTGTTTTAAGGCTGAAACATATCTTTTTTTACTTTTCTTATCCCTTTTTAACTTAAATCCTATTTTCTTTTCATTCAATTATTGGTTGTTTTTGCTTTTATGGTTGAAAGTAACCGAATAAATCTATGTGATGAAGTCTTCTGACAAGGGTGGGGACAAATCTAAAAATGAGTCTTCATCAGGCCCACAAAAACACTCTGGTGGGGGTGGTGGGCCCAAATCCTCTTCAAATCAAAACAAAGATAAGAAACCATGGTGCTATTTATGTAAAATAAAAGGCCATTGGACAACAGATCCCAGTTGTCCAAAGAAAAGCACCAAGCCTCCTACCCCTACTTTCCCTGCTGCTACACCTAGTGCCCCTAGTAATAGCAGTGGTGGTGGGAGCAAACCTACTAATAGCCAATCCAAGGGAGTAGCTGGGCTCACTTTTGGTAACTTAGTTGGGGTTGGTCTTGTTAGGGAGACCACAGAGGCTGTGTTAGTCTCTGAGGGGGCTATTGATTTAGCCACCTTAGTTGCTTGTCCCCTTAACATGGATAAGTACAAGCAACTACCCCTAATAAATGGTGTTGAGGTTCAGGCCTACAGCGACACAGGTGCCAGTGTTACAATGGTAATAGAGAAACTGGTCCACCCTGAACAATACCTACTTGGTCACCAGTACCAAGTAACCAATGCTCATAACAACACCCTTAGCCACCCCATGGCTGTTGTGAATCTCAACTGGGGGGGGGGGGGGGGTTACTGGCCCAAAGAAAGTTGTGGTTGCCTCAGATTTACCTGTAGACTGTCTATTAGGGAATGATTTAGAGACATCAGCTTGATCAGATGTGGAGTTGGAGGCCCATGCAGCAATGCTGGGCATCCCAGGGCATATTTTTGCTTTGACCAGGGCTCAGGCCAAAAAGCAAAAAGGACAGGGTGACTTGGATCCTGGAAGAATGGACCAAGTGCTCCCTAAAGCTAGGGCTAGTACAAGTAAAGCACTACCTACTATCCCTCCCTCTACAGTGGATTCTACTTCTGAGGAAGAAGAATTTCCACACTGTGCAGAACCTATACAAGAGGAGCTGGAAGCAGACACGGCTGAGCTTTTGGGTGAAGGGGGGCCTGCCAGGGAGGAGCTGAGTGTGGCACAGCATACCTGTCCCACACTAGAGGGTCTAAGGCAGCAAGCTGTCAAACAAGCAAATGGGGATGTCAGTGACTCTCACAGAGTTTACTGGGAGGACAACCTCTTGTACACTGAAGCAAGGGATCCAAAACCTGGAACTGCCAGGAGATTGGTGATTCCTCAGGAGTACAGAAAGTTCCTCCTAACTCTAGCCCACGACATTCCCTTAGCTGGACATTTGGGGCAAATGAAAACTTGGGACAGGCTTGTTCCCTTGTTTCATTGGCCTAGAATGTCAGAGGACACAAAGGAATTTTGTAAGTCCTGTGAAACCTGTCAAGCCAGTGGCAAAACAGGTGGCACTCCAAAGGCACCCCTTATTCCACTGCCTGTGGTTGGGGTTCCCTTTGAAAGGGTAGGGGTTGACATAGTTGGCCCCCATGACCCTCCTACTGCTTCAGGCAATAGGTTTATCTTGGTGGTAGTGGACCATGCCACCAGATATCCTGAAGCAATTCCTCTAAGGACCACTACAGCTCCTGCAGTGGCAAAGGCCCTCCTGGGAATCTTTTCCAGGGTGGGCTTCCCAAAAGAGGTAGTATCAGACAGGGGAAGCAATTTCATGTCTGCTTACTTAAAGGCCATGTGGAAGGAGTGTGGTGTTACATACAAGTTCACCACACCCTATCATCCACAAACAAATGGACTGGTGGAGAGATTTAACAAAACTCTCAAAGGCATGATTATGGGACTCCCTGAAAAACTCCGCAGGAGATGGGATATCCTGTTACATTGCCTCCTTTTTGGTTACAGGGAGGTACCCCAAAAAGGAGTGGGCTTCAGCCCCTTTGAACTCCTATTTGGACACCCTATGAGAGGTCCTCTAACACTTTTAAGGAGGGTTGGGAACAACCTTTAAAAGCTCCAAAGCAAGACATAGTGGACTATGTACTTGGCCTCAGATCAAGGATGGCTGAGTACATGAAAAAGGCCAGTAAAAACCTTCAGGCCAGCCAAGAGCTCCAAAAGCAATGGCATGATCAGGAGGCTGTTTTGGTTCAGTACCAACCAGGGCAGAAAGTGTGGGTCTTGGAGCCTGTGGCCCCAAGAGCACTCCAAGACAAATGGAGTGGATTCCACATAATTTTTGAAAAGAAGGGTGAAGTCACCTACTTAGTTGACTTAGGCACTGACAGGAGTCCCCTTAAGGTGCTCCATGTCAATCGCCTGAAACCCTACTATGACAGGGCTGATCTCACCCTGCTCATGGCAACTGATGAGGGACAGGAAGAAGAGAGTGACCCTCTCCCTGATCTCTTCTCTTCCACAGAACAAGATGCTCTAGTGGAAGGTGTAGTACTGGCAAATTGTCTTACTGCTGAGCAGAAAGATCACTGCATAAATCTCCTAGGTCAGTTTTCTGAACTCTTCTCTACTGTGCCAGGTACCACTTCTTGGTGTGAGCACACTATAGATACTGGAGACAGCTTGCCTGTCAAAAGTAAGATCTATAGGCAGCCTGACCATGTCAGAGACTGCATAAAGCAAGAGGTGCAGAAAATGCTTGAACTAGGAGTGGTTGAGCACTCTGAAAGTCCATGGGCCTCTCCTGTGGTACTTGTACCAAAACCTCATTCCAAGGATGGAAAGAAGGAAATGCAGTTTTGTGTAGACTATAGAGGTCTCAACCAGGTAACCAAAACTGATGCTCACCCTATACCCAGGGCAGATGAGCTAATAGATACACTGGCATCTGCCAAGTATCTAAGCACTTTTGATTTGACTGCAGGGTATTGGCAGATCAAATTATCAGAAGATGCAAAAGCAAAAACTGCATTTTCAACCATTGGAGGCCATTACCAATTCACAGTAATGCCTTTTGGATTGAAGGTGGAAGGGGAAGGTGGTTTATCTGGGACACCGGGTAGGTGGAGAACAGATTGCACCACTTCAGGGGAAAATCCAAACTATTATAGATTGGGTTCCCCCTACAAGTCAGACCCAGGTGAGAGCCTTCTTAGGCCTCACTGGGTATTACAGGAGGTTCATAAAGAACTATGGATCCATTGCAGCCCCTCTTAATGACCTCACCTCTAAGAAAATGCCTAAAAAGGTATTGTGGACAGCTAGCTGTCAGAAAGCTTTTGAGGAGCTGAAGCAGGCCATGTGCTCTGCACCTGTCCTGAAAAGCCCCTGTTACTCCAAACTGATGCATCTGAATTAGGGGTAGTGGCAGTCTTATCACAACTTAATTCTGAAGGCCAGGATCAACCTGTTGCTTTTATCAGCAGGAGGTTGACCCCTAGAGAAAAGCGTTGGTCTGCCATAGAGAGGGAGGCCTTTGCTGTGGTCTGGGCACTGAAGAAGTTGAGGCCATACCTGTTTGGCACTCACTTCATTGTTCAGACAGACCACAAACCTCTACTTTGGCTAAAACAAATGAAAGGTGAAAATCCTAAATTGTTGAGGTGGTCCATATCCCTACAGGGAATGGACTATACAGTGGAACATAGACCTGGGAGTACCCACTCCAATGCAGATGGACTCTCCAGATATTTCCACTTAGACAATGAAGACACATCAGGTAATGACTAGTCTTATTGTCCTTCTTTTGGGGGGGGGGGGGTTGTGTAGGAAAGTACCATCTTGCCTGGCATGTTACCCCCATTTTTCACTGTATATATGTTGTTTTAGTTGTATGTGTCACTGGGACCCTGCCAGCCAGGGCCCCAGTGCTCATAAGTGTGCCCTGAATGTGTTACCTGTGTTATGACTAACTGTCTCACTGAGGCTCTGCTAACCAGAACCTCAGTGGTTATGCTCTCTCATTTCTTTCCAAATTGTCACTAACAGGCTAGTGACCAATTTCACCAATTTACATTGGCATACTGGAACACCCTTATAATTCCCTAGTATATGATACTGAGGTACCCAGGGTATTGGGGTTCCAGGAGATCCCTATGGGCTGCAGCATTTCTTTTGCCACCCATAGGGAGCTCTGACAATTCTTACACAGGCCTGCCACTGCAGCCTGAGGGAAATAACGCCCACGTTATTTCACAGCCATTTACCACTACACTTAAGTAACTTATAAGTCACCTATATGTCTAACCTTTACCTGGTAAAGGTTAGGTGCAAAGTTACTTAGTGTGTGGGCACCCTGGCACTAGCCAAGGTACCCCCACATTGTTCAGGGCAAATTCCCCGGACTTTGTGAGTGCGGGGACACCATTACACGCGTGCACTACACATAGGTCAATACCTATGTGTAGCTTCACAATGGTAACTCCGAATATGGCCATGTAACATGTCTATGATCATGGAATTGCCCCCTCTATGCCATCCTGGCATTGTTGGCACAATCCCATGATCCCACGGGTCTGTAGCACAGACCCGGGTACTGCCAAACTGCCTTTTCAGGGGTTTCACTGCAGCTGCTGCTGCTGCCAACCCCTCAGACAGGTTTCTGCCCTCCTGGGGTCCAGCCAGGATTGGCCCAGGATGGCAGAACAAAGGACTTCCTCAGAGAGAGGGTGTTACACCCTCTCCCTTTGGAAAAAGGTGTTAAGGTAGGGGAGGAGTAGCCTCCCCCAGCCTCTGGAAATGCTTTCATGGGCACAGATGGTGCCCATTTCTGCATAAGCCAGTCTACACCAGTTCAGGGACCCCTCAGCCCTGCTCTGGCGCGAAACTAGACAAAGGAAAGGGGAGTGACCACTCCCCTGACCTGCACCTCCCCTGGGAGGTGCCCAGAGCTCCTCCAGTGTGCTCCAGACCTCTGCCATCTTGGAAACAGAGGTGCTGCTGGCACACTGGACTGCTCTGAGTGGCCAGGGCCAGCAGGTGACGTCAGAGACTCCTTCTCATAGGCTCCTTTAGGTGTTGCTAGCCTATCTTCTCTCCTAAGTAGCCAAACCCTCTTTTCTGGCTATTTAGGGTCTCTGCTTTGGGGATTTCCTTAGATAATGAATGCAAGAGCTCATCCGAGTTCCTCTGCATCTCTCTCTTCACCTTCTGCCAAGGAATCGACTGCTGATCGCGCTGGAAGCCTGCAAAACTGCAACAAAGTAGCGAAGACGACTACTGCAACTCTGTAACGCTGATCCTGCCGCCTTCTCGACTGTTTTCCTGGTGGTGCATGCTGTGGGGGTAGTCTGCCTCCTCTCTGCACTAGAAGCTCTGAAGAAATCTCCCGTGGGTCGACGGAATGGTCCCCCTGCCACCGCAGGCACCAAAGAACTGCATCACCGGTCCCCTGGGTCTCCTCTCAGCACGACGAGCGAGGTCCCTTGAATCCAGCAACTCTGTCCAAGTGACTCCCACAGTCCAGTGACTCTTCAGTCCAAGTTTGGTGGAGGTAAGTCCTTGCCTGCCCACGCCAGACTGCATTGCTGGGAAACACGTCTTTTGCAGCTACTCTGGCTCCTGTGCACTTTCCGAGGGAATCCTTTGTGCACAGCCAAGCCTGGGTCCACGGCACTCTAACCTGCATTGCACGACCTCCTGAGTTGTCCTCCGGCGGCGTGGGACTCCTTTGTGCAACTTCAGGTGAGCACCATTTCACTCCTCTTTGTAGTGCCTGTTCTGGCACTTCTGTGGGTGCTGCCTGCTTTTGAGAGGGCTCTTTGTCTTGCTGGACGCCCTCTCCGTCCCCTGACGCAATTGGCGACATCCTGGTCCCTCCTGGGCCACAGCAGCATCCAAAAACCTTAACCGCACGACTTGCAGCTAGCAAGGCTTGTTTGTAGTCTTTCTTCAGGAAAACACTTCTGCACAACTCACCATGGCGTGGAACATCTATCCTCCAAAGGGGAAGTTTCTAGCTCTTATCGTTCCTGCAGAATCCTCAGCTTCTACTGTCCAGTAGTAGCTTCTTTGCACCCACAGCTGGCATTTCCTGGGCATCTGCCCACTCTCGACTTGGTCGTGACTTTTGGACTTGGTCCCCTTGTTCCACAGGTACCCTCATCTGGAAATCCATCGTTGTTGCATTGCTGGTTTTGGTCTTTCCTGCAGAATTCCCCTATCACGACTTCTGTGCTCTTTGGTGAACTTTAGTGCACTTTGCACTCACTTTTCAGGGTCTTTGGGTGGGCTATTTTTCTCACCCTCACTGTTTTCTTACAGTCCCAGTGACCCTCTACAAGGTCACATAGGTTTGGGGTCCATTCGTGGTTCGCATTCCACTTTTGGAGTATATGGTTTGTGTTGCCCCTATCCCTATGTGTCCCCATTGCATCCTATTGTAACTATACATTGTTTGCACTGTTTTCTAATACTATACTGCATATTTTTGGTATTATGTACATATATCTTGTATATATTTGCTATCCTCATACTGAGGGTACTCACTGAGATACTTTGGCATAGTGTCATAAAAATAAAGTACCTTTAGTTTTAGTATATCTGTGTATTGTGTTTTCTTATGATATTGTGCATATGACACTAGTGGTACTGTAGGAGCTTCACTCGTCTCCTAGTTCAGCCTAAGCTGCTCTGCTAAGCTACCATTATCTATCAGCCTAAGCTGCTAGACACCCTATACACTAATAAGGGATACCTGGGCCTGGTGCAAGGTGTAAGTACCCCTTGGTACTCACTACAAGCCAGTCCAGCCTCCTACAAACACTGCCAACCCACGTCCCCATTTCTAACAGTGCTATATTAGCCTTTCGGCAATTTGTAATAAGCGTTCTTACCAGAGATGTAATAGACACCAGGTACAGTGGAGTCTAGTCCATTTATACCATACACTCTTGAACAGGAATATATGCCTTCATTCACTCGTTCCTACAAACCTATTGTCAGCTTTTCCTTCCTGCCTATATATACAATGATTTCCTACATGTTGCCAATCTAAAGCTAATCATCCTTGTGCATCAGGTGTGATATGAACTGATTTCGTCTTGCTAACTATACCCTTGTTAATCCTTTCTTTCATTGTTTTTCTTCTATCATCAACTTAATTAATGAACTCTTTTTCTACCTGTGTGAGAATACATGTTAGGTTATTCCTGTGTGGTTATGCTGTGCCAAATGGCAATGTAGGCTTAAAGAAACCTCCCATTATGGCTATTTTCCTAGCCTTTGCAATGCTGCTCAAATGTTGATTAATGAGAACAAAAAAGAAAACTAGATCAAAATTTGAGTAAAAATACTGAATGTATTCCTGGTTGTACAAATGTGTTAAAAATAGACTCCAATGAATCCTATAGGATAGTGCTAAGTGATTCCCTCCTGCACTGATGTAGGAATTTACGTACACCCATAGCAATCATGCACATTCATCGTGTCCACAAGTTCATACAGCGAATTATAATAATACATTGGAAGATACATCTCTCTTCGTGTTATCTAAGTGAAGCTATCCCTCATCCTCATAATATTCATCCTGCTTACATGTTGTCATTTCCAGCACTGGAAATGCTGTGGCTTGAAAGTCTCCTTTTATTGAATCGATCATTTCTACAATCAATACAATGCACACAATCATGTACACTATAATCAAACCAATGTACACATATTTACATTTATTGTGTTTGCCCTGTTCAGGATTAATGGCTTCTACAGAATCAGAGAAGGAAAGAAATAAAAATAAAAAATGCAAAAGCGAGCAAAATCAAAACAAAAATGTATTTTCAAAGCCTCTTGCACTATTTATAGCAGTTCTCGATCGTCAAGAAATTTCTTGAGCTCAGCAAAAAGTCATCAAAAATCAGTTTAAATGTTCATTTTCAATAGAACACAGTCTGTTGATCTCTAATAATTACTTCCAGAATGTAATGTCTTTGCTGTTTAATTGGCAAGGTTAATTCAAAGCTCAGTTCAAATGCAATTTCAAGTACCAGAATGTTCAGCTGAATTCTCTCGGTCAAAACAAAAGGATGTAAACTCGATTTTTCCATTAATTTGTGGCAACATGGATCCATTCAGGTGAAGAGTATCTGTGACTTGGCACTCTTTTTTCTTTTGTTCTCCTTATAGCACCATCTTCATCTTCAATCTGATTTGACTCTTCAACTGCTTCTGTTACTGAGGAAAGATTCTCAGCAAACAGTTCATGTGCGGCTGCAGGCCACTTTTCTCCTTTTACAGTTCTCTTTCCTGGGGCAACTGCATTTACCACGTTTACTGCACTGGCATGAATCGGTTGACTTTGACTCTATTCTTCTGTACGTTTGTCCATTTGTAGGCTGCTTGCTCTTTTGTATGCACCTTTATCTGCATGCAGGCCGCACATGCCTTCACCACTTTTCACGTTTTCTGCTAAAGCCACAGGTACCATCCTCACAGCTTGGTCAAGGCCACCCCTTCTTCATCAGCCTTTGCTCTTGCAGGATCAGACTGTGTTTTCAAGAGGACACAGAACTTTGCATGTGTAGCTTGTATGTACCAAGCTTGGAAGACCAGCTCACTTTACATCTGTTGTCGTCACCAGGATGACTGGAAATGGGCCTTTCCACCTTGGTTCCAGGGAAGTCTTCATCACATGTTTTGTAACTAGCACCCACGCTCCAGCCTTTGGGCTGAGAAATGTTCTTGAGCTGGTTGAACTGTTGGTGCTTCAACCTGATTAGACAAAGAGTGAATCACATCAGCCAGACCTTTGCAATATTCCAGCATTAAGTCATCTGTTATGTTCACAAGTGCATTTGTGGGTGCTGCTGGTAGTCTTATTGCATGACCCATCAAGATTTCGTGGGGAGACAGTCCTGTGTTCCTTTCAGGGGTGCTACGCATGCTCATCAGGACAAGTGACAATGCATCAGGCAATTTCAATGCTGAAGAGGCCCAAACCTTTGCCAATTGTGCTTTCAGTGTTCCATTCATTTTCTCCACCAATCCAGATGCCTCTGGTCTGTAACTGCAGTACAATTTCTGCTCAATGTTCAGTACTGCACACAACAACTTTATGATCTCATTATTAAAATGAGTTCCTCAATCTGATTCCAGAGAAATCGGGAATCCATAACTAGGTATTAGTTCCCAAGAGCAGCAGCTTAGCTACAGTGAGACTATCATTCCTACATGTTAGATAAGCATCAATCCACTTAGAAAACACACATTTGATGATCAACACATACTTCAGTCAATTGCAGGCAGGCATCTCAATGAAATCAAGTTGCATTCTGTTAAATGGACCTCCTGATCTGCCTATGTGGCTTAAATTAACCACTGTACATTTCCCTATGTTCATTTATTGGCATGTAAGACATCCTTGACAAATCCCTTCAGCACCCAATCTAAATCTAGAATTGTATCATGTCTGTTTGAATGTGTTAATCATTGCATCCCTGCCGAGAAGAACCTGATCATGTTTATACATAGCCAAAAAATTCAGCAAACAATGTGGCACACAACTTTCCCTTCATTTGAGATCCAGTTATCATCTCCCTCTGAATACAACCTGCTTTTATCCAACCTCCGTGTTCTTCCTCTGTTGCCTCTTACTGCAACCTCTTAATTTCTTCCTATGTATCAACCATTGACATCAAGAAACTTTGATTTGTCTCACTGGTGTCACTTTCAGTACTCCATTCTTCATAGAAGGTGACACAATGGAGTGCAAACTATCTGGCAATTTGGTCAGCATAGACATTGCCCAATGTTACATAGTCATTTAACCTCTGGTAGGCCACGCACTTGACCACAGAAATCTTCTTAGGTAACTGTAAAGCATTTAACAAATCAGGAATTCTTTCACCATTTTGAATAGGTGATCCAGACGGGGTCATGAAACCTTGCTAGTGCCATAACTGGCCAAAATCATACACAATACTAAATCCATATTGACTATCTGTGAATATTGTCCATTTGAGCTATTCTGATACTCAGCATACTCTTGTAAGAGCAACCAATTTGGCTACTTGCGCAGAAACGACTCTTTGAATCCATGAAGCTTCAACAACTCCTGAGAGGGTGCAAACTGCATTACCTGCTCTCAGAGTGCCTTCACTGTGTCTTAAACAGGAGTCATCAACTTAGACAACTTGGTCAGTCTCCTCTAAAGGAGTATCCTGAATATCAGGTCTGGGTTTGGTGCACAGTTCAGTAACATTGAGGCAGTCAAGTTCCATTTCGTCAACATCAATTGAGACATGAACATTTGCAGGCAACATTGTGGGGGGCTTTAAGGCAGCACACCTCCTGACTGTCACATTTCCAGATCCCACGATCAGTAATTCATAACGGGTAAGATGGGCATTGGTCAAATATGGGGCTTCGACCTGGTCAGGAGTACTTCAACTGAGTGTGGGATATAAACAGTTAAACAGTGACTCATCACAATGCCTTTGCATTGACTAATGCTCACACCAGCAGGAGCAACTGCTTGCAGACAGCCAGACAAAACAGTATCCACAGGATCCAATATGGCAGAAAATTATGCCACTGGCAAGTTTATTCCCCCATGTGACTGCATCAAAACAGAAAGAGCAGAATCATCATGTTCATGACAAAACAGTGCAAAGCCTTTCATGCAATAAGGCGTTCCTAAAGCTGGAGCCCTCACAAACTCTCTTTCAACTCAGTGAAAGCTGTCATGCACTCTTCATTAATGGTTTCTGGATCAGTGACTTTCTTGTGTGTTAATTTCTGCAACGGTTTGGAAATTAGTGAAAAATTTGGGATCGATTGGTGGCAATAGCTCACCATGCCTAAAAACATTCTACATCTCTCTGTGTAACTGGGGGTTAATTTGCATAACTGCTACAACTCCCTCTTGGGACACTTTTCTCGTACCTTTCTCAATTTGGTGACCCAAATAATTTACTTATTTCTGACAATACTGTAATTTAGCAGATGAAACTTTGTGTCTTTTTTCACCCAAATGATTCAACACAGCTATGGTATCTTGTCTGCAAGCTTCTCGAGTATTGGATGTAACCATCAGGTCATCAATGCACTGCAATAAAGCAGACTGAAACAGCATGTTCAAAGTCTCTAAGGCCTTCCTTATGAACTTGGAAGGAAAACCCGCCGAGTTCGGTGCTGGCAGTCAACAAAAGACCACCAGTGCGTTGAATACCCCACCGGCCACATTGTGAACATTCTGCTGGGCTGGCGGGTGGAAACAGTGTGTCTGCCAGCCAGCCCAGTGGAATGCAGGGCCTGCAAATTGACGACGGCTCCACATGGAGCCGACACAATGTAGCAGTGCGGCAGGTGCAGCAGCACCCGACGCGCAGTGACATGCACGACGGGGTTGTGCACGGGAGACCCTGCACTGCCAGGCCCCCATGGGGGCCCGAGACACCCATTCCACCAGCCTCTCCCTGGCGGGGGAAACCAGCAGGGAATGGCTGGTGGTATCAGGTACATTATCCGGCGGGCACCGCTGCTTGCAGCGCTTCCCTGTCGGATGTGTAATTCCACCATCGCCAGGCTCTCTGGTGGTGGAAGCCTGACGGTGGTGGAGTTACTCCAGTGGCGGTTTTGCCACGTTTATTATATGGTGGTCTGGGCCACCATGCCGGTGGCGGTAATTACTGCCCGCCGGCATGGCAGCCCAACCCGCCGTGTTCATAATGAGGGCCTAAGTTCTTTATCAGGATCTGATTAAAAATGGATAGTGATTCGGAAAACCCTGTGGAGTACCACACCATGAGTACACACAGCTGCTGAATTGGAAATAAAAGAGTAACTGACTGTCCTTGTGCAGAGGCACTGAGAAAAATTCTTGTGACAAAGCAATGACTGAAAACCATTCTGTTTCACATGGAATCTGGAATAAAATCACTGCTGGATTTGGCACTACGGAACCGGATACCATCATTTTGTTCATCTTTCTCAAATCCTGCCCTATGCGATATTTCCCATTTGGCTTTCGCAGACCAACAATTGGTGAATTATGTGGGCTGCCCATTACTTCTTTTAACACTCCCTGTTCAACAAAATCAGTAATTACTGGGGTAATACCTTCAACCACTTCTGAGGTCATATGATACTGTGGTGTTCTGGTGAAAACTGTGTTTTGCCTCACAGTTACTTTGACTGGATCAACACCTCAAAATAGTCCAATATCTTTTCCGGAGAGATCTTATACTCTCAACATTACTATCTCTTTTAATTCATCTGGCAAGTCTTTAACAGTGTAATGAGAGGATAGATCTCATCAGTTTGACTGGAAGTGTCATCATCACTTTTTGGTTTGGATTTCTATTCCTTCTTGTGTACAATTAATGGAACATTTTAATTTGCATAGCAAGTCTTTTCCCAACAGACTCACAGGACTTTAATCACAAACCACAAATCGGTGCAGACCCTCATAGGTTCCTATTTCAACTGGAATGGGCTCTGTAATGGGATTTACCATATTCTGATTTGCTACTTCTGCAACCTGAACTGTTCTTCCTGAAAGGGTCACATTAGGGACTTCTGCAGATCTGAAGTAGAATGAGCTGCTCCTGTGTCAACCAGGAATGAAACATCATGACCCATTGCACTCGCTTTCACATAGGGACCATGCTGATCTGCCTCCAATGAGTCAGCCAACATACACTCTTCCTCTTCCGAACTCTCATTCATGCATTCTTCACTCATCTTATCATCACTGAAATAAATCAATTGGTATTGGGTGATTAATTGATTTACATTTGCATTTGTTCTTTGGTTCACATTTTGCTGAGGAACCATCATGTGTTGCTGTGTCATTGGAGCTTGTTATATCTGCATCTGCTGTGGGACATGAATTTGCTGTTGGAGAAATTGTTTTTTTGCTGGGAAATCTGTATTCAGACTGCTCCATTAGGGACATTCATGCTTTGATTTTGGGGTCTTTGAACTCTTGCATTTTGAAATTGACTGCTGTCAACCATCTGTGCAATGCCTCCACCTTGCACCAAATTATTTACATTATTAAAGGGACACTCCAAAATGTCTAGTGTTTCCGCACACATGACAAGGAAGCTTTTTCTTCATGTTCTGAACATCAGCCACATTTGCATTTGAATCCAATCGAACTCCACAACCCCTACCTCTGAACTGAGATACCACGCATTCCTACTACATTCCCCATTCACTGCAAACTCTGCATACCAGCAGCTTGGGTACATTTAATCTGCATCACCATTGACTTTTCCTTTAACCTTTTCTTGTTCAGATCAATCTCATCAATACAATATTTTGTGTATTGCAGCACTTCATCAATTGGCTTTCCTTGCCAGCAAATCAAATGATTCTTAATCATATCACTAACTTCAGGCTTCATTCCTTGAACAAACCTAAACACAAAATGAATCATGTCTCTCACATCAATAATTGATGTGCCAATGTATTGTTGGAATTATTTCATCAGTCTCTCATAATATGCATGAATAGAATCCTTTGCCTCCAGGGATGTCCTGGTAATTCTTTGTCAATCAATGTCTTTATGGGAAACTCTGTTTTTTTTAGAAACTCATTCACTTGGTATAGCTCTTCACCACTTCTTCAAACGGTGCACCTGTTACTGCATCTCTCACGGCTCACGTTTTGGCCAATCAATACTCCTCTTACACTCAACCTACAAATCTGCTGGAACCACAATCTCAAATAAAGTGTTCAGATGTTCCCACAAACACTTCACAAGCTTGACAAACCTCTCAGTTTGCTCATACAACTACATTGGTTTCTCCCTCAACTTTGGGTAATCTTTTGTAAATGACAGTATGTCAATTTTGCGCCAAGGGACATGAACAAAATTCCCTCCCGGAACCTCTCTCACTGGCATCATTTTTACAGCTCCCTCAGCCTGTTGTACATCATTTGAAGATGCAGTCGGTTTCTTCCTCTGATCTCTTTCCTTTGCCCATATGGCTCCCAATTTATCTAATGCTCCTCATGTTTGAGTGCTTTGAATCAATTCCCTAATGTGAATTTTCATTCCAGGTGATCTCATGTTTGCAATGTCTCTCAAATCGAATTCTAATATATAACTCCTCTTTACCTTATTAGATTTATTCATCTCAATTTCATATTTCTCAGCTAAATTAACTAACTGCTCATGCACTTGTCCTGCTCTTAGAGTAACATCCTTGCACATGAAGCCCAATTCATTTTCATTGTAAGAATCTACTCTATTCAATTTAAGGATTCCCACAATCATTTAATTTAATTCCAATTTTAATCTAACCATGTTTAATGTCCTTTCTCCCTTAGGCCTATTACCTGGAACTGATGCTTTACTCAAATGATCTAACCATTTAGTCAATTGTTGAGCTGACAACCCTTGTAAGCTAATGTTATTACCATTGTTTTGGGGCACATATTGTGGTGCATTACACAGGGCTCTCATTACCTGTTCCTGAGTCATCGCAGATGATCCCACTGAACACAGGGGACATGTCACATCAATTAGTGGACCAATTCCTTTATGTGGATGGTTCAAACCAAAAGCATTCTTAGGGGTCATTGCTGGCACAGTAGTGCTCAGTCTCTTCATTTCTGCATTAGTTCCAAAAGGTGAATTCATTGTTGATACTGGATTTGAACTCTGGGGACCACCCTCATTATTGCCCTGGGGATACAACGGGAGTACTGGACCTATAGTTACAGGGACAGTTAATTTCTGGTCCTAACAAATTCAACTGAATTTGCAGGAACATTAATACTTTACTTTGGCCAATTAATACTGTACCAAAAGCTTGACTTGACTGACTCAGTGGAACATTCTACGGTGTCATTACTGGAGAATACAATGGCATGTCCTGTCTCTGATTCACAAATTGTGCGGGTGTCTGTTGTTAAACCTGGCATCCTTGGCATGGTCTCCCCTGTCTTTTTATTCCTATGCTTCCTCTGCTGGACTCTGTTTTCACTGTTTTTAGTACTCTAGGCACTTTACAACTGCTGACCAGTGCTAAAGTGCTCTCTGTGTAAAATGTATGTGTACATTGGCTTTGCAATGATAGGCACATCTGATTTACTAGTAGGTCCCTAGTACAGTACACTAGGAGTGCCCAGGGCCTGTAAATCATATGCTACTAGTGGGCCAGCTGCACTGGTTATACCACCCACATGATTAGCCCTGTAAAAACTGTAAACATGACTCAGACCTGCCCCTGCAGTGTCTGTGTGTGCGGTTTTAAACTGCCAATTCAACCTGGCAAGTGTGCTCACTTCCCTTTCTCCACATGTAAGGTACCCCTAAGGTAGGCCCTAGGTAGCCGCATGGACAGGGCTCAGTGTATGTTAAAGGTAGGACATATACTGCTATGTTATACATGTCATCACAGTGAAATACTGCCACATTTGATTTTCACTGTTTCAAGGCCTATCTCTCTCATAGATTAACATTGGGTCTGCCTTTAAATAACTTTTAAGTGTAGTTTCCCTTTGGGATCAGATAGAAATTGGAGCTTGGTGTCTCTGAACTCACAATTTAAAAATACATCTTTTGGTAAAGTTGGTTTTTAAATTGTCATTTTGAAAATGCCACTTTTAGAAAGTAGGCATTTTCTTGCTTAAACCATTCTGTGACTCTGCCTGCTCGTGTATTCCCTGTCTAGGTCAGACTGACAGTTGGGCTGTTCGTGAATCCCTTTTAGACAGTGACACAAAGGGAGCTGGGTGTAGCTTGCATATCCTGATGGGTCATCTGAGCTAGAGTGGAGGGAGGAGTGGTCACTTACACTTGAATGGGCTGTGCCTGCTCTCACACAATTTAGTCTCCAACCCCCTGATGTGAGTCTGGAGCCATGCTTGGGCAAGGCAGGATCTTGTGAACAACAGAGACTTTCCTTTGAAGTTTGCCTACTTCAAAAGCAGAAAGGGGTATAAGCCGTGGACCTAAAACCCAGATTTTTATATTACTTCTAGAATCAAGAGGAACCTCTGCCAAGGAGGAGAGCTGAAAATCTGGAGGAGAAGTACTGTCCCTTTGCCTGTGACTGTGCTTTGCTGGGGTGGCCTGCAGTTGCTGCTTCTGCCTGAAAGAGGACAAAGACTGGACTTTGTGGTATATTCCTGATTGTGAAGAATCTCCAAGGGCTTGTATTGAGCTTGCCTCCTGTTTTGATGTCTCAGGGCCATAAAAGACTTCCTCTGCCAGCATCTGGACTCTCTGCTGAGCCTTCTGCCCTGCCAAGCGGTGCCCCATCCAGTCCCTTCGACCTTGAAAGGTGACGTTGGCAGAACAAGGACTGAAATCCATGCACAGAACACCGTGCAGGGAATTTTTGTGATACACCCCCTGCAACGCGGCCTAAAAACCACCCGCCACCCACTTTGTGGTTAAAATCGACGCTCCACTTGCATCCTGACTGGGAGATGGAGGCATTGTGGCTGTAGAAATGATGCAACACCCGCTTGCTGCTGCTGATAATGATGCAATCCCAAGTCTGTGCGGTTTTCTAACACCGTGTGACCAAATTTTTCAAGCATCGTCGCTAGGCGTCAAAGTCATTGTGAGCTTGTGTGGATCCTACGTGCCCTGTCCTGAAATCTGTGCATCGCTCTCTTGTGGAGGAGAAAAACGAAGCATCGCCGATTACTCTGAATAAGAAATTACGCACAGCCTCACTTGCAAGTAAGGAATCAATGCATAGCTGACTTTTCCGGCGCACGCTTGTATGTGCTGCTTTATTTTTTACACAAACCAGGTACTTTGTGTAAAATCAACATTTCCATTGTTTCCTATAGAGTAAGACTCTTAGG